>NC_090924.1:187514198-188894198 GCF_040938575.1 Ambystoma mexicanum | reverse complement strand
TAGACAAGGAAAAGTTACAATACTGTCAGGAAGAGGTGTTATATATAGGTCAGTTGATTTCGCATTAACGAAGAAAGGGACACCTGAAAGAGCTGAGGCAATTATGAAAACCTCAAAACAAAACACAGTGAGACAGATGCAACAGTTTTTGGGTTTATGCAAGACCACTTCTGCAAGCATTAAAGAAAGTGCAAGTTGGTAAAACAAATCTGGAATGGACTAAAGAAATGGAGGAAGGATTTGAAGAGTTGAAAAAAGCAATTTGCACAGCCCCTGTTTTAGGAATTCCCAAGTATGCTGATTTTTTTTGTTGTTTTCGCACAGAAATGGGACAGTAATGACAGCAGTGCTTACACAGAGAACCACAATGGGATGCAAACATTTGGCATATTACAGTGGGATTTTAGACCCAGTTATAAGAGGACACGTCTTTGGAAGCTGCAGCATTCGCAATCGAGAAGTCTACAAGTATTATCATGGACTGCTCTATAACCCTCATTGTGGAACATGCTCTATTTGCCATTTTAAAGAAACTCAAGGGCACATTGACCTCCCAAAGAGCTTCAGTTTATGAGGTAATCATTTCTAACCCAGTGATTAAAATTGTAAGATGTAAAATAGTGAACCCTGCCACGTTCATAGCGGAGCCAGTAGAAGAAAGTGATCATGTACATGACTTTGCTAATAATTTTAAATTTTATGATGATATACCCTGTGTGAAAGAGAATGCCTTAGCGGGAAGGGAGATTCTCTTTATTGATGGTTCTTCTAAAATGGATCAGACTAGTGGGGAAAGGCATTCAGGCACTGCAGTGATAAGACACAGATTAAATGGAGAATTTGAAGTAGTAGCAAGTGCAAGGCTACCGTCTCATTTTTCTGCTCAAGCAGCAGAACTAGTGGCGCTTATTGTCACACTTAAGAAACATGAAAGGCAGGTGTACAGTGACTCTTCATATGTGATGTCAACCGTACATGCAGGGTTAGCACGCTGGAAACGGAGTGGGCTTGCTCCGCGCAGATGGCTATCCAGTGCAACATGCATCATTAAGGCACTACAAATCTCAGTGGCCATAGCGGTCGATAAATGCGCAGCACATACTAAGTGTCAGGAAACGCAAAGGGATACAGGATCCGAACCAGTCCGGAGCCCGGTGCCAAGTAGCAAGACCTGTTACATCTGCTGTTTCCACACATATCCGCCTTAACCATCAGGGAAATAGAGCACCTCCCTATGATAGGCGTACCCGTACTCAAAAGGTACGCTTTCAGTCATTCCGAAAGCGCTGGGAGTTGCCATGGCAACGCGGATGATCTGCGTTGTTGGGATCACGTGTCTTTTCACGTTGAGCACAGTTGTGGCGGATCACGTGACCGGTGTTTGGAGTATTAATGGACCATTCAAACTTGGCACTTCGCTTCTGAATTTGTATTCTATTGCCTTTGCTTTTGTGCTTCTGCATTTTTGTATTCTTGTGACCTCGGCTTACTTACTGGAATCCTTTGGATTGCCCCTTTCTGTCTTCCGGCTTTGTACCTATTTTGACCTCGGACCGCTCATCGACCTTCCTCTGCTTCGTGATTCTGTCATATGCTCATCTACTAGGTTTTGACCCACGGACCACTCATCGACCTGCTTCTGCCTTTCCCTGGTTCCTTCCTTACCTGCATTGTGCTTACCGCGGACTTCCATTCCTCCCGGCATGCTGAACTAGAGACGCTTCATGCTGCTGATTAGGCTTCCTCGTGCCGGCGGTGGGTAGGTGGATCAATGAACTCCTTTTTCACAAACACTGGGATTGTGAATAACAGGCATCCTTGTGCCGGCGGGTGTTAGGGTTTACAAACTTACCTTGGATTTCTATTTTCCTTTTTCTTCATAACCCTGCGAGAAACATACAGATGGTAAGAGTGTTCCATGTTACGCTTCATTCAGTTTTTTAGCCATTTCTGTGACTAGTGTGTAATTTGTTGGTATTCTTTTAGGTTACACGTCTTACGGTTCCTCTTACTGATTCTTGCTAGCTTTGCAGGTATTACCTTGTTATGACTTCCTGTATTGGGTTATTACTGTCAATTGGCTGTTTCTAATTGTTACTTCCTTTGCAGGCTGGCAGTTCCTGTGGCGTCCATCCATCTTTTGGTTAATAGATCCTTCAGGGGGTATTTCTGAGTCCCTCTGAAGGGTATATTGGCAGAAAGAACTCGTTGGCTACACAACGGGTTCAAATGCCAAGATTGACCTCTGCTTATTTGGCAAGAATATCAAGCCTGTGCTGACACTAAGCACACAGATTTTATCTCTTGCAGGAACGAAGCCACAGACGATGAAGCCAAAAGGGTTGCATATTCCCCAGGAATGTTGAGTTTTGACATTGAGAGTATTAAAGAAAATTTAGTTACAGCAATGCTAGTGCAAGAGGTCTTTAATAAGTTGTTGATAACCCATTTAATAGAGATTCAAGGAAGTGCACCACAGGAAGAGTAAGAATTATGGAAACAAAAGGGGTGTTCTTTATCCCCATGGAAGCATTATGGTGACAGGACAGCATTGGAAAGTCAGTGATGCCAGTAACTTTATTGAAATGTGTTCTCGAACAGTTGCATTACCCCACGCATGTAACTAGAGAAAGTCTTGCTGCCAATATTGCAGAAGACTGGTTCATTCCTAATTTGTTGGAACACATTGCACTATTTATGGTGAACTCTATCGTGTGTCAAATGTTTACTGCTGGGCACACACTGAGAATGTTTAGAGGAGTAATACCTGGACCAAATGTTTCATTTCAGCAGTTACATATTGACTATGTCGATATGCTGCAGACATGTAATGGATATAGGTATCAATTAGTAGTGGTGTGTTGCTTTTCTAGGTGGATCGAGGCAGGTCTCTGTATACAACCTGATGCCACTTGCGCACGGAAGTGTTTAGTGCACAAGGTATTGCAGAGGTGGGGTGTGTGTGAGGTGCTAAGATGCGATAATGGGCCGCTTTGTGTCAATGAACTATTTGAACAGATAGGCCCTCTATTGAATATAAATTATAAGGTTTCTTATACTTACCACCGGCAAGTGAATGGGATATGTGAGAGACTCAAGGGCCTCCTCAAAGAATTGACGTCTGATAGAAAACAAGCACCATCTCGACTTGTCAATGATGTCACGTGGAACTCCGAGGTGGAACACATCCATAGTTGAAAGGTGCTCCTTTGCAATGTTTATCTGGTCTATGGCCTTCACATCAATTGCTCACCTCCTGCATTTTCTGTTATGAGAGAGCATCACAGGAGGCATAGAGTGGAGACTTCATGGGGAGTTATAGACAGCATGGAAATACAAAGTTCTGTGTCCCCACCCCCACACCAAACCAAAAAAGGGGGAACAGACTTGACAGCAAAAATACTGCATTCCTTTGATGAAACGTCATAGCAGTTAATTATAAATTCCACAGTCCTTCCTCATGACATCACAATTGGAAGACAAGACAATTAGAAAAGGGAAAAAGCTGCTGACGCACACAATAGAACTATTTTTATTATCTTGCATTAAAAATACATAGCTTTCAAACATCTTAATATTTCCAAAAATGACATTTAATCTATTATTATTTTTTAAAAGTGATGTACATGTTCAAAGATGTGGTTGATTCAAAAACAAAATTAGAATCAAAACCTACGCACTGTGCAAAATCCATATTTCCCAACACAACATTTTTCAAAGAAATGTTATAAATGATAACTACGGAGAATGAAGGCTTTACAGAAAGGAAATCTTCTATTGCAAAACAGTTCTACTTTTCACATAGACTTTTTGTGTATCTCTTTACAGATGTAGTAATGCGTTTATGTGCACTGGTCCATTACCCAGCTAGCAGGCATGGTTCCATCCTTGTACTGTACTTTTTCTTTAACGCCCCCTAACTCTGAGCAGGGTCTCCTGAGAACACCCCTAGACTTATTCTGCAGTCGTTGTATTGCTGAAGAGGGAGTCTGCTTTGTAAGATGCGCTTATCAAGACAAGGCACGTAGCCTGGCAGTAACACCCAGAAGCAGGAGGATAATGGGATAATGGACTCCCCTTCAGCCTCTGCGATGCAGGGAGCATTGCTATCCAGGGGCTTCCAGAGAGGTCCAAGGACTGGCATGTCCCAGGGCATCAGGACACACAGAGCCCCTGCACGATATTTTCTAAGGAACTCTTCATTTTGTAGTATATTGCTCCTAAATGCCAACCTTACCCATTCCATTAGGAAGACGCTAGTCCAGTCCTCGTTTTCACTTCGCATTCTGGGACTTGTAGTGCTGAATTTTGCATATTAACCCAGGACTACAAGTTCCAGAATGAAAAGCTGAAACAAGGACTGCACTAGTGTCTCCTGAATGGAATGGACAATGTTCCCAAAGAGGGCTGCTGCTCCGCCCGCCACAGAAAAAAGAGGGAAGGTAATTCTTATCCCATATGCAGTTAGTCAAGAGAACTAGTTAACATGATTGCTGGTAAGCAGTGCCAGTTGTGATATAATTGCAAGAAACATTGCCAGCTAGAGACATATCAAAACAACTAGCCATTAATAAGAAAGACTCTTCACAAACATAATAGCGATGCCGTCGCTAATAAAATCTAATTCTTTATCTTCTGCCTGGTGTTGTGGCACAAACGCCTGGCACGCAGCAGAAACAGTCCGGTCCGGACTCGCTGACAGCTTCTGGTTTACGGTTCCTTGTCACGTTGTTTCTGTTCCCAACTGTTGATGTGGCCGTGTAAAGCAGTGTCTAGAAAAAAGTAGAGGGAGGTAGGTTAATAAAAATAGTTGTTGATAGAAAAGGAATAGTACTTTCATAGTCAAAAAATGGTCTGTTGAATAATAAAAGCAAGCATAGGAAAATCCAATGGGCTTTGGCTGGCATAAGTCAAGTACATCGTGCAATGCCACAATACACTTCACGTCATGACAAAAGGACAGTATTGAAGTTGGAATCATTGCAAGTGGTAACAGTCTTTATAGTTTAACGCTGGGGCGCAAATTACATTAATGGCCACAATGGTGGGACGTCGTAACGGTCCGCTAAGCCGAGCTGGCAGGCTCAAAGCTTCCCGAGCTCGTGGGACCATATCCAGCCTTGCAACCAAGTCCACTGCTGTCCCTGTTTACCGTTTAAGTGTTTAGCACCCTGCACCCCGGCATCATTCTGGGGTGCTACTAGTGTAATTGGGAAGACATGTTTCCATTGAAGAATGGGCGTGCAAGGATGTGTACCTTCTATGAAATGGTAGCACTGCCAACACAAAAACAAGCAGTGGCAATGCCAATAGTTTCAGAGTTTACTGATGTTATTTGCCTTTTGCATTTATAGGCTCAAAGGAGGATGTGATAAGGGGCGCAGGTGTGTAAGAGAATGAAGAATAGAGCAAGGAAGTAAATGATTGAGAGAAGGTGCTATCGATGATGAGCAAGAGGAAATATGAGTGAGAAAGTGTTGGAGTGAGAGGCTAAGATATAAAGAAAGTGTGTGAGAGGAAGGATGAGAGGGAGTAGAGAGTGATGTTGGGGTGGGTGAGTGGGTGGGTTGTAGTGAGAGTTGGGCGGGTGGTGGTGGTGCAGAAAGTGTGGGTAAAGTAGGTGGGTGAGGGTAGAGTGATTGGAGGAGGTTGGGTGGGAGTCGAGAGAGTGCGGGTGGGTTTGGTGTGGGTAGAGAGAGTGGAGGTACTGAGTGGTGGTTGGGTGGGTGGGGAAGTGAGAGTAGGGGTAGGGTGGGTGGATAAGAGAAAATGGGGGCAGGGTGGGTGGGGTAGAAAGAAGGGGTAGGGTGGATGGTTGGGGACAGAAAGTGGGGATATGGTGGGTGAGTGGGGGTAGGGTGTGTGGAGGTATAGAGTGGGGGTAGGGTGGGAGGGGTATAGAGTGGGGGTAGGGTGGGAGGGGTATAGAGTGGAGCGATGGTGTATGGGTGGGTGTAGAGAGAGTGGGGTTAGGGTGGGTGGAGGTAGAGAGTAGGGGTACGGTGGGTGGGGTAGAGAGTGGAGGTAGGGTGGGTGGGTGTAGAGAGAATGGCAAGGGTGGGGTTTTAGGGTTAGTGAGTGGGGGTAGGGTGGGTGAACGTAAAGAGAGTGGCGGTAGGGTCGGTGGGGGTAGATAGAATAGGGGTAGGGTGGGCGGGGGAAGAGAGTGACGATAGGGTGGGTGAGGGTAGAGAAAGTGGAGGTAGGGTGGATGACGTAGAGAGAATGGGGGTAGGGTGGGTGGGGTAGAGGGAATGGGGCAGGGCCATAATCTTTGCACCCTCTCCCTCCCTCACCCCTATCTGTCACAGCGAGCATGTCACATCCCATTGCGGATACTTGTTATTCGACCCCCGCTTCGGAAAGATGAATAGGCAGTTGTTACGTCATAAAGGCTTCTACTGTACCGAAATTAGCAACTCATTTTCAGTATTGTGTTTATGCACTAAAATAATGCAATAGGCCCAAATGTGAATTGGACACATTTTTATATTGCTTTCTTTATATAAGCCTAGTCAATCAACACTATAAATACATGTGATTTGTGTATTGTTTTTCAAGGACCATTCTACTGTACCGAGCTCAGTCATATGACAATACCTAGTTAACAATCATAAGACCTATGTACTAATAACACTCATTGCTGTAAATATTCAAGCTAAAAGGTAACTCGCTGAACCGTTCAATTGTGTGTCCGCCATGGCCTTTTGAGTGAGATAGCTGAATGAGTTAAGGGCTTACTGCCAATATCTAAGAACCTGACAAGGTGGACTCCGCATTTTATCTTTTCTAATTATTGGGGCTGATACAATGAGCAGCATTGAGTTGGATAATAGTGACACTTAATATTTACATGGGCATGAAACAGTGAAACAACAATAACATCCATTGTTGCATTTAAAGTTGCATAGGGTGTGTGTGTTTATAAGTGTATGTTTTGTTAAAACTACCAGGTTTCCTTAATTAGATTTCAGTCCTCAGAAAAAGGACATATCTAATATTAAAGTTCTAAAAAGGCATGTGAATTAAGGGTTAATTGAATTCCATCAGAGAAAAATACAAGGATCAGCAGTCTGAGCATATCACAGAGTGTTCATTTTTAATTTTGGCAATTAGGTGGCGCTGAAAGCCGAAACTATTATCATTAACATAGGAGCTTTAATACGAGAGTTTGAAACAGCGACTTTAGATGCAAGTTTGTTGAAATGCTTTTCAATGCAGGCTGGCACATGAGGATGGATACATGGTCATTTGACCGTGTGTCCCTTCCATTAAACTCCCATTGCTAAGTGAAATGGATGGGATTTTTCTCCCCTTCCCACATATCTGCAACCACAACATGCCTCTTTTTGCACTCTTTGGCTCAATTCTACTGTGTGGTGGATTTGTCAGCCATTTTTACTTCCAAAATGGCAGGGATCTGTTAATGTTACTTTAAAGTTATTTTACTTGATTGATGCTTTTTAAAATATTTACTGCATCTTTTAGGTTATGTTCCATAGGTTAATGTACTTGGTTTTCATAATAAAGAGGTTTTGTTAAAGAATTTTTTTTTATAAAATGGCTGTCAAATTGTCCATATACTGATTTGTGGGTTGTGTTCCAGTGTCTTCTGATGTAAACACGACCTGATCGGCTCTGCAGATAATGATGTCAGGAGGATGCCATTGGTTCTGGAGTCTATGATTCTGTACAGAGGGCAGCCATTTTATTGCGCACTAATTGTAGACATCATCGCAGACAACAGCCTAACATTACAAATATGCCGGCGGCGGATTAATGTTGTTAACCCGCTGCCGGCACATATTTGGAAGGTTAGTGAAACTAATTCAGAGCCGGCGGCGGTTTCACTTTCCCGTGCCAGCCGGCTCTGATTTCCTTTTTCCAAGGTTCCAAATAATGTGCTGGCGGCGATATAGCAACATTGCAAACTGCCACCTGCACATATTTGGAACGCTAGTAAAACAAAGTTTCTGATGGCTGGCATTTTTTATTTTTTTATTGTTACTAATTTAGAGCCTCCGGTGGTTTCGACTTTGTGATGCCGCCGCAGGCTCTGATTTCATTTTAGTAATGTTAGATGAAGATAGGACATTTTGTACCTTGTTTAGTTCTTGTAACTAAATATATCTTATAATTTGTTAGTTTCTACATGTGGCTTTTTATCTTTTCATTTCTAAACTGCGCTGGTTGTGTTATTTATTTAATCTTAAAGACCTATCACTGCCAAAGGGATGCCTGGTGATCGATAAACTATCAAAACAGTGTGTGGTTACTTGGGGGATGAGTTTGTCGCTCTTTCCGTGTGACTATGCAATTATGATGTGATTATGTGAAACCAAACTCTCTCCTTCTCACAAGGGCAGAGGGCTCCATGCAACTGGGCACTCCTTTCTGCAGGGGTGACTTTCGTGAAGGCCGTGTTTGGTGCTTCAGTGTATGTGGAGATAGCTTTCATATGTGGAGCTAACGTACAATTAATGCCAAGGAAAAAACGAGAATAAAACAGCCTACCTGGTTAGGTTGTTTATTCCCCTACGTTTGGTACAATCAGGAAACAGGTTTTTTTGGAAGGCTAATTTGAGCTTTTATTCCAATTAAGGGCAAATGTGCATATCTCCCTCTGACACAAATTCAAAGAAATTCATGACCCACAACCTTTTCTTGCAAACCCTAAGACACTCTTGCATCACTTACCCACTTCTTCTTGTTTCCTTATCTTCATGGCACATTCAACTGTACATGTATCTGAGACGTGTATTGTTTAAAATATGTCGGCCATGATGTTTGTTTGGAGCAAAAACTATTTCCGCTGGCCAATAAGTGCAAACAGAAGCACATATTCAAGTCTTTCAAAGATGAAAGCCCAGTGAATGTCATCCTTTAAAGCTAAAACAGAACTGCTGTAGCCATACACTGCACCTCGTGCCAACCCTGAAGAAACTGGCATCCCAGTCTTTAAATGTTTCAGATATTTATTTCAGAGATCAAACTGTTCCTCTTTAGATGTCTAAATGCAAGGGCATATGTTAGAGGTCTCTCCACCTTTGGGGATTCAGGCGACATGCGGGAGCGATAAAAGGGAAAGGGAGGAGCAAAGAGAGGAATGGCAGTTCCGGAAAAGAAATTCAATAAAGAAGATGTGTGTTCCATACGCTATGGTGTCGTATTCTTATTTAGAGTGAGTGCCAAGTAACAACTGGTGATGAGTATTTCTCCCTGCACACCAAAATCCTCTGCTCGACACAGTGATCCCACTGCGTCTTGTGCATTCCCGAGGCGATATCACCTACAACTCCACACACCGCGGTGTCTGGCGATCCCGCAATACCCCCGCTCCTGTGGCAGTCCACCACTCCACACCCACACAGCATGTGCTCACCAGTGTCCCTGCAGCACCTAGTGATCCCGCCAGAGCCCATCCAAGTGGCAACCCGCCATTTCCGCTGCCCGGCAACCCACCAACGGCCAGCTGACTCAAGGACACAGACCATGTGGCAGCTGAAAGTGCTGCGCAAGAAAGAAAGGATGACACAGTAAGTGAAAGGCAATCCCGCCAGCATTCTCATGGGAGTGCCTGCTCCCACAACACAGCCATCCCGCCAGAAGGAAAGAAATTAGCAACTGAACTGTATGCCCACACTGAATGGCGGCCCTGCCACCAATAAGCAGCAGCAGCTGCCATCACAGTGAAACTAACATCCCAGTCATCCTACCCATCGAGAACTTAGTGCCTTAGTCTCACAGACCCTATATCCCAGTCCGCAGAAGTGCCAGGAATACTGCCCCACCGAAAAACACCACCACTGTCATGATCCCGCCAGGCATCCACGCGGTGGGGTGAAGGCTGCAGCCCTGACCACAACCCAACATGCTGCCATTATGAGTAGCTCAGAGGTACCACCACCCACCCCTGCCCCCTCATCCAAGGTGGCCCTGCTGCACAAGCCACTCCCGTTCACCCTGACACCCCAGACAGACAAAGGCCTGAGGTGGATTGAATCGATGGAGGACTTGAACCACTTTGTAAAAGTGGCTGGGGAAGAGAAATCACTGAATTTATGTGACATGTGCCTCAATTTGGTGGGCAGCGAAATAAAGATGATTGTCAAGACCATAGCCCCAGAGGATCAGACTGATTTCATTGCGCTCATCACGGCCTTTAACAAGAAACTCATCATAGAACCTAACAGAGACTATGAGAGGTACATATTTAATCAGTGCATGCAAAAAGCCAAAGAAACAATTGACAAATGTATCACTTGCCTATGGGTGAAGGGTGCCCACTGCCAGTTCACCTATTCTCCACCGATGAGGTGATCAGATTGCGCGTAATAGGCATCCCTCTATCGCCCGCCCTCAGGAAACAAGTACTGAAGAAACCCCTTTCCGTCAATGAGGTGAACGAACTGGCAAGAATCTTTGAGAGTGTGGACGCTCAAACAGCCTCCATTGAGGGTAACCCAAACACAAAACATGAAAAAGGGGAGACCATTGCTGCCATCCAAACGCCACCACAACGACCCACAGATCGAGGGACCATGCTTAACAGAATGACAAGCCAGATGGGTTCAAGCCTCAAAGACAATACTATCGGTGTGGCATGAACTGCCTGCATTCAGGGACCTGCCCAGCACTGTCGCAAAGATGTGCTAACAGTGGCAGGGAAGGCTATTTCCAGTCAGGCTGCAGAGAAGGAAGACCATTCTCCACCCACAAATGAGCGCTCAGCCGCATGGCAGAACTTACAGCTGCCCTGCAGGTCCCAGCCCACCAACACAGTCCCAACATTCCATACTACCAAGGGCAGTAGTGATACATCAGAGCAATTTAAGAGGCTCCCCCGCAGGACAGCGACTAAGGCTACGATCAATATGAGTACTCCCGATTTGGGGATGAATACAAAGAGCCCCCAAACACATACCAGACTTATGGTGAACATCAACACAACCCCCAATATCAAGTTGCAGATGACTAGGACCAAGGTTACCTGGATGAATATGTCAATCTCATCCACCATTACCACGAAGCAAGAGAAGCACCCAGGATAGCAGGCAATTTGGGGAACAAACAATTCTGCTTTCTCATCAACTCGGGTGTGATAGTTAACATCATGTGGGAACAGCGATTCCTGCAGATGCCAGAGAGACCAGAGCTCTCAAAAGGCAACTCAAGGATCTTCAAATGGGAGGCAGCACTACCCCTACATTCGATCAGACAATTTAAGAAACGCCTGACGCACAACGGTCTGCTGCTAGATACCATGATCCACGTAATTCGGAGCCCGACAAAAGTATGTTGCCTTCTCAGCGACCACACAGCATCCTGTCTAGGCCTCAATGACATTCGCTTCCAGGAGGGTGAGGTGATTCAATTGACCACGTTAACAGGAAACAATGGCGAGCAGGTGGCATGATCAACACCACTCCGAAAAGCACAAATGACATTACAAACTAGACAATCCTATACATGTTACCAGATTTGTGTAGAGGTCTAGGAAAACTCAAGGTGGCACCATTCAGGCTACACATCAATGTCGCCATCAGACCTGTCCCTCAACACTCCATAAGGGTAGGTTTTCCACTTCCAGCATGCCGTCTCGAAGGAGCTCGACCAACTACTATGCAATGGCATCATCGAAGCAACGAGTCCCACTCCATGGGTGTCCCCACTAGTCATTGTACCCAAAGAAGGAGGCCCCCTACGCATATGTGTTGACATGAGGATGGCAAACACTGTGTTTCAAAGGGAGCGACACCCAGGTCCATGCATCAAGGACATGATTGGCCTATTGAATAAATCGACCACATTCTCGAAACTTGATCTCATACAAGGATACCATCAGCAAGAATTACACACAGATTCAAGAAACATCACTACATTCGCCTCCCACGAAGGACTTTTCCGCTACCGGCGATTACTTTTCAACATCTCCTCTGCCGCAGAAACTTTCCAGTAAGCCATGCGACAAGTTGTTTCGACCGATTAAGGGTGCTCTAAAGTACAGTGATGACATCCTCGTGTTCAGCACATCTCAAGAAGATCATGACACAGCATTGCTGGAGACATGCAAAGTGCTAGACGAAGCTGGCGTGACACTCAACTTGGAGAACTGCAGGTTCAGTAAATGGAAATTGAAGTTTTTTGGCCACATCTTCTCAGACGAGGGCATGACACCAGACCCAGATAAAGTCAGCACCATCACCAACCTACAAGAACCGATACAGATAGCGGACGTGTGATCATTTCTCGGCATGGCCGGGTACTGCGCATGATACACCCTGCATTATGCCTCCCTGACAGAACCTCTGGAACATCGCTACAGAAAGGGTCACCATTCGAATGGTTGACAGACTGCTAGGCAGCATTTAACGACATCAAGGCGACTCTAGCCAAGGCACGCTGGCGTGAATACTTTGACCCCAAATGGCACATGGAAATAATTGTGGACGCCAGCCCGGTGGGACTGGGTGCCATCTTGGCACAAACAAGCGGAGCTGACACGCACCCCAGACACATTGTTGTCTACGCAATCCAGGCCCTGTCAGCCACGGTTTCGGCATACTCACAAGCTGAGAAGGAGAGCTTGATGGCAGCGTGGGCGTGCAAGCATTTTCACAATGTTGTCATTGGGAAGAGGTTCATGCTGGTCACCAGGCACTACTTTCATTTTTCAGAAACCCTTGCATGACAATGCTGCCCAGGATAGAATGGTGGGGCAACAGGTTGCAGGAACAGGATTACACCATTGTTCACAGGTCAGGAGGGGACCAAAATCCGGCGGACTACCTCTCCTGCCATTCATCTGGAGCACCAATAATCTGAAAGGGAGACACTGAATACATTAACTATATAGCTGCCAACGCCCTACCACCCGCACGATCCGCACTATCCCTTGAAGCCATTGCGACTGCATTTGTGGCCGACCCATTCATAGCATTGACCATCAGCCTCACATGCAACGATAAATGGAAAGACTACTGCTGGGCAGTCCAAAACCACCCGGGGGTGTGCAAGGAAGAACTAAAGAGGCTAGGGAGGGTGCATACCGAATAAGCAGTCAAGGACCACTCCATTCTATTAAGAGGGTTTTGACTAATCATCCTTGCAAAACTCAGGGCTGAAGTCATCAAAACAGCACATGAAGGCCATCGGGGAGCCAACAATACAAAAAAGCAGCTGAGGTGCCACGTATGGTTCCCATTCATGGACTCACTAGTAGACAGCTGGGTCAAGAACTGTCTGCCGTGTCAATGCACTGCACAAGTTCAAGCACCTATCATATTACAATGAACACACATACCAGAATGATCGTGGGACTGGGTAGATATCGATTTCGACGGTCCCATGGAGTCTGGTGAGTACCTCTTAGTATTTATCGATGATTACTCTAGATTCCCCATTGTAAAGAAGATGACAATGACAGCATACCCCCCAGGTGGCCTCCACCTTCGACGAGGTACTCAGTGAGCGGGGCATTCCATGATCCATCAAGTCCGACAATGGACCCCCATTCAACAGCCTTGAATTTGCGACCTTCGCAAAACACATGGGAGTCGTACACTAAAAGATCACCTCCCGCTGGCCACAAGCCAAAGGAATGGCAGAACGATTCATGGCATCAATTAAAAAGACAGAACAAAGACCTTGCATAGAAGCCACCAACCCACATCAAGCACTCTGTAGGCTTATATGGGATTATCGCAACACGCCCCACGAAGCCACCGACAACACACCTGCAGAACTAACGATGCGCTACCAAGTGCATACCAGAATAGTGAGAAACATCAGTGAATAAGAGAAAGAAAGCTAAGAAGTCAAAAGGAGAGACACAGAAAGAAAAGAACGTTCAAAAATAGACACTGACATGAGAAAAGGGCAGTGCCCAAAGACTTCCAGGTCAGAGATGAGGTCCTAGTCCAGCAAGCCGTGACCAGGAAGACAGATGCGAGATATTCACAAAGACCATTGAAAGTGGTTGCTGTGAAAGGATCCACGGTGACGGCCCAGGACTCGGCCCACAAAATAACAAGGCTACCTCCAACCTCGTAATGAAGCCCATATGTACGTTTTGATAGCCACATAAATGGACAATGAAAATAACTTCTGTTATCATTAAAATAACAAACATTCAAAATCTGAGCACTCACTGTTAATAAAATTGCATTTCCCATAGCTTGGTCCAAGAACAAAGCGGACATCAATGCACTGGCATTGGACTGGGCAGATTTAATGGTGTGTGTGTGAATTGGCATTGGAAGCATTTCATCTTCCTCAGTTCATAGTTTCGCTTTTGGATTTTCATCTGGGTGAACAGCGAGGTTTCCAGACAACTGTAGCCAGACATCTTTGAAAGGGGGCTAAAAATCCTGGTGATGATCCAGGGGAAAAGCAGGCTATTTCTATGTTTGTCTGCGTCTGTTCTATCTCCAGAACATGCAGATTCACAAGCTTTGTCTCTGCTTGTGTTCGTTACCCTGTAATGTACGTGCGATTCTTGTTAATGCTGTAGGTGGATGGGCTTGCCAACAACAAATGCCTACTAATCTTTGTCCAGCATTCGCTAAGGTCATTCGGACAATCGTATTGTCCATAAGGGCTAGCATAGGTGCAAGCCCTGCATATTGGAATAATCCAACATGTTCCCTGAATACTTCTCCCTTGTAGCACCGCTGCGGACGCCCCCAGTGTAAACCAAGGACCCACTGAAATAGACTGTTTTGCGCACAATGTAAACTGTGACACCAGATGCAGCAAATAAGTTACAAATTGAATGGTGATTACTCACAGGTAATCACCATTACTGGCACCCACAGCAATCATTAACAGACTCAGGAGTGCCACACATCTGCACCTCTCAAATGCAGCATGCACCTACACCCACTATTCATACTCCCTGTATACCCACCAATCTGAGCCTCCCACATGCAAGTTCACCTACAACCAATATTCCCACACTCTGTACACCCACCAATCTGAGCCCCCCACATGCAAAGTGTGCCTACACCCTCTATTCCAACTCCATATACATCCACCAATCTGAGCCCCCACATGCAAAGCGCACCTACACCCACTATTCCTACTCCTTGTACACCCACCAATCTGAGCCCCTCACATGCAAAGAGCACCTACACCCACTATTCGTACTGCCTGCATACCCACCAATCTGAGCTTGGTGTACACACACTTGTGTATAGGCGCGTTATAAATGCCATATCATATCATATGCAAAGTGCACCTACACCCACTAATCCCATTCTCTGTACAACCACCAATCTGAGCTCCCCACACACAAAGTGCACCTACATCCACCAATCCGACTCTCTGCACAACATCTCTCACCACACCACACACATGACCACACACCAACGCATCCCCCTCAAAGGACTAGCAGACACAAGGTGCAACCCAAATCCTGAGAGCCCTGCACCCATGCATCCCCCTGGAATAGGAAAATAGGGCATATTGTTGACTCATACATGTGTCTCTTGTCTGTCTCCATTAGCACCCACTCTGTGGGGGCACAATGGTGGATGAGAAAAGTCCACCTTAGGTAGCGATTGTGGTGTGCAGATGGTGGATGCCCCCACTGTGCATGCACGTGTTCAACAGGAAAGCAGCAAGCCAACCACCCCACAGCTGACTTGGGTGCCACCAGTGTAGGTGTTTCCCAATTGCCCGAGGCCAGAGTGATGCTGAAGTGAGACTGGAAGCTGTGGGCCATGTGGGACCTTGCCCTGGCAGGGGTCTCAGAGGAAGAGCTGATTGGTCACCATGAGGTGGACCATGACACTGGGTTGTCAGTCATGCTGACTGGGTGCCCATCAAGCTGAACCAAAAGGGCAGAGTGGAGTCCCAACAAAGCCCAGCAGGTGGATGCACAAGCGTGAAAAAGGCAGTGAGAGTGGGGCTGGGGCCTGGACAGGGCTACACCATAAAGGGGTCTCCTGGGTCTGCACCCTACACAAACTCAGCCCTGGTTCCATATTCCCAAACCTCTGCATGCCACTGCTCAGCCCAATACCCCATCAGAATCCACTAGAAGTGTCACCATCTCAAGTGTGTAGCCACAACACCCTACTGTTTCTTGTGGAGGGACATTGTGCACCCATCATTCAAAATACAATCTATTTTTGGTGTGTACAAAATGAGTGAACACAATTGTTGACTAAACCCGGATTGGGCACATCCTTATTTACCGACAGTGACACTGTATGGTCTGTGTAAATACTGGTTCACCATTACAACCCTGCTGAGGAAATTGACTTCAAATGGCCCGCCACACCAAATATGGCAGAGGAATACCACCTGAGTGTACCTGTTCATCCACATGAATGTGTCGTCTCACAGTCCCTAGAAGTGAGGGTTCAATGGACAATCACATCCCCACTCACCCTTCAACAACGGTCGTTCAGATTCCAATCCTACACAGATATGTTTCCCTTGATGTACGCCATGGAGAAATTAATGACAGCATTCATTGGAGGTTCACGTGATACTAGTGCCACTCATTCACCTGAAGCACATGTACAGCTACAAACACCCTTACGCACGCACTCATCTGCACTACAGTTGTCAAAGTGATGTTTGGTGTGTAACACACGCATTTGCAGTCACAGTGTGTGAAATGAACTCAACTCTGTTAATTCACCCAGCTGTGAGTTAGTTGAGTTTTTTTTCTTAATTGATTGCTTAGGGTGTATACACTGTAACAACGTAATTAAAGGTGATATAGTGACTCACCCAAGAACTGGCCAAAAGATCAAGCTTAGAGATTACTCCACCTGTCTTTCATCTGGAGTTATATATCTATTGAAATGCTCCTGTGGAAAAGTGTATATAGGACAAACCAAACGACCAATCAAACTGAGATACACAGAACATAAGTCTAACATTAGATGCAATAACCAGTTTTCACCAGTAGCTCGCCAGTTTAATTTACAAAAGCATTCTATTGCTCAATTAAAATTTCAGGTACTTGAAGTAGTTAAACGACCCACAAAAGGAGGTGATTACCAGTCCCTCCTATTACAGAGAGAGGCATACTGGATCGACAAAATGGGCTCTCTGCAGCCTTGGGGCTTAAATGAGGACTTTACCCTAAATTGCTTCTTATGATCATGAAGCTTGGCAATACTAGTGACTAACTTGTAATGTTGGAAATATAAACCAAATGTGCCTAGTCATATCTACAAGTCACTATGTAATCTGGATATACAGAATCTTTATTTGGTTACACTGTTATAATATTTACTTGGGTTTATGCAGATACAGGATTAAGTATATCTGTGACATGTTCAATATAAGGTATATATATTGTCGAAACAATTTGGTTTATATCATGATGTATCATGTCTTAATTTCTTTCAAAATTGAATTTAAAAACTGTTTTGAATTTAAAAACTGTTACAAGTTTGTGTTGCATGATGGGCCAGACTGCTCACTACTCTGAAGGCTTGACAACATTATTATGCATCTGCATATCTACGCTTCCTTCCTCCCTTTGGTTGGGGTTTCATTATTATTGACCCCTTAGACATACTAACTCTCCGTTTAGCAGCCCTTACACTTCTTTACCTCCCCCACCTTTACTTTTAATGGTACGGGATATTTAGATACATCTCACACTAATTTTTGGACCAATTATTTTTTTATATATAAAAAAAGATATATTTTTTTAGCTTTATGAACATCCATAACATATATTTTGATGACTTTTTTCTGAACCATTCGGTCCTTTACAGTACTCTATCTCTCCGGGCTTCATACCTGATTTATCCCTAGTCAGTTCTATTTGTTACTGACATTTTTAAGATGGCAACCTTTTATTTAGTGAATCTAGTCCTTCTTCTACTTGCATTATCTATGATCCTCCATGGCGCCTGCGGTTTCCATGGCAGCTTTGGAAGGACGCGACGCCGTGTATCCGACTCAGCTCCGACATTCTACCTCGTACAGATCGTTCTTTTCTGCACTACGGGTGAGCCTTTTTTTTAACCATCGCTTCGACTTGACACTTTGCCGTTCGTAAGATACCCCATTTACAAATCGTATATCCTTTTTACTTTGCAGGCGCTTTTACACACTTTTTGCCACGCTTAATGTTGCCTTGCAGACCATCTCTGCAGCAATTCTGCCAAGTGGATATCCTTTTAATTAATCCGATGTACCACATGCACTACTTCGGTACCTGTCCTTACGATTCTTCATTGATTTGAATATTTAAATATTATTGTTCCCTGTGTTATGCCTGTTTACTGATCTCCTAATCTTCTGCTTAGCCACTTTGTATAGGTTGGATTATTGAACGCTGCCGCTTTACGTTGACTTGTAATTGAGTCATCTTCTGACATTTTTCACCGTTTTTTGATTACTCCACTTCGCTGCTATCGACTTCTAACTCGGTATGTTAATTCACCCAGCTGTGAGTTAGTTGAGTTGTTTTCTTAATTGATTGCCTGCGTAGACCTGGACTTACTTACATTTTCTCATATATTTCCAGACTCAGCGCGTTCCGCGCAGTCCACTCAGTATCAACTTTAGTATTTCTGCTTCAACATGTTACACATCGAGATTGGAACCCTCCATCCACACTGGTGATTATATATTGCCTCCCTATTTCCCGCCACCTCTGCCTAGTATCCAGGATGTTACCATTACTCACGGCTTTCCTTACCCTGTATTCTTTAATTTAATTATTGAATGAATATGTTGTCAGCCCGACAGAATTCTGAGCATCCAGCCAATATTAATCTTTGCACCCATGGGCAATATTGCACTAGATTAGCTAAATTATTAAATAAGTAATAATTGTTGTATCAGAGTTTCCTCGCTTACAGGCTCTTTATACCATTATAAGTCATGGTGAATATTATACATATATTATGAATGAGCACAATTAACCACCTTTGTAGAATAGCTTTTATTTTAACAAGCAAACTGAATGAATGTCTTTTCTTTATGTTAAGAATCCAATTCGGGCCATATGAAGAAGAGGAAAGTATCCTCGAAACGCTTCGCCAAGTGAATTGGACGTCACTTCTCTCCTTCAGAAAAACTTTTTCTAAAAAATTCTCTCTTTCCAATTTTGTTTTCGAACTTGATGTGATCTTTTGATGACACTTGTGCTTCTTTATGTTGTAAATTTCATATTGAAAGAATTGAACCACATCGTTTGTGATATAAACAATTTCTTTTTACAATTTTGTCTATCGACATTTTTTTACACTATTAAGAATTACTCTTTGATATTCTATTGATGTATGAGAATAACAGTATTGGACTTGATCCAAACATTTGAAAGTGTGCAGGGGACGGGAGGATTCCCAAGTTGAATCCTTTTCTTGTTTTGTTAAATAAACTCAACTCTGCACAAAAAGCCAAATCAGGCAGCATAGACATTCACATTACATATACTGAACATGAAACAGAATCATACCTGCAGTGAGCAGATGTATGGACGACTACTACACAGAATCTTGTCAACTGAAAACAATGAGATGCTGAGTGAGGACTCATAAATCCCAACAAGTGTACCCCATGAGTATGCCTTATGCAATCATCAACACAGGCCAGTGTGATATGCACACCAAAAGATTAATGCATACAGACATGACTGTTGGAGAAAGTGAATCACACAGGAAAAACAAAATAACCACATGAATTTGACTCAACCAAACACACAACTGTATTACAATGCAAAGAGAACTTGAAAAATGAAAACATAAGGCTAAAACAAAATCACAGGAATCCTCCTTTAAAAAATGAAACAATGTAAATCTATTAAAAATATATATTCACAGTCACTGCAGTAGTCCAGTGTCTGACAATACTTGTCGCAAGGCTGCCGGTGCCTCTGCCTCGACTTGATGTAGGTGGGCTTCAGTGGTGTCCCTGAGGGCCTGCAGGGCCTCCCTAGTAATCAGTTGTATTGGCTGTGCAGCCCTAATACTCTCCTCCATCCTTGCAAGTGCTGCAGCCCTGGCAGCTTCCTCCTCCATTGCCTGCAGCCTCTGTTCCTCCTTCTGCCTCAGGAGTTAGCAGTTGTAGTTGGCATGTGGTGGCTGCATGTATCCTGTGGCTTGCCACCAGCATCTCCTGCCTGACATTGAATGCCTGCTGCACACTACGTGCCATGAGTCTCCGGTGTGCCTGCCTCCAGTGCTGAAACAGCTCCAGCTGCCTGGTAGCCTGCTTCTTGTGCTGGGATTCCATCTGGAAAGATGAATGACTCCTGAAGGACAGTACTGGACCACCCTCTGCATTCAATGCCATATCTACCTGCACTGCTTGTTGCTGCATAAAGGCCATTCCAGATCATGGGACAACCTGAACAACCTCTGTGGCCACTGGCACCCCCACTGAGCGTGAAGGCGGCACCGGACTAGCTGACGGGATGACTGGGGCAAAGGACCCTGAAATGGTGGTCAGCAAGGAGGTGTCATGATCTCTGCTTCCAAAAGATCAGGACTTGCCCGACTCCCTTGGAAGCAGACCCATAACCCCGGTTCCGAGTGCCAGCCAGTCCCAATTGGGACCTTTTGGACCCTGTCCTGGCGCCAGTGGCACCAGGCTCATAAAGATGCCCAGTCCCAGCGCTGGAAGCGCCGGGCTCATAATGCTTGGGTGGACTTACCTGCAGCAGACCATGCTGCTTAATTACCTGCCAGTTGAACCCCTGATCCTCTTCTGTTTGGGACTACTTTTCCTGTTGGGTGGGGCAGGAGCCACTCCCTAGGTTCAGAACACTGGAACTCTTCTGGAAAGCAGGAACTCTTTTCTTACCTAGGCGTGGCTGTGGAAGGAGACACCTAAGCACTACATGAGGCTATTTAAACCACACCCGATGGATGAATCTTGCTTTGCGTTATTCTGCATTCTCTGCAGCAGAACGCTCATCGTGTCTTCTGCTTCTGATCCTGGGCCTAATGGAACAAAGGCTTACCATCCTGGAATCCAGTCTTCAGCAGCACCTGTAAAGACAAAGAAAGAACAGGTTAGCACTACGGTCTTCAGTGGCAGAGCATCTCTTACCTGGTCCATCGGCTGTCACCAACGCCTCGTGCTGCATTCCGGCATCTGAAAGACAAAGGCTTACCTACTCTTCGCATGCTCCGGAGGTCTTCGCACTGCATTCCGGCATCTGAAAGACAAAAGCTTACCAGCTCTTCGCACGCTCCGGAGGCCTTCGGCGCTGCATCCCGCATCTGAAAGACAAAAGAAGGTGTGTTTAAAGACATTGGGCAACTTTATTACTCACGTGCCCTTACTCCTTCCCACGCCGAATCCAGTGGGTATTCCAGCACCCTTCAGCTTCTCTAAAGCTCCGAACTTGTACCTGCAAGATAAAAGGGACAGTTAGTGCGCTTCGTGAAGCAGGCTACAAGCGCTTACTTACGTGCTTCCAGGCG
This sequence comes from Ambystoma mexicanum, assembly GCF_040938575.1. Classification (NCBI taxonomy): domain Eukaryota; kingdom Metazoa; phylum Chordata; class Amphibia; order Caudata; family Ambystomatidae; genus Ambystoma; species Ambystoma mexicanum. The sequence goes on along the minus strand of NC_090924.1, from coordinate 188,872,788 downwards.
CTTCTATTCCTCACGCGGGTTCGATCCTCAACTCTCATCAGCCCGCCATCCGCCATCGCCGGAACCCTGCAAAACAAGAGATATCATTACAAAAGACTTTTAAGACATTTGAAGTGCCCAGAACTTACCGTTCGTGCAGTTTACGACGGACAGCAGTCCTCTGAGGTCAAGAGGCCTGCACCCTTATCCAGTGAAGAAACTGGTTACGGCACCCTGCCCCGAGGCAGATGGAGAGCTCGGCGTTCACTTACCTAAGGTGAGGGCGTTAAACTTTGGGGTTCTACAGGAGAAGAGAAAGGGAAGAGGAGAGAGGCACCCAATAACCCCAGTTCATTAATCCCATATTTTCTATCTGCAGACATCTTACTCTTCGAGTCAGACATACAGTGCACAGAGGTCCAGCCCAAAGAGCCAACCGTGTGTTACACATCACCTTTGAAGATACGGCATTCACCCAGTCAAGACTGGCGCCTCTGCGGGAATCAGGTGAGCGTTACAGAACGCAAAGCCTACCGCAAAACTCCCACCCAGGCGCTATGGAAACCTCGGATACCGACCAGCTAGCCCAGTTACTTGGGGAACTAAGAGCAGAAGTGCATGCAGCCCGTCAGGAAACGAATGCACTAAGAAGGGGACCTTAGAACTTGTATAGATTATCGCGCCCTGAACCAGATCACCGTTAAGAATAGATATCCGTTACCTTTGATCCCTGAACTCCTGGACCAAGTCAGAAAAGCATGCATATATACAAAGCTGGATCTTAGAGGAGCCTACCACTTGGTACGAGTAAAAGAGGGCGATGAATGGAAGACGGCCTTCCGCACCAAGTATGGGCTATTTGAATATCAGGTCATGCCCTTCGGACTTTGCAATGCCCCGCCCGCCTTTCAATATTTTATGAACGATGTCCTCAGAGAGCTCATAGATGTGTGTGTTGTTGTTTACATTGACGACATCCTCGTTTATTCTTCATCGGAAACTGAACATCGGAAACACGTGAAAATGGTCCTCGAGAGATTGCGTCAACACAAACTTTTCGCTAAGTTGGAAAAATGTGTTTTCAACGTGACTGAAGTTGAATTCTTGGGATTCATATTATCACCTAGCGGAGTGCGTATGGATTCAAAGAAGGTCGATGCAATTCTCAAATGGCCATCGCCATCCTCCGTAAAAGGTGTTCAAAGCATGTTAGGCTTCACTAACTTTTACCGCAGGTTTATCCCCGAATTCTCTCGAATAGTCCAGCCCATCACCGCCTTGTTAAAGAAAAACAAACGTTTTGAATGGTCTACCGAGGCGGAACAAGCTTTCCAGAATTTGAAGACTAGATTTATCTCTGCACCGATCTTAAAACATCCTCGCCCAGAACTCCCCTACATCGTTGAAACTGATGCTTCGAGCCTTGCAATGGGGGCAGTTCTATCACAAAAGGACCCAGTAACCAATCAGTTGCATCCTGTGGCATTTTGGTCCCGCAAATTCTCGCCTCCTGAAATCAATTACACTATTACTGATAAGGAACTTCTAGCTATCAAGTCCGCCTTTAAGGCTTGGCGGCATTATCTTCTGGGGGCCCGACACACCGTTACTGTGATTACAGATCACCGAAACCTGCAATATTTGAAAACCGCAAAAGCTCAATCCTCTAGGGAACTCCGTTGGGCACTATTCTTTGCCGAGTTTGACTTCATAATTACCTATCGACCTGGTACAAAAAACGGTAAAGCTGATGCCCTTTCTCGGATGGGAGTGGAAGAACATTTGATCAATCCTAAACCTGTATCTATCATTCCCGAACAAAGAATTCTAGGTGTTATCGCCACACAATCCATAGAGGAAGTTAAGGATAAAGCCAGGCTACTGGTAACTCCAGCAGACATACAGAATTGGCATCTGCAGGGAAAGGACTTTACGGTGAAGGACAACCTATTATATTTCCAAGAACGGTTATACCTGCCCAGCACAGATTTACAGAAAAAGGTAATCTCTTGTTATCACGATTCTTTAATGGAAGGACATCCCGGTATGACCAAGACCTCGGAAAAGATCAAGCGCTACTTCTGGTGGCCGTCTTGGAAAAAAGATACCAGAGACTTTATAATGTCCTGTGGAGTATGCGCCCAAAACAAGAGTCAAAAGAAAAAACCAGCCGGCCTCTTATGCCCTATTGACATCCCGCCTCGCCCTTGGCATACGCTTTCTATGGACTTCATCACCGATCTACCTCCATGCTCCGGATACAATACGATCCTAGTAATCGTGGACCTATTCTCCAAGATGGCACATTTCATTCCACTGAAAGGCTTACCAACAGCAGCAACTCTGGCCCGAGAATTTCTCGAAAACATCGTCCGACTGCACGGTTTTCCTTCAGTTCTAATTTCGGATCGAGGTAGTCAATTTATTTCTCATTTTTGGCGAAGTTGCTGTCGGTCGGCTCAAATTGATGTGAGACTTTCGACCAGCCACCACCCTCAAACCGACGGACAAACCGAGAGAACCAATCAAACTCTGGAACAGTATTTGCGCTGCATGCTACAACAAACTGAAAAAACTTGGAAAGATATCCTTTGGATAGCTGAATATGCCTACAATAACTCTGTCCACTCGGGAACTGGGAAGACCCCGTTTTTTCTTTTATACGGTAGTCACCCTCGAACCTCGGAGTTGGATCCACTCCAAGATCTTGGAACACCAGCAGTAGACCACCTGCATTCTACAATCACCCAAGCCTTTAAGGAAGCCGTTTCTCACCTTCAAAGGGCTAAAGAACAATACAAGAAAGGAGCAGACCAACATCGGAAGGAAGCCCCCCAATATCAAGTAGGAGATCAAGTCTGGTTATCCACCAAATATCTACCTCTAAAAGGACCACGCACATTCAACCCAAGATACCTTGGTCCCTATTCCATCACTACCATAGTAAATCCAGTAGCGGTCAAGTTGGACTCGCCCCCTCACATGAAGATACATCCGGTCTTCCACGTCTCTCTATTAAAACCCGTGCAACCTCAAACCCGACTAACTACATCTCCAAAACCTATTCTAGTTGATGGAGAACTCGAGTTTGAAGTCAAAAGCATCCTGGATTCCAAGATCTCCAAATCTAAACTATTTTACCTGATTGACTGGAAAGGCTACGGTCCCCAAGAAAGATCCTGGGAACCTGCAGAATATGTCCAGGCGCCTCGTCTAATCAAAAGATTTCATCGAACATTTCCTAACAAGCCCAAACCCCCGGAGAAGCCCGGTTTGGGAGGGGCCTTGAGGGGGGGTGCTGTCATGATCTCTGCTTCCAAAAGATCAGGACTTGCCCGACTCCCTTGGAAGCAGACCCATAACCCCGGTTCCGAGTGCCAGCCAGTCCCAATTGGGACCTTTTGGACCCTGTCCTGGCGTCTGTGGCACCAGGCTCATAAAGATGCCCAGTCCCAGCGCTGGAAGCGCCGGGCTCATAATGCTTGGGTGGACTTACCTGCAGCAGACCATGCTGCTTACTTACCTGCCAGTTGAACCCCTGATCCTCTTCTGTTTGGGACTACTTTTCCTGTTGGGTGGGGCAGGAGCCACTCCCTAGGTTCAGAACACTGGAACTCTTCTGGAAAGCAGGAACTCTTTTCTTACCTAGGCGTGGCTGTGGAAGGAGACACCTAAGCACTACAGGAGGCTATTTAAACCACACCCGATGGATGAATCTTGCTTTGCGTTATTCTGCATTCTCTGCAGCAGAACGCTCATCGTGTCTTCTGCTTCTGATCCTGGGCCTAATGGAACAAAGGCTTACCATCCTGGAATCCAGTCTTCAGCAGCACCTGTAAAGACAAAGAAAGAACAGGTTAGCACTACGGTCTTCAGTGGCAGCGCATCTCTTACCTGGTCCATCGGCTGTCACCAACGCCTCGCGCTGCATTCCGGCATCTGAAAGACAAAGGCTTACCTACTCTTCGCATGCTCCGGAGGTCTTCGCACTGCATTCCGGCATCTGAAAGACAAAAGCTTACCAGCTCTTCGCACGCTCCGGAGGCCTTCGGCGCTGCATCCCGCATCTGAAAGACAAAAGAAGGTGCGTTTAAAGACATTGGGCAACTTTATTACTCACGTGCCCTTACTCCTTCCCACGCCGAATCCAGTGGGTATTCCAGCACCCTTCAGCTTCTCTAAAGCTCCGAACTTGTACCTGCAAGATAAAAGGGACAGTTAGTGCGCATCGTGAAGCAGGCTACAAGCGCTTACTTACGTGCTTCCAGGCGCTTCTATTCCTCACGCGGGTTCGATCCTCAACTCTCATCAGCCTGCCATCCGCCATCGCCGGAACCCTGCAAAACAAGAGATATCATTACAAAAGACTTTTAAGACATTTGAAGTGCCCAGAACTTACCGTTCGTGCAGCTAACGACAGACAGCAGTCCTCTGAGGTCAAGAGGCCTGCACCCTTATCCAGTGAAGAAACTGGTTATGGCACCCTGCCCCGAGGCAGATGGAGAGCTCGGCGTTCACTTACCTAAGGTGAGGGCGTTAACCTTTGGAGTTCTACAGGAGAAGAGAAAGGGAAGAGGAGAGAGGCACCCAATAACTCCAGTTCATTAATCCCATATTTTCTATCTGCAGACATCTTACTCTTCGAGTCAGACATACAGTGCACAGAGGTCCAGCCCAAAGAGCCAACCGTGTGTTACACATCACCTTTGAAGATACGGCATTCACCCAGTCAAGACCGGTGCCTCTGCGGGAATCAGGTGAGCGTTACAGGAGGCCACACTTTTGGGTGCCTGGGACACAGTTGCTGAGGAGGAGGTGGGTGGCATTGGGATTGCCTTTGCCAATTGTACCACACACAGCAGTGCACATGCCATTTGGGACATGATGTGGCACACCGGCCCATGATGGCTCATGAGCTGTCCACCTGCCGCCCATGGCACGACAAGAGCAGGGGCAACACTGCATCACGTATGCCCTCATCGTCCTTCACTGCAGGGCTTGTCTGTATTCAGGCATCACTGAAGGTGTGTAGCCCTGTAACCGATGGGTCTGGGACAGTGAGAAGAGCTGACTCCACCACTGTGTCCTACACAACCTCCTGTCCCAGGTCCATGTCTGCAGTGTGCACATCCAACAATGCACCCCCACCACACACCATGGACAGGCCCACAATGGAACCCTCCAACTCCACCTCACCTGACCCTGACACCCCAGATGGAACCTCTGTGCTGACCGACCTATTTGTGGAGATGGTGGAATGTGCCTGCCCCTATGCCACTGAGGACACACCCTCCATGACCGTGGCAACGTCCTTCACCTCATCACCAGTGCCATCCAATAATGACCCTTGCCAGGCACATGTGCCTCAGATGAGGTGTCTGATGGCAGTCGTGGCCATGGTTTCCATAGCCTCCTGGAAGGCCTTGTCCTGGCAACTTGCTCCTCCGCAGTGCTGGTCTCTTCATCTGCATGTAACACTGGATGAAAAGGGAGAGATGAGAGGCAGTTCAGCATAGGTGTCGTTCAGCATGCCGTCACCTCACATTCAAATGCCACAGACTCATCACATCACGACTTCAAGGAATCATGCTAAACACACAGACATATAAACTCGTAATACATGAGGACACCCCCATCAATTGCATGCATGCATTTGTATAGAATGAGCAGACATTACTCCATGTGCACAATAGTTACCAGGGGCAACTGGGCACATGGATGATGCATACACGATGACTGTAGCATGATGGATGACCAGTAGACATGTGCATGAACACAATATTATATAGTGCAGTGGTAGTACATGGCCATGAAGGGTATAGGGATGCATAGAACCTGATGTGATGAAATTGCATGGTCACACCCCTTTCTAGTGTAGGCAATGTTGTATGTGTCAAACAAATCCGTGCATGAGCCTGCAAATATGTCACCCAGTCAGAATCCCACACATGCGTAAATGTCAACAGTGGATCATTTACCGTATACTCCGACTCAATGGTACAACACAATAATGTCACAGCTTTCATCTGAAATATCCGACAATGGGTATATACCCACTTCAACAACAAAACAGTGTAACCAGTACACTCCACTTATTGACAGTAACATGCTAATTGTCTACCTGGCATCGGCACACCCTTCATTAACAATGTATTCTTATCTACACTCACCATCTGCACCTGTGAATGCCTTATTCCTGCCATTCGACCCTCCCATTACCTACACATTTTGCAAGCATTGGCTGCAGCCATCACATCAATAACGTGCATCCATACGACAAGGTAGGATACCTATGATGTGAGGTTGTGTGACATTCCAGTGACTGTGTCTGAGTGAGTGTACCAGTGTGGGTCACACGTGTGAGGAGAAAAGTTTGAGTGGGACGTCTGTGAGACCATAGGAGGCTACAGCAGAAAGACTACAGACGCCATTCCAGGGATGTGTCCTGTGGAGTGTGTGTGTGATGAGTGATCCCCAGCAGCTGAGAGAGATTAGGTCCTGTGACCCTGATCGGCTGCTGGCCAGGAAGTCAGGATCATGATGAACGTGAACATACTCCACCTGAATCAATCAGTATCAGGCCATACACACACCACAAGCCACACCCCATACACAATATACATTTCCCCTGAACTGATCTTCACACTCCCTCATCGGCCGCTTATATTGGCAAAACATGCAGTCCTCATCACTGCACAATCAACAACACTATTTCTCACCCTTCACTGAACAAGGACCCTCCTATCGCTTTCCAGCATGGATCATGGTCACGGGAACACGACCTGTCAAACGCCATGCTTTCCTTCATAAACTCCCACAGCCTCCAGACAAGTCAGCTATCCATTCCCCTTCTGAATCAATGCCTATGCAGGTCTCCCAAACCCCTCACACTTATCGCAACAGCCACCAACAGGCACAACCCCTGCACCAGACGTGGCACCCCCAGCCCTCAAATCACACAAAAGTAAACACACATCCTTCAGTGAAGATGGTGGCCTGGACGCTCACATCTGAATCGGACTACATATGTCAAAAGATAACTGGGTAGTGATCCAGAAAGGTAAATGTCCCTTGACCTGTAACTGATGTCCCAACACCTTTAACACTATCATGTAACTCCTCAAGGCCATAGCGGAAAACAAGAACCCTCTTTGCATATCCTCCTCAGGCCCTCCCACCCCTCACACCAACAGTGTAGAACCTTGCATGCACTATGGACACCGCATTTTGAAGCCATGCCAATGGCACCATTAGAAAATGGCATGCCACTTTACGTTACACTACATTGTTGTGTACATCGACCAACGTCCTCCTAACATGAATTCTCTTCACATGGCATTCCCATTCAGCCCCATCATACTGAATGTCCGGACTTACCTATTTATTTCTATTTCTATTTATGTGCTTATAAAGCACCGAAAGCCTGCAGGCATCGGGGTGCATATCCTAAAACATGTAGGTGACAAACAGGACTAAAAGCGCTCAAACCTAAGCTGACCAAAGATCCAGGAACTAGGAGATTCTATTTGAATATATCTGTTTTGAGGTTCTTTCTGAAGACCTGATAACCTGGTTCAAGTCAGAGAATTAAGGGTAAATTGTTCTAATTCTTTGCTGCCAGAACAAGGAAGGCTCTACCCGAGCCTGTTGCTCGGCTGTAGGAAAGCACAGAGATCCTGCATTGAGCCTCTGATCTCAGTGGACGATTCAGGATATATTGTGATATCTTTTTCATAAAATATACCGGTGCGGTACCATATAAGCACCTATGCACCAATGTCAAGGTTTTAAACTGGATCTTACCTTCGATCTTAAGCCAATCTAGTGCTTTCCTTTCCATGGAAATATGATCATTTTTCTTCATACCTTTGATAATACGTACAGCATTGTTTTCCATGATCTGACATCTCTCTATGCAGTTCTCAGTGGCTCCAAGCATAAGAGAATTTCTGTCGTCCAGATGAGACAAAATGGTTGTCCTAGCAATTCTGGCCATGTTCTTCTCACTCAAGAACGAATGGATAGATCTAAGTAAGCAAAGATAGTAAGAATGATTCTTGTGTATGTAGTGAAAATGCGCCTCTGCTCCCAAAGATGCCTCCATTATCATTCTGAGGGTTTTCACCTGCACTGACACTTGTATGCATGTGTCCTTGTTGTGAAAGGACTCACAGTCTGGCCCTAGCTTTGTGCGGGCTTGACGGGTACCGAAGAACATCATCTCCATCTTTTTACTGTCCAGTTGCCCTGCATCCAATTCTTTTATGACATTATACAGTGTTGAGATGTTGACACTATCCTTAAGATCGTCACCCTCCAGCTCTACCACCAACTGGGTATCATCAGCATAGTTTGTAAAAAAACGCGCCAACGCTTTCCAATAATTCACACAGGCATCACATATGCAAGTTGAAAAGGAGGCCCCCCTGTGGCTCCTTGAGGGACCCCAAAACTTAGATGGGCTGCCTTGGAAAATGTTCCCCCCAATGGATTTTTGCCTCGCGGTCGCCTAGAAAAGATGTCAACCATGCCAATGCTTCCTTGGAAGAGCCGGGCATTTTATCCAGGAGCTGTTGTAATAATTGATGGTCTACTAAATCAAATGCTGTGCCCTGGTCAAGGAGCATCAGTAGCCCTGTTTTACCCTTATCAAGAACACTAAGCATGTGTGTCTGTAAATCCAACATGGCAGTCTGCGTATTGTGTGCAGCATGGAAACCCGATTGTTGCTCATGCAAATGGAATTAGCCTCAACATGCTTCTGGAGTTGGGCTGTTGCGATTTTGTCCAGGACCTTGAGTACAAAGTTGCAATAAGTGATGGGACGTAAATTGTCTGGGTCCTTGGGGGTCTAGGCATAGCTTCCTGATGGGGGGAGTGATGGTGACTGCTTTTATACACTTGGGCACAATGCCTTCTTTGAATGATGCATTAACTATTTTGGTCAGGACTGGAGAGAAGATTTCCTTATGTTCCAATATCATTTTCTGGGGTATTATATTGTCATAACATGAGGTAGGCTTGATGGTGGCAAGCACTCTGACCATCTCCTCTTCAGAAGTAGGATGGAAGTGAAAATTAGCTACCTGCAGTTTGTATCTGGGCCTGCAGTTTGAGGACCTGGGCGTGAAGTGCTGGGTTCACCCTCTGCAGGATCCGGACATGTAGAGGTGAAATTCGATGGCGCCCACAGGAGTGCACCTGTGCGGTGGTTCCTGCCTGAGTGGCTGCCCTCGCCTTCTTCTAGCTCGGTATGCGCTTGTCGTCCCACTATTCTTGATGTACTCCAGGGTACAGACTGCCACCCCCTCAACATTGACAGCAAAAGCTATCTCCTGGTAGATCCTCCAATGGCCTAGGGACCCAAGCTGCTTCTTCTGATGGAAGAGTGTGTCGTGGTGCAACATCACCTGTTCTCCAAAGATGTCAACCTCTGCACCCTAGAGGTTTGCAGCCCTCATCCTCGCAACCTTGGAGGTTCTAGTGGTGGTGGCAGACATGGTGAGGCTGATGCTGGTGGCCTGGAACTGGGTCTGGTCTGCACCTGTAACAGAGATAAAAGTGTTAAATCCATCATTGGTACGCTGTACCACCTCTCCGTCTGCTTCCTACAGAGCGTGCCCACTGTTTTAAGGCTCAAGAAAACTCCCAGGACGTTTCTCTTCATACCAGACAAAATATTGATTCAGCTGGGCCTGGACAATCAGGCACTGCCAAAGTCAGAAGTGAAACTCAGGCATGGGTACACACACACACATGCACACGCACACACACAGAACAACCAGTCGTACATGTCTATGCATCCATACCACCTTAAGCACCTTGCAAACACAAATCTTACATCTGCAGTAGACTCTTCCATATGCATGATGGTACAATTGAAAGTGAACAACTCTGTAAAGCACCAGTAACCATGCAACATGAACATATCAAATCATAGGACAGCACCTACCTGCCATGCACTGTGTCTCCCACAGCAGTTCCCCCTCCCCCATCTGTGCCGCCATCCCACTCCCAACTTCTTGGATGCAGCCAGAGAACCACTGGTTTCCCTTTTACAATTTCCCCACTTACCTGTACTGAGCAGCAGTGATCACATGTGGGCGTCCCAATGAGGCAGTGACAGTGTTCAGAAAACAGTCCCCAGATAGCACACTGGAGGAATAGGATGAGTTTGAGGGCAAGCATTGCTGGATCAGGAACAGGATGCAGGAGGCAGGCAGAGGAATGTGGCATCTAGAAGCAGCATCAGTAGTGTGTATTCTCAATGTTGGTTGTGCTCACATGGGTCCTCTACTAGCAATGGGTCATGCATGTGGGATTCATTCACTGCACTGACCTAGGAATGGGTGCAATGCCAGTGAAATGTACAGGGGTGACATCCACTGCAGCCCTTATGCTGGAATCAGTCAGCATAGTCATGTCTTCTCATGTCGTCTCATGTTGCAGGTGATTTTGGACTGTCCATGCTTTGTTGTCCATGAATGTGCACACAGGTGACATGTGTGTCAGTCCTTAGCCGGACATGCTTGTGATGCGTGTGTGTCTTTGGCTCTTGATACACCCTTGATTGTAACCTTTGCAGGCAGGCTGCTTGTAACCTTGGCATTGCCTTTCCCCACCAGGGTTGTAGGGTTATTGTACAGGGCACTGACTGAACATGGCAACATCGACACACAGAGGCTTGCCTTTGGATTGGATGGGTAACAGGGTTCAAAATCAACATGGCCGGTCTCTTACCACCTTGGCCCACAGACCTTGCATTTGAAGCAATGCACTTGTGACTTAATTTCCTACTCCTACCTGCATCATTAACCTACTTGCATGTTCCACTGATTATGACATTTTGCATTGCGAACAAATACCACACCTACTATATGTTGCCCTGTCTTTTGCCTCTGCAGCCGCAACATGCATGTGTTACTTCCTCTGTCAGTGTAGCTACATGATGCTGCTCACATGAGTGAATACTGATGCCAACATTTACATGCACATTCTCCTCATCCAGTACTGCTGAAACTGACATGACTACTAGGACTTTTCTGGCAAACTGATTATGCCTGCATGAATGGAACATTGCACTTACATCACCAGAATATGTGACGCTGATATCTCCAGGCCACTGTCAGTGGGCTCCATGAACGTCCTGATTACTTTCGAGACATTTCCAAGTTCCAAGGATACCTCTTTCCTTCCTCTTCAGGTTTACACTGTCATCATGTATGTCCGATTCGGGGTTTCTGGGTGGCATGTTGCTTCTGCTAGGGTTAGCATCGATGTAGAACAATACTATATGGCCTGTTTGTGAGTCTGATGCATGGGTAGATGATCCATATGTTATGGATGCATTTCATGTGAGGCATACATGTATATACAAATGGCCCCAGACTTTTGTTGTCTCCCGTTTTGTAGGTGATGACTCAGCAGAGGGGGAGCAAGTGGCAGAGGAGTTGTCAGGGGATGCGCAAACAGGCACCAGCAGTGCAGTGCATGGTGAGCCCACTGATGTTACAGAACATCCTCAGCATGCCTGCACAGGCATCATATGATGAGGATGATGATGCAGCTGTTGCAGCCATATTAAGGCAGTTGGTGGAACAAACAACCACTCAGCAGATCCGATCCTGTGATTCTCATTGGGATTTTGAAGGATATTGAGCCTGAGGGGGGACAGGAGACCATTCCCCTGCCAGTAGTGAGCCATGCTTCTTCTGGCAGCACTGTGCCAGCAATGTTGCCCACACCCATCATGGAGGCAGCAGAGGTGTATACTGGGAGTGGGAGGCTTGTAGGCGCACAGCCCATTCCTGTGCACTCACTCAGACAGGGACGCACTGCCTCATCACAGTTTCATCAGTCACGCACATGTGGGGTACGTATGCCTGCCTCCCACTTTAACTGGGATGAGGAGGTGGTAAATGAAATAGTCCAACAGGGCGAGGTCATACAGGAGATCAGCGGGGACATGCATCATCTGGCTGAAAATATCATCACATCTAATGCCATGATGTGTACAGAATTCCAATTATTAAGTGGGGAGATCTCTGCCTTGGTGCAATGCCTGCATGAGGAGATGAAAGCCTCAAGGGACCAGCACAGGCAGGGGATGACAGACGGAGGCCTCACCGGAGGGTCACCGTCTGGAGATGCCCTCCTTGTGGGACACTCAACATCCAGATGGATGCAACATGGGTTGCCATGCAGGCGGACATGAAAGAGACACGCAAGGAGAGTCATCAGGACCTGGTTGCTATTGGTGGACTGTTGCTTGCTTTGGTGTCATGTGTGGCATCCACACAAGAGAACCAGGTATTGGCCTTGCGTGACCACGGCCCCCAATCCCAGGATGATCCACAGGGTAGGTCTTAGAAAAGATTTTCACAAGTGATGCTATTTTGGAATTCTCTGCACACCATTCTTATGTTGCTTCTCACCTTACCACACCCCTTCCTCATGCCCCCCCACCGACTATGAGCACAGTGAGGATTTTCTGTTTTTGCTGTCCAAGGTGGACTTTTCTTTGTTCGACAGACATTGCCATGATGCACCACGTGCAATTGGTTCACTTCAAATTGGACTTTGCTAGTGATACTCCAGGTGGCATGTTCATACTTACATGTTCAGTGAGGATAACTGACATGCTGATTTACCGAGGGACATGATCGGGCATTCAAGTAAACATTATGTTGACCGAGCATATAAGGCCAGAAGAAAAGGCCATTCTCCATCTATGCAGCTCTCCGCTGCTCGAGGATGCCGTGTGCCGCCACCCACCTAATCATACCAACCCGACACGGTAAGGGTCATATTGCTATGAATAGAAACGATCCCATCCATACCTGTGCTGTTTCTGTGGCCCCAGTCGTAACTTGGCACCATCCCATGTCGGCTGCATTAGCTGTTAGAAGCACATGGCTCTGTGCGCGTAACTTCCCTGTTCCACTTGTCTCCCCTTACCCACCTCCTCAAATAAGGAACGTGCGGCTAAGGGCGAGATTTACATTCCCCCCTGTGAACCTCCACAATCCTAGTGCTCGCAAACTCGCACATGTCAAATCCTCTGCACTTGTGACATGCCAATGGACATTGCTGCATGGAACCCTGTCGGATGCTCATTTCACACAACAGGAGGCTTATTCATACCTAAGCACACCAAACATATGTGGTGCGACAATTGCCCCCTCATCCAATCATCACAACTATTATCCTGACCTACGTACCACAGCACGAGGCATGGGGAACATGATCTCATTGCCCATTCCAGTATCACCAGTACAGAGCAAATTCTCTGGCCCCAAATCTTCGTCACTTCGGACTACTCAGCATGGGCTCCATTTGTCTCCATCCATGCCCTAACGCAACTGGTCACCCCCACATTGCCAGAGATTGCTGTGTTTGATTGTGCCATTGATGCCACGAAAAATGCACATATGTTACCATCTGCCTATCAAACCTCATGGTATGCCCCACTGACACTACATCTTGCTAATACTATATCGCCTGTGGCAAATACTGCTAATTCTGCATTGCCTGTGCCAAATACTGCTAATTCTGCATTGGCTGTGCCAAATACTGCAGCACTGAATGTACATGTCTCAATACCCCTAGCTAACACAACCCTGCCTGTGATTGATTATGCTTCTGATACCATTATGAAGGTGCATGTGCTACCATCTTCAACTAGGACTGCCAGGCCTGTCACTGTTCATCAGGCATCACGGTATGCCCCACTGATACTACCTATTGCTAATACTACATTGCTTGTGCCAAATACTCTTTATTTTGTATTGCCTGTGCCAAATACTGTTCATTCTATATTGCCTGTGCCAAATAATGTTGATTCGGTACTGCCCTCCCGAAAATGGCTAATACTACAGCATTGAATGTAAATGCCCCCACGCCCTTAGACAACACCACCCTGCCTGTGACTGATTATGCCGTTGCTACTACCGAGGTTACCACACCTCTGGCACCTACACCACCACCTGACACCTTGGATGCCACACCCACTCCAATTATCATCCGGAAGGCCCTACCAAATACTCCCCTTAGTTGTGCCGTCATCACCGCCCGTTCTCTCTGAGCACATGCCTTGGATGTTCAGGACCTAATCACCAGTTGTAACCTCAATCTCTTGATAATTAGTGAAACCTGGCTTAATGAAGCGTTTGGCCCAGCCCTGGCCCTTGCAATCCCATCAGGTTACACTATTTTTAGGCAAGACCGACCACTCCAGAAAGGTGGAGGGGTAGCTCTCATAGACAAAGAGACCATCCCGATCAGAAGGATGGATGGGGAACTAGGCTATAATAGTGATTATCTTGTTCTTAAAGTTAACCCCTCCCTAACTGTACCGTTGCCCTCCATGTTGCCTACCGACCACCAGGGCCAGTCTCGGACTTCCAAGATGCCCTCCTTCATACCCTCTCTGATAACCTAAAAAAGTTCACCAAATCTATCCTCCTGGGAGATCTCAATGTAGGCCTTAACAACCCTAATGACTCCCAAGCAGCCTCCCTTAATAAAACCTCATCTACCCTAGGGTGCATACAGGGCATTACGGAGCCTACTCACATTAAAGGACGCACCTTTGACTGGATTGCCCACCATAACAGCCCTCTCAATGTCACAGACATCTCCCCTATTCCCTGGTCTGATCACTATTCCATTCAATTTGATCTCAACACCACTAAAGGGTCCGCCAAGCAAGAAACTCCCCTCCGCCCGGCACTCACCAGAAGCTCTTGTCAGTTCACTAAGGAAAAGCTCACACCCTACCTCTTGGTGCCTGCCTTTCAGTCCACTTCTCCAGCAACCTGGAAACTCTTGCTGGTGCTTTCAAAACTATCATCTCCCGAGTGGTTGATGCCATCACCCCACTCACCCCAAGGAAAGCTAAGCGCACTAAGCACTGAAATGCTTGGTTCTTCGAAGAGCTTCTTGAGCTACGTTCCAGGAAAAGGGCAGCGCTCTCCTATTGGAAAACTAAACCTAATGACTCCTCCAAGCTAGCTTTTAAGATTATCTCCAGAGAATATAAAGCCGCCTTAATCAAGCTAAATCTTCAGAGAGTTGGAAACACCCTGCCCCCTTCCGCCGACCCTCCATAAAGACGAAGACTGGTGTAATAGTATCCAATCTGCTATGCTTGACAAACTCAACACTCTTCAAAATAAAATCCTCACCCATCAACAGGCACTTAGCCATCAAATGTCTAACCGCCATAGTAGCACTTTGGGTGACCCCCCCCCACCTCCACCTTTCGCGTTCAAGGAAATGAGCGAACAAGAATCATTGCCCTACTCAAATCCATCAAACAATCCTATTGCAAAGGGGACGCCTGCCCAGCTCAACTCATCAAAGATTGTGCCCCCACCCTTGCGCCTTTCTTTGCAGCCTTCATCAATGCCTCCTTCACAACAGGCCATGTTCCAACTGGCCTCAAGGAAGCATGGGTACGCCCTCTCCTTAAAAAACCCACACTTGAACCAACTGTCCCAGGGAACTGCAGACCTATCACCACGGTCCCCTTTCTATTAAAATGCCTCGACAAGGCAGCTTATCTGCAAGTCCAAAAATTCCTCGAGGCTGACAACCACCTCGACCTCCGGCAGTCAGGCTTCCGTCCTGGACACGGGACCGAAACTGCACTTTTAGACCTCAAAAACCAAATGGACAATTTCAGAGATGCGGGCAAACTAGTGCTCCTTTTGCTCCTTGACCTGTCTGCAGCTTTTGATTTGTTGGACCATAATACTCTTTGCCACCACCTCTCTTTTGCTGCCAGTTTCTCCCATAAGGCCATAGCTTGGATCACCTTGTTTCTTCAGGAAAGGATCATGAAAGTTTTCTCTGACTCAGCCTATGCCCACCCGAGCGACATAAAATGCAGAGTCCCACAGGGCTCCTGCATCTCACCGGCCCTTTACAACTTATTCACGAGGCCACTGTTCAACATTCTGGACATGGTGGGCATCAAATACACCAATTATGCTGATGGCACGCAGGTCCTCATCCGCCTTACTGGTGACTACGAGTACGACATGAAACCCTCAACTCCATCTACTCCACCATCCAAACTTGGATGGCAGAAAAATGGCTGTGCCTTAACGGTGAACAAAACAAACTTCTGATAATTGGATCACTTGCAACCCTTAAAAACTGGACAATCAATACAGCTCCTTCAAGACTGACAACATACCAATCTCTGTATCGCAAGCTGTTAAGACCTTGGGTGTCTACTTGGACTTCAACCTCTCAATGAGCAGGCAGGTCAACGCCATTCCATATTCAGCAGCCTACTATTCTAGACAGCTTAACGCAGCTAAACCTTTTCTGTCAGAACAGAATTGCTTCACTATAGCGAGAGCAATAATAGGGTCTCGGCTGGATTATTGCAAGGCCCTCTTAGCAGGGACGTCCACTAACATCATCAGTAAACTACAAACTGTCGAAAATAATGTCCTCAGTGCTGCCAACAGCATTTCCAAAAAATACCATATTTCAATGACCAGGAAGCAGGTTCACTGGCTCCCCATCAAAGAGCAGATCGTCTTTAAAACTCTCGCCCTTACACACAAATGCATCCATAACATGGCTCCCCTCTAACTTGATTGAATCTCCACTCCTAAGATCCGTAGGATTCACGCAGGGGGTGCCAGCTTCCCTGTCATGGCCAATACCCACTGGACCACGCTACCACCTCAGTATTGAGTCGCATTTAGCCTTCCAGAAAGCGATACACACTATGCTGTTTGTGTAAACTGTGCCCTATTGGTCCTATTGCTTCCACCTAGGCTACATGTTTCTACCCTCTATGTGATATAATCTTCATTGTTACTGTATGATAGACTAAAACTGTAACCACCTATGTATGTAACTTTCTAAATTCGCACTGTCAGGCTACACACTCACTGTAACCATGAGCAAAGTAATCTTCCTGTACCTAAGACACTCTCTTGAAACAGCGCCTTGATGCCCTTGGGCTGTTAGTGCACTTTACAAATCCAAAATAAAATAAATGTGCATTATATGTGGAGTATGTATAACAGGGTCCTTGCACTCTACTGAAAATGTATCCGTTGTCGTTTCAGGTCACACCCATCCTGTGAATGCACCCAGATTCCTGTCCTTCTCTCCAACTCCGCATTCCCTGTACTGGGCACTGACCATCCTGACACAAATGAGGAGGCACGGTGTTAGTTGGAGGAGGTGAGGGGTACACAGCCCAACATGAAGTAAGGGAGTACACGGTCAAGCATTTGCATGTTTGTTGTCCTTTGAATTCCAGTGGTGTCCTGATGTGGCACAAGTAGGGTTGTGCTTGAAGGTGTCAATCTGGTGATATGTGAGTGATTGTCACAGTCTATGGACATGGGAATGGTACAATTTTCAATGATTGTGGACATTGTTTTGAACCTGCTGGTCATAGTCTGTCCACTGAAGGTGCTTATGTGAAAGTGTCATGGATGCAGGGCCATACACTGAACTCTTTGTTTGTTGCTTATTCATTAGTTGTCATTGTAAAGACTGGAGGGGGGTATCTGTACTCCTGCCCTCTATATGGCAGAGTAGAAGCACAGGGCACCCCAGACCAAAATTCTCTTTAGGGTAGCTATGGACGAGCAATCAGGGCTTAAGCTTTCAGGAGGTGATGCAGACTGGTTCTTAAGTACAGTGTAGTCCCCTAGCTTCCAACAAATGAATGTCCACACACTATGTTATGTGATAACACAGTTCTTTATATAAATTTGGTTCAGAATATATATACACAATCAATAAAACACGTGGTGCTTTGGTAGTACTAATATGGTAAATATGTACAATATCTATGTGGTACCACATTTAACTGTTGACTCCTTTAAAATGCACCAACTGCTGACCGTTTCAATGGCATACAAATCAAATAGTAAAGTGAATTAATAGACATAGGGAGGAAGACAAGTGGGTTTAAACAATGGCAGAAAACTGGGTCCCTACCACAAGGCACAGTTCTCTGTGAGGATCCCCCTACCTGGGCAACCTGTAAATAAGGTGTATCAACAAGCCCAGTCCACATATATGTTTGAAATAGTCTTGTTTCCTATTAAAAATGTACTACTACCACAATGTACCTGGTTTAGCAGAGTTCTTCGATGGGTTGTCGATGGATCCCTCTTGAGTGAACTCCCTTTAAGGAAGGAGCCACAGGTCGGCGAAGTTCCTTGAAGAAAAGGTGAACAATGTCGTCGAGACGGCAGCTTCGGACTTGACGGTGCTCATCTATGATCGATCATGGATGTCCTGCGAAGACGAGGTGTGTGGTGCACCTCAATGACAAGAGTTTGTTGCCGCAAAGCAGATCGATGAAGAACGTAGACCCAGCAAGGGCATCGGGTCATCAGCGTTGGTGTCGACGATCGGTACGCGACCACGACTGGCCTGTGGATCTTCGTCATCGTCGTTGTGAACTTTGGGGGGTGGGAAACCCACTGGCGGATTCTCCTCGGTTTGTCGACGACCTCCACTTTCTCTGGTGGGACAAAGCGATCGACGGTGATGGCAAGGAGTCCTTGATTTTAAAGTGTCTTAGGCAATGGAGCATTGCGGCTCTGCTCGAAGAGGTTACAGTGGTCCTCCGAACCTTAGTACACAGTGAAGGTAATCGACAGCCTCGATGTTCTGGCTTTTACTTCAATGTTTCTCGGCTGACCCCTTCACCGGTAGACAGCTGTTAAGGACTGACTACCATGGTGCCATGATGAAGAGGAGCTGGTGCACGATATTCCCTCGTAGCTTGGGAAGAGGTTTCCTAGCCAGCTCCTCTCTTGGATCTGTTCTTGGAGACACAACAGCTTTCAGATTGTGTTGAAGGAAAGCAGCAGCACAGCCTTCTTGTTCCAGCTGGGCTTCAAGGTTAAGCATCAAGTTTCGACTTCAGCTTCTGAATAACTCCAGTAAGTGATAGGTCCCCAGATATACTGTTCTGTCTCTCATTCACACTGCAGAGCCAGGCTCAGCAGCCAATCATTCAGAAGGGCATTCAGCAGGAAGAAAGCCAATCAGGCTCACAGTGCATTCAGGTCATTCTCTTCCATCCAGACACTCACAACAAGGAATGTGGATTGGGGCAAGCACCCAGTCTTTCAGCACACCACACTGTAGTCATACCAGTTTCAGGCAGGGCTGTATCAGTCATCGGGCCTCATTACGACCCTGGCGTTAAGGGTTTAACGGCGCCGTAAAAGGTATCAGCACCGTTAAACCCTTAACGCCTCATTACGAGTTCCCTTTGCGGGACCCGACCTTAACGCCTGCTTTTAGCAGGTGTTAAAGTAGGGTGCCGCAAAGGGACCTTGCTGCTAAGTACAGTGCCACAATTTGCGGCACCGTACTTAGCGCCTTCCCCATTCCCATTGAGTCCTATGGGGCAAAAATGGGAATGGGAAGGGCCCATGGTGAATGGGGAATTACCGCCCCGCCAACCTTGGAATGGGGCTGTAATTCCGCCATTCACCATGGCGGACCCCGGCATGGACCATGGTGCTAATAGCACCATGGTTTAGCGCCGGGCTCGTAATGAGGCCCATTGTGTCACACACCAGAAACCAGACACCCATAACATGAAATGTATATTGGTCACACATTCCATTCACCCAGGTCCCATCCAAGGGCATATCCACAACATACAGTCATTGGGAATGCTCCAACAAGTCTGGCCGGGACTTACCCACAATACCACATATGGAACTTCCACCCAACAGCCAGTCAGGGGAAGGGGCAGAGTCAGGGCTTCCCAGGACTTTGGTAAAACTAGGTAACAGGTTATACAATCCACGGGGGCCATCTTGTCTCCTATCAGGAGTCCACTGATTCCTATGGCAGGGCCTGGGTATCCCAAGAGTATGTTCACCACAACTATAAAGAGGAAGAGCTGCACTGCCAGGAGTCCCACATGGACTCCTGTGCAGAAAACAGCACAGAACACGCATGATAAAAGGAGTACAGGACAAGGACATGGATGCCCTATCCCTCCAATGCATTTCCAGCATCACAGTCATGTCCTGTGAGTCTTGAATGCCATCATTGTTGTCAAGTAGCCACTCCATCATGCATGTGCATCCTGCACACCTTTATCACACCTTCCATGTAAGGGTACTTTTTCTGTGAAATGCAGCAGCAATATTTGAATTTTCACATGTTTACATGTTCATGATGTGTGAGTTATGCTGTATTTTGATGGATGAGCGCCGGGCCAACTCCACCCAGTTTGCTAATTCCATGTCCCATGCCATGCAGAACACAGACTGTGGCAATGCTCCCTGGTCCTGCAGACTACTGCCTTGATAGGCTATTGACCCCTTTTGGCACTGTGGCTCCAGGCCGGGATGCCCTATGAACAGCCCCTGAGAGGGTGCTGTAGAGGCGCCTGTAGTCATGTAACCCTACTGATGAACCCCCTGCCCACCCAGTATGCTGGGGAGCTGGGCCACCCCCACCAGGCCACCCACCGTGCATGGAGCAGGCTTCATGCTGCCCCCAGCCAGTCTTGTTGGCTGCTGCCTGCAGTCGCCAGTTTACCCGCTTATTGGCACCTCCCGCCCCACCCAACCATGTGACCCCTCCACCAGGGCAGGGGGTTGGCTTTCAGTGGCATTTAAAAATGGTACATGCTTATTATAAGGGCGAAAATCAGCCAATTACAATGTACTTATTGAGGGTTCATAGGTCGGTAATAGTTAATGGATGTGCCTCAATATGGGATGGTGTGAAATTCTCTTTGTTTGATATTCTTCAATGGGTCATGTCCATGTTACTTTATTAGTTGATCTGTCGAGCTAAATGACCCTGTTATCTGTATTTGTATGCTTGGCTGTAAAACCTGCGGAATGCAATGTGTAATGCTAAGGACACTGCCCATGTTTTCAGGTTTGTATGTGAAGGATGTAGATGGAGGATATGTGTGATTTTTTAGTATGAGGCACACACCATATGTCCACCCTGGTCTGCCATTCTCAGTTTGTTGTTTATGGCGCAACTGTACTTGCCATGTTTCATCCTCGAAGGCCATCAGGGATGTGGCTATGGTGTGACTCTCACACTGGGTGTTATTAATGCGAAATATGTCTAGGCAAGCTGATTGTGTTTGTGCTGGCCCCTCCTCCTTCGGCCTGCTAATAGTATGGGTACTGTCTGTGGCTGCAGACGGAACCCCTCATGCACCTCTATTGGTATGCCGCGACATGTGGCTATATTACGCAAGATCTAACATGCCAATATGATTTTACATGACAGAGCTGCTGCATACTAACAGCACTCCACCTGAATGGTCCAGACAGTGGAACCGTGATTTCAGCACTCCAAATGTCCGCTTGACTATGCCTCGCTTGACAATGTGGGCTGAATTGTAGAGGGCCTCTTCTGGTGTGGTGGGATTTCAGATAGGCGTCATCATTAATGGTGATAGCGGGTAAGCACTGTCCACTGTAAAAAAGACGATAATCAAATGTTGTTATGGTATGTGATTTTATAGTGGTTTGCATTGTATGTGACCCCCAATAACTATGTTTTGATGTGTGTGCTGACTGATACTCACCAAGGAGCCACTTGTTGCTGATTGTTCCCGATGCCAGTGTCTGGCGGATGGGAAATGGCGTAATATGTAGCTATCGTGGGTGCATCCAGGGTATTTTATGTCCACATGCATGATGTGACCCTTTGCATCACAGATGGCCTGCACGTTCAGCGAATGCCAATTTTTCTGTTCCGATATATATGTTCTGTGGCTCGTGGGGGCTGTAGTGCAACATGTGTATAATCAATTGCCTCAAGTACCCGTGTGTACTGGGTAACTGCATAGAATTCTTGAGCCACTCCTTGCCTTGCTGCACATTGCAAGGCATGTTCATGTGGTTGTGCACAAGTGCTATGATGCAGCATATGACCTGTTTGAGGCAGCGGGATTGTGTAGGCTGTGAAATACCCCTGACAATGGCTTCGGTCCATTGGAATGTACCAGTCCCAGGAAGTGAAGTGCAGTTAGGACTTTCACCAAAGTGGTATTGGCTGTGAGCACATGGTTGGGGACACTCCCACTGCATGACCAATTCAAGGATGAGTTGGGGGGGCATAATGTGCCATATACTCCCTCATCAGGCATGCCGAATATCGTTGTGCATGTATGATAGATTCTGGCCCTCCTCCTCCTTTCATGAAGCAGTAGGTATGTGAGCAATGCAGGAATGGGCAGGGTCGCAATGTTTCTCTACGATTGCATGGCGGTTTTTAAACCTGGGATTGCATGGTGCAGTCTCACTTGGCGCCTTGCCACGGGTTGCAGTAAAATGTATATCTGTCTTAGTTTGCGCAGTTAATCTATAAATACGGGGTTTTTTGCACTCCATGGGACATGCTTGTACATTTGCACAGTGCCTCCCTCCCCACGCCCATGTTATCCCTAATTTCTCCACCTTAATTAGGCCATTTGCATATTCCACCCCCTTCTTGGCCTTTGCTGCGCAGAGGCCGACCTGTAAATCAGTGGTAATAGTTTTGCGCGCCACATAGAGCCATTTATTGCCACAAATTGCTTATGCACTCCGTAAAACTTTCTGTAAATCAGGCCCTCAGTAAGTGCTGTGGTTAGGACAAAACAAAACACATGCACATCCCCTGGGCAGCCCCCTTACTGTGGCACAGTGGCACTGTGGCAGACACCCCACTGATGCCCAATTGTCAAAATTACCTTTCATCTCATCCCCATCTGGATAACAGGAGCACCTTATTGGGTACGCACCGCACCCTGTGCGGTAAATCAGAGCTGCCATACACCTGGCCCTCCACGCGCCCTTGCCCCACTCATACCTGCACACTCGATGGAAGGCAGTTATAAAAACCTGCACGGATGGGGAGGAGCAAATTACTGTATCTCAAGTAAGCAGACATTCTCCCAGTCGCGAGAAGGGAGGCCTCCCTCAGTCTCCGTCTCGCGTCTCCACACAGAGTCAGGTGACATGTGACAGGGAGAAATTAAGTTAAACAAGTCACTGTTGGATTACATCCACGCATTACAGCAGGAATGAACACTTTGTGCGTTGGTGATTGTATGGCACAGCAAAGACTGCTTCTTGGAACCCCTTTCTTCTTGTAGCAATTGTTTTGGCGATGTTTGGTGGCTTCCAGCACCAAAAGCACCAAAACGAATGACCTTTTAAATACCAGAGGGAGCTAGAAAGTGAGCCCCTTCGCCCTGTCCATGGATGTGTTGGCCAGCAGGGGGCATCACAGTGCATATCGGGAGATGTGGCTACACCACGCAAGTAATGGTGCAGGAGGGATGTGTGCAAGAAGTTGCAGGGTAGGGTGGGTGGCTGTTGTAATTTGGCAGCCTGACGGGGGACAGGATGTCAGTGGCTGCCCGATGGGAGAGCAGCTACAAATCTCCGAACACAGGCATGCATCCAAGTTTCAGCCCGATCTTTCAGGGAATTGATATTCTGGCTTCCCTGTGCGAGGTGATAATAAAGTTCCTAGTACAAAACAAGCACAGATTTAATTTAAAAAAAACCTAGAACAAAACAAACAAAACAAACACTGCCCCATAAAGTCTGGTCTATCTGAAACTCTTACCATTAACTTGACTGAAGAGGCACACAATTGTTAATACTCACACACAAATTATACACCTTTTAGCAAATCACAATGCAAGAACATTCCTGTGGGAAAGGAGGTGTTAATAAAACACCACTAAGCTCAATGTGTAGTTAAACACATTAGCAATCTATCACTGTACAGTCCAGTCGTTTTTACTCCACAAAGTGTGGCTCCTCAGCCATCAAGACATAAGCTTTCCAGTTAAAATGCGTAGTCCAGTACTCCAGTAAAGCCAGGTGTCTTATTTGAAAGCCCCAAGTACGGCGATTGCCAGGGCAGTTCACTGGGCACAAGAGTGTAAAAGGGGCACATCCGACACAAATACATGTCACCAGGTAAAGGGACTGTGGCATACAACAATTGTGACATTTTTAGACCACCCGTAGTTTCTATGTGCAAACATTTGCCACGCACATATTGTGAAATGTGAGGTCTAGAGGTGAAAGTCATTCTGTAGCTACTACAATGAATGAATTAATTAATCTTTTATAAGGTGCTCAGTACCGTAGACCAGTCTCTCAGAACAGGACCAGGATCGTTGTCTTACTTCCAAGACAAGCGTGTTGCCCCTGAGCTATTCTCCCGGCCCCACTATCCAAATCCTTTCACCAAATACTTTACTGGAAGGTCTCCAAGCGCTTACTACAATGCTTCAATTACGTGCAGAGGAAATTAAGTTTTTCAACTTACAGTGATCTTTGCCTGTCTGACACGACGACCAGCATGCATTGGTTTGGAGGTAGAAGGAGTTATTTGCCCTGTGGAAGATGATGGTGAAACTGCGTGATCTTGACTCCTCTTGTGCAGATTCACAAGTGGCGCTGTGTTGGCCATCGCCACAGCACTCAGTACCAGCACGGCTTCCAACAATCGAAGCATTCTCCCGTCTCCTGTGCTCAGGCGTGAAGTCAAATGGACGTCCTCCTCTAGGGCAACGTCCTTTTAGTTATTTGATGTGGTATGAGAGAGGTCACCTGTGACACAGGTACAACGTACAGGCCGTTTTACTTTCGGGCCGGTGAAGGTGTACTTCCTCTTGGACCTATTGAACATTCCCACCACAAGTATCCTTGCTGGGTGTGTCGGTAGAGCCCGCAACCTTTAAATGTTAATTGATTTAATTGAAGAACTTTAATTATAGTTGCAATCAAATTTCAGGAATGCATTATGGCCAGACTACTTCCCGGAATTATTTACCAAAGAGGGATTTTACAGTTGCACTATAATTAAATAAATCCTTTCCGCAAGGTTTTGTGGGGTGGTATTTTCTTTTGTCACGTATTTCCAACATATCTGCACTTGCTACCCCCGTGTGCAACAGTCCCTCCCCTCGTGTCTCAGTAGATGGCCTGCCTTATATTTGTCCTTGACCTATGTGCTGCCCTAACACCATTCACCACCAGGCCATGTAAGAATTATCCAGAGTATATAATGTTTAATGCATTCGGCTACATGACTGATCAATCTTCTTTAGGATACTAGTGTCTCTGGTCGAGACACAACCCTATACTATAAATGCAAGTACCAGTTGATGCACACGTTATTCTATGCCCACATGACAGGCATGCATGGGTGCACGTCCTTAAATACAGCCTTATTGTTAAGGTATACTGAGTGCATATTCATTCTTTGAGCCTAAAACTAATGCTAGGTGGCGATTGTGGTATAAGCACTAACTCAACCCTGGGCATTGATGCAGCGTCCACAACCTCTGCTGTATAATGTGACATATGCAATTCTATTCTGTTGCTTACAGCTAACCCTCAATCTGCAACCTGACACCACCAAACTCTCTAATAGTGACCCCACCTGCTTCCCTCTATCCAGACAGCAAGCATCACACAAATGCCATGCCTGCTAAACCTCTCAACACTATAATCAACCCTGCCACCTCACCATACCATAGATCAGATGTTTTGGACTACAACTGCTATCAGCCCAGCCGGCATTGTCAATGATGATGTTTCATGGGAGTTATAGTCTAAAATATTTGGACAGCACTGGTTGCAGACGCTGCCCTAAGGTAACCCAAAGGCAGGAAATTGGCGCTTGTCGGCTGTATTCCAACAGTCAGCAAACCATTAATACATTCCAAACACTAATCAAGGCATGACAAAGCTCTCCTCTTCAGCCCTATAACACCTGTCCACATCAGCGGCAAACCGGACATAAACCATTGTATTCTTTCAGATCTTGTACTCTTCCCTATGGGTAACATACTCGCAATTGTATCTGTCAAAACCATAAAAAGCAGCAGATCAGCACAAAAGAACTGGCTATATATCAGTCTTGCAACCATCCACACCACAGGTTTGCTATCCTCCTATCCCACTGTCCGACTGTTGACCCTCGACCCTCTATTTCTTACAGAGTAAAGCACAGCAAGGTTACCAGAAATGGCATAAGGGTGCTATGCAGTAATTTCATTACGTTACAATACATATGCACACCTGCACGCAGGCAACAGTAACAAATGGTTGCCTTGCACAGATGGTCTAAAAGAAATTCTTCTCTGCTCCTGTGAGGTTTAATCAAAGGCCCCAAACCAACAGAACTGTAGGGCCCACTGGAAAAATGACCTGCCAGCATTCAAAAACCTTCACGCTGAACATTGGCTTTTTTTGGAAGACTATGTAGGTGTCTTTCTGCAGTTGAAACCCAGAGAAATCTGAAGAAAATAATGTAATACAAGTGCAAATTGGAAAGGCACATGACATTGCTGGCTGAGAAATAAATGCAGCATTTTCACTGAAAATGCCACCCATCAAAAGGTGGTGCACTGTGACAACTCAGACCCACTTTTCACCAAAAAAAACAAGAGCAGATAAATACAAATGCCTGACAAAAGCTGACCAATGTACTTTAGTAATGACTGAAAGAAACAGCCTTGTGCTTTCAGCTATCACATATAAACACCACTGCTGTGTGAAAAGAAGGAAGAAATCCATTGATGCAAAAGCAAAGTGAACCCTGATCAGTAAAACACAGAATGAAGGTGGATGCTAGAAAATGCGATTTGACAGTTAATTTCAGTCAAGGACAAATGGTGGGTCTCTGGACAGAATTTACCAATAGCTTCCCCCACTGCAAGCCTGGATTTTGCATCCCAGCTATTTACAACTGCAATAAAGTGAGGTCTTCTAAGGGTGTTGAAAAAAAACTTTCCACAGACCTGTTTACTCTGAAGGCTCATTTTTGTGAATGGCAGTGTGTGGCTGGAACGTGCGAGGAGATGCAATCAAGAGAAACTGAACTCTGAATAAAATACAAGAAAATAGGAGGTTTTCACATCAAATGGTGTTCCACTTCAGATAACAGGACAGGGTGCCAGATGTCAGCAGGGCCGTGTGACATCACAGGGCCGGCATAGCTCACTCTCTGCAGTGGGGGATCTCTCTATAGCTCTTGCATCTCAAACAATGTCGAGCTGCAGCCTACCATTTCAAACAACAAAGTGGCTAATAAAAACACAGTCCAGGAAGCTCTAGTGACATGCTGGCTAGGAATGGCAAATGGCCTGGAGGTAGAGGAGCCCATATTTGCATTACATGAAGATTTCCCATTAGTTTAAAAAGAATATCATAACTTAGGCATTTTTCTCAGCAATCACAAGTCGTACTGCATTCATTTATGTGTCATTTTTCAGATAAAGTCCAGGCAAGTGTTGAAATAAAATTCCTTCTCCTGTGACTTAGGACATGTAATGGTAAGCTAAAGTGTGTTCCTGGCTGCTCTGAACATGTCCAGAATTTAAGAATTGACGTGGCGGTGGAGGGAAAAATTAAGTATTTTGAGAGTAAATTGCATGTTCATAACTATTATGTTTTCTGTATAAATGGCGGGAAATTGACACACACTTGTGCGACATGATGCAGACCCGGCTGTCATTTTATTGAATTCACTATGATTAGCTGAAGTGGGTTATATATATTACATGATAGTAAAAAATAGTTACATTTTTTGTAAAAAGGTTCCTCAACCAAATTTGTTTTCTATATATATTAAATGGCCCGCGGTAGCGGGCGTGTAGTTATGGTTAAGTTGCTAAACCCAAAGGAAGACCACTTTTTGGGTGGCTTATAACTTCGCTCCTCTTCGAGGAATCCTCAGCAAACTTGCAAAAAAAAGTATATGGCCCGCACTAAATTATTTCAGCAAGTTTGGTGAGGTTTCGTGCAGGGGGGAAAAGTTATAGGGGGAGTCCCAATATTTTTTTTTCCATAGACTGAATGGGCAAAATCTTTGCGCACGACTACAGCCCAAACGGCTGGATGGATTTTAACCAAATTTGCGGCAGGAGCGCAGGCTTGGTTCCAAAAGCGTGCTTTTGTGTGTTTGGTGGAAATCCGATCAGTACATTTGTTGCAAAGAACTGACATGTAAGTTCCAAAAATTTGTGATATCTGGCTCCGCTCCATGAACCCATATTCCTGTTCGCTCCGTGGAAAAACGTTTCATTGGCTTGGAGAATGCTGCGATGTCAGTGAACTTTGGACACGGCCGGTGGTTGGATGGAGGTAAGCGTGCTGTCTGTGAAAGTTTTTGGGAAACGCTGCCATGGTGTATCGGTGGACAGTGCAGTGCCGAAAGGGACTGACAAACATAATTTACGGCATGTGGTGATGGGAAGAAGGGAAGGAAAGGGTAGGGGAGAGAGAAGTGGAAAATATGATATTTTTGTTCAGATCGAAGAAGACGCTGGTGTGCGATTGGTGAACACAAGCACTGTGCCAATTTTTCCATGCCGGAAGGGGTTGCAAAACATGGTTTGCAGGATCGGGTGGGTGAAGGAGGGGATGAAAACTTTGGGGGAGGGAAAAGTGGAAGATATGATACATTTGCTCAGGTCGAAGAAGACGGTGGAGTACGAGTGGTGTACACGAACTATGCAGCAATTTGCGGGTAGCTCCTCAAGGGACAACCTTCTGTGGCGACTGCATGGACGCTCCATTGGGAATACGGACTGCATTGCAGATGATGAGAAGAAATTGACAATGTGGTGTGCTGTTGGCTAGAGGTGCTGGTGCTTATGTTGACTTTGTTCGGCCTCCGCATGTACCCAAGAGCCTAGGCCTTGGGCACAATCCCTGAAACGCAATGCAGCCATCTATGCGACTACTGTGATATTGGTATGTGGATTGCACACATATGTATAAAGAGTGCATTCTCTTTGCCTTAGCTCATTTGGATAAGTTATTATAACCATACCTTCTGACATCCCACTGACTTTTAAATATGTGAGTGTCCTAATGTACTCACGTTTGTAGATTCATTGTTGAGGACATGTTAGAGTTCTTACAGCAGCAGTGGTGAGACATGCCACCATTTGCTTTTGAAATGGTGTGGCCGTGAACAGAGCCTTGCTTCAGGGAGTGGAAAATGCTTGGGAGCACTGTCATAATGGTATCTGAAGTGCACACATATGTATACAGAGTGCATTTAATTTGCCTTGGCTAACTTCGGTAAGTTATTATAACCATACCTTGTTCCACCCCACACACTTTTGAATATGTGAATGTCCTAAGGTACTCGCCTTTGTAGAATCATTGCGGAGGACATTTTAGACTTGCTAAACAGGATAGGTGAGATATGCCACCATTTGCGCAGCTACTCACATATCCTTCATTGGCAGATAGCTGCACAGGCAGTCCGAGCCCATTGGGGATGGAGAGAGTATTGCAGATGATATCGGGATATTTCCATTCAGGTGTTGTGTTGGGAGTGGCAAGCCCCTACTGCCTTGTGTCTGGAGACTGGACACTGGTTGGAAGTAGGGTATGCGTTTGGTTGCTGCTGGTGTTTTCAGATAGGGTATGTAGAGTGCATGTAGTCTATTGTACTCTATGATGCAAGAAATGTCTGCGCTGACTGCAGTTTCAGAGAAACTCAGTAGCTACAGTCCTTCCAGTGTACATAGTTGTGACAGTGCTACATAACTCATGCCTTCTTCTTTTGTGCTGCCAATATCAATCAATGCTTGATCTAAGGTTAGACCTTGCGATTTATGAATAATTACTGCATAAGCTAGCGACAGAGAAAACTGTTCTCTGCGTTCATACAGGTCTTTGAAAAGAAGGAATCCATTGTGCGTCCTATCTTTTTAACTTCTGAAAGTTTGTCAAAGTGGATGTTGAAACACTGAATGCTGTCGTCCCGTGGGTATGTGTGGAAGCCAACAACTGTACCAAGTGCTCCATTAACTAAAGCTTGCTCAACGTCAATGTTACACTTTAGCATTACTCTACAGTTCACACATAATGTTAAAATTTTGTCCAAACCAGCTGTTTTGGAGGTAGAGTTTTCTAAGGTATTTAGTCATGCAATGGCTTGTTGACACATAGGTATTGTCATACAGTGTATGTTACATTGAATAATGCACAGCTTGCTAGAGTTGGCATTAAGGACATACAGGTGAAGTTTTTGTGAGCCAGTTGTTCCATGACATCAGTAGCACATTAGTTACACCCGTACAGCTCATGGATGCGTCTAGTGTTGAGGGCAGACTGCGCCTCCTTTGATAGTACACCAATCCGTATGTTTTTTTAAATGTTTGCATAGGCGAGGTCTGCAGACTGACGCATGTTTTGAGTTAATTCTTTCTATTGGAAATGTTGCCAGATATTTACATTCCCAATGCCTCCAAGACTTTTACAGCACACTTTGTGTCCTAAGGTTTTGAAGATTGGTTCACCTTTTAATTGTGTTAATTGAAGGAGATCTCAGAAAACAATGGCATGTTTTCCTCCAAACAGTTCTTCGTAGTCTGTTTTGAGGACCTCTTGTAATCTGAGGTGAATCAAAGCAAACATTAGGTTAGAAGCCATGCTCACCTCATCTATTAGGAGCATTTTCATTTGTTTCAAGACTTTGTGTAGCTCCATAGCAGATTCTGCTGAAAGTTTATAGCACTATAATTTGTTTTGGTGTTCTACTGGAAGGAGTAGTAATCGGTGTAGAGTGACTCCACCAATGTTGTAGACAGCTAAACCTGTGGGGGTGGTTACAACAGCTGAAAAGTTGTTGTTTGTTCATTGCTGGAGGTATTTGCTGATAATCTTTATTAAGAATGTTTTCCCTGACCCGCCTTCAGAACTTACATACAGCAGTAGAGGTTTGTAGTTGTCACAGGTACAAGTTTTACTCCGTGCTGTATACCATGTTCAATTTTTCACTTACTTCTAGAAAAATGGCACACTGCTCACTGTTTAGCTGGGATTTCAGTACAGCCAACTCTTCAGCAGATTGCACATACTGAAACATGTTGGTGGTTACTTCCATCGTGGCTAATTCTGCCTCATTTGCTAGGAGTGGCTGTCCAAGTGGTTCTTGGCTGCTTGTTACAGATGGTTCACTGCTCTCAGAAGTGTCTTCATTTAGTTGTGCTTGAAGTTCTTCTTCTTATTGGCATTCATTGTCTAACATGGTTTTGTACTGTGTAAAGTTTGCATCTGTAATTGTACTTTCACTTGCATTGAAAGCATCTTCATTGGAGCCGTGGGTGACTAATAAATCTTTTTCTTTTCTCCATGGTTTGAAAAGTTTCAGTAGATCCATGAAGTACAGTTCTTTGTGCTGAGGAGTTTGTAAGGACAATTTCATATTATTAATGAGGCTGTGTTTGGTAAGATTCACCAGGCTGTCTTCACAACTTTCCACTCTGTATCTACCTTTTTTCCCATCTGGTTTAATGTTACTTTTGTAGGAGAGGTTTTGGGCTATCTGTTATAGTCACATGTCTTCTAAAGTAATAATCCTGTTCGGTACCATGTGCCCAATAAGTTGTTTTTCAAAATGTCCTGGCTGTTGGGATCGTTTTTGCCTATTTTTTGTATGTCTTTGTAAGATTTCAGTACTCTCTTTCTGGATGCAGCAGGACGAAGGCTTAACCACACTATGTTTTCAGATATCTCATAGAAGGTGGTGCCGGTTAAATGGACTGCGGCTTCGTAGGAGCCACATTCTCTATGGGACAGCATTTTTATGCCAAAACTGTACAATTTTTGTCACAGTGTTTTGTCAGATTGATACGTCATCCCAGAGGTCTTTGAGCTCTTTTTTTCACTGCTTTGGTTAAGTAGGCTGTCACATATCGTGCAATTGCAGTGGAATTGTCTGCAATGTACTGTACATCAACATTAGCATTCCATAGGTGGGCAATTATTGCTTTGTAATCATTGATGTACCTTGATGCTTACCTCCTTTTTATGCATTATGTGTTCTTCTGAGATTTCCCTTTCACACTGTGTCGAACCAAAGACATGAAGCCGTTTACTTGGCCTGTTGCCGGAACTGATTTGGTGAAACCAAAGCAGCATTTGGTGAAGTATTTGCCTCTGTTTTTATATTTGCGCTGACAATACTTGCCACACTTGTGTCTTTGGAACTGCAAAATGTGCGCATGTAGGTCACTATGTGTACTTTCTGAAGGAATTTCACAAGTGACATATTTGTGAATGAACTGCAAAACAGTTTCATCACTCTACTTAGCAAATTTAGGAGCATTTTTAATCCACAAAAGCATGCGGATGCATGGTGCTCCTCTGGCTTGATATTCTTTTCTCCAGAAGAAGTGTTCCACTTCTCCGAGGGGAGGAAGTGCTTTATTGCAGATGAAGTGCAGCAAGTTTTCCTGTTGTTTTCATGTCCACACCTGTTTTGTTTGTGTTTGCTATGCGTAGGAAAGTGTGCAAGTCTTCCGATGCATACTCTGCACAACTTAAAGTGACAAACCATGTGAATGGACCAAGGTTGCGTAGCATACACCGTAAATCTACGTGCTGTCCGAAGCAGTACTCTTTCGTACCACAGATATTTGCCAAGAGATTTGTAATACTTGACTGTAAAACTTAGTCCTTGTGTTGCACTTTTTGAAGTAGCTGTGTAGCAGACATGTTTTGAAATTGGGAACCTGTTTTCAATGTGTGTGCAACTCCATAAAATAGCGTTGCTAGTTGATTTTCAAAGAGGAGTTGGAATATGTACTCCACGTTCTGTCTAAATCTAGGGTCTTCAGAATACATGCGTAAGCAGCGGTATTCTGATGCTGTTATTTGTGTGCATCTTCCATCATATCTTCCACCTTTTCCAGTCGGGAAGAGTAGAGGAAAGGCTCATGCTTCTACACTTTTTTCCCATATACTGATTGATGCTCCTTTAGCTTGCTGCCCTTGATATATTTCTAGTGCATCATCTAGGGTGTCTTTGGAGGTCATTGGGTAAATTGCATATAGTGGTCTAAAATATTGGAGGTTGCCATGTAGACGTTGAAATTGGCCAGTTGTTAATGAGTCCTGAATTATTTTGGTCGTTTCTCTCAGGTTTTCTTCAACGTTTATTTCTTTGTAGTATTCATTGTGGTTTTTAAGGTATTGCAAGGCTTCCCTAAATTTGTTTAAATCCACTAGTTGCTGCCAATTTGTTTTATCTTTTGTAGGTACACCATTTACTAGGATAATCAAAGATTCTTCTATTGGCCTTTGTACTCGTAGAGCGTCTACATTTTCTTTCAGATCTAATCGCAAATAAACTACTTTCCCACAAATGGTTTTCAGTAATTCGATGGGAGGCAATTTTGCAGTTTTTGGTTGAAGTCGCATTATTGTTTGAAATGGGTGCACTGTTTGGATTATAATGCTCTCATACAAATAAAGCTGCTCCAGTGCGTTTGGCAGTGGAAATACCTCAAAATTGTTACTGATTGCCCGTGAAGGCCTTTGGTTATTGTCAGGTTTTGCAGTGGAGTATGTGCGCAGTATGGAGTTGTTCGTAATGTCGTATTTGTTTTCAGCTATAAGGTACAGAGCTAAATGAAACCATTGGGATTCCTCATTGTCTTCTATTTTCTGCATTATATCTATAGTTTTGGTGCTCTTTCTATAGAAAGTTCTATGACAACACACACATACTTGGTTTGGCATTTCAGCAGATGTGCTTTTGAACTTTTGTATTTGTTTCTGTATGTGTGATATAACTGATTGAGGAGCTGCTGCAAAGATTTGATTAAGCATTGGCGAACGTTACACATTGATGCTCAATGCCATTTGTAGGTGAGGCGTGTTGGTTTGGTGGAATGGAGAGTGACATCTAAGTTTGATGGGGATATTTCTGAAAGCAGTGTTTCTTCTTCCATTATGTTATTGTGTATCTCTTCATACCCTCGTCCACTCCGATGTAAGGCAATTTGGTTTGTTTCTTCTTGTTTGTATGATTCTTCATTGAAGTATGGCTCTGTGTTGGTGTTGTGACTCCACTCACCTATACAGATGTGGCCAAAAGTATTGATGCTGATATTGCGTTTGTTTCGAAGTAGTGTTTACCAATGAATGTTGTTAGTGTTTTCATTCTGCTTAAAATTACTATAAACAATTTAAGTTTCACGATCATTGCACTGTCTACAAGAGCTTCCAGGATGACTTTTCCGTGGTAGGTTTTGAGGGTTGAGCGTGATTTCTGCTCTCTATTTAGAAGGTTCTGAAGGACTCTGGTGGAACATTTTTAGTAAAATTATTTTTTTGGAATGCTTGCTTGTGGTTACATTACATTTGTACGCGCTCTGTTAGCAGAAGTGCGCCTTGCACTGTTTTAGTGCTTTTGTTTTCATTCTCACATTTTGACAGATGAGCTACGCTGTCTTTACTGGTAGATGCATCTGTTTTCCTTAATGACTGGATAATCTCTTCTCTTTCAACTTTCTGTAGAGGTTCTGCTTGCAGTGGATGGCTACTTTCTATGTTTTTAGGTTGCATGGCTCTAATTCGGCATTGCTTTCTACAGAGTTGCAGTTTGGTAGGCCTTGTGTAGTAGCAGTTGGCGAAGAAAGAGAAGTGTGGATGTGTAGATTTTCAAATGTATGTGTGTGCAATGTGCATGAGTGGGTCAATAGGAGGGGAGGCATATAAATGGAAGGGTGTCACTGTGTAATGGCCTCTAACTTTTGGTTGGGGACAGTATCTTACTATGTGGGGATTAGTCTAATGGTGGCGACATAACAAACACTGAGCACCTGTAGAGATGTCATGAGTAACAATGAAGGACATACTGGTGGATTGCCGCAAATCTATATGATAAAATACAACAATAATGCAGTCTTCTAGTAAGACGTACAACACTATGATGGTATTGTACTTGCTTTGTTGCTTGGTGAGAGTAGGTTTATTGCAGGTTGTATTTTGAAGTGCACATGCCAGTGGCTTCTGGAGAGAGGAGGGTACTGTACCTGTATAAGAAGATGGTAAGAAAATATGTTGGCTAATGGCATAGTGCTTGTATTTGTACAATACATTCTTTAAAACTATAGAGGGATGTCTTGGCAGAAAGAGAAAGTGTGTGTGTGTATAAATGGCTAGCTTACGATATGAATGGGGACTTGGGAGCATAAGCATGTTTGTTAAGGGGGTAGGTGGGTTATTTGGGAGTGTATTGTATGGCGTCTTATTGAACATGTGTGTGTATTAGTGTAGTTCTATTTACTTTCAGTACTTCGCATTGTGGAAGGATGACAAAAAGGTGCGGAAAGTTGTACAGATTGCAAAGCAGAATGTTTTTGTGTGTGCATTTGCATGTACTTCTCTGCATATATATGCTTGCTACATGAGTGGAGCCATTGTTTCCGGTCTTTAATTTCCTTATGCGCATTTATGAATGTTACTGTTGTCAATGCACACATAAATTAATTTCTTTTTTAAGTAATGTTGTAATCTATGAAGTGTGAAAGGTAAGTGGCAGGAAACTGTTGTGATGCATGCACTTGGCTTGGTTTGGTGGGATATGCTGACTGATCCTTTTGTGTGCGATTTTTACAAATTTGATAGGAGGTGCGTTAATGGGGGAAAGCATAGTAAAATTGACGGAACGAAAGAACAGAGTGACAGTTTGCATATAACAATGGTTGCTATTGGCAAAAGGCAACTTTGCCAGCACCACTGTAGGAGCCATTTCATGGTAGGTGATGGGAGAAATAACAGTTTGAATTATGAGTACGTTATGGAGATTCAGTGCCAGGTACCCTCGTGCAACAAACGTATACGACAGTTGCAAACATACTGTAGAAAAAGTAGTGATACCTATGAGGCGTGGTGATGGGTAGTGATGCTGATGTATGTGTATGCAGAACTCGTAGATCGTTTTACAGTACTTTCCAGTGCAGGTGCTTTTCCTTTACATGACACTTGATCTCTGCATGTCTAACAGTTGGTAAGGACTGTTCAACAGAGGTGATAGCGTTAGATGCAGAATTATTGGATGTAATTGGTGGAAGCATATGTGACCGTTTAGCAGTAGCCAATGATGGAGTGCTGGAAAAAGACTACTGCAAAGGGAAGAAGGACTGGCCCTGCTTTACTGGGCACAGCCCTCACGGTAGTTGGGGAAAGCGCACAAGCTACATGCTGTCCTTCTTAATATGCTTGCCATGGAAATGGGACTTCGGATTATCGATTCAGGTGTATGTCTGCTTTTCTGTTCCATGATAGGAGGTTTTTCTGTGCCCATGAGAACCTTGGTGCTTCTAGTGTGACGTTTGTCAGTGAAGCTGATATCTTTTTCCCCCTATTGAAATGAGTCTTCTGTTTCACAATGTAAAATGTAGTTTGCAGAAACTCATGTTATAATGTAAGGAGGAAAAGCAGAGAGCAATCCCCAACAACTACCACACAAAAAGGTGCTTATTTATACGTTGCTTTACAACAATAATAAAAAAAACACTTTCCAGAACTACCAACAACGCGGGCATTCTCTATCATGCTTCAAATGTGTTTGTGCAGCCGCCCACACAGGACAATATGTTCACGAAAGCCACGGCATTTGGAGGTGCGCACGTGCTACATCCGGGTCTTTTCAGGGTGGCTGGAATGGAAATGGGACTGTGCAGGATCTGGGATTGGTCAATACGATTTCCTGGGTGTGGTGTGTAGCAACAGATTGTGCCAGAACGTGTGTTTGCAAATAGGAGTGGAGATGGCTATAGGTACGGTTGTGCCGTTCAGTAGGTGAACTATATGGCTTTTGGGCGACCCCTGGATACATTGGGTACAAGTTTACGCAGAACACTGTGCACTGGCAGCACAACTTGGGTTCCATAATGTCGATGTGCACTGGTACGGAATATGTGGGATGAAGTGGCTCCATGTGAGTCCTCTTTGTGCCAGTTTGGTGACACTCGCTCATCCAGACATTATTGTTCATTGTGGAGGGAACAGTTTAGGACATGTTAGCGGCATCTCACTGCAGTTTGTGATGAAGGACACATTTCGGCAACTCATGGAAATGTTTTCAAAGTCACACATCATTTTTTCTCGCATTGCCCAGAGACAGATGTGGCTGCGTTCTTCCTCGTGTGGGCCACAAATGTAGAAAGCGCAGAGCAATGTGAACAAGGCTGTTTGCGCTTTTTTGCCAGACGTTGGCATGTTCTCCTTCCACAATGGAAACATTATGTTTCGTAGTAGCAACATTTTTCATTCAGATGGAGTTCATCTGACTGATGCTGGCAATGAGCTGTTTCTGCGTGATATCCAAAATGCAGTGCAGCACTTACTGAAAGATTAGCAAGCATTTCCCTGTGGGTGTTCACCAATTTGAATGTTGCAAACAGAAACAGCACAAAAAGGCTATTTTAAGAGCCACCACTTTGTTTTGCGAACGCGTACAAAGTTTATGACGTAGTCCTGCCACACATTGTTGACAACCGTGTATGCGGCGCTCATAGGCTGTGCCACCGCCTGCATGCTTTCATTCAAACTCTATTTTTGAACAGTGCAAGGTGGCTCTGAAAAAAGCCTTTTTGTCCCACCCACCCCCTTCTGGTTGTGTTGCATTTTTCCTGTTGTAATAAATCACGCCACAGAATTACAGGTATGGAAGGGAAGTTTGGCAAAGGGTACCAATCACAGGGATAAGAAATTGCATGTGGAGAGCACAAGATGTTGCATGGACCCTACTTTGGTATGGGTCTGTTGTGGTACATATGGCCATAATAGGCAGACCAGGGGTACTGCAACACTCACCCACAGCGGGTGGACACCGCCACATGTTCTGCTCGACTCGCAAGCTTTTTCAGGCTTGTAAGTATTCCATGCGTAGGTACTAAAATGAAATATAGAAATTTGAATTCACAACAATTTGGTGCCCTAGATACATTGACAAATTATCATACTATTGTTATTCGTCCATCTGATAAAGGTGGAAGCATAGTTATTATGGACAGTAGTAGCTATGATAAGGAAGCAACTAGACAATTGGGTAACATATCATGTTATGAAAAGGTTGACAAATCTATCCTTGATACCACTAACCAAGAATTCTTCACACTGTTGCACAACTAGTGTGAATGAAACCTCATAAATGAGGATGAATATTTCTTCCTGAAACATGCACATCCCACTACTCCCCTTATATATTTTAACCCTAAAATACATGAGAGTCTCATAGATCCCCCCTGGATGTCCTATTGTATCCTCTATTGGGAGTCTATTAGAGAACACCATGAAATTCTTAGACTATTTCCTCAAAACATTTGTGCTTAGTCTGAGCTCTTACATATGAGATACTTCAGATCTTCTTATGAAATTGAATAATGTAAATTGGGAATCAATTTTTTTTCTGGTCTCTCTAGATGTTTTTTCACTGTATAGGTCTATAAACCACCAATATGGGCTGGATGCCTGTCAACATTTTCTTGAGAGTAGATCTATCAGCTATCGTCAACACAATCACATGCTTCTGGAATTTTGCCTGGAGCATAACTAATTTCTGTATGAAAACAACATCTACAGACAAATCCAGGGCACTGTGATAGGGTCATGCAAGGCACCCACGTATTCCAATTTGTATATGGGGTGGTGGAAGACAACAGCGGCCTGGAGTGAAGATTTGGAAGAGTTTACCAGACACATTGTTATGTGGCATCGATGATCTCTTTCTAATATGGGATGGTACAGAAAAAGAATTGGAAAGGTATGATGCAATTCTCTGACTAGCACTATCAGTAACAGAGAACTAGTGTTCTTGGATGTTCAATTTAGAATTGATAATAACAGACTAACATCTAGCTTTTACAGAAAAGAAACAAGTTCCAATTCCACCCTCCATGCATTTAGTCACCACTCTGTAGCACTTAAGAAATCAATACCGTATGGTGAATTCTTAATGTTATGTTATGTTATGTTATTTTGCATTTATATAGTGCCTTATATACCATTGGTATGGTCTGAAGGCGCTGTAGGTTGAACGCCCTTGGGAACCGAAGTTCATATCAGTAGAGAGAGTATAGACAGTCAAAGGTGCGTGTGAGCACCGGGTATGTGTGCAGCTGGTGTGGTTTCGTGTAATAGCTGCTTCTTAGCGGTAGGTGTGGTGGTTGAGAGATCAGGAGTATGTGTTCGTTCTGGCAGGATTTATCCAGACCGAAAGTGGCTGCGTTAGGCGTTAGGCGTTAGGCCTGAGGAGAAAGCCTGGCTGGGGGGTGTGTAACCAGCAATGTTTACTTAGAGTGATGGGGAGTGTGCGGCGGATGTTGATATGAGAACAGTTATACCGAATGGTGTCATAGTATCTCTGTGTCGAGCAAAACGTGTCTGGAGCTCAGAAGAGGACTTCCAAATAGAAACCAAAAATATTGGCAAGAGGTTTGTTACCAGAGGCTACACCAAAAGTACAGTGACTGAATGTTTGATAAAGCTGATGAACTACTGAGAAGAAATCTGTTCAAATTGATGAAACCAATAGATTCATTAAAGGCTTCAACCATCAAGCACAAAAAAACAAAGAAAAACATGCACAAACATTGGAAAATTGTAACCACAGACAGAGATCTGTGCAAGGTGCTGGAAGCTAGGCCTAGTGTAACTTTTCAAAAAGGCCCCTACATTGAAAAACATTCTTGCACCTAGCATGGTTGTAACTAATATTGAACAACAGAGGTAGCTTTTAGGCAACAATAAGAATGTTGGTTTTAAAAAATGTGGTAACTGCAAAATGTGTAATTTTGTCTCAAAAAACCTGTTCACGAGTTTTGAAGGAGAACAGTGGAAATATAAACATAGAATAACATGTATTACCAAAATTGTGGTTTATATGATAACATGTAGTTGTGGATTACATTACATCGGATCAACAATAGGTCCTTAAAACCTATGCATCCTGCAACATTACAGGGCCATAAAAAACGGTGACCAGACATATCCACTGACATTACATTTTTCTGAGAGACATGGTAACAATATTAAAGACATGACGTTTCTGGGACTGGCACATATACCACTACACAAAAGGCTTGGCAACAGATAACTGAAATTACGCAAGCTAGAAGCCAAACTAATTTGTAAATATGATATCTTGAAACCGAAGGGTCTAAACATTGATTCAGAATGATATGTCTTTTTATACGAATGAAATCTACAGATATGTGAACTTGATAGCTCTATATGAGATGCAATTGTTTTCATGGTGAATTCATGTCTGATTGTAACAACGCTATAAATTCTACAACTAACCATTCAAAATGCTAATACCTTTTTCTAAAAAGGATTAGTATGATGATTTTACACTCTACAATCTAATATCTGAGTATATATATATATATATATATATATACATTTACGTCATTCTCTTTGGTATAATACACAAGTAAACTGATTCTTTGTGACCATACTGGTCCATTATGGACTACTGCTACTTAAGAATCTATAGTCAATCGGTTTCTTTGCACTTTGCAGTTTGCACTTTGTTTGAAGTAAGAGTCTTATTAATATACCTGGATAGCTTGGATCGTGCTGATACTCCTAATGATACATCCTTAATTTTATGGTAGGAGCAAAAGGAGTAGCTAAATGGATGCATTTGAACTTTATTCCTTATATTCATAATTTGCACTTTATATGATCGTGCAATGTAAGGGATTACTGGAACAATGCAATTAGTGAATGTCAATTGTCATGCTGTGTCTGCTACTTGTCAATTTTACTGTAGTTTCACATTTTAGGGTGACATTGGGCCTCATTAGGAGTTTGGCGGTAGCCGTGCCCTTATTAAGGGCACGGCTACCGCCAAACTCGCAACCGGCCCCGGAACCCACGAATGGGCCATTACCGACCCATTACGAGATGAATGGGCTGATAATTGCCCATTCGCAGGTGCTGGTATGGACGGCCTCCCGATCCTAATTCTGCCCAATAGGGCAGAATGGACGTCAGGAGCATGGCTGCACCAGCACCGTTAATAATGCTGCCGGTGCAATCACAAGTTCTGCTCATGGGTGCCGGTCTGCATGCCTGGTCAGACCATACGTGCAGTCCGGCACCGGCAAGCAGAACTCGTAATGAGGCCCATTGTCTAGATTATGTCCTTTTTGCACAGAATCTAGACAGTAGGAATATGAGGCAAATTTGCACAGAAGCATTTGCACTTTAATTGCTGTATTAGATAATCAGCCTAATTCATGGAATTATTTGCGTGAAAAATGCAGATTTGCGCGCCTTTCTCCCCGAAAATACCTGTTTCAAGTATAGCGATTTTCAGGCAGAAAGACACGCAAATCTGCGTTTTTCACACAAATAATTCCATGAATCAGGCTAAATATGTACTGTTGCGATTTGATCTAATATTGTTATTCATGAAATAGATGCACTTGCACTTTAATGAATTTTGAATGCAACTTTACTTAAATCTCTATTTTTATATACCTAATCGGGTGTTCACATTTGGGGTCTTATAACTTGCCTTATTGCATATTCTTGGGAAACATTCTCTTCCGATAACTTCTGTGATTATTAGACATTGCAATTGATACTGTGTCAACGATATAGTGCTTTTATGCACTTTATGACTGCTGCTAATGAGTCAGGTCACTTAACTAACATTGTGATGGAAATAAAATAACACAAGGCAAGATGCATAATAGTTGGTGACAAGCTACAATACCTGTAGAAATGTGCTCCAGTATATTGCATTGGGAGTTATCATTACCTGTAACCATTCACATGCACTCACCCGCGTTGTGGGTTTTGCCGCACTGAATGGGAATTTTAATTCCATAACAATGCGGTGACCATTATTTGATTAGCGCACTGTTGCCACGAGATCATGTTTATTTATATATGCATTTGTATTAGTGAGGCAAAGTATTGGGCAAAAGCCTCGGCTGAAGTTTGCACATATTTTATTAGCTTTATAACCCAAAGCTAATTTTACTTATTTTTTTAATGAATACATTATTGTAATTATACATTTCAACATGGCGGTTTTGTCATTTTCAGGGGTCATAGAGTAGAAAGATAGTCTTCATATCACGTTACACACATGATGCGCATTGCTCAGCAGGGTGGAGCCTACAACTAGCCTCACGAAGTTCTAAACTCAAAATAGTACCTACGCATGGAATACTTACAAACCTGAAGAAGCTCACTAGTCGAGCGGTACGAGTGGCAGTTTCCACCCGACAGGGGTGAGTGCTGCAGTACCCCTGGTGTGCCTATCTTTGGTTAATGTATGCCTTTTGTGAATTATGCATGTTTTTGATTAAATAAAATGAATTTTAGAAAACAGCTTGGTCTAGAGTGCTTGGGCAATGTACTGGTTTTCTGTTCACAGTCAGTTTAACAATTCTGTCTGTGCTTTAACCCACTTTCTTTTTTAATATAGTGAGCATAGCCTACTCTAGCCCATTAGCACCAGCTCTGTAAGTAGGTAGAGCGCATTCACATGGCTAAAACTCTTTTTTTCTGATATACATATATAAAAATTAGTTATGTGTGAAAACTTCATAATTTAATAGTCACTGCCTATATATATATATATATATATTGTAGAAACAAGAGGTGAAAGGGGAGACCGCACTCTCCGTGGATCCTGAGGCAAAAGTCCACACAAAAAATACATAAGCGCAACTCACACGAGGAAGGTCATAGAAAAGTATTTAATGAAATGAACACAAATATATATATATAT
Organism: Ambystoma mexicanum; assembly: GCF_040938575.1. Lineage (NCBI taxonomy): Eukaryota > Metazoa > Chordata > Amphibia > Caudata > Ambystomatidae > Ambystoma > Ambystoma mexicanum. The sequence goes on along the minus strand of NC_090924.1, from coordinate 188,830,236 downwards.
ATATATATATATATATATATATATATATATATATATATATATATATATATATATATATATCTATATATATAATTTTGCCAAAAAGTTGAAGTTGACATGAAAAAAACTGGGATTTCAAATGGGAGTTGCCATATTTCTGTTCTAGACTCCTAAACCAATCTTGAGAGAGAGGCTGGACTTGGGGGGAGAGAGAAGGGTAACTGTCCAATTCTGGTTGCAAGAATTCTTGCAGGGCACTGCCCAATATTGAAATCTAGATGGTGTCATCGCTGATATATGAAATGGATGCATTATGAGAGAGGGAGAGAGCTGCTAAAAATTACAACTGACAGCTGCAAGGAAAAACCAAAAGAGATTTGCTGAAATTGCTTGTGGGTGGAGCTTGGAAGAGGGCTGGAGCTGTATATTGCTGGGGAAGCCTAAAGGCTGACTGGGCCCTGTGGTGAAGAGCTGGCGACCATCATTGAGATTGCTGTGACCAGACCCCTGCCCAATCCTCAAATAGGGTCCTGAAATGCAGATGGCTTTCCGGAACTTTAAACAAAGATGTTCTTGTTTTGTATTAGTTATACTGCTAACATGCATCCTTTAACAGTACAAATCATCCATCAACCTCACATACATACCATACAAAATATTCATACAATTTGCTAAAAGTTCTAAAATTACACACATAAATAAATCAAGCATTTAACTAAACCTTGTCGACCTTAGGAAACCTGCTTCAGCTATCAGGTCAGAAGTTACTAAACCACATAAACATCTCTCCCAAAGGACTTCCCCATCTATTATGTCCCCTGAACCTGAGTATTTGCTAAAGTACCTTTTATGCAATGATTGCAGGAAGGAGCACTCCAAAACGATGTGTCTAATGTTTCAAACTTTTTGTCCCCACAAAATTTACATTTCAAGTCTGTTTGATCAATCATGATATACCTAAAGAGTATCTACTTGGATGCAATCAGGTACCAACGAAACCTAAGGAAATCCTTTCTGACTGGTATGCTGGGGTAGATGGTCAAAAAAAGGTGCTACCACCCCTTTGTATTTTGTGCTCAAGACTTAGATGTAACAGGGATGGATAGTTATGTAACAATTCAGTTGTTCAATACAATCCCTAAGTCTCACGTGATTATTGCTTTACTGAGATCTACATTTGAGCTCTTCCTGATTTTAGCCTATTTCTAATAAGAATTCCTTACATTCTTTCACATATAGAAACTGACATTTCAAGTGCTCACCGTGTGACATAGTAACCAAGGGCATCATTACATCACCATACAGTGTTCCAGCTTCTGCTATCAAGATATAGATTTAAAAAGTTCCACATTCCCCTTGATCAGAGTGATTGAATACCTAGATCATACATGAACATTACCACAGGAAGAGAATCAGATACCCTGAACAACTTCCTTCACAATAGTGATTCTGTATTGGTGATAAAATTCAAGATGGAAAAATCCTGGATTTCAATGCCCTATTTTAGGTTTGGGATGATTTTGCCTTGATAGAACTTTAATGCTGGGAATATTGAGAATTTCCCATATTTCCCAATGACCTTCTTGAGTTGATTTAATAGGTAAAAAGTTCTATAGATGAGATGTTCTCTCAGTTTTACCTTAGTAGGCTTAGACATTATATACAATCCCAGGTAAAAGAGTGAGTCTGCCATCTCTAGGTTGTGGCCATCTACCAACCAAGAAACTGACATGTTCTTCCTTTTCCTTGATGATACAATAACCTTTGATTTAGAGCTGTTAATATCCAAATCATTAGATTTTGCATAGAGATAAAAGGCATGTGTCAACTTCTGCAGACCACGTGGAGTCAAATCGAATAACAAAAAGTCATCCGCATATGAAATCCATATAAATCGCTGATTTTTCGAAGTTGGTTATGCGGATGTGTTTTTGTCCAGAGTCTCTCCCACATCAGATAAGTATAACTTAAAAAGGCAAGGGTCCAACATACATCCCTGTCTAACACCGGAACATGTCAGAATGGGGCATGTTGTTTAATCCCTCCCATTCAGTCCGACCTTGATTTTAGTGTTTTCATGAAGTGCTATCAAAAGTCTTAATTCATTTGGTATATTCCAACTTGACAATGTTTGCCATAACAGTGCTCTGTTCACTGTATCAAAGGCAGATGTCAGATCAATAATACTTGCCATATACATGGCAGTTAGTTTGCCTTTCAGGACTAGATTTTGGAAATATTTGACCAGCAGACCATTCAGATTAGTGCTGTTTTTTTTCCTAAAATTGGTCTGCCATTTTTTAATATGCCCTGTTTCGAGTCACCATGCCTCCAGATGCTTCAAAAGAAGAGACACAAAGTCTTTGCCATCTGTGTCAAGGACCGATATTGGCCTATAATTACAATGATTATTTCGAACCCCTCTCTTATAAATCGGAATCAAAAAAGCCATTTGCCAGCTCACCTGGAGGAATTTATTTTTTAGAATCTGATGGAAATAAAGGCTCATTATCGTTGATCAAGAGGCCGGATCATTCTGAAATAACATATTAAAAAGCCTTTTCAAATTCTATTGTCAAATTTCACTTTTCCACATCAGAATCTGAAAGTATAGGGGGGGAACATCAAGCACTGAGCTCTGCCTAAATTCAGCCTCATAGTAAGAGACCCACTGGTGTTCACCTATGGGATTTAGCTGAGAATCAGACTGACTTCTGCCTAGGTGATTAATAAGATGCCAGACTGTAGTAATGGCAGTTTTGCGGAGAGTTCAACATACATTCTGCATCATTCTTGAGCACTTTACCCTCATGCCATCTTCACCATGTACGATAGGACTGCTTTGCACTTTTAACCTCATTCCCCTGAGTCAATAGGCCATGACTATTATTGTTCTTTATTCATTTTATTCTCTCTCTCAGCTCCCTCTTTTTACCCGCAGGGTACGGTCAAACTAGTGAAGATGTTTCACTGTGCCAAAGTTTGATTTAATTTCAGCCCTGTCAAGGTTAAACCACAAGAAGGTATCAAAACCCTTAGTATTAAAAATTTCAATGTTCCCCATCTAGAGAGATGGAGGCCAATAACGCCTCTGCCCTACCATTAACCAAGGAGGCCTTATGATGGTTCCATTATATTCTATTTAACCCTTGTTTTACAAGAACTGCAGAGACGTGAGCCCAGCTACCTCTTTCTAGGGGGAAGATCAAACTCTGCAGTGATTACACCATGATCACTCCATTCACAGATGATTTTCAGGAGCCTCTAGCCCAAGTAGTTTGACACAGTGAGTCACCACGAACAGATCCATTCAACCGGGAGAGACCAAAATATTCCAAGGTTTGCAGCCATCACTTTCCATTCCTTACCTTTTGTTCTGGGGTATCTTTGTCACCCCAGTGGAAAAGCTAGCCTTTGGGGGAAAAAAAGGAGTTTAGGTCTCCTCCCAGGGTAACTAAGCCCTCTGTCTACATGTGAGATACTTCGATTTTCCTCCAGCTGCTGATTGTACCTATACAATCAGCAATTCAATTCAGGCCCATTCTATCTGTCTCCCACTTCAAACTCCTTCCCTGACGACCCCAAATGGGGTTGATGGAGGATAGCTGTTTGCATTCCACTTCCCCCACTGCTATTCACAGGACCGAGTGGAGAATGGACAAATGGCCCCAATGTACTGTCTCTTGGGGCATCAGATACAGGTCGATATCTGCTGAACCCCCAAACTCTTCTCAGATGTATTGCTTTATTTTACCACACCCCACACCCTGCAAACCTTAATGCAAGAAGATGTTATTTGAATGTTGAGTACAGGAAACTGTTCTGACAGAGCCGCCAGCAACGTTATCAATTGGTCTCATGTGGTCTCCCTCACTGTCCATACTTGTCGGGAAAACTAAAGATAAGTCACACTATATTTTTCAACAGGAAAGGATGTTTATACTGTGGAGTCATGGCATCTCGCGCTTCCCTTGTTCGTTGCGCCCAAAACAGTCTGTATTATTTTCTGTGGCATTTTATTAAGATCTTTAGTTTGAACCTCCCCCCTTCAGTTATGGCAATAGCTTGCTTTCCCACTATCATTTTTAGCGATTTTCCTAATGCAATCGTCATAGACTTAAAGAAAGACTTTGCAGATAAGTTTGACATTTTTGGAAGTTCAAGGTTGTTTTATTTCTTCTGATGTTTACCCTTAGTTTTAGCCAGATTGTTAGAGGGGGGGTTGTTTCTTCTGCGGAGCATCTTCCAGATCACCCATCCCTGGTTCCTCGATACATACATCCTGGGGAGTTGTAGATTGGTGATCAGCCCCAGCAACCCTATCATCGAGAACCACTGGTAACTTATCAGATACTGACTTGAGGACTCCACTGATAGTCTTTTCGGCAACATTTGTCATTGACATAAGCTGTAGTTTACCCCAAATTTTGTTTAGGTAGACTGAGTGTGATTGGGAGTCCCGATGTAGGTTCTCAAATAATTTCAGCAATGAAATGAGCACCTGATTTATTTCTAGCAGGATAGGATCTGAAGCCCCTATTACTGAATGATCTAAAGTTTTGATCGCCATAGAAAGCTTATTTTATTGTGCCGGCGCAGTGGTAGACTCATAAGAGGTTATGGATGAAACCAAGATGGGAACCGTCTCTGGAGCTTCCGAAAAAATGCGAGCAGTATTCAGAAAAAAATATTTGTTCGTTTCCTGCTCTTCCGCTTCTATATCCTTGATCTCCAGGAGTTCTGCATCTTTCATGTGTTCTTTTTGTTGACATAATGCTGACAGCATATTCAAATATTCTCTCGTAATGCCTGATATTGGTTTGAGATCAGATGTACTGCAAGTAGGATTGTAAAGTGTTGGACACCTTCATTTTATTTCCAGAATGTGCTCCGTGCCCCTCCCCCCGGCCCACCTGCAACCTCTGATCTGATTGGGGCTGAACTGTCATAGGATCCGATGGCATTACCATGGGAGATTCAGGGAGAGTTAAGTTCATTGCGAGAGAAAGTAAAGCAGAAACATCTAATTCAGTAGGCTGTGTCAGTAAAACAATTAGAGCCCCACTTCTTAGATCCATTTTGAGACCTTGAGGAAAAGAAAGGCTTGTAGAAGCAGCTTTAGGCAAAGAGCAACAGGAAATGGTTCCACTCTTTCACAGGGTGGTTCAAAGGCTATAGCCCGCAGTTACCTCCCCTGTGTTACTCACTTTGAACTGAAACTCGTAACGGAATCAGGGGCTAACCGCCAACTAAGATCCAAGTTGCAAATAATAAATTGTTAATAAGACTCCACTGGGTTGATTCCATAACGTCGGCTTTCTGCTGTCCCACTGAAAAACTATAACACACAGTGCATACTGCGCGCTCCGCACCGGTGTGTGATGTTTTAAGGCCGGGAACCAAGTGTAGAGAGTCAACAGGGTAGAAAGACTGAAAGCCGCTCTGCACAGGAGTGCTAGATAGATTCTCCAAAGTTTCACAACATCGCTGTAACACACCACACACCAGAGGTTACAAAGTAAGTTGAATTGAGCCATTTGAAACCAAAAAGTGGGGGGAATCTGCTTGCCTTAAATTCTTTCCATTTATATTGGACTGAGAAGCAAAACTGTGTAGATCCTTAGCCTATTTGACTAATATTAATTTAATTAATTCCCCTTGGCAGAACACCACAGTGTGAACTTTGTTAAAATTCGAAATTAACAAACCCCTTCCCAGTGTGCGCTCCAAACCATAGACTGTAATGCAATTGGGTAATCCTGTTAAACCCAACTTCTTTTAGGAAGAGGGGTGTCCTTGCCCTTAAACTAAAATCCCTAAACTGTCAACTTCCCTCTAACACAGGGCTTTAAGTAGATGGTGTCTGAAATCCAAAATTCCTAAAAAATGGGTGCAATGAATTAAATTATGCGAGGAAATATTTCCTTACATTTCCTTACTAAGTTGTGTTGTTCACTCATGGTCAGTGGACAGAGGCAGATGAAGGGGGCTGGCAAGCTAAAATGATGCAAGACATTACATCAGAAGGAACCGACAGTCGGTATGAAGGTGGGATATGGCACAAAGCGTTAGATGCATTTTATATGACCTGATATGCTCAAAAAGAACTGAGTCAAATGGCTCAGCTCACAGTTATCTATACCTTCACTTGCAATTAGTGGAAGAGTGAGTGCAGAAGAGTGAGGCTTATGCGCAGAGTCAGATTGAGATTCTAAATGAGGCACAGAAAGAACTTAAACAGTTAGAAGATCAAGCACGGCAGAGCCATATTTTTGATTTAAAACAAGAAAGCCTCAAGGAACAACTCAAAAATGTGTTAAAAACCCAGCAGCAAGAGAGTGCAGAGTGTGAAACTGCACTGCAAGATGCACATTAAGAGTGTGTGGAAAATCTAAGCAAAATGCTCCAGGCCAACCAGGCCCTGGTGTCAGAGTTAAGGTACTTCCTCTCTGAATACCATCAGGAAAGAAGGACGGATAGAAGCAGGTGTGACAGTTTGACAAATTAAATTGAAAAATACAAACATGCATTGAGGCACTCTGATGAATCAGGGTATGGGAAAGGGCCCTCTGATCCAGGGATTATGTCCTCCTCATCAGGAACCTCATGTCAGTTAACCACAACTTTCTATGCGCCAACTGCGACTGACCTCATGCCTTCCACCTACCAAACACCTACCAAGCACAAGGAACCATAAGGCACCTGGACTTACGCAGTCCTAGCATAACTGACCCAAAAGACCAGTCCTTACCTGAGATTTATGAGTACTCACCTCTACCACACAGACGGGAAGGTGGCCGGACCAGTGTGCCCTGGGACATCAATAATAATCCTGTGAGTATTTCAGACCATGGAAACTCCAGTTGGACTTTAAAAAAATGAGACTGCAGAAAGATCACCTAGCTTGCTTCGCTGGAGAAGGACAATCAAAGCTTCAGCATAGTAGGGGCTTATTAAAAGCCTCCTTACATTCAGGGGAATGGGTGCATTTCCCCAGACTATCTGGAAGTGGAAAGACTACACAGTTGGTTCAGTTTGAGGAAGAGAGTATTATCCTGTGACAAAAGGTGACTACAGGGGAAATGTCCCTGAGAATTCACAGTGGCACAGACAAGAGGAGTCCGGACCCTGTGGTTCTGGGAGGTATTCACAGTCGCATAGAGATATGTAGCACCTAGAAGATGGGAATGGAGTACCAATAGCAGCTCTGAGTCAGAAGGTGAATGGACTCAGGGGCATAGAAAAGGGAAGACAGTGAAACAAAGAAAGGGTTTTGTCAAAGACCCAATTAGACAGATAAAGGCTATACAGAGCTTAATGACCCCATACCATAAAAAAGCTAAGTATTCAGTGTGGAATCATCTAGAACTGTATGAACAAATTCCTCATTTCGAATTTAAAATGATGTAAATTGTATGGAGTTTGTGAAATGGACACTCTCTCCTGAGTACTCCAGTTTTTTTTTCGGGACTGGAATACTGGAATCATTATAAATGGTCCACCTATAAGGTGGCCATTTTTAAACATTTATCCACACATAGAAACCCACAAGAGGCCGTAAGGCTGCATATAATTTGGAATGTGGGGAGGACCAGGTGCCTAGGTAGTTTGTGCAGGAGTTAAAGCAGGCATTTGCACAGACTTCCCGACAGGTGAACACAAATAGTAGGGAGTTCATAACTACATATTTCCATGTGCTCGCCAAATACATCATGAAAATCATGCTCCAACTGAAGCATTAACACGGGACCCTGTATTGAGTGATTGAACAGGCCACCAAGATCTATGAGGTGCAAGAGCCCACTGAGAGTAAAACCACCCCAAAACCGCCAAACCATCTAACACCCCTGATGCTGCCATGGTGGCAGAGGTAAAAACGACCCCTCCATTGGATCTGAAGATGGGGGCCTAAAAATACCCATTCTGCCAACACGCAGAAAGAAGGACAGAGGAGACCCTTGGATCCAGCCCAATTAAAGGCTAGTCAGGTAGGATCTCAGACCAATGACCACTCTGACCCTGCCACCTATGTATTTTATTTATTTCATTTGTTACACGCACAGACCCTGGGGTATCACGGCATGGTTACAGACATCTTAGAGATTAATGATATACACACAGCGTTGATTATACATAGAATACATAAAACATTGTTAATACATAGACAGTAGGAATCATTGCAATGCAATTGGCGTGGGCAGGTGATGTGCTAGTATTGGTTGACAACCATGTTTTCAGTTATTTTTTGAACAGGAGGAAGGAGGTCTCTTTTATGATATAGATAGGTAAGGAGTTCCAGTGTTTGCGGGCTAGGACATGGAAGCTACTGCCCCCTGCTCTATTGCTGTTATCTAGTGGTGTCACTAAGCTTTGACTGTCATTAGATCTTAGGGTTCTGACGTTTTCTTTTTTTTGTAAAACAATATTGAGATAGAGTGGGGCTTTATTTGGGAAGCATTTGTACGTGATGCATAGTGTTTAAAAGATAATTCTTGCTTTGATGGGCAGCCAGTGTGCGTCCTTCCTGATTTAAGATATATGATTGCGTTTTTTATCCCTAGTGCTGCTCTTAGGGCTTTGTTTTGCAGAAGTTGCAATTTGCTGAGGTTAGTGTTGGAGATCCCTATTAAGATCACATTACAGTAGTCCAATCTGGATAATACCAATGCTCTGGCCAGGGTAGGCAGTTGGTCTGGGCCAAGAATTGTCAACTTTAAGCTATGAGTTTTGATGTGAATGCCGTGGAGGATGCGAGCATGCGGATGTGTTTGGTCATCGTAAGATTGGCATCTAGGTATACTCCTAATGTTTTCACTTGTTTGAGGACGGGAATCAGGGTGCCGTCGATGTTGATGTAAGCACTAGTTACAAGGGTACCAAGCCAATCCTGGGTTATGTATACACTTTCCCGGCCCAGGGAGCTGGGTACAATGAAGTAAGTACTGCCCCGGGATACTTCCCTCCAAGCTTCCATCAGGAGAGAAGTACCACTCCACCTCCCAATCTGAACTTTAATCCCAGATATCCCCCAAACCAGAACTTCCAAAATAATACTCCTCTCTCTCTCTCAAGTTCCAGGACAATAGATCCCTGAACCTGAGAGAAGTGAGATTCTGAGGATGGAAAATCCAGAACCCAAGCTACTCCGGGAGAAGGGACAGTTACCCTTTTTGGGAGCAGCAGAGGTATGACTCGAGACCTCCCTACAACCCATAAAAGGTCTTGCAGCTGGAGCGACAGGTCCAGCAACTGACTGACGATATGTGGCAAAAGCTGAGGGCTCAGTCCAACTCTCAACTGGACCCTGCTTCGCAGAATTCCCCAACACCCAACCTCTTAGTCTGAAAATGACTCTTCTAACCCCGGAATGTTAGAACACAAAGAGCAAAGGGTAAGTAGGAGAGACCAAAGAAGAACCCACTTTATGGACGAGCACAAGATGATCCCCTTTGAAAGAGAAGAGTCCCTGGAGGACTCAGCTAAGCAGACCTTCTCTTTCAGAAATGGGTGGATTCCTGCCAAAGAAAAATTGGTCCCAAAACACCCTGAGTAGGATGGGGTAATTATAGAAACTGACCCAAAACAAGAAAGTACTCTACCCATAAAATGTGAGCCATATAGAATAGAAACTAAGGTGTCCTTCCCCCAAACGGGTTCTTAGAACGTCTCCAGCAAAAGGGGGATAGCAAATAATCAGAGGAGAAAGAGGATTCCCCAAATCCGCCCATTGTTAGTTGTAACATTTTCTTTACAGATTCCCGAACTCAGACACAAAAAATTGCCTAAGACCAGACAGTGTCAAAATTCAATATTAAGAAAATGACCACCGGGCTGGCAAATAACTCAGACTTTCTTTGCACCCTGGATGAGAAAGAAGTCAGATTGTGTCACCGGTAAGGGTAAAGGGTCAGTGTGATGAATCAGCTCTAGTCAACTTCCTTTCCTCGCCGGCTGTCCCCCTCCCTTTCCTTGGCCAACTTGCCATCCCCCGCCCTCACAGCCCCCTCTCAGGCTCCTTCTATACCTCTGCAGGGCGTACCTCTGATCTGTACCCCTCTCCGTAAGTCCTTCAAGGATGGCAACCTTCTCCACATTGCCACGCTTAACTCTCGCTCTGCTGTCAAACATTCCTCTGATATCTGCCGCCTTCTTGAAGAATTTGACCTTGATGTCCTCGGTCTCACTGAGACATGGTTCATGGCCAGCTCTGTCACCAGGTTTGACATGCTCCTACCTGACGGCTACAAGATCCTCTCCGCGCCCAGGCCCAACCGCTCTGGTGGGGGTGTAGCCCTTATCTTCCCTGAGTGGATTCCTGCCTCTGTCACTCTTACACAGACCTACTCTTCTTTTGAATGCCTCGTCTGCAGGCTCTCCCTCTCCCCTAGCCACTCCCTTACTGAGGCTACTATCTATCGGCCACCTGGTCAGATTTCTTCCTTCCTCTCTGAGTGGTAGGACCGTTCCTCCTCTCTCCTGGCCTCAACTACTCAACTCCTCCTTCTTGGAGACTTCAACATCCACGTGGATGCCTTCTTTCCCCCCTCTGAACTCTTTCGCAACCTCTGCGACTCTGTCTCACTCACCATTATCCCTGTCTGACCCGACCCATTCTGCAGGGCACACTCTCAATGTTCTGATCTCCTCAGACCTTCCCCTCTCTGTCCCTCTCTCCACTCCTCTCTCCTGGAGTGATCACTTTCTCCTATCCTCCCACCTCACCCTCCCTACCCCTCAGGTCAAGCCACCACCATCACTGCCACCCATCTTCTCGGTCATCCAACCCATGAAGCGCGTGTCAGTTGAGGCTTTTGCCGCCACCTTCTCTCCCCCCCTTTGGCTGACTTTCACCCTGACACAGCTCTCTCCACGCTCCATTCTTCTATATCTGATACTCTTGATATCCTTGCCCCTGTCATGAGAATCCACCTAAAGCCCAAAGCCAAGCGTAACTCCTGATAAAACACAAGTGCAGGGTGGTCGAGAGGAAATGACATGCTTCTTGCTCATCCTCTAACAAACTGGCCTACTGCCTGCTGCAAAGGCAATACCGGCTCTCCGTCCTCACCAAGAAGAGAGCTCATATCCAAGCCTGCATCTCTGCAGCATCTAACAACCTGGCTGAACTCTTTAAAATCTGCAAGGAACTGGCCAATCCTGCTGCAGTCTCTACCTCTCCTGTCCCTTCCCAAGTCCTCTGCACAGCACTGGTGTTATGATGTAAGTGTAAGTTAAAACAAGTTCATGAAAATGTATTACCAGATCCTAGTTAAACATTGAGCTGCACTATGAGCTCATTAAGTTCTAAGAATGTTATTCTAAGAATGTGGATGAGAGACAGTAGAGACTGCAGGGAGAGAGCCATGTTGGCACTCGGCTCTCATAGGCCGCTGTCGCTGTAATGAAATAAATTACTGTTTCTTCATCACTGCTGCCTGGAGCCCTTATTTCCTCATTGGCGACGAGGATGGCTCTCAGCAGTGTCTCCCTACTCCTTTGAAGTCTCGTCATAGCGCGGCCAGCATTATTCCACACTCCCGTGCGACAGCGGACGCTGCACGAAGGTCAGGAGGAGCGGGACAACAGGTCAGCAGGCCCGTCCCCTGGGGGGTAATCTTGCTTTCCCCATTACTGTATTGACTCTGTCTCAAAGCAACAGTGTTTACTTTCAAGGATCCCTAGCATTGACATTATCGTTGCTGAGCAACCTGCCCATGCAGTTCTGGCAAGTTTCAGGAGCCAGCCATTATGAAATGTATCCATTCTGTGGATGAGCAGCCATCATGTTCCAATTCAGACTGATGTAAGGAGGATTGTGACATCATACACAAGGGATTGTACTCATACAAGACTGATCCCTTTGTCTGCATAGCACAGCACTGTCACTGCTCAGTCTGTGCATCCACTTGGGCATACTTGAACTGATCCAGAGTCTATTGGTTGCACCCAGCAAGCCCACTCTTTACCACCTTTTTACCGCTTAAGACATGGCAGCTTCAATACCTCCGCCAATGTCATTTTTGAATGAACCTGGACGCCCCCAAGTTAGGTGGGACAGGTGGAAAGACATGTTTGAAAACTACCTGGTGGCAATGGGAGGAGAGAGATTCAGCTCAACTCGCAAAAAGGCATTATTACTTCATAATATTGGTGTGGAAGGCCGTGCAGTGTTTGATGGGTTAGGCAGTGCACAAGCTGGTGAAGCGGAGGACACAGATGAATATGCCCTTGCGATTAAACAACTCAAGGATCATTTTGAGCCTAAGAAAAATGTTACATTCGAGAGGCACAAGTTCTTTCAGCGTACGCTACGTAGTCCTCAGAATCCGTGTTATCGTACATAGCCTCATTAAGAACATCAAGCCACTCCTGTGAATTCGAACATCTATCTGACTCGTTAATTAGAGATCAGTTAGTGAGGTGCACAAATAATATTAGGATACAGGAGAAATTGTTGGCAAAAGACATGAAGTTGGATGAAGCAGTGGAGCTAGCCAGAAGCATAGAACAAACCTCACAATATGTCAAAGAACTGAAGTCTGACAAACAGAGTACCCAAGCTGTGTGCGCAGTTGATCACAGGAAGAGACTTAATGTCAATACAAGCAGGAAAGGAACATGGGGTGCGAAGTGTACCAGATGTGGCAGTGTCAAGCATGGTCCGAATTACCCTTCGTGCCTAGCAAGGAATGCTGAATGTTTCAAGTGTAGGACTAGAGGACATTTCGCTAATGTATGCAAGAGGTCATCAATACATCTCTTAGAAACCAGAGACAACCAAGAAGAAGGTGCTCACTCAGCTTACAACATACAGGAGGTGTACTCCTCGCAAGACAACCCCAGACATGTCTTCGAGATTTCGACCATTGGAGGAGGAGACAGCAAAGGTCCAACAGATGTTTTTGTAATTGATGGTCAAGAAATACTCATGAAAGTTGACACATGTTCCCCATGGACCATCATTTCTAAAGAGACATTTAAAGATGTTCTAAAAAAAAGATTAATCAATGCTGGATCCACCAAGAATTCGGCCCTGCGGCTATGCGGAATCCTCTATTGAGATGCTGGGACAGTTTACTACAAGTGTGCAATACAGAGGTGGAGAATGCATAGCTGACATTTTGGTTGCAAGAAAGGGAGCCTCCCTTTTAGGTTGGGAGGAACAAAGGAAGTTGAGAGTCAGGGTGCAAGCTAGCGCCTCTGAGCCTGTCACCATTGCTGAGATTGATGATATGTGGTCAAGAGAGTTCCCAGAGGTCTTCACCGAAGGTCTGGGCAGACTCAAGAACTTCGAACACCATATTAGACTAAAGAAAGAATCTCAGCCTATTGTTCATAAAGTGAGACATGTGCCGTTAAACATGAGAGCGCAACTGCGCAGTGAACTCAATAACTTAGTAGATAAAGGTGTCATTGAACCTGTTGAGGCCACAGAGTGGTTGTCCCCCATTGTTTTAGTGGCCAAAAATAATGGTAAATTAAGAGTGTGTGTAGATTTGCGCAGTCTTAATCACAATATTCTGGTGGAGAGACATCCCCTACCCAACATTTCCGAGACACTCTCCACTCTTGGCGAACCCAAATTGTTCTCTGTCATTGATCTCTCTGTTGCCTATCACCAAGTTCCCCTTTCCCGAGAATCGCAACATCTCATTACCTTTATCACACCTGAAGGCACTTATAAATACAATCGCATGCCATTTGGGTTGGCCTCGGCCGCATCTGTGTTCCAAAAGGTGATGGAGGAAGTGTTAAAAGGGTTGGAAAATGTTAAGGTGTTTCAAGATGACATTCTGATTTTTGCAAGTAATGAGCATGAGCATGACAGAGTACTTAGGGCAGTACTATGCAGACTGAAAGAGGCTGTGTTAACGGTCCAAAGAAGCAAATCTAAAATAAGTGTTGAGGAAGTGGAGTATCTGGGACACAAAGTTTCGAAAGAAGGTATTTCTCCCAAAAAGTCACTCATAGAAAGCATTAGTAATACTCCTCAGCCCGAAGACAAGGACCAACTACGTTCTTTCATGGGACTAGCGGAATATTACCATAAATTTGTGAATGGCTTTGCATCCATCTCATCTCCATTGAGGGAGTTACTAAAAAAGAACGTGAAGTACACATGGTCCAAAGAGTGTCAGGAAGCATTCTTGCAAATCAAAGATTGCATAGTCAAGGCCCCATCCTTAAGTGGATTCATGTTTGGCAGGAAAACGTTGCTTTCAGTTGATGCTAGTACCCTTGGCTTAGGAGCAGTTTTGACTCAGTTTGACTCAGGTAAAACTGAATACACAATTGCATTTGCATCCAGGCCACTTAGAGGAGCAGAAAAAAATTACTCGGTCATTGAAAGAGAGGAACTAGCAGTATTTTGGGCAGTCACGCACTTCAAGTTCTTTCTATGGGGTCGACCTTTTATTGTCAGATCAGATCACAAGCCTTTGGTTCAATTGATGAACGGTTCTGAGTGGGCCAAAGGGTCTCCAAGAGTTTCAAGGTGGATGGTAGAACTCTTGGGTTATAATTTCAAGGTGTGTTACATTCCCGGGAGGGAGAATGTGGTACCAGATTGTTTATCCAGATTACCTGTGTGTGATGGTGAATTGGAGGGAGCACCTGAATTTCAAGATGTGAGCATTGCAGAAATTGAGCATGATGCCATTGATAAAGAGATGTGGATAAGAGCTGGTGAGGAGGATTTAATATTGAATCAAATTATGATTTGGACCAGGGAAGGATGGCCTCACAAGAATATTGTGGGAAAAGAGTTTGACAGATATTTTGGTGTGAAGGACGAGTTAAGTATATCTGAGGACGGATGTAAACTTAGAAAAGGAAATAGGATAATACCCCCAAGTGGATTCAGATCTCATTTAGTGAATATAGCACATCAAGGTCACCTGGGCATGGGAGGAACAAAGAGATATTTGCGGCAATATTTCTGGTGGCCCGGGATTGACAGCGATGCATAGAAGTGTGTTAGGGGTTGTAGAGAGTGTGGTAAGAGTGACAAGACCAAGATGGCTAGAGAAGTACCAATAAATCCTATCAAAGTACCGAGTGAACCATGGCAAAAAGTTGCAGTTGATTTGATGGGACCATTACAAAACCTTGACAATGGGTATAAATACATTGTTTTGTTAGTAGACTACCATTCCAAATGGATTGAATGGAAGGCTTTGCATGAGGCAACCGCTGCAGAGATGGTGTTATTCTTCGAGGAAGTGTTTTACAGGGAGGGTTTCCCGACAGAATTAATCACTGATAACGGAGTACAATTCTGTTCTGAAAGGATGTTAACTTTCTTGAAGAAAGTTTGCATCGAACACACTAGAACTGCTTTATATCATCCAAGGGCCAACGGCCTCGTTGAGAGAGCCAATAGGTTAATAAAGGGTGGTTTGCAATTGGCCATGGCTTCTAATCTAAGATGGTTTGGTGTAGTAAGAGAAATGATATGGAACTACTGTACCACACCACACTCAGTTACAAATGTATCTCCGTTCATGTCATTGAAAGGGAGACAACCTGGAACAAAACTATGTCCAGAGTGGATGGACTTAGCCAAGAGTTCCAAAATTGATCGCGAGAGAATTATGACTCTCATCAAAGAAGCACAGGATGTGTGCAAAGTAAGATTTGATGAGGACAAGAGTGTCAAAAGTAATACCTGGAAAGTGGGAGATTGTATTCTCATAAAGAACCCTAGATTCACTCCCAAATGTGTAGAAAGCAAATACATTGGTCCCAAGAAAATATCTGCGGTAAGAAACAAAGTAGTAATTGTAGAAGGGGGGGAGTGTTGGTCAATGTCCACAATTGTGAAATGTCCAGAATGCATGAAAGACAATGCACATGATAAACATGACAATGGTGAACAGACAATGGTGAATTTGCTAATAACAGTATCAGAGACTCTAGTGTCATAGATAAGTGCTCCAAGGATGACAACAATTCAAGGTCTGCAGCAGAGACACATTCAAATAGAGTCAAGAACAAACCCGGCTGGTTTAAGGATTATTATGTGGAGTAAACAGCTGTATGCACATAAGGGATGAGATGTGTTATGATGTAAGTGTAAGTTAAAACAAGTTCATAAAAATGTATTACCAGATCCTAGTTAAACATTGAGCTGCACTATGAGCTCATTAAGTTCTAAGAATGTTATTCTAAGAATGTGGATGAGAGACAGTAGAGACTGCAGGGAGAGAGCCATGTTGGCACTCGGCTCTCATAGGCCGCTGTCGCTGTAATGAAATCAATTACTGTTTCTTCATCACTGCTGCCTGGAGCCCTTATTTCCTCAACTGGCCTCACATTTCATCTCAAAAACTCAGGACATCCTGTCCTCACTATCCTCCTATCGCGTCTTTCCCTCTACTCCTTGCTCATCCTCTGGCCCATCTTCAGCCACCCCCTCGCCCTCCTTCTCTGCCTTTCCCCTTTTCTCTGCAGACAAGGTTTCTAGACAAGTCCGATCCATGAAAGTCTCATCGAAACAGGTTCTACCCTGTTCCTCCAAAACTATCAAGGACCACATCGACTCCTTGGCTCCTGTCATTGCTGATTTTTGCAGTTACTCCTTCGCCACTGGTGTCTTCCCTTCCCCCTGAAGCACTCCATTGTGCACCCTCTTCTTAAGAAACCCTTAGCCGACCCCTCCTACCCGGCTAACTATCGCCCAATCTCCATCACTCACTACCTGGGCAAGCTCCTGGAGAAACTGGCCATCTCCCAGCTAAATCTTCACACCAAATCTGTTGGTTGTCTTCATGACCATCAGTCTGGCTTCAGAGCTGCCAGAAACAAGGAAACTGCTCTCCTGAACATCAGAGAAGACCTGCTCTCCAACCTTGACTCTAATACCCCTTGCATCCTCATCTTGATTGATCTCTCTTCTGCCTTTAACACTGTCAACCATGCCATCCTGCTCAATAATCTCCGTGATAACCTGGGCATCACCGGTCAGGCTCTGGCATGGCTGACTTCTTTCCTCTCTGACCGACCCTCCGAGGTCCAACTTGGGTCCTTCCTCTCCAATATCTTTTTATCTTCCTGTGGTGTCCCCCAGGGATCTAACCTCTCTCCCTGGCTCTTCAACCAGTACCTGGCACTCCTTGCCCACCACATTGCTGCTCTCTGCCCCAACTTTCAGTGCTATGTGGATGATACACAGCTCATTTTCAGGCTACTCTCGTCCTCCTACTCTCCTTCCCTCATCTCTGACTGTCTGCTATCCAGGATTGGTGTGCCGCCAATGACCTCTGTCTTAATGCCAGTAAGGCTAAGATCTTACTCATCAGCACACCCACTCCCTCCTTCCCTGCAGCCATCTGGCCGGCCTCTCTTGGCCCACTTCCTGTTCCCACCTGCAAAGCAAACAATCTTGAGGTTATCTTCGACTCCACACTATCCTTCTCTCGTCACATCTCTGACGTCTCTAAGAAGACACACTACCAGCTGCACCTCCTCAGAGGTATTCTTCCTTTCCTCTCTTTCCCCCAGAAGCTCACCGTCTCCAGAGCTCTGGTTCTCTCTAGGCTGGACTATTGTAACACCCCCTATCTAAATCAGCCTGCCTCTACTCTCCGCCCTTTGCAACTTGTCCAGAACAGGACTGCGAGACTTGTCCTTGGCCTCAAGCCCAGGGATCGTATCTCTCCAGGACTGAAATCTCTGCACTGGCTCCCAGTGGCTGCAAGGATTAAGTTCAAAACCCTCTGCATTGTCCACAAGGCCTACTGGGGCCAGGGGCCGAACTACCTTCAACTCTCTCTTCCCAAATATCTTCCTTCTCGAGCTCTTCGCTCATCTGCCTCCAACTTCCTCAGTGTCAGTCGCTTCTCTAAGCAACAAGTTGGTGGCCGATCTCTCTCTTCGGCTGGGGTCTCCCTCTGGAATAGCCTTCCTGCCTCCCTGAAACTTGAGGAGAACCATCTCCAGTTCCGTAAGCACCTCAAAACCTTCCTCTTTGCTTCTGCTTTCTCTCCTTCTCTCCCCTTCTCTCCCCTGCTGAATTCCTGGCTGAATCTGCACTGGTCAAAAATACCTGCCCACCGCCAGTTGCACACCTGCACTGCCTTCCCTGGCAACCATGCACCTTGGGACTGTTTCTGTCTCCCCACTGTCCCCCTACCAGCACTTATGTCTGCACTTACCTAACACTTGCCACAATCTGGCTGTTTTATTATCTTATTTATTCTACTACCCCTTGTACAACACTTTCCCTCTCTCCTTTCCCCCCTCGCACTTTCCCCCCATGCACTTGCACGATCTGAATGACACCGGGCCTAGTAGGATCGTTGTCTGTTGTCCCTTTGTTCACCCCCTTGCCTCGTCGCGCCTTGAAACACTTGTGTATAGGCTCTTTATAAATGCCATATCATAAATCATAAATCATAGTGAACACTAGATCCCAAGCCATCCTACTATCCAAGAAAGCCTTTGACCAACTAAACTCAGGATGGGGGAGGACCACCAAATTCCGCTCAGACCACTTCCCGGACAACTCCAAAATGTCTACAGGAATGACATTTCCATTGAAGGGATTGCAGGTATGGAAATAAAAATTGGGCGTCACTGATTAAAACATCGAGTGACAGTCTTGACTCCAGAGAGCACACCTTGTTTACGGGGGAACAATCTCCTCAGGAGGTTATCACCTCTGATCAACTGTCTAAACAAGGTCCTCTGGACCCAGACTAACCGGCCTATAAAGTAAAAAAGAGTGCCAATTATGTAAGCATGACTGGTATGTGTTATAGAATTGATCGACTTTCTGAGAAAGTAATATTCCACTTCAAGAATAATTAAGTCCAAGACATCACTGTCATCTCTGTGGGACAACACACTGGTGATGGCAACCTTTCTACATTCTTGAAAATCAATCTTCCTCCCAGTTTTAAGAGGCAATACACTCTGGAAGGGGACATCGTAACATTTTACACCAGTCCAAAATCACCAGAAACCTTGAGTCGTGGTGAAAGAAATTCAAGTGCAAGAGCACCTTACCATCCCAGGACACGTGTGACAATTCACTATTCCCGTCAAAATTAAACAAGGACAGAACCTCAAATATCGGGACGCCTATATAAATTTGAATTCCCATCTTTACCAACAAAGTTTGTATTTAAATCCGACACCACTAGTAGACCTAGTACATGACACCATTTGAATATTGGTGGATAACAGCAAACCTCGAAATATCACTTTGGGCGCAGACACCTTTATTGGAATGGCGATTGATGCCCAACATTATTCTATTGTTTTAGGTAATGAAATCATGGAACCAATCCCAAATGACTGTTTCAACATCAGCAACAGTATTCCTCCAGAAAAGATTTTTACTAGGCATACAGGGAATTTAATTGTCTACTCATCCGCATATTTTCTATTTTTTTTTTATTGGTTTGTTACAAAGCTTTAAAAAAAACACATGAAAACAAACAAACAAGACATAAATCCAACAAAAATAGTTTCCATTTAAAAAAAGAGAAGGTAAAAAGAAACATATCTAGGTGAATAAAATAGGATTGTAATAAATAAGAAGAGAGATGCCAGATACACATGACCAGCTTTCGGATCATTCTAAATGCTACAGTTCTCCCATGAACAAAACTAGCAATAGTGTATCTAGCGGTCACTCCTTGAGTTCAGATTCAGCCTTTGCCAATTTTTCCACCATTTTTTCTAAAAAAAACGTCAATTCAATTGTTAGTCTGCGATCCGAATCTTCATGTGACTCTCTCCACCAGTCACCAGGAGTCATTGTTGATTTTGCCAATATTAACCTTCCCAAGTGTTTAGTGCGATCTTGTCTTAGATTTGGGCATGCGAGTGTTAGATGTTTTAGTGTTTCATTGTTTTTTCCACACAGGCGACATTTTAATAGTAGAAGACCAGCTTTTTCTCGTATGCTCAGAATTTCTCTTGTTTGAAATTGATTTAGCCGATACTTCATAAAGAGGGACCTGCGCTCATAGTCTTGGAATTTATGTAGATATGCCTGTGACTTATTTAATTTTCTAGCCTCAGGAGGCACCATTTCCATAATTCTATGTTTGCTTTGTGTATCACAAGTGTCTATCCATTCTTGGGACCATAACAAAGATTTAACTTTGTTTGGATTACAATGCAACAGACTTCTACTCGCACTTATGTCACTATTGTGGCTCCACTGTTTCCAGAGTCATCTTGCGATATTCGGTTAGAGTACTCCACGTTGTTATTGCATTAATGGATAAGAGACTTAGGTCATATCTTATACACGCGGTAGGTACCTCCATCGGCAGCCGCAATACTTTGGACCAGAAGGAGTGTTCTAATGATGACCACAGTTTTTATGGACAGTCCAGGGCACAGTTGGCTCCATGAGTTATTGCTGTAATTACTTTCATTTTATAGAAGTTCATGATTGGTTTTAATGAGTGTTTACCATATTTTCTGTTTATGATGCAAGCCTGAGCCATCAGTTGTTTGCATTTGTCCTTTGCTTTTTGAACCCATGGAGCATCATTAATACTGGAGCTGATGCACATGCCAAGGTACATAGTTTGTTTTACCAACTCAATTGGTTCTTTTCCAATTCTCCAGACACATTTTTTTCCCCATATTCTTGTTATTTTCTTGGAAATTTTGCAGAATCAGAATCTCTGATTTTCATGAGTTCTTGTTATTGAGACTCAGAAGCATAGCTTCGCTGTCCTGTTGGTGTAAAATAGACTTGTGAGAAATTAACCAATTTCTATATTTTTGTTTGCTGGCTTTTTTTGATAGATGTTGCAGATTGCTCTTTAGCTTTTCATGTTGTCGCAGTTCTTTACGTAATTGGCATTTTCCTAAGACAATTTCCTGATCAAAATGATGTTTGGGTTTAAACGATGGTCTTTTTGATCTGTTTTCAATTGTCTTAAACTGTTGTTGTAAGGTGGTGTATTCAAGTTTATTATCCCTAGAGTCATTTAAGTACTTGGAATATAAGTCGCTAAAAATCTTTAAATCATGGAACTTTATTTTCAAACGTGTTCTGTTTGGCTCTACTTCCACTTGGTTAGTCCAATTGATAGATTTGTTTAATTGCTGGTGATTGGAAGGTTAGTGTTAATTTACTGTGGTCACTGCTTGGGTCATCACTTATTTCTAGAGATAGTACACACCGACTTATACTTTCCGAAATGAGGAAGTAATCTATGGTAGATGACACATTTCTGTTTTTCCATGTTTTTATAGCTGGAATATCACCAGGTGTGTTGCCATTTGCAATCGTTATATTCCTTTCTTCAAGGGCAGAACACCATTTAGCCATTTAGCCATTTAGCTGCCAATTTTTGTAAAGCGTCTGACGATTTAGTATGATCTTTTATACAAGACATGTTCAAATCACCGCAGCAGATTATATTAGGTGTTTGTTGCATACTGTTAGTGTCATCAATTAGCTCCAACACGCTCTTCATAAATTTATTTGTGCCAGCATCTTTATGATGCCAATAAAGGCTGAAGATGTTTAATCGAGTTTTATTTTCTTTTGCCTTTATTTTTGCTTCCACTACAATATGCTGTACATATGGCGTATGGTTTGTTGAATTTATCAGTTTCCAGCCCGAGTTTTTCTTCACCAATGTTAATAGACCAGCAGATGGACGTCCCTTTTTTCTTGTTCTAGCTGGGTTTATTGCTATCTCATAGTCGTCAGAGATTGGGCAAATAGACATCCATGTTTCTTGTAAGCATATGAATGTTTGATCCGCCATCCAATTTCTCGACTACTTGAACAGATGGGAAAATCCTCTTGTGTTCCAAGATAGAATGTTGATGTTTAGGCTGTCCAGCCCCTGATGGCATTGGCTGGAATGTCCCTCTAGGACTCCTGCAAGCCAATTCGAGTTGTTAGGGCTGGCATTCTCAGGAATATTAGGCAATGCAGGGTTTTCCTTTCTTGAGGGACTTGTATTACCTTGAATCGTAATTTTGATCTTTTCTCCTCGGGTGATTTTATCTTGGATAATATTGCAATCACTCATGTCCATTTGATGTCTATTATCTTCTTTTGGTATTACTTCTCTGATATTCTGATTCTTGTTGTCAGGACTCTTGAAAGTCACCTTAAAGTTAATTGGTCTGTTTCCTTCGTGCTCTTGCATGTTTTGTTTACATTTGATAACTGGATCTTTGACTACAGGTTCCTCACGAATATCGAACCCCAATGATAACAGAAAGGGAACAGCATTCAATAAAAGATTGCAGATTAATCTGGAATCTATGTGTAACCGTACTTTGTCATTGTGATGCTCATTGAAAAAGTCCACTGTTTGTATGTAATTTGACTCTATGGAGCGGAGTCCTGGAACATGATGTAAAAGCCGAAGGACGTTATTTCTATTTAAAGTTAAACCATCTTTTGTGTCCAGAATTCGTTCCAGGATTAGCATATACTTTGCTGAATTTTTTGGTTTCTCCACTCTTGGGGAGTTTTTTTTGAGCAGGCCTCCCTCCATTTTTGTTTTCTTTACTAAGTATTGATTTAAATTTGTGTTCAGACTTATTAGTCTGGCTGTTGTTTAAGATGCTTGAACTGTAGATTTCACCTTTCGACAGTAAATCCTCTGGGGGTATGCTGCTTGTTGTTCCCCCTACGGTGCTGCTGTCCTTTGAGTTTTTAGAGGATTCGCTTAGGAGAGCCAATCGCCTTCTTTTTTCTGCCATAGTTACAAATTTGTTTTCCTGCTCAACATGTCGGCTTGATTTAGATTCTGCTGTGGGTAACACTAGTTGGCACACTCTCCCACAGTTTGGACGATTTCCTGAGCTCAACGGGATTTGTTGATCTTCCCTTTGAGGATCATCATGTTTTCCACATTTTTCTTCTATGCCTTCCTCATTGTTGTCTGTACTTAAATCTTCATCATATAATGATAAATCCATAAGCTCATTCTGATCGATTTCTGCACTTTCATCAAGATCAATTGGCTCTTCAGTTGTTATTCTTTCACTTGCCTTATCTAATTGTTATTCATTTTTACATATTGCGTTGGCCTTCTCTGTATTGACAAAGACATTAACCGATTCAAAGTTTCGCAGGAATTTTCTTGAACCTATGTTATTGCATTTTCTTTTGCATTTTTTTTTCTTGAGGTTGATTTGTAGCTGAGGTTTTAGGTTTTTGAAAAATCTCATAGGTTTTGTCACTTTTGGCAGTGGATGCATTTTCCTTTTCTTCAGGATTACCAATCATACCATCCGCATTAGCAGAGGTTGATGGCAATGGATTATTTAAGTCAGATCCATTGTCAACACATCTGTCATTTACTTTATTTTGAAGGCTTGCCTGAGTTGTTTGCGGCTGAGAGGATTGTGTACAACTTTGTTAGGCGATCCTCTGCACACCAGTCCACTACACACCAGAACACTTTACGTCCTTGTGTGGATTATCGGCGTCTTAATGCGATCACAAAAAAGGACAGATATCCAATTCCGTTAATAACACCCCTTCTGGACCACTTATCACATGCCTCTGTTTTCACCAAGCTTGATCTGCGCGGCGCATACAATCTAGTGCGCGTTCGCGAGGGTGATGAGTGGAAAACTGCTTTCTGTACTCGTTACGGCTTGTATGAATACCTAGTCATGCCCTTCGGTCTATGTAATGCCCCGGCCACATTCCAACGCTTTATGAATGACATATTCAGGGATATTCTGGATGTATACATGGTTGTGTACTTGGACGACATCTTGATCTTTTCTCGTAATCTTGATGACCATGTAAAGCATGTCCGAGAAGTACTATCCCGTCTGAGAGAACATTCCTTATTTGCCAAACTTGAGAAATGTCAGTTCCATAAAACGTCTGTTGAGTTTCTGGGATTCCACATTACCCCAGGAGCGTTATCCATGAACGAATTCAAGGTCAAAGCAGTCTTAGATTGCCCAGTACCTCAAACACTCAAGTCCTTGCAGGCCTTTTTGGGCTTCGCCAACTTTTATAGACAATTCATTTCCTCCTTTTCCACAATCGTTGCCCCGCTCACGGCCCTGACCAGTCCTCAGGTACCCTATCGTTGGCAGAGAGAACATCAGGAGGCTTTTGAGGCTTTGAAAACCGCTTTCACTACCGCACCGGTACTCCAGCACCCCAATCCTGATCTTCCGTTCATAGTTGAGGCGGATGCGGTATTGTCTCAAACATGTCCTACTACAGGCAAATTACACCCAGTGGCATAGCATTCCCATAAGTTCTCCAGTACTGAGACTCATTACACCGTTACGGAGAAGGAACTCCTGGCTGTCATGGACGCCTTTCGTGTTTGGCGCCATCATCTTCTGGGGGCTAAACATCCAATCACTGTATACTCAGATCATCGGAATTTACAGGATCTGGCTTCATTGAAGTGCATTAATAGCAGACAGGTCCGGTGGCATCTTTTCTTTTCTTCTTTTGATTTTCATATTATGCATCGTCCTGGAACTTCACATGGTAAAGCAGACGCCTTGTCACGTTCCCCGGGGGGGTCGAGTTGCCAACCTTCCGTGACACTGTTCTCGGAAAGAGTCATGTGATTTGTCTCTGTACCCCCTCATTGTCATTATTAGACTCGGTTCGATCCTGGACTAGCAATCATTCCGACCAGTTGCGAGAATGGGACCCCGTGTATTCTGATGGTTTGCCTTTCGTGCATGAACGTTTGTTTCTTCCCACACCTGACACTCGTAATCTGGCCCTTGAGTGGTTTAATGATACTCCCTTTAATGCCCATCCCGGTCAAGAGCGCACTCTAGATCTTCTCAAGCGCTGGTGTTGGTGGCCCTCTATGAAGCGCGATGTGGAATGTTATGTCAATTCGTGCGCAGTGTGTGCTCAGGCTAAACATCGGAGAGGCCGACCGGTTGGGTTGCTACTTCCGCTTCCGGTACCTCCCAGACCTTGGCATACACTGTCTATGGATTTCGTTACCGATCTCCCCAAGTCACAAGGTTTTGACTCCATCTGGGTAGTGGTGGACACGTTCACTAAAATGGCTCGTTTTGTTCCTTGTAAAGGTATTCCTTCGGCCCCGGTCTTGGCAAACTTGTTTTTTGAACATGTGTTCATGTTATTTGGACTCCCTTCGGTCATTATATCCGATCGAGGATCACAGTTCACCTCTCGTTTTTGGAGGGCGTTGACTAAATTGTTGGGCATTGATACCAGGTATTCTTCGGCCTATCATCCTGAGACCGATGGGCAGACCGAAAGGACGAATCAATCCATGGAGCAGTATCTTCGCTGCCTTATATTGCAACACCAGACCTCCTGGTTGGCCGTTTTACGGCTTGCTGAGTTCGCATACAATAACGCGGCTCATTCAGCTTCAGGTTTTTCTCCTTTCTACGCTCTCTACGGCCAACATCCCAAGGTCTTGCCTGTCCCTGATGCTTCTATTTCTTCTAATCCTGCGGCCACGACATGTTTTAGGGATCTGTCTGCTGTACATGCTAGTACTGTGGTCCATCTCACTGAAGCAAAGGCTTCTATGAAGGCCCATGTGGATGACAAACGTCTAGCTGCTCCTCCTCTGGTGGTGGGTTCTAGGGTCTGGTTGTCTTCACGTCATCTTCGCCTAGTGGGTTGCCGGAAACTGCTGCCTCGCTTTGTCGGCCCGTATGTGATCTCTCAGGTTGTGAATCCGGTGGCTTTTCGTCTAGTGCTTCCTAGTTCTTGGTGTATCCATCCTGTATTCCATGTCTCCCTCCTCAAGCCTTGTCCAGATTCTGTTCGTCTCTGAGCCCCTGTTGCTCTAGTGTCCCTGGCCTCTCCTGATGTCTTTGAAGTGTCGGCCATTTTGGGGTCCCGATGGTTTAGGGGTAGGCTCCAGTATCTGGTAGATTGGAAGGGTTACGGCCCGGAGGAGCGTTCTTGGGTTTCCGTCTTGGATCTAGACGCCCCTCGGTTGGTCGCCCGCTTCCATAGGGATCATCCGTCCTGCCCACGGGGTCGTGGGCCGTTGGGGGGGGCTATGTTAGGCGATCCTCTGCACACCAGTCCACTACACACCAGAACACTGCTCACATTTCCCCAACATCTCCTTCCACGGTTCGAGGCTCACGTGATTCGGTGAACCCAAAGGACCGAAAACTCTGTACCAGCTATGGTGTACGGGCTCGATTGCAACCCTTTCTGCATTGGCAATTGCCTTGGAGAACGTATAGCAGAAGGGGCGGTGTTACGTCTCCACGTCGATCACGTGATCCAGAGTGGCGTTCCTCACGTGACCTTGGTGGACGTCACATGACCCAGAGAGGAACATATTATGTTACCTTTGATCACGGAACTCTACCTCGGACTCCTTCGGATACCCCTTTGTACTTCTGCTTGGAACTGTTTACCTGCTGCCGGATTTTGGACTTTACTCTGACTTCTTTGGATCATCCCTTGGTACCTCGCTGAACTCCTACGCCATTTCCCTCCTTGGGATTCAAGTCACGCCTTCACTCCTACAGGTGGCTGATCCTACTTCCACGCTAACCTACGGTTCTACTATTCCAGGGACCGCCGCATCATCTGAGTCTCGAACCCCTCTACTAGGTTTCCTGGGTTTTCCTAACACCAGATAAGTAAGGCCTTTTAGATCCTTTGGTTTGCTTGATATGTATTGTGATTGCCTGGTACTTAACCTTGTTCCTTTTTGACAGCAGCATCGGTGTTCCAGAGGTTCCGTGGATCTGGGAAGTCATCTCCCACCTGTGGCCTCAAAGGTCGAACAGCGGGTTTCTTTTTAGTTCCCCTGTGCGTCACTTGGGGCGGAGGTCTCATCGGTCTACACGACACTCAAGTCAGAACAAACTTGCCTCATTTGAGGTAGCTTCACCTCTTTTAGGCTGCTCTGAAGAATTAAACTCTTCGTCTTGCTGGACTGTAGACGAGGAAAAGGCAAAACCATTGAGGTGTCCACTGTCGGCTGTTGTGGACAACGTAGAATCGCCTTTGAGTTTTCAATGATTTGACTTGAGTTTTCCATCTGTAGCACTTTAGCACCATCTGATTTTTGGTTGTTGAATACGGGTGGCTGAGCAAGTAAGTGATACTCTTGGACGTCTCTCTTAGGTTTCTGAATTTGTTTGAGGAGACTCAGAGCTTCTATTGTAACTTCAGCTAGCATTATTTTGTCCTCGCTATAAGAGCGTTTTTGATCAGCTAGTTCCTTTAATGAGAGATCAATTCTTCGGATGTTTTCCCAAATTTTTGACCTTTCAGAATTTGGTTGCAAATCTATGGAAGCTAATTTAGAGTTCGTAAGGGCAGACAACATGGTCAAATCTTTTATGCTTTTGTTAATTTGCTCATACATCTTGAGCATTTGAGCAATTGCTATGGTCAAAGATGACATAACAAATGGTGTGAGCACATTTAGGGCTTCCTTGATCATATTCTGCACTTGGGCATCCCATAAGGTTTGATTTGTGCTTACTTTGCGATGGAGGCATTTTAATTTGGCTTGACAGTGTATGGTAAATGAATCCTGCGTAGTCCCGTCCGTGGATGAAGACTCGGACCGGCCATCTACACTCAAAGTAACTGGGGACCTTGTGTTAGGATTCTTTAAGTTCACCGAACTCGGCGATGGATTCAGAGCTGGAATAATTCCTCACAAGGTCTTCCTATTTTGAGAGCATTGAATTGGGGTAGAAGTGCTTCTTATTGTTACACCAGTCAGACCGAGAATGCTAGATAAGTTCTTAGTTGCGGGCCATTCGTACTTCCCTACATTTGAGCAGGACTCTGAGGACAGCCCCTCCATTTCAGTTCTAGAGTCATTAATGGAGGGTTTAGCATTCAAGGAGCCATTCATCTTCGTCAAATCTTGTAGTAGTTTATTTACTATTGACAAAGAGTTACGCCTTTTGTCAGGAGATAATGATGGTTCTTTAGGCTCGTTACTTTTATTGCTTACAAGATGAGTTTTGTCCACCATTACACTCAAGTCCACACTCTCGACATCTTCGTGTGGCAGGTTATTTAAGAAAACATCCCCTTCAACCTCCATC
This sequence comes from Ambystoma mexicanum, assembly GCF_040938575.1. NCBI lineage: Eukaryota > Metazoa > Chordata > Amphibia > Caudata > Ambystomatidae > Ambystoma > Ambystoma mexicanum. The sequence continues at coordinate 188,802,243 of NC_090924.1, read as the reverse complement.
AATGGTGTAGGAAAGTTTGACACAGATTTAGATTGAAGTATGTTCCTTAATTGGCTGAAAATGCAACGCCAGACAAGTGTTTGCTGAATCTTTCTCTCGGGTGGTTACCAGAGTACTACAAGTGTCTAAAGCACATTCCAGCCATGCGCCCGTACTTGCAGACGTTAGCCGTTGAGGTTGAGGTCTATAGTCAGGAATGGTTAGGTCGAATCGCACTGGTGGGCTGGAAGACAAGGATGAACCCTCCACCGACACACACGCGCGGGGCACCAAGCCGGCCACATCCGGAACCTCTCCCCGAATCAGAGGAGTCACAACTCCCTACTGATCCCCACTCGGATCGGCGGACTCCCCCGTGGACACACCAACTAACGAGGGGGACATGCCGCCACCCAAAACAGCACCAGCAGACTGCGCAGCAGATTCCACACAGTCACGTCCCGGAGGTAGATTTTCATTTTCATTTTCATTTTCATTATACCGTTGACTTTGTCAGTTAAAGAAACTATAGCGGATGCAATATAAGGGTCAGCGTGCTGTGTGTGAGATATGTGGCTGATTTCACTGGCGCAGCCTTTATCCATATATGCTCGCGGCAATTAAATTATTCGCCTACCTGGGGATGAATTAATGTTAGGTTTCCTTACTTGAGATCTCCCGGCTGCTGCTTCGAGTCAACTCCAGCTGTCAGTGAGGCTGAGACCGGCTCCTTCTCCGACACGTCACAGCTGCAGACGTGTAAGGGGTTGTTGTAAGTTCCTTGTTGCTAGTTTAGGCAGCTTGTCATGATCCATAAAGGAGGTTGCAATCAGAGCCTCGAGAGCCTCCAGTGACTCACAAGACTCTGCACTGTCTCCACGCCGCTCTGCGGTGTAGAAGGGGTTTTTAAGCTTCACTCCCCTCTGTGAGGTGATGGAAGTAGAAAGAGGACTTGAAACACACAGCAATTCAGCAGGCTCCACACAGGTACATCAAAGTGCCAGAAACTCACGAGACTCTGCACCATCCTGCCCATATGGGGTGGTAGAGGTGACCTGTGACATCAGGAGGGAGGAGGCAGTGTCCAGAGTCAAAGACCACTACCTTGAATCCCTGGAACCTCCTGTTCAGGTCAACACCATCAAAATTGATCTCTCCACCCAACAAGAGGATACTACTGAAATTGCCATGCCCGCAGTCTTTCCAGGTTTCAAGCAGATGTCGAGGAAAGAGTTAATCTTGCTGATGCCTGTGAGAACAAGGAGCAAAGACAAAGGCTGAAACAGGTCTTCCTGGAATTCTAAGATCTATTATCAGTGGACTCATCAAATGTGGACGCACATCCATTCATTCCACCACCATACCACAGACCCCGAGACTCCTGTATATGTGAAACAATACTGCTTACCTCTCCCATCTATGAAATCACTGACGTTGATTATTAAGAAATTAGAATCCCATGGAATAATTTGTCTGACCGCAGTACCTTCAACAATCCAGTACTGTGGATACTCAACAGGTAATGGAGACTTATGTGCAGACCTGAGGGAGTTGAAGAAATGGGTCCACATGTCAAGATGCCCACTTTCCTACATTGATCAGGAGCTGGCACAGATCCAAGCGCCAAAGGGGTACAATGCCATTGACCTGACCAATGGCTCCTGGACAGTACCTGTGAATAGGGAAGACCAGAACAGGCTTGCCTTTACCTTTGGGGGGCAGCAGTACACATGGACCCAAAATCTCTTTGGATACATAAACTCCGGCAATGAGTTCAACATCTTCTTTCACAAGGCCACGCCCAACTTGCGTGAAAAAGGAAACCTGGTCTATTTAGATGATGTTCTGATTAAGAGTTCAACTGCGGGGGGGAACATATAGCAGAAATTTGCTATGTTCTGACCCCGTTGCAGAAAGCTGGAGCAAAACTGTACTTTCAGAACGCACAGTTGTGTAAGACCTGAATGAACTTCTTCAGGCACAAGATCACCTGTGACGGTCTTAATCCCCAGGCAAGAAGGTGGACATCTTGGTGAAATTGAAAGACCCCACTACTCCCTGAGAATTAAGAAGCCTTCTTGGGCTCATTATTTATAGTCAAACGTTTATTGAAGCTACGGAGTGTTCAATTGACCCTTGTCCATTTATTAAAGGCAGGAGTGGGGTCCAGAGCAAGCTGAGGCATCAAACAACTGAAAATAAGCCTTTCCCAGGCTCTTTGCTTGGCTTACCACGTAAAGAACAAGAAGTTCTTCTTGGAGATGGGGGTCTCAGATACTTGCCTAACAGAAGTGTTGTATCAAAAGCATGACATGGTCAACAAAGTCATCTCGTAAGCAAGCAAGGCTTCGTCCTCTGTGGAGGAAATAATCTATGACTGCGAGAAGGCACTCCTGACAACAGTGAGGTCATTGAAAAACTACTGCCCATTCATCCAGGTGGAGCAAATTATTGTCAAGACTCCTCTCCAAACCTTGCAATATCTCCAAAGGGACAGAATCCAGATGGAGAACATAAGTAATTCCAGAATTACTTCCTGGATTCTGTCCATGCAAGGCTTTCTTGTGCAGGTTAGATATGGTCAAAATAAGAAGAGTCTCCAAGCGCAAGGTTTGGCAGAACTGCAGGATTGTACCTCGAGGATGAAAGGCTAATTACCTACAACAACATGGAGGTGTACTTAACTTCCCCATACAAGGTCTATGAAGAAGACACATGTCAGGGGATACCCACAGTTTTTTTGGATCGGTGCTCCTACCATGTTGATAACAACGGAGAAAAATAACTTGTGGCTGGCATTGGGAATGCCTAGGTGAATGATACCCCAGAACCCTATGCTGGTTACAAACTAGGACCCCAAAGTAGTAAGTTTGCAGAGTTGATGGCTGTTTATCAAGCCAGTATCACTGCAGTGCACCACCAACTCAATGAAATGGTCATAATCACTGACTCTGATTATGTCAGGAATGGGTTCGTTGAGCTCCTGATTAACTGGAAGAATCAAGGCAGGCTTTGTCCGAACAATAAACCCTTAAAAGCATGGCAAACTGATCCAGTCAATTGATGATCTGGTGACCTCCAATGAGATGTCCATCTATCCATCTATTGGAAGAAGATAAGAGGCCATTCCAAAATAGAGGGGCCAGATAATGGGAATTACTTGGCTGACCAGCTGGTTAAAACCGTAGCCCTGCAGGGGTATTTCATAAAAACGGAACCCCTGCTGTGGGAAATCCAAGTTGCCTCTGTCACCAGGTCACAAACTCATGTGAATAGTGAACTTTCAACTGCCCAGTGGAGAGAAAATACCCCAGATGCAGTTTTGATCACTGCACAGAAAGAGGATGCGATCATTGTGAAATTTTACTGACACATTGAAGAACCTGTGAATTTCCCTCTGCCTCAATCGGATTGTAGCAGTAAAGAGGATCTCTGGGTGTTGATGAAGTTTTCCAAGATGTTCCAGATCCAAGACATTTTGTTGGCAAGCAGAGCCCTATCTGGCTGTGACCAGTGGGTGGTACCTACTTCATTCTGAAGCCTGATATTGAACCATGCCCATGACATGGCTACTGCCAGTCATTCTGAGGTTCACACATTAAAAATCTTGCACGAGGTTGCCTACTGGCACAACATGGGCTAGGACTTTGACAGTTAGCTAAAGGGGTGACACTTGTGTGCGCTCAATTTCAACCCAGTTCACTCACACAAAGCTCCCCTACAAAAAAGGGGAATGACACTGCCTTGGTCAGATTTGCAAGTCGATTTCATGGGTCTAGTGATTTTCTCCTTTAGAGGAAACAAGAACATGCTGACTGTGACATGCTCATTCACAAAGTCTTCCAGCCCCAAATTGTAAGGAGGAGACAGCTGCCGCACTAATGATCAACCACATCTTCTTTAGTTTCTGCCTCCTCCAAAGTATTGAGTCAGATTGTGGGTATTACCCAAATTGACCTTTTACAATTGACCTTTTGGACAATTGACCCAATTATAATGGTCCTAATTGACCTTCTGCACAATTGACCTTTATATTATTTGAGTTATTTTATATATGTATTGGGTTGGTTTTGGATTATAAATTATATAAGGGGATTGGGTGAGGGGTTGCGGGGGGTTTTGGATTGGGTGTGGGGTTGCGCAGGGGTTCCCCCTGCATATATGTCCTAATTGACCTTCTAAATTAGGTCAATTCTCACGATGTCAATTGTGAAAAGGTCATTTAGTATACAACCATATTGTGGAAGTCATTATACCAGAGAGGTGATGGTAATGATGTGGGATATTCAAGGTGTAAAAAGAAAAGTCTGCATTGCCTACCACCTGGCCCCAAGCAGGGGCATTGAGAGATACAACAAGGCAATTGTGAGTATCTTAAAGTTTCTGCCTGGTATATTCTGGACCCAGATGGGACATCCGATTATGTCTTGCCCTGATGGCTACTTGGTCTACATCAGCTTCTGCAACAAAGATGACGCCATTTGAGTTTATCACTAGAATGAAAATGGTGTGACCTCAGTATCTGCTCTACAGAACTCAGGAGCAGACACTGATGAATGTGTCCACCACTCATGAGTACATTGAAACCTAAGGAATCACATTCAGCATGCTTTTGCTTACACGCAGCGCAATTTAGAAAAGTTGGCTGAAGTAATGAAGACCAAGTATGATCTAAGAGTATGAAGTAGGTGACAGGGTTTACCTGTACAATTTTCAAAGGAATCAGGCCAAGGAGTGGCAATTTCTTCCATCTTGGTGTGGTGCCTTTGAATATTTACATACAATATCACCTGTTGCCTAAAAAACCTGCATCGCAAAAAGAGAACAGACAGAAGAAAAATGGGTCCACATCAATCAGTTGAAAAGCATCACCCCACACAAGCTTTACGACTGATTTAGGAGCCAAGTGAAAGTCAAGCAGAGGAACCATCCAAGGAGTGAAAGGAAAGGGTGAAAACCCAGGATGGAGAAATATGACAGGGGAGTAGTTTAATAACTATTCTTTGGAAATTGTTTAAAAAATAGGTGTTGAATTGATGGTCAGAAATGTTGTGCCTCTGTTTACGTAATATTTTTCACTCGAAAGCAATGTCCAGTTACCAGGGAAATATGTTGTATAAAAAGTAGTGAACCTTTTTATTATTTCTATTGCTAGATAATACACTTTATTCACTTCCAGCCAGGTGGGAAGAGGCGAGTGCAGGAAGGACCCTAGGGATCTCAGGAAGAAGGAAGAAAGGGGTGCCGTGCTACATCCCTAACCTAAATATGTTATGGTATGCCGGAGTGCCCATTCCCTAATGAAGGAAATTTAGCCGGACAGGCTCCAACAGAAAGACAAATATAAGAAAAAAAAGGGGACATTGGATGAAAATCCCACTCTCCCCTGCTGTTCCCCACGAAAGAATAATGGAAGAACCGGGGGTCATGTGGGGTTAATCAAAGGCCCCAGACCAACAGGACTGAAGGGTCCACTGGAAATATCACCTGCCAACATTCAAAAACCTTTACGCTGAAAATGGGCCTGTTTAGGCAGACTATGAAGGTGTCTTTCTGCAGTTGAAACTGGGTGAAAGCTGAAAAAAAATAATGTAACCTGAGTTCAGATTTTTAAGGCAATTCACATTTCTGGCTGAGAAATAAGTGCACCATTTTCACTGAAACTGTCACCCATCAAATGATGGTGTACTGTGACAACTCAGACCCACTTTTCAGCATAAAAATGAAGAGCAGATAATTAAACATGTATTTAAGTAATGACTGAAAGAAACAGCTTTGTACTTTGAGCTGTCATAGTTAAAAAAAAAATTATGTGTGAAAAGAAGAATCAAATCCATCTATGCAATAGTATAGAACCCTCACCAGTAAAACACACAGTATGACTAAGAATAAAGGCTGATCTCAATATAAAGGCTGATGTTAGAAAATGCAATACGTGAGTACATATCAGCCAAGGCCAATGGTGGGTCTCTGGGCAGAATTCGCAAATGTCTTCCCCCACTGCAAGCCCGGCTTTTGTATCCCAGCTATTTACAACTTTAATAAAGTATGGCCTGCTAGGGGGCTTGAAAACAAACTTTCCCCAGACCCATTGTCTCTGAAGTCTCATTTCTGTGAATGACAAAGGGCCTACCATTGCATGACTGGAATGTGGGAGTAGGTGCAATAAAAAAATCTGAACTCTGAGAAAAATACGAGAAAATAGGAGGCTTTCAGATGAGAATGGTGGTCCACTTCAGATAACAAGACAGAATGCTAGATGTCAGTAGGGCCTTGTAACATCACAGGGCCAGCGTAGCTCACTATCTGCAATGGGGGATCTCTGTGCAGCTCTTGTATCCCAAGAATTGACGACCTGCAGCATACCAATTTCAAACAACAAAAAGGCTAATAAAAACACAGTCCAGGTGCTCACAGTTGCATAATATGTAAATGTCCAATTAGTTTAAAAAGGATATCATAACTCATGCATTTTTCACACAAACCACAAGCCACACTGCATTAATTTATGTGTCATTTTTAAGATAAATTCGAGGCAATTTTCGTGAAATAGAATCCATCCAGCTGCCACTTACAGAATTGTAATGACAAGTTAAAATGAGTTCCTGGCTGCTCTGAACGTGTCTCGAATTTAAGAATTGGCGTGCTGGTGGAGGGAAATAGTAGGTATTTGGGGAGTAAATTGCATGTTCCTAACTGTTATGCTTTTGTGTATACATGGCAGAAATTGCCTCATGCCCGTGCAACATGGTGCAGACCAGGCTGTCATTTTATTGAATTTTCCATGATTAGCTGAAGTGGAATATATGTACATTATGGCAGTTACTCGTAGATTATGAGGTTTTGCCACAGAACTACTTTGTGCCAAAAAGTTGACATGAAAAAAAGGGAGACTTCGAATGGGAGTTGCCATTTTTATATTCTAGACTCCTAAACCAATCCTGAGAGAGAGGCTGAACTTGAGGGGAGAAAGAAGGGTAACTGTCCAATCCTGGTTGCAAGAATTCTTGCAGGGCACTGCCCAACATTGAAATCTTCATGGTGTCATCACTGGCATATGCAATGGATGCACTATGAGAGAGGGAGAGAGCTGCTCAAAATTACCAACTGACAGTTGCAAGGAAACACTAAAGGAAATGTGCTGAAATTGCATCTGGGTGGAGCTTGGAAGATGGATAGAGCTGTCCATTGCTGGGGAGGCCTAAAAGCTGACTGGGCTCTGTGGTGAAGAGCTGGAGACCATCCTTGAGAATGGTGTGACCACATACCTGCCCTTTCCTCAAGAGGGTCCTGAAATGCAGCTGGCTTTCCAGAACTTTAAATAGAGGTTTTCAATGTAAGTATCTGCTTGCCTTAAATCCTCTACCTTCATATTGGGTGGAGGGGCAAAACGGTGTAGATTCTTGGCCTATTTGACTAATATTAATTTAATTAATTAGCAGAACACCACGGGTGATTTTTTTAAATTAACAAAGCTCATTCCCAGTGTTCTCTGAAAACTATAGACTAATGTAATTGAGTAATACTATTTTCCCTGTTAACTCCAACTTCTTTTAGGGAGAGGGGTGTCGTTGCCCCTAAACTAAAATCCCTCAACTGTCAACTTCCCTGTAACAAGAGCCTTTGAGTGGAGGTGGGTCAGAAATCCAACATTTCTAAATCATCCAATTTTTCTGTCCAGCGTCCCCAACACAGGCCTTAAAGTGGAGGGTGTTCTGAAATCCCAAATCCCTGCATCATCTCAATTTTTCTGTCCAGGTTCCCCAACACATGCCTTTAAGTTTGCCGGGAGTCTGTCATGCCTGCACCATGGGCGCACACATTGGCGACCATCATGGACTAATTGTGATTCATTTACCTACAGAATACTCTTGGAACAACGCCCATTCACATTTTGGTACTTAATTCCCATTTGCGTGACTTTGGTGCTTTTTTATTTTACTCAACTAACTACACGTACCACAATGCACTTTGCTACAACTATCTATTCCTGGCCATTCCCATTCGTCAGCATCGGAACCACATTCCCCAGAAGCCCTAGGGATCAGTGCTGCTTCCACCATCTCAGGACCAGAGAGGGAGGAGGCAGATTGTATTCGGGTGTGCTGCTCCAGGTGCTGCCAATTAGCCTGCCTCAGTACAGGGCAGGGCGTTATTTAAGCAGCTGCCTGCAGGAGCTCAGTCTCTTGCATTAAGAGTCCTTCCAGCACCTTTTTGCTTTGAGCCACGAATCTTGTATGCTGTTCCTGCTTTATCCTGATTTTGATCCAGTGCCCTTCCGGGCTCTCTGAATTGCAGCTGATCACGCTCCGCTGCCTTCTACCTACAGCCCTTGTCCTCTGGGCTTCCTGCCTTCCAGCCTTCTACACCGTGCTGCCTACAGCCCAAGCCTTTTGGGCTCCTTCCCTCACAGCCCTGCTCCTCTGGGCTTCCTACCTTGCAACCTGCTACACTCTGCTGCCTACAGCCCTAGCCTTTTGGGCTCCCTGCCTCACAGCCCTGCTCCTCTGGGCTTCCTGCCTTGCAGCCTGCTACACCCTGCTGCCTACAGCCCTAGCCTTATGGGCTCTCTGCCTCACAGCCCTGCTCCTTTGGATGTCCTTCCTTGCAGCCTGCTACACTCTGCTGCCTACAGCCGTAGCCTTTTGGGCTCCCTGCCTCGCAGCCCTGCTCCTCTGGGCTTCCTGCCTTGCAGCCTGTTACACTCCGCTGCCTACAGTCATAGCCTTCCGGGCTCCCTGCCTCGCTGCTCTGCTCCTCTGAGCTCGCTCCTTGATGCTCTGCTCCGCTGGGCTCCCTGCCTTGCAGCCGACTACTCTCTTCTGCTTTCAGCCCAGACCCTCTGGTCTCTCTGCCTCAACGCCCTGTTACTTTGGGTTCGCTCCTTGCTTCCCTACTCCTCTGGGCTCTCTGTCTGCCTCCTACTATAGCTCTCAGTCCTGCTCCTCTGGACTCTCTGCCTTGCAGCCTACTACAGTCCTCTGCAGTCCACAACAGTTTATCTGCACTGTGTGCCATCGGTTATTGCAGGCCCCCTGTTTTCTGGCTGCTGCTCCCTTGCTTTCTTCCTTGTTTTCTATCCTCTGTTCTTGATCCCTGTCCATTTCAGTTATACTGCTTTTCCTTCATTTCCTTCTGCTAGTTTACTCATCGGCTTCCTTTTGCCTGGATATTTCTGTTCTTGTCTTCTCTTGTATTGTATGTAGATCCCTTTGTACAGAGTGTGACTGTTGGTTTCCGGCAGGCAACCTCTGCCCCTTCCCTTGTCGCGTTTCAGTGTTACAGACACCCACAGCTGTTGTTCCAAGGCATGAGCATACAGCGTGGGCCTCTGTTATAGCAATCTGTGCAGAAGGCTGGAGTTTCCTAAGGTCCGTGGAACACTCTTTCCCATTTCTGCATACACCCCAAGAGGGAATCCAGTTTGTTTGTACCTTTTATTTCCCTGCTACACTTGCCTACTCTTTGTTCTGTTTGAACTTCCCGCTGTCCCAATTGTTCTGTCTAGTTTACCCACCACAGGTCGTTAAGTGGTGGGGGGTCTGCAAAACAAACTGCTCAATCATTCTGTGTTTATTTTAAAGCAAAATTGTGGCAAAACGGTGTAGATTCTTGGCCTATTTGACTAATATTAATTTAATTAATTCCACTTAGCAGAACACCACGGGTGATTTTTTTAAAATTAACAAAGCTCATTCTCAGTGTGCTCTGAAAACTATAGACTAATGTAATTGAGTAATACTATTTTCCCTGTTAACTCCAACTTCTTTTAGGGAGAGGGGTGTCGTTGCCCCTAAACTAAAATCCCTAAACTGTCAACTTCCCTGTAACAAGAGCCTTTGAGTGGAGGTGGGTCAGAAATACAAAATTTCTAAATCATCCCAATTTTTCTGTCCAGCTTCCCCAACACAGGCCTTAAAGTGGAGGGTGTTCTGAAATCCCAAATTCCTGCATCATCTCAATTTTTCTGTCCAGGTTCCCCAACACATGCCTTTAAGTTTGCAGGGGGTCTGAAATCCAAAATGTCTAAATCATCCCAATTTTTCTGTCTAGTTTACCCACCAGAGGTCTTTAAGTGGTGGGGGGTCTGCAAAATTGTGGCTGAAATAAGAATTGCTCTATGCATATGTACAAATCTGTAAACCAAACAGCTAGCCTTTTAAAGTGAAATTGCTCAGCACTGCATATGTAAATTGATTTTGTTAATCGACCCGTGTTGATTATGTACTGAAATCAGAATAAAGTAAAGTATTCTGATTTGTCATTTTCCCAACCAACTTGTGTGATTTATTTCTGTAAAAAAGAAGTTTAATTGTGTGCCACAAAGAAGGTGGCGTGTGAAGTTTTAGGGTTATTTCCATTACCTAGAATTTAAATAAATATACATATTTTCTGAAATCATAAATGTTTATTAAATGAGAACAGAAAAATAATGAGGATCCAAAACTCTCAATTTAAAAACAGCTGAATGATAAAGGAGAGCCTGGAGACACTGGAGAGGTATCTAAACATAGATCGCAATTTTCCTCTAAACACAGGGGGCAAATGGGTAGAGATCAATGGGACACCCCCTCCTATCCTAGGTCACAAACAGCACTGTACAAACAGGCCAGAAGAGCAGCCAAGCTACCAGAAGGCAACACTATAGCCAGAATTCAGCATTGTGACAGTAGACCTTGGGGATATCACCCAAGACACCAAGAAGCACACTATGCAATGCAAGGGGCCACAAGCATCTAGCATTGGCGTTCATCCATCACACTGGCTAAATGGTCCCCCAGGGTCCAACTGTACACAGACAACCAACAGACAGCAGGTGTTGGAAATTTGGAAGGGGACCTACAGAGCCATAGAAATTACACGTTGATGGAGAAACCTAGAGGAATGTTTCTCATGTGAAGATCCAGTAGAAAAGGCGTTTAATGCAAGGATGTGTGTTCAGAAAGTCATCCAGAGTGGGTGTCCCATGCTAACAGATCTAATGAGAGCAAAAAGAAATACGGAGGAAAGGAGACAGAAAAGAGGCTTCTTGGCTATACATCAAAAACATAATCATTAGATAAAAAAAATACTTTGCTATGAAATGGACCTCTATACATGTATAGTGCCATGCTCCAGCAAACAGACATATGAGACCACATACAAGAGATTCCTTGGGTGCTTTCACAAGACCGTTCGTGCAACAGCATAGGGCCACACGAATACCTGCGCCTAAGTTAGATATGTGACTCAACTTGACTAGTCAACAGGTCTCTCATGGTAGCAGCAGGTCCCTACTGTCACTGCTGTAATAAAAAGGGTTAAACAGGTATGCCAGGAACTGGACACAAAGTGCAGGTATTTTGAGTGAGTATTACACTGACCCTCCGGAGAGCAGCTGCACAGACCTCTTTAGTGATTCTTTCACCATTAACTTTTCCCCAACTCACTGACACCCCAGCCGGAGGCAAATGGAACAAACTGGAAGCCCCACTCCCAAGCACTGATGAGTCAACCCGTAAGACCCATGGCCCATTGGATGCCTGTATTGTAATTTTCTATGTGCAGCCCACATGGAAGGAACAGGATTCATAGTCTCCCTAAACTGCCTAAAACATTCTCCATGTCCCATGTCAGGCCCTTGGGAGCAATACAAAAGAAAATCTCCTGGATCAGCATCTTCGACCTTCGCAGAAGAGACACGTGCCAAAGAGCAGTGCCACGTTTTGGGTGTCTAGGCTCTCACCATAGACCACACCAAGCCCACACCCATGTGTTTCAACGGCATTCTCCCAATTGTACAATCAGTATTGTCTCCAGAGAGCACCCACGGGATTGACCTGAAGAAAGGTTGTGCATTAATGTACTAAAACAATGAATCCTGAGGAGGTAGTGTTTTTAGATGGCCGGAAATCTCTACAGCTTCTACAAGTCGGAGCAAGAGGTCCTCCAGGTTAAAGCACCTACGTGTAGCACATTTTGTCAGCCAAAAATGTAAAAGAGCAGCCTTTATGGAGCGCTCCGTTCGCCATCCTGTTAACACACCAACCACGGCTCCCTGGCACCAGCCACGTCATAGCCATGTCCACACAGCTCTTCCGATAGGCACTCCAAACACTGCCAGTTGTCTGCCCTTTGACCTCTGTAAAATGTCCCACGCTGACAGTGATGAAGACTCCATTATTCAGATCCCAAGCTACCTTCCAGCTAGTGTGGTAAGTCTTTGGTCCCAAATGTCCCTCCTCGTCAGGGGAAGGGAAGGCCAAGAGCAGCAGCCCAATGTTGATTATGACTTTGTTGGTTTCAGAACACACCTCCAAGATGACTAGGTCATAATCTCTGAAGGAGCAGAACTGCTTGGACCATGCAGCGCTGTTCCGGCTGAACTTGTTGATCACATAATCGAAGACAAGAATCAGCTGTTCCATGCTGAGATATTGGCCGTGCATGGTAGCACTGGCTTTCGTTGCCTTGAGGTTCCTTCCTCTCAGGTCGCTCACCACAAATGATAGCAACATCTTTTCGTCCTCGTACTCAGTCTCTTGCTCAGATAGTTCCACTGGCTCCAGGACGTAATGCAGCCTTGTGTAATTCACATACCCAGGCTCCACCTGTTCACTGTCCCCACAGGGCTCTAGTCTTGCTGGCTGGAGAGGCTAGAGTCCTGGCCAAAGTCCTGACCCTTCATGGGCACTCTTGCTTGAGCCACCAGCAGGTGCAGCACCATGACATAGGTTGCAGGAATGCAAAGAGAGCGAGCTCTCCAGAGGGGAGCTAGCAGGACTCTTACTAGCTTCTGTGTCCTGTACATGGTGTGGGAGCTTTCAGGGCAGCCAACGCCATACTTACTGTCCAGCACACCACCGCTTCATTAGTTCTGCGAAAAACATCAGCCACAGATTCCTTGGCCTTTACTATTGCCAGCAAAGGTTCTGCCAGCTTTGAACAGGTTTGTACATCGCAGGGCATGCAGGAGTAGACCTGGGGGTCTAGGCATCGGCAGCATTCCCTTCCAGCTTCCCTACAATATCTGTGGAACTGGTTGACAAACGGTTGGATGCGTATGGGTCTTCCGTTCGTATAAGACTTGTCAGCTTTCTCCACTGTCTGCCATTTACACATACACTGCACAGGCAACCAGGGAATAGCTGGTATTCAGGAGCACCACCTAGTCCTTGTTGAGCTGGAAAGCAGGCTGGAAAGTTGGGAATGTGTAGACCACCTGGTACTTGGTGTACAGGCAGTGAGCGTTGGTATCACTGGGATGGGCTTGTCCGGCCTCGCGACAGAGCAAGCCATGCATTGGAGGAGGCATGGCCACCATGCTGATGTATATGTCCCGATGGTTCTCACCGCTCATCATGTCCATCATCTTTCAATTGGGAGAAGTGTTGAATCCAAACACAATTATCTTGGAGGAGTCGGTGGGCCATTCACAAACAGTCAGGTAAAGATCGCTGTATATCTCCTCGTCCTGGAACAAACGCAACTGCCGCTCCAGCTTGAGCCTGCTGTGAATGTTGAACTGCCACAAGTACAGGTGATAGATGTAGAATGAGAAGGAGAAGTCATCATCTAGGACTTTGCTGGTGTAGGATAGGACATAGCGCCCACACTTGGAGAATCCCAGGAAGATGTGCCCTGCACGCAGGAAATCCTCAACAACAATGTTCTTCAGAGAGATAAACTCTAGGCAGCAGCTTCCGGAAGAGGCGGGGGGAGAGCTGTCAACTTATCCTTACCTGCTCCAGCTGCTTCAGCACGTTACCCCTGCGCCGGCACCGGTCCCAGGATTTCAGAGGAGGGGCCCCCACCCACCCCAGTCCCTTAGCAACACCAATGAGGGATGGTATGACCCAAACCAAAATCTGATTTCCTAAAAATCAAAACAGCCAGGACCTCCACACCCTTGTCAAATGGCAATCAGTCACACTGGTACACTGATGTTTTTTCACTTTTTTACTGCTAATGGTGTAAAAGCAAAAGGAAATATCGAGGCTGAGTACCACAAAAGGAAATGCACCAAACACAGGCTTATAAAGATTCACAGATCTTTATTCTACTGCGCAGTTTACAAAGAAACAAATTCAGATAGCTATTTGGCCCTCAGTACATCACAGTGAGTACCAGCCCTTCAGTGTGAGGAGTGAGAGGTACTGGACATCTGGACATTCGTACATTTATACAATTTAGTAATAATGTCCAGCCCCTCTGCAAGTTAATAATCTGTGGTCTAGAGTTTGTGCCGAGTTCACTTATGGCTCATACAACAATATGCACACGGATTACATTTGGTTTACATTACAAACAAGTTACAATGGCAAAGTGTATTACTGGATTAGCAGTAAGCCGTAGCACATATCCCTCCACAATGCAGTTCTGCCAGTGTCCACGCTCGACATTTACACAGTATTGTCTTCGATGTGTATTCACGGATGAGGCTTGTTAGCGCAGACAGTCCTTAGACCACAAGTCATGTACAGTACAAGGTCTCATTACCTAGTCTAAACATTCGGCCCGCGGACAGTCTAACCATTAACTTGGTGCAAAGGTCGGGAAGGCTTGGTTGCAAGTTGGAAACACAGTCCACCATTTTAGAACACAGAGTTACATATGAACAGAAATCAAAATGGCGGATGATCCTAAAATGGCGGCGAAATCGATCTAAAATCGGAACTTTGCAACGCGGTTTTCTTTGCAGAGTGATTGGGCTTAGGCCAATATATATTAGAAAGGGGGTACAATATGATTTCCCGTTTAACAGTGGAGCTGTCTACATTGGGGAGATATTTGTTGAATTATGTTTTTAAGTGATTGTTTTGTTTTGAGTACTGCAAATTGTTAAAAGGTTGTGCTATGCAGTCTGGCACAGGGTGTGCATGGGTAAAAACTCATAAATATAACTTGTGACCACAAAAACGATGCAGCATTTCCCTCCTCCTTTCAAGGCTAGAACAACTGATTCTGTGTAAATTGGGGCTACAGTTTTAGTTGTAGAATATTGCTGGTAAGCAAAGATTTGTTTATGGGAAGGCCAAACAAGCACATGCCCAGGGCCCCCACCCTGTGCACCTCTCCCCCGAATACACATTTCTTATGAATAAAAAAGAAAAAAAAAAAAACATGGTATTGTATAGTTCGCTGCTGTGTCTCGAACATAAGGTTTGGATTTTGTTGGCATCTAATGTCCAATATGATCATGTAATGTGATGAATTGTGTGTTCACCGTAGAACATAAAGTGTTACACCTTTCCAACGTTGGTCATGGTAACGTAAGAGAAGAATATGTGGTTCGATTCATCCTGACAAATTACCAAGAGTAAGAGATTCAGAGAATGCAAGCGTCTGCAGTCTAGTTGTTCCACGTTCCCTATGGACGTCTGCTCCGAGTCACGTGATTTCACCACGTTTTCAACAGAAACCTATGGCGAGTCACATGATTATATTTAAGCCGCAGAGACTGTCCTCACATTGCGTCGCTACTTTGGAAGACACTCCGTAAGTTCGTTTTCTAGACTTCTTACTTTCCTCTGCTGTACTAACCATTTACTGTATTAACCATTTCTTCTCACTTACTCTTTAGAATTCCTCTTCCGTGCCTGCGTTCAGGGAAGCTTCCACGTTACCCTTTACTCCCGGGTCTGACTACGCTCCCCGGTCCGCTTTCTACCAACACCCATGCAGAGCGTAGAGGAGATATAGCATCATTATCCACAGTGAGTCACCTTCCCTTCCCGTCCGATTTAGAGGCTTTCTTTTCTTGCCTCCTTTTTTAATCCCTTCTCCTATCTCAGGGAATCCAGGAGGATTCAGACTCCTGCACGCACACGCCACTTTGCCAAAAAAGAACTCTCCCCTTTGATCGCTTCTCAATAATCCTTGGAACTTCCAGTAAGCATTTGCACTTTCTTCTTGCTATTCCCTTGTCTTTCCCTAATTCCAGTACTCATCTGTCATTTCTTTATTCAGTAGACTCCATGCTGCAGACTCCACACGCTAGACGCCAACCTTCGGAAGCTCCGGTCATCCTCGCCTCTCAGGGTTTTCTTCCCCAGAGGGTTTCCCTGGGGTTCGTGCTTCTTCCTGCTGGTTGTTCAGTCCCAGTATTGGGAGGAGCAGGGGCCTCAGAGCAATTCTTGCGTTCTGCTTGCTGCGTCCAGACCAACCAGTTTCGACCAGGTTAGCGAGATTCCATTGATACTTCTCAGTGTATTAGTTGATATGTAATCGAACTAGCGGCAGTTGTAACATAAACTTTGTGAGTTCACTATATCACTACTGTCTAACATTTTCAATGGTCTTTGGGTAAATATGGAACACGCACAATAACTGAAGCAGAAATGCCTAATAATATGTTTGAGTGCCAGGCTGGTACAAAAGATAGCTCAGTGTGTTAAGTGCTTGTTGCAGACATCCAAGCTTATGCACCTGCTCTCATCTCAAGGCAGACTCAGCCATTCATCTCTCTGTGTTAATATATTTGAGTATATGAACATTGGTAATAGTAGCCCCTATTGTTCTACAAAACAACGTACCTGCACCAGAAGTGCTATTCATAAAAACAAATATGCCATCTGCATGGTGAAATTCAAGAGCATGGTGCCTCCAAGCCAGGGTCATAGAAATGGGCACACCCAGTGAACAGCATACTGCATTAGTCAGAATTTAGTTAGGTAGTCAAATTAGAGACGGTCAAAACGAAGTGTTTGGGTCCAAATCCCAGATTTGCCACTGGATAATACTTTGATCCTGGACAGATCATTTTATTTCACTGTAATTGGTGTAAAGATTTAGTTTCCCACATTTGAGATGCAAGGATAGCTCAGGGGCAACATGTTTGTCTTGAAAGCAAGACAATGCAGAGCAGCATAGGTTTGAATCCCTCCGTTTTAAGCGTGTTACAAAAGATTGATTAATTGTTTAGCCAATTGCTTGCTCTTTTTCTATGTTGTCCATTTAAGCAGAACTGATTTTAGACGGTTGGAGCCAAGAAAATGTTACATGACTCTTAAAGCTCTTGTTTGTCATGACTTATTTTCAAGTCAGCTTATTTAGCTCAAACCAATTTCCTTTTATCTACAATTTCAAATGTTGTTCTTCTCATCATGACGGTCAATCTGTGTCCAAAAATGACTAGTATGCATAACATCTATGGTCAGTGTTATGATGCTTTCCTGGGGCGAAAGGTGTGCTCTATAAATTGACATGCATTATCTTATCACACCATTCTTTTGTTGGGTGCATTTAAATAGTTCAAATGCTGTAGTAAAACCCACATACATTTTTTTAGGCTCACATTACTTAGTTTTCTGGAACTTGTAGACTTCTATTTATGATGGAGCAAATAAAGGTTCAATAATTCACCTTTTGTTAAATATGTATTGTTAAAGATTTACTACTGGCATATGGTCATGCTGCTTTATTATATGATTTGTATAGCTTAGTTGTTCGATCTACAAAATAATAAATTATTTTAGTCCGTGAAAGTCAAACATTCACACTATAATTGCACCTTGCTTTATGATAAGAATTGGGCAACAATGTGAGCCCAAAACCCAGCTTCACTAATTTGATAAAGTGCTTATTCCTGATACACTCATTTAACATCAAAGTCTCAAACGTGTAAAAACTGCTGGTCCCTAAACATTTCAAATTTGACAGCCTGTAAGCGTGATCTAGCTCTCAGGGTATGCTCTGCACCAAACCTCATTCATGGTTCAACAAGCTATAGTATTTGTTCATAATAACAGGGACCATTGACACTTTGTCTTTTTTCACTCACAGCAACACCTTGAGAGGGTCTACTTGTGAGGGTCTGATCATTGGGTGGCCAGTATGTTCTGGGTGGTTGTTGTCTATATGTCCATCAACATTTACATTACTTGCTCTTGGGTTATCACTACTGTCTTGGTTGTTATATACTCCCTGGCCATTGCGCTATTTACTTCTCTGGGACAGTTTGGATCCGATGTCTTTCCTTTGTACATTTTCACTTCTTGGGTATGATACCAAACAGAACGTCCCTCAACCCTTATCACCCTGTCAGTCACTGCCTCCTCAGTGTCGGGTCAAGTGAAGCGTGGTTCTTCAGGAGGACTTGATCCCCCTTTTTAATATGCTGCTCCTTTTCTGTGTCTTGGGTGCTGTCGTCTTCTTGCATGCCATCTTCCACTTCCCCTTGTGTCCATTGTATCTGTCGAGAGATAAAAGAGGTGCTAGAAACAAGTGAATTGACGTAATTGTACATCTCTGTGCCAAACACTTCTGCAACCCTTTCGCAATCCCTAATAGCCCTAGTAGGTAGTGCTAGGGGGAGGCACATGTGGTGTCCCATCATCACCTTTTGGGGTATGTGGCCGGAGCCGGGCTTATTCCTTTGCTCGAAACAGGGCTAGGGGTAAGCAATGCAATCAATTCCTCTTGGTGCTCTGCAGAATTTTGGCTATGCTTTCCTTCAGTAAGCTGTTGAGGTGATCACATACGCCATTAGCCTGTGGGTGGTACGCACATGCACATTTATGGTTGATCCCTAACAAGAGCAGAACCTCACAAACCCTCCACCTCAGGGATACCTCTCGGACCAGAAATGTTGCTGCCCTCAAGGGCGTCAGCATGGGAACAAGGCCCTGCCTCAATCCATCTTGAGAAGGGACACACTACCACTTGCATTTACCGGTATCCTTGACACACAAGGATCATATCCACGTAATCGACGTTGAGGTGTAAAAATGGACCTTCAGGCCGGGGAATTACTCCTGTTATTACCCTGAAGGTATGCCCTGCTGTGAATTGTTGTCATGTCAAGCAGCTACTTATGAAATTTGAAACCTGTGCATTTAAGTCGGGACAGAACCATTATTCCCTAATATGTGCTGCAACGACTTCCTTCCCTGTGTGTGCGGGATCCTGCAGTTGAGAGAGAGCTGTGTTTAGTAGTGCACGGGGCATCACTACCTTGCCAGTGTTGTTTTGATGCCATAATGCATTGGTAGGGGACATTGGACATCCTCTTTTTACCCATAGTTCCTTTTGCTCTACGGGTGCGGCTGCCTGTAACTCCATACTTTTTGTTTCAGGTAAGTGGTTGTACCCGTCAGCCATCAACATCATCCTTACCCTTCCCCTCTCTTTTCTATTTCCTGGTATATCCCACATTTCTCCAAAATATGACGCATATTTTGCATGGTAGTCTGCTGCTTCCTTTCCATTCAATATTGTGTCATCTCTGTTGGAGTGCGGTTGGCACTTCACTAGGGCTAACTGTTCTGGACATATGATTACCTCTATCAATTCTCCCAGGAGCAGGGCATGTTTTACTGGGGTCCCATCCGCCCTCCTGAACCCCCGTGTTACCCACCTTCATAGTCCAGAATGTACGGTTGAGGTGATGTAGGCGCTATCAGAATAGATAGTTACCCTTTTCTCTTTGCATTCTTTTAATGCTAATATTAGGTCCACTAACTCTGCTGCCTGTGCTGAGTAATGTGGGGGTAATCGGACACTCTTAACCACTTCACCCGTCCAATCTTCTCTCAATCTTACCACTGCTGCACCTGTCCTTCTGATACTATCACCTTGATCAATTGTTGACGAACCATCAATATCCAATACCTCTCCCCCCTCAAGTGCATCCTCTTCCACCTTTCTGGTTTCTGTATATAGCTCAATAACTTTGGTGCAATCATGCCCGTGTTCACTCGCCTTGTATTTTTATGCTAGGAACTGTGCGAGGTTCACATTTTTGCAGCAAACTATCTTTAACTCGGGGCATAACAGAATAATCTTGTACCCTTTTGCTCTTTGTGTTGTCTGTGTGCTTTTTAGTTTATGCAGTATTGCAAACAGGGCATGTTCAACATAGAGAGTTGTGGAGCACCCCATAGTTATTGATGACGCCTTTTCTACCACAAATGCTTTAGAAGCCAGATGTTGTTGACATGGGAAATGCCCTAGTATTACTGTATCTAGTTGTCCACTGTAGTACGCTATTGGCTTGTGACCCATGCTTGTCCTTTGCGTCAGTACTGCTTTCATGATCAATTCATCTGAGTGGGAAAATATGAAAAATTCTTTATTATAATCGGGTGTCCCTAAAACCAGTGCTGTAGATATGGCTTCCTTGAGCTCCTGAAATGCCTGAAATGTCATTTCCCTTGTCCAACACAACTGTTGTGTTCTCCTCTGGGCCTCCTTTAGTGCCTCGAGAAGAGGACATGTATATGTATTGTGGTCAAAGACCCAGTCCCTACAGTAGTTACATAACCCGAGCAATAGTTGTAGTTCCCTCACTTTTTCGCTCTGCTGGGCGCTATGCGCTTGCCATTTCTCGAGATCTCCTGGCCCAGATACAGTACTTCTCTCTGGCCGTACTGCAACTTCACTTTGTCTACCTTGCATCCTTTCTCGGCCAGCACAGTAAGCATGTGCATTGAATCCTCTCTACATTCTTCCTCAGTGATGCTGCAGATAAGGATGTCATCCACATATGTACTTTACTGTACTCTTTGTTTGCACGTTCGCTAAGTCCATTTGTATTATTCTGTTAAAGGTGGTGGGTGACTCGCAATACCCTTGGGGGAGCCTTGTGTGTTTCCATTTCTGGTTGCAATACATAAATCTTGTCAAATCTTGGGAGTCTGGGTGCAAAGGTATTGAGAAAAACGCATTCTTGAGGTCAATGACCATAAAACACGTTCATTTGGCCGGGATACTGCATAGTATCATTGCCGGGGTGGCTGCAACTGGGTAATCTGCTTCTACAATACGTTTAAGTGGTTGTAAATCCTGTATAAAACGCCATGACCCCCATTCTCCTTCTGAACAGGGTACACTGCAGTGTTGCATGGAGACTCTGATGGCACTACGATACCTCTATCAACCAGGGCACTATTGTCTCAAACATACCTTCTTCTGTTTCTTTAGTTAGGGGGTATTGCCGCGCCCTTGGTAATATTGCTCCTGATTTCAGTTTTATCTTCACCCCTCCTATGCTTTTTATGCACCCGACGTTATACGGGCTGGTGGTCCACAGTGTCTTAGGAACCTTTGCTAGATCTTCCACACAGAAGGGAGGCGGAGCCTCTACACCCATTGCCATTTTCTGCGCGACCTCTCTGTTAATGCGTAACCACATGTACACGCTCATTCCCAACATTATTTCACTCTTCCCTTTCTCCTAAGAGAACAGCTCCTCGTCTGACACTTGTTAACCTACACCCTTCTGCTATTGCTATTATTGCCCTCCAAACCTTCCCTTCATTATCTAGCGCATGCACAGCTACCCAGTCTTCCCGGGCCATGATGCCTTCTATATCTAGTGATATGAAGGCCCCTTCTTTTTCATCTTGCTGGCTGCACTACCACAGTTTGCCTCAATTTTCAATGTATTTTATTTATCTGTGCTCCTCGGCTTCTGCACTTTCCGCTCTCCCCCTTCCATGCACTTTTTCCCTTTTCCCTTTCCCATGCACTGGCACGTTCTCAATGTCACAGGGCCTAGTAAGATCGTTTTTATGTTGTGCTGTGTTCTCCCTTGTTCCCCTCCCTTGCCTAGTCGCGCTCTGAAACACTTGTGTACGAGCGCAATACAAATAAAATATCATATCATATCATATCAGCAGGTGTCTCTGGCATGAAGAGGTACTCACCAGGCCGCCTCCATACCTTCCCTCCGATCCCTGGTAGCCACGCTAGTGCCATGTCTGTCCCATATTGGAAGATCTCTGTGTCCTCTGGCTCCCCACTCTGTGCACACTAGCCACAGTATGCCTGGAGTATGTTTCTCGCTGTGAGCATGTTAATGCCTGGTGTGGAGCAAATTATACCCTTGTCAGTAAAGGAAATGGTCATTGTTCAATCTGCTCATTATGTCGCGCCCCAAAATGTTCACAGGTGCGTGCTTGGAATAAAGTAAAAGTAGTGAAAGGTTGTGATCGCCAATGGATAAGGAGATATTATCAGTAAATGGAACCAACTCTCGAGCCACAGAGAATCCTTGAATGTTCATGGCATCGCCTGACAATTTATATTTCCCCTCCCTTATGCATGACCTAGTTGCCCCAGTGTCAACCAGAAAGGAAAACATTTTGTCACCTATTGCCACCCGTAAACAGGGCTCTCCTGTATACATCAGGTTCGTCTGTGGGCTGTCCTATTGGGGGTACAATGACTGTCCGTTCCCAGTATAAGGGTTGTGTCCAACTAGCGTTACCCCACCCATTCTTGTCACGGGCACCATTGCCACTGTGTCCACGTTTTTAGGGGGATCATCTTGTATCTGAGTCAGTTGCTGCACTGGTTGTGTATGTTGCGGTTGTAGTTGCTGTTGCTGTGGTGTCTGTAAGTGTTGTGTCAGCATTGTTGTTGTACTTGGGCCTGAAGTAAATGTGGTTGTGGTGTAGCTGGGGTGGGCCCATCTATCTATCATCGTACATTTAATACCCACCCTGTCCTCCCTGGTTATTCTGCTGTCCTTGTTCGCCCCATCCTTCTTCTACATGACCGGGAGATATGCCCCAATTGCCCACCAACTTCTTCAGTTGTCTTTGCACCGGCTCTGGCAACCCCTCTATCAAGATATGATGAAAGATTGCTATCGTGCTATCCCACGGCTCCTGAGTTTCCAGGCGCCAAAGCTCTTGAATTTCCTGAATGTAGCTAACAGGATCCTCATCGTAGCACATCGTCACGCATCTTGCGTGACGTGATAGCTCCAATGTCTGATGCATCGGGGTATTGCGTCCACAGTGCCTGCCATATTGCATGCCTGCAGTTTACAAATGGTGCCCCGTCGTGTGCGGTGTTGTGAATGGTTAACCCCGGGAAGCCTGCCCTCTTCCATATGTCATCTGCCTCATCACCTAGTATGGAGACTAGGAGCTTCTTAAAATCACCCACCACTACCCTGTGTCCGCTGTTAATTTCTCCATTTCATATTTCAATTCCCCCCCCTCCACTTAAGGAGGGTAGTCTCAATCTGATGTTTTCCCTGTCAGCATGCTTCCAGGGTATATACTGTGCCCTTGTCCCACCCCTCTATAGCAGGGGCATCTGTGAACATGCAGCCCTCTCTTCTGGTGTGTGTTGGTACTGGGCACCTGAATGGATCACTGCTCATCCTCCGCCCCTGTGCTCGTATCCATTTTCTGTATTGAGTGTGTTCTGCTCCATGTCGTAGTGAGCCCCCCCCGTAAGGATGCATTTTCCTTGGTTAGTGCTGCCGTCGCCGCTTCGCTCCTGAGCACTGGGAGGCACCGAAGCCTGCTTATGTATAGTGTCTGCGCAGTCACCCCTTGCTCTGTGTGTCTAGTCGTACTATCTACATGTTTTTCTCCTTCTCTTTCCTCCTGCGTTTTGCACTCCCATGACATTCCCGTGCCTGTCGTGTTATGTAAAGTTTGCGGGGCCTTTCCCACCCCTCGTCTGTTATTTTATCTTCTTATTTATCATCTTCCTCCTCACTACAGAACCCATCAGAAAAGGTCAGTCTAGGTACCTGGGCGAAACGTGTGGTCAATGTTTCAGGATCGATATTCGTAAACCTACATGCACCCTCTTCCTCTCGTACCCCCGAGGATACTACCTGACTAGCCGCCGCACGTGTCTTAGATGTACTCGCCCCATCTTCCATGCACTCATTACTCACCCGCTCATCTCGTTGCCCCTCCCTGCACTCTTCATCACATGCTTTTCCTGGCTAATTCTTCCTTTATTGCATCCCTCACCCTTTTAAGAGCCCGCTCCTTTTCATCATGCTTCCGAGTTATTCTTGCCAAATGTTTGTGCCCTCTCCGACTTACACGTGCAAGAAAGTAAAACAGACACACCCCAGGCGGGGAATAAGGCAAAGAGAGCTGGCTGCGAGAGTCCAAGGAAAAGTTTATCTAGATCTCTGAGAGCGCTCTGGCAAAATTAATGTTACAGTACATTATATAGGCACACTGACATTTCTAACATATGATGCTACGTTGGACCCGGATTGGTCAGCCAGGGTGGTGTCTTAGGTGTGGGCATCATCTCTTCCTCCTGGTTGGTTGCTTGGTTGGTGAGAGGATGGACGTCAGATATCTGTGCTCCGAATGGGTGAAGGTCAGGTGGCCGTGAAGTAGGGTGGTCACTATCTAAGCTAATGAATACATTCTAAATTATGCATGCACTAAATAATGGTTGATCAAAAGACCCTCAGTAGTCTATCATGTCACTATACGATTCACACAGGTGTCTATATCATCTATAACATTTGGGTTATACAGGTCACAGGTTTAAGGGTCTTGACCACTATAATACTCTCATTGAACTGTGGGGTTAGTCTCACAAGAATCTCAGGTATGTGGCATTTGTTAGTATTAGGCACGGTATACTGCAGCAGGGGTCTAATGTTAGTTGGGGGTCTGTTGGGTGGGCCTCATAGCATGGTCAGCGGTCTGGCACATGAAAGGATAATCTTGCAGGGACACAGGGTTAGAATGGCAGTAAGTTTCCATTGGCGAGGGTGCGGGGGCAAGGACACGTTTGTGGAGATGAACGAGCTATGTGCTCAGTTCATGCTGGTTCACATGCAGGACAGTGATCTCAGAGGAAGACTGATGTGATACATTTATTAGTTGTTGCAAATAGCTCTGGCTTCAGCGTGAGAATGGAGCCGCAGAGTTTTCCAGTCAGAGTGGGAACAAAGGTGGGGGCCATGTGCTCTGTGTGCCTGATCGCAGTGAGGAGAGGGAGAGAAGCGTTTTGGACTATCGCAGTGAGACCTGGTCACCAAGATGGAGTCGAAAGGGGGCACAAAAGATGGTTGCCCTATGTCCTGCTCAGTGGTCCCAGCTACACGAAAGTCAACAAAAGTTAAATTCGCATAAGGGCAAAGGGCGAACCCACCACTGGAGGCACTTGGTCTGAGCTTTGTACTGAGAAGTGAAGGCAGAGAGGGGCCTGCTGGCCCCTCGCTCCCACACACAACCTCAACTCCTTCAATTTCCCTTCTTCATACTTACTTGTCTCCTGCAACAGGATCTTTTTACTCCAAAACGTCATCTCCCTTTCCACATCCTGCTCTCTTTCCCTTTCCATCTCTTCTTCTGCCTTTCCCAACCCTGCTACCCTCCTTACCAAGTCTGCATCTCTCTCTGCACCCTCTTCTCGTTCCTTCTCTAACACCTTCCATCAATCCTTCCTTACCTGTTCCTGTAATTCCAATTCCTTAAGTGTCATCACCTTTCGATCCCTCATCTCTTCCTCCCATTTCTGTTTCACATGTCCCTGCTGCTACTCCGTACTTACCACGTGCGTCCCCTTCCTCTTACATCCTCATCCTAGTTCTAACTCCTCAATTGCCCTTGCTGCACCTCTGCCACACCCATTGTTACCCCCTGTAGTTTTAGCAATACCTGCGCCACCACCCATTTGTCTGGCCCTATTCCCGCAAACTCAGTTTTCATGCGCTGCAGCCCCTCCTCATCACAGCTTGCATTATCTGCCTCTTACCCCCTCCCATGCTGCGGGGCACGTGTATCTTTGGAGAATATGGGGTGGTTTGTATGTGGGAATTGAATATCCTTCTGTGGCTTTTAATTCTCACGGCTCTTTAGCCTCCTCTAATTCTCGTAAAGGATATAAGCCCTGCTCCTCCTCCTCCATGTCATCGGAGGTAACGCTGGGTGGTGCTGGAGGTGGCGTGCAAGAGTCCATGCCCTCCTTCTTCACCCCCCCGCAAACTTTCAGCCTGGATCATACGCCATAAACCGCATAGATCCACCCGATTTGTTGACGTCTTTCCCTTGTATGTGGTCTGTATGTGGGTCAGTAGTGATTGCAGCATGTCTGGGGAGAAACTGTAGTTAGGCGGCCAAGTCATTAGTACCTTCCCTTCTGTACCTTTGGACCACTGGGCACTGTACTTTATTATCTTGTCTCTATATAGGGGTAAGGTGAGAAATATGTGCTGAATGGGGGTCTGCACTACTCCCGACCCACTTTACATTTTCCCCGTTCTTCGTCTGTAGGACACAAAACCGGATTGTGTTTTACCTGACCCCTAATTGAGGATTTCATCACTCTGCTGCTAATGCAAAGAGGAAGAAAATAGTTGGTTATACAATGAAATGTACATATATGTATAGTTTTCTTTATTTTCTCCTTTCCAAGCCTCCGCTGCTCCGTACCTTATTCAGCATACCCTTGCACTGCTCTGCCTCCGCCAGAGCTGCCGTGGGTTTGCACACACCATCTCAATTCTGCGCAGGCACCTTCCGTGCTCTGCCACTTGTTCACCTGTCTAAAAATCCAGAAAACACCAATTCGCTAGCCCTCCACCGAGCCTCAAGAATGTAATAGCCTATAGGTGACCCTTTTATCTCTCATAGCTGAGCTGCACCCGTTGCGTTGCCTAACAAATGATACGTCTCACGTCGGGGAGACTTAACCATTAGCTACCTTCCGTACTAGACCGCCTCAGCTAATCTCTACAGGAAAACCGTCATCTATTTGTCAAACTAAAATATCCAACTCATAGGGATCCACACCATCTACTTTTCATTCACGATCCAAGTATGTTGAACAACCGATACTATACAGGCATGACAGACCGTCACTATGCAACCTGAACACACAGAACTCTACACTCCCTTACACCCATTCACACTACAAGTCATCCTCCCTTCTCCCCCCTTCTACACAACTCTTCCCCACCCACACAATTAGGTTGCTCATTGCGTGGACCACACTTATGTTTTTACACGCCTGCCAGTGCCGCTCGGCTGCTGACTCCCCTCCTTTGGCTCGCCTCGCTCCCTCTGAACTGCGTGGATAACTCGCCAATCACGGGCGGGATCATTTGAAGTTGGCTCCCGATGACCAATTCTGCTGGTTGCACGCGCTGGTATTCTCGCAATTCCCATGAGGGTCCTGCAGTTCGCAGAGGTCCCGCGTCAGAGGAGGCAGCACCTGGCCGAGCTGACATCACAAACGATCTCGCTGGGGCTTCCAACTTGTTAGGGTAATTTCTGGGGCTGGCAGAGCCATGCCAAGGGTCCACAGACTCCTAGTTCGCGGAGGGCCCTAACTCCCTCCCAGGTCCCAAGAAGTCGAGGTCCACACAAGGAGCAATAGTTCACTGTGGTTTATTATACAAAACACACAGGGATCACAGGCCAAAAGAATCCAGGCACATCTCGCCGACCTCTGGCTCGCAGGCCAATATTGTTCCCTCATGACGCAATAACCTCTGTCACTTTGCTACCTCCCAGCAGAAACCTATCAGGGTTCTGGATTGGTCCTATAGTGGTAGGGTCCATGTAGAATCCTATACCCAGGGTTATGATTTGGCAGTTCTGTGTCAGGTGGTGCACTTGGATCAGCCCCGAAAATTGTTACTACGTGAAGGTTACACAGTCAGGCCTAATGATTGGTTGACAACCTTCATCGTCATCCCTCAAAATTCAGCACCCTGATTGGTCAGGCTGTGGGCCCCCAAGTCTGGGACAAACTCTGTTCCCAGCACGTGAGACACCTGTTCCTTGTGCCTGTCTACTATGTTTCAGCAATTTGGAACTATGTTTCTGCGTGCTACAATAGTATGAAAGCAACTAATGCCATGAGAGCGCCCCGTTCCTAGCGAGCATAGTATCTGAAGGTAACTCTTATGTTGCAAGCTGCTGTCTTCCGCGGGACGACTAATCGTTCCCAGTCTCTGAGCCATGGCCCGTTGTCAGCTTGGCCGAGTCACGTGATTGAGGTCCACTCTTGCAAGCCTAATTACTCGAATTAAGGTGCATTCTACTGGGAATGTTCATTGTTGCTGTCAATGTTACCTTAGCTCGAGGATACAGAATGTGGAGTTGCAACATTGTGACCTTGCCAGTCTAAGCTCTTGCCAGGGTTTGCTCTGTTAGCATAGTACGTTGCATCTGGAAACTCACTGAGCCCATCAGCCCTCCCATAGTCTCATGGGCCTGCTCTTGCTTCCATAATGTCCATAAGTTAGTGAGTGCTTGCGGTTGGTCAGGTCTCTGAGCTATTCCGGTCCTTCCATAAGGTTAGTTGCATCTGAGAATCTGCAAGCGTATACATAAGTTCTTGATGCTTCTTGCGTTTCTGCGGTTCTGGAGCAAGCCTAATGAATAGAAATAATAACCGTGCTGATGGTGTATGTGTCACAGTCCTCTATATCACGAACTATATATTTTCTTCATGTAGACTGGTGTTTGTATAAGTAAGTTGAATGGATATGCGCGTGTGCTTCATGTCTAACGCGGCTACGTCATCATGATGTCTCTAACAACCTGCATTATTGTAACGAAAATGGGTTCAGTATCAGTAAAACGCAGCTAAAGAGAGCTGCTAACAGGAAAATAACTCAGAAACTACGTTTCCCATGAGCCTCTTTTCAGTTGTTGCCAGGTGTGTGTAATTAGGAGAGCACTTAAGCCTCTCCCCGGCCTGTGTTGCTTGTTGGTGATTTTCGTATGCAGGCACGGGCCGGAGGAGGTTGGCGTTCACGTTCATGCGGAAGCTTTTCGGGAAGTGCGGGCCTGGTTGTGAAAGCAGGCTACTGACTCTATTACGAGGGGTTAGCGCAGGCACGCTATCGGTGTCGCGGGTGGGGCCCGGGTGGAAAAGGGGGCTCATCTCACACACGGCCTCTCGGAGAGGCACACACGCCGGTGGGGCTGCCAACGCTGTACTAAGCATTGCCTGGGAGCTGGCATGCCCTCGAGGCCTCAGTTAAGTGGAATACTTGTGTGTTTAAAACATAATGTGCATGTATGTTTTCAAGTGTGGTCTCACTGTGTTCTTCCCTAATTTGCATAAACTATGCTACGTTGTGCTTGTGAGAGAGTAAATAGGGACTAACCAGGAAAGCACGTACATGGGCAACTCGAGTGAATACAGACTCTTGTGGGCTAACTCCTGCCCGCAGTTTTGAGGCTCAAAAAACAGCACAAGCTGATTGAATTTTGTCACGAGGAAAAGGAGGTTGTTGGCTTGTTCGTGGCTGCTTGCTTTTGTTTGTAAATGTTTGTTATCAAGTCCGTTCTGGTCATAATTATGTATCTGTGGGTGGTCACGGCAGGAGAGAAATTATGTTATGCATATGCCCACTGAGCTCAAGTGATATGCTGTGATACAGTCTTATGTTATATGTTTTGCATGTTGTTGCTATACGTTATCGGAGGCCATCTATAACGTTCCATGTGCTTATGTTTGTTGCTATGTCAGGGGTCTAGAAATACAGGAGACATTATTTAGGAATACAGTTGGCAGGTTGAATCCTAATTAAGAAGGATTTGGTTCAGGTTGTTCAGGATATATGTTCATGTGTGTCTTTTTCCCTACTTCCCTTCCCTATCCTCATGCAAGTTTCCTAACCCTCTATCTGGTGGCCCTAACACCCGCTACTTATCCTAACCCTCTTCCCCCCTTCAGCTGCCTCGTGGTCCTGTAAATATCAAGACCAGGATCCCGTGCCAACCAAGGTGGGAGGGGTCAACTTCATTTGGCTTCCGTGGCTAGGAAGGAGTTATGTGATACTTCAGGGGTATGTGATACTTCAGGGGTATGACAATTATGCCGGTTCTGCTAAAATGCTATTAGTCAAGTTGTTCCATGCAGCTCTCTTTAACTCAGTCCTGCGCTTCTTCGTCCACTCTGGACAGAGTGCGCGGTTTAACAGGAGCATGTGGTAGGCTTATAGGGTACTTTTCGTGGTAAATATTCGTAGTTGAGGCAGTTGGGACGGGCATAAGTTCGTAGAATCGGCGACACAATTGTTGCTGATACTTCTTCCAGTTGGGGGTCCGTCCAGTGATGGGGGTATAATCAGATTTTGACTGTTCACGTCGGATCGGTTGGAGCCTTGTGCAAAGCTTAGTTACCCAATGATAAAAGTACTGTGGCAGGCAACGTTTAGTCACTGCTAGGTAATAGTAATAGTCAAGGAGCTTGACATGGAGACTGTAAAAGGCATGACCAAGGATGTCCTATGCATATTTTGTCAAGCGTGGGGGGCTTCCCCACAGCACTATGGTTAATAAACCTGAGTTGTTGGCCAGCCTCTAAGCTTGGGTAGAAGCGAGGGCGGTTGGGGAGAAGCCCCCTGGAGATGGAGTAGGCCTGTGTACTCGAATGAACAAGACCTTCCAGAGGGGGTAAATGATAAACATGAGCAGTGTTTCGCACCAATCATCCAGCAGGGTAGCAGGTGTGTTAGGGTAGTGCAGCATTCCGCAGGTCCAAATCCTCAGCACAGTCTCTAAGTGGGCCAGTAATTGTTCCATCTGTTAATGAGGTAGTGGCTAGAAAGCTCCTGTTCAAGGAGAGGAGACTACCGCTAGAGGAACAGAAACAGAGGGGCAATGTCACCATAGAGAGACACAAGCTTGAAGAGCAGAAAGATGCCAACAGGTCCACCTCTAGCGAGAACAAAAGTAGTGGCTCAAACCAGAGTGCCCAAGATAAGCCCTGACGACACATCCCCAAAGATTTAGTACAGGCTTATGAAGTGGGGAAGTATGTTTTTGACTGGTTTGAAGTGCTCAACCTGGCATTCCAGCATCAGGAAGTGGATGGGGTACTGTGGGGTGCAGCCCCAATGAGTCGCTTACCGACACCAGGAACTGATGCAATTCTTCAGTTAACTCCTGAGGAAACACCTGTTTATGAGAGCATGAAGGCAGCCCTCCTCATGAAATTCTGTAAAACCCCAGAACAATATCGCAAGATCTTCAGAGAGTTTAGAGAGAAACGTGTGCAGACATTTGATGCGTTCACACATTTGTCATTATAGTATCTGAGCTGCTGAGTGACTGTTAACAAAGTTGACACATTTAAAGGGATGCACAGTTTGATTGTGTGTGAGCATGTGTTGAAAAATTGTGGGGTTAACCCACATCAGCATTTTATGGACAAGACTATCAAATACCCCAGGGAGCTTGTAAAGGCTGCCGACATGTTTGTGAGTACTCGAGTCCAGAAAGAGGCTCAAGCGACCACAATCAAAACCAGAAGAGAAACTGGTGGCCAAAAAAGTAAACAAGGATGGGAAGGACAAAGGTCCAACCCAATCCTCTTCAAAGTCAGGTTCCTAAAAGAACACGGGGAAACCCCCAAACTCTAGTTCAGCCATGCACACCAAAAAGAAGAGTGCAGGCACCCCTAACACTGGGACATCTGCAATCTGACCACCCAAAAGATGTTTCATGTGTAAGGAGATGGGCTATACGAAAGGGGATCCTGCTTGCAAGGCTTAGCCAAGCAAGCCATAGTGAATGTTAGACTCATGGAGGAGGCCATCATTAGTGTGGGCCTCCCAAAGGAGGATTTCCCACTAGGCCAGGGAGTGGCCGAATGTGGATTGGTTACACTGAGTGGGAATGGTACGGCATCTCCAGAAGAGACTCCAGTTTCCAATAATACTCAACTCTATCTAGAGAACATGTACATCAATGGACACAAAACTCCTGCAGTCCGAGATACTCCGGCTAGTGTCACCTCTGTCACCCTGCAGTGGATATAGCCAGGCCAGTATATTGATGGGCCTGAGTTGTGCGTAAGTGGATTTGATGGGAAGAGTAACTGCCCCTTGGCGATGGTAGAGTTCAGCTGGCAAGTGGTAACAACCCAGCACCATGTAGCGGTGAAAGACTCCATCCCTGTCCCATTTCAGTTGGGTAATAATCTTCCTGATCCAGCGACTATGTGATTGAGGGCCAAAGTGATCACTAGATTGAACGCTCTCAGAGCCTTAGGGCTTGTAGTGCCTCCAGAATCATGTTGGAAGGACCGGGTTGGCCGGTAGCCCGTGGTCCAGTTGCACAGAAAGCAGAGTTGCCTACACCTGAGGGAGAGGAGCTAGTAGGAGCTAGTAGACACAGAGGACCCTACTTTGGTAGCAGGGGACTCTGTGACTTCAGAGTTGCCTGGCACAGTGCCGGAACCTGAGGTGGAGGACCAGGTGGGTGCAGATCTGAAGGGTCTGCCCCAGCTGGATGTGTTTGCATCAGCTGGGGGCCCGGATCCGACTGACTTCTACACAGCCCAGAAAGAGTGTCCCACTCTGGCGGGTCTTCAGAAGCAGGCAGAGGAGCAGGCTATGGGCAAGGTCCCTGGACTGTTCAAAGGGTACTTACAGGATGAACACCTGTACAGTGAGCCAAAGGATTCTGAGGGCGAGAACATGAGAAGGTTGGGGGTTCCCTAATGACACAGAAAGTTCATTTTGGATTTGGCTCACCAAATTCCTTTAGGTGGGTCAGTTGGGAGTGACTGAGACATTGGACCAGTTGTCTGCACATTTCTACTGGCCGTAGTTCGACATACAAGTTAAGGAATTTGCCCGATACTTCTCAACTTGCCAAGCTGTTGGCAAGGCAGGTGGTGCCACAATGGCCCCTTTAATTCCACTACCCTTGGTTGGGTGGCCTTTCGAGAGAACAGGCATGGATATTGTGGGTCTTTTGGATCCTCAAACCAGCTCAGTTAACAGATATATCTTTGTGTTGGTGGACCACGCCATAAGATACCATGAGGCTGTCTCTCTGAGGAGCAACACAGCCTCCTGTGTTGGATTCCCCAAGGAAGTTGTTTCTGACAGGGAATCAGCATATGTGAAGGCTATGTGGGAAGAGTGTGGAGTCACCTACCAGTTCTCTACCTCCTTCCATCCACAAACCAATGGGCTTGTTGAGCGGTTCATCATGACCTTGAAAGTCATGAAATGTGGCTTGGAAGAGCACCTCAGGAGAAAATGGGATATTCTCCTGCCATGCCTTCTGTTGGCCTACATCGAGGTGCCACAGAACGGAGTAGGGTTTAGCCCCTTGGAGCTTATATTTGGAGATCCTGTACAAGGTTCCCTCAGTCAAGTGAAGGAGGGATGAGAAAGCAAATCCTCATCCCCGTCACACGATCGGGTGGGCTATGTACTCGGCCTTGGGTATAGAATGGCAAAGTACATGGAACAGTCAACAAAGAAACTAAAGGCCAGTCAAGAGCTGATGAAGCACTGGCATAACCAGAAGGCCACAGTGACCGTCTATTCTCCAGGCCAGTGGGTGTGGATTATAGAGCCAGTCAAACCCAATGCCCTTCAGGATAAGTGGACTGGGCCTTAATGTGTGCTGGAAAAGGTCAGTGAGGTGAATTATCTCATTGACATGAAATCACCTAAACAGATTTGTAGGGTCTTTCACGTCAACCAGATAAAATCCCATTATAGCCGGGACGACTTGGTCATGGTGTTGGTGACTGATGATGATACTGAGGAGGAGACTGATCCCCTCCCAGACCTCCTACACACTGAAGCCACAGATGGGTCAGTTGAAGGTGTCAACCTTGCATCAGACCTGTCAGAACAACAACTGACAGACTGTCGTCGTTTACTGGGACAGTTTGCCGGACTGTTTTTTCTCACTTCTGGTCAAGCAGATTGGGGCACCCATGATGTGGTTACCTAGGCCACCTGATCGGTGGAGGTGAGAAACAACCCCTCGAAGCGAAGGTACAGGCTGTGAAGCATTGGGACATCCCCACCACACAGACTCAGGTGAGAGCCTGTCTAGGTCTCACCGGGTACTACTGGTCGTTCATTAGAGGGTATGAGACCATTGCCATGCCCCTGAATGATGTAACATCCAAAAATATGCCAAAGAAGTTATATTGGACCCCCAGCTGTCAAACATCCTTTCAGGATTTAAATGATGGATAATGTAGGGCCCAAGTTCTGAACGTGCCAGACTATGGTCAGGAATTCATTATCCAGACAGACGCCTGTGATTTTGGGATTAGACCAGTGTTAGCGCAGCTGAACTCTGAAGGGGACACAGCAACCTGTCGCCTACATTAGCAGGCGGTTGACAAAAAGGGAAATGAACTGGGCTGTTGTTGAAAAAGAGGCGTATGTGGTCACGTGGGCTGTAAAGAAGCTGAAACTCTACATCTTTGGCTCTGACTTTATGATCCAGATGGACCACAGGCCTCGGCAATGGTTAGTGGCCATGCAAGAGGAGAACCCTAATCATTTGCGCTGGGCCATATCCCCAAAGGGTTTAGATATGGACATCCAGCACAAGCCAGGCTCCCAGTGTGTAAATGCAAATGGCCCCAGCCGGTAAATTCGCCCTCATTATGAACCAGACCCTCAGTAGGGTGGTGGTTCACAGTTGAGGCAGAGGGGCATGTGAGGAATTCGACCATCCGCATGGGGAGAGTGCGCTCACCTGGGCTTTTTGAATTCTTTTATAAATTAAAAGAAATGATGGGAGATCAACCTCTGAGGACTGTGTGAGACCATTCCACACACAGTCCATCTGCTTCATGCACAAAATGCAAAGTCACATGTAGTCTGGGAAGACAGAGCTTACAGGTGCCGTCTTCCTCTGTCATAATCAGCTGGAATATGACAGCCCCGGATACATCAAAGCATCTCAAGGAGGGGGAAGGCATACCTTCCTCCAGCATGGTCAGCCTAATATAAATATCAAAGACTCCATGGACCTGAATTCAATTTGTTCTCCGGCTGGTGGCAGTGCATACTAACACGATAATTGAGGTAAGCCTGAAGAGTGGGCTAGGTTGCTGAAGAGACAACAGGAAGGCAGGACTGACACCCCTTTGGTATGCAATGTGTCAACTTGAAGCAAGTTCCCACCTCTCTGTATGAAAGGCAGTGAATGGCCTGTCTGGGTCCAGCAGTTACTGCAGGTGTTCCTGCAGATCAGACCCCTTTCAGAGGAGTGGAGAAGTATGTGGTTTGGGGAGACAGGAAGTCTGCTCCCAGCACAAACTTCAAGGGAACCCTGTGCTTTAACCAAGAGTCACAGAGGGCTCAGTTAACCAGAGAGACACTTTGATCTACAACAGAAAGGGAGATGGGTGGGACTTAGGTATATTTTGTCATCCCCTTGTCTGTCCTGTTGCAGAGCACTCTGGTCCTCGCTACGCTCGGCCTGTATCTACAGCCCCGGGGGCATTACCTGGGGCGGTATTGGCCTGCCGCCTCGGGTCTTATTGCCACATTATAAGTTTGCCGGTACAGTAACAATGGTACCGGTAAGCTTGCGGTACCGTTGTTACCGTACTGGAAAACTACGAGTTCTGCTCACGGGTGCCTTTTCGAATGATGCCGGTGCATCTGGCCTCCCCATTCCCATTCAGCCCTATGTGGCTCGAATGGGAATGGGGAGCATTTCTTTCTGGTGCCCAGGAATGGGCAATTACTGGGTCCGGCGGGGCCGTAATAACCATTCCTGGGCATGGGAAAAAGAATGATACCGGCGGCAGCCGTGCCTGTTTTACTGGCACGGCTACCGCCAGTATCGTAATGAGTCCCACTGTGCCACTTTTGATGGCCTTGCTGTGTGTAGCTTGGTAACAAAAGGAGGGGATCATTGGTGGGACAGTGGTAGAGGCAGATGCGAAAACTGTGGTTATGTTTGTTGCAGGTCAAAAGGACTCAGCCAGTTCCTGTGTGTTAATGTTCTTTCTATAGGTTTCGCTGAGACCCTTGGGGGTATATGTTATCAGAAGGGAAGAGCCCAGGATTGGAGAGACCACAGAACTTTGGGTCTGGTTAGTTGCGAAGTGGAATAGTGTGATAGGGCTAAAGAGAAAGAGCTTAGTCTTGACTTGATTAGTGTTGGCATGTGGGTATGCTTCTGGCGAGCATCTGTGGGGGATTTGTGTCAGTAGTGTAAGGTACTAGGAGACTATACAAGGGAGTCAGTCGTGAGAAGAAGGGAGTAGGCCTTACAAATCAAACCATGTAACTGTACTGCAGGTTGCCTGTGAACTCACAATAAAAAAATTGCAAAAGTATTCCAGAAAGGAGTGTACGGCAGGCAAGAAGTAACACAGTTTTATTAAGGGCCCAGACGCAGCTGGGACATCAATATTCACACAGAACACAAACAGAACTGCATGAAAAGGCGCTATCAAGAAATGCATCTAGGTCCAGAACTTTTTATAATCATCTAAACCAATTACCATCAAAGCAAACTGACACAGTTGGCCCACCCCTTGAACGAAGATCACTCGTGAACATACCGTTACCCTATATCGGGACATACATTAGCTTGCGATGACTAGGTCCCGAAATTCTTATCACACCACCATAGAACCATATTGTGATGTCACAATCCAACCCCCAATTCCCACATCATAAAGCTTCAGGCATTCTTGTGCACTCAAATCTGGTCCTGCGAAATGTAAACGTGGTAAGATACTCTGAGGTCTGGATGCAAACAATTGAGAAGAAAGCATTGTTCTAATTCACTACTATGAAGTAGTGTGCCTCTGCTGGGTAGTTAAAAGGGCATAAATCCTGCGTGAAACACAACGCCCCTCCCTTTGATTTTTTTAATCAGATATATGGGCGTGTTGCATGATGATGTGGACTCCTACATGATACCTTCCTGCCATAGGGTGTGCAGTGTCTCATATATGCCCTCATCTACTTCTCGTGAGTGGGGGTATTGTTTCACTCATGGTAGCAGTGCTCCCTCTTTCAGTTGTATGTGAACTGCCACCTCCACTTTCAGTATGCCCACATCGTGGCGTCCTGTGGTCCATAGATTCTTTGGTACTTTCTCCAAATCTTCCTGTATGCACTCTCTCTCTTTTCTTGTCAATTGTGCCATCAGCGGCATCGCTCTTTCCTTTCTTTGAACTGGACATGGTATGTGTAATTCAAAAACCACCTCTGCTGCCTCCTCATCTTTTGTAGCAAACAACTCCTTGTCTGTTACTCCCATCAATGTTAGTGCGGGTTCTATGCACAATATTGATCACCATCCCATGTTATCATCATCTTTGGCAACCAA
The DNA here is from genome assembly GCF_040938575.1 of Ambystoma mexicanum. NCBI lineage: Eukaryota > Metazoa > Chordata > Amphibia > Caudata > Ambystomatidae > Ambystoma > Ambystoma mexicanum. Next base: position 188,765,476 of record NC_090924.1, on the reverse strand, counting down.
TATAATCATGTCTTTTTTCACTACCACTTCTTTCAGGTATAACAGTGTGTGTATGTCTGGTGCAATAGCCGAGGGGGATCTTGGTCTGAATATAAATTCATTTGACAGTTGAAAGACCTTGGGCCTCATTCCGAGTATGGCCGTAAGGGATAGCGGCCACCGGTAACGAGACCGGTGGCGGTGATCCCTTACTGCCATACTCCGAGTTCCCTTTGCGCCCTCGCCCTTAACGCCTGCTTTGAGCAGGTGTTAAAGTCGAGGGCGCAAAGGGGCCTCCAAGCCAATAACGGTGACCGTAATGAACGGTCACCGGTATTTGCATCTTCCCCATTCCCATTGAGCCCTATGGGGGCTCATTTGGGAATAGGGAAGAGCCTTGGTGAATGGGGAATTACCGCCCCGCCAACCTTGGAATGGGGCGGTAATTCCGCCATCCACCAAGGCGCTGCCGGTCCGGGTACGGCGTCAACCAAGGCGTTAATAGCGCCATTGGTTAGCGCCGTACTCGGAATGAGGCCCCTTCCCTTGTATTCCCGGGACCCAACCTAGCAGTATCTGGACCCTGTACAAAAAATCCTCTGTTTGTGTGGGTATCCTTCTCAGTGTGCTGTGTGCATTGTATGCCTTTATCAGTACTGCTACCCTAGTTGGGTGCATTCCAGGAGTGCGGCACACGACTCCTTTCTAATATAATAGTGGTGCTACAATGTGTTGTGTTCCTTTTGTCAGTGGTAAATCTTTTGTTAGAGGAAGTGCTTGGATTGTCCCGAAAAGCCTTTTGTGTCCAATTTCTTATTGAATAATGGGAACCCCCCTTCTTTTATACAGGATCTATTGCTCCAGTTCTGTTAAAAAGGAGAAGTCCCTCTACGCTATCTGAACTGCTTCCTCAGCCTCCTCTTCTAGATTTTCAGTTACTGCTAGGACAGGACACACTCACACTTCCTGTGGGCACCCCTACTGACAAAATGTGTTCCTCAGAGATGTCAAAAGGATTCCCTCACACCACTGTGACGCTGGTGAACTGGGGAACCTCATTCTGTTCCAATATTGTCACCCTTTCTTGTGTGTGTGTCTGCGCCGGTGCCTGCAGTATACTTACAGTACCCTGTGATCCAGCAGCCATTCCCCCTTCTGCTGGTGCCTGTCTCTGACTTGATGGAACCTGTGCATTTGCTGTTGCAGCACTATTTCTGTCTGAGGTTGTGACTATGTCTGCATGTACTTCTGCGGAGGCTGTACCCCTCCTTTCTGTTCTGCTTGTTAAAGGAATGGGCATGTTCGAGCAAAATGACAACAAATCATGCAATCAAAGCACTGTCCCCCAAACCAGGGCCCCATTCCTCTATATCAAAACCCCTTTGCCCTTGGATAATATCCCCTTCCTGGCTGATATTGCCCCATGTACATGTTTGCTCCCCCTCCCTGTACAAACCTAGGCGGTTGCATATTCATGAATCCAGGCTCCTGTTGTATCTGGTGTCCTCCCACTGTGGGTTATATGGTGCTTGTGTATATCCCCCTTGACTGGAAGTCCCCTTTGTTGGGCGGTGGAATACTGACAGGTCCTGCGAGTACTGCCCCTTCCATGCTTATTTTCGCCAGTTTTTTCTGCACTAGTTTGCTGCTTTTTCTGTGTTGTCTACTGCCTCTTTATCCTTTACCTGCTTCCTTTTGCAATAATGTACAATAGTAGCTTGCATTTAGGCCATCCTTTTGCCTCTATCCCGACCACCTTTTCTAGGGAAGCCTGCACGTCTGTGGGGAGCCCCCTTACTAATATGTGATAGAATAGAGGTATTGTACCATCCCATGATTGTTTATTCTCTTGGGTCCACGTCTCTTGAATAGATCGTATGTATTCTGGCTTCATTGTTCGTGCCAATATTGAGGCCATATCTGACGTATCTGAATACAGCTCTCTCAGAGCCTTCCAGACGTGTGCTCAGAAATTATTAAATGGTACCCCGTCACGTATATTTGAGCTCAATTTCACCCCTGCATATCATGGTTCCTGCCAAATGTTGCTGCTTCGCTCCCTTACCAATACTGCCAGCAAGCTCTTGATATTCCCTATCTCTAAAGGTATCCCTGCCATCTCCTTTGTAACGCTCACCTGATTCCCGTAGAGGCGCCGGTCTTGACTGGGCGTATACCGTATCTGCAAAGGTGATGTGTAACACACGGATGGCTCTTTGGGCTGGACCTCTGTGCACTTTATGTCTGACTTGAAGGGTAAGATGTCTGCAGATAGAAAATATGGGATTAAGGAACTGGGTTATTGAATGTCTCTCTCTTCTTCCCTTCCTCTTCTCCTGTAGAACCCCAAAGGTTAACGCTCTCACCTTAGGTAAGTGAACGCCGTGCTCTCCATCTGCCTCGGGGCAGGGTGCTGTAACCAGTTTCTTCACTGGATAAGGGGAGCAGACCTCTTGACTTCAGAGGACTGCTGTCCGTCGTTTACTGCACGAACGGTAAGTTTCGAGTAATTCTAATGTCTTTAAAGTCTTTAGTAATGATGTTTCTTGTTTTGCAGGGTTCCGGCGATGGCGGATGACGGGCTGAAGTGAGTTGAAGATGGAGCCCGTGTGATGAATAGAAGCGCCTGGAAGCACGTAAGTAAGCGCTTGTTGCCTGCTTCACGATGCGCTCTAACTGTCTTTTTATTTTGCAGGTACAAGTTCGGAGCGGCTGCAGGGTGCCGGAATACCCACTGGGTTAGATGTGGAAAGGAGTAATGGCACGTGAGTATTAAAGTTCCCCAATGTCTTTAAACGCACCTTGTTTTGTCTTTCAGATGCGGGATGCAGCGCCAAAGGCCTCCGGAGCGTGCGAAGAGTTGGTAAGCTTTTGTCTTTCAGATGCCGGAATGCAGTGTGAAGACCTCCGGAGCGCACGAAGAGTAGGTAAGCCTTTGTCTTTCAGATGCCGGAATGCAGCGCGAGGCGTTGGTGACAGCCGATGGACCAGGTAAGTGAAGAGCTGTCACTGAAGACCGTAATGCTAACCTGTTCTTTCTTGTCTTTATAGGTGTTGCTGAAGACTGGATTCAGGATGGTAAGCCTTTTTCCTTAGGCCCAGGATCAGATGCAGAAGACACAATGAGCGTTCTGCTGCAGAGGATGCAGAATAACGCAAAGCAAGATTCATCCATCGGGTGTGGTTTAAATAGCCTCCTGTAGTGCTTAGGTGTCTCCTTCCACAGCCACGCCTAGGTAAGAAAAGAGTTCCTGCTTTCCAGAAGAGTTCCAGTGTTCTGAATCTAGGGAGTGGCTCCTGCCCCACCCAACAGGAAAAGTAGTTCCAAACAGAAGAGGATCAGAGGCTCAACTGGCAGGCAAGTAAGCAGCATGGTCTGCTGCAGGTAAGTCCACCCAAGCATTATGAGCCCGGCGCTTCCAGCGCTGGGACTGGGCATATTTATGAGCCTGGTGCCACTGGCGCCAGGACTGGGTCCAAAAGGTCCCAATTGGAACTGGTTGGCACTCGGAACCTGGGTTATGGATCTGCTTCCAAGGGAGTTTGGAAAACCCTGACCTTTTGGAAGCAGAGATCATGACAGTACCCCCCTCAAGGCCCCTCCCAAACCTGGCTTCTCCGGGGGTTTTGGCTTGTCAGGAAATGTTCGGTGAAATTTTTTGATTAGGCGAGGAGCGTGGACATATTCAGCAGGTTCCCAGGATCTCTCTTGGGGGCCGTAGCCTTTCCAGTCAATTAGGTAAAATAGTTTAGATTTGGAGATCTTGGAGTCCAGAATGCTTTTGACTTCAAACTCGAGTTCTCCATCAACTAGGATAGGTTTTGGAGATTTAGTTAGTCGGGTTTGAGGTTGCACGGGTTTTAATAGAGAGACGTGGAAGACCGGATGTATCTTCATGTGCGGGGGCAAGTCCAACTTGACCGCTACTGGGTTTACTATGGTAGTGATGGAATAGGGACCAAGGTATCTTGGGTTGAATGTGCGTGGCCCTTTTAGAGGTAGATATTTGGTGGATAACCAGACTTGATCCCCTACTTGATATTGAGGGGCTTCCTTCCGATGTTGATCTGCTCCTTTCTTGTATTGTTCTTTAGCCCTTTGAAGGTGAGAAACAGCTTCCTTAAAGGCTTGGGTGATTGTAGAATGCAGTTAGTCTACTGCTGGTGTTTCAAGATCTTGGAGGGGATCCAACTCCGAGATTCGAGGGTGACTGCCGTACAAAAGAAAAAACGGGGTTTCCCAGTTTCCGAATGGACAGAGTTATTGTAGGCATATTCGGCTATCCAAAGGATGTCTTTCCAAGTTTTTTCAGTTTGTTGCAGCATGCAGCGTAAATACTGTTCCAGAGTTTGATTGGTCGTCTCGGTTTACCCGTCGGTCTGAGGGTGGTGACTGGTCGATAGTCTCACATCAATTTGAGCCGACCGACAGCAACTTCGCCAAAAATGAGAAATAAATTGACTACCTCGATCCGAAATTAGAACCGAAGGAAAACCGTGCAGTCGGACGATGTTTTCGAGAAATTCTCGGGCCAGAGTTGCTGCTGTTGGCAAGCCTTTGAGCGGAATGAAATGCGCCATCTTGGAGAATAAGTCCACGATTACTAGAATCGTATTGTATCCGGAGCATGGAGGTAGATCGGTGATGAAGTCCATAGAAAGCGTATGCCAAGGGCGAGGTGGGATGTCAATAGGGCGTAAGAGGCCTGCTGGTCTTTCCTTTTGACTCTTGTTTTGGGCGCATTCTCCACAGGACATTATAAAGTCTCTGATATCTTTTTTCCAAGACGGCCACCAGAAGTAGCGCTTGATCTTTTCTGAGGTCTTGGCCATACCGGGATGTCCTTCCATTAAAGAATCGTGATAACAAGAGATTACTTTTTTCTGTAAATCTGTGCTGGGTAGGTATAATCGTTCTTGGAAATACAATAAGTTGTCCTTTACTGCAAAGTCCTTTCCCTGCAGATGCCAATTCTGTATGTCTGCTGGAGTTACAAGTTGCCTGGCCTTATCCTTAACTTCCTCTATGGATTCTGTGGCGATTACGCCCAGAATTCTTTGTTCGGGAATGATTGGTACAGGTTTAGGGTTGATCAAGTGTTCTTCCACTCCCATCCGAGAAAGGGCATCAGCTTTACCGTTCTTTGTACCAGGTCGATAGGTAATTATGAAGTCAAACTCGGCAAAGAATAATGCCCAACGGAGTTGTCTAGAGGATTGGGCTTTTGCGGTTTTCAAATATTGGAGGTTTCGGTGATCCGTAATCACAGTAACGGTGTGTCGGGCCCCCAGCAGATAATGCCGCCAAGCCTTAAAGGCAGACTTGATAGCCAGAAGTTCCTTGTCAGTAATCGTGTAATTGATTTCAGGAGGCGAGAATTTGCGGGACCAAAATGCCACGGGATGCAACTGATTGGTTACCGGGTCCTTTTGTGATAGAACTGCCCCCATGGCAAGGCTTGAAGCATCAGTTTCCACGATGTAGGGGAGTTCGGGGCGAGGGTGTTTTAAGATTGGTGCAGAGATAAATTTAGTCTTAAAATCCTGGAAAGCTTGTTCCGCCTCGGTAGACCATTCAAAACGTTTGTTTTTCTTTAACAAGGCAGTGATGGGCTGGACTATTCGAGAGAATTCGGGGATAAACCTGCGGTAAAAGTTAGCGAAGCCTAACATGCTTTGCACACCTTTTACGGAGGATGGTGATGGCCATTTGAGAACTGCATCGACCTTCTTTGAATCCATACGCACTCCGCCAGGTGATAATATGAATCCCAAGAATTCAACTTCAGTCACGTTGAAAACACATTTTTCCAATTTAGCGAAAAGTTTGTGTTGACGCAATCTTTCGAGGACCATTTTCACGTGTTTCCGATGTTCAGATTCCGATGAAGAATAAACGAGGATGTCGTCAATGTAAACAACAACACACACATCTATGAGCTCTCTGAGGACATCGTTCATAAAATATTGAAAGGCGGCCGGGGCATTGCAAAGTCCAAAGGGCATGACCTGATATTCAAATAGTCCATACTTGGTGCGGAAGGCCGTCTTCCATTCATCGCCCACTTTTACTCGTACCAAGTGGTAAGCTCCTCTAAGATCCAGCTTTGTATATATGCATGCTTTTCTGACTTGGTCCAGGAGTTCAGGGATCAAAGGTAACGGATATCTATTCTTAACGGTGATCTGGTTCAGGGAGCGATAATCTATACAAGTTCTAAGGTCTCCTTCCTTTTTTTGAACGAAGAACAAAGCTGAAGAAGCAGGGGACTTGGAAGGACGAATAAACCCATTTGCCAGGTATTGATCCAGGTATTGTCGAAGGTGAAGGTTCTCAGGCTCGGTGAGGGCATAAATTCTACTACAAGGAGGAGTAGATCCAGGTATCAGGTCTATCTGGCAGTCATAAGACCTATGAGGAGGTAGAGAGTTAGCCTGATCCTTCCGGAAACCATCTTGGTATTCTAGGTATTCGGGAGGTAACTGGGGAGTCTCTGAAGAAATTGCTGCCAGTGCAACACCAGGTGGAGGGTGACAAGTAGAGACACATTCTGGAAACTGGACCGTTCTTGCTCGCCAATCGATCAGAGGATTGTGTTTCTCTAACCAAGGTATTCCTAGAATAATCTGAAACTGAGGGGCCTTGATCACATCGAACACGATCTTCTCATGGTGTCCATCTTGACTTACTAGCGTCACCTCTTGAGTGGTATGCGTTACTGGCCCGGAGGCTATCTCCGTACCATCCACCGTAGTAATGACGTCCTTTACAGCCTTGGGACAAAGAGTTAGATTCATCCTCAAAACCATTTCATGATCCACATAATTGCCGATGGCACCGCTGTCGACGTAAGCTTCAATTGCATGTAATCGATCCGGATTATCAGGGCTAATGAGGACCATAGGTATCACGAAATGCGAGGTCACGGAACTGGTTTTCACGCTCGGCAAGAGGACCTCTATTCTTGTCGGGCGAGGTCGTTTCCCTGCTCAGAGTTTGTAACTTTGGTAACTGCAGCTCCTACTGCCTTCTTGGCAGGTTTCACCGGACAGTCTCGAAGAAAGTGCCCTGAGTTTCCGCAATAGAGGCATAATTGCAACTGTTTTCTCCTTTCCCGCTCCTTTTGTGTTAGAGGACCTTTCAGACCCCCTATTTGCATGGGTTCCCCGGAGTCTACTCCTTTGGAAGGAGTTGGCGGTTTGGAAAATACTCGAGCATCAAACTTGGAACGATCGGCCTTCCTGTTCTGCAGTCTGTGATCTATTTGAACGACTAAGTCTATATAGTCCGAACAATCTTGTGGGGGATTCACTACTTGGGCTAACACATCTTTGAGCTCTCCACGTAGACCTCTATAAAACAGCGTAATCCTTTTGTCCTCAGGCCATTGAGTTTCCACTATCAGTCTGTTGAAAGACGCAATATAAGCCAAAAGGTCTTGATTACCTTGTCGCAACGAAAGAAGCTCATTGTCCAAGGCCTGCCCCTGTGAATGTCTTGCGAACAGTTTTTCCATACTGAGCTGAAAAGCTTGAAAATCATGGAGGACCGGATCATCTTGATTTAATAGAGGGATCGACCAGTCTGCCGCATTGCCACTAAACACGAGGTACTAAGTTATGAAAACTTAGGTATGAAAGCATGAAAGCTACTTTAGCTTGATCAGTTGGAAAGGCTGCTGGCCGGCATAAGAAATGCAACCGGCACTGATTGATAAATACTGCAAACCTCTTTGGGTCACCAGAAAATCGTTCGGGCGGAGCCAGAGGTACATTCCCAGGTAGGTTGATCTGCACTGGATTCATAGAGGATGTAGAAGGAAGGTTTCCCCCAGATGCGGGTAACGGGGTCTGTCCGGCTTGTGACTGTAGCAATTGTCTAGCGAGATCATCTGTTCGCTCCTTGGAAATAATCAGTTCCCTTCTTAGAGCGTCCGTTTCCTGACGGGCTGCATGCACTTCTGCCCTTAGTTCCCCAAGTAATTGGGCTAGCTGGTCGGTATCCGAGGTTTCCATAGCGTCTGGACGGGAGTTTTGTGGTAGTCTTTGCGTTCTGTAACGCTCACCTGATTCCCGTAGAGGCGCCGGTCTTGACTGGGCGTATACCGTATCTGCAAAGGTGATGTGTAACACACGGCTGGCTCTTTGGGCTGGACCTCTGTGCACTGTATGTCTGACTTGAAGGGTAAGATGTCTGCAGATAGAAAATATGGGATTAAGGAACTGTGTTATTGAATGTCTCTCTCTTCTTCCCTTCCTCTTCTCCTGTAGAACCCCAAAGGTTAACGCTCTCACCTTAGGTAAGTGAACGCCGTGCTCTCCATCTGCCTCGGGGCAGGGTGCTGTAACCAGTTTCTTCACTGGATAAGGGGAGCAGGCCTCTTGACTTCAGAGGACTGCTGTCCGTCGTTTACTGCACGAACGGTACGTTTTGAGTAATTCTAATGTCTTTAAAGTCTTTAGTAATGAGGTTTCTTGTTTTGCAGGGTTCCGGCGATGGCGGATGACGGGCTGAAGTGAGTTGAAGATGGAGCCCGTGTGATGAATAGAAGCGCCTGGAAGCACGTAAGTAAGCGCTTGTTGCCTGCTTCACGATGCGCTCTAACTGTCTTTTTATTTTGCAGGTACAAGTTCGGAGCGGCTGCAGGGTGCCGGAATACCCACTGGGTTAGATGTGGAAAGGAGTAATGGCACGTGAGTATTAAAGTTCCCCAATGTCTTTAAACGCACCTTGTTTTGTCTTTCAGATGCGGGATGCAGCGCCGAAGGGCTCCGGAGCGTGCGAAGAGTTGGTAAGCTTTTGTCTTTCAGATGCCGGAATGCAGTGTGAAGACCTCCGGAGCGCACGAAGAGTAGGTAAGCCTTTGTCTTTCAGATGCCGGAATGCAGCACGAGGCGTTGGTGACAGCCGATGGACCAGGTAAGTGAAGAGCTGTCACTGAAGACCGTAATGCTAACCTGTTCTTTCTTGTCTTTATAGGTGTTGCTTAAGACTGGATTCAGGATGGTAAGCCTTTTTCCTTAGGCCCAGGATCAGATGCAGAAGACACGATGAGCGTTCTGCTGAGAGGATGCAGAATAACGCAAAGCAAGATTCATCCATCGGGTGTGGTTCAAATAGCCTCCTGTAGTGCTTAGGTGCCTCCTTCCACAGCCACGCCTAGGTAAGAAAAGAGTTCCTGCTTTCCAGAAGAGTTCCAGTGTTCTGAATCTAGGAAGTGGCTCCTGCCCCACCCAACAGGAAAAGTAGTTCCAAACAGAAGAGGATCAGAGGCTCAACTGGCAGGCAAGTACGCAGCATGGTCTGCTGCAGGTATGTCCACCCAAGCATTATGAGCCCGGCGCTTCCAGCGCTGGGACTGGGCATATTTATGAGCCTGGTGCCACTGGCGCCAGGACTGGGTCCAAAAGGTCCCAATTGGAACTGGTTGGCACTCGGAACCTGGGTTATGGATCTGCTTCCAAGGGAGTTGGGAAAACCCTGACCTTTTGGAAGCAGAGATCATGACATCCTTCTCAAATACGTATATCCACTTGCTGGCCCCTGCCATTAGTGATGGTAATCTGTAAACAAGATTGTCTCTACCCATGGTCTGCCAGGGCACATATTGTACCTCCCCTTTTGACTTCTTAAGAAGGGGCACCTGGAGTCACGCTTTGCGTCTCCCCTGGGCCCCCGTGGCCTCTTCACTATTGCCATTCTCGCTTTTCTGCTTCAGAGCCTACTTCCCCAGTTACCTGTTTGTTTTTCTCACTCTTCATCTTCCCCTTCCTTCCTCCTCCTCTCTCTGTCCTCATGAGTTAAGTCACAGGCTTTGAATTAATCATCCCTACTGTCATTGACAATACTGTCCTTCCAATCTGATGATTACCCTGCGTTTTCTCCTGTTCATCCTCTTCCAGGTCCTGCCCAAACTGTCAATTTCAAATGGTATGCATCCTGCTGTCCAACCCTCCTTATCGTCCCCTTTTCCTTGTTCCTTTCCTTTGTTTTTTATTTCCCTTTCCATTACTTTTTCCTCTTCTTGAAACATTGTATCTAGTTGCTGCTGTGTTCTTTCTTTGATGTCTGTTAAATATATTGTTTGTCTCTTGGATGGCATTCATGCACAACCTCTATTTTCTTTGTCTTTTCCTTATCTGGACACTCCAGCGTTGGTTTCTATATCCCGTCACTAGTCTCAGTAACGGATATAATCTGTAGGAATGGGGGCAGATCCCCATCCTTTTCCTCCTTTCTTTCATCTTTCTTTTTCTCTCTTTTAAATTCTTCATAAAGCTTCCAAACATCCAAAATATCCTGCCTCGTTTTAAGTTTTGCACCTTTATATGTAGCTAGCAAATATGAATACATCCTGTTGATTATATCCTTTTGGTATGTTCCATTTCTGGGCCATTCCTGATAACACTGTTCCACTGTGTCGTTCACCCACTCAAAGTGGTATTTTAATATTTTAGTGGGATAATGCGGCAACTTTCTGCACATGTGACCAAGGGGTGCGTCCATCCATTGGGACAACATTACCGTCCCCTCTCCCTGATTATTAGAGTACTCTTCCCTCCCCCTTTTCTTCTTACCCTTTCTTATTTAACCCCTAAACTCTTTTATCCTTATTCACTCACTCAATCTTATACTTACCACATAACTTGTTCACCCTATTTCATTCACACTGGCCTTCTCTAGAGGCCCCACCCTCTTACACATCTCATTCCACTCTTACATGAAATGGCCCTCTACACATTCCCATCTTGTTAGTTTTGATTATTACACAAATGGCCCTCTCCACAGGCCCACCACCTTAACAACTATTCCCTATGTTAGTAATACAAGAGTGCTGTTACTCCTCCCTTCATTCGACCGCAGACCCTACACTTGCTACACAGCTCTTTCGATAATTACACATTAGTTCAGCTCTGGCCCTTCTGTAATTTCCACAGCCACAATAAACAGAAAACTGCAACAACTTCCACCTTGTCATCATAAACTGCTACTACTCACAAAAAGCACTAGCGCATATGCTTCTTTCCTTTTTTCTTCTCTAGTTCAAATTCTTTAACCCCAAAAGAATATAAGAATGATGTAACTATACCAATTGGCTGCACTACCCACAAGGCTTGTCTGACAAGGTCTGCCACTTTCTACACAACCCTCTACTCTAATGCAGATGTGCCACCGCCCACTTACTCTGTATCGGATAAATGAACCTAAAATCTACGACTACTACGGCCAATCGCCCAACACCTCTTGAGGGTGCATCCTATACACCATAAAATAATACCTCATCCCAGTATGTTCATGCATGGGTAGGCACAGGTATCTTTCTTCAGAAATTCTCGAACACCCTTGATGTCTCCCGTTAAAGGCCAGCACCCCTCCTGAGTGCAGGGGACGTTTAGACTAGTGCAGACCTTTACGAAATCAGCATCTGCAATGCATCCCCGGTCTTGAGTTCTAGGTACTGGTCTGGAAATGCCATCCCATCCCCCTCCATAGACACGGCTGGAATCCCTGCATCTGGTCGGGAAAGCTGGAGTTTCCCCATATTGGCCACCAAAAATGTACTGCAGGTTGCCTTTGAATTCACCAATAAAAAAGTACAAAAGTAATCCAAAAAGGAGTTTACACCAGTCAAGAAGTAACACATTGTATTCAGGGCAGCAGACGCAACAGGGACAGTAACATTCAAAGTGAATGTGGGACAGAACTGCATGAAAAGGGGCTGTCAAAGACACACCCCTGGGTCCCGAAGCTTTATAATCATCTAAACGAATTACCATCAAAGCATACTGACACAGTTGGCCCGTCCTTTGAATGAAGATCATTGTTGAACATAACATTCCCCTATATCAGAACATAAATTATCCTGCAATGATTGGGTCCCAATAATCTTACCACACCACCCTAGATCCACAATGCGACGTCATAAACCAACCCACATCATGAAGGCAAGGTATTGAAACTTTTGGGATGGCCGCAGATCTTTATTCATCTGCCACTGATCATCCCTATCCCCTTCTCACAGGAATGCTACCGGTCAAGACTCTGGCAGAGCATTGAACCAAAGGCAAGTTGCTGTTTCTAATGCTACATCTTAAGAACACCTCAAATTGCTTCCCAGGCTGAGTTGTACTGAAGCATAATTTGAAACCACCATGGGAACTTTGAAACTGCCAGGAGGCAAGCTTCATAACTAATATGCTGAATTATTAAAGGAGGTTATGGTCACTGTCCTTACCCTACCCCTCGTGAGCTCGGCTCTGTGACCTCGAAAGTATCCTAAGCTGTTCATTCCTTTCCTTTCGCTTAACCCTGGGAACGTGTACTTTTGCAATGTGGTCTCAGTTCTTTTCTACTAAATTGGCAAGCTTTGAGGCATGTTTACAGTACCTTGTTTTGAAGTTAAACCTTGCATCCTTACCTGCAACCTATTTTTATCGTTTTTAAGCTCTCTACTTATAATTCAATTGTTTAGGCCCTTCTCGGGTTTGGCACCTACAATTATTTAGCTGTAAACGAGAACCCCTCCCCTTTCGGTGGCTATTCTAACTGATATGTGTGCGACTCTTTCTTGTGCAAATCTTGCATTTCCGCAACATAGCTTTCTCCCTTTCTCTCTCTCTATCTCTCAGTCACTCACTTTCACTCGCTCTCAAGTAGATACATTGTACTTCATGTGCAACAAACCAAGAATCTATAAATTGTCATATGAAGGATATGGGGCAGTCTGGAAACTCCACTCGTCAACATACTCTTCATGCTAAGGGCTATAGGAGGTAAGTGCATTTGGTTCAGAAAATAGCCTGCTTGAGATATGAGGACCTCAGGTTCCCGTTTCACTTTCCTTGTATGTGTGTTGGCAGGTTGAGAGACATTGCAAACATTAGCTTAATATGCTCAGCTGTTGTGCTCAGTGGCTTACTGGGACTTTTACCTGTCAGGGCCGGGCCTGTCGGATGAAGTAAAAGGTGTTTTGTTAGGTGATTTGGGCAGGATCCAGAATCCCTGCTCTCTATTTCCAGGAGTCTACCCTGCTGTGCCCCACAACCCTCAAACTCTTCTAACAAATCCACTGACCACAATGAAATGTACCCCACCTATTGGCTGTTACCTTGTAAAGGAGAGTCACAAGCCTTCCTTTATTCACATTTGGAATAACACTTAAGAAAGAATTCATTAGACCTCTTTTGAGAGAGTTGATCTTTCCAAAGTCATCCACTAGTGAGGTAATGGCTGAGAGTCAAAGGTAGAGTGAAGCTCTATCCCCTAACTCTTCCCAGGAACCAGCAGGGGTGAACTGATGTTGAGGTATTCCCTGTCTCTATGCCAGCTACAATGGTACCCAGGACCTCACCGTGTTTAATGACCCCTGCAGTTGGATGCCAGCCTCCGCCGTGTTTGCGAGCCCGAGAACAAGGACCAATCTTAACCTGAATCCCCGTATTAGGATTCGGATATTGTGATTCACAGCATCTTGAGGGCCAAGACAGCAAGTACAGCTTTGAACCATTTCCAAACTTCTACTCAAACCACAGGAAGGCCACTCACCGCCCTTACCCAGAGATTACAACCCTGACATGAACCGGCTCAACCCCAAAACGATCCTGGTCAGCCCTCCAGCCTGCAATGCATGAACAGGCTCGGACTGGCTTATAGGGCAATAGGCCCATGGCCAAACCAAAAATGCAAAATGCTGGTGTGGGTCATGTGTTATGGTCAATGTGGGTCAACTTTTTGTCCAATGTCTGCCAGTTTGAGTTACTTCACTATGCTAATAGTTTTGGCCAGTGTTGCTGAATAAATATTATTTAAACTGCACAAATTACATCAAATTTTATCACAAAACACCCCCTTGGGTACTATTTAGTGTCACAAAAGGAATGAATTGCCATTTACAACTGTGGGCTACTTTTGCATTGGTGCCCAAGACAATTGTATGGCCCAGTCCGACCCTGTGCATGAATGCTGCATTCAAAATGATCTGACCACGGTATTTGCCCCAGCGCAACGCTAGCTTGCTGCTTGGATCAACATGACTGGCTACACCCGAACTTGTCTCGAACCGCTCGCACAACGGCTAATGCCTGGTGCGACACTCTCAAATGGTCAAGAACCACAAAAAGTTACTATTGACTGATAACTTCCTCGCTTAGTCCATTTTCGAAAAGGACATTGTGGCTTTGACTTGCCTTTCCCTCTGATTCATTACCCAGAGTGCTGCATCTTCCTGTCATTGCTGATATTGTGTTCTTTTCCCATGGGTGGTTTTGTGAAGTGTTTTCTATGTATTTATTGCATATGGTGTGTTTGATTAAAGTATATATTTTTGTAGGATCTTGATTGGGCATTCCTTTATTTTGGACTGTTATAGTTTGCTGTTTGGGTCACAACCGAATCACATTCACACCTCTTGCGAGTACAGCCTTCCCTTGGCCGACGTTACCACAAAAGATGAAAGAGCTATATCTCTTAACTGTCCCTGTTTTACCTTTATGATTATGTGGGCTCTTGATTTGTAGAAGTGTGAGGGTTGAATAGGTGATTTACCCTCTACAAATCCCTGTACACTTGCAGGGCAGGAGTCAATTTGTCACAGGCGGTGCCATGGTAATAAACAGGAACACTGGGCGGTTAATACAGGTACCAGAGTGCAGAGTCATCAGCTTGTGGGTGTAATGTGATCACTGTTTCGGATATGACGTCTTTGGTGGATACATATTCGGAGCACGTATGCACCAGGAAACATATGGGGGATGAGATCCAGTGAGCAAGAAGCACAACAGCTGGTTGAGACAATGTTTTTTCGAGCATAATCCCTTGCCCTGATCCCTGCTCAGCAGAAACCATTGCTTTAAGTGGGCCGGGCCCCGCCAGTCTCCAAAAAGTGGGGCTGAGCCAGGGCCCTGCCGGGGCCCCCCGTCCCACCACGCCATGGCAGGACGCATTATCCCGCTAGGGCCGCTGCCGCGACGGGAGATGCGCCCGCCAGTTTAACGTTAGGCAAGTGGTCAGAAGTGCCAGCCAGACACAGCTTCGCTGAGGCTGGCTGGCACTTCTGTCAGTCACTGTAACTTCCCGGATGACCCCGCATCTGAGGGATCATCAGGGAAGTTACAGTTCCTTTGTTTGCCCTCGCCAGGTCACTGACCCTCTATGAACCCGCAGGCTCCATGATCTAATATGCAGATTAGATCACGGAGCCCGCGGGTTTCCAGAGGGTGAAAGACGCCTTGGGCTCTGTGATCTCTGCTCAGAGCAGAGATCACTGAGCCCGAGGTGCCTGTCTCCTTTGGCAAATCTTTATAAAAGATGCCTTGAACTGTGCACGTTTCAAGCCATCTTTTATAAACGTAGAAATATTTCTATGTTTATAACAGACGGCTTGAAACGTACACAATTCAAGGCATCTTTTATAAAGCTTTGTCGACGGACAAAGCCACCTTGGGTTTGTCCGTCCTCAACGCTTTATAAAAGATGGCTTGAATTGTGTACGTTTCAAGCCATCTTTTATGAACATAGAAATATGTTACAAATGTCTATGTTTATAAAAGGTGGCTTGAAAAGTACACAATCCATAGTAAGGTAAGCACACAAGTGTGCCTAACTTACTATGGTTTGTGCACTTTCAAGCCACATTTTATAATCATAGAAATATGTAACATTGCTATGTTTATAAAAGAAAGCTTGAAAAATACACAAACCATAGTAGTACGCATACAAATATATAAATGCTCACATACATTTATATATTTGTTTGCGCACCCTACTATGATTTGTGCACTTTTAGGCCACGCCCACAGTAGATGCCACGCCCCCAAACGAGGGCCCCCCTCAATTTCTTACCCTACTTAAAGCACTGGCAGAAACTGTCCACACTGGGTGGGTATAAGTTCCTGGAAGGGCATGCATTGAGCCTGCCCAACAGTCACGACTTTCCCAAACATCTATAAAGACATTCCCACACATGCATCTGCCAGAATTAACACAAATTAATGGGGCATACAAAAAATAAAATGGCAGAAGGCAAATATTGAATAGCCATAGCGAAGGAAAATATCTACACATTGTTTATGTAATTATTTTATTTATTTCATACAGTGAACCACTATTACTTGTGTAAATGAGTGTTATGCTGCATGCAAAAAGTAGTCATATGGAAGCTTGACCCCTGGCATTTCAAAGAACTGATGTCATGTAGGACGTGACATAATCCTATGCGTGTGTTAGTATAAAAGAAAAACAATATATAAAAAATGGTTTAAAAAACTATTCTCCAGTCATATATAATGGAATTTATTACACAGCCTTTCCTTTTATACAGCAACATTAATTCATTTTCTTTGTAGAAAGTCTCCACCTACTAGACCCTTTTATTAAATGCACTCCTTATGTTGATGCTTCCCTTAGGAACATGGAAATCCAAGTTGGTTTCTTGGTGCCAACCTAACTCAGCGAGTTAAGTCCCTTACTACCTACTCTTCCACTCTAGGTGAGGGGAGGATGGATTGAAGTAGAGACTATGACACATCCGGCAGATGCAAAATAAGAAAAGCCCAGACATATCAAGAGAAAACATCAAAAATGCATTTCCAACAAATCGGCTCGCTGTCATCTGCAGAGTCTTTTAGACCGATCAGCACTAAAAACTTGTTTAGCAAAGACTTAAAGAATTTGCCACTCTTCGATATTTCCTTTCCAGCTCCTTTCCCTGTGTCGTTGTCCCCTTTGCCAGCTTGGGTTGCCACATCATGGGTTTTCTATAGGACCAACCCGAAAAAAAGACAACAAAAAATACAACAAAGCGTTAAAAAACAGAAGATGGTAGACAAATATGCTTTATAACTAAAAGCATTCAAGGCACATGACACTTAAAAAGTCATATCCGAAACATATTCAGCTAAATAATTAGAATGTGGATTCCAATATCGATCTCCTTTGAGCCAATAATAATGCTCAGAATATGCAGTACATAATCGCTTGTCTAGGCCCCATTCGAAAATGACTGACTTCAGCAGGAGCTTAAAAGCATTCTCTTTCCTTTTGAGTTGTTTAACAATACCAAATGGGAAGGGAAATTATTGTTTGGGATAATGACTCTTCCCCAACTAATAGCTCTCGGCTTCAACTCGTGCAATAACTTGGTGGAGAGTCATTAACCCTCAACCATGATGCATTCCTACATATGCATTTTGTATTTCTTTATTTGTATAGCGCGCATGGCCCAAAGACATCTGGGCGCATGTCTTAGTTCCAAAGGTGAATATACATTACATCACAAGGTAAACAGAGTCAGTACTTGCAGGTGTAATTTACAATAACATCTACACACAAGGTAACATGAGGGTCATCAATATACAGTTACAAAGCATGAAAAACTATGTCAAGTACATGTTAGATGGTGTAAGGGATGAATTGGTTAGAAGGTGTGCTGCTGGAGAGGGAGTGGTGTGCTGTTGGACTCTCGGACAATGAGCCATAGTTTGGCTTTGGTCTTGAATACGTGAAGTGAGGGTTCCAGTCTAAGTGGGTAGGCAGAGAGTTCCACAGTTTGGTGGCAAGGACCGGGAAGCTGACACCGCCAGATTTTTGAAGTCTGAATCTGGGGACGACTAGGCAGTGAGCTTGGGCTGCTCTCTGTGGCCGGTTGGAGGTGTGTGGAGTAAACTGACTAGCTAGGTATTGTGGGGCCTTGTTGGCGAGGCATTTGTGTGTGAGTGAGAGAGATTCGAGAGAAACTCTTTGGGCTACAGAGAGCCAACGCAGATTGCGCCGGGTGTCCGATATGTGTTGGTTCCTAGGTATGTTCAGGGCAGCCCCTATGGCATTATTTTGGGTGACGTCAAGTTTGCAGAAGTTATGGTGACTAGTGGCAAGGTAGAGGGAATTGCAGTAGTCGATCTTGGCCAATGTTAATGTTCTGGCAAGGATGATGCATTTTGCGGTGGTGAGAAAAGGGCGGAAGGTTGTGATACGTTTATTAGTATAGGCAGAAGCTGTTACCACAGCGTTGGTTTGTCTTGAGAGAGATAAGGAGGAATCAAGGTAGATACCTAGGGTTTTAGTGGCATTGGTGACGTTGATGATGTTGCCATCAATAATTAATGATTTGAAGGAGTGGTCTAGTTTGCTGAGTCGGTTAGGGGAACCCAGGATGAGGAGCTCTGTCTCATCATCATTAAGACAGGGCTTGTGTTGGGTCATCCAAGCCTGTATGACTTGGTAAACATAATTTAAGGCTTCAGTGTCAACTACATGGTTACCAGTAATGGGGATTAGTACCTGGGTGTCATCTGCATAATTAGTGTAGGTGACACCCAGATAGTCGAGAATATCAAATAGTGGTTTAGTGAACACATTGTAGAGCATGGGTGAAACGCAGGAGCCCTGTGGAACCACGCATAATACTGGAGCTGTGTCAGAGAAAGTGGTAGGGGAGAAGACCCTCCTAGACCTGTTGTCCAGGAAAGATCTGATCCAGGATGTAGCTTTGTCAGAGAAGTTGGCTGCCATTTTGAGATGTTGACACAAAATGTGATGGTTCACAAGATCGAACGCAGCCGACAAGTCCAGAAGGGCAATCGTGCCATTGTCTTTCAGGTCCTCAATTTGTGTTTTTAGGTCAATGAGGGCAGTTTCCATTCCATGTTTAGGACGGAAACCAGATTGTATGAGGCTGAGGAGATTATTACAATCCAGGTATTCCTGAATCTGTAGATAGGATGCACGGTCTAGGAATGGCATAGTTGTGATGGGCCTATAGTTAGTCGGTATCTTTGGGTCTAAGGTGTTTTTTTTTAGGAGAGGGATAATCCAGGCATCCTTAAGGTTGTCATGTACTGTGCCAGAACTGAATGATGTGTTTATTAGTGACGTAATGAAGGGAGCTAGTTCAAGGCAGATTCTTTTATGATGGGAGCCGGCCAAGAATCGCCCTGGCAGTTGGACGTCTATGAAGCTTAATTCATTCATAAGAACGAAAGGAAAAAAGGCCATGGCCTTCATAACAGGTTTAGAGGTACAGAACCAGTGTAACACTGGATTGAATGTCCAGACGTAGCTGGACATGCAATCGTTTCCAACCTTCCATGAAGTAATACAGCATGGCAAAGAAAAGCGTTGCATACCTGAGGACTGTGGGTGGGACTACATGCCCATCTGCATGTTTGCAGCATTTCTCTGTCTCATCCCCCCCCCCCAATTTCCCAGTCTCTCTTTCCGAAGTAGATCCATTTAATGCATTGTATGTATTGCGCGGCACTTGCAGGAGAAGGCATGAAGGAGTAAAGGGTGGCTGCCTGGTGAATCCCTACTTTCTGTAAGTGCTGTGCTACTGGTTCTGTGAGGAATGGACAATGAGGTTGAGAGAAGGTGCCCCCGAATATATGAAGAAAGCAGGCCCCATTCTGCCTTTCTTAGTATGCACAGGACATCAAAGAGCAGTTAACACCTCACTCGACCTTGCACAGGTGGTGTGCCCCAGATGCCTCCTACTGTAGGTCTTTGCTCTTAAAATTCAATACATGGGAAACAGCGATCAGTCAAAGATATAACAAAAGACTTTAGACCTAGAATGGACATTCATTGTGGGTACATCACCAAACCCTCAGTCCAGCGCTACCTGCTTAAGCTATCTGGTATATCATGTATTACATCTCGTTCCCCTGGTTGCTGGGTGCATGGTGTGTCTGTGGCCTTATGAGAGAATGTTGGGTGAATGTTAGAATGTTTGTGCATGAAGAGGCTTCCTTAGCCAGGCAGTAGAAGGGAGAGAGCCTGGGCGGTGGGAGCCAGTGAGTCAGCTTCGAGTCTCTATGGAGCTTACATGTGATCTTACCAATGTAACTGAATAAAGGAACTTCATACCAGCTTACCTGATCTCCTGAGCATCCTTCATTATAACACTAGCCCAGTGGTAAACCTACCTTTGGTTGCACATTGGTACAGGTGACCACTTTGTTTCCAGTGCCAGACACAATGCAGTCCTTTACTATCTGCAAGAGAAACAACTATTATGTTCTTGCAAAATGCATAGTCTCTTCTGCTGTAAATATACAGTTTCTAAAACATACCTAGTGGTTATGTCATGCCTGCTCTTGTAAGCATGTTTATTATCTCCAATGGGACATGCCAAAAATATAACATCGCAGATGCCATGGTAATGCTGTCTACAAATTCATACACAAATGTATGCCAGACGAGTATGTAACCAGGCTTTGTGAAGTATAGGAATCTATGTTATGTGTTGACATTTTACTTGGAAATTTTCTGGATTTGCAGTAAGAGTAAGGCTGGGCAGATTTCCACCGAGCACTGCTCTCATCTCAAACCAAATATATCCTCCAGTATTCAGTGTTTCTGTGGAATCCCAGAGGGCTCACCACCAGCCAATAATGGGGCACAAACACATCGTATTGGTTCAGGCAGACGAGGTTCTATTAGGTGGGCTAATCACAGCCACCAAATCTCCTGGCAAGATTTCGACTGCTCTGGCGGTTTGTAAGTCACGTTCCCTATATCGTTCTCTTATTTCGTTATGCTACACAATGACCAGTGTACCGGCAAAGCTGCAAATTGTGCTTTAGAGCGAAATGGTAGACTTAGGTAATTTGTTTTGTCAATGCACTATATTTTACAGCTTTGTGAACCCAATTTATCAACTTGTGTCTATTCCTGTGTTTACTTTTTAACCTATACCTTCCCTCAAATAAATGTAATAAAAACATCAAAGCAAGTTTCCCTGCCCTCTACCCTATTCAGTTCCCCACTTTGGGTCATTACAAAACATTTTTTAAAAGGCAATTACTCCTCTTGTATTCCTAATCCATTTGACAATGCATGTATGCTAGTAGACCATGTGGTGTGAGTTGTTATATTTGTTTCTCTTAGCTTGCCTTCAACCCCAAAAATTTGAAAAACAATTTAATAATCATTCCATTTGTATTTCCACTTGTCTCTGAAAAGGAAAAAGAAATTGCATTTGCGTGTGAACCAGGGTATCCACCCTATTCTTATTATTATCTGTCTATGTGTCTCAGAAGCATGTACACATCCATTGGTTTTCCGTATTGAGCCACTTGTCTTTGTTGTTTTTCCCTACTGATAGCACATTCTTAAATAGAAATTGAAATCATAAAGTCAGGCAAGGGTAGGTGCCAGTTGCCCACAGCCAGAGGAGATATTGCTTGAGATGGAGAGTCATTAGGGAAAGGTCGGAAAGAGGAGAGGCGTTAGGACTGACAATGGAGAGTTTGCCACTGGAAGAGGACATTTGAGTTGTTACAGATACTTGACCTGATGCTGGACAATCACACTTTTAATATGCATGATGTTGTATTTGCTGTGGCAAATTATTGGAGAGTCCCACTGAGTAGAATGAGAGAATGAAAAAAACTACCTGAAGTGGTGAAACCTGTTCTATCGAGTGGGTCGGTCATTGAGTGTCAGAGTGTAGATAGACTGACGGTTAATTGTGACCTGGGAAAAGTTGGTTCTATTACTGCTTTCCAGGCTTCGAATGCTAGAATTGTTCCCCCTTTAAACAAACAGGAACTCTTGCTAAACACCCTCTACTGTCAGGACTTCCTGAAGCAAGATCCCACTAATACAAGCTGATTGCCAATACCACTGGCCCATGATGGCAGATTGACCTCCATGCCTAATAGTCATGCACCTTTGGAGTACAAACCTAATCGCCCAGACACCCTGGAACCTGGCTTTCTGAAACCTACTGGTTCAGGTATATGCCTAGGGATAACCCTGCCTTCCAGTATATATCCAACAATAACTGCAGGGGTGGGGAATCATTTAGGGCGTCTTCAAATGCCCAATTCTTTCCAGGGAAACAGGGATAATTTGCGTGGTTCTGAGCATACTAAACATAAACCATACAGCATATTGCAAAAGTCTTGGGCAGTAATAATAAGTGGGGTCGGACAGCTACGATTCAGGTAGTTGCGCAAAGGGAAACGGCCCCAGGTAAATCAGAGTACCTATTAAAGTTAACAAGTTTATTGGGCTCTGACATTCCGATCTGTTTAAATAGAAGCAACATACTGCTGATCTTTGCGAGGTTCCAGCTTTGGCCCTTCTTACCTCTACCGATATGGATCGAGTTGCTTTACCAGACAGGAATCACCCTGAAACTATGATGATCTACTTTAACTCAAACTTGGTGAAAGAATGTGTGCATTCTAGAAGAACATGTATACAATCCCTTGGCTTTGACATCTCTGATGTGAATGCTCTTAATGGCGAAGATGTAGGCCCTCGGGTGGGGGGGTTCCGCATTATGGTTCAGCCATCACAGCCGGGGTTGCAGACAGTTGTGAATGCTGACATTCAAGCAGATGGCAATAATATTGACTGGCCATCACTCACGTCAACACTCTGGAGGAAAGTGGCCCCATAGCCACCCGCTGTGTGACCCCCCTGTTAAAAAAAGATTTGTATCTCTGTCTTAAACATGGAATCCTAGGGGGAGTCACTACCTATTTACTAATGCTGTAACTGTCGAAACCTTAAGAGAGGCTACCGTTATCCTCTGACAGGAAACTTGGTTGAACGAGACCCAGTGTTAGATGGTTTCCAGGTCTTTCCTCAAGCAGGCAGAGCAGGTAATGGAGGTCAGGCATCTGGTGGGCTTATTATTGCTGTGGATTCCTCTTTGGGTCTGAATGCTATAGCTCTGGATGATTTCCCATTTAGGGCTATTGCAGTGTCCTTTCTTTTCTCCCGGCTTGTCTGTTAAGAACATATTGGTTAACATGTACTGGCACAGAAGGATTGCAGGCCATGAACATTTTCTACAAGCGATCTTGGAATTTATTACACTGTGGTTAACGTCTAACCCTGATGGTAGGGTCATTCTTGCAAGGGTTCTAAATGCAAACTGTGTCACCCACGATCCGGACAAAGTCTCCCGAAATATCCTCTGATATGTTCTCCATGAACTACAAATCACAAATGGGCCGATGTTGGTGCATGGCCCTGGAGGCTCTGGGGCTTTCTCCTCTGAATAGAACTGATTTTGGAAAGATATATAATATGCAAACATGGTTTAGAGGAGATAGCGCTTCAACCCTGGATTTTGTGTTCATGGATGATTTTTTTGTCAGATTGTTGTACCTCCTTTTCTGTGTTTCGAAATGATTGGAGTGACCATGGTATTTTAAAAACTGAGTTTTAATATGATACTGAATACCAGGGAACGCTCCCGGGTTGTCTAATGTCAAAACAAATGCTTCACGTTCTGCAATTCGATGGTCCGATCTGAATATTGCCATCTTGAATCAGGAACTGCAATGCACGATGTTAGCAACTACACTAGAGTGGAAAATGGACGTGTTCAATAAGAATAACTTTGATGCTTTTTTATATGAAATAGTGAATCGTGTGAAAAGTAATAGTGGGTACAGACCAGTGAAGCCAAAAAGGAATCTAATTTTTTTAATGAGGAGTTAGCCAAAGCAAAGTCTACTCTGAGGAAAGAGGTTAGACAGTTGAAGGCATTGTCCATGGACTCAGTGTTAAAACTGACCAACAGCTTTTAGTGTTCTTAGTAATCAAAGTCTGGAGCATATTTGAGGCTTCCTTATGATTTAGTCCCATCCTATTAAGTCCTATCCAGTTTTTATATTGGAAGTTGAACTTTACCTTTGCTAAATTCTTGTCAGAGAGCACCAACGTATTAACTGAAAAGGATACGGTACTCAAAAAGATACAGGTGGTAGGGTCTTCCGGATCCCTGTTCACACGATTTGATAGTTGTGAAGTCAAGTTAAGACCTTCCAAATGATACAACGCTCTGACTGGTAAAACAGGCAGAGCGATGGATCACTGGAAAGGGCGTGGGTAAGGTATAGGAAGTCAGCCTAGAACAGAATAAAGTATCATAAATAACTGCCCTCAACCTGAGTATGATGGAACAGAAAAGGACATGAATGCACACACTGACCTTAAGTCTAAGGCAGAAGAATCCAGCAGAGTCTCTTGAGGAAATCCAAGGCAGAACAAACGACAAGGAAGGGAAGATTAGTAAGGGAGACTTATCCCGAATGGAACGAGGCTCACGCTAGATACCGGGTTGATGCACCACAGGATAGCGTCCAAAGTACTGTTCACTGTCACCTTCCAATAATCCTTGAAAAGCTTCCTTCCCACGTAGAGTAAAGTATAGAAATGAATCAATCCCCCTGTTAATATCACAGGTGCAGGAGTTGGAAATAGCGCCCTTTTTATGGTATAAACAAAGTACACGCGGTTCTGTACAACCGCGAAGAAAATAGCGTGCGCGTGTGGATTTACACGCGAGCAGGATTCACGCAGTCCAGGCCAGCAGCGCTTGAAGACAAAGAGTGCGTGTGGATTTACACGCGAGCAGGATTCACGCAGTCCAGGCCAGCAGCGCTTGAAGACAACATATGCGTGTGGATTTACACGCGAACAGGATTCACGCAGCCCAGGACAGCCGTGTTTGAAGACAACGTGCGCGTGTGGATTTTACACGCGAACAGGATTCACGCAGCCCAGGACAGCCGCGTTTGAAGACAACGTGCGTGTGTGGATTTTACACGCGAGCAGGATTCACGCAGTCCAGGCCAGCCGTGCTTGAAGATAGCGTGCGCGTGTGGATTTACACGCGAGCAGGATTCACGCAGTCCACGCCAGCCGTGCTTGAAGATAGCGTGCCCGTGTGGATTTGCACGTGAACAGGATTCACGCAGCCCAGGCCAGCCGCGTATGAAGACAACGTGCGCGTGTGGATTTACACGCAACCAAACAGCTCCAGGAATCAGCGTGTGGCGGAAAACACGCTATAGAAGGCCCAAAAAGTAGCTGTAGTAACCTGCAAGGATGCAGATCGGAGGTCCAGCTACACAACGCCAAATGATTCGATCAGAAGCAGCGAGTTAAGTTTCCACATTGCTTATATACGTAATGCCGTAGTTCACGTGATGAAGCAGAATACACGTGAAGTTAGCGACGTGAAAAGTGCAAACGTCGTTTTCCCGGCAACGTATCGAACAACCGCCATTTGGAATAGAACGGTCTAGCTGTTCTACGAGCGTAGGAGGTAGGACCACGTCCAGCATGCATGACAGTGCCATCCCCCAAAGGGGCAACCTCTCCCCTTCTCGTGTGAAAACGCTTCAATAAAGCAGGAGCATGAATATTAGAAAGAGGTTCCCAGGACCTATCTTCGGGACCATAGCCCTTCCAGTCCACCAGATAAAACGGCCTACCAGAACGTAGTCTCATATCCAGTATGTCCTGTACCTCATATTCATCTGAACCCCGCACAGAAATAGCAACAGGCCGTACAGGCAATCTAGTAGCTTCAGAACATGGCTTAATGAGTGACACGTGGAATACGGGATGCACTCGCCATCGTTGTGGCAAAGCCAGACGGACAGCAGCCGGATTAATTACTTGGAGCACTACATACGGACCAATGTATTTAGGCAATAATTTCTTTTTGCCTGGAATCCTCAAGTTCTTAGTGGACAGCCATACTTTCATACCCGCCTTGTAGATGTAACGCTCACCTGATTCTCGCAGAGGCGCCGGTCTTGACTGGGCGACTACCGTATCTTCAAAGGTGATGTGTAGCACCCGGTTGGCTCTTTGGGCTGGACCTCTGTGCACTGTATGCCTGACGTGTAGAGTAAGATGTCTGCAGATAGAAAATATGGGGTTAATGAACTGGGATTATTGGGGTGTCCCTATCTCTTTCCTCTTCTCCTCTCCTGTAGACCCCCAAAGGTTAACGCTCTCACCTTAGGTAACTTAATGCCGAGCTCTCCATCCGCCTCGGGGCAGGGTGCTGTAACCAGTTTCTTCACTGGATAGGTAGCGCAGGCCTCTTGACTTCAGAGGACTGCTGTCCGTCGTTTACTGCACGAACGGTAAGTTTCGAGTCATTCAAATGTCTTTAAAGTCTTTAGTAATGATGTCTCTTGTTTTGCAGGGTTCCGGCGATGGCGGATGACGGGCTGAAGTGAGTTGAAGATGGAGCCCGTGTGATGAATAGAAGCGCCTGGAAGCACTTAAGTAAGCGCTTGTTGCCTGCTTCACTATGCGCTCTAACTGTCTTTTTATTTTGCAGGTACGAGTTCGGAGCGGCTGCAGGGTGCCGGAATACCCACTGGATTAGATGTGGAAAGGAGTAATGGCACGTGAGTATTAAAGTTCCCCAATGTCTTTAAACGCACCTTGTTTTGTCTTTCAGATGCGGGATGCAGCGCCGAAGGCCTCCGGAGCGTGCAAAGAGTTGGTAAACTTTTGTCTTTCAGATGCCGGAATGCAGTGTGAAGACCTCCGGAGCGCACGAAGAGTAGGTAAGCCTTTGCCTTTCAGATGCCGGAATGCTAACCTGTTCTTTCTTGTCTTTATAGGTGTTGCTGAAGACTGGATTCAGGATGGTAAGCCTTTTCCTTTCAGATGCCGGAATGCTAACCTGTTCTTTCTTGTCTTTATAGGTGTTGCTGAAGACTGGATTCAGGATGGTAAGCCTTTTTCCTTAGGCCCAGGACCGGATGCAGAAGACACGATGAGCGTTCTGCTGCAGAGGTTGCAGAATAACGCAAAGCAAGATTCATCCACCGGGTGTGGTTTAAATAGCCTCCTGTAGTGCTTAGGTGTCTCCTTCCACAGCCACGCCTAAGTAAGAAAAGAGTTCCTGGTAAGAAAAGAGTTCCTGCCTTCCAGAAGAGTTCCAGTGTTCTGAATCTAGGGAGTGGCTCCAGCCCCACCCAACAGGAAAAGTAGTTCCAAACAGAAGAGGATCAGAGGCTCAACTGGCAGGCAAGTAAGCAGCATGGTCTGCTGAAGGTAAGTCCACCCAAGCATTATGAGCCCGGCGCTTCCAGCGCTGGGACTGGGCATATTTATGAGCCTGGTGCCACTGGCGCCAGGACTGGGTCCAAAAGGTCCCAATTGGGACTGGTTGGCACTCGGAACCTGGGTTATGGATCTGCTTCCAAGGAAGTTGGGAAAACCCTGACCTTTTGGAAGCAGAGATCATGACAGTACCCCCCCTCAAGGCCCCTCCCAAACCGGGCTTCTCCGGGGGTTTTGGCTTGTCAGGAAATGTTCGGTGAAATCTTTTGATTAGGCGAGGAGCGTGGACATATTCAGCAGGTTCCCAGGATCTCTCTTGGGGGCCGTAGCCTTTCCAGTCAATTAGGTAGAATAGTTTAGATTTGGAGATCTTGGAGTCCAGAATGCTTTTGACTTCAAACTCGAGTTCTCCATCCACTAGGATAGGTTTTGGAGATTTGGTTAGTCGGGTTTGAGGTTGCACGGGTTTTAATAGAGAGACGTGGAAGACCGGATGTATCTTCATGTGCGGGGGCAAGTCCAACTTGACCGCTACTGGGTTTACTATGGTAGTGATGGAATAGGGACCAAGGTATCTTGGGTTGAATGTGCGTGGCCCTTTTAGAGATAGATATTTGGTGGATAACCAGACTTGATCCCCTACTTGATAGTGAGGGGCTTCCTTCCGATGTTGATCTGCTCCTTTCTTGTATTGTTCTTTAGCCCTTTGAAGGTGAGAAACAGCTTCCTTAAAGGCTTGGGTGATTGTAGAATGCAGGTAGTCTACTGCTGGTGTTTCAAGATCTTGGAGGGGATCCAACTCCGAGGTTCGAGGGTGACTGCCGTACAAAAGAAAAAACGGGGTTTTCCCAGTTCCCGAATGGACAGAGTTATTGTAGGCATACTCGGCTATCCAAAGGATATCTTTCCAAGTTTTTTCAGTTTGTTGCAGCATGCAGCGTAAATACTGTTCCAGAGTTTGATTGGTCCTCTCGGTTTGTCCGTCGGTCTGAGGGTGGTGACTGGTCGATAGTCTCACATCAATTTGAGCCGACGGACAGCAACTTCGCCAAAAATGAGAAATAAATTGACTACCTCGATCCGAAATTAGAACCGAAGGAAAACCGTGCAGTCGGACGATGTTTTCGAGAAATTCTCGGGCCAGAGTTGCTGCTGTTGGCAAGCCTTTGAGCGGAATGAAATGCGCCATCTTGGAGAATAAGTCCACGATTACTAGAATCGTATTGTATCCGGAGCATGGAGGTAGATCGGTGATGAAGTCCATAGAAAGCGTATGCCAAGGGCGAGGTGGGATGTCAATAGGGCGTAAGAGGCCTGCTGGTCTTTCCTTTTGACTCTTGTTTTGGGCGCATACTCCACAGGACATTATAAAGTCTCTGATATCTTTTTTCCAAGACGGCCACCAGAAGTAGCGCTTGATCTTTTCTGAGGTCTTGGCTATACCGGGATGACCTTCCATTAAAGAGTCGTGATAACAAGAGATTACTTTTTTCTGTAAATCTGTGCTGGGTAGGTATAATCGTTCTTGGAAATACAATAAGTTGTCCTTTACTGCAAAGTCCTTTCCCTGCAGATGCCAATTCTGTATGTCTGCTGGAGTTACAAGTTGCCTGGCTTTATCCTTAACTTCCTCTATGGATTCTGTGGCAATTACACCCAGAATTCTTTGTTCGGGAATGATTGGTACAGGTTTAGGGTTGACCAAGTGTTCTTCCACTCCCATCCGAGAAAGGGCATCGGCTTTACCGTTCTTTGTACCAGGTCGATAGGTAATTATGAAGTCAAACTCGGCAAAGAATAATGCCCAACGGAGTTGTCTAGAGGATTGGGCTTTTGCGGTCTTCAAATATTGCAGGTTTCGGTGATCCGTAATCACAGTAACGGTGTGTCGGGCCCCCAGCAGATAATGCCGCCAAGCCTTAAAGGCAGACTTGATAGCCAGAAGTTCCTTGTCAGTAATCGTGTAATTGATTTCAGGAGGCGAGAATTTGCGGGACCAAAATGCCACGGGATGCAACTGATTGGTTACCGGGTCCTTTTGTGATAGAACTGCCCCCATGGCAAGGCTTGAAGCATCAGTTTCCACGATGTAGGGGAGTTCGGGGCGAGGGTGTTTTAAGATTGGTGCAGAGATAAATTTAGTCTTCAAATCCTGGAAAGCTTGTTCCGCCTCGCTAGACCATTCAAACCGTTTGTTTTTCTTTAACAAGGCAGTGATGGGCTGGTGTTAGGCGATCCTCTGCACACCAGGCCACGACACATCAGAACACTGCTCACATTCCCCCAACATCTCCTCCCAAGCTTCGAGGCTCAAGTGATTCGGTGAAACCACAGAACCGAAAACTCCGTACCAGTGTACGGGCTCGATTGCAACCCTTTCTGCATTGGCAACTGCTTTGGAGAACGTATAGCAGAAAGGGCGGCCTTACGTCTTCACGCCGGTCACGTGATACGCTATGGCGTTCCCCATGTGATCTTGGTGGACGTCACATGATCCAGAGAAGTCACATGACCCAGGGGCGATCAGTATAAAGTTCTGAGAGACAGAACGCTCATTGCTTCTCAGCTGGCTTCGGACACTGTTTGGCGTTACATCTTGCTCCTTGTTACCTTGATCACGGAACTCTATCTCGGACTCCCTCGGACACCCCTTGGTACTTTTGCTTGGAACTGTTTACCTGTTGCCGGATATTTGGACTGCACCTCGACTTGTCTTTGGATCATCCCTTGGTACCTTGCTGATCTTCTACGCCTTTTCCCTACTGGGGATTCAAGTCAAGCCCCGACTCCCACAGGTGGCTACTCTTCATCCACGCTAACCTGCGGTTCTTCCATTCCAGGGACCGCCGCATCTAATGAGCCTCGAACCTCCCTACTAGGTTACCTGGGTCTCCCTTACACCAGATAGGTAAGACACTTTAGATTCTTTTGTTTACCTGCCTGTATTGTGATTGCCTGGTGCTTAACCTCCTTCCTTCTTGACAGCAGCATCGGTGTTCCAGAGGCTCAGTGGATCTGGGAAGACATCTCTCACCTGTGGCCTCAAGGGTCGCACAGCGGGTTTCTATTTCGTTCCCCTGTGCGTCACTTGGGGACGGAGGTCTCATCGGTCTACACGACACTCAAGTCAGAACAGACTGAGAAGCCGTATAGTCGTGTTAGACGATGCAGGGATCCACGGACGAACCCATAACTGCTTTAGTTCAGGCAATTACAATACTAAGGGCAGATATGGCCGCCGCGAACACAGTGATCCACCAAAGGCTGGATACCATACAGAGCGTTCAGCATTCCCTTCCTGCAGACCCGGAGTTTGGAGAGGGCAGCTCCTCCCCTACACCGCCAGTCCCGACTCCAATAGTCCTCCCAACTCCTTCCCCCCTGGCTGCTCCTGAACGTTACCAGGGTGATCCCAAGACATTCAGAACCTTTGTTAACCAGTGCAAGTTACATTTCTTATGCAGGCCTTTGGCTTTTCCCACATCCACTGCTAAGGCCGCCTTCGCCCTTTCCCATTTAGCTGGAACAGCTGCCGCTTGGGCTAATCCCCTGTTAGAAAACAATAGCCCAGTTCTTTACGACTTTTGATTTGTTGGTCCTAGAAATGTCCCGAGTATTCGATACTCGACACAAGGCACAGTCTAGGGATTTGGAGTTGTTGGAATTGACTCAGGGCAAAAGAACGCTGATAGATTACATCACCAGGTTTAATCAGCTAGTTGCGGAAACATCATGGCCAGAAAATAAGCGGGCGGTGGTCTTTTATAGGGGGTTGAGTAACACCATGAAAGACGCTTTAGCAGTGATCCCTTCTATGCCTACTCAGTACCAGGAATTGGTTGATCTCGTCCTGCAGGTAGATGCACGCCGAGCGGAGCGTAGAGCTGAATCGGGGGCCTCCTCCTCTCCTCCTCTTGTTAATACTCCCGTTTCCGTTACTGAAGAACCTATGCAAGTGGGAGGGGTACGCAGTCCTATTACAACATCTGAGAGGGAACGAAGAAAGGTTGATAATGCGTGCTTTTACTGTGGCACCACTGGACATTTCGTGAAAGAGTGTCCTCGACGTCCCAAGAAGAGTCAGGTTTTTCGGATGGCTCGACCTTAGAACCGGAGACCAGGTCGAGTGTCCCATCATCTTCTCCGGGAACCCCTCTTACCTTTGCTCGTGTTCAACCTATCTCCGTAAAAGCTACTCTATGTCCCTCTACTGGCCTTCTACATGCAGTCAATATCATTATTGATTCTGGTGCCACTGGTAATTACATAGATATTGATTTGGCCCATTCCCTCAATCTACCTTTAGTGGTAAAAACACGACCGGAACCTGTCCAAGCCGTAGACGGCTCCGCATTGATTTCTGGTCCTGTTAGACATCAAACTGCACCCCTCTTGTTGAACATACAGGACATACACACAGAAACCTTAAGTTTTGATTTGATCACCGCACCTCAATTCGGTATCATACTAGGGATTCCCTGGTTACGTGAACATAATCCATTGGTCAATTGGCAAGCAGGCACTGTACTCTTTGAGTCCGATATTTGTCAGAATTATTGTCTCCCGATCCATCAAGCCCCTGACACACCCTCTCGGGTCTTGGGAGCCCTAGCACAACTCACACTGACGGTTGACGATCCAGAAGTCATACAGTCTCATACTGTTGGGGGGTTGGTGTCTGGGATCCCGCCAGAATATCTGGCTTTCGAATCAGTTTTCGATCGAGGCTCGTCTGAGGTACTTCCTCCACATAGACCTTATGACTGCCCAATCGAATTGCTTCCTAATTCCACCGTTCCTTCGGGCAGGATCTACTCTCTGTCTCCTTCGGAGGAACTGGTGTTAAAAGAATATGTACAGAACGCCCTGCGTTTAGGACACATCCGCCCCTCCACTTCACCAGCGGCAAGTCCTATCTTCTTTGTACCTAAGAAGGAGGGGGATTTACGTCCTTGTGTGGATTATCGGCGTCTTAACGCGATCACCAAGAAGGATAGATATCCCATCCCGTTAATCACTCCACTCTTAGATCATTTAACACATGCTTCCATTTTTACCAAACTTGATCTACGCGGCGCATACAATTTGGTACGCGTTCGCGAGGGAGACGAGTGGAAAACTTCTTTCTGTACTTGTTACGGATTGTACGAATATCTTGTCATGCCCTTTGGCTTATGTAATGCCCCGGCCACGTTCCAACGATTCATGAATGACATTTTCAGGGATATTCTGGATGTGTACATGGTTGTGTATTTGGACGACATCCTGATCTTCTCTCGTGATCTGGATGACCATGTAAAACACGTCCGAGAAGTATTAACCCGTTTAAGCAAACATTCCTTATTTGCCAAACCTGAGAAATGTCAGTTCCATAAGACCTCTGTTGAGTTTTTGGGTTTCCACATCACCCCTGGGGCGTTATCCA
The DNA here is from genome assembly GCF_040938575.1 of Ambystoma mexicanum. Classification (NCBI taxonomy): domain Eukaryota; kingdom Metazoa; phylum Chordata; class Amphibia; order Caudata; family Ambystomatidae; genus Ambystoma; species Ambystoma mexicanum. The sequence continues at coordinate 188,733,236 of NC_090924.1, read as the reverse complement.
TGAACGAGTCTAAGGTCAAAGCAGTCTTAGATTGGCCAGTACCTCAAACACTCAAGTCCTTGCAGGCCTTTTTAGGATTCGCCAACTTCTATAGGCGTTTCATCTCTTCCTTTTCCACGATTGTAGCCCCACTCACGGCCCTGACTAGTCCTCGGGTACCATATCAGTGGCAGAGAGAACAGCAGGAGGCTTTTGAGACTCTGAAAACCGCCTTTACTACCGCACCGGTACTCCAACATCCCAATCCGGATCTTCCGTTCATAGTCGAGGCAGATGCCTCTTCCTTTGCCCTCGAGGCGGTGCTGTCACAAACGTGTCCTAATACCGGCAAATTACATCCAGTGGCATTCCACTCCCGTAAGTTTTCCAGTACTGAGTCTCATTATACCGTTACGGAAAAAGAACTCTTGGCGGTCATGGACGCGTTCCGTGTTTGGCGTCATCATCTTCTGGGGGCTAAGTATCCTGTCACAGTATACTCCGATCATCGGAACCTACAGGATTTGGCCTCCCTGAAATGCATTAATAGCAGACAGGTCCGATGGCATCTTTTCTTTTCCTCCTTTGACTTCCGTATTATGCACCGTCCTGGAACGGCACATGGGAAGGCGGATGCCTTGTCACGTTCCCCGGGGGGGGGGTCCAGTTGCCTACATTCCCCGACACTGTTCTCGAAAAGAGTCATGTGATTTGTCTCTGTACTCCCTCATTGTCACTGATAGACTCGGTTCGATCCTGGACTAGCGATCATTCTGACCAGTTACGAGAATGGGATCCGGTATATTCTGATGGTTTACCTTTCGTACATGAACGCCTGTTCCTTCCTACACCTGATACACGTAATCTTGCCCTTGAGTGGTCTCATGACGCTCCCTTTAATGCCCATCCCGGACAAGAGCGCACTTTAGACCTTCTCAAGCGTTGGTGTTGGTGGCCTTCTATGAAGCGCGATGTGGAGTGTTATGTCAGGTCTTGTGCGGTATGTGCTCAGGCTAAACATCAAAGGGGTCGACCGATTGGGTTGTTGCTTCCGCTTCCGGTACCTCCCAGGCCCTGGCATACATTGACAATGGATTTCGTTACCGATCTCCCCAAGTCGAAAGGCTTCGATACCATCTGGGTAGTGGTGGACACGTTCACAAAAATGGCCCGTTTTGTTCCTTGCAAAGGTATCCCTTCGGCCCCTGTCTTGGCGGACTTGTTTTTTGAACATGTGTTTATGCTATTCGGCCTCCCTTCGGTCATTGTTTCCGATCGAGGTTCACAGTTCACCTCTCGGTTTTGGAGATCCTTGACGAAACTATTGGGCATTGATACGAGGTATTCTTCGGCCTATCATCCGGAGACCGATGGTCAGACCGAAAGGACGAATCAATCGATGGAACAGTACCTTCGTTGCCTCATATTGCAACATCAGTCCTCTTGGTTGGCCGTTTTGCGGCTTGCGGAGTTCGCGTATAACAATGCGGCTCATTCAGCTACTGGTTATTCTCCTTTTTACGCCCTCTATGGTCAACATCCCAAGGTTTTGCCGGTCACTGATGCCTCTGGTTCTTCGAATCCTGCGGCCACGACATGTCTTAGGGATCTTTCTGCTATTCATGCGAGTACAGTGGTTCATCTCACTGAAGCAAAGGCCTCTATGAAGGCCCGTGTGGATGGCAAACGTCGTGCTGCTCCCCCTCTGGTGGTGGGTTCTAGGGTCTGGTTATCTTCCCGACATCTTCGCCTAGTGGGTTGCCGGAAATTGCTGCCTCGCTTTGTCGGGCCGTATGTGATCTCACAGGTTGTTAATCCGGTGGCTTTCCGTCTAGTACTCCCCAGCTCTTGGCGTATCCATCCTGTGTTTCATGTCTCCCTCCTCAAACCCTGTCCTGACTCAGTCCGTCTTCGTACCCCTGTTGCGCCGGTGTCCTTGACCTCTCCTGATGTTTTTGAGGTGTCGGCCATTTTGGGTTCTAGATGGTTTAGGGGTAGGCTCCAGTTTCTGGTGGATTGGACGGGTTACGGCCCGGAGGAGCGTTCGTGGGTTTCCGCATCTGATTTGAACGCCCCGCGGTTGGTAGCCCGCTTCCATAGGGATCATCCGTCCTGCCCACGGGGTCGTGGGCCGTTGGGGGGGGGCTATGTTAGGCGATCCTCTGCACACCAGGCCACGACACATCAGAACACTGCTCACATTCCCCCAACATCTCCTCCCAAGCTTCGAGGCTCAAGTGATTCGGTGAAACCACAGAACCGAAAACTCCGTACCAGTGTACGGGCTCGATTGCAACCCTTTCTGCATTGGCAACTGCCTTGGAGAACGTATAGCAGAAAGGGCGGCCTTACGTCTTCACGCCGGTCACGTGATACGCTATGGCGTTCCCCATGTGATCTTGGTGGACGTCACATGATCCAGAGAAGTCACATGACCCAGGGGCGATCAGTATAAAGTTCTGAGAGACAGAACGCTCATTGCTTCTCAGCTGGCTTCGGACACTGTTTGGCGTTACATCTTGCTCCTTGTTACCTTGATCACGGAACTCTATCTCGGACTCCCTCGGACACCCCTTGGTACTTTTGCTTGGAACTGTTTACCTGTTGCCGGATATTTGGACTGCACCTCGACTTGTCTTTGGATCATCCCTTGGTACCTTGCTGATCTTCTACGCCTTTTCCCTACTGGGGATTCAAGTCAAGCCCCGACTCCCACAGGTGGCTACTCTTCATCCACGCTAACCTGCGGTTCTTCCATTCCAGGGACCGCCGCATCTAATGAGCCTCGAACCTCCCTACTAGGTTACCTGGGTCTCCCTTACACCAGATAGGTAAGACACTTTAGATTCTTTTGTTTACCTGCCTGTATTGTGATTGCCTGGTGCTTAACCTCCTTCCTTCTTGACAGCAGCATCGGTGTTCCAGAGGCTCCGTGGATCTGGGAAGACATCTCTCACCTGTGGCCTCAAGGGTCGCACAGCGGGTTTCTATTTCGTTCCCCTGTGCGTCACTTGGGGACGGAGGTCTCATCGGTCTACACGACACTCAAGTCAGAACAGCTGGACTATTCGAGAGAATTCGGGGATAAACCTGCGGTAAAAGTTAGCGAAGCCTAACATGCTTTGCACACCTTTTACGGAGGATGGTGATGGCCATTTGAGAACTGCATCGACCTTCTTTGAATCCATACGCACTCCGCCAGGTGATAATATGAATCCCAAGAATTCAACTTCAGTCACGTTGAAAACACATTTTTCCAACTTAGCGAAAAGTTTGTGTTGACGCAATCTTTCGAGGACCATTTTCACGTGTTTCCGATGTTCAGATTCCGATGAAGAATAAACGAGGATGTCGTCAATGTAAACAACAACACATACATCTATGAGCTCTCTGAGGACATCGTTCATAAAATATTGAAAGGCGGCTGGGGCATTGCAAAGTCCGAAGGGCATGACCTGATATTCAAATAGCCCATACTTGGTGCGGAAGGCCGTCTTCGATTCATCGCCCTCTTTTACTCGTACCAAGTGGTAAGCTCCTCTAAGATCCAGCTTTGTATATATGCATGCTTTTCTGACTTGGTCCAGGAGTTCAGGGATCAAAGGTAACGGATATCTATTCTTAACGGTGATCTGGTTCAGGGAGCGATAATCGATACAAGTTCTAAGGTCTCCTTCCTTTTTTGGAACGAAGAACAAAGCTGAAGAAGCAGGGGACTTGGAAGGACGAATAAACCCATTTGCCAGGTATTGATCCAGGTATTGTCGAAGGTGAAGGTTCTCAGGCTCGGTGAGGGCATACATTCTACTACAAGGAGGAGTAGATCCAGGTATCAGGTCTATCTGGCAGTCATAAGACCTATGAGGAGGTAGAGAGTTAGCCTGATCCTTCCGGAAAACATCTTGGTATTCTAGGTATTCGGGAGGTAACTGGGGAGTCTCTGAAGAAATTGCGGCCAGTGCAACACCAGGTGGAGGGTGACAAGTAGAGACACATTCTGGAAACTGGACCGTTCTTGCTCGCCAATCGATCAGAGGATTGTGTTTCTCTAACCAAGGTATTCCTAGAATAATCTGAAACTGAGGGGCCTTGATCACATCGAACACGATCTTCTCATGGTGTCCATCTTGACTTACTAGCGTCACCTCTTGAGTGGTATGCGTTACTGGCCCGGAGGCTATCGCCGTACCATCCACCGTAGTAATGACGTCCTTTACAGCCTTGGGACAAAGAGTTAGATTCATCCTCAAAACCATTTCATGATCCACATAATTGCCGATGGCACCGCTGTCGACGTAAGCTTCAATTGCATGTAATCGATCCGGATTATCAGGGCTAATGAGGACCATAGGTATCACGAAATGCGAGGTCACGGAACTGGTTTTCACGCTCGGCAAGAGGACCTCTATTCTTGTCGGGCGAGGTCGTTTCCCTGCTCAGAGTTTGTAACTTTGGTAACTGCAGCTCCTACTGCCTTCTTGGCAGGTTTCACCGGACAGTCTCGAAGAAAGTGCCCTGAGTTTCCGCAATATAGGCATAATTGCAACTGTTTCCTCCTTTCCCGCTCCCTTTGTGTTAGAGGACCTTTCAGACCCCCTATTTGCATGGGTTCCCCGGAGTCTACTCCTTTGGAAGGAGTTGGCGGTTTGGAAAATACTCGAGCATCAAACTTGGAACGATCGGCCTTCCTGTTCTGCAGCCTGTGATCTATTTGAACGACCAAGTCTATATAATCCGAACAGTCTTGTGGGGGATTCACTACTTGGGCTAAAACGTCTTTGAGCTCTCCACGTAGACCTCTATAAAACAGCGTAATCCTTTTGTCCTCAGGCCATTGAGTTTCCACTATTAGTCTATTGAAAGATGCAATATAAGCCAAAAGGTCTTGATTACCCTGTCGCAACGAAAGAAGCTCATTGTCCAAGGCCTGCCCCTGTGAATGTCTTGCGAACAGTTTTTCCATACTAAGCTGAAAGGCTTGAAAATCATGGAGAACCGGATCATCTTGATTAACTAGAGGGATCGACCAGTCTGCCGCATTGCCACTAAGGTACGAAAGTACAAAAGCTACTTTTGCTTGATCAGTTGGAAAGGCTGCTGGCCGGCATAAGAAGTGCAACCGGCACTGATTGATAAATACTGCAAACCTCTTTGGGTCACCAGAAAATCGTTCGGGCGGAGCCAGAGGTACATTCCCAGGTAGGTTGATCTGCACTGGATTCATAGAGGATGTTGAAGGAAGATTTGCCCCTGATGCGGGTAACGGGGTCTGTCCGGCTTGTGACTGTAGCACTTGTCTAGCAAGATTGTCTGTTCTCTCCTTGGAAATAATTACTTCCCTTCTTAGAGCATTCGTTTCCTGACGAGCTGCATGCACTTCTGCCCTTAGTTCCCCAAGTAACCGGGCTAGGGGGTCAGTATCCGAGGTTTCCATAGCGCCTGGGCGAGAGTTTTGCGGTAGGCTTTGCGTTCTGTAACGCTCACCTGATTCTCGCAGAGGCGCCGGTCTTGACTGGGCGACTACCGTATCTTCAAAGGTGATGTGTAGCACCCGGTTGGCTCTTTGGGCTGGACCTCTGTGCACTGTATGCCTGACGTGTAGAGTAAGATGTCTGCAGATAGAAAATATGGGGTTAATGAACTGGGGTTATTGGGGTGTCCCTATCTCTTTCCTCTTCTCCTCTCCTGTAGACCCCCAAAGGTTAACGCTCTCACCTTAGGTAAGTGAATGCCGAGCTCTCCATCCGCCTCGGGGCAGCGTGCTGTAACCAGTTTCTTCACTGGATAGGTAGCGCAGGCCTCTTGACTTCAGAGGACTGCTGTCCGTCGTTTACTGCACGAACGGTAAGTTTCGAGTCATTCAAATGTCTTTAAAGTCTTTAGTAATGATGTCTCTTGTTTTGCAGGGTTCCGGCGATGGCGGATGACGGGCTGAAGTGAGTTGAAGATGGAGCCCGTGTGATGAATAGAAGCGCCTGGAAGCACGTAAGTAAGCGCTTGTTGCCTGCTTCACTATGCGCTCTAACTGTCTTTTTATTTTGCAGGTACGAGTTCGGAGCGGCTGCAGGGTGCCGGAATACCCACTGGATTAGATGTGGAAAGGAGTAATGGCACGTGAGTATTAAAGTTCCCCAATGTCTTTAAACGCACCTTGTTTTGTCTTTCAGATGCGGGATGCAGCGCCGAAGGCCTCCGGAGCGTGCGAAGAGTTGGTAAACTTTTGTCTTTCAGATGCCGGAATGCAGTGTGAAGACCTCCGGAGCGCACGAAGAGTAGGTAAGCCTTTGCCTTTCAGATGCCGGAATGCTAACCTGTTCTTTCTTGTCTTTATAGGTGTTGCTGAAGACTGGATTCAGGATGGTAAGCCTTTTCCTTTCAGATGCCGGAATGCTAACCTGTTCTTTCTTGTCTTTATAGGTGTTGCTGAAGACTGGATTCAGGATGGTAAGCCTTTTTCCTTAGGCCCAGGACCGGATGCAGAAGACACGATGAGCGTTCTGCTGCAGAGGTTGCAGAATAACGCAAAGCAAGATTCATCCACCGGGTGTGGTTTAAATAGCCTCCTGTAGTGCTTAGGTGTCTCCTTCCACAGCCACGCCTAAGTAAGAAAAGAGTTCCTGGTAAGAAAAGAGTTCCTGCCTTCCAGAAGAGTTCCAGTGTTCTGAATCTAGGGAGTGGCTCCAGCCCCACCCAACAGGAAAAGTAGTTCCAAACAGAAGAGGATCAGAGGCTCAACTGGCAGGCAAGTAAGCAGCATGGTCTGCTGAAGGTAAGTCCACCCAAGCATTATGAGCCCGGCGCTTCCAGCGCTGGGGCTGGGCATATTTATGAGCCTGGTGCCACTGGCGCCAGGACTGGGTCCAAAAGGTCCCAATTGGGACTGGTTGGCACTCGGAACCTGGGTTATGGATCTGCTTCCAAGGGAGTTGGGAAAACCCTGACCTTTTGGAAGCAGAGATCATGACAGTAGACAGGTGCGGGTACTCTATGAGCATCGGCATAGAACTTGTCGCGTCTTTTAGCCTGCTCCAATTGCTGCTTCACTTTCCTCTGTAATTTCTTCAGATCACGAAAAGTACGGCCTGCGGCAGGAGTATCCAAAGACAAGCTGGAATCCAAAGGTATTGATCGGGGGTGTTGTCCATAAAGAGCATAGAACGGTGAAGTGCCTATGGCACTATGATAGGAGTTGTTATAGGCGAATTCTGCTGCCGGCAGGACCGTGAGCCAATCCGATTGGTACTGCAGACACAGACACCGCAGATATTGTTCCATAGTGCAGTTGACTCTTTCGGTCTGTCCATCAGTTTGAGGGTGATAAGCACTGGACATTCTATCATCAATCAGTAATGCAGATGTTAGTGCTCTCCAAAAGTGTGACGCAAACTGTGAGCCCCTGTCCGTAATGATTACTGACGGTAGACCAAAGAAACGAAATATATGTTGGATGAATAGGTCAGCCAGAACAGCAGCGGTTGGTAAACCAATACAGGGAATATAAAGAGCCAATTTAGTGAAATAATCCACTACAACCCATATGGTATCGTACTCCTGGTTTGGTGGGAGTTCTACCACAAAGTCCATAGATATCATGTCCCATGGTTTGTTAGGGACAGGTAGGGACTGGAGTAAGCCCACTGGTTTACCAGGAGTGTTTTTACATTGGATGCATACAGAACAAGTTGATACATGATCTATGACATCTTTTGACATGGATGGCCACCAGCACCATCTTTTGAGCAGCTCTAGTGTTTTCTTCCGTCCAGGATGGGCTGCGATCAAGGAATCATGATTCCACTTGAGGGCTTTATTCCGCGTTGAAGACGTCGGTAGGTAGAGCACTCCTTGTGTGAATGGTAAACCGTTATGTACGTCCAGATTCATATCCTGGATAACTTGTGGATGTTTTTTCACCCACTCTTGTACTTCGGTTTTTAAGGATGGTTGAACAGAACAACTACATATTACATGATCTGCCAACAACTGCTTTTGTACTTGTGCTTCTTCCTTCGCCTCTTCACCCATACGAGACAACGCGTCCGACTTAACGTGTTCTCGGGCAGGACGATATGTGACCCGGAAATCGTATTGGGCACAAAAGACATGCCATCTGGCCTGTCGGGCCGTAAGGCATTTCATAGATTTGAATGCTTGAAGATTTCTATGGTCAGAGTACACCAACACCTGATGTTTGGCCCCAAGAAGATGATGATGCCATTCTCGGAAGGCATCCTTGATAGCCTGCAATTCCCGCTCAGTGACGGTGTAATTTCGTTCATATGGGGTAAGTTTGCGAGAGAAGAAAGCCACTGGGTGCTCCTCCTTGGTTTCTGTGCAAACTTGTGAGAGTACCGCTCCAGTAGCGACACTGGATGCATCCGCTTCAACGATAAACTGGCGATCTGGATCTGGATGTTGAAGCACGGGTGCAGTGGTAAACGCTTCCTTCAACTTTTCGAATGATGCTTGGGCATTTTGGTTCCAACAGAAAGGAACTTTGGAACTAGTTAAAGCCGTCAAAGGAGCCACTGTTTTGGAGAAGGAATGAATAAATCTGCGATAAAAATTTGCAAAGCCTAAGAAAGACTGTAATGACTTGACATTGTGCGGAATAGGCCAATTCAATATGGCCTTCACCTTGGAACGGCTCATTCGAGCACCTAGATTGGTAATGTCATAACCCAGGAATTCCACTTCCTGTGAATGAAAGACGCATTTCTCGGCTTTCACATAAAGAAGGTTCTCCCTGAGTCGTTGTAGGACTGTAGAAACGTGTTTGACGTGTTCCGAAAAAGATGATGAATAGATCAGAATGTCATCCAGATAAATCACCACAAACTGGTCCATTATGTCCCGGAATATATCATTCATGAAGAATTGAAAAGTGGCGGGAGCGTTGCACAGACCAAAAGGCATCACCAAATACTCGTAAAGACCATACCGTGTCTTGAAAGCGGTCTTCCATTCGTCGCCTTCACAAATGCGAACTAAATTGTATGCTCCTCGCAAGTCCAATTTGGTGAAGTAACTGGAAGTACCTAATTGATCTAATAGAACGTTTATCAGTGGTAAAGGATATTGGTTTTTTATGGTGATGTCGTTAAGTGCCCTGTAATCAATGCAAGGCCTTAGATCCCCCTCTTTCTTTGGAACAAAGAATAGAGGAGACGCAGCAGGTGATTGTGATGGCCGTATGAAACCCATCGCTAAAGCTTTGTCAATGTATTCTTTCAACACAACGTCTTCTTTTGGGGTCAGTGAATATAAACGACCTGTAGGGATTTTGGCACCAGGAATCAATTCAATAGGACAGTCGTACTGTCGATGGGGAGGCAATTGTTCTGCCTGGCCTTTATCAAAGACATCAGCGTACTCAGCGTATTTGCATGGTATGGTAGTGTCGCTTTGATGTATCACGCTGATAGTTGAAGCTCCCCCCATAGAGGCCAATATGTGTTGCTTGTTTGACACCTCCTGACTGGTAAAGCAATGTTCATTGCAATGAATCGAAGGATACTGGAGCAATCCCGAAACCCAGTCAACGGTGGGATTATGAAGGGTTAACCATGCAAGACCAAGTATGATTTCGTACTGTGGAGCAGCTATGACATCGAAGACGATTTCTTCCGAATGATTATTCGATAATGTCATCTGAACAGATACCGTCTCCTGGGTTACCGTACCAGAAGTCAAAACAGATCCGTCCACGGTATTAACCGTTTCAGGTTTGTTTTTGTTTACAAGGGGTATGGAACAGTTCTTGGCATATGTGATGTCTATGTAATTGTTGGTGGCTCTGGAATCAACCATGGCCTTGGAAACCAATTCTCGTTCATCACAACGTAACGTCACCTCAACAATTACGGGTGCGTGATTAGGAATGGTACTGGAGTCCGATGAAACACTCGACATAGGGACTCCTGCTATTGTCGAGTTTTGGCGTTTCCCGAACGCTTGATGGGTTTTTTAGGACATGTCGCCAATAAATGCTCGGATGAACCGCAATACATACATAAATGGTTCTTTCTTCGGTTCTCTCGTTCTGCATTGGACAACCGGCCTCTCACGGCGCCAATCTGCATGGGTTCGGGATCGTTCGAGAGGACTGCCGGTGTCTCTGAACGCACCGAGGCTTGTATGAAGGGCTTTTTCTCTCCTTTCCGAGCATTCCTTCGGGCATCGATTTGTAGAACCAAATCGAGCAACTCTGCGAATCCCGTAGGAACCACCGGAACTGTAGATAAGGCATCTTTCAGTTCTTCTGAAAGACCCTTGTAGAAAACAGCCGTTTTCTTGCCGTCAGGCCATTGAGTTTCGGCTGTTAGTTGATTGAACCGGGCAATGTAAGGCAAAAGAGGTTGATTGCCTTGTTGCAGATTAAGTAACTCCAGATCCATGGCTTGAGTTGCATAACGCATGTCAAAGACTTTACTCATAGCAGCCAAGAGATCGTCACAGTCGTACAACAAAGGGCTATTTGTTTCCAACAAAGGGTTAGCCCAAGCAGCAGCAGTGCCCCCTAAATGGGAAAGCACGAATGCTGCTTTTGTGGTTAGGTCAGGAAAAGATGTAGGACGGCAAAGAAAATGGAGTCGGCACTGATTAACGAAGGTTCTATAGGTTTTGGGATCACCAGTGAACCGTTCCGGAGGGGCCAAGGGAAACTGAGTGGGCATAACCACATTAATAGTTTCCTGTGGGGGTGTCATAGTCCCGGATCCAGATGCAGTGGCCATTGGAACCTGTGCTCCCTGAGAACTACTGTGCATGGCGTCTTGCATAACGTCCATACGGTGCCGTAACATGTCCTGTGCTGTAACCATTTCATTTCTCAAATCGCTGATCAACTGAGTCAAAACAGCTAAAGGATCCGTACCCTCCATGGCTTCTGATTCTGTCAGAGAGCACCAACGTATTAACTGAAAAGGATACGGTACTCAAAAGGATACAGGTGGTAGGGTCTTCCGGATCCCTGTTCACACGATTTGATAGTTGTGAAGTCAAGTTAAGACCTTCCAAATGATACAACTCTCTGACTGGTAAAACAGGCAGAGCGATGGATCACTGGAAAGGGCGCGGGTAAGGTATAGGAAGTCAGCCTAGAACAGAATAAAGTATCATAAATAACTGCCCTCAACCTGAGTATGATGGAACAGAAAAGGACATGAATGCACACACTGACCTTAAGTCTAAGGCAGAAGAATCCAGCAGAGTCTCTTGAGGAAATCCAAGGTAGAACAAACGACAAGGAAGGGAAGATTAGTAAGGGAGACTTATCCCGAACGGAACGAGGCTCACGCTAGATACCGGGTTGATGCACCACAGGATAGCGTCCAAAGTACTGTTCACTGTCACCTTCCAATAATCCTTGAAAAGCTTCCTTCCCACGTAGAGTAAAGTATAGAAATGAATCAATCCCCCTGTTAATATCACAGGTGCAGGAGTTGGAAATAGCGCCCTTTTTATGGTATAAACAAAGTACACGCGGTTCTGTACAACCGCGAAGAAAATAGCGTGTGCGTGTGGATTTACACGCGAGCAGGATTCACGCAGTCCAGGCCAGCAGCGCTTGAAGACAAAGAGTGCGTGTGGATTTACACGCGAGCAGGATTCACGCAGTCCAGGCCAGCAGCGCTTGAAGACAACATATGCGTGTGGATTTACACGCGAACAGGATTCACGCAGCCCAGGACAGCCGTGTTTGAAGACAACGTGCGCGTGTGGATTTTACACGCGAACAGGATTCACGCAGCCCAGGACAGCCGCGTTTGAAGACAACGTGCGCGTGTGGATTTTACACGCGAGCAGGATTCACGCAGTCCAGGCCAGCCGTGCTTCAAGATAGCGTGCGCATGTGGATTTACACGCGAGCAGGATTCACGCAGTCCACGCCAGCCGTGCTTGAAGATAGCGTGCCCGTGTGGATTTGCACGTGAACAGGATTCACGCAGCCCAGGCCAGCCGCGTATGAAGACAACGTGCGCGTGTGGATTTACACGCAACCAAACAGCTCCAGGAATCAGCGTGTGGCGGAAAACACGCTATAGAAGGCCCAAAAAGTAGCTGTAGTAACCTGCAAGGATGCAGATCGGAGGTCCAGCTACACAACGCCAAATGATTCGATCAGAAGCAGCGAGTTAGGTTTCCACGCTGCTTATATACGTAATGCCGTAGTTCACGTGACGAAGCAGAATACACGTGAAGTTAGCGACGTGAAAAGTGCAAACGTCGTTTTCCCGGCAACGTATCGAACAACCGCCATTTGGAATAGAACGGTCTAGCTGTTCTACGAGCGTAGGAGGTAGGACCACGTCCAGCATGCATGACAATTCTACATTTGATTTACCCCAGATAGCCTCCAGAGATGGTATTTCTTCCCTTATTTATTTTTTTTATCTTGAGCCCTTTGGTCAAAGAATAATACTTAGATGACTTTTGAGACTAGATCTTGACTGATGGTCTATCTTCACCAATGCCACACATGATGTACCCAAGGACCTCATTATAATGATCAAGGGTGAGTTTTATGCTGCCTGTTTCCACATTACAGACAAACATGTAATAGATTTTTCATTTGACTTCGAGGATCTTTTAATTTGTGTATATGAATTCGTGATTTTGTGGTGACTCAAAATACTTGCCAGATAAGATGGATGCGTGAGTAAATTCATTGTTAATTCTAGGCAGGCATGGTTACTAAAATCGCTACTTATAATGATCAGAGCATCTGCTGGACAGTCAGTTTGAGATGATCAAAAACTGGACTTCATTGGTCGAGACCCATATTTGTTTGATAGTGCCCCAGGAAGCCACGACAAGTCCCTCAGCACTGATTTAGTTGGCATGTCGGAATTTACACAAGGGCCCAGTAACACTGTTCATTGTCCCCAAATATTCAGTGTACACTTGATTGGTAGCATTTCTGTACCATAATTTGAATCACCCAGGATTGGAATATCCCTTAGCCTTCACTTTGAACATTGTATGCAATGCTCATATATGGAAATACATCAACGCCAATTAACAGAAATGCTTCAGTCTGACTGAGAATAAGATTATAAATAAGTATATTAATCTCAAAACAGGAAGCGATGTAAAGATAGAAAGTATCATGTATCTGTTCAGGATTGTACAATCAGGGTCTCTAAAGATACACTGCAAGGGGCCCCTGTTGCGCATGTTGCCGGATGGAGCATTGTGTGTGAGCTCTGCAGGCGAGTCGAGGTCCGGAGACAAAAGCTAGTGAATTATAGCCCGGTTTTCCACCAAATTGGTAGACGTGGTATATAAAACTATCGTCCACCTATCCGCCAAGTATGGAATTATTTGAGGCGGTGGTTCTCATGTGACACCATGTGTTCGGTGCAGCCCCGAGAGGCATCCTGTTGAACCCAGAATACCACGTGAGCTTGGGAGCAGCGTCGCCACTTGCAGCACAGTGGGAGCATCGCTGAGCCGCCTGCCTCAGTCTCAACCGACAGGCGAACGAGAACCCTGGGGGGCGTAACAGCATAGGTTTATTGGCACCTGGGACACGTACAGCTATGAAGAGCATTTGGGTGCTCCGGTAGAACTACCGTCGAGCGCCTGCACATGCACTCACGAGTGAGAGAGGCCCAGTGATGTGGTGCGCAACCCGCCAACAGCAACCCATCCTGAAGGTGAGGCTATCCCTTCCCCTCCTACCAACCCAGGCCATACGACTCGATCCCGCCTGCACACGACACTTGCTGATGCGCTGGTCCCAGAGAACAGACAGCGTTGAAGACTTGGGGGCTGCTGGTGACACAACCCGATATGAAACAGATACTGTTTGGCATCGCCTCACAGATGGCCCATTGCGAATAGAGGGCCCTCCTCTCCACCGCACGAACTATAGGCTCCCATCCAGCCATTCACGGGCCACCACTGCGTATACACTGGGACCCAGGGCGCAAAACCTATTAACGAAGCTCCTAGGCAGGCCCACTTCGTTTGATGCTCCATAAATGCACTATGTGTACCACTGAACTTTCTCTCCTAAGACTGTAAAAACTCTCTAGGGTGACATACTATTTCTCCCATGCAGAACAGACCGGCACGGCCCTACATATACACTGCAATATGACAAGAGGTGAGGCGCCCAACATCACGCAGCAAAGATCACCTGCGACGTTGAACCACAGCAGCTGATGTGGGACGGGACGTTCCCCGTCCCATTATAACCAAGTGTCATAACTTCTACAGCTGACTACGCGGCGGCCCGGAGCAAAGGCACTAAGGGAACATACTACCAGCCACAGGTGCCAGCCACATAACGTGGTCTACCCGACCCAACCAAATGAGTCACTCTGCATGAACGCGGCACCACCGGGAGGCGAAAGCCCACATTGGAGCAAAGAAGCGCCAGCTACTATTCATACGGTGTGACCCTACATTGAAGATAATAATGCATGGAGGCTTGTGATATAACAATGAGACCAGACTCAGCCCATAATACACTTTGGCTGGAGCTTGTTGAATTAACGGAAGTGGAGAGGGAGCTGAGAGTTAAGGACCACAAAGACCTGAAACCTGGACATATTAGGCACCACAGACCTCAGAGGTTGTCAAGAACCAGGCGGGAACCAACACAGACACCACAGGCAGAATGGTACAACACTAAGGTGCACCTACTTGACCTCAACAGAGATACGCCCTGCTCGCAAAACAGGGCTGTGCCCAGGGTACATAAGAGTGCTGTGAGTCGTGGCCAGTATCAAACATAGGAGGTGGTAGTTGCATTTTCAGGACAGACCACAGATGCCCACACCTGGCATAGGTGGCGTATTGCACATAACAAACCATGTAAGTATATCAGATCTGCAGCCCCGAAATGAAGGCCACGGCCCAAAACTGCCATTGTAACTGAGCCCACCTCTCTGCTGCAGTTAGACTACTGAGACACTGAGAACACAAAACACAACCCCACAACACCACTGAGCATACCACCCACGCCTGGCAGTGTGGTGAGAAGATATACAACGCCCAAAGGGGCAGCGCCCAAAAAAGGAAGAGGCGCCATATACAACACAAACACTTAAAACAAGCGACAAGGGTAGCATCGGCCCCGGATCAACCATGCAGAATGCATCTGTAGCCATGCCTACCACCATGGACCCTAATGCGGTCTTTGCCTCAATGCAGCAAGGATTTGCGGCCTTGAATGATAGACTAGATGGAATCAATGCAAACGTGACCATGAGCAGAAACCAGCTTGAGAAAGCCACTAACCTCATCACAGAGGCCGAGAACCGGATCAGCACCACCGAAGATGCGCTTGAGACGCTACAGAACACTGTGACAGAAATGGCCAAAGATCTGGGAACAGTGAAGCTCAAGTGCAAGGACTTGGAAGCTAGATCCCGTCGCAATAATGTGTGCATAGTGGGAGTGCCTGAAGATGCGCTGAAAGGCCCGATTAAAATAGGAGTGGAGGAATTGCTCAAAAGCTTGTTGGGTGATCCTGGCTGGTCCTCAATGTTTGTCATCGAAAGGGCGCACAGATCCCTTGCACGTCACCCAAAACCGGGCGCCTACCCCAGACCTATTATAGCTAGGCTGATGAACTATAGAGACAGGGACTTGGTGCTCTAAGCAGCGAGAGACAAACAGGAACTGATGCTGTGCTCCAGCATTATCCAGATTTTCCCAGATTATACATTGGCAGTCCAACAGGAGCGATGCTCATTTACAGGCTTTAAGAAGATGTTACACGAAAGAAGAGTGCCCTATGCAATGACGTACCCCACCAGACTCTGCCTGCAGCATAATAACAAAACATATTTCTTTACTTTTCCTGAAGAAGCTGCCTCCTTTGTTGAATCTAGTATCCCAATGCCATCCAAACAGATACTCGGCACCACTGGTGGGAGCAACAGCACCTCAACACTGCCCACACAAGACAACACAAACAATTGATTAAATACTACTTTTAAGAACATTGGACATAAAGCTACAGTAGCAGATACCCATGATCTGTATCTTTTTCCTATATATTTGCTTTTTGCGATGTATTGCCACACTACTGAATGCCACTGATCATTATGTGCACTGGAAACGTTCATGTTGGCAACCCTATGGGCAGTCATGTCATTCTCCTTGGCCTTGGCTGCCGCGGAAGCACCCCCCAATGCAGGTGCATGGGTTTGTTAAGCAGAGAAGGGTAGGAGAGGGTGGAAAATGCATGGTTGCAGTTCGGAGAACTATGAGGGAGGGGGTGGGGGGAAGCAAGAATGTATGGGGAGTTAAAGTTAAAAATGCACAGTTATATACAAGACGGTCATATGGAAATAGCAAGGGACACTTGATCATTATGAGTCCTACTAGAAACTGTGCAGAGTATGGCTGAAAATAAGTTGGAATTTAAGGGGCCTCGGGAAGCCAGTGAAAACACAGAAAATAATGGCGTATATTAACAGATCAGGTGCCCAGATCGCATTTCTCCAGGAGACACATCTACTGGGACACCAGGCAGACAAGATAGCACCTGGTTGGGGCAGCCTCCGCTTCTACACGTCCTACTCAAGCAAAGCACTGATGGTACTCACGTTAATACATAAAAGACTATCATACATGCAATTAGCGGCAGAGTGTGATCCGGAAGAGAGCTATGTGATTGTTCACGGGAAACTGTATGAGATGGAGGTACTCCTCATTAATATCTATGGCCCAAACACGGACGAGCCCGTATACTACACAACGATTTTTCAGAAGTATGCCAAATATCCTACTGCTCACATAATCATGGGGGGGGGATTTCAATATGGTACTAAACACCCAACTGATCCGTACATCCAACAGCCCCAGAACACTCACCCAGGCTACACGTACGAAACACACGCACATAACCGACCTGTACCGCGATGTCTGGCGATCCTTACACGGAGAGAAGCGAGCATACACCTTTTACTCGTCAGTGCACAACATGCACTCTAGGATCGACAGTTGGCTGACATCTCAAGAAGTTCTGGGATGGGTGTCTGAGGTGACGATCTTGCCCAGAACACTGTCGGACCACTCCCCTGTGGTGTTGACCCTACATATTCCCAAAGTCTCCCCACAAAGACCTCCTTGGAGGTTTAAGGCTGCAGCTCTATCGGATCACGTATAGAAGACTAATCTGACACAACATATTGACAAATGCTTCAAAATAAATGATGGCACAGTAGAGAGCCAAGCGACTCTATGGCAGGCCATCAAGGTATACATACGGGGGATCGCCATGTCGACCGAGCTGGAAGTGCTTAAAGACAAACGCAGAGAGCTTGGGAGGCAGTGTGATATACAACATGTTCCAGTTAAGCAAGGTGCACAAAAGAAGGGTTCCTCTTTGTTGGTCAGGGCAATACAAAAGCAAAAGAAACAGATGAATGGTCTGACTATTCCAAATTCACTCATGTCAGCTTCCAGAGACCCCTCATCCATAGTGTGGGGGACATCAATGAGGTAGTGCCCTTACAGGAACAAGCACCTGCTCATAACTGGTCTTGGACAAACCCGCAACAGCAGCCCACAGCCTGCCCAAGTACCTCAGCCCTCTGGCATACTGCACAACCAGTTCCATTCATCAGCAGGGCATTGTACACAGCATCAGCACCACTGATGCAGCTTGTTGTGGGTAGTGGTATCCCTAACTGGTATGCCAATATCTGGGAAGGCCAGAAACAAATGATGAAGCAGGCTGAATTGCACTGTTTATATGGTCTTGTGGCCAAAAGTGGCTCCTTAGCACTGGGAGCTAATCTCAACTCCAAAATGGGTCCTGGCTGTTTCGACAGGAGCTTGGAAGGACCTCACATGAAAACTCAGGTGGTACACAGCCCCCATGGTCACCCCATCCCTAACCCATCAGAGTAAATACGAATTTTGGAAAAACCCACAAATCTGTCAGATTTGGTTTCTCTAGCAACCATAACTGCCACCGCCATGGCAGCACAGCTATAACTTCTGCACAGCAATGCTCTGCTCATAACGTCTCTACTTGCGCTTACTGCCTTGAGAAATCCGGGCTTCAAATGTATTTCCACAGGTGTATTGAGATGCATTTGCTGGCCCTTAAATAAGATTTGAAGTGGCCCTAACTAGTGTTGGGCACTTCTTTTTCCATTGCTCTTTTTTTTTTGTTTTGTTCAAGTCCTGCGCGTACATGCATGTCAACTACATTGGCATATTGGGTGTCATGCGAAGAGCTTGGTAGTGTTCAAGTTGTGGTTATTTTACAGTTGCAATGGAGAGCCAGTGCAGAGCTTTGGTTGCTTGCTTTGGAATACACAACTATCGAATTGGTGCGGTTTTACGGTTTTAGGTTGCAACTGTACCATCACTTTAACAAAGATTTTTGTCATAATATACTTATGCATACATACATGTGCAGATTTTGACATGCATGGGAAATGGTATGCCTAGTCTGAAGCACTGGCAACATCCTGCATCATTAGCCTCTTCTCCCAGTATGGCCTAACTCCTTGAACAGGAGTTTGCTGTTGCTGAATACTTTAATATTGGGAATAGGACGAAATTACCTAACCCAAAATTACCGACCTCACCAAAAGACCTAAAACACACACCACGAAAAGTTCTAACTACCAAAAGTTCTAACTTTTTGTGGTGTGTATTTAGGTCTTTTAGTGAGACCGGTTAAAAAAAATGTTTTTAAAAAATTGGCTGCAGGGGTCTGTGGGGGTGTCCCCCGCAACACCCCGCTAACTACACTATACAGTATAGTGAGTGGAGGTGGCAGGGGACACCCCAGCAGCTGCCCAACAAAAACAAAAAAAAAGAAAAGAAATGGACCCTGCAGCGCTGGTTCCGATCACGGAAGTGAAAGGGAACAGGCGTTTCAGGGTCCAGAGAGACGGAAGGCAAGGTAATTAAGGTGGTGGGGGTTGGGGTGGGGCTAGGGGTGTAGGTGAGGGTTTGGGTAGGGGATTGCGCGCATCGGGAATATTCAGAGGAGAAATAACTGAAGATTATTTTGAGCAAATAAACTTCGGTCATTTCTCCCTCGAACATTTCCATTTCGGATAAATCACACAGATCCTAATATTGTGAGCTAAGCTCAGAGACGGGCTCGTCCCTCCGACAAACGTGGCCCCAATCGCCCTATTTCATGCACAGTGCTCCATTCTGCCAGTCACACAATTCAGATATTTTATGTATTACCCCCATGGATACAAAGGAGATTGGGTTTCAAACCAGTGGCGTCGCTAGGGGGGTATGGGGGAGCCAGGGCCCCCGCTATGATACCCTGTACCCCCCCTTGTACCCTCCTACCTAAGACGAACAGTGACCATGTTCTCCCCCTACTTTTGTCTGTGCCCCCCCTGCTTTTGTCTTTGGCCCCCTCTGTGCACCTCCTAAATTTGATTCCTGGTGACGCCACTGTTTCAAACACAGTCAGATTTCAGGATTCTGACTCCAACTCAGGCCTACCGCGATGCCAACCTGATGGCAAATCTAATCAGTCAGGCATGATAAAGGGCGTGTTCCCTGTGTTTTACTGCCAGGATGTCAGTGTCAATTAAGTCAGGGTGGAACAGGTGAGCCTGCTTTTCCGTCTCTGTGGTACAGGGAACGATCCCACATCAAGGGTAAGCATACGAGGTACACCCACTCATTATCTCAGTATTATTCTTAATGTTATTTTATTTTGAAAGAATGATATGTGGCAGTGATATAATTTCCTGCATATACAATAGTCAAAACAATAGGAATTATTGTTTCTAACCAAAGACAACTAAGACAGTAGCTGCAATGTTTATTGCAATTTAGTGGTATTAGTGCTGGTATTTATAGCGCTGTCTGTTGGACAGCGAAACAGAAGGAAGCCAGCCCTTGTGCCAGTAGAACTAGAACCAAGTAACCCTTAATAAGAAAGCATGCAGATTGCCAAATCAATACATTAAAGGTGTATCTAAAACGGGCTGGGGCCAGTGACGCAGAGCTCAGGTGTAAGCTGAGGGTGGAGGTCGAATTCACTAGATGAAAGTAATCTCCTTTTTTTTCATTGCAGTAAACCAAAACCCACGTTCTAATTTTCGAATAATACCGGTATTGCCGTTTTAGCTTTCAATAGTTGTACCACACAATACCATTTTGAGTAGCTTTTTACGACATGCAAATTGAAGTTGTTGTACGACTGTTTTGACTGACATTGGCAGCAGCCCAATGGATATCCTCGTTCATCAGTAATCGGGATAGTAGAGTTTTCCACGAGCAGGCAGTAGCCTCACCCATAACCTTGAAATTTGGCGTGTCTCAGGGATCATGTATCTCACCTTGTTTGTATAACATCTTTTCTGCACCTTTCTTTGCTCTCATGGAGCGAGAGGGGGTGGTGTTTACGAATTATGCCGATGACACACAGTGGGGGTCATTACGAGTTTGGAGGTTGCCATGGTTATGGCTGCCTCCAAACCCGTGTACGGGTCCGGGTAGTCAGAATGAGGCCCAGAGTGTCATCCCTATTTCTGGGATACATGAAACTGATGAAGCACGGTTGAACAAGGTCTGTTCCCTCATCGAGGGTTGGATTGTTCAAAACAACTTGGCTCTAAATAGAGACAAGACAGAGCTGTTGATTGTTGGTACCCCAAATTTGATACAGAAATTGGGTCCGGTTTACGAGAGCTTTCATATTGGGGACTCAAAAGTAGTCTCTCAAAAGAAAGTTAAGACGCTGATGTTATCTTGGACCAACATTTAAATATGAAGGCGCATGTTGGTAGCCTGGTGTTATCATCAGCCTATTATATTAAGCTCTTGCCGCACCTTCGACCCTTCATCTCCCAAGCCAATGCAGAGACCATCGCAAGGGCAATTGTTGGTGCCAAGATAAATTACAGTTGTAGCATGCTGTACGGTAGTAACAAAACAGATTGCAGCAGGATACATGTGATACAGAATGTGGCAGGGCGAGTGGTTACGGGAATTGCCCGTAGGGATCATGTATCAGTGGCTATCCCCGTTGAGTCTAGGCTTCTGTTCCGCCTTCTGCTTATTACACAGAAATGCTGACAGGGCATGATGCTGTCTATATCCAGGATCTTTTGAAAGAGAAAACATATACAAGAGCCCTCAGATCAAGTCATTCTGATCAGTTGGACCTTCCTAGGTGCAAGGCTACGAAAGCCTCAACGGGGGCTTTTCAGTTTGCAGCCCCAAGAGCATGGAATGGTCTGCCGTTGGAACTCAGGTGCCTAAAGTGCACAGAACTTTTCAAGAATAAACTCAAAATTCTTCTGTTTGAATGAACCTTGACTGATGATCTTTGCTGACTGGCCTCTGGTTTGACATCTCTTTTATGTTGTCCCCCTGTTCATTGTTGATGCGCTCTTAAGCCTAAGGGCCCATGGTCTGTGCGGTATAAATGATAAAAGTAAAGTATTGTAGTTAATTACAGAAACTGTACAGCAGAGTGTCTGTGGGTTTAAGCTCTGGGTTTAAAATATGTATTACAGATTTCATTTTTTTTTACACTTCAGGAAAGTGTAATTTCCCTTCAGCTCGCTGCAATTTCAATGCGTGCTTCTAGGTTTTTAAAGTGGGCATGACAATGGGCCTCCGGTGCCTGGCCTAGCCGTGACCTTCCTCCTGCTTTTCAGAAACCCATTGGAGATATATTCTGCTTGAAAAATGCTTGCTACGTTTCTTATAAAGCCAGTGTGATAGATTACTTTCATTTTAGTTTACTTGTAAAGTGCTGTGGGCCACAAATGGCGGCTTTGGGATACAGAAGAACAGTGTCACTGCAGGGCAGGTGAGCACAGCACTATGATTAGAGGCAGCACCAGTGGGTGCCCATAGCCTTTATGCGCAACAGGCTGGAAGGAATATGTTTGTTTTTGGGGTCCCTTTCGACCCACAGGTGGCCAGGCTGGAGGCAGAGCTGGGATATACGTGTTTTTTTTTCCAAAGCGAGGAGCCTTGATACTGCGTGTACCCCAGAGCTTAATTTGTACTCAAAATATTTACTAGCACGCTTGTGACACCGCGGGCGGGCATTTCCCCAACATTGCTGCCACCACCCACAGCTGCTCCCCACAGTGTCGACACATTTGGGGTTAAACTACAGATCGCACTTACTCATTGGGGTTGATGGATGCTCTGACTATCATCACTTCCTAATCAATCTGAGTCTGAGGCAGTACCTCTTGGGGGTGAAGAAATAAGTGCCAGTGCTGAGCCCTGGTAAACATCCCCACAAATTAAGCCCTGTTACCTGCACTGACATCTGAAGAAACCAGGTACTTAGTGATCTAATTTGTCATGCAAATATTTTTTTGGGCTATTCCAATAACACTTCTCAAGACCACCTGAATGTTTGGACTGATGTAACAATTAAAGGGACCTGTAGGCCCAGAGTTCAAATCTCTCCACAGGCGAGCAGCAAATGAAACGTATCACCGAATGGCTCTTTGTATGTAGACTGCACGGCGATCAGAATTCATTGTAGCTCCTGTGGTTTTGTTATCTCAACCAATAGCACCATGGTTACAGTAGAGCTTGGTTAGAAACTAAAAACTGCATGAAAATGGAATGTGAAATCTCCCACTCTTCTCCCTAAATTTCATCCCCCAGGCTGGAAACCATAGGTGGCAGTGCTAGTAGAATTGTAATACACAGATGGGGATCACTGCAGACAGGAATGTGGTCTAATGGCTACATTGTTACCTATTTAACCACAAAAAGTGAATTATAACCTCAAAGAGTTTGCATTGCCAATGAGTATACTGACATATTAATTATTGTAAAGACTCCAGTCAGTGGCAGTTTGTGCTGATTTGCACATGTGACGGGGCACACTCAAGTATCATGAGGCAGGTCTGAGGGCAGTATGTGTGACAAGAGGCAATTCTAGGTGAAATGTGGTGTAGCATGGGGAATTTAGGAGATAGCATGAAGTCACTTGACAGATTGCAGGGCAAGTGTGAAGTAGCATCTCCAGGCCTAGGTAAATGTGAATGACAGGAGGCAAACAGCGGTGCAACGCCAGAGCTGTTTTAGGGGCAATGGGAGTGACATTAAGAAAACTGGGTGCAATCTGAAGTGGAATTAAATGTTTTTGGAGCAATGAGAAAGACAAACCTAAAAATGATTTCGTTGTCGTTGGCCTAGTTGTGCAAATGATGCCCTCCTTACACACGATTGCTGTAGACACTAAACAGGACCACTGGAATCCAACTGTGGATGTGAAGGCCTCTTCAGAGTACACCTTCTCTCCGGTTGGTTCAGCAATAAGTAATGTCTGTCAACCACCCCTCCAAACCTCTCTCAATCTGGAGAGAAGGAGGGAGAGAACTATGGTGTCAAATTCAGCAGGCAAGTCCTTGGGCATATTAGCATGCCTGTACCATCACTGCCCACACATAGAGTAAGTTATCCTTCAGATCCAACATGGCAGTCCTTACATCACCTGGGTTTCGAAAGCCAGGTAGCCAATCCCATCAGCAATTTGTGTGTCTGACGTTGCATGAAGCCAGATAATGGCATCTGTATCCATTAGTGATTCTAAACTTTCAGGATTTTGCGAAGGCCGTTGGTAGGATTATGTGAGCCAGAATACCATGGCTATAAGTCAGGAAGACAGACTGTGTTTCCGAATCAGGAACTGGAAAATGGCGGTAATTTAAAAGTGACGCCACGAGTCACGATTTGGCTTTAGAGATAATCTTCATAAGTAGAGAAGACTGATATACTTTTTTTGACTCACATTGAATTCTGAGGATTTTACGCTTTGAAGCAGTATGAAATTAGAAAGTAGAATTTAAAAAACGTATTTTATTCCAGAACAAAACAGATTCAAGCACTGATCAAAAAAGTCAATACTTAGTGAGTTTTTCATGCGTCAATTATCTTGCGTTCATTTTCGAGATTATAGACCATTCTGGGCCCATTCTCCTCCCCTCCTTCCTCCGCTACCTATGGTGCCCCCCAGGACTCCATTCTCTCGCCCTGGATCTTTAAAATGTACCTTTCCCAACTAGCACGCCTCATTTCCTCCTTCTCCCCCAACTTCCAGTGCTATGCTGATGACACACAACTTTTCTTCAAACTTCCCACTGATGCCCTTGCACCCGCCTTCATCCCTGACTGCCTCTCTGCCATCCAGGCCTGGTTCACTGCCAATGGCCTTTGTTTCAATGCCAGCAAAACCGAGATTCTCCCTACTGGGTCACCTGCACCATACTTCTTCCCCACACTCTGGCCTTCCTCCTTTGGCCCCCAACCTGCCCCCGCCACTGTAGCTAGGAATCTTGGAGTCATCTTTGACTCCTCCCTTTCCTTCATCCCTAATATTCAGGACATTGTCAAGAAGTCCAACTTTCATCTCTTCCTTCTCAAAGGGACTCTACACATCCTCACCTTCCCCCAGAGACTCAATGTTACTCGTGCTCTGGTTCTCTCAAGGCTGGACTACTGCAAAAGCCTCTTCCTCAATCTTCCTTCCGCCACCCCGTGACCCCTCCAGCTAACCCAGAATAGGTCAGCAAGACTTATCCTTGGCCTGAAGCCCAGGGACCGCATCTCTCCTGCCCTACAAAACCTTCACTGGCTCCCGGTCTCAACACAGATTAAATTCCAATCCCTCTGTATCATACACAAGGCTAACAGGGGACGGGGATTACTCTATCTTCAATACTTCCTGACCAAATACTCTCCTTCTAGACTCTTCCGTTCCTCTAGCACCAACTCCCTGCGGGTTAAGCGCTTTGCCAAACAAAGAGCTGGTGGGCAATCACTTTCCTCGGCTTGCTCCCTCCTGTGGAACAGCCTCTCTCTCCCTCTGCATCTTGAGCAACCTCCTTAAGTTCTGAAAAAGCTTCAAGACCATTCTCTTGACCTCCTCCTTCTCCTCCTCTCTTCCCTGCTAATCCTACAGCAGGTCCATTTTGTGTCCTCAGGGCCTTTACCCCCCACATCTCTCATCCCAGCCACTGTCTTCTGCTGCACTTATTTGGACTCACCATACCCATGGGTGGTTGCACCTACGCTCTTCTCCTCTTAGCACTTACTCTGAGCACTTCTACATGAGTATCAAAGCATCTCATCCCTCTCCCCTCCTCCCTCTGCACTTGCAGATTCTGAACACTCAGAAGGCATAATAGGTTCGTCTCACCTTCCCTTTATTCACATTATTTGTTAGTACTATTAATGCAATTATTTATCCTTGCTGTAATGTCATTGTCTACCCCCCGCCCGACGTCTCCACCCGGTTTGCCCTGTGGGAGCCTTGAAACAGTTTTGCTAATTGTATAAGCACCTAATAAGTGACCAAAAAATAAATGAATAAATAAACAGGCAGTTCATTAGATGGAGATCCCATTCTGTGATGACTCCGGACCTTGAGACAAATAATATCAAATTTGATCAACATGAAACCAGAACCAAGATCATGTTTTGAAGAATGTAAGATGGAAAAATTCAAGAGTTTCAGAATACCCAGTGGTGGGTGGACACTGATCTCACTGTGACCATGGAATTACCCCTCCTAATCTTCTTCCATATTTTCATTTAAAATATGAAGAGGTAGTACTATCAGACACTCTCCTCTAGTATTGGAAATAACCCAACATATTTTATCTGATGAATTCCTCCTGTGGATATTGGATAGAAAGCTCCTAATTATCAAATATTTTTCAAAATATGCTTCTTGAGAGTTACAGATCTTCACAGAGGCCAATCATTCCATGCCTACTCTGGGCTATGCTGAAGTAATTCCTTGGGACAATGGTACTACTTACTCAGTCCAGAGGTTCAGAGATAAACAGAGCTCTCACTACATCTTAGTGATGTTAAATAGCTCTTTGCAAGACCTATTACTCAAGGTGAATCATCCACCTCCAACCAGGGCCTGTTTTACAGATGCAAGTCAAAATCCAGATTCTCTTTAACCACGAAATTGAGAGACTAATAGTACCTGTGAAAGCATTGCCTCACATTAGAGAAAGGTCTAGTGAACCCTGCTCCAGCAAAAAGACAAATGACCAGCAGATTTCAGAAACATATTTATATATGGAGTGATAGGTTGGTGACTAATGAAGCAAAGAGAACATGTATTGTTTGCCAATACTGTGATTAATGAATCGACACCGATGAACAAGAAGCTTCTGCAACTCTGGGAAACTAAAACCGAGCAGCTCTAATAAAATACTACATAAGAAATATGTGCAGATTTCTACCTAGTTGAGAGGCTATAGGGATGAATAGAATCCAAATTGAGGTTGATTGATCATTTTGCCATTCTGTTTCCAAGGTTGTGGTTAGTATATTCACTAATGTTTTGAAAACTGGGATATCTGCATTTGCATGGCAAGGGTTCACCATTGCAATTTCTTTAAAAAGGCACGGATCCAAAATCAAAATATTATCATATTAAAGGCATGGTTCCCTCCTCAAACTGTATCCCATAGTTTGAAGTAAATTATACACCAAAAATCTGGCTACTCAGCTAAGCCAAATAAATTTCCAATTTGAGCAGCAAAACTATATCCTGGGCAGGGACACAACTCAACATATCAGATTGATGGCTACCTTCAGGAGGTTGCTGTGAGTATGAACTCCAAGTGTGCCTTGTAATTTCTCGATTCAAAGAAAGGTTTTGATTGGAATGTCCTTTGGCATGTACTTGGAGTAAAGTACTTTCCTGAGAATTGTGTTAGGGCCATCAGAAGTCTCCCATATCTGCCACCAATTTAGGATTGGCGGGAGGAACTTCTCGTTTCTACCAGTTACTATTTTCAGTGACACTCCACATGTTTGCTTCATCTAACTCTTTTCCTTTGCCCTATGTGGAACCTTTTCCAAGACCTATGAATGCTACATCCTCTATCCTGAAGTTTAATATCTGCTTGAATTGTTGGATACACGTAGCAGGATCTGCCATTAATCCTATTATAATTACTTGGAACCCTTTTTATGAAGCATTTAATAACTAATCCATTTTTAAGTAATAGGATCAAACAACGTATATTAGCACCCAGGCGGGGGGAGCCTGCCAATGAGATGGCTATGAACAGTGGTCGAAGGGAGAGGGTGGGAGCGGTGCTCCTCTACTTTTTTAAATTACGTTTTACAGTTCCTATACTTTTATTTTAAAAAGAAACCGTTCCGGAACGGTTTCGTTTTAAAATAATAGTGTAGGAAGAAGTTGAAACTTGCACTTTCAGTGCACTGCACTGAACATTCCCTTAAACAGCAGGCACAGGTGTTTGGGGGTTTGTATTGTGTGTGGGAGGGGGCAGGGCAATGGGGTTTGTGAGGAGCAGGGCAGGCTAATAGGGAACATAGTTCCACTACTTCTTTTCTTACACTTCGACCACTGGCTAGGAACGCAGGCTTGAACTGGTGGTACAACCCTGGATTCCAAGCCAACTGACCGCCGGCTACCCCCACCGCCATTTTACCCCCACACTCCATCCCATTTTTAAAAATAACTCCTTACCCCACTACTTACCTTATTTCGGCAGTGGCGGTTGGCGCCGCCGCATCCACTCCTTCCCTTCCCCCCTGCAGGCCATCATGGAAAGGGAAGGGTGCTCCGTACAGAATTCCACCTTCCCTTTCGAAGGCAGTCATCTTGGAAAAGGATTTTCCTTCCTACAGCAGGACGCTGCACGCGTGCTTTTGTAGGAAGGAAAATCCTTGGATTAATGCATTGGTAACTCAGGGTGCTAATGGCTTTCATCCCCAGTTCCAGCTGCTGGAACTAGGGAGAATGGGGCCGGAGGCCTCGTTATCCACACTCGCTTTGCTGGGGCCGATAACTTGGGCTGCCAGGCCTTTATCCCATTCCATCCCCTGGAACGGGGAATGAGCGCCACATTCAATGCAAATATGACCATTGGAATCCATTGGAATCCAAAACTAATATATGCTCTATGTGGGGGTTGCATCCACTGTATTCAGGGGAGGGAGATATATATGTGGGGCAGGGAGTCAGAAAAGCCATGAGGGAAGGACCATGTCCAGGATACATTGGGGCAGAGGGTGGGTGTCCCAGGTTTAAACACAATATTACCCTGATTAATCTATCTAGTGTTTAATCTGCATACAGTTACAAGAAGCTGCCTCCAGTTACATAAAGCTTGACTAAAGAATTGAAGAGGCATTCTCCTCCCCAGGATAGCCAGTCCCTCAATACCCACCAACAATGTCTCTTATCTTGGCTCATTCCTTTCTTTCTATATTCTTAGAATGTTTGCAGTTAGAGCATTAGTATGGGAACATTTCAGCACAGAAATTGAACCAACACAATTCCTTCCATGGGTTGGAATTATCCAAATTGTGTAGCTATTTTATTTGCCACTTCATCTGTAATCTACCTTGGATTAAAGGTAAGACTTGGCCCCAATAGATCAGTTGAGGCCAACAGTATCAATCTAATGAGGGCCAATCAGATGTATTCAAGTAACATATTTGGCTTGCGGTTTGTGATAACTCTAACTGGAAGTGGGAATCTTTTAACAATTTTGGTCTTTCCAAAATGGCTTTATTTATTGCAGGCCATAATACCGTTTTTCAATAAATAAGCATCTTTCTGCTTAAAAACTAGCAATATCAAAATGTATATTGAGCAAAATAATGTTCAATGGAACAACCAAATAATTATTAACACAAGGTTGCATAGAGGATTTACTCTCCCATATCTATAAATTCAAAACAGTGCTACTATTTCAAATAGGATCAAGAGCGTTTCAAGACCAAACGTTGTTCTTCATACAAAGTTTATCTCATTTTAAATGCCATTAAACATTGTTTTGACACATTGTTTTAAGATCCAGTGTACTTTAAAAGATATGACTTAAGACCTTACCACCCTCCTTCTCTAACTGTAGATCCACCACTACAAAACATCTTTTAATAATGCTTATACTGTTGAGTGTTTTTCTGTTAATCCAAGGGACACCCTGTGACTGATAATGTAGTGAATCTAGGCCAATTACAGAATCTCAATGTCCCAAATTCATGTAGTCATCAATTTAATCACTAGAATACTACATTCTGTATGTTCTTAAGGATTAAAATCTGTTTGTACTGTATTAGATGTCGAACCCTCCCCCCCTCACATCTACCTTGAAAACATATTTGTACAATAATACTGGTAGAGGGACTGTGTTTTTATACTATAATCCTTTATTTATGCAAGTAAACCATGGTCCTGAGAGTACAATGTATTTGGTATTGTACAACCCTCTGTTTAATTCAATGCAATCCACCAAATCCTTAATATAATAATTAGCAGACATGTTAACATACACATATATTACACACCAGTTCAGATAATTAAAACTTTCCCTGCATCTACCAGCTCATCTGATGACCTGCTTCATACATTGGTTCAATTTTCCTTAATACAATATTTCTTGCAGGAAGCCATTATTACTAGTTTTACTATTGTGAATTTTAAAGTTACCCTTTTAGCTTCTGAAGTTATTTTGGCCTACTTGAGGGAGAACTACCTGCCATCACTGACCTCTCATTCTTGAACTCTCTAAAAGTATGTTAATAGAAGGCCATCCCTACAACACACTCCTCTTTCGTGTCCTTTTCATGTATCAACCACGCATTTAGCCCCCATTATCTCCTTTGCTATTTACTTATCTTTGACTACTTCAACATATGTGTCGAAAACCCCACCATCTAGTTGTTGAACACGTTCATCCAAAACATGAATGCACTAGGCCTCAAACGGTTCATCTCTGGATACCACTTATTTGCTGGAGCACTTCCTGTATCTCTTAAACACTGGCACCAATGTCCCTGCCTTGTGCTCTACACCCAGACTATTCCCTACTCAGACTACTCCCACCAGCAGACATTCAGCTACACCCACTCCCTACATTTATCACATACAGGGCCTGAAATAATGAACGCCCTCTTTACTGTCTCCTGTACTTCTTGACTATGCTTCTGACTTACTTCTTAATCCAGTCCTGGCTCATGCAGGCCTAACATCAGTACAATCAGCATCATAGGCTCTTCCTGGAGAGATCAAGGCAAGGTTACTACCAAGAAAAACATGGATGCCAAAATTCCCAACTCCAAACATCTGCTTCTCTCTCTTGAATGTAACTAGTGGCACTACTACAAGCTATCCACAATACTTGCCTTCCTCTCTTACTTGAGAGCCCAAAAACATATCAAAACCACTAAGAAAGCATACTTCACCTCCAGGATCTCTGATAGCTACAACACTTTTCAAGAGCTCCTCAAAGTCCTTTCCAACCACGCCCCACTTCCCTTATCCACTCCTGCTCCTTCCCAGGCCACCTTTTCTGGTGGATTCTCCATCTTTACACATTTGCTGCTAAATATTTCCATAATTCGTCACAACGCCTCCATCGCTAATCTCACTATCCAGGCTGTATGGGCACTCATGCCAGTCCTCACACTTTCTAGTTTCAACAAACTCCCTCAACTCTGTCTCCTAGAAGGTAAATTCCCCCAAATTATCTCCTGTGTCAAAACCTCAGTATCTCCATTTGATCCATGTCCCCATCCATCGTCAAGGAAATTGGCTCTATTCTCCCTAATATTCTAGACCTCATTTGCAATTCTTCGCTAGCCTCCAGCACAGTTCCATTCTTTTTTAAGCAAACCGCACACTCCTCCGGAAAAAGGAATCCTTGTAATCCTCAGTATGACAAAACTGCCACCCAATTTCGAATCTCTCTTTCCTCATTGAACCCTTCAGAGTAAAATGATAATTCAAGGAAAACAACCTACTGGGCAAAATCCATACCGGCTTACTCCCAGTAAGTTATCTCAATCTTTGATCATCTCTGTTGTGGATGACATGTGCCAAATGGGGCTGATGATTGTGAAGTCGGGTGTCTGGGTATTCTTTGACCTGTTGGCTGCCTTTGACACAGATGGCATCCATATTCTCCTGTACTACCTCCTTATTCTCCTGTACTACCTCCGGTCTATTGACATCTGGATCTCTGCACTCTCCTGTATCACTTCATTCTTATGCACAGCATCCTGGATCCTTGCTATTCACCCTTTCCAATTGGAGCCTCTGATTCTTTAGCTGTGGTGCGCCCCAGGACTCCAGGCTTTTACCCCTCTTCTTCAAAATATATCTGGACCCCTCGCCTCACGTATCACTCATTTGGTCTCACTAGCTCTTACTAGGCTGACAACACAAAGATCATTACCACACTCAGCCACAAAGCATTTCCATCTCTATGTGTCGGCAGTCTTTGACTGGAATACATGATAACTGACCCAAACTCAACAGCCACAAAGCAGAGATCCTCCACACCTCTCATCATCCACAATAATGTCCCCAACCAATCAGGACTCATCTTTCTGCTGCCCGACTCCAGCCCCTCCTTCTCAGTCAAAAAAATGTCTTCCAATGTAATGATAACATCTGACTTACCCAGCACAATGTTTGTAGTCAGCTTGTGTTTTTTCACATCAACACCTTACACAAATTCCTCCATTACTTCATGCTCCTTCACAACGTGATTGTGAAAAAACATCTTATCTCCTCTGAACTCGGATACGGCAACAATGCCAACCTTGGCCTCTCCTCCTTCCACATTAAAAAAACTGCAGTCCATGTCCACCTTGCCCTTAATAAATCTGCTGATATCATGAATGCCCACTTCACCCTAAACTGCCTTACAATCCCCAACAACATCAGGTTGAAATGACTTCATGAACATGGAGCTTTTAGCAACCTCAGACCCCTTTCATTACTTCCAAGAGCCAGCACTACTGTCCACATAGAATCACCTTTTCTCTATTGAAGAACCTTCTCTCTCGTTCTCCGTTCTTACTTCGTTTCAGGATTTGATCCATTCCTGATCACTTTGCCGTCTGCAAGGTCCCGAAGACCTAGCTTTTTAATCAGAAGCTGCCTGTATCGAACCCTGTCCTCCCTCTCTATTTTGGTTGCTGTGCCAAGACCACTCATCATCATCAAGCAGCAGTCCAGTACATGATGACGTTGATCATGATGATAATGGTGGTGGTGGTAGTGATGGTTTATAGTCATTTTTTCGAATACAAAAATGTCGAGTCATTTTTTCAAAAAAATAATATCGAAAAAAAGTCACTTTTTTTTAATTACGTTTTTTATTCGAAAAGGGGGGTTCCCCCCCAACCCCTCTTTTTAAAATGTTTTCTTGTTTTCCCCATTTTTTTTTATTCCCGGACCGCAAAATAAATATATAATTTTTAAAAAAAGAATTCGACTTTTTTTTTCGATATTATTTTTTTGACATTTTTGTCTTTCGACATTTTTTTTCGAAATTAAGACCGACCACCGGTAGTGATGGTGGTGATGGTGATGAGTATAGGACAGTATAACCAGTGCTACCTTTCATAAGACAGTTATGCTTGCCAAATGCTTCACACCTAGAAATAGAACATTTGATGTATGGTGGCCCGGACAGATGACATATCCTGAAAATGGGCAACCTATGTGTAAAGCGAGTCCCATGCAAAACATGTTTGGATCCATTCTTTCCGAAGCAGGTGTGTGCATTCATCGGGTTGCTCTAAGTGTTTCTGCATGCGACAGGCATGCTGCAACATGGTACACCCTCACTATTTTATTCTGGTTTATTTGAACTTTTTCTACTTTGAGGACGCGCTCAGGAATGGGCCAATACATAATCCATAATCCAAATACACATTTACAATACGATCATATAGAAAGTAGGAAAGAAAACATATTGGAGCGAAATTATTGCAAGCATCCACTTTAAGCCCTATGTTTAAACACACGAGCCGCACCAATAAAAGATTATTTTCAACCACCCAACCAAAGGACCACTTCTAACCACTTATGTTCACTTAATACAAAACCGGACACGTTGTGATCATTGGGATGTCTGGATATGGTTGGTGGAAGGACACAGTAACGGCCAATATGGTATTGTCAATGCATACTTGAGCAAAACAGTGGGCAAGCACAACGCACTGTCTCCTATAACTACAATATTTTTGTAGGGATTGACATGGACTAACGCTTTTGATGATTAATGACTATATGTGACCATTGCATGGATCAGAAATGATGTGGTCTATAGCTGTGTAAGGATATTATTCATATGTTTTGAGACAATGTTTGTCAAACAATCAGTAAACATAAAGAAAGTTAATAAAATATTTTTTTAAAAAAAGACATCTCGGAGACAAGGAGACCCCACTCCACAAGCAAATTGTGGGAAAAAGAAAACGGGAAAAAAGACCCAGAAAGCGCTTGTTTTCAAACATACATACCTTAAACTCTTAATATGGCGATCATCCCTTCGTTTGAGGGGAACAGGCGAAGTAGTGGCCTGCCGGCCGAAGCCGTTCACTATGAAATGTCGCAAATTAGAGTTCCTTGTACACATCAATTCCAGAACACAACATTGACTTACCCCGTCCCCTTTGAAGTCACATTCTTCTGGTCTTTTATTGTCTGTCTTCGAACACACCGTCTCCTTAATCCTAAACCTTAGCTGTGCAGAATAGGAGGGCTCGCCCTGCAAGAAAGATTGATCCATTAGAGAGAGATGTATTCGGTAGTACTCAAGCAAAGCCAACAAGGCTGTAGGAAGGACCTCAGGCCCTACATGGCATTACCTGCTTGCTTAGCTGGCGCAAGCAGAATCCTGCCACATAACAATTATTTCACATCTAACAGACAACAGCCAGTCACATTTTGCATAGAATGCGGATAACTGCATCACCCTGGTTGATCATACTGCACATTTTACGCAAAGGTATTCCTTTTGCATGTCCCATAAGGACTTGCTTTGGAGATTTATGTGAAAGGCACAGATCAGGGGTTCGAATCTTTAAAGGCATCGATCAGCCCTACTGAGGGAGAGCCATGCATTACCAATGAATGGATTACAACTAACGCCCCCTTTTAGAACACATAGACACAGGCAGAGTCGAGCAATAAGTGCTAAATGAACATCTGATGCAATGGATGTAGCTCCCTGGTTAATGTTTAAAAAATAAAATAAAAATGTTAAAAATGAGCGCATAATAAATAACCTGCCCTTCCACAATGAAACTAGCGCCTAGATACCTAGTGGTTATGTGCGCTGCAAATAAATGCAAAAAACAAAATACAAACAAAACATGTCAGGCATCGAATAGCCCACGTGTGTTGTCGGAGAAGTTTTGCTGGCGGTGGCACGTGTATACGGATATTGAGTGATAATCTTCGACACCATTCCAACCATAAGGCCCTTGGGATGGGAGTAGAGTGAATGACATATCAGGCAGCCCACTACGGAACATACAGTCTACGGAACATACAGAAATGGGGCTGATTACCATCTGATTTGCAATGCATCTCCACACACCCTTATTCAAACCTCAGAGAACCTTGGATCCTTTCTAGAAACCTAGAAAAAAAATCATATTTACACAGTGCAGAGAGGACATTTTGAGTAAAGCCAGGGATTTTGTGCTACACCTATTATTTTTTGTAGGTTGATATTTGAAGCACTGAGGGCAAGGTATCTGGGAAACTGCATAGCCACTGTACAATTGTACTTGATCTCTAAAAACCTGATGAAGGTATTCATAAAGCCTTGTTCTAAACCAGAGAATTTAATTAAAGAATTTAATGACACAAGACAGTGAAATAAAGATTTTTTGACACACCGCAGGGATTCAAGTTTAATGAGAGCAAAACTCAAATTGGACATCACCGGGATGAAGAGGCGTCACACACCAACTGAGCAGGCACCACAGAGCCAGAAAGTAATGTAGCACAATTGACTTCGTAATGACATGCACACTATGCAGCCGTTTCATACTTACACTCAGAGGGTCATCTGCTCGCTTGTAGAGAGAACCAGTGCCTTGCTCATTATTGTAGACATCAATAGCTGCTGCAATGGCTGTGTCTTGCAAACTCCATGGATCCAGCGGAATGGCCTTGACCGCGGTTGCCACAGTAAGCACCAGCACAGCATTCCACCACGTCTCCATTCTGTTGACCCTTTAAACTGTGCTCAGGAAGGACACCCAGATCTGGTGTGCTGGATCTCCTTATATATGGCATTTGTGGAAAATGAATGTTGTTGCTCCTTTGGATAATTGGCACCAGGAAGCCTGTACCAAGAAAGCATAGGCTTGGATTTTCCGGCTTTGCAAAAACCTCCCATGGCTAATGCAAGCCTGGGCATGCACAGTGAGACTGCCCTGTTTATTGCTCAATTAAACTGTGAAAGCAGCTTAGCATAGTAAATAGGCTCTAAAATCTGATGATTGAAATCAGCATGAGACTGATTGAAATGTTTTATTGTTACACATTTTCCTTGTTTGTCACAAGTTATAGAGTTTAGGTTTCTGGAATGGGTC
Organism: Ambystoma mexicanum; assembly: GCF_040938575.1. Lineage (NCBI taxonomy): Eukaryota > Metazoa > Chordata > Amphibia > Caudata > Ambystomatidae > Ambystoma > Ambystoma mexicanum. The sequence continues at coordinate 188,697,908 of NC_090924.1, read as the reverse complement.
TATTGGTTAAAATAACTAATCTGTGAATCCTGAAGCAACTAGTGGTTTCTTCACAAAAGTCCATGTGAAGTTAAATTAGTGTGCGTCTGAAAGGTGACAGGTGTAGATGGGTGGCGAATTCAAAGCCTACTTTAATCCTTGGAAAAGTGGTGAAGAGCCAAATGTTGTGAACCATTCCTCCTGGATTCAAGCAGAGGCAAATAGGAATGGGATAAAACATTTCTTTAATAATAATAACCTAGAATTCCTTTGAGTGTCCTTTTTTGTTCTCTTATTAACATAAAACGTGACCCCAGAAGGGTAAAGGATTTTTGGTACACTTCTAACGTTCTAACTTCCGATACCCTTTTACAGGATATGAGGCAAATCAGCGTTGTGAGCTTCGCCAATAATGCTTTCCTTGTTAGATGCCAGTCTGTGGTATCCCTCAAATATTGTGAGTTCCAGTCTGCCACCTGGTTATGCAGGCCTAGGAGATACTCTGCTGTTATGATGACCTTGCTCTGAAGGCACATGTACCAAAAATCCTCAGCTAATTCCGCTAGCATCTTGGAACTCATTCTGTCTAACCTGTCGATGTATCTTATCACAGAAACATTGTCCATGTTCATCAACACGCAGCAGTTAGCTCTGTCCTGGGTCAAACACTTCACTATGAAGGACCCTACCACTAGTTCCAGCCCATTGATGTGGATCTCTAGCTCCGTCCCTGACCACCTGCCTCTCATTGACATCCCTCTGCAATGGGCTCCCAGCCCCATCGAATGGCATCTGATTCTATTATCAGGTCCGGGGAGGATCCAAATATCACTCTCCCATTCCAGGCCTCCATGTGGTGGAACCACCACCACAGTTTTGTTTTTGCCTCCTCAGATATTGGTACTCTCTGTTCGTATGATGGTCCCCACTGGAGGTGTTGAATGTTTAGTCATTGAAGTGCTCTGTAGTGGAGAGGCTCTGGAAAAATCACATTAATGGAGGGCGCCAGTCTTCCTACTAACCTGGCTAACTCACTCAGAGAAATGGATTCTGTCTCGAGCATTCTTCTGATCTCTTTCTTGATCAGATTTACCTTTGTTATCAGTAGACTGAGGGTGGCTGCTCTCGTGTCTATCAAAAACCCTAGAAATTCTATCGACTATGCTGGTGATAACTCTGACTTCTCCGAATTGATCAGGAATCCTAGATTCTCTGGCAGGTCGGTTGTTGTTCTCAGCTGTTGTTCTCATATCTCCTTGTTCTAACCCATTAGACAGAAGTCATCTAGATAAACTATCAACCTGATGCCCTGTTCTCTCAGCTGACTGACCACTGGTTTCATCAGCTTGATGAAAAACCAAGGGCTGATGCCAGCCCAAACGGGAGATTTGTGAACTCCCATCTCTGACCTTACCAGTAGAATTGTAGGAACTGCCGATGCTCCCTCGCGACTGGAATCATCAGATAAGTGTCTCTGAGATCTATGCACGCTAACCAGTCTCCTATTTATAGCACGTATCTTAAAAGTTGGATTCCCTCCATCTTGAAATGCCTGTAAAAAATGAAAGCGTTCAGGTTTTTAAATGTATCACTGGTCTGTTTTTTGTCTGCTCTTTATTAAGAAGATATTGCTTATAAAAACCAACTGCAGAGCCTGTCGTTTGTGTAATGGCCTTTTATCAGTCTAACTCTCAGATGTCTCTAATGTCTCTTCGGCTTGCTTCTTGAAAATGATAGTTCTTGGCCACTCTTGGGTCTTGAAAGAACTCTACACGCACTGTATGTTCGACCCAGGCATTTCCCGATAATTTTTTCCATTTCTCTATGAACTGTGCCACCCCCTCTCCCCCCACACCTATGGGATCACTGTCCCTGATCACAGGGCTGAAGCACTCTGACCCAGTCTCCCCTGTATTTGCTTGTTGACCTCTGTTGCTGGATCTCCAACCTTTTCCTATGACCCTTCCCCTTAATTGTAAGAAATGGTTGGGTTTGCGTTCTTCCTGTTCTCTCCAGCTGTTTCTGTTGCTGTAGTTGGACCTGTAGGCCGAATAGTAGCCGGATGACTGGCCCCTACCTCTGCCAGCTCTTCCAAAGACCTTGCTTCCGAATACCCTCAACAAGGAAGCTTGTGCTTTGTCTATCGCATCATAGGGATTGGCCAATTTTGCCATTTCTTTAATGAAGGCATCACCAAAGAACATGCCTTTTGTGGCTGTCACTGAATCAGACATAGCCAATTTCCCCATTTTGGGGTCTATTTTTACTAATATAGATCTCCTCCTCTCTGTGGTTAAAGCACGGTTGGCATTACTCAGGATACATATCGTCCTTTGCGCTCAACCAGCTAGAATCTCTGGGTCAACCTTTTGATGTGGCTGTTTAGCTTCCTCAGCCATCTACCAAATCTTCGTTATTGGTCCCAGGAGGTCCAAGACCTTATCCTGTGTTAAAGTGTACATCCCTAGGACGTTGCGTACCTGAGCTTCCAGGAGATGCACGTTGAGGTGATGCCAGTCTGTCGGTCGATTGGTAGCACGAAGAAAGATAACGCAAGGAGTCAGCCCCTCTCCCGCCCTAATGGCACAGGGCTGAAGGGGAACCAACTCATTACGCCACAATGTGGGCGCTTCCCTGGATCTTAATGTGGTGCCAGAACAGTGCAAGCACTGACAGGGAAGGCCGTTCCAGCGTAGTACTGGGCTGGTAGATGTCTGGTCCAGATATTGCGGCAAGGTGATGAAGAATGCTGGTATCCACACTTGAGCAAATGCCCAAACCGGAGGCTATAGGCAGACAGGATCAGGCAGAGGAAGGACAACTGGGAAAGGGACCCCCAAGGCTAAGTAACAACCAGGGCAACTTGGGCAAACAGGGGGCAGGGACCCCAAGACAAGGAAGAGGGGTCAAGGAAACTGGACTGGGAGCAGGCAAGGAAAGAAAATGGCCAGAGGGAGACTCAAACCCCTAAGGCAAGGAACAGGACAGGAACAGAGATCTAACTCCCAAGCCAGGCAGAGAAGGGTCAAGGAACAGGAACCCTATGCCTACTGGGCAGGGGAACAAACAGGAAGCCAAAACAGAGTGGGACAGAATTCACAGGAGCGATGCGGAGGGTCAGGAACCAAGCCGCATTGAGAAGCGACTAGTTCCTGACCCGGCCGCATAATAAGGAAGTCCGTGAAAACGAGGCCAGACATGCAACGCCTCCTTGCGCGAGCAACCAGTGCAAAAGCGAGGCTTGCAATGCAAGCCTAGCATCACCACCCAAATGCGCATGCGCGGAGCCCAGGATATGGCGAAATGCACCAGCGTGAGGTGGCGTTCCAGGCACCCGCGGACCCCACCAGCGGTAACGGGGGTAGAGCCTCCAGGATCGGGCCTGACTAGGGGGACCTTCGAGAGCTGCAAACAGTTAGGTGTCCTAACACTATGCCCCCTCCCAAAAAGACCTGGGGCCCCGGGCTTCCAGGGATGATGAAGATAAAATTCACAAACCAAACGGGGAGCATGTACATTACTCCGAGGTTCCCAAGTCCGATCACAGGCAGGATAGCCCTTCCAGTCCACCAAAAACTGGAGTACTCCCCGTTGGATGCGCGAATCACAAATCTCCTGCACTTCGAACTCAGGTGTGCCTTCCACATCAATAGCGGAGGGACGAGAGCCAGAATGACCATAGGGATCAGGTAGGTAAGGCTTCAAAAAGAAACATGGAAAACGGGATGGACCCGCCAGGAGGATGGGATGGTAGCTGCAACCGGAATGCCACAGAGGATATCTGTTTCGTGATCCGAAAAGGCCCAAAGTAGCATGGAGCAAGTTTAGTGGGCAAGTTACGGACGGGTAACTTCTTGGAGGAAAGCCATACCTGAACCCCTACCCACAAAGCGGGTTCGCCACTCCGCTGTCTGTCTGCCTGATCCTTCATGCATTTACGAGCCCCAGCAAGCACATTCTTTGCCAAGGTATGTAGTTCTTGGGTCTTGGCCACAAACTGACCAGCTGAAGGCACAGTGCTGGGCTGGACTGAACACATCGTTAGAAGCTTGGGATGTAATCCAAAAGTACATTGATATGGACTCATTCCAGCAGCTGAATGTACCGCGTTGTTATAAGCCACCTCAGCTAGATCCAGATGAGTTGACCAATTGGTTTGGGAGGCGTTGGTGTAACAGCGCAGGTACTGCTCCAAAGTCTGGTTTGTACGCTCAGTCTGGCCATTAGTCTGTGGGTGATCTCCGGAACAGAGGGCCCGCTGTACATCAAGGTGGCGGCAGAGTTGACGTTGTGGCGTTTCTATGGGTTGCAATAATCCCAAAGGTCTTCTTCGTGATATCTTCGTATGAGCACAAACAGGACAGCTCACCACATAACGCCTGGTCCGGCTAGCCCACCCCGGCCACCAGAATTGTCTAGCTATCAGATCTTGGGTAGATCGAATGCCTCAATGTCCTCCGATCTTGGAATCATGGAATCCCTGTAGGATAGCGGACCGTAGTGGGGCAGTGGGAATTTACAATCTGTTGCTGTAATAGAGCATACCATTCTTTTCACTGATAAGAGGCAGTTTCAACAAAGTCAATCGTTCACGGCTGGCCAAAGTGTCTCGAGCAACAGAACGCAAAAAAGGTGAGACATGCAACATGAAATGCTTCGAGGTGAGAAGAGGCTGGTCCAGATGGTCTTGTTCGATGTCGTCTTCAAGGGAGCGGGAAAGTGCATCCGCTTTCAAATTCTGGGTACTGGGAACGTAAGTAATGGTGAAATCGTAGTGGGAAAAGAAAAAGGCCCATCTAGCCTGGCGGGAAGTTCAACACTGTAAGGAACGAAGATACTGCAGGTTACGGTGATCAGTACGGACCTCTACTGGATATCTTCTGCCCAATAAATTGTGTCGCCATTCTTCAAATGCTGTTTTTATGGCCAGGGGCTCCTTCTCGATGACTGCATTGTAGAGCTCACTGGGATTCAGTTTGCGGGAGTAGTATGCCACAGAGAATTCCGTCCCTAAATCTTGGTCCCTTTGTAATAGAACTGATCGCACGGCGAAGTTGGACGCATCGGCCTCCACAATGAATGGTTTCTGTTCATCTGGGTGATGCAAAATAGGAGAAGTGCTGAAAGCTTCCTTAAGACTGCTGAACGCTGCCGTAGCCTAGGACTCCCATACGAATGGTATCTTGCTGCTTGTTAAATGTGTCAAAGAGGCGGTCAACTGGGAAAAGCGAGGAATTAATCGTTGATAAAAATTGACGAATCCCAGGAAGCGTTGCAGGGATTTCACATCATGAGGCAGTCTCCACTCAAGAACGGCTCGTACTTTAGCGGGATCCATCTGAATGCCAGAACTATTGATTAGGTAACCGAGGAACTCAATGCTGTCCTAGTGAAAAAGGCATTTCTCGGCCTTGGCATAATTGAGGACAATCGGCTGAGAACTTCTTTCACATGGGAGACAAGGTCCTTCCGGCAAGATGAAAACACCAAAATGACGTCTAGGTAAACCTAGACGGTAATTCCAATCAAGTCCGAGAATATTCCATCCATGAAATGCTGGAAGACGGCTGGGGCATTACACAGGCCAAATGGCATCACCCGATATTCGAAATGCCCAGATGGAGTCTTAAAAGCAGTCTTCCATTCGTCCCAGGTTTAATCCGTACCAAATAATGGGTTCCACGAACATCCAACTTGGAGAATATACGAGCCATGCGCAGAGATTCTATGATGTCTCGGATCAAGGGTAGTGGGTACCTGTCCTTCCGTGTGATGTCGTTCAGCTGTCTATAGGCCACACAGGGACGCAAGGAACCCTCTTTCTTCTTAACAAAAAACAGCCGGGGACTTGGAGGGAGTGATGTATCCTTTACGCAGGCATTCCTCCAGGTATTCCTGAAGTGTCACTCTTTCGTTGGGAGACAAGGAATAGACTTTTCCGTGAGGAATTACCACAACAGGCAACAACTCGCTGGAACAATCGCAGGACCTGTGGGGAGGCAGTGGTATGTTCCCGGGTTCCGAGAACACATTTTGAAACGCAACATACTCCAACAGAACCTATTCCAAAGAGCAAACCCTGGATGTTATGTCTCCTTTGATGCTCATTGTAGCTGTTAGGGGCCTTGGAACAGCCCAGGCTATATAACAGTTTTGAACACAATGAGTGGAATTGAAAGTCAGATTTCGGGTTCCCCAAGCAATCTTGGGATTATGCTGCAATAACCAAGGTAGCCCAAGAACAATGGGATAAGCAGGTGACTTGATCACATTCAATGATATCATTTCCTGATGTCCATCGTTTTGGAGCTGCAAGGCCCCAGAGTGTTGTCAAATTGGTCCAGAAGACAACGGAGTTCCATCAATGACTTTGACCAATGTGGCACATTCCTTGGTAAGAAGAGGTATGCTGTTCCTGACGGCAAAGTCAAGATCCAAATAATTACCAGAAGCTCCACAATCCAAAAGACCGAATGTCTCCACTGACTTGTTCTACCAGGATACTCCAAGCTTCAATACCATCATAACCACTGTCTGCATAGGTTGCAGGATTGCCTCAGAACTAGGAAGGATAGTTGAAGATGAAAGGCCCGTCGTCACCTTCCCTATACACGACACGCCCTTCCATTTTCCGACTTCTTCAAGGGTCGCAGGGGACAGGTTTCCAGATAGTGACCTGCAGCCCCACAATATAGACACAACCGTAGATCTCTCTGGCATTTCTTCTCAGCTTCAGTCAATGGTCCTCTTACTGCACCTAGCTGCGTAGGTTCTGGACCGGTCTCGGTGGTATCTGGTACTCCCACTGGCATCGGCAGAGGTCTTGGGAAGGTTCTTTCGTACCGCCCTCTTTCGCCCTTATGTTCCGCCAATCGATGGTCAATCCGAAGCACTTGGTCTTGGAGGGCTTGCAAGGTGCCTGGTTCCGGTATATGGAGTAACTCGTCCTTATACTTTTTCCGCAGTCCTCACCGAAATAGAGTTTTCTGGGTTACTTTCGGCCATTGTGAATCAGTGTGAATCAGTGGCTGGCTGACGGAAACGGCTGATATAGGCAATGATGTCGCTTGATCCTTGTCTTATATCCACCAACTGGTTCTGTGCTGTAGAAGCCAGGTTGGGAGACTGAAAAACCTCCAAGAAGGCCTTCTCAAATGCCCCAAAATCACTAAGAATAAGACTGTTAGCTGCAACCAAAGGTGCCACCCATGCCAGGGCATTTCCGGTCAAGTTTACCAGAATGTAACCAATCTTAGCCTTGTCTTGACTGAATTGCGAGGATCGGCACATGAAATGGATCTTGCAATGGTTGCAGAACTCAGCCACGCATCTGTGATCACCATCGAACTTCAGTGGTACTGTATGCGCCATGGCAACCTCTGCCTGGGGAGTAGTACCGGCTCCTTGGACAACCATCTGCCGTAAGGTCTCGTTCTCTTGACGTAGAGCAGCCATCTCCAGTCTCATGGCCTTAACCTTTTCTTGAAGTTCTGGGCGTCGTCCATCTCGGAATCAGAACTAGTAGTGAGGCGTCTCAATCTGTTAAGGTGTTTGTCCCTGGGATGTTGCGTGCCTGAACTTCCAGGAAATGCACGTTGAGGTGATGCCAGTCTGTCGGTTGATTTGTAGCACAAAGAAAGATGCAAGAAGTCAGTCCCACTCCCGCCCTAATGGCACAGGGCTGAAGGGGGACCAACTCCTGACGCCACAATTTGGGCGCTTCCCTGGATCTTAATGTGGTGCCAGAACAGTGCAAGCACTGACAAGGAAGGCCGTTCCAGCGTAGTACTGGGCTGGTAGATGTCTGGTCCGGATGTTGTGGCAAGGTGATGAAGAATGCTGGTATCCGCACTTGAGCAAATGCTGAAAAAACGGAGGCGATAGGCAGACAGGATCAGTCAGAGGAAGGACAACTGGGAAAGGGACCCCCAAGGCTAAGTAACAACCAGGGCAACTGGGGCAGACAGGGGGCAGGGACCCCAAGGCAAGGAAGAGGGATCAAGGAAACTGGACTGGGAGCAGGGAAGGAAGGAAAAGGGCCAGAGGGAGACTCAAACCCCTAAGGCAAGGAACAGGACAGAAACAGAGATCTAACCCCGAGCCAGGCAGAGAAGGGTCAAGGAGCCGGAACCCTACACCTACTGAGCAGGGGAACAAACAGGAAGCCAAAACAGTGGGACAGAATTCACAGGAGTAATGCGGAGGGTCAGGAACCAAGCCGCGTTGAGACACGACTAGTTCCTGACCCGACCGCATAATAAGGAAGTCTGTAAAAACGAGGCCAGACACGCAACGCCTCCTTGAGCGGGCATCCGGCGTGAAAGCGAGGCTTGCAAATGAGCATGCGCAGAGCCAGGTGTCGGATGCTTTAACCCACTAGTCCATGCCCTGCAACAGCATATGCGCCAGAGATCGCTGAAAGTGCACAGGAAAACCTGGAAAAATGGGCCGCCAATCAACTTTCGCCTATGTCAGTGGTAACATCGAAGACCACTGCTAAAACCTATCATTGGGCTACCCACAGAGTAACATGAAACTACTTGAAGAAGCAATGCTGCCTTGCAAGGGAAACACAAACTGTTTTAAAAATCTGTTTTTCCTTGGCTGTTAAAAGTGCAAAAATCATGGTTTTCAAACCTCACAAAAGATCCAACATCCTTGTTGGGTGTTAAACATCACTTTATGTAAAAAAATTCACCTAAGCACAATGTCAGCAGAAACATATTTTATCAGAAGAAAATCAACATTTAAAGATGCTTGCTTGGAAAAATATGTTAAAAATGGGCACAATACCGCCGCTCGCCTGCATCAGAAGCCAGCATTTAATCATACTGTCATTTAAACTTATGCCTTAAAATCTAAGTATGGAAAAGAAGGGCTTCCCATCAAAAGCCATATAGGGTGACAATTCAAGCTCTATGTTTTAAAAATGGCTGGAATTAAGAGATTTGTGGCTATATTTGTAAAAATGTAAATTGTATTTTAGAGAAAGACAATTTTTTAACATTGTTCAAAAGTAAGTTAAAGCTAGCCACACTGAGCTTCAAAGACATTCCACAGTTTCTCTCCAAACAAAGGAATCTTAACCCCATGCTCTGCTGAAGAACTGGCAGGAAGATGTGGAAGCAAATCGGAGGGGACTTTGGCCTGTTGCTCTGACAAGAAACAAAGGACTCCCTTGACTGAAAAGAAAATGTTAATTTGGGCGTCAATAGAAACCAGCAGCTGGCAGGAACAAGCTCAGGTTGCATCTCTGGCTCAGCCAAACCTTGGAGGCGGAGACAGACATTTTTGTTTATTCAGAGAGCACAGAAAATATCTTTTTGGAAAAAGACTCATAGAAAACTGAACAAAATTGGTAAAAATCTATAAATATAGTGTTGTTAAAATGAAAAGGTTGGTCACGTTTTAAAACTACTCTGGAATTTGTGCGATATTCAGAGACAGAACTATCAAAATGTGGACTTTGTAGCAGTTGTGATAATGTTAAAAATATTAAACTTCACAGGAATATGCTTAGATGTTATACGCATGTATGTGACAAAATGTGTACAGATCTGACACTGGGTAACCGACTAAAAGCGTGAAAAACTGTCATTTGTGAACCAAAACTCTTAAGAAGATGGGACTTGAACAGATCCGTGCTTTATTGAATTTGGGATGTAAATATGTAGTATTAGTAAGTTGGTGATATTATAAATATGCTTTTTGTGAAAAATAAGATATACTGCACAGAAACAAAGGGGAGGGTTTTCTCCCTGGACCATAAACATGACACATCATGACACATTATGACACACTGTTCCTTCTCAAATCAGGAGTGAGGGAATACTTGGACCAATCAGTTTCCTAGAGGGTGGGCATAGTATAATCAGCCTATCCACCCCCTTGGGAAATACATAAATAGGGACTGTTGAGGGCCCAGAGACAGACACACATTCACCCATCAACTAAATTACTGGTGAAGCGCTCTGAAGGAGAATCCAGATCCAGACTCTAGAACTCTGAAGCAGAAGGCCCAATCCTAAAGCTGAACCCTTCTCAGCTGGCCTTTAAAATCTTGCAACCTGATTTTAACCCCAGACTTCCAAGGGGCACATCAAAATTCAACAGCCTGGCTGTGCTGTTTTTCTGCGTCTTGCCAAGAACCCTTGCTATAACCCAGATATCCAAACCGCTAGAGCAGAGCTGTAACCCAGAACCAACCCATCAGATCCAGTCCAAGAGGCCGTGCAGAGACCGGGGTGCCTAGTTGAGAGCAGAACTAAGCGCCTGAATCCTGTCCGGTGGCGAGCAGATTCCAGTCCAAAACCCTTGACCAAATCCTGACGGGCCTATTCCTATTCTAAAACCATAGTTGAGAGTATTTAGCATAGAATTGTCCATAGCCAATCTCTTGTCCTTAAGTAATCCCATCCAACCCATTCTATCATACCCAGAACTGCATTGTAGAATCTATTTTGTCTGTCCTGAATCCTTCTCTCATTCATATAGTCCTGTGATAATGGTAGTGATAAATCATCTTTGCGCTAAATATATTTGCTGAAAAAAGACAAGTGTCTCAGCGGGCAAAAGTCAGAGCGGAGGCGCCCTGTTCTGGTGGCTGACCGTTGGGTATCTTGCATCTTCATAGCCTTTTAGTGTAAGCCAATCCTTGTTCCTAATCTTCAAAAGCGCATCTTTCATTTGAGATCTTGACTCTTTTTGAGAAAAATCGACCTTTACTAAAACCTTCATAACTTCGGTACCGTACATGCTAGGAATGAAATCTAAATGTCAAATTGAAGCTAACATCCTCAGCTTTCAATCGAACTAAGATTCTCCTTATAGTTGTTCTGTAATCGCATTTCTCGGACACTGAAATATTTGCCACGATTCTGCATTTGGCTCAATTTCATTCCATATAAAATTGCTATTTCTTGCATTCAACCTCTGAATTCAGTTTCCTATCTGCCAATCACCCAACCATCATTGCTAGTGTCTACCTGAACCTATCCAAAGCGGCTCTCAATAGTTTTGAATCCCATTTAGCGAATTAAAGTCATTTTTAGCATTTTTCCTATTCATTACAAAATCACATTCAAAAGCATTTCACCTGTTTTAAAATCATTCTTGTTCTCTAAGCTTGCTGGGGGAATTGGAATTGAAACTGCATTGTTGATTGTATATTCCTGAAACCTGTGTTCCCTCATTCCATCTCTTCATATTGCATATTAGGGGGTATTGAGTAGTATCAGGGGGAAAGAGTGATTACATTGCGTTTGATTGAATCCATATCAAGTTTTATTTCTGTACTGCATTAATCTCATATCATTGCATTTCATTGCACCCACACTAAATTGTATCCTATGCTACATTATTCTTTTCATCCAGACTCCTATTGATTAAAGGGATTGTTGATTGTAATATTACTCATTGCTGATCAATGTATAAATTTTAATAGTGTGATATCCAGATATTGTTTCTAATTCATAAAAGTGTGATATATATATTGTTCAATCCCTCAAATAAATCTTTTGACTTTGCAAAACAACCTTCTTCTTGGTTCAGTGAGACCAGGGGGATTCAAAGAGAGGGGCATGATATAAGGGTACATCGTTCAGAAATAAAATAACTTTTGACATACAAATATATAATTAAGGGTTCCAGCTGGTCATCTCCCGCTAGGCATTGACTTAGTTGGTGTGCTGGGTTGAAACCACTTACACAGGGACATGGCGAAATGCGCCTGCCTGAGGCGGCATTCCAGGCACCCGCGGACCCCACCAGCGGTAACGGGGGTAGAGCCTCCAGGATCGGGCCTGACCAGGGGGACCCATCGGGAGCTGCAAACAGGTAGGTGTCCTAACATCCTGTAATGACCTATAGGATCTGTTAACACCTTTTTTCATGTCTCTACCATACCTTCCCTGTTAAGAAAAGCATCTTCTTATCTATCTCAGGTTTCTCCGCCACCCCATCAGCAACGAAAGTCTGGGGCATCCTGCCCTGAGTTTATTCCTTGCCTCTTTTGATAAAGGATTTTGTATCCTCTTTTTGATGTAGTTAGCTATCTTGGTGGGGTGTTCCCACTCTGACGATCTGGGATGGATAAGGGAGTCTGGGTCGAACACATCATCCTGTTCCTCGTCCTCCTTTTGTCTTTTTCTTTTCTTGGAAGTCTTCTCTCTTGACGATGGACTTGGGAATGATAGCTATCTTTCTTCTCAGCTTTCCTCATACATTTAGTCTGAATCCCCTTCATCCTGTTCCTCTGAACTGGACCCTTCATTATCGTAATATCTACCCTTCGTCTCCCAGGACCTCACTTTTGTGTGTCCTCTGTGGGAGAGCGCCCTCATCAGATCTGCTAATCTCTACATGCGCCGAACCACTAACAGCCCAGAGTGCACTGCAGCTCTGATAACAATGTAGAAATGTTATGCTGTGTCCCACGCTCCTTACCTGCTAAGGCTCTCATGCACAGCAGTACAAAAACACAGAAATACTTAAACGTACGGATAAACACCACACACAGACTCAATCTTTTAAGTAATGAAAAATGTACTTAAATGCTGCCCGAGCAGCAAAGAAAGAGGAAGGAAGCCAACGTTATGGACTAAGGGAGAGAGGATTGGATAGAAAGGTCACATGGAGAGAAGTTCAACCAATCGTAAACAAACTACAAAAAAACTGTTTTTTATGGAAATGTAGTTTTGTGAGAGTTTATGTTTATTACTGATTGTTTAATGCTGCTCGAGGAAAGTAAAGAGAAGAGTGAGCATAATCTGGGCCTCTGGTATTGACATACAATCCATACTCTGAGATATGGCAAAGGTGCTTTTGTTACTGGATCACTTCATCTTCTAAATGAATGGAAATTCTCACTGCTGGAATTCCTTGTTGCAGATCAGTAACCTCCCAGCGAGACTCTCATTTCCTCCCAATAGCAGAAAGCCAGAGGTTGGAAAGCTGATTTCACTGTGCTTTTATTCGAGAAAGCCTTAACGAATTGATAGAACTTGCACTACATATTCTAATAATCTTAATTTTTGGCTGTAGATGGTGGTTTTGTTTTTGTAATTGCCCAGCGATTTAATGTAAACATTATAATTAAAGTGGTGGTTAATCGATCCTTGAGATGTCCTCACCTCGCGTTTAGAAACACTTTACCTGTGTGCAACAAGGAATAATTGCGGTCTCCAGTGTTTAATGGCGCTCCTACTGGGTCCAGAACCACTTGCAAAATCTTTCCATCAGGGACCCACAGTGACGTTTTTTTTAATTTTGTTCATGGAGTGAAGGAGTGAATATGTGCCTAAAACTTGTCATATCGATCAATACGTGTGTTTATGTCTTGCGTGCTGATTCAGCTTCCAGGTTTTAAGGATTGGGCTCATTAAGGTACAAAAGGAGCTCATATGTGGGGTATGTGAAAGTGAATGACCATTTAAAGTGCTTCTGAACCAATTGCATTCTCCACTGCTCCATAACTTCTCCAAGCATAAAGAGTTAAAACCCCGGCTCCCAAACCTTGCAGCCCTCTTGCCAGTGGAAACGGCCCCCTCCACTAGCATCTCTATGATATACTCTGGCACCAACTAGCCAAATTAAGATTCCCAATGTTGTTTCATTTGCGAGTAGCTCTTTCAATCCTGTTTGGTTTTTGGCATTTTGGGACTTGTAGTTTCACTTTTCCTCTTTATCAAGGCAGGACCACAAGTCCTAAAATGCAGAGAAAAAACGATGGCTAGATGAGCTACTCATTCACATGCCAGATTTAGTCAGCAAGCTCTCATTAGGAGACCCGTTCCAGTAACACATTGCTGTCCAGTCCTCTGTTTTGCGTCTTCTTGGCCATGTGCGGGAAGCACTTACACTTGTGTCTCCCTGGCCCCCTGGCAAAACAAGTTATTGGACTCAGACAAGCAAAAGACCACACATGAACTACTGGTTATCATAAAACAAATGGCTCCGTACAGGCCTTTTATTCACACGTTATATATATATATATATATATATATATATATATATATATATATATATATATATATATATATTAGGCATAACTATACAAACATATTTATTTATTTATTTATTCACATTTGTAGAGCGTGCAAACAGCTCGGGGGTATCGTGGCGCTTGTGACAGAGTGAGTCTTAGTTGCAGGAGTAATACATTTACATTTTTGGTACAGTAATACATTTACATTTTTGGTACAGACAAGAAGTATGTCCAGTGTATTCAAAGATTAGTTGAAGAGAGAGGTTTTCAGGTTTTTACAGAAGGCAGGGGGCAGGTCTCTGCTCTGAGAGATGTGGGGAGCGAGTTCCAGAGTTTGGCCGCTATGTAGGGGAAGCCGATCCCGCCTGCTTTGGCTCTATTGATCTGGGAAGTGTACAGTTGGTTGGAGTAGCAGGTTCTCGTGGGTCTTGTAGATGTGGCTTTTAAGATGGTCTCTGATAGGTAATGCTGGGGCTGTGAGGGTGAGGCATTTGTTTGTGAGGGTGAGGATTTTGAATGTAACACTATATATAAAGATATTGATATAGATATTGATATAGGGAATGTCACCGTTAGACTGGAAGAGGAAAACACATTAATCTTGGCCAAGACAAGACTGCTTAGTCCCTCAGCAGATAGGCAAAGAGATCACTCGTTCTAGCGAGGTCTGAGGCGGAGCGTCCCCCCTCTCAGTGGGACTGCATCACTCGGGGATCCAAATTCCAACTAACTTTTGCCACGCAAATGCGCTCTCCTTTAGGGGGGCATTTCCCCGCCCTTCTCAGTTGTGTCTGCCCTCGGCCGAAGAGCAGATCACAAGTCGAAAGGACAGAGGGTGGAAAAAACCAGCTGGATGTGGAAAAACCCTCCGCCCCTCTCCTCGCATTCATTCCCAGAACCCCTTATCCAGAACCTGCAGGACGCTCTGACTCCCTCCCCGTATTTGTCCTTCAGTGGACAAGTCAATAACTTTTCTCCACAGCCAGTCCACGCTGCAACAATATTTATGTTGCTATGTGACCTTGCTGTGTTTTCGCTACTGAAATGCTTGTTTATTCTGCAAAGCTTGTGGAAACGCAGTCTTTATTACTGTGATGGGAGATGAGTGTTCAAAATGGCTGTGCATTGACGCCCTGTTGTTCTAGCTCACATTTCGCACAAGCATTACAGCCACCCACAACTGTTACACAAATCACATCCCCTGAACAGCTTTGAGCATTATGGCGTATTCTGCAGCAGGCCTTCGCTAGATTAGCCCCAGCATGGAATATTTCTAATATGCCCATCAGTGACGCCGCCCTACATTAGCATTGCCCAATGGAACCTCACAGCATGAACGCAACGTGCATTAGACAAACGTTGTACTTTGACAGTGTAGGAGAGGGGGTCATCTCTTAATGCCTATGGCATACAGCCAGCCTGCACTTTGCAAGTTTGAATCCTGCCAGCGCCGACTCAGCCCTTCATCCATCTGGGTTTGAATTAACTGAATACCACTACATTCTGTAATAACAGCCAGGAGGCATTGGCATCAGGCACAAAATAATAATCTGATTTATATTATTTTAAGGATAATAAAGTAAGTGTTATATATAGCGAGCTTTTATCCAAAGCGCTTTAAAAAACGTATTTCATGACATTATTAGCCAATCCGAACTCTGTTCAACCTAAAGTCATGACCATCTTTATGACTATCCTTATAGTCTGATATCTAGTTCGTTCCTAACGAATGTTAAAGGGCACTCACTAAAAGAAATAGTGAGCTGCCAAATTTTGCTAAGAAGCTGCTTCTTAACTGAGAATGATGCTTGCAGCAGCCCCACGGCAGGAACTTTACCCAGACCCTATATTGATCACCTGGAGGGCAGGTTTTACAGTATAACCCGAACTGGCACAATAACGGCACAAACAAAACAGCACAACAATTGCTTGGGCCACCATTCTCTCACGGTTAGACTACGGAAACGCTCTGCTAATGGGTGCTAGTAATACATGACTAAAACATGCCAAGTGATTCAGAACAACGCTATAAGAACTATAACTGGCAAAACAAAGAGAGAACATATCACACGAGACAGGAGAGACCTACATTGGCTGGCCATGGAAGAACGCATAACATTTAAATCTTTGACACTAGTTCACCGCTGTCTTTATGGCAATGCCCCGGCATACCTAAAGAAACAATTCAAGTGGTATGAACCAAGCCGCAACCTTAGATCAATAAACAAAGACTTACTTCATGTCATGCCAGCAAAAAGGACATTGGGATTAGGTAGGGGCTTTTCGGCCAAAGCAATCACCAAATGGACTGAACTACCCAACGTCAAGACCTTAAGATCAGAAACTAACCTCCTATGTTTAAAAAAAAAACTTAAGACCCTGCTCTTCAAATAAAATCACTTCCCAAACCCACTCTTGGCTCACTGACACCCCACCCTATATGTTGTCCCGTTACTATGTCCCTGTCTACCTGGAATGCGCTCTGATGCCCACGGGCTGCAGCGCTATACAAACATATAAATAAATAAACGGAGACACAGCTTTTATTGGAACACACCTGCACTTTAATCTTTTGCTGAGTGCAGCGTTGTTCATTTTACACATATACAAGGGGATAGAGAATAGGGCCGTACCCTCCTTCACCTTGACCTCACACTGGCACTGTTTCCCCTGCCTCAGGCTTGCCCATATCTCTGCATAGCTGTTCGAAAGTTAAGAGCGCGTCATAGGTGGAGACCACAGCGGGGCATTGGGGAGACTGTATGGACCTGACAGCCTGAAAGGTCCTCAACATCTGTTCTTCTTTACTTCCCTATATAATGCAATCATATTTCATGAGCAAAAATTGAACTGAAAGCTCAATGACACGATGCTATAGAAGAAGAAATGAATTTTGAGCAGGCAATGTGGTCGTGGTGATCTGTTTCTTCAGCAAATGTCTGTGTACATAGGTACAGGTAAAGCGCGAGGAAAAGGGTATTGCATATCTGACACTAATAGGATCACAGTCCCTGGCAAGTATTTTAAATACCTAACATTTGATGGAAATACCTTCCACAGGATGTGAGTAGCTGGCAGCTAATGGTACAGTTTGGCATTTGATGTGAAGATTTGGCCGATGATGTGAATACCTGACATTTTATATTTCCTCTTGTACGATGTGAGTACCTGCCATTTGGTGGCAACGCCGGCCATATACGGTGTGAACCTGCCTAGTTTACTGGACTGTTCTGTAATTGAGAAGACGTGGCTTTGAAAATATGCCTGTCATGTGAGCTCCATATTAGTTGCCAATATCCTGGTATAATAATCTAGGACCGGGCGTTTGATAAAAGAACCTGGAATCTGATGGGAGTGCATGGCATAGGAGAAAAAACTTGGCCTATGATAAGTGACAGGCATTGTTGGGCAGTAATGTGAATTCTTGGGCATATGATGGCAACAACTGGTAAGAACTAAACCAGATTTGTTTTACAAAAGCCAAACCAGTTGCCTTTGCTAATGTGTATTGAAGGCTGCCTCTGCCTACTCCATGGTGTTGCTTTGGCAGAAGAATAGTGAAAATAATAAGCCCGGTCTTAGCCCAAGTCCAGTCTGTGTGCCACATTGACTGGTCCACATGAGGAAGCCACATCTTGTGCCCCTTGCTGCTCTGGATTTAAATGTAAAATGAAACCAAATTAAAAGCAAAAAGGGAGACTACGCTGTCTCCGCCCTCATGTTTGCCGGTGGCACCAAAATGGAGCAGTGTAGCAGCAAAGCTCCCCACGCCACCTTTGGTACCAAGCCACTCTCCTGTTATGAACCCTAAGACAGTTGTGAGTCTATTGGTGTGTACCAGAGGTTTGAGGAAAGAAAGGCAAAATCATGTGTTTTTGATTTTCTGCCTGTGCAGTTTCGGTTGCAGGAGCAGTGCATCATGGGGGATCGATTTATGAAGGACTAGCTTACCATAACTGGTGAATTTCTGTCTTTTTTGTCGTTTGTGCTGCAACCATGATGTCCCTTAAACCTTGTTTGACTGAATTTTCACAGTTTTTTATCAGGGCAACATAACCACTTCAGCCCCAGAGCCACTCCCTGGCAGCCATGGCAAGTGGCCTCAGGCACCAAGGTTATATCACTTATCTACTTTCTGTCCATTTTAAAAAGAAATGATTGATGGGTTAAGATCTAATATCTGAAAGCACTCTTTTGTGACCAAGCAATTCTAATTGCAAGTCAATCACAACTTCACAAAGATTGGGACCCCCGGAAACATTGCCCCCCCTTGACGTAACTGCATGCAACTTCCCCAAAGAATACAGAGCCAGGTCTTTATTTTATTTGGAATGTTTTTTGCAGGTTCATTAGTTGGCACCAAAGCTATGCCACCCATAATGTTTACATCTACACAAGGTGGAAAATGCCAACCGTGAGGGACAATCTTACACCAAATTCCAGAGCACAGCCTGAGATCAGCCACGCTCTCAGCTTTGAGAAGTGGTGCTAGAGGGTGGGAAGGCTGCTAATGTGTGCGTCTTGGACTGATCACCAACAATGTAAATCCGCTAACCCATATAAAAATACCTTCGTAGGTAATCCTGGCTCCAAAATTCATCTTTGCTTTTGCAAATAGCTTCCTCAAAGGAGCTTACTTGGATACGAAAACCGGTCAACGTTTCCCCACGTACCACAGCTTAAGCTTGGCGCATCTGACATATCTAGTCACAGACATGGTGGCACAAGTGATGGTATGTTTCTTAAAATTGCTTCTTAAACCATTGCCAAGACGCACTTTGCCACAGAACCTATATACATCTTTATGCATAAACTACTTTATTTCTCTGTTTCCATCTTATTTATTTATTTATTTATTTAAATTTATAGAACGCGCCACATGCCCGTGGGCTTTTATGTTTAGGAAGGAGAATATTCAGATTCCACTATGGACACACTGTCTAGCTTCTGCTTGGGAGATCAGCTTATTTGTCAAACTTTGATTGGAACTTTCTGAGACCTTTATCGCTGTGAGGAGCAGTTCATGTAAAGCGTTGGGTTGGCCGCTCTTGGAGATTCTTTTTTTAGGCAAAAAGCTTTAATGGGGTTTTGTCAGAGGTTAGAATTGTTAACAGACGAGCCAGATGTCTGTGAGAAAACAACCCTGAGTCGTTCATGGTCATTCTTAGGCCTTATTCTTCATTGGCCTCTGTGAAAGGCCATTTTACTCAAGGATTTGGTTAGGCATTTTCTGTTAGGTAAAAGTATCATCTCTGTGCAGTAATCAATATTCATGGCATCAGTGGCACTCTTTTAGGGACATGCATTTTCTTTTAATTAAGCAGAATTGTTTTGGTAGTGCAGAGATATGTGTCCTATGTAAAGACCTGTGAGCCATGCCTCCCCTTTATCTCTTTCTACCACATGTTTTTATTCTCATGCTCTGTTCAGTCCTGAAATTGTTCCTGAAGCCTGTGTCCCTTCAATACCCCTGGAGTCATTAGTGAGCCCAAGTCATTCTGCCTGAAAGACTTCAGAGACACCCAGTGAAACATGCAGTCTTTGATGTTCCTTTTTGGAGGCGACCCTCCTGTCTGCGGTAGCAGAGAGAAAGACCTTTGGGGTTGCCTAAGGAAAGGTCCCTAGCAAGGTATAATGCAGCGTGCCCCTTTCCTTATTCTGGAACATCGCACCTCCTATTTGTGTCATCCAGTCAAGCCCCAGGGAACTCTCTCTCATCCCCTCGTGAGTGGGTGTAAATCATTCTAAATATTTACACATAGGCCCTCATTACAACCCAGGCGTTAAGGGTTTAACGGCGTGTCGGCGCCGTTAACCCTTAACGCCTGATTACCATTTTAACGCCTGCTTTTAGCAGCAAGGCGCTAACCCGCCTTGGTGCTAATTACGGCACCGTAATTTACGGTGCCGTAATTAGCGCCTTCCCCACTCCCATTATGCCCTATGGGGCAAAAATGGGAATGGGGAAGGGTAAATGGGGAATGGGGATTTACCGCCCCACTCACCTTGGAATGGGGCGGTAAATCCGCCATCCACCATGGTGTAAACGCAGTTTACACCATGGTGGTTAAGTAGGGAACTTACCGCCTGGGTTGTAATGAGGCCTATAGACTCCAATCGATGTCCGCTACACTCAGCTTTCAGCATTAAAAGGACGGCCACCTGGCTGATGCAGACCCTTACCACAGTGTGTCTACCGGAGGCATGATCACAAATACATGAAAGTTGTGCTTGGCCTCAGGGGGAAATGGCCTGGTGAAGGATGGGTTCTTCCCAAGGTGAAGGATGAGTAGTAACCTCAGAGAGGTAATCTGCTTCCCTTGTCAAAATATCATGGACACTTGGTATAATTGGATTTTACATGCCACTTTGTTGAAACAAACCCTACGGTTCAGCCACTGACACCCCCTTCCCCAGCCCAGGTTGCTTTGCCTAAAGCAAGCAAGGCTTACCTTTTGTATCAGGAACAATCTAGTTGATTGTACCTGTAGAAAAGCTATCTTCTTGACACTCTGCTTAGGTTCTTCAAGTAAGCTTTATTCGCAGTTCATTACAAGATGTTACAACGAGCCACTGGGCCCCATCACCCAGGCTGACTTCCCCCAACTGACTAGTACTAGAACCTTAACATAGCATTCACACCCAAACTTTCCAGCACAGCACTCCATCATTCTCCCAGCTCATCATACACATGCATACATTGCAAGCACATCACAACACATCTCCCTCCCTAAACACACACACACACACAAAACCACAACAGGATACACAAGGGGAACACACTAACGCAGCATCTTTTTAAGGAGAGATGCAACTCGTAAAAGTCTGGACAGCATCCACCCAACATACTCCACATCCGTACATGGGGTGGACGCCCCCTTTCTACTTTTGCTGGCTTCCATGCAGCACTCTTCAACATTTTCTCAGCTCATCATACACATGCATGCAAGCACATCACAACAGTACCCTGCTACTGCTACTAATATGTCAATATTTCAAATGTCTTCTTTGTATATGTTTATCATTCATCATTGATTTAGTCACAGTTGTTGTGTTTCATTCCGTCTTGTTACCCTTTGTGGCAGTGGTAAGGGACATTACCCTTCGCTCTATGATCTTTGACTCCTCTGGGAATTTTGCCTTATTGCCAACACAGGCCTCCTGTCAGAATGAAGGGGTGGCCCTGTCAGAATGAAGGGGTGGTCCTGGAAGGAAATGTTTCATTTACTTCTTCATTGCTTATTTTTCTTTTCCATCTCCTTTAAATATCATTTTTGTTTGTTTTTGCAGCTCAGGACAGGGCGTCTTCAAAGTGTTTTTCCATAATGTACAAAAAAGTCTGGTTCTGCATACAAAATGGCATGACTATATAGTATCTGTTGTGGAAAGCAGGGTGAGTTACACCCTGCCAAACGATCGCTCTCTCTTGCGTACCTCTAATAGAGGTTACTGATAGTTTATAAATAAATTAATGCATGTATGACATACACCGTGAATTTAAGTTAAAGTTGAGTCAGTATATTTTCAATTAGCTGTTAATTACTAAGTTGATTCGTACTAAGAATACAAAATCACTATGACTTAGAGTAAAAGAGATACAATTCCTGCAGCCGTGTAGACAATAGTTAAGTTGTTGATAAGCATAGTCTTGAATCATAGTCTCAATCTCTTCTTTCCATCTGGATTGATGTCCTTTGAATTGAAAGAATTGAGCTGTTCTCCCACTCCTAAAGAAAAAAAGGGTTAGACACTTTCTATCCAGATAACGTTCATCCCATGTTATGTCTTCCTTTGATCATTCAACTTATAGTACCTTCAGCAGCTAAGCAGAAACAAGGTTATGTTGGAAACTGTAACTTCATGGACTATGACAAGGCTGGTGTTGCCCTGTAGTGAGTATGGAGTCTGTGTTTGTTTGCATGGGTGATGATGTCAGACCTCTGTGGATGTCTGTTTCATCTCTGCATCTAAGTTTAGGCATGGGACTGGATTTGTTAATATCTCCTTGTGACAAATTGGATTCTTTTCCTCAGGAGTACAAGGATGAGTAGGGGTAAAATGGCCCACTCAGCCCTCACGCATCTACAAAACAAAACCCAATGCAATCGTAAAGGTAAAACATGGACAGCTAAGAGATATACCTCCTTCCCCTGTTGTGGTAACGTGGGTCGAGGTAAGGCTACTTTTAAGACGGGTTTGAAGGTGAACCAGTAGTGACCCAACTAACACAGTATCACAGTCCAAAATAAAGGGAATGTCCAATTAAGGTTATATGAAAATAGTTATACTTTTATCAAAAACACCATTTGCAATAGAACAAATAGAAAACACTTTACAAAACCACCCCCCAAAGGAATAAGCGACAGACTGAGGAAAATATCACTCTGAGCATAGTTTCAGGGGTGGTAGGTAAATCACTAGCCACAAAAGAATATGGTGTTGTTGAAAAGAGGAGTGATCATAACCTAACCAGTCTCTAGGGCCCAAGTGGACTGAAGGGGCAGTTCAGGGTCAACAGAACCTGAATTCAGTTTTTGGTGTGCTGATGGCGCCAGACCTGGTGTCGAACATTGATGCCAGTGGATCAAGCTCAGTTCAGACACATTAGAATGTATAGCTCACAGTAGCAAGCAGGCATAGAGTAGGGGCGAATGTGGTTGTTCGGTGCATTCGAAGGGGGGCTCTCAACTATGCAGGTTGGAGTTGCCCCAGGATCGCTTCGCAGTTGGGTCAGGCCGAGTCAGGCTTCAGCCGCTGGGAGGGGTTGTAGGTGATGCTCCAGCGGTTCGATTTGGTGGGCAACGGTCGTCGAAGTGGTGACCTTTGTGGCGTCGATGTGCAGTTCGATGAGGCGGCTGATCAAGGAATAGTTGGGTCGGGAAATGGTTGTCACTCCTGCTCAGAGTCAGCGTGTGACTCACCCGTGATTCAAATCGGGTCCCAGCATTGAACAGTTGATTTGAGCCTAGCAGGTGACGTGCTTGGGTAGGGAACAATGCAGCGTTGAGCTGGTTCGAAGTGCAAGTAATGATTTGTATTGGTGGAGAAGTGCAAAAACCAGTGCTGGTGCTTTCCCTTTTGTTACAGATGCCATAAACACAGCGCAGCCTGTTTGGTGTGGTAAAACAGGGAGCTTCGGTTCGTTTGGCCGTATGGCTTCTGTGATGCCCACTCAGGCGGATTCGAGGGCAGGATAGGTCAGTTTAGAGCCAGCTCTCCCAGCTCTAGGAGATTCCGGTGCAGAGTGGTATGTCCTGGTCCACAGCAAAGGGTCACTACGGATGTGCCCTGGGGATGGGGAGTTGAAAGCTCTTCCTTCTGCCTTGGATGGCTCCATCTTCACCTCAGGATGTAGGCTTTGGAAAGTTCAACATTCCCAAAGTGAATCCAGTGAGTTCATATAGAATCAATCCGCGGGTCTTGAGAGGGGCTGGGAGGATCTAGAATCTTGAGAAAATCTGCTGAAGGGGTGGGAGACTCCTTCTTTTAAGGGGACAAGTACTCAGGTTATTGGTCTAAAGGTAGCCTGCCTTAGAGGTCTAATCCATGCTCCTGAATGGAGTGGACTTTGCACCCAAAATGTTTGCTTTTGAGGAAGTGGAGAGGGCAGGAAAGGAAAAGAGAGGTAGAGAGAAACAAAATGGTGGAAGTCTCCTTCCAGTGAACAGAGCCCTCCTGCATATCCTAGTCCCATCTCCTTTCCTTTTTGCTAACAACACAGGCCTTTGTGTATGTACCCATACCAGATGGCAATTCCTCACATTCTCTGATAGATCTCAATACATTTCACTGGATTCAGTTTGATACACATATTTCCCCCTACCGTTTAGGGTCCCTCTGGGGCGTGACTTTCCCCCATGCTCTTTGATAATTACACTCATCCTCCACCTGAATTGTTGCACTCATTCCATTTAATGTTTATATATACTGATGCAACATGCAGATTCTGCTTCATCTTCATGGAGACACCTACACGGCTAGCAAGCATTTTGCCATGGAGGAGTGCAGTCAGTGACTGCATGAATGAGAACAGGCTTGAATTCAAAGACTCCAAGTCGAAAATCCTACCTTGTGGCTTTCTCAACATCATCTGGGACCCAGAGCTATGGCTGGATAGTCTCTGTCTTGCCCACCCATAGTCATTGATGTTACAAAATGTAGGTATCACCTTATATACACTGAGCTTACACTACTTCCATAAATAAACAAAACCACTGTGCAGAGTCAACAAATATCTTATTCAAACCCTTTGAGAAAGACAAGGACGAGACAAGTCAAGCACTCAGAGATGGGTCCAGAAAGGTTGGAAGCCACACAAGAGCCAACCAGATGGTTGTTGTGTATGCGAGTTCCAGAGCTCCCGCTGGAAAGAATTACCGGGACGCAAGGTAAGCTTTAGGTGGATTTATTGGGAAAGGGGACCGCTGCGGCGATGTAGAGATGGCTATCTCTCCTTGTTCATCGCCAACTGCCTGAGTGACAACACGAGTTCCAGAGCCTCCTCGCAGGGGAGTTTTGGAACTCGCATACACAACAATGGTAGAGAAGGCACAAGACATGCCACTCAAGAAGGAAAGAGGCTCAATTACACCTGCAAGTGCATAAAGAGAGAAAGATGCAGTGAAGGACATTCTGGAAGTGAACAAATAAATGAGAAACATTGATAGCATGAATGAAAAGAAAAAAGTAGTGCATCAGTAAGGGGAGCGTGGTGTGACTGCTGGTGCACCCGCCCCCTTCCATGTTTAGTCCTAAATCCCATCCTGAGGTATGACCTGGTATAGAGGACACCAGTGAGCCCTGCTGCTTCTGCAAAGGCTAGTCCACTCCTGACAAACGGTCCAGTGAGGCACATATTGCCTGGGGCACCTACTATGCCGTTGAGTGTGCCGGGCCACCTCTGACATATGTGGTCCAGTTAGAAGAATTCCGCCCCACACCATCAGGACATCTGCGGGCCGCACTTGAAAGACACAGCCCGGGTAAGGCTTCTGGGGAACCTACATCCACTGCTTCTGCCCTGCTGCCCTGGGCCACCCAGCACAAATGTCGCACAGGGTGTAAACCCTCTAAAAACAGTTACAGGAGCTCCTTTGAGCACAACCTCTGCATAGTGAATGTCCATGCAGCCTTCACCAGGCTACGGGTAAAGTATGGGCACAGTTGTATATATGTGAAGTATACAGTGCACTTTATATAGACTGTGTATTTATATCTATAATTACTTTTAATGGGTTTAATAGAAGTAGGTTAAGTTTTGTGTGACTACCCCCTTCATTATATAAAACACAAAAGTCCTTGTGTACTGTGGATTAACTGTACATAAATATATGATAACATCTGATCACTAAAGCTTACCTTTGTCTGACTATCCCTGTGTTGCTTTGTGTTTAGTCTAACCTAGTATTTCCTTTCAGTGGGGGTTGTGCTATTTCTGTAGGCAAGACCTTTCCTTTGTGACACACACTTTGTCCCAGGGTGACATGTCTGTGGTCATCGCAGGACCCAGGAAGTGAGGGAATGTTGGAGACAGGTAAAGGGCAGGGCTGAAGGCAAATATAGAAGTCAAAAAAAGTGTTAATTGTGCCTGCCTACGCAGGCCTTCTGCCAAGTAAATAGTAGACCATCCCCCGGTAAATTGATTTGGGACACTGCTGAGATCACTATTTGGTGTGCCTTTACCTAGCCTATTTACCTAGACTTTCATAACCCCTTCCTACCCTGCAACGTGGGGATTAGTGTATATATTAGTGTATATATTAGTGTATATATTTAGTGATTATATATATTTTATAATCTACAAGTTATTATGGGTGAATATGGTTTATTTTGTACATGATCCTAATCATTGTGTTGTGATATTTACCAGATGTACTACCCCCTGTCAGTCAGGAACCATCCTCAGAGATTGGCTTTAGGTAGTCAGCTGGGCAAAGGGTGAGGGGATTAACCTAGGACCTTGCTTCATCCTAGGTGGCATGCCATGGAGCACAACCCTCCATTAGGTGCTCAAGGGAACACAGTCTCTCACCAGCAAGGTGTTACGAATCCTCTCACCTTGAGACATGCCCCTCTCCTTCCACGTCATATCTGGCAATCCTGGTGGACTCGGCGTTATATGGCGGCAATGGGGAGAGTCCTGATCCACTACTCCAGATAAGACTTTCTCCGGCCCATCACAAGATGGCTGCTGGGAAAAGCCAGATGCAACCAGTCCTCTGTCTATGCCCTATACAAAACTAGCATTTCGAAGCACTCCTGCATTTAAGAACAAAGGATGCAGAAGCCCTTGTGTCACGCAAACTGGCTTTCAGGAGAGCTGCTGATCACGGATCAATTCGTCCAACAGGTGATGATTCGAAAACTGCATTTAGAACTAGATTCGGACATTGCAAGTATCTTGTAAAGCCATCTTTGCTGTACAATGCCCCTGTGGCTTTCCAGCATTTTCTGAACAACATTTCCAGAGATATTGTCAATGTTTTTGTTGTAGTTGGATGACATTCTAATTTACTCAATCTCCTATCTTGATCATGTCAACCACGTCACTGAGGAATTGAAAAGACTACAGGATAAACAATTGTATGCTGGATTGTCAAAGATTACATTTCATCAAGAAATAATAGCCTAATTGGGTTACATTTTGTCACCTCAGGGAGTAGAAATGGACCAAAAAAGATAGAAGCCATCCTTAATTGGCCTCCTGCCTCAAACGTTGAGGAATTACAATGGTTCTTGGGGTTTTCCAATTTGTACAGGGAGATATATTCCTAATTATTCTAAATTCTTGGTTCTGTTTGCCCAGCTGTCCAAAAAAGAGAAGGCTTATGTTTGGACATTTCAGACCCAAGCAGTGTTTACAGAGTTTTGCCTGACCCCACACAACCCTTTGTGGTGGAAGATGATGCTTCCTATCACGTGTTAGGAGCTCTACTGCTGCCGGAGGATCCTAAAACTACTATAAAACATCCCGTAGCCTACCAATCCCAACCCCTTCCTAAAGCCAAACAAAATTATAGTATCTTTGAGAAAGAGCTTCTTGCCATCAGGGATGCTTTTTTCACTTGGAGGCATTTACTTGAATAGTGCAAGACGCCTAGTGACAGTGATAAATGACAATCGTAATCTGGAGTTCTTAAAAACTGCAAAGACAGTGAATCAACAACAGAATAGTTGGACTAATTTTTTCTCGAGTTTCGATTTCATTGTCACTTACAAACCTAGCCATACTAATACCAAGCAGGCTGTCCTGTCTCAAATGTGTGTTGGTTCGGCAGAAGAAAATCCTACCATTCCCTTTATCCCTTTGGAAAGGATAATCATGTTGATAGAATCACCCTTGCCCCTTTGGGAACAGGAGCTATGAGGAACACACACCACAAGGACAGAGTCTATTCCTCACCACGGATCCTTCTCATCATTTTAAATGGGACTCTGTTTCCACGAGACATGACTTTGGTTATCTACCCGGAAATGTCAAAGGTGGGCACTCCAATGGTGTCATGGTCTTTCTAGTGTCCCATGTCGCTGTATGTAAAACCCTGCAAAAACACAAAACAGGTTTGGCAGGAAAAGATGTGAAAAGATGTTAAGGACTATATAAAAGGGTGTGGAATGTGTGCCAGGCCCAAAATCCCTTGCAACCCTTAGCCGTTCCAGACAGACCATGACATTTTTGTTCCATGGATATCTTAACAGATCTTCCCAAGGGTGAAGGCAAGACTGTTATAAGGAGAATAATGGACTCTTTCATGAAACCGGGATGCTTTTTAGCACTTTCACAAGCCCCCACCGTACCTTAGTTAGCCAAAATCTTTATCCAACGCACATTGAGAATCATTACCAATCGTGGCTCTCAATTCGTATCCACATTTTGCAGAGCATTTCATACATTTGTGGGAATCACTTTAAAATTCTCCTCTACCTATCACCCCCAAAGAGATGGACAAATATAGAGAATGAACCAAACCACTGGACAGTACTTAATATGCTATGTTACTGATTATGGAGGTGATTGGGTCTCCTTATTGCCATTGACTGAATTTGCATACAATGATGCCTACCATGTATCATTACAGGAATACCCATTTTGTGTCATATGGGCTTCATCCCACCTCTATAATCCACATCTCAACCCTTTCCTCTGCTCTACCCTCTGCCAAGACTCTTGTGAATAATCTCCAAGAAGGGATGAGGAAAGCCAAACAACAACTGTTGAATTCCCAAATCGAGTGCAAACGATGTGCTGATAAGCAGACGCGCCCAAATTCACCTCGTGCCCTCAGAGACAAGGTCTGATTATCTACAAACCATATACACATTCCTGCTTGTTCCCACAAATTGAAACCTCAATATATAGGTCCTTTTCCCATTGAAAAAAATCATGAATCATGTGCCCATGAAACCTCAACTGCCAAAATCCTACAAGATACATCCTGTCTTTCATGTTTCCTGACTTATACCCATAGAACACTCCCGCCTGTATCCCGATAGGACAGTATCTGTGTCTCCAGAAATGGTCCTGAGGAAGAATTTTAAATAACCAAGATATTTGATTCACAAGGTTCTAGGAAAAGAGTGGAGTACTTGGTAGACTGGAAGGGATATGGTAAAGAGGATAGATCTTGAATTCCTGCAAAAGACCTCTATGACCCTAGAATCCTCCAACTCTTTCGTAAGCGTAATCCAGGAAAACTAGTGTGGGGAACTTCCCAGTATCCCAAAGGGAGTTCTAGAGGAGGACATACTGTTAGGAATACCCTGAGACATGCCCCACTCCTTCCAGGTCGTAGCTGGCAACCCCGCTAGACTTGCCGTAATAGGCGGCCGTGGGGAGAGTCCTGATCCACTACTCTAGATAAGACTTTTTCCCAAGATGGCCACCCGGAGAGTCCGACTATCCCAAGATGGGCGCCGGTAAAAGCCAGACACAACTAGTCCTCTTTCTATGCTCTATTCAACAATTAACGTTTCCTATGCATTTCCGCATTTAAGAACAGAAAACTCGGAAGCTCCCGCGTGTCGCAAACTGGCTTCCAGGAAAGCTGCCGATCAGGGATGAATTAGTTAGATAATTAGCTTCTGTTTTGCTTCTGATGTGCTATCATGAAGACTCTTTTTCATGGGGCTAAGGTTCTGTTAGTCAGGTATTCATGAGAGTTCCTAGTCCTATTTAAGTCAATATACTGAGTCTTCCTTATAGTCGGGGAATACAACCTACAGTATTAAAAAAACTCTTTCTTGGTGGAAACATGGGAAGAAGCCATCCTTCCTGATTAGTGGTTCGGGCAAGGAAACATACGCTCAAGGTGATTTATGTATGTATTTGGGGTTTTACTTGTTACCTACCTTGGGACCCTTACACAAACTCACAACCATTTCTGTTCCTCCCTTATACAGCTTCTGATCCGTATACCGATCCTGGAGGTGCATAACATAAGTTGGCTCCACCATTTTGGGGAAGTCACCTTCATCCCAGGCATTTGCCCCTAGATAAGGGGTTTCCCTTTTATGGTTCTGGCAGGCAGTACTTCCGTGACTCCCAGGAGTTTCCAAGGTAACTCGTCAACAGTGGAGGTTGAATCTGAAACCTGGTCAAGTGCCTGGGTAAAGCCTGTGGCCCACCTGGGAACAGTATGCTGGTCTGCTACGGCCCCTGAGAAGTCCACCCAAAGGCACTGCATATTACTGTATATGGGCAGACTGGCTAGTGTCCTATCCTCTTTCTATTAACCACCTGGACAGAGTTGCAGACTAGCACACCATCCGTTCCTAGCCCAAGACCTGCCTTGCCCAGTACTGTGCCTAGTCTTGCCACAGCACCCAATGTAGGTTATACCATGGTCACGACCGGAAACACCCCATGTTGCTCTTTTCCTAGCACATGTGCCAGCTCTACAACTGAGGATTGAGGTGCCAGACTGATCGTTTCCTCCATGGTGGATGCTTTTAAGGTCATGTTGAAGGAGATGTGAGAAACCTGAAGGTGTCTCCCTGACTAGTCCCCGAGGGTCTGTCATCCAGGTGGCCATGACACGGCTATCGCTATTCGATCCAGTTCCTGGGGGTGGGCCAGTGAGGGAGGATCACCTGAATGGTGGGTCCTCGGGGAGTGCAAGTGAGACACCGACGGGTGAGATGCAGTATCCCCCTTTCTATAACACCTTTTCCCATTCCTACCCCCGAGGATACTCAGACACTGTACCCCCCTTTTCCAACATGAACACTTTGCACACCCCGAAAGAAGACAAACACCAGAGCCGTTTACCTGACATGTCCCACCACAAGGATCAAGCAAAGCGAGGCAATTGACCTGACTCACATACACCTGACAGCCCTTTCCCTTCCCCACAGGGATAAAAGGTGGAGCACGAGAGCACAATACAAGCAAGGCAGACTGCACGACGAGAGAGCTAACTCAGCACAGCAGTTCAAGAGTGTGATGCTGGAAATGCATTGGAGGGACAGGGCCTCCATGTCCTTGTCCTGTACTCCTTTTATCATGTGTGTTCTGTGTTATTTTCTGCACAGGAGTCCATGTGGGAATCCTGGTAATGCTGCTCTTCCTCCTTTTGGTTTGGTGAACAGACCCTTGGGATACCCTTATGGCACCCATGGGGGGGTACAACCCTATACTAACAGTGTATGTTTTTGGGCACCTGTGTGTATCCCACAGAGCATGGTATGGGCTGGTGGCAGCTCCATGCTGAATTTGACAGGTCCTCTGAGTATCCTCCATTTTGGGATACCCAGGCCCTGCCCTTGGAATCAGTTGATTTCTGATAGGAGACAAGATGGCCCCTGTGTCCTCTTGCTTTCTACTGCCTGTTACCTTGTTTTCCCAACGATCTGGGAAGCCCTGACTCTGCCCCTTCCCCTGACTGGCTGTTGGGTGGAAGTTCCATATATGGTATTGTGGGGAAGTCCAGGCCAGACAGGCTGGATCCTTCCCAATGACTGTATGTTGTGGGTACGCCCTTGGGGTGAGACCTGGGTGAATGGAGTGTGTGACCAATATACATTTCATGTAATTGGTGTCTGGTTTCTGGTGTGTGAAACAATGAATGAGACAGCCCTGCCCAAAACTGGTATGATTGCAGTGTGGAGTGCTGAATGGCTGGGTGCGTGTCCCAATCCACATTCCTTGTTGTGAGTGTCTGGATGGAGAAGAATGGCCTGAATGCACTGTGAGCTTGATTGCCTGCCTGCCTGCTGAATGCCCTTCTGAATGATTGGCTGCCTGAGCCTGGCTCAGCATTGTGAATGAGAGACAGAACAGTATATCTGGGGACCTCTCACTTACTGGAATTGTTCAGAAGCTGAAGTCAAAACTTGATGCTTGATCTCGAAGCTGAGCCGAAAGAAGAAGGATTACTGCTGTTTCCCTTCGACGCAATCTGAATGCTGCCGTAACTTCAAGAAACTGATCCAAGAGAGGACCTGGCTAGGAGACCTCTTCCCGAGTTATGAGGGACCATTGTGCAACAGCTAACCTTCACCACGGCTCCCTGGAAGTCAGCCTTCGAAAGACAGTCGACCGGAGACGGGGACCGACGAGGAATCTGAAGTGAAGCGCCAGGACGTTGAGGCCATTGATGCCCATCACCGTCGACCAAGGTTCGGAGGACTGCTGTAACCTCATTGACCTGAGCCGCAACACTTCATTGCCTAAGACATTTCAAATCAAGGGCTCCCATGCTGATCGTCGTTAACCGATTTGTCCCGCATGAGAAAGTCAAGGTCGCCGACGAACCGACGAGAATCCGCTGGTGGGTTTCCCGCCACCCGAAGTCCACAAAGACTCAGACAAAGATCCAAAAGCCAGCTGTGGTCGAGTCCCGATCACTTACGCCAACCGCCGATGACCAAAAGCCCTTGCTGGGCCTACGTTTTTCATTGACTCTTTGCATCAACAAACTATCATCGTCAAGGTGCACCACACGCCTCATCTTCGCAGGACGTCCATGACTGATCGTCGATGAGCATCGCAAGGACTGAAACTGCTGCCTCAACAACACAGTTCACACTTTTCTTCGAGGGATCTCGACGATCCGTGGCTCCTGCCTTGAAGGGAGTTCACTCAAGAAGGATCCGTTGACGACCCGTCGACGAACTCTGCTAAACCAGGTACATTGGGGTTATAGAACATTTATAGAAGGAAATAAGACTATACAATATATGGACTGGGCCTGTTTAATATTTTATCTACAGGTTGCCCAGGTGGGGGGATCCTCACACAGAACTGTGTCTTGGGTAGGGACCCAGTATTCTGCCATTTGTTTAACAAACTTGTTTCTTATCATTAGGAATTGGAAATCAGTTGCTACATTAGAAAAAGAAATGTGGCTAAGTGAAATGCGAGATTTGGCAGCTATGGAGGAACATTTATATAGGAGACAAGGAAAAAATGGTTTGTTTGCAAAGATATGGGGGAGATTTTTGGAACTGTATTGAATTAGATTTTGTAGGCAATGAGATGTGAACTGCGGGTTAGGGTGGGTTTCGTTTCTATAGATACCATTGTTTTTGATGTTTCTGTGAATTTGTATATAATTTTGTAAATATGTTATTGCTTTTTAAAATTGATGTCTTCTTTCTCTACATTGAAAATAAAGTTCTAAAATGGTAAAAAAAAAAAAAAATTAAAAAAAACTCGTTTTCCTCCCAAGTCTATTGTTGATACCTTTTGCTATTGATTAGTATGCCATTTGAAACTGTCCACAGTTGGTGCATTTTAAAGGAGTCAAAGAGTAATTGTGGTACCACATAGAAATTGTACATTTATCATTATAGTATTGCCTGAGCACAAAGTGTGTTATTGTATGTGTATATAACTTGAAACCTATTTCTATAAAGAACTGTGTTATCACTAACATAGTGTGTGGACATTCCTTTGTGGGGGCTTGGGGACTACACTGTACTTAAGAACCAGCCTGCATCACCTCCAGAGAGCTATGCCTTGATTGCTCGTCCATTGCTACCAATGAATAGAGAATTTTTACTGGGGTGCTCTGTTCTTCTACTCTGCCATATAGAGGGCAGAAGTACAGAGAACCCCCCTACAGTCTTTACAAAGAGGAGTAGAAAGACGGCGCAAACAGACAATGAGAGAAGTGACCTTGCCCTTTCCGACCAAGGCCCGTGAACCCTCCGCAGAAGGAATCGTAAGATAGCCAGTGTGTGTTGAAGCAGGTGTCAACGGTACAATGAACTCTCCTCTGCAGATAACCAAGCCGGGGAGAGACGCTCGTCTCTGTGGTACCAACCTTGACTCCAAAGAGAAGGAAAGCCAAGCAGTTCATCACAGCCGGTGAGTCGAGGGGAGAGCCGATAAGAAACCAAACTGTGTTGAACGAAACGGAGCAAGTGGCTAACTGAGCTGTGAAAGCATAAAGAACTATTGATAATAAAAGGGAGAAAACCAACAACAGAGGAGTCCAGCACCACGTGGGGGCTCATTCAGGAAACTCTGGGCGATTACCCGATTGTTGAAACTACCGTTATCAGAAGGCCTTGGGAAAAGTCACGAAAGGGGTCAAAGTGGTCATACAGGGGTCTCGTAAAATCCTCTGTTCTTTCAAAAGTCTTTGACTGACAGACGATTTTGCAGCTAAGGGAGGTGAATCCTGCATCCTAAGAACTGTTTGAGAAACTGTCTAATGCATAAAGGTTGGCAAGAGTGAACCCGATGGATGGAGGCAGATAAAGAGGGGGAGAAGCCAAATGTCCCACTACAAAGTGTGTCGACAAGAGTGAAACCGGCAGAGGGATGTACACAGTGAACTGTTTAAGAAGACATTAGGAACTGTGAATGTCACAGATGAGAATGAATTGAAAACCATAATAAACCCAACAGAGGGAAGCTAATCTTCAAGAAGGATATAAGCCCGAAAGAGGGGGATCCGTGAGTGAGAAGGCATCAGCCAATGTATAAGCAGAAAGGAACTTTTGTTTGTTATTTTTGGAATACATCAGGTCCTCAGAGGCAAGAGACTTTTTTGTAAGAGAAAGATGCGTTTTCAACACCTTTAGGACTATTTCAATTTAAAGTCCTGCCTTTTGGCTTACACAGTGCGCCATCCACTTTACAACGCCTCATGGATCACATTGTACAACCCTACTCTGACATCTACAGAGCTTATATTCACAATATCGTCATTTATAGTAAAACCTGGGAGGGCCATCTCTTCCATCTTTATACCATCATGAAAGTCCTCAGAAATGCTGGCCTAACTGCAAATCCAGCTAAATTCAAATTGACCCAGTCAGCCGTGAAATACATGGGCTTCTTCATAGGGAATGGGAATGTACAGCCCCAACATGAGAAGGTAAAAGCGGTTTTAGGTACACCAACCCCCACGACCAAAAGAGATCTCAGAGCTTTTCTCAGGTTAATAGGATATTACCATAGTTTTATCTCCAACTTTCCGGATAAAACAGCCCGTCTAACAAATAAACGTAAGAATGTCGAACCGCAGAAACTTCATTGGAATGACGAGAATGAGATATGCTACAACACCCTGAAACAGACTGTGTGCCAGAACCCTATCCTAAAGGTAGTCAACATTTCTAAAGAGTTCATCTTACAAACGAATGCCTCCCTTAAAGGGTTCGAGCAGTCCTGTCCCAGGTTTACTATGGATTGGAACATCCATATTATTCACCAGCTGCAAACTATTCCCACATGAAAAGACTTACTCTGTGCTGAAAGTAGAGGCCCTGGCCATCAAGTGGGCCATACTCCATCTCAGATACTACATCTTAGGTAGACAAAAGTTCACACTCGTCACAGATCACTCAACCCTAGTTTGTATTAGCCAACGCAAAATTCCAACCCTCGGGTCATGCAATGGATTCTAGAGCTCAAACCCTATTGTTTCACTGTGGAAAATAAATCGAAATGGAAAGGACCAGGGAAATGTAGATTTTCTTTCCCGGTTCCCCTGTGAAACAAATGTGGCTACATCGCATGGAGGAAGGGTATGTGAGAAACCTGACGTTGTCTCCCTGACTAGTCCCTAGGGATCTGTCATCCAGGTGGCCAGTTCCAGGGGGTGGACCAGTGATGGAGGATCACCTGGATGGGGGTCCTCCGGGAGTGGAAGTGGGACACGACAGGTGAGATGCGGTATCCCTTCTTAAAACACCTTTTCCCCATCCTACCCCATAGGATATTCAGACACTCTACCCCTCCCTTTTCGACACGAACACTGTTGCACACCATGAAAGAAGACAGGCAAACACCAGAGCCGGTTACCTGACATGTCCCGCCACAAGGGTGAGGCAAAGTCAGGCAAGACCTGAATCACACACACCTACCGGCCCTTTCCCTTCCACACAGGGATAAAAGGTAGAGCATGATACGAGCAAGGGAAATCGCATGACGAGGGAGCTAACTCAGCACGTGTCAGGAAAGGAAGAAGGCGATGGATATGGCAGGGGAAATGTGCACAAAATACACAGTAAACAACCTTGAATATAACAACGTGCATTCAATACCCAAGACTCGTGTATACCACTATATGAAAAGGAATGTAGGGTAAACACTTAGAACCTCCTTATGACTGAAAGGAAAGTCGGCAAACTCCTTACCCACTATGCTATTACAGATACTGACAGCGCTAAGCCCACGTAGAGGGCAAGCAGGGACAGAATCTGTAAGCTGACACTCTAGACGGTACTGGATAAGGAATTTGGAAACAGTACTCACAAGGACCGGAATGACCACATGAATGCCAGTACTCACGAAGACCGGAAAGACCACTTGGATGTCCGTATTCACGAGGACCGGAAAGACCACTCAAAAGTCAGTACTAACCCACAACCCTGTAAATCAAACAAGAACCCAGAAGGCAGTAAAGGCAAAGAGTGAGGATGACTAAATACCTAAACCCAAGTCAAGAGGCAAGAAGGAATAATACAGTGTGGAAAACAAAAGATAATCACACAGGAGCTAGTTACAACAGCTTCCCACACCTAATAATAAAATAGGAAATAAATGTAAAAGTGTAAAGGAAAACATGGCATGGATCCCAATAGAAGGCAAGGATCAGGAGCAGTGAAAACGATTTCAAAAGGGAAACTTTCCCACCCATCCAAGGTGAAAAGGCAGGAAACTAAACCTGTAAAGGAAAGATTAATGCAACAAGTCTTTCAGTAGCAAAGGGCAATTTCTAGGAAACAGTGAACACAGGCAATTGGGCTACAGCAAAAGGAAAGCTCAGAGAAAGGCTGCCTGCAGACAGAGAAAGGGAGAAAGGGATTTCCAAAAGGCAGAAATCAATTAGGCATACAAATACGAATCCCAGGACAAGGAACAAGAAACACTAACTAGAAACTGGGCACAAAAACTAGGAACAAGGGACCAGTCACGACAGGAACGCTGCAACAATGACCAGCGCTGGACTGAAGCAGACTGAGGCTTTTAAAGCTGCTTAACGAGCACACCCCTCAGGCGTGTCGCCTGCTGCACCTGCAGCCACAGGTGTTGCCTATCCTCCACCCAGCCTTGTGCTGCAAGGGAGGAGGTGAGGCAGTGAGCCAGGCATTCTGGGAAGCATAGTCATTTGATTAAAGTAGCAGTAGCATGCTGGCTGCCAAAAACCTGGATTGGATCCGGAAGGGAAGTAATTTGGGAAATAAGGTATTAGCGCTCCCAATTCATCAGGACACTGTAGCATAAGGTTCGGAGGAAATGTCCAGTAGGGAAGAAACCCCAAAACATGCCCCCAAGTGGCGGGAACGGGAGCGAAGGGAGCGAGCCGTGACACTATACCCACTTCCACGGCCGACTCCAGGCGGCCGTTACTCGCACAAAACATCTTCTTTCCATGACAGGAGCGCTTTGTCGTCAGAAGTGGCACTGACGGAAACGATGACCCACGGGCAGAAGCAGAAGGACTGGAATGAATAGAATCAGGCCGTAGTCTATAAGAGCCATAGGTGGGTTTTCGGTGAGGAAGAGACTCATGGGTCGAAGAAAGGCATGAAGGACTTGCAGGATCCGAAGCAGAGTTGGAAGGTCCAGGAAGCTTAGTCACTGGAAGAGGATATGCATACATCCTTGAGGAGAGAGGCAGGCTGGTGCTACATGCCTTAGACAACGGTAGAAGTTCTGTTAGCCTCACTGCCGAGAGTGGACACACAGGAGGTGAGGAAACAGCAGGTTTCAGGAAATGTTTATGTTCGGAAGAGGAAGGTGGCGGCTGAGGTAGAGGTTCGGATACTCTGTCATCCATCTGGGTAAAGGTTTGTGGTTGAAAGTGACAAAGATTCGCCTGCATAAGTTCCTTGCCTTGGAGGTCTGGAGATCCAATGGGTTGTACGAGGCTGGCACTCCCATTGACAGTCATGTAGCCAGTCAAGTAGCCACCTTGTTGCACGTGGGATACAACCGCAGGAACGTTTGGCATACTGATAGGAGTGTTAGACACAGTACTCGGAACATCAGGCATACTAGCAGCGGGAGCAAAAACAGGCACATCTTGAACTGCAGCAGACATTCCCCTCCTTTGGCCACTAGCACCCAACTGGCGCTGCAGCTGGAGGGCCGTGCCCGTCCCTTCCCTCAGGCTCATGTGGGATCCGTCAACAAAAGGGTTGTCAAGCGTTTGATCCAAACCGGACTCCAAACGCGGACCGTCCAGCCCGCTATCCTGGTCGGCTACTCGTTCGGTGACTGGGCCTTGGTGGATGGCATCCGTTTCTCTCTCGTAATACTCCAGGCAAGTCCAGCGGCCTCGCATGTAAGGCCCTCCCGAGTCGTGAGCCGGCTTGATGTTTCTGAAGAGAGAGCTGGCAGAAGTCTCAGGCTCAGATGTTGCATATTCGGGAGGCGCTGATGCTACAGTCAAGTAGTTGGGAGAATTGTTTTGTGTACAAGGCAGACATTCTGGTGATCCCCCTGAAGCATAAGAAGGGCAAGATGAACGTTCATCAGTAAATGGTTGGGATTCAGGAGGAATCTCTGGAGCAGAGGAATATGCAGCAGGATCTGACAGTGTAGACAGGTACACCTCCGATATTGGCAGCGAGGCTGAGCAGGACACAGGTCTCTCATGAACTGAAGCCAAACTAGCAGTAGGCTCTGGGACCGAAGACATGCACCTAGAATGTACTACCGGAGGCTCCATGGCTGAAGGATAATCTGCTGGATGAGTCACTGTAACCGAAGACAAACATGCCAGAGGAAATTCCGAGGCTGAGGGCATGCAAGCTGGAGCCGTCTTGTTAGCTGAAGACAAACTTGTCAAGGTCTTTGGCTCTGACTGCGTACATGGTGAAGGCTCTTGGGTGACTGGCAGACATAGCACTCCTTTATTGATCGAAGATACGTGTGCCAACGATGACTGCAGAGCTGTGGACAGGATTATTGAAGAGTCAATGGTAGTAGGAGGACAGTCTGAAGTCCCAGAAGTCGGCAGACACACTTGTGGTTCAGAAATAGAAAGCCCCTTTAAGGCAGTTGACCCCTTGGCGCCAGTAACCAAAGTCTGAGCTGTACCCCTGCCGTCCCTCTCCTTAGTGGATGACACAGAGTCTCTTCCTTTGTAGAAGTCAAAATCAACCAGAGGAATCACCATAGTAAAGTCTCTGTTAATCAGGATTTCATCAATTGACCATTCCTCTGTCTTAGCTTCTGAAAGTGGCTGATTAACAATCAACAGTTCAGGGATCGCCTGCCGGGTTTTTGGTTCAGTAATCTGTGGAATGAGTCCATAAAAACATGAATTCTGCACTGTCTTTGACTGCTCGTAGTGACCGAAATTGGCAGAAGGAAGAGCGAACACAGAGGCAGCATTGTTTTCCACATCAGCTTGAATGTCTACTTCAGTCTCAGCAGCTAGATCAAGGGCAGAACCTAAGCCTACAGTTGTGACTGATTCTGTGTATGCCACCATTGTGGATTGTGTTTGGAAATCAGAAGCATGTATGTGTTCAAGCTCAGAGTTATGACAAACTGCTACACAGGAAGCTTCAGGTAAAGGAGTGGCTTGTGAATCTTCAACTAACAGCAATTCCTGACAAACGGTAGGGCAGTTGTCAGAACCTGTGCCCTGAATAAGCGCTGTGCTTGAAAAAAGACCTTCACTCCCAATAGATCTTACATATTGACAAGTATCATGATTTACAAAAGTCTCCGCACTCAGGGACTGAACAGTATTCACTTCATCAACGGATAAAGTTGGAGGTGTATTCAGAAAAGACTGTAACATCTTATTCTCCTCTTTTAAGGAAATGTATTCTTGTTTTAACTCCTCAAATTCTGCTTTTAGCATGTCCCGCATTAACTGTACATCCCTATCAGTAGGCACAGGGGAAGGCATGGTGGCATCAGGGCTGGATCCAGCCCTAGCCATCTGGAAGTGCATTGATTGTATATTGTCATCTACTGCTTGCAGGTCTTGTGATCTATACTCCCTCTTACCGACGTGGTCTGTGTTTCTTTTAAGCAGACTATTGGCATCAGACCCCTTGGCATTAGTGACCACAGTAAGAATCTGTGCAGAGGAGTAAGCTGTAGACTGAGGGCAGAAAACAGAAGATATGCAAGGAACCCCTCCATTCTTCATGCTTGAATCATGAAACTGTTCAATCTGAGGTAAAGCACAACCGGAGTCATGGGGTTCAATAACAGAGGTACTTGTGTGTATAAATTCTTGCAGTGTGTTGTTTTCCACTGCTAAGGCTTGTGCGGACATAGACTCTGGATCAGAATTAAAGACAGAGCTAGGATCAGGCAATGTACGATGGGCCACCCAATGGGAAAAATACTTTGCACGTAAATACCCATTCGTGTCAAGGAGTTCATTTAAGTCAGGAGCAGAGATTCGATTTTCACGGGTAATTGTAAGGGAAGCTTTCTGTATAGACTTGTTAGAGGCCTTGCTGCCTTTCCTTCGTAATCTGGCCATGTTCAAACGGGAACAACGGCTGGTCATTCTGTCAGGAAAGGAAGAAGGCGATGGATATGGCAGGGGAAATGTGCACAAAATACACAGTAAACAACCTTGAATATAACAACGTGCATTCAATACCCAAGACTCGTGTATACCACTATATGAAAAGGAATGTAGGGTAAACACTTAGAACCTCCTTATGACTGAAAGGAAAGTCGGCAAACTCCTTACCCACTATGCTATTACAGATACTGACAGCGCTAAGCCCACGTAGAGGGCAAGCAGGGACAGAATCTGTAAGCTGACACTCTAGACGGTACTGGATAAGGAATTTGGAAACAGTACTCACAAGGACCGGAATGACCACATGAATGCCAGTACTCACGAAGACCGGAAAGACCACTTGGATGTCCGTATTCACGAGGACCGGAAAGACCACTCAAAAGTCAGTACTAACCCACAACCCTGTAAATCAAACAAGAACCCAGAAGGCAGTAAAGGCAAAGAGTGAGGATGACTAAATACCTAAACCCAAGTCAAGAGGCAAGAAGGAATAATACAGTGTGGAAAACAAAAGATAATCACACAGGAGCTAGTTACAACAGCTTCCCACACCTAATAATAAAATAGGAAATAAATGTAAAAGTGTAAAGGAAAACATGGCATGGATCCCAATAGAAGGCAAGGATCAGGAGCAGTGAAAACGATTTCAAAAGGGAAACTTTCCCACCCATCCAAGGTGAAAAGGCAGGAAACTAAACCTGTAAAGGAAAGATTAATGCAACAAGTCTTTCAGTAGCAAAGGGCAATTTCTAGGAAACAGTGAACACAGGCAATTGGGCTACAGCAAAAGGAAAGCTCAGAGAAAGGCTGCCTGCAGACAGAGAAAGGGAGAAAGGGATTTCCAAAAGGCAGAAATCAATTAGGCATACAAATACGAATCCCAGGACAAGGAACAAGAAACACTAACTAGAAACTGGGCACAAAAACTAGGAACCAGGAACAAGGGACCAGTCAAGACAGGAACGCTGCAACAATGACCAGCGCTGGACTGAAGCAGACTTAGGCTTTTAAAGCTGCTTAACGAGCACACCCCTCAGGCGTGTCGCCTGCTGCACCTGCAGCCACAGGTGTTGCCTATCCTCCACCCAGCCTTGTGCTGCAAGGGAGGAGGTGAGGCAGTGAGCCAGGCATTCTGGGAAGCATAGTCATTTGATTAAAGTAGCAGTAGCATGCTGGCTGCCAAAAACCTGGATTGGATCCGGAAGGGAAGTAATTTGGGAAATAAGGTATTAGCGCTCCCAATTCATCAGGACACTGTAGCATAAGGTTCGGAGGAAATGTCCAGTAGGGAAGAAACCCCAAAACATGCCCCCAAGTGGCGGGAACGGGAGCGAAGGGAGCGAGCCGTGACAGCACGGCAGTTCAAGAGGAGGAGAAAGACGGCGCGAACCGAGAGGGTGACAAGGAGAGAAGCAACTTTGCCCTTTCCGGCCAAGGCCCGTGAAACCTCCACAGAAGTCATCATAAGTCATAAATCATCATAAGACCAAGAACAATAGCCAGCGTGTGTTGCAACAGATGTCAATAGTTCACAGGACCCTCCTCTGCTGATAACCAAGCCGGGGAGAGATACTTGTCTCTGTGGTACCAACCTTGACTCCAAAGAAGAGGTAAGCCAAACGGTTCATCACAGCCGGTGAGTCGAGGGGAGAGCCGATAAGAAACCGAATTGTGTTGATCGAAATGTAGCAAACTGCTAATTGAACTGTGAAAGTATAAAGAACTATTTATAATAAAAGGGGGAAAACCAGCAACAGAGGAGTTTGGCACCACATAGGTGCTCACTCAGGAAATTCTGGGCGATTACCCAATTTTTTAAACTACTGTTACCAGAAGGCCTTGGGGAAAGGCGCGTAAGGGGTCAAAGTGATCATACAGGGGTCTCGTAAAATCCTCGGTACAGTTGAAAGTCTTTGACTGACAGATTATTATGAAGCTAAGGAAGGTGAATCCTGCATCGTAAGAACTGTTAGAGAAACTGTGTGATTGATAAAAATTGGCAAGAGTGAACCCGATGGAGGGATGCCGATAAAGAGGGGGCGAAGCCAAAAGTCCTGATACAAAGTGTGTTGACAATAGTGAACCCGGCAGAGGGATGTCCACAGTGAACTATTTAAAAAGACATTAAGAGTTGTGAATGTCACAGGTGAGAATGAATTGAAAACCGTAGTAAACCCAACAGAGGGAAGTTAATCTTCGAGATGGATCTGAGCCTGAAAGAGGAGGATCCGAGGGGGAGCAGGCATCACCCATCGTGCAAGCAGAAAGGAACTTTTGTTTGTCATTTTTTGAAAAAAACAGGTCCTCAGACGCAAGAGACTTTTTTGTAGAAAAAGAGACTTAATCACCGAAGGCTCTGATAGCTGAAAGCAGAACTGTTGGTTCGTGCTGGGAATGCTCGAGCGTTTTCTGTGCTCCGGAGTCGTGCCTTGTCTCGTGCTCAAAACGCGGGGAAGGGAGACCCCGATTACCACATACTGACTTATTATTTATGAACACTTCTTTGTTTCGTATGAACCTCATCCCACACTCTTTGCTTGTTTTTAGCGTAAGGATTGGCAATAGGTTTTTCTTAGTATTGGCCCTATTATTTGACAAGACGCCACTAGGAGTGCCTTATTAATATTTGATGGTTGTAGCTTGCTCCCATCTTAGCTTTAGGTTTAGACTAGGCGTTATTCCAACCCGCATGTACAGTTTAATGCACACCCTTGAACTGCGATCACTTGTGTCTGTCTTTACTGTTGCCACCATGAGTTCTTTACAGAGACCATTGCCACACCATCAAAGCATGGACCCTACATCCACCTGAAACTGTTCTCAGTGTAGACGCCTTTCCGGAGAAGCAGAAATGACTATCAGATTTTGGCAGCCCAGACCAATCACATGCTCCATGACTGAAGACCTCTTGACCAGGAGAAGCAGCAACGAGTGATTGAGAGTATGTGAGGTCCTGCTCTGTGAGTCATCTAGGCGCTCGGTGGCATGCATCCAGACCCCACCGCGGAGGACACAATCTTCACAATGGATGAAGCATTTGCAGCTAATGCAGCTGGCATGGAGCTGATGGCGAAGTTTTATACTGCCCGCCTCCCACAGGTGAGATACTCTCATAATACCTGATCACGACCTGGCTGATTCCCCAACTGTAATCCAGCAGAAGGGGGTTTAGCAAAACAGCCTGATCCTGGTCAGA
Organism: Ambystoma mexicanum; assembly: GCF_040938575.1. Classification (NCBI taxonomy): domain Eukaryota; kingdom Metazoa; phylum Chordata; class Amphibia; order Caudata; family Ambystomatidae; genus Ambystoma; species Ambystoma mexicanum. The sequence goes on along the minus strand of NC_090924.1, from coordinate 188,654,788 downwards.
CTTGTAAGGAAGACATGGTATCAAACAGTAAGATAGACACAAGTGATCACAGTTCAAGGGTGTTTATTGAACTTAAATTGGGTTTGAATAACACCTATCTAATCCTAAATCTAAATATAGGAGCAAGATACGACCATCAAATAATAATAACGCAGTCCTAGTCGAGTCTGTCAAAATAAACTAATAAACCTATTGCCAATCCTTACCTCTATAGCGTGGGAAACAAATTATGCAAAAGAAAAGTGTTCGAGAAATGATATGTCAGAATATTCAAGCCATTGGCTACTCTTCCCCACGTTTGCAGCACGGGACAAGGCGACACACTCAAGCTTAGCACACTCTCCGGCTTCTCTAGCAAGAGGATGCAGGTCAAAACATCAAGGCCTTCTGTGCCAAAGTCTCTTTACCACTGAAAGTCTCTTATTTCAGAGGGCCTGCTGCAACATGACAAACATTAAAGTTCCTTTCCTCTTAGGATTTCACATATACAACTTGTCAGGTAATTTACTGTTCACCCTGGGTGCCCCTCTTTGGGGCTCTGACCCACTTTGACATGAAATCTTCAATTTGTCTCCTTCCGCTGGGCTCGGACCAAATATCTCACACAAACAACTTCTCAGGTGATTTACTGTTCACCTGGGTTCCCCTCCACCGGGGTCAGACCCACTTTAACACAAAACCCTCAACTGGCCCCATCCGCCAGGGTCAGACCAAATTTCTCTAATTCATCAAAATCAAAGATTTTCAACTGTGCGCAGGATTTTGCTTGACCTGTTGCAGGACCACTTCGATTCACATTTACTCATTCTCTGCTTGATATAACCTTTTTCTCAGTTCACTTTTTCCACCTTCAGTTGGATACCTTACAGAGACCTTCGATTGAGCACCCATGCAGCTCTGAACCACTCTGTCAAAGATATTGTATCTTGCTTTTAAAGCTCAATCACTCATTAGCAGTTCAACTTTACTTACGTCTCTTATCACACGCGTTTTTACAATGCTCATTCCAGCCCTTGCTATATAATGTTGCTGCTTGCAACCTTGGCTTCAACACAGACAGGTCTTCTATCGGTCTCACCAACTCACCGGCTGTGTTCATTCACTACGCTGCTTTGTTCTTGAAGTCAAGGATCTTACCAAGGCAGCTGGCACTTCTCCCCACCTTGATTATTGACACAGGATTGCTCTGGGTATCCTCGACACACAATGCAGGATTCTTCAGAGTGGGTTCCAGGTTTTACGCTTTCTATTCTCGAGACTTCTGGAAAGTAACGGTTCCTTGCCGAAAAGGTCAAGGGAACTTCCTTCCTTGCGATCTCCTTCTGTGTTGCCGTCTTTCTTCTCTCGTTCAGCTGTCGTCTTGAGACTGCTGTTTCCTCATGTGCTTTGCCTCGCTCAGAGTGTGCTCTCGTGCTCCGCCTTTTATCCATGTGGGGAAGCTTAATGGAAGTCAGGTGTGTGTGATGGTCAGTAATTGCCTGACATCGCTTGACGATTCTATTGGGACACGTCAGGTATACTGCTCGGGTGTTAGTATATTTTCTCTCATAGCGGGCTGTCCTTGAGAAAGTGTTTGTGTTGTAAAAGGGAGGGTAGAGTTCCTAAATATCTTACCTGGTAGGAAGGGGTAAAGGTGTTACAGTGAAGGGGATACCGCATCTCACCATCCGGTGTCCCACTCCAACTCCCTGAAGAACCCTCACCCAGGTTGTCCTCCCGCACTGGCCCACCCCCAGGAACTGGTTCCAAAAGTGATGGCAATGACCTGGCCATCTCGATGACAGATCCCCAGGGACTAGTGGGTGAGACACCTTTTGGTTTCTCACAGACTGCAACAAGTCATGTCCAGAGCAATATCATTGCTGCTGATGATTGTGCAGCTCTGACTCAGAGAATGGACCCAGAAACCAGAAACCACCTTCCTTTCAGCAACTGATCCAGGAGATGCACACTCAGGAAGGAGAGATGGAGAACAACGTTTATAGTCAACCCAGTCAGCTGGCGACCCCATATACAGCCCCAGAGAATGACCTTTGACATTAAGCCAAAGAGTTGTGCCAAACCATCCAGTGCATGCATGTGCGGTTGGTGCCAGTCAACATCTTGGCCCCCACAGTCTGGCCCCCAGAGCATGGAAGAGGCTCTGCACGGCTATTGATGGAGAGTGAACACCAGCTTTTCCATTGTGAACAAGAGCCAGAGAAACAGCGAAAGCACCAATGGAGCACTGAACCACTCCAGCCCTGGCAGTTCTGACACAGCTGTGGTTAGGAAAACTACCTCTTCTATATGTGCACAAGCCCACCAGATTATATCAAATTAGAAGAAAGGTTCAATGCCTTGAGCACTCCTGTACACGATATAGTGGAAAATACCAGTAAAGACCAGGAAGTGGAGCACCTGAACACTCAAGAGTAGTATGCTCTGACAGAGTACAGAAGAGAAATTAAGTATGCATCACCAGACAGGCCCAAGGCTGCAGTGACACCACTGGTGGGAAGTCATCAGGGAACCACAATCTGCCCATACTGGCTATTCCACCTGAGATGAAGATCACCTTCAGTCTCACTACCAGTGTCAAGGAGTTCCCCCCTTCTCACCTGAGTCCGATCTTTGCTGGATTTCTTGGTCGATGCCTTCTTGCGGACCGATCGGGTCTTGAATAAGGCTGCACGAGTATCTTCGGACTCCAGCGTGCGTTCAAAGTTCTGGGATGCAACGATCCAGGAATCCGGGAAATTAAGAAAGTGCACTACACAGCACATGAGTCCAGTAAGTAAGAAAGAAAGGAGAGGGACTAAGAATGGAGTTAGTAGGGACAGAATCAGGGAAACAATACCGCGAGCTACGGAGCACACGTCTGGTCGCTACTTCGCAATAGCATTGAGACGTGCAGAGCTGCGGGGGGTGTGGTCTATTAATAGAACACGCTACGTCCAACGTGTCAAGCGAGGAAGGTGTTTCACGCTGGCCGGCCATGTTGGGAGTACCAGGGAGTGTAAGCCCCGTTAAGACAAGGACCAGGAAGTCCAAAAGGGGCGTGTTCTGTAGGTCATGACAGCATGCCTCCTCCGAAGACCCAGGTTTGCCCGGGTGTATGAGGTGAAATTTTCTGAGCAGTCGAGGGGTCTTGAGATTAGAAAGTGGTTCCCAGGTTCTTTCACTAGGAGGATATCCCTTCCATTCAACCAGGTATTGAAGCTGATCCCGTTTATACATGGAGTCGCATATTTGGGACACTTCATATTCCAGTTGGTTGTCGACCAGCAGAGGAGGGGGTCTGCAGGATTTCCGTGAGGATTGGATGTAGGGTTTTAATAAGGATTTGTGAAAAACTGGGTGAATTTTCTTCCAGGAGTCTGGTAGTTTGATCCGGTATGAGACTGGATTTATAATTTCCTTGATGGGAAATGGACCATAGTACCAAGGGGCCAATTTGTTTGGCCGTAGATGTCGAGGTAGTAATTTCGAGGACAACCAGACTTGCTCACCAAATGCAGAAGAAGGCCCTGCTCTTCTTTTGGAATCTGCATACCTCTTAGTCTGTGTTCTGGCCTTCTCTAAGTTTTCTTTGGCCTCCTGGTGTACGTTGATGAGGGTTTCGATCTAGGAGTCGACAGTAGGTACCGGTGTGGGATGAGGGAGAACAGAGGGTAGAACCGCTGGATGGAAACCTTGGCTACAATTAAAGGGACTGGTCTTAAGTGCTGAATGTTCGTAATTGTTGTAGGCAAATTCAGCCACGGGTATCAGGAGCGACCAGTCATCCTGAACCTTGGTGGCGAAACATCGAAGATACTGTTGCAGGGTCTGATTAGCACGTTCTGTGGCCCCGTTGGTTTGGGGATGATAACCTGATGAGAGGGCGCGTTGGATTCCCAAAATGCGACAGAGATGTTTCCAGAATTCTGAGACGTATTGAGGTCCTCGATCAGACATGATCTTGGAAGGAAGTCCATGCAGACGGAATATGTGTTCCAGAAAGATTCCAGCAAGTTCGGACGAAGATGGTAGCTTACAGAGGGGTGTAAAATGAGCCATATGAGTGAACAAGTCAATGGTAACCATGATGGTTGTGTATCCTCGGGAAGGTGGTAATTCCACAATGAAGTCTGCAGCAATGAATTCCCGTGGTCTTATTGGCAGTGTAGGTTGCAGTAGAAGACCCGCCGGTCTTTTGTTATCATATTTATTTTGACTACAGATAGCACAAGCTTGGAGGTACTGCTGTACGTCGGTCTTCAATCCAGGCCACCAAAACTGTCTTTGTATGAGGCGGAGGGTGTTGGTTATGCCACGATGTCTGGAGTGAAGGGTATCATGACAGATGTTTATTATTCTTTGTTGTAATTTCTGTGTGGGAATGACCAGTGCATTGTCCTTGAATAAATATCCTTCCTTGACTCTTAGATTCCATTGATTCTTCCTTGAAATATCCTTCCACAGATCAGAGGATTGGGTTTGCACTCGAATTCCTTCCAGGAGATTGACTACTTCAGTTAAAAAGATCGTGTGGGGAAACACCTTACGGTAGGCCCTATCTTCAGGAGTTACATATTCAGGACATCGAGATAAGGCATCAGCAATCAGGTTTTGTGATCCGGGAACATGAGTGATGTGGAACTGGTACTGGGCAAAGAAGTAGGCCCAACGCGCCTGACGACTGTTCCTACACTCCAATGACTGTAGAATTTGAAGATTCCAATGGTCCGTGCGGACCTGAACTGGATGTCTAGCACCCAGAAGTAGATGTCGCCATTCAGTGAAAGCTTGGCGGATGGCTAACAGTTCCTTTTCCAGGACCGAGTAGTGTGTCTCACTGGGAGTCAGGATTTGTGAAAGGTAAGCAATGGGGTGTTCCAGTTTATCCTCAAATTCCTGCTTCAACACCGCTCCTATGGCATAGTTAGAGGCATCCATTTCCACTAGGAATGGTCGATTTATGTCGGGTTGGGCTAAGATGGGGGCTTGCGTGAACTCTGCCTTTAAACGTTGGAATGCCTTATCTTGCGGTGTAGACCAGATAAAGGGGGTGTCTTTCTACAAGAGAGCAACGATCGGCTGAACGATCTTGGAAAAGGTGGATATGAACTTCCGGTAGAAATTGGCAAGCCCCAGGAAGGATTGAACTTGTTTCACGGACGTGGGAGCGGGCCATGCCAGTATGGCCTTTACCTTTGAAGGGTCCATACCAATTCCTTCTGGGCTAAGGATGAATCCTAGGTAGTGAACAGAAGTAACGTGAAACAAGCATTTTTCGGGTTTGGCTAAAAGTTTGTGTTCACAGAGTCGTTGTAATACTGCCTTTACATGTTCTTCATGCTTTAGAAGGTCCTTGGAAAAGATCAATATGTCGTCCAGATAGACAATGACGAAAAGGAATAACATGTCAGAGAACACCCCATCCATGAAACGTTGAAAAACTGCGGGGGCATTAGCTAGTCCAAAGGGCATGACAAGATATTCATAGTGACCAAAGGGTGTTCTAAAGGCTGTTTTCCATTCGTCTCCTTCCCGGACACGGATCAAATGGTAGGCATCCCAGAGATCCAACTTCGTGAATATTACGGCGCCTCTCACAGCTTCCAGGATATCCGAGATCAAGGGCAATGGGTACTGGTCTTTGAGGGTGCATTGATTTAAGCCACGATGGTCGAGGCAAGGTTTGAGTTCCTTGGTGTCCTTCTTGGGAACAAAGAACAACAAAGCACCCGCTGGAGATTTTGAAGGTCTTATGGTGCCATTTTCAAGGTTGGTATCCAGGTATTCTCGGAGTGCCTTTTTCTCAGGTTCCGAAAGGATGAACATTCTGCCGAAGGGAATCACTGGTGAGGGATCTGTATCTATGGTGGAGTCTTCAGGTCTGTGAGGGGGTAAGGCCTGGACTATGGCAGTTGAAGATACATCAGCATATCCCTGATAGGCCTCAGGGACTTGTATGATATTGGAAACCATGAGTGGTGTTTGCTGGTCTCTTGGTGGTTCTTTAGGGGGTGTCAAGGAGGGATCCAGGAATAGACAGTGAGACATACAAAACTCTGAGCCTAGGAATAGTGATCCTGCTGTCCAATTGATGTACGGATTGTGCTTCTGTAACCAGGGCATACCCAATACCATGGGGTAATGAGCTGACTTAATGATGTCGAATCTAATCCGCTCTTGGTGATGGTTTATAGAAAGCTGAATCTCTTTAGTCTGCAGGCTTATGGGCCCAGAAGTGAGGGGTCTTCCGTCGATTGCTTCCACCGGCTGCATGGTGCTTCGTGTCTCGTATGGAATATGATGACTAACAACCCAATCTTGATCAATGAAAATTCCCATAGCTCCGCAGTCTACCAAGGCCCAAATGGAATAGGTCTTCTTGGAGGGCGATAGGAAGGCCTGCAGTATCGCCAAATTGTTTTATCCAAGAGAGTTCAAGGATGGAATTGATGTGGAGCAAACATCTCTCTCCAGAAGCTCTGCTCCATCTAGGATCGGGAGCTGGCGTTTCCCGAACGCCGAGGAGGGGCTAGAGGACACTCCCTAACCAAGTGTTTATCTGAGGCACAATACATGCACAACCCCGTATGAATCCTTCTCATCCTTTCTTGCGGGGATATAGGTCCACGGAAGGCTCCTATCTGCATGGGTTCTGGTTCAGTGGCTGAGCCTGGGTTTGTGTCAGTCTTGGTGGTTCTCTCAAAGGACACTTTCGGAGGATTTCCTCTGGATTTTTTCTTCTCAGCCTTCCTTTCCTGGATTCGAAATTCTATTTGCATGGCAAGGTCCATTAGTGCCTGGAATGAGTTTGGGCGAGCCACTCTGGCCAACTCATCCTTAATCTCCTCATTCAGTCCTCTCCTGAAAAGGGTAAAACTCGCCTCAGGGGACCAATCAGCTTCCTTGGCTAATTGCTTGAATCGGGTTACAAAGGTGAGCATATCCTGGGATCCCTGCTGAAAGTCTAACAGGCGTTCCTGGGTGCTATAGCCCTGCTCTGGGCGATCAAACATGGTTTTAAGGGCCTGTATGAACCTGTTACGCTCACCTGCCTCCCACAGAGGCGTCGATCTGAACTGGACAGCTGTGGTCTCCACCAATGTGACGTGTAGGACCGAGATGACGGACTGGACTGGCCCACCTAGCTTCGTCTGCTTGGCCCGTAGGAATATTCTTCTGTAAATGGAGAAAGGGAATTAACCACCTGTGGGGTTGAGCATAAATCCCACCACCCCCGCTGTTCTCCCCACAGATCACCTTTGATGTCCCCTCTTATAGTCTCACCTGATGGTTTGAAAAGATGAGCTCTCCATCCTGCATTGAGCGCAGGGGCGCGTGATAACCAGTTGCTTCACTGGCTCGAAGGAATTGGTGAGTTCCAGAACAATATTGACTCCGAAAAGTATGTAGTTCGTAAGAGTTCACATTTCTGACTTTCACTCTTGTCCGATTCCTTGCAGTTTGCAGCTTGACCCCAGCGAAGAGTTCCTCGTGGTAGCTGACGAAGTTCAGGTAAGGATTTGGCTTATCCTACACAGTTCAATAAAATAAGGCCAGAATGTAACCTGTGGCTTGCTCCCTTATTCAGGTGTGGCGAGAAAATATGAAGTCCGGGGAATAATGCCTCCGGCGGTAGAATTAGGTAAGTCTATTGTGGTGAGAAGAGTTCCCCTTGTTTGTCCCTTCGTCTCACCTTGTTGTCCTTTTGTTCCCCTTAGGGGCCGGGATACGGCAAGGATGCAATGGAGACTGCGCCGACCCGTGAAGAGGAATAGTACCCCCGGCGGTAATCAGGTAAGTCTATGGGGGTAGTTACTATTGCCTCTGTTTATTCCCTTTGCTCACCTTTGCTGTTCTTGTGTTCCCCTTCGGTGCCAGAGTTCGGTGTCAACCTGCAGAAGGATGTGGTGGATCGTTAGAATGCTGCGAAGGCCGGTGAGTTCAGCGCAGCGCTGCAGCAGGCGAGGCAGCGTGCGTAAAATGCTTCTTTCTTCCAGCTCGAAGGTGCGGTGGATCCGGAATTCAGGTAAGGATCGAAGGTTTTGCTCTTATTTTAACCTCTTCTCCTTCTGTTCCTCCCTTTTTCTAGGAGCTGCAGACTCGAGGCGGGCATGGCAGAAGACTGGATGCAGGCTTGCAGACACGGTGAGCGTTACGCTGCTGGATGCAGAATAACGCGAAGCGTGTGCTGCTCTTCGGGCGTGGTTTAAATAGCCTCCAAAGTAGTCCCAGGTAAGTATTCCTCCCCAGCCCCACCCAAGTAAAAAATAGTCCCTAGGTAAAATAGTCCCTGTCAAGCCTCATTTGGCTTGGAGCTCTGCAGCATGGTCTGCATCAGGTAAGCTTGCAGCATGGTCTGCATCAGGTAAGTTCTACTCTATGAGCCTGGCGCCTATGGCGCCAGGACTGATTCTCCATATGAGCCTGGCGCCATAGGCGCCAGGACCGCACCCAAGCAGCCCCTAGCAGGGGTTTTTGGGCTTGCTCAAAATAACTTGATGCCTGCTTCTGGGGTTGCTGGACCTGGTCTGGTTCCCCGGGGGTAGGCATCATGACAGAACCCATCATAGTCATCTAGGAGAGCATCGCCGGAATTAACGAGGGGCGTAGCCCAGGTTAATGCATTTCCTGAAAGGTGATAAATTATGAAACTCACTTTAGCCCTGGGAGTCGAAACGTAGTAGGGCTTAAAAGTAAAGTGGACCAAACATGAATCCCGGAATCCACGAAGGGTTTTTGCCGACCCATCGTATTTGTCAACTATGCCGTCCACCAACGCACTTCCTTTTGTGGCAGAATCACGGGATAGAACCAATTGTTTGAGAGCAGCGTTTTCCGCCTTGAGATTCTGTACCCCGGTTGATAGTTCTTGCATGCCACGGATCAGGTCCTGAACGGCCGCTTCCATGTCCATATCGAGTTCGGTCGGGTGGTGTCTCAAACTGTCAAGGAGTTCCCCCCTTCTCACCTGAGTCCGATCTTTGCTGGATTTCTTGGTCGATGCCTTCTTGCGGACGGATCGGGTCTTGAATAAGGCTGCATGAGTCTCTTCCGACTCCAGCGTGCGTTCAAAGTTCCGGGATGCAGCGATCCATGAATCCGGGAAATTAAGAAAGTGCACTACACAGCACACGAGTCCAGGAAGTAAGAAAGAAAGGAGAGGGACTAGGAATGGAGTTAGTAGGGACAGAATCAGGGAAACAATACCGCGAGCTACGGAGCACACGTCTTGTCGCTACTTCACAATAGCATTGAGACGCGCGGAGCCGCGGGGGGCGTGGTCTATTAATAGAACACGCTACGTCCAACGTGTAGAGCGAGGAAGGTGTTTCACGCTGGCCGGCCATGTTGGGAGTACCAGGGAGTGTAAGCCCTGTTGAGACAATGACCAGGAAGTCCAAAAGGGGTGCGTTCTGTAGGTCATGACAACCAGCAGCACCCAAGATCTTAGGGAGTACCCGAAGGGCTCGTAGGTGCACCAGCCACCATCACAGTTGCCATTGCTGGATGGCAGGCACAAGAGCAATTATATAGTGGCTTGCGGGTGACCATAATGTAGGTGCCATTATAAAAGAAACACCTGGTAAATATTCCAATAGAACCCTTAAGTGGGCTGAACCTTCTCAGCGTGAGAGACAACCCAAGCAACTATCTGGGGATCATCCGGGTCAGACTTCACTTTCCACACAATGTTTCCACAGTCTGCGCCCCCCTCAACACTCTGGTTCTGGTCTGCAGCGGTCACCCTGAAGAACTTGCAACACTGGTTGTGATGTCCAGAGAAGGTGGGACTGTGATAATCTGCCCTGCTTTCCATGCACCTCATGTGTCAGAACGACTACCTACAGAGAGAGAGATCAAATCCAGAGTGTCCCCTGGTGGATTTGTTTGAGACGTTAATATCACCTGCTGTTTGGCAGAGGACTTTATTGACACACACCACCCTGATGGTTCCTAGCAGAATGTGACTCAGTGGGGCGCAATGCCGTAGAGTCTTGGTGATGGAGGCACTAGAGTATGGGGTATTCTCAGGGGGTTTACTGGTAATTCGATCCCTGGTGATGACAGATGGCATTGACCTGAGGACTATGAAGTGCCGGCCATAAATGGGACCAATGATACCATCTGTTTACCAGGATGCACCAACATCACATATTTCTATCGGACTGCTTCTTTAGCCACAGTGAGTACTGCAAGCAGCCCACTGAGAAAGGCGTTTTGTCTGAATACACTGAACTTTGGAGACCCACAGATCACAGAAATGGAATTGGACCATCTGAGATAACAGCTCATCCAGCGAACCAGGGTTTTACATCACAAGATCCTGTGACATCAGCAAGGAACACAGAGTCGAACAGCGGATCTGTGTGAGTGACAAGACGCCCATCAGGGAGCGATTGTGGTGCCTATCCCCAGGAGACATGCTGCCACCTAGAAGAACTTCTACACACAGGGCCAGTCAGGAGTGCAAGAACCCCTACACTTCTCTCATTGTTAGAGCCCTGAAGAACAGGGATAACCTGATGTGCATTGACTACCATCATCTTAACACCATACTATTCTGGAGCCATACACCAAGAATGCATTGACGAGGCATTGGATTGCCTGATGGTGAATAAGTGCTTTTTGGCACTGGATGTGCCGAGCAGCTGTGACCAAATCCTGATGTATCTGGCAGAACATGAGACAGTGTCATTCATTGGCCCATTAGGATTGTATGAGTTTTTCAGGATGCCACATGGGATTTCCAATGCCACAGCGATGTTCCAGCACCTTATGGAAAAGACAGTGGCTGGCATGAACCTTTTGGAGGTGCTGGTCTACCTGAATGACATCACTGTGTTTGGCAGGAACTTAGAAGAAACACAAAAGGATGCTCATGATGATGCTAGATTGCCACAGGAGCAAGGGCTAAAAGTAATTGTGGACAAGTGCTAGTTTAGTCAGACAAGTGTTAAGTAGATTGGACATAACTTGGTGGATGGTATTGCAGTGGATCTGGAAAAGATTGATGCCCTACTCACATGGACAACACTACAGATTCTGAAGGAGTTGCAGAGTTTTTTTTCAGATTTTGCAACTACTACCAAAGGTTTGACATGGGATATGCCAATATCGCTTGACCACTTGTGGACCTCACCAAAGGATATCCACCTACCCATAGGGCTAAGAGGAATGCAGTTGTGCCATCCAAGGGAGCCATTTGATGAGAGGTGGGAGCCATTTATGGAGCGGTTTCAGGATTACATCTAAGGCTCTACTTTCACATTGAGGACAGATAACAACCCACTAACATATGTGTTGAAGTCAGTGAAGCTGGGTGCTACCAGACACCAATGGCCCTCTTCATTGTCCATATAAAATTTCCATTTACAATTCTGATCTTAGCGCTCTAACATCGATGGTGTTGGCCTTTCTTTGAGGCCTCATGCTCCACCGCAGCATACAGATGGATCTACCTGATGGAAGCCATTTGCTTCAGCAGGTATCCGATCTATATGCCAGACTGCAAGTCATCAGCAGCCAGACAGGGCCAGGGGGCATGGACTGATAGGGATCCCCAGATGAGGCTTGGCCATCTGTGTACTGCAACGTCACCAGCCTGGAGGATTCTGAATTACCATGTCTGATTTAGGATGAGATCTGTCTGTCACAGCTAGGAGATTCTGGCATTGCTCCGTATCTTCAAGCCAAGACCACAGGAGCAGATGTGTTGTGATGTGTGCCTGGAGATCCAGACCATGTATCAATGCTAAGGGAATGGAAGTCTCTTGTGCAGAAGGGTGGCATCTTGTGCAAGGAAATCAGAAACAGAAACAGGATCTTACATTGCTTGGTGCTACTGCAGCGATTCAGCCAAAGTGTATAGCGTGACCAGCAAGGACGTCTGAGCAACAGCTTATCCTTTGGGTTGGTCTTCATTGAGGTATTTCTTTTCCAGATGAACAGCCGACTTAGAGAATTATTGCCAGCACTGCACCATGTGTGTCTCCGGGAAGACCAAAGCTCTACCTGCAACCTATCTGCATCACCTGCAGAGCTACGGACACATGGACCTTGTCTGCATAAAATTCCTCAGTTTGGAGATGGATCAGTGAGGTGTGCAGAGAATACTGGTAAGGACAGACCACTTTACTAGGTATTTACAGGAGTTTCCCACTGAAGAATAGAAGACCCATACAACTTGTCTTGGAAGAAAAAAAGTGCCAGTGGGTTTGATACCTAGTCCCGTGCTTAGATGCTGGAGTCTAGCATAAAGTGCATTATAATTTATTTTATACCACCTGCAGGGGGATGCTCAAGTGGAGATGTTTAATCACCCTCTGTTAATGATATGGGTCATTATGCGACCAGAGGACTAGCCCAGTTGGGGTCAGCATGTGGCTACTCTGATCCATTTTTACGACTGAATGAATGTTGATGCCATCGGGTTTAAACCATGTGACTTGATGTCCTGAAGAGAACACCCAGCTGCCTGTACACCTGCGATATGTACTGTCCACAGATGGAACAGGCAGCAAGCACTAGGCCAGCTATGAAATGCAGCCAAAACATTAGTTAGACCAAGGCCATTAGCTCGCCCAGGCTGCTGCAAAGAAGACTGTACATGGACACAAAGGTTGCTATGACACCAAGGTCGGGTTTTACGCACCCTTCAGCCTGGCTGGTTGACTAGGGAGGAGAGGAAAGAACAAGCTGGGTGATAAGTGAAAATCTCAAACATTTACATAGAGCATCAGCTAGGAGAACTCCCTGTCTATCAACTGCCGAAGGAAGGACAGCCTAGGAATATCAAGATCTTGCACTGGAACCAACTGCTCGCAGTCAGGAATGAGGTCAAGCTTACACTGGCAGAGACAAAAGAGGCATCGCCCAAAGGGCCAATTATATGACAGCTGAAAATCTGCCCTGACAGGTTAGAAGATGAATACTTTTCGTTGGCTCAATCCCCGGAAACTAGACAGTGAGGCCAGCGGAAGGCCACCCAGAAGCCAGTGACAATGACAACACTGAGAGTGATCAGTTTGTCATATACAATGACTCCTTCTTTGATCGGTCACTAGTATGAGTTCCTTCACCCACGGGTCCAGACCCCACTCCTGTGGAACCTGATCCTCAACTTTTAGCTGTTCATATCGAGAGTTGTCCTGATTCTGCTCCCATCACTCCTGCTTTGCTGGATGTGGCAGAAGACATCTTACCCTTGCCTCCATTGATAAAAATGTATCGTGATGTGCCCAATGCCCACTCACTAGTGAAGGAGGAAACTCTACAGGATGTCACAGCGGCTCCCTTTCATTCCACCATGGAGAGCAGACCTGTTATGAAACACACATATGATTAACCAGGGATCAAATGTGAGGTTCCCATTGCCTGTTCGTAGCAGTTCTCCATCCCTCGATCCATAGAGCAGGCTACTGGGAGCTATGGAGTACCCTGGGAGTTTCCTGGAATTCAGGGGAGTGGGTGGCAACCAGTGGTCTTTAAGTAAATATAATGTTTAGCCAGATTTATAGATCATGCAAAGGCTATCCCCAGGGCTGAGGATAGTTCAAAGGGGGAGGGAACATATAACCTCCTACCCATTTTGAGGCTTTTTAAAGTACATGGTTTCTTGAGAACAGGAAATGAAGTGGTGCAGCCAGGTTTCCCCCAGGCAGCACCTTTAATTGAAGGGTTCCCCTTTCCCCTGCGTGTGTGCTCACGAGGGAGCCTTCAAAACAAAACAAAAAAATGCCATGTACAGAGCAGCATGCTATTTTGTGAGTTGGTGGAAGCCTGACCCTCACTTAGAAGGTGAAGCTGGCGCTCTGCTAAGGACCTCATTAAACATTATACCCGGTTGAACCTACGCTTCACCAATCGGTGTACCGGTACCTAGCAGGATGCCTCTCACCATGCTTCACTGCCACAGCTTAGGGTTTTTCCAATGTGGCACCCTGTAAAGTATAGGGGTGCATGCCACCGTTTGCCGCCGCCCAGGCCATACTAACTTTTCATGTGGCATCCCCATCATGCCCTCAGGACATCCCTGGGCTACACCTGATAGACACAGTCCAGATAAGGACACCTGGGCCCCTCTATCTTCTGCTGCTGCTGCCCTGGCCCACGGTGACAACAGTCTAATAACAGGCACTTGAGCACCGGTGAGCACAGCCTCTGCAGAGTGGATATCCAGGATGCCTGTAAATTATGGACACAGTTGTATACATGTTAATTATAAAGTGCACTTCATATAGACTGTGTATATGTATTTTTAAAGACACTTTTAACAATCTTTTAACCTTTTTTATGCAGTTGCCTGGGGATGGAGAGGTTTTAATAGAAGTGTGTTAAGTTTTATGTGTTTACTCCCTTTTATATCTAAAACACAAAACTTAGGATGTACTCTGGAATAACCGTACATAAATATATGATATCATCTGTTCACTAAAGATACCATAAACCAGCATACTCTTGCTGCCAATCCTTGTGTAGCGTTGTGTTTAATCTAGAATAGTGTTTCCTTTTACAAGGGACCAAGGGCTAGCAGGGACACCAGAGACGGTGAGAGTCAGGCCTAAGGCCAAAGATACAAGTTAGAAAAAGTGTGATTGTGCCCTTCTTTGTCTATCTCCTGCTAAGTGTACAATAGACTATGCCCCAGTACATGGTCCTTGAAGTAACAGTTACAAAGATATTAAGAAAGGGATCACCCAAATAATGTATCTCAAAGAAGGCCGCTGTCAAAGCTACTTGGAGATGGTCTGGGTTTTTCTTTTGGTCTGACGCTATCCTCTTGGCCAGAGATGATTTCTGGCACAATAAGCAGTACTCGGTTGCCTGGGGCTGTGAGGTACTAGTGGATGTGTTCTCCCTTCAAATACTATGTTTGTGCACCAATGGTCAGCAGACACCAGGAGTAATAGTTGCAGTGTTTGAGCTGATATGTACAAGTGAAAGCCTTATATGCATGGGAACAATCAAACATTTCATGACCATCAGCAATTACACTGTAGGAAGTGTCAGAAGAAGCTCAGAATTGATCGGCTGTGCTCCTGTGATAACTTACTAATTTTGGGCTGCAGCCCCACCACAAATGTTGACATGACGGCTTGTTGAGCTGTATCTAATGCATTGGGGATCATAGAGTATTGGTCTAAATGATTAAGCCTTTCTAAATAATTGGCCGGATTTTAATTTTTACATTGCTTACACAGGCATTGATCTTCATCCAACTGGTTTTCTTGGGACAGATTTCTGTTATCGGAGAAGCCTGTCCATAAACCCTTCAGATTCTCTCTCGTACATTCCTAAAAGGGTGAATAGCATGTTGGTCGAAGTAAGGTAGATGTGTCTGGAGGGATTGCCACTTGTAGCAACAAATATAGGTCAGAAAATGTTGGTTTATAACAGTGTATGTTTAATTTATTTTATTTTTTTAGTATAACACAACTTTATTCTCTATTATCTAAAAAATAATACCATGAAAATATTGACTATTTCTCCTGGCTCATGTTTATTTTTCTTTCATCTGTTTTTATTTTGTATTGCATTGTTACGTCAATGAACAAACCGGTCACAGCGTTATTACCACATACACTCAGGTGAGGTCTATACATTGGTACATTCCCAGGGTTTGAATTCTAAATCTCACGCATTCCCGATGCATCCTCAGCTCTAAATTCCTCACACTGATCTTCCTTCAGCCCCTCCTAAATCTCTCAGCCTGTTCAACCCCGTACACAATCAGCCCTTGGTTCCAATCCACCATACCCCCTTTCCACTCTGCATTAAACTACCCCCATTGACTCCAGCCTATTTTGAGCCTTCGATCGCTCACAGTGGTTTCAAATCTGATGAGAACGTAAGTTCATTCAGCATTTGATCCCAATCCAGCATCTAACCCCCCTCCTCCTCCAAATATGAATTCTTCCGTAAGATCTCAGTCTCTGCCAACCCCGAACACTGAGTGTCCCTTATCCATTGTTTTATTGTCAGGCCCCTTGAACACTTCCACAGGATTGCAATCCTTCTTTTGGCTAGAATCAACAACAATATGCCCTATCCTTTCCTACGTCTTGTCCTTTTTCCTCCTAGGCACCAATCCCCATAGACAGACAGAGACTCAAGGTCTATAAAACCCTTGCATTAGAGCATTTGTCCGAGTCATTTCCTCCTTCCAATAAACCATAATCACCTGGCATTAACAGACCAAGTGCCAGAAACCCACCAAACGTCCACCACACCGTGGACAACAATGAGATACATGTTGATCAATAGCACAGAGTCTCACCAGGGTCATATACACTCTATGTAAGTGGTTGAAATGGATCAGATGGAACCTGGCATGCCACAAAACTTTTTTCACCTGTTCCCACATCTGAAGTTATTCCCTATCTGATATTGCAAACCCTACATCCCTTTCCCATTTTCCATTAATCCCTAGGTCCAGCAGTTGTCTCAACTCCTGCAGCACCCTATGCAATCGCAAAATTAACCCTTTACCTTCATTTAAAGTTAACATGGTCTGTACCACTGGGTCAGTATCTGGTTCCTTTGGGATATCTTCCCACAGTTCAGCCAATCTCCTTATCACCCGTGCATATGCGCAAACAAACCCCTCTGCATGTTATATTTGCTCCTCCACTGTTCGAAGATGAGCAATTTCCTATCTACAAAAAAATCTACAAAAAAATCCCAGAGTCTTGAGCATCCCCGACCCTGCAATGTTGAAATGTTGAAAGGCGAACTATATATGTTTGTGTTCCCTATAGTCCCTATTGGATCCCAAAGCAACTCAATTCCTTGTGTAACAACTCTCCTATTTATCCCTTTGGCGAGTCGTCCCACCAGGCCACAAATTGTAGTTGGACTGCGACAAAGTATAATTCAAAGCTGGGACGAGTCACCCCGCCTCCTAGTAAGATCTTTTGGAGCATCATCAATGCTACTTCGCCTCCCCGTACTCCTTATTAGTTCCCCTATCTTCGTGTGCAACATTTTTAAAAAGATCCTTTTTATTGCATACAGAATATTAACAAAGAGGTATAGTAATCTGGGGAGGATCACGTTTTTGCACAAAGCTATCTCACCCATCAATGACAATTTAAACAATTTCCAGAAGTCAACAGCGTCTCGAATGCCCGTCAGTGCCCTGCCCGTGTTATATACAAATATCTCCTCCATTGTATGAAATACCTGTATTCCCAGATATCTAAAGGTCTCAAACTCCCATTTTACCTCCCATTCAGGCAATTAATCCCTGCGTCTTTCCTGCATGTCCGCTAGAGGGAACAGAATAGATTTATCTTTTTTTTTAATCAGGAATCCAGATTATCTGTTGAAATTGCCCAAAACATCCATTATAATTGGAACATTCTCCAGTGGGTTACTCACATATTATAAAACATCATCTGCATATAATGATATTTTATGGAGAAGTACGCAAATCCATCACGCCTTGAAACACTTGAGTATTGGTGCGTTATAAATGCCATATCATATCATATCCTTATCCCTGTCTCCGGAATATACTTCCTGAAGTATTCGGCTATAGGCTCCAGTGCCATTGGAAAACAAAATTGGAGACACTGGTGACCCTTACCTAGTGCCCCTCTCTTAGGTCTATCTCGAAGAGACTCAGCTTGCTGCTTTCACCCTCACCATCGGATTTGTATGCTCAGTCCCAAACCTGCCTCTAGGAACTTGAAAAGCCATGCCCATTCCAGCCCTTCCTTCACCAGCTTTACTCGATCCATGACATAATGCAATCTGTGGTGGTTCATAGCAGCACTCCTTCCCCCAACAATCCCGCATTGGTCTGGATGCACTGGTCTTATCACAACCTTAGACAGCCTTATCACAATAACCTTCCCCCGAATCTTTGAATCCACATTTATCAAGGAGATTGTTCTGTACGAATCACAGTGATTCGGATCCTTCCATGACTTCAATAAAACCGTTATCAGTGCCTCCTGCATTGTGTCCGGGCGAGTCCCCTTGTTATAAGCCTCATCATACGCCCGCTTAAGCTGGTGTATTAGAAGATCCTTATAGTGCAAAGAGATCACGCAGGGGGCAACAGTGTGCGGTATAGAACATTTATCATAACAAAAAGTATGGGAGGTAAAATTCAATCAGGTTGCACATTTGTAATAAACTGAGGCCAAAATCAATTGATCAGACAAGTAATTTAACATATCAAATTTTTCATCTAAACCAATTTCTCAACAATTTACTGTTGTATTCAAAGATGCACGCAGTGATGACTCTCAGACAGTATCTCCAATGTAAGGCTGTGCATTGGTTACAGCAAACATCAGCGGTCATCTCAGCAGATATAATATGCATCTGCGCTGTAAAGCGCTCTACCTCTCTCAGCCTCTTTATCTGCTCCTCCGTCTTCAGGTCTTGCAAAATGCTGCAGTAAGACTAGCCACAGGGGCTCATTTTCGTGCTTCTGCTTGCCCTATTTTGGCCTCCTTGCATTGGTTGCCGTAGCAGGGCGGGTTGATTTCAAATCTCTCTGTCTGGTCCACCGGCTTTTTATGGTGGTGGACCTGAGTATCTACAAGAAAAGTTTTCACTTTACATCCCCCTTCGGCATCTCCGTTCGCCCTCTCTGTTTCTGATCCGAGTCCATCGTTCGGAGTCTGGAGGACAGGCTTTCTCAGTGGCGATTGCTAGGCTCTGGAATTCCCTGCCGCTGCCTTTGCATTTGTTACAAGAACATTTTACTTCCCGCCGAGCCTTGGAGGCTTTTCTGTTCTAGTTCTTCATTTTCAGATTGGGTTTATCTAGGATTCCCTTGTCTTCCTTTCCAGTGCTTTCTTACCAGTAGCGCCATGATGCCCTTGTTGGTGAAGGTGCGCTTTAGAAGTGTATAAGTAAATACATTTGTAATCAAAGACTTTGCGAAAAGTGGTGTTTTGACTCAGCATTGTTAGAAACCTAATCCTAGTACCAAAGTGTTGAATATACGCTATGAAAGAAGGAAAGGTCAGGCATTAAATCCTGTAGATGGAGTCACAAAGCATACAAGAGCCTTCTTGTTTGAGCCAAAGCACCATCCTGACTTTATTAATGCTAAGATATCTTTAAAAAATATGAAATTAAACAATTATAAATTAGAATGAAAATATGTCATGGTACTTTTTAATGATGCACAATAGCAAATATGACCTGATGCACAATATATTCCCTTTTGCAGTTCTTGTTGTATCCACTGATGCACGCTGTGATGACTCTCAGATGTAAAGGCTGTTTATTGGTTACAGCAGACATCAGTGGTCATCTTAATAAGTATATATCAGTAGCCAGCGATCATTCATCTTGTCCCCGGTCAGGTCTCTCTCTCAACTGCTCCCATGGAACACTCATCCAGACAGCAAATGGAAGTTCCATGATGTCATCAGCCTGCTTACTCAGGCAGGGAAGTGTGGGATGCACCATTTACCATATAGCCCGGTGCATTGAGAAGACCTGCCTCTGAAGATCCAGGACCCCGAGCACAACAACAACTGAAGAAAATGAAACACACCTATAGAGGACAACCATCAAGAATGATCAAGCAGCAAAATAGTCAAATCCAAACCAAAACTAAGCTCTTCTACTCAACCTGAAGAAAGCTGAACCAGATTTAAAATGTATTTCAACATTATCTCAAGCCACCAAATGTGTCCGTTTGTTTCATCTGTTTGGTACAATCCTATCACCACATCTCTGAATTGTTCATTAAAATCCTCACATTCACACACTGAGGCAGTAACAATCTGATACAACAAACATTTTAAAGCGGAGCAGCTATGATCAAGGGAGCAACCTTGTATACAGAGCCAAAGGACTGAATGTGCAGCAGAGGGCGTTATCAAATGCCCAGCCCTACAGTGTTTCAGAGCGAGTACTGGCAATGTGAAGTCAGGGTGAAGGCTTCTGGAAAAAGGGTCTCCACGACGAAGCATTTCATGCTGTCACTTCTTAGTCATCTGAATCTTCAACTCCAGCCAGGAAAGGGAGGTGGAAGGAAAGAAAACATAAACGGTCCTCTTCCCAGCTGAACAAGATTGTTAAGCCCACCCAGATAGAAAACTAAGCTGAAATGAAGAAAAGACATATCTAATACTCATCTTCTTCTTCATCAGTCTCATCCTCTTCATTCTTGGTTTCCAGCGATCCTGCCAGGGTAGATGATGATCAACAAGGGAAATACCTTACGAGGGAAACAGTGGCAGGGGTACTATGGCAATAGCAGACAGGATAGATTTCCTCTCATTGGATTCCTCAGGACCAGACAAGGAGTCTAACCCTTGCAAATGTAAGCATTTTGTGAAAAGACATTTGCTGTTAACATCTAACATCAAAAAGAGGATTTCATGTGAATGGAAGGAATCAGAAAGTATTTCTATGCCCCCTTTTCTCTAAGACTTTATTCCCTTGGGGAAGAAGTGGAGTCTATGCCTCAGAATGTGCAGGTTGAGAAGATGCTGTCCAGCCTGACAGAGAGTTCCATCATGGTGGAGGAGCACACTGCCCAGGACCAGTTTACAAGAATGTGAATGAGAGTGTGAAGAAGATATATGTGGGGGTCCATCCATCCATAGTTCTTATGCATCAGACTCATCTAAGGTGATCCTTAGTGGATTTCTGGATCTCATCAAGCTTAGTAGGGATGGTTCAGATTGTGCGCCTATCCTGGGGGAAGTGTTGTAAAAAGTAGATGACATTCCTACAAAACGTACCTTTTTTGGAATAAAAGGTGCAGCCAAGAACATGCAGCAGTAAAATCTGGTAGGATACATATTCATGTATGAGAAAGACATGTAGAAGGATCTCAGAAGCACATTTTGTTTGAAGGGACCTTGTTGTTTGGGAGTCACTGGAAGAGTCAGTCCACAGTGGCTTCTGCAATGGCAAGCACACAGACACACTATGGAAGAAAAAGAAGCAGAAGTTTAAGTCAAAGACATCTAGGCTCCAAAGCTCATACGGAAAACAATATCACTCATCCATCCCATTTTAGAGCAGATCACATCAGAGGTCACAGTCAAGTCTACGCCATGGGTAAAGGGACGTTTCTTCCCCTCCCAAGTAGCAGAGGTCCTGATAATTTCAGTATTCTGGATGGGATGGAGTTTCACGTTTCTTGAAAGACTGGACGAAGATAACCCAAGAGCAATGGGTACATCCGATTTTGAGCCTACGTTACAGGACTTTCTTGGCTACAGCCACACCTTCCAGGATTGATCTTGGCACCTTTACCCAAATGTTGGGATAAGAGAAAGACTTTCTGGGATGAGATTGAAGACCTACTGATGAAGAGAGCTATTACATGAGTTCTCCCGGGTCTGGGAGTATTAGGATTTTACTCCATCCTCTTTCTTGTGAGGAAATATCAGGCAAGTGAAGGTTCGTCATTGGTCTGAAGTTCTGCAGCTACTGGGACAACAACAAAAACGTTCAAGGTCGATATCCTGCAATCAATCCTTGAGAGGCTCAGCTTCACCTCACTGAGGAGGCCCACCAAGGCCAAAACACATTTGTGGGGTTGCTGATGGCACTCTTGTTCAGAGGAGGATTGCCTAGCATTTCGGTGCTGGACAGCCCTTATGGGTGGTACCAGACTGATATGTAAATGGATATTTCTCCTCTGTGAAGGGTGCAGTGAGCAAAAACGTGGATGTGGACCCTCCTGAGTGGAGGAAATTCCATAGAACAGGGTATTTGACTCATGTTGGTTCTCAGTGGAAGGGCGCCAACACTCTTGTTTAACTTTGTGTTGTCCAGGCCTATGCCCATGATGGGGGTTCCTCCTTAGGATCTTCCTTTAGTCCCCAGGGCTTTACAATCTCCCCTCTTTGATTCATTAGATTTAATTGATTTTAAGTTTTTAACCCTTAAGGAAATGCTACTGGTGGCCAGTAGTTCAGCTAGAAGATAGAAGCCTTTTCACTCTCTCTCCCCTTTTGGTAGTTCTTCCTGAGGCCCTCATTCTAAAATATGACCCTTCCTTTCTTGCCGATGTCCTTTCGAAATGTAATCAATCTCAGGATGTCGTTCTACCGGCTTCTTTCCCAGAGCCCTCCACTTTGAGGAAAGGCACCTCTGGCACCACATGGACATTTGATAGGCAGCCTCTGCCTTTTTGTAAAAGATATCTTCGTTCAGGACACCTGAGAACGTATTTCTAACTTTTGGATCCAGAGAAGGAAAAGGGCCTTTACCAGATGGATTAGCTCTGCTATCACCATTGCCTAAGAAGACTCAGGAATGCCCCTCATGGTCAGTATTCAGAGCCGGTCTAGCAGGGGTACGAGCCTCCTGGGTGGACGCCCAGGGGTTATTCAATTGGTTAGTTTCAGGGCAGTCACATGAATGGACACAGATACATCATCAAATATTACAGACTAAATACCAAGGGTCCTTTTGAACTAATGCAAATTGAAGGTATAGGATCCTCTTGGGGAAGCATTTTTAAAGATCTTTTGGATTGAGTATGTTTGGCACCAGTGTATTAAGCGTGGGCACTCCTTAGAGGCTTTGGTGTACTCCCTCTGTCACACAATAATGGTGAATGGGTGAGCGCAGAATTCAGTTTGGGCTGTGTGATCTTCTTCATTGTCCTCTTCATTTGGATCCTTGCTTAGTCCTCAAAAGTAAGGTCTTTTGCAAGGAAGGGCAGGGAAGAGGGATATGAAGGCAATGTTTCGATTACTTTCTGTAAATCCTCATTACTCCTTTTCCAACTCTTCCTCGTCACAGTACCTATTTCCCGCCTCTTCCTCCGTATGGCATGGAATGGAAGGGCCTATGATCGGAGTTAAAATGAATGAAGGACTGTGGGTAACAATGGCATTACATCTCTTTGGGAGGGCTTTAGGGGAGGGACGACTGAATTTGATAAATCGTTCATGTATGCGAGGGGGCCAACCTCAAACGTCAGTACCATGAAGAGGAAGAGTAGCGATAGGTGTCATGAAGATTACCGCTAAGTAATTGAGACATTGTTCAGCGTGACTAGTAGGCAAATGGCATGTCAATCATCAAGCATGTGATGAGTTGGGAAAGAGTACATGAAGAGCATGGCCAAGAAAAAAGTTGATCAAAGTGAAAGTGGCCAATGTAAGTCGTTCGCACTTTGATTTTATACTAAGTTGCATTTTCTGATGGCTTCGTTATATTATGTTCGCGCCAGGGACTTGCTTAATTGGATCTGGTGGTTCGTGTGTAGACTGGGAACACTCCCCGAAAGCAAGATTAATACCCACCTTTGAGGCAGACACAATTACTAAGTCAGCACTCCATGTCCTTTACTGTAACCAGTTCAACCAGAACAACAGAGAGGTCCCTCATTAATTTCGCTCTTCGGTTCCTGATGAAGGTGACACCCAAGATTACACGTGAATACTGTAGGCAAATCCCCAATGAGCTAAAAACAGGCAGCTGGGAAAGATGAAGAAACACTTGACGAGCGAATGAATAGGTTTCGTTTAAAAACAAGAATATGCTTGCCTGCCCTATAAATGATGCTGTTGGTAACGCCTAAGCTAATTAGCATGTACTTGTCCTTGGAACCAGATACACCACATAAAGAACAATTTGACAATGTCCTCGAACAAAATACTTCACAGATGAACGATGCAGATAATAATTGCTAAGGACTGCAATTGAACCAAAAGAAGTCCAGATAATCCACTAAGAGATATATTAAAGAGCTGGACGTTATCTTGTTATATGATACCCATTTTCGTTACGATTCTACTGCCTTTTTAATGACATTCGTGCATTTGGTGGCCTGGCAACCAAAACTGGCCCTGGAAATATTTTTTGAAGTTGGCCTATATTACACCCTGGAGGCAAATCCCACCTCGTCCACTAAACTCCACTAACTGCCACTTCCTCAGAGTGCCTAACTTCACTCAAAGGACTGCAGGAGCATCGAGCTATCCTGTCATTGTCACATAGCTCTGGAACAATCTCCCCATTGCCCTGAGAAAGGATCCTTCCTACTGGACCTTTAGAAAAAACCTGACTCTCCGCCTAAAGCTCCCTGAACCACTTCGCTCCTGCAACTCTCCAATATTAGTTGATACCATCTGATACCTGTTTCTCCTTCCCAGCCCCTTCAACACAATATTCTTTCATGTATATAATTTGATCTAATGTAACTAGCGCCCGGATACCTAAGGGTTCAGTGCGCTTCAATAAATGCAAAAATAAATAAATAATTAAATGAAGGGAGCAAGCCAAACCCCTCTAAGTAGTACTTAGAGTTTCAGCACTCAAGGGCATTTGTAAAAATGGGTCCAAACAGTACAGTACATTTTAAAGCAATATGCCCCTATATTGGGATTAAAAAGAATGTAAACATTACAAAAAACTGACTGTTAATGGGTCTTGTACGCGCACTGTCGCCACTTGCGTGGTCTCTTGGCGCTCGGGCAGATCTGTTTCAGTGGGATGTAGGGGATGCAAAGAGATGGAACGAAAGGGGCGTGGTGACTGGGAGAGCAGGTTCAAGGGGTAGAAAACCAGGGATCACACAGGAAAGAATCTCATGTTTTAAGGCCCCTCGGAAGATCTCCAGAGTTCCCTGTAGGCCAGCTCACCACCGCGTTTCTCAAAACATCTTCAGCTGGTGTCCTTGATTTAGATACTGGATGTAATACCGTGCTAGTTTTCTTGGGCAATCGTATAATTGTGGGGTGACTAAATCAAAAAAGATATGAGATTGTGCATGGATTGCTGCAATTTACTGTGTCTTAGCTTTTGGCCCGGGGAAGCAGGAGAGATACAGATTTGAAGTTGGAATATGTGAGGGGGATACACGCATGATATGTAATTCTGAGAAGCCGCACAAGAGCGTACACCACAGAACAGCCTTTTGGCACTTGAGGATGTGTGTGTCCATGCAATGGAAAATAAGTCATCCGGTTCACACTAAGCCAGGGTAAGTCCAAAGGTTCTCTAACTCAATAAAGGTTTGGTGGATTTTGCCCTGAATTACCATTACTGCATATAGTTCTATTTGCCACCCACCACTGTACCATTGGAATACCATATGTATGGCAGTAACGGGTGTACATTATCACAATTACTTTACACGCTCTCAAATGCACGTTTTATTTAACACATTTTGTAATTGTTTTTATTCATTTCAACCTTTGTTTGTAACATGAAAATAGATTCTATAATTGGGTGAACTATACCACTACATTGCATATCGAATAAGAATGCGGGTCTTAGAAATGACAGATATGTAACCCTGTGTATCCCTGTAACTTTTTTTACAGTAAGTAGAAGGCATGTTCTAGTGCAAGCCATACAATACACTTCTGTGAGCGTTTTACAATTTGTAACATTTGGGCAGTGGTAAACATTTGTATTCGTAGCAGGGAAAATATTTGTAGCAGGGAAGTCATTTGGGGGTGACCAGGGCTTGCAGCTGTGACCCCTGAGGCCTCCCTTGTTACCACAGTGATCTCCCTTGCAAACCCTAAAAAGAAAAGTTTTTATTTTTTTTAAAAAAGAATCTCTTGGGCTTTGGCCAGCGCCATGTATCTCTTTGTCCTGGAGTGGCTGGCTTTCTCGTTCAGACCTCTTAAAAAAAAAACAAGGGGTTCCACAAGTGTAACACTTTGAGCAGTAACCCTAAGTAAGAAAGAATAGGAGTAACAAATAATGTATCTTTTTTTAGAATTCTATACAATAATTGCTAGACTCATTAAAGGTATATTTCAGGCACACTTCAGGGGGTGAGTCACTGATTTAGTTTGTTCTTAAACACGTCAAATTCACAATTCAGACAAAAGCTTCCAAAAAGCATTTAGAGTAGAATAAGCATCTATTTTGGATCTCAAGTTGCAGTTATGGCATGTTTTTTTTCTGCTGTTGTCTGTTACGGTCATCACAAGAAATTTCATCTCGGTCTCCTTGGTCACTTGACAAAATCCTTGTGCCTAAAAGCTTGTGTACAGTGTACAAATGTTTGACCAAAGCACATAAAATGGCCCATGAATTCAATGTACCACAATTAATGCTTTGCTGTAATGTGTCTATCTTCCCTATCTCCGTGGCATGTTGTTCAGGATGTTTGTTTGCATGTATGAGGTAACGAGTGCCCAGAGTACGAGATGCCGTGTGAGTGCGCTAATTTCCCTGTCCCGTAGTGTTACCCGTCTCTGTTGCTTTGAAGGTATGGTTCGGTCAGAAATATTAATTGATAAAATGGTTGGCAATAGTCTAAAACATAGTTTAGACATATTTTGAATGGAAGTTCCTATGTAAACACTTTGAGAAAACGAGGCTCAAAGTGTTTACATGGGAGCATCCATTTTGTGATTTCAGGCAGCCTCCTCAGCTCTGCCTTTGCGGCACTAAACAAGCAGCAAAAGCCCTCTACTGGGGGGATTTTGCTTACTGCAGCCAGAGCAGAGTTGAGGAGGCTGCCTTCACTTTTATTTTACGTTTGCTGTGCTCCCCAAGCCCAGGGAAGCACAGAAAAAAATACAAACTTGTTGGAAAACCACAGCAATCACAAATACAACAACGTTGTTATTCTGACAGCAGCATTTACAAATCCAAAAATGTTGTATTTATCACTGCGGCAGCTTTCGCTTGGAGTCTCCTGGACTCCCTCAGGGTTGGGGGAACCCAGGAGACTCCATGCGAAAGCTGCCGCAGTGAGAAGCACTGCAGCATTTCAAAACACCCGCGTTGTGTTTCTGCCTGCAGCGGCTTTCACTTTGGAGCTCTCGGGCTCCCCACGGGGAGCCCTGAGAGCCCCAAAGTGAAAGCCGCTGTAGGCAGAAACGCTGCGGCATTTCAAAACACCCGCGTTGTGTTTCTGCCTGCAGTGGCTTTCACTTTCGAGCTCTTGGGCTCCCTATGGGGAGTCCGAGAGCCCCAAAGTGAAAGCTGCTGTAGGCAGAAACACTGCGGCATGGAAAAACAACTGCATTATGTTTCTGCCTGTCTTGCCTTTCACTTTGGGTCTCCGGTGCTCCCCATGGGGAGCACCGGAGACCCAAAGTAATAGCCATGGCAAGCAAAAACACAAAGCGGTTGTGTTTCAAAAACGCTGCGGTTTTTCTTTCTAAGTTTCTCAGGTTCCTACGGCTCGGAGGAGCGCGAGAAACTTAGAAAGAAAAACCTCCGCGTTTTCAAACACAACAACGTTGTATCTATGTTTGCGGTAGCTTCAGCTTGGAGCCCACAAGGCTCCAAGCTGAAGCTACCACAATCATACATACAACATTTTAAAAGCTGCGGTTTTATTTCTAAGTTTTCCGGGCTCCTCCAGAAAACCTAGAAAAAAAATCGCAGCTAGTGCTTATTTTAAAAAAAAAAAAAGTCACTTACCGAGATGCAGCTGCAGCTTTCCTGCCTGTAGTCTCTGGTCTCCGTCCTCCGAGTCCGGCACCAGTGAAGCAAAAGCCACCTAGTGGTAGCTTTTGTTTACTACAGCTGGCTGGCTTTTGCTTCATTAGTGCCGCAAAGGCAAGAACAGTCGCCATCCATTTCACAAAATGGATGCCCCCTAGTGCTTCCCATTTTAAAGTTTGAGCTTCATTTGCTCAATACTTTACATAGGGACTTTAAAAAATATATATTGTGTAGATATTTCTTTTATTATTGCCCATCTTTTTGGCCTATAATATTTCTGATCGAACCATTCCTTTAAGGCAGAGGCGCCAAAGTCAGAGGGTGTGTTTACTGACGTAGGAGGGAGAGGGGAGGAGTGTTAATGGAATGGGAGTTCCAGGTTTGTATTGAAATAAAGAAGACGTGTTAATTAACTCCTGTCTTGCGTCCATTTATTAGAGGGCCCATCCGGGCAACACTGTGCTACTCTAAATTCTTCAATACACAGTTATTAGTCTTCCCAAAGGTATGTATTTTGTCAACCTCTGAAGCATGAAAAGTAAATCGATGCAGGCTTTACATGTGGCCAACTCTGCACCAGATCTGCAGATGAAATGGCCTGCTGTTAAATCTCAGTTAGGAGTTTAATAGTATCCACTACAGAGTGTAAATTGCTTTCTTTCTTTGAGAACATTCAGACATGCTCATTTTACTATCGCCGGCAAGATAGCTATAGCCGGTAAGATAGCTCAGTGGATTGAGCGTTCCCTTCTGCAATGTGTGTCTGATCTACAGGTTGCAGGTGTGAAAACCTGCCAGGCCAACTCAGCCTTTCATCCTTCTGAGGTCAATAAATGAGTACCAACACAGTTGGGTGATATTGTATGAATATTTAGTTCAATATAAAGCGCTTTAGCGTAAGTCCTATGCTATATAATACATTTCATTTGGCTTTGGATGTTTGCTTGCATTCACAGTCATTTGGTGGTATGGGTCTATACAATATGATATTAATGATACGTAGGGTAATCCATTCTTGTATGAACTGTATTACAGTGATATCATTACCATATTACCATATTTTTTGTAATGTACTTTGGAACAATGATATATGATGCCACTTCCTATTTTGTGAAGGGGTGAAAGTTTGTGTTCCATCTCTTCCTGTGATGTCACTTCAGGGTGGGTTCAAATGACATCACGTCCTGTGATGTAATCAGAGGTCAAGGGTCATATGATGTCACTTCCGCTACCCTTTGCATTTTGGTGAAATGACGACCCTGATTTGATGGCAGTATTTGGTTTCATTTTTACTGCTTGTAATATTGCTAAAACCTCATATGCAGCAAATACCACCTGTCCTGTAGTTATGTGAGATGTATAAATATTACGTATTTGCAAATACTTCCAGTTCTTATCACTTATGTTGACCCCATATGGATGTCCTAAGTTGGGCCCTTAGTCACTTCAATAGGTCAGGAAATGAACACAACAGACAGGTTTGTTAGTTCTTATACGCTGTTCTGTTTTAGGGGCTTTGGAAGAAGTGGCCATGTAAACATATAAATCGGATCACAGGTTTTGTGTATTCTAGTGCAGAGTTCTTCATCGTGCTTCCAGACATTAGACAACCACATACACTTCAAAAGTAACACAAATAAACACCAGAGCTTTTCATCACTCTTGAAAACACAGTAGGAATGGCCAAATGGCACATTTCATGTCTTTTGGGTGGGCATTACCACAAACTCGTGTGGACAGCTGCATGGCTCAGTTGTATTGCTCGTTAAATAAAATCTACTGCTCATGGAGTTCTCATGTGAGAGGGCAATGCCCCACCTCATTTTAGGGGCGAAGGTTCCAGGACTACCTCAAAGTGGAATGTAACCCTGTAATGAAGTAGGGATTTCAGGGCCTGTAGGGGATTATTATCAGACTTTATGTTTGGAAAATGGCTGGCCCAAAGATTTGCTGATTTTGGTGACAATTCTTTATGATTTGGAAACTACTTTGTAGCGCATGCCACTATTTTCATGACTGATGAAAAACCTATACATTCTGACTTAAAGCTGTTTTCCAATTAATTTGGGTGTTAGTTACATGGCCGATGTGGGGTAAACATTTGTGGTATTGGGGTTTATCATACACAGTCTTGAAGCAGGAAACACTCTGAGGTCAGGTTGGTATAATTGTAGATGAGCTTTATTTAGTCACAGGGTTTAATTAAGAAGGGAGGTAGGAGAGATAGCATATACATCCTTCAGTGTTTAATCTCCCATCCTGTGTGGTCACCAACCGTCACACCTGGAACCTTGGAATGACATGGGGTTCCAGGCAGCTACCATTCTATTGCTATCCTTGGTGTAACCTATGCCAGCTCAATGCTACACATCTCCCTTTCCTTACACAAATGAAAGAAACACAGAAAACAACAAAATGAAAGATGAAAGTTTTGAAAAAACACATGATAAGAACCATGTCATATTAACTTTAGAGAACAGAAGCAAAAGTAGTAGTGAAAGACTATAGATAAAGGGAATAGCCACTAAAAAACATCCTTCACTTTGCATCTCCCATCCTGAAGTAACCAAAAAGGACATCCCTAGAGCTTTCCTGGAACATCCCTGGATGGTGTATTCCTGAGAGACATCCCTGGAACTCTCAGGAATAAACCATTCCAGATAGCTGTGTTATTCCATGGCTCTCATGACCTAGTCATCCAATGCCAATACCACACACATCCCCTTTCCCTATGAAATTAACAAAAACTTTCATTATACATACCAAACATAACTCCAAAATAAAATCTAAGAGTGGAAAAAATTATGTCCACATTAAAACTATGGCACATACAAATTTGTCATAATGGTTGTACATCAGCCTGCATATATCTTACAATACTGAAATACGTGGCATCATGCATGAACCTTAAACAGAACAATTTCATCACATCAAAATATGTGTATATCATGTAATCATAACACTTCACTAGATATTTTTCTTTCTGAGATAAAATGGAAATACATATATTATACTTCTCATTCAACTGAATTTCATTAACCCACATTTACATTGCTAAAGAAAGCATTGCTGACTTAAACTTCACTGCTCAGACAATGTCCACAAATTGCACGTTGACTGTACCTGTCGAACGATGAAAATAGAATACAGTACTTTATGTTCATCTATCAATGGATATGGAAAATGTTGCTAATGGCCCCCACATTCCATTATTTATTGCTGTTTGCAGAATAGTTTTCTACAGCAAGATTGGCATTTATACTAACGGCCTCATTTATAATATTGCATTTATGAATTGATTTTATGGATTGCATTATGCTGAACACGTCATCATTGCATATTTACAGCCCAACTGAACGGAGCTCCTGCTCAATGACAGTCATAACGATGACAGTTGACAGAGATGCCTTCAGCGTCTCCCAGCGCTGGTGCACGGCAATAACACCCATAAGATAAACTCCATTTGCACGATGTGGATGGGATTACAGTAGCGATTTCATTTTTTTTTCTTCCGATTTAGGTACTCGGAATTTAAAATCCCCAAATTCCTCCCACAGCAACCGCTAGGCTATTAAAAAGTTACCAGGCACTGACCTTGGATGGATTTATGCGTGCAGCTTCTTCAACCATTATCTTTGATAGTACTGCACACTGCATTTGACAGTATTTGGGACTCACACACTGATCCCTGATAAAGCTGTGGGGCAGCGCATCCTCAGTACCTTGAAAATCTTCCATTTAGATGTGGGAGGATCATCACCATCGTTGCTCAATATTATCATGGCGCTGGATCTCACTTCCATTTATCACTTGTTAACTTAGACATCCCATCCTCGTCGCCATCTGTGGTATTGGGGTTTATCATACACAGTCTTGAAGCAGGAAACACTCTGAGGTCAGGTTGGTATAATTGTAGATGAGCTTTATTTAGTCACAGGGTTTAATTAAGAAGGGAGGTAGGAGAGATAGCATATACATCCTTCAGTGTTTAATCTCCCATCCTGTGTGGTCACCAACCGTCACACCTGGAACCTTGGAATGACATGGGGTTCCAGGCAGCTACCATTCTATTGCTATCCTTGGTGTAACCTATGCCAGCTCAATGCTACAACATTCAAAGCAATAAACCGTAATGAGGGTAGTTTCCCATCATTATGCAGTTTTACGCTTCTGTCAAATTTGAATCCTCCCCTCATGTGCAGGCCATTTCACAAGCTATTTTGGGATTATGTTTTTATTGTACCTTCATTAGTTTGTTGGACCAAGCAACATACTTATTTTCACTACAGAGACCAACATTCAAAACCTATTTAAAAATCAATGTCTTTTTTTAATCAAAATTATGAGTAAGATCACCCCTCTTAGAAACCACGTAGGAACCATGTGACCTTTGACTTAAAGAAAATCTATTTTCCAGAAGAGTCCTGATTCCCCTTAAAAAACATACTTCACATTTGTTTATGTGAACTGTGCACTGTATCTGTCCTGCTTAATGTATGAATTGTTTTGTGCTTTTGTTAAGTACAATTGTGATGCACTATGTTGTTAAGAATCAAATTAATCATGTTTTCTCACTTAAAAAAAATAATATTTTTATTGTTATTCTCCATTAACAATTTAACAAATTATATATCCACAAAATCAACTGGATATCGGAAATACGGCCCTGGGATGGTTAGGAATAAGAGCGTTCCTCTTCCTTGAAGCTGCTGTCTTTACTTCTCTGGCAATGTGGAGTAGACTGTACTCCCATTCAGGTTCTAGTGAATGCTTCTTCAAAAGTGTTCTGAGGATGCATCAGCTAAGGCGAGATAAGCATAATGCTCCAGTGGATAGGGATAGAGCAAGCCTGTTGCTAAGGGTTCATTCAGTCTAGTCTGCAGTAACATGGGCCCTTTACCTGCTGATGTCATACCCAGAGCTCATTGTCTGCAGGAGGTTGGATGGGGGAGACAGGGAGTTTGTGAACCCCACCAAAAACCATGATTGTGAGACCCCTTATCCCCTTTAGGACACTATAACTGCTTTGCATGTCAACATTGAAAGGTCTCCAGTAATCTGCACCCTGGTGTGCCACATCCTGCTTTGCCAGAGAACCATGTGCACCATCGTAGGGGTCCTGCCTACAAATCAAAGCTCACTGGGCCTACAAAACCTAGGCGTCTGCCTGCAAGTGTGTGTGAGAGCTATCTGGAGCAGTATGACTGACTCACAGAGGGACATGTGACACTCTGCCTGCCATCTTCAGTCACCCTAGGGCATCCAACCTGGGCGTCTGCAGACAATGACAAAAAGCAGCAAAGGGCAGTTCCCTGTTTGGGGCTGTTAGGGCTGGAAAGGTCTGAGGGCCAGAAACCTTTCTCAAGCCAGGACTTCACTGAGCTCACTCTTTACCTGACCTCTGCATCCACACGTTGGGATTCTTCCATATATTGGCTATCCTTTCACTGCAAAACTTCTGTTACCTCAAAGGACCAAGTAACACTGCTGTTGTGGGCCTGTTAACTGTCTTTTGGTTACGTATAGCCCCATTCTAGCCCAGTTCACAAAGTACAGCTACTTCTTCCCAGCCAGTCTCCCCCCCTTCTCTTTCCATTCACCCACCTACCCAATCTGTCTCTCTCTTGGGGTGCACCTTTCATCATTGCCTTCACTTGCCTATTTATTCTAACTTTCATCATGCTTCTTGACTTCTCTGCATTCCTCCTTCTACTCTTATCCTTCCCTTCTCACATAGCCTTAAGCCTCAACTTCATGTAACTTCTGCATAACTCTCCGGCCTCCCCATCTTCCTCCTTCTCTTTCACCCCCCAAATAAGACCCTTACACACTCCCAATATCTACAACCAGCTCTACGCCTTGCCTACTGCACAACACCTGCTCCTCTCCTTCATCTCCCATCACTCTTTCACTTGACCTCTGGAATGAACAATCCTTCTGCAACAAGTCTTTGTACATCACTGATCATTTTGACTTTCATCACCCTCAACTTTCAAATTTTGTTTTCACAGACACCTGGATCTCCCGTGGTGGCTCTGCTGCACTAGCAGTTCCCCAAAATGGACTCTACTACTTTCTCCCATTCTCCCCGAGTGAGTTCCTTTTTAATAATGCCCTCAACACTGCCCCTTTACCCTGTCTGACATCAGCTCTTCCTCCTCTGAATATGCCACAATTCAACTCCCCCTTCCTACTCCTCTCACTGTTCTGGTGCTCTATAGAACCCACGTCCTCTCCACTCCTTCCCTGTACTGACCTTTCTCCTTCAGTCACTTCCTACTGACATCCCCTATATCTTGCTGGGGTACTTTAACCTCCCCAAGCCATCTGTAGCAACATGTCATGAACTTAAATCCATCCAACCTGTATAACCATTTTCTATACTGCCTCCATAACCACCCTGTCCACTCTGGAGTGAACTCTCTTAACCTTGTCTTTCTCTCTAATTCACTATCCACCTCTGATTACTCAATGTTTTACTTTAACATCTCAGCCCCTCCACCCATTCTACTCCTCATCTCACCTCTTCAATGGCAAAGAGGAAAGTCAAGCAGGACTTTTTTGTCCCTTACCTTGATGATGTGAGGATCTCTCTCCTGTCTCTTTACCCTATGCATTAACTTTGCTTTCTTTGACTTTCACTATGTACTTATGACTCAATTTTATGAATACTATCTTGTTCGCACATTCACACCTATGCGTCCACATCCTCACCCTTATTACCTCTGAAATTCAGACCCTCAAGACAACATGCACCATGACTTACGATGCTGGCACAAATTACAGACACCTGCCCTACTCCTAGCCTTCGCAAATGTCTATGCTGCTCTAACCTCTGCACTAGACTGCAAAATCCCCTTATTTCACAAACCAAATGTCCTCACTTCGCAATCTGCCTGGCAATATTTCATCTATTCTCCAATCTATGCTCACACCTCTAAAATCTCTAAGATTTGTGACAGTCTCACAGCCCTCCTCTCTCTCCCTCCCCAACCCTTCTTCTGTCCGCCACCTCACCCCCACCTCATCCACTCTTCACTACTTATCCCCTACCTCAACCTATTGAATAATCACCCATGATTTGCAGTGCCAACACATCTTGTGCTCCAATCAATCCTTTTGCTCCCAAGTTGTCAAAAATGAAGTATCAATCTATTGCCCTCGTCTCCCTGAGCTCTTTAACCCCTCTCTCTCTCTCTCTCTCTCTCTCTCTCTCTCCCTCTCTCTCTCTCTCTCTCTCTCTCTCTCTCTTTCTCTCTCTCTCTTTCTCTCTCTCTGTCTCTCTCTCTCTTTCTCTCGCTCTCTCTCTCTCTCTCTCTCTCTCTCTCTGCTGGATTCCTCCATGCCGCCTTCAAATCTGAAACATACTCCTATTAAAGAAACCCTCTGCTGAACCAAACATCCCAGCAAACTATCAACCAGTTTCTCTCCTTCCCCAATTTTCAAAAGTTGTTAAATGGTTGGGCGTTGACTGGATCACATATTACCTTGAGGATAATGGCCTTAGAGAGCCACTTCAATATGGCCTCCCTAGTAAGCACACCACGAAGACTGCACTCATGCATGTCTCCAATTGTCTCTCTAATGCTCACCACTCCAAACTCTATTCTGTATTCATCTGTTCTGCCTCTTTTGACACAGCCGACCACGGCTCTCTCCTTCTCACTCCAGGACCTTGGGTTTCAAAAAGCTGCTCTTGCCTGGATCACCCCCCACCTGGAAGGTCAATCCTTTAAAATATCTTGGAACTCACAAACCTCTTACCCAACCCCTTTCCCTGTCGGTGTTCCAAGGGTCATTCTTTGAACCTCTGCTCTTCACCCTCTATAGTTCTGACCCTGGACTATTATTTCACCCTTTGGCTTTCACAAGCACCTTTTTGCTTATAGCACTAACATATGTTTCTCCTTTCCCTCCTTTACTCCAGCCAACTTGGAAAGGATTAGAAACTGTCTCACTGAAATTCATCACTGGATGGCTCTCTGCTGCCTTTTGTTGAACTCTCCAAAAACTGAAGTCATCGTTCTCTCAGCTTCCAATGCCATCCCTCCCCTCACCTCTCCGATCTCCTTCCCGCCTGACCTTCTTGGAATCCCTCACCAAAGGCTCGCAGTCTTGGGGTCCTCTTTGATAACAATTTATGAGTGCAACAATTCATCACTACCACTCCCTCTGCTGCTTGTATTAACCTCCTCAACATTTGGAAAATGCCTAATTATCTTACTATTCACGCTACAAAAACTCTACCCTCCTTTTGCGTGCTTAGCAAACTTGGCTGTTGCTCAAACCTACTACTTGGCTTTCCTATCTAGTCTTTGCTCACTCTAGACAAAGTCCTCAACGTTGCTGGTGGCACTTTCTACAACCTACCCAGATGTCCCCACCTTTTACCTGCTGAAAAATGCTGGTTGGCTTTCCATGCACAACCATTCTCTTTTCAAGTCCTTCTTCTGGTCTACAAATCTATCAATGTTCTTACTCCTCTTTGCCGATATGATTGTATCTCACTTTATTCACTATCTCATTCTCTCTGATCCACCTCGGCACTCAACCCCTCCATCCCTAATCCTCCTTTTGCCTCCTCTCACTTCTGTTCTTTCTCCCTACTCAGCCCGCTCCACTGAAACCCACTGCATAATACAATGAAAATCAGCCCAACTGTGGATCTCTTCAATGCTCAATTTAAACTTCACTTACTTGCTAAAGAGGGCTGTGCCCCTGCTCTCTCTTTCACCCTCTGTCTCCGACCCCAACACCACCTTTGTGACTCCTAATAATGTCATTTTGTATGTTAATAAGTACTCCTCTTTAGTTTGAAACATGTTCCCCTTTATGTTAATATTTCTCTTTTAAGTGAATTGTTTTCATACATATATATTTTGTTTCTGCTTGTTTTGTCCCTGGTATTTGTCCCATCTTTTTACAGCCCCATGAACTGGCTAACTACTTGCTCTCATCTTTGTGCTATTGTACATGCACCCTTCATGGAAATGCCCCTGCCTTCTGCAAAAGTGTTGTTGTAAGTCTATTCTGGTCGAAATTGATTTCCCTGTTCTACAAATAAATACAAATACAAAACAAGTGCTAAATTCCCCATATTTGTCGCATATCACATTTGCTTAAGCTCAAAAGTCTGAAGGAATGTATCCACACAGGTGCAGCTAATGAGGTTCCTGCCTATATTAAATATTTTTTATGCCCACATAAATGAACAGCGTATATGTTATTAAAATTCAACAAAATGAAACCTTTGAGAATTTGGGGCACAAATACTACCTGCACAGTGATATTTTTGACTGAAAAAATACTACTGGCACACAGACCTTGCACCATCTAATCACATATATGAAGGTAGAGTGCAATCGGTTCTCTGATTATTGCAGCTTGGATAAGTCCAATTTACTTATATCTAAAGCTCAATTATGATTCTGGGGAATGATGTGGCATTGTCCCATTGATCAATTCCTGAGCTGTATGAGCCGGTATGGCTCGTAAACCTCATATAGTGCCCAGATGGTAGTTAATGAGAGTAGCAAACATGGGTCCACCAGTGGACATCGAGAGCAGGGATCACAGCACAACATTCCCTCTCATCACAGGAGTAGCTTTGAGAGCCCCACTGCCAGCACCACTCTGATAGACTCAGCCTGGCCATTTGGATATCTTTCATATCAATGGGGATAGAGAAAGCTACCCACATCCTTATCCAGAATGTGCTTCCGTATATGGTGCCTTTTTACAGCACTATTGTTCATGTTGATGGATCTGAACTGATTGGGTCCCCCCTTAGTCACTTCATATGTTACAATGGTGAGATCTTGCTTACTAAACTATTATATTTGTATGTGTCCAGTAACTGGAATGATGATCATAAATGACACACAAAGGGGGCAACACACATAACAGAGGTACTCCCATGAAGGCTGCGTGTACACTGGGTATGTGTCTTAGAGGAAGAGAGATAACTGGTTGGTAGATGGGTTGCAGTGAGGAACATTAACCAGGGACATAGACAATAAACAGACCTAAATGTACTATTCAGAGGAGCTCTGGTGCTGTCACTGGCTGATAGTAAAATACCAATCAATTCCTGGGTGGGAGGATGATCTTAGTAGGAATGTATTCACATGCCAATGTGAGGTGTCTGTTTAGAGGCAAGTAACTTAGTTTTGAAATGTCAAGTGGGAGGTGATTCTTAGAGCTGGATACAGAAACGTTATGGAGAGTGGAAGATTGTAGAGTGCCAGGGGAAGATTGAAGGGAGATGGAAACTGCTTGGGAGGGAGGGCAAGGTCTGGGATAGATGGATAGGAACAGGAAAAGAAAGCATATTTGGATGGAAAGCTAGCATGAGTGGTGTCAGTGTGAAGAGGTGGGGGAAGTTCTTTGGTAGGTTGTAGAGAGTATAAGTAGGAAAATTGAAAACTTTATGGAGTGCATAGAAGGATTAGAAGGGAAGGAGAATAGTAGGCTGATACTGTTGTCAAGTTTACTGAGGATTAGTGTAGAGACAAAGGTTTTCGTAGAGCAAAAGGTGAGTAGGCAGATTTTCCTAATATTGAAAAGGTTGCACCTGGCCGCAGTGCCTGTTGCCATGATAGATCAATGCAGTTAAAAGAACATTGTCGAAGAGGACCACAAGATATCGACCTTGGCGGAGGGATTGAGAATGTCCGGGACAAAGAGGTGGGAGTTGGGAGAGTGGGGATGACATTAAATGCTAGCAGAAAGATGGCTTCTGTGTTTTGATGGGTTAAGCATTGGTCAATGCAGGGCCATGAAGTCATGAATGGTAGTGAGACAATTGGTCATGCATTTTGATATGGCATGGGTGACCAAGAGAAGGAATAAGAAGAAACGAGTATCATCAGTGATGAGATGATAGTGAAAGCCAAAAGAGGAGATGAATTTACCTGGTGAGGAGGTATAAAGGGTGACATGGAGCGAGCCCAAGATGGAATCTTGGGGGACATAAGTGAGCAGTGAAAAAGGGATGAAGTTTTGGAGTTTGATGAGATGGTAAAAAGTGGTCAGAGAGTTAAGTGGCCACCCAGTCAAGTGCGATGTCCTTGAAGCCAAAGGAGGAGAGGGCCAGAAGGACAGTACGATGGATCGACCTGTCGAAGGCTGTGGAGAAATCAAGTAGGATGGCAAATGAGGAGAGATGAGAGTTGTGTGCATTGGTTAGAAAGTTGGAGACGTGATAGAAAGTATTGCTGATGGAGTGTTTTCTCCAGAAGCCAGATTAGAGAGAGTCACAGAGTGCGTGGTCTCTGAGAATTCTGACCATGGGATTGAAGACAATTCTTTTGATTATTTTGGAGTTGTGAGGTAAGAGGGAGACATGACAATAGTAAGAGGGATTGTTGGGATAGGCTGAGGGTTTCTTCAAAATGGGGAGCACAGTGGCTCTTTTATGGGAGGTGGTGAAGATGCCAGTGGAGTGAGAGAGAATGAAGAGAGGAGATAGTTAGGAGCTAGTTGTGGGTTCAATGTTTTTGGTTGCACATTGTGTCAAGGAGTCAACGGAAGCACAGGATGGATTATTAAAATGCAGAAGGGGTAGGCTCTTAGAGGGGGAAATGGGGAAGAAGTAAGATATAGTGTAGATGATAGGAGTTGTCGAGGGGGGAACAAATGAAACAGGAAAGAAGGGATAGAAGGGAAGTCAGGGTAACAATTATTTTAGTGACAATGGCGGAGAAGTGCACAGCAAAGTATTTAGTGGAGAGTGAGGAGGATGTAGAGCTGTGTTTGGGAAGAGCGAGAATGCCCAGTGTCCAAAGTAGTATGGAGGGCAATGAGCAAGTTTGTGTATGCAATGGGGTGTGTCTGAGAGAGATCTTTGTTCCAGCATCAAAGATGGAGATGAATGATAGTCTTATGGTATGAATTTGTGTATCCAAGCTCGCATCTCTGCGGCATCTAACAATTCGGCCGAACTCTTTAAAATATGCAAGGAGCTGGCCAACCCTGCTTCAGTCTCTACCTCTCCTGTCCCCTCCCAGGCCCTCTGCACAGCACTGGCCTCTCACTTCATTTCAAAAACTCAGGACATCCTGTCCTCACTCTCCTCCTCTCACCTCCCCCCCTCTATTCCCTGCTCTCCCTCTGGACCTTCTGCAGCCACCCATCCTCTCCCCTTCTCTGCCTTTCCCCTTTTTTCTGCTGACGAGGTTTCGAGACAAGTCCGATCTATGAAAGTCTCGTCAAAACAGGTCCACTCCTGTTCCTCCAAAACTATCAAGGACCACATTGACGCCTTGGCCCCTGCCCTTGCTTACTTCTGCAATCACTCTTTCGCCTCTGGAGTCTTCCCATCCCCTCTCAAGCACTCCCTTGTGCACCCCTTTCTTAAGAAACCCTCTTCCGACCCCTCCTGCCCAGCTAACTATCGCCCAATCTCTATCACTCCCTTCCTGGGCAAGCTCCTGGAGAAACTGGCTATCTCCCAGCTAAATCTCCATGCTGAATCTGTTGGCAGTCTTCATGGCCATCAATCTGGCTTCAGAGCTGCCAGAAGCATGGAAACTGCTCTCCTGAACAACCGTGAGGACCTGCTCTCGAACCTTGACTCTAAAATTCCATGTGTTCTCATTCTGCTTGATCTCTCTTCTGCCTTTGTGACTGTCAACCATACCATCCTGCTCAACCGTCTCTGTGATAACCTGGGTATCACTGGTCAGGCTCTGGCGTGGCTGACCTCTTTCCTCTACAATCGACCCTCCCAGGTCCAACTTGGGTCTTTTCTCTCTGACATCTTTTTCTCTACCTGTGGTGTCCCCCAGGGATCTAACCTCTCCCCCCTTGGCTATTCAACCAGTATCTGGCACTTCTCGCCCACCGCATCGCCGCTCTCTGCCCCAACTTTCAGTGCTATGCGGATGATACCCAGCTCATTTTCAGGCTACCCTCTGCCTCCTCTTCTCCTTCCCTCATTTCTGACTGTCTTTCTGCTATCCAGGACTGGTGTGCCGCCAATGACCTCTACCTTAATGCCAGTAAGACTGAGATTCTACTCATTGGCACACCCACTCCCTCCTTCCCTGCAGCTCTCTGGCCGGCCTCCCTTGGCCCTCTTCCTGTTCCTACCTGCAAGGCAAAAAACCTCGGGGTCATCTTCGACTCCACACTCTCCTTCTCTCCTCACATATCCGACGTCTCTAAGAAGTCACACTACCAGCTACACCTCCTCAGAAGTATCCTTCCTTTCCTCTCCTTCCCCAAGAAGCTCACTGTCTCTAGAGCCCTGGTTCTCTCGAAGCTGGACTACTGTACCAGCCTCTATCTAAATCTGCCTGCCTCTACTCTCCGCCCTTTGCAACTCATCCAGAACAGGACTGCAAGACTTGTCCTTGGCCTCAAGCCCAGGGACCGTATCTCTCCAGGACCGAAATCACTACACTGGCTCCCAGTGATTGCGAGGATCAAGTTCAAAACCCTCTGCATTGTCCACAAGGCCTTCTGGGGCCTTGGGCCAAAATACCTTCAACTCTCTCTTCCTAAATATCTTCCTTCTCGAGCTCTTCGCTCATCCGCCTCCAACTCCCTCAGGGTCAGCCGTTTCTCCAAGCAACAAGTTGGTGGGAGATCTCTCTCCGCTGCAGGGGCCTCCCTCTGGAACAGCCTTCATGCCTCTCTGAAACTTGAGGAGAACCATCTCCGGTTCCGAAAGCACCTCAAAACCTTCCTCTTTGCCTCCGCTTTCTCTCCCCCTCTCCCCTGCTAAAGTTACTGAAACTGCACTGAATCTGCAACTGGGCCACTCACCGTTCTCGGTCCTTGGCCCAGCCACTCTCCCCTGCACTGCCTCCCTGGCACCCCCTGCACTACGGGACTGTTTCTGTATCCGTACAGCCCCCCTTCCCAGAACTTGTCTGCACTTACTCGCACTTGCCACGAGCTGGCCCTTGTTATTTTCCTGTATGCTATTAACCCTGTACTGCACTTCCCCTCTTCCTTCCCCTTGCACTTCTCCCTTTCCCCTCTACCCTTGCACTTGCGCGATCTGAATGACACCTGGCCTAGTAGGATCGTTATCTGTCTCCCCTTGTTCCCCCCCCCCGCCTCGTCGCGCCTTGAAACACTTGTGTATAGGCGCGTTACAAATGCCATATCATATCATATCATATCATATTCATCCTTCCCATTGCAGCTGTTGGATCAGCGGTACAATCCTTATTATCACTCCTGTTGGAGGCACTACACTCACGCAGGTATGACCGATGTCACCAATTCCTTGAGGTTAAATCATGCTAGAAAAGAACTCGGGAATTCCCAGAGATTTTGTAGCCTTCTCCTGTTATTTCACATACAGGTTGAGTCAAGTATGCAGGGCAAACAGATAGCCTGGTCATCAGAGTAAATAAGCTCAACATCGCCAGGATTGTGAAATGCATATTTAGACAGTGGTGTCTTTATTTGTTTACTGAACAGGCAGTGATTACTCAAAGACCTCAGGTTGATAGGAATGCTATTCCATATGCAGTCTCTGACAGAGTTTAAATGACAGCCACCACTTCTTCTAAGCCCAGGCCAGTGTAACTGAGAAGGAGTTAGAGGATCACAGAACTCTAGAAGGGCAGTGGTAGATTACTTCAATACTGATATAGCCCTGACCTACTTGCACTCCAGTAATCATGATGAATAAAAGACAGGGGGCCTCATTAGGACCCTGGCGGAGAGGGTATTACGCCAGCGTAGTGCATGGCGTACCTCTCCGCCATACTACGAGTTCCCGTAGCGCCATGGAGGTTTTCTCCGCCTGGTTTTACCAGCCGGAGAAAACCATGGCGCTACGGGACCTCGTTGTTAATTACGCCACCGTATTTTACGGTGGCGTAATTAACTCCTTCCCCACTCCCATTATACCCTATGGGGCAAAAATGGGAATGGGGAAGGGCAGAATGGGGATTGGGGATTTACCGCTCCGCCGAGGTCGGAATGGGGCGGTAAATCCGCCAACCCCCATGGCGCTATCGGCGGCTTTCCGCCATGCTTCGCGGTGCATTTAGCACCGCGAAGTCCGCCTGGGTCGTAATGAGGCCCAGGGTCTAAAAGGATAACCACTGCTCAACAGGTAGCCAGCACAGAGATGTGGGAAGTGGTGTGTGTGAGGGAGCAGAAATGCGAGACAGACACAAAGTTGTAGTTTTTTCAATGTTTGCCATTTTATTAAAGTAAAACAGGGATGAGATAAACACCTATTTGTCCCTATCCTAACAATGATGTCCCTACCTGGCAAAATAAAACTATAAAAGGATGACCTAATGTCCAAACGTATTTGACTCTCACACTAATACATATAACAAAAGCATGCAAGGCAAATATATCTGGCTTCAGTTTAACAAAACAATCAAAAGTCCAAAATTATAGTACTCCTTGTGACAAGGGTTTGGCTCCCTTCCCCTGAATCAATTCAGGAAGACCGTTGAAAAAGTTCTGATTCACCAAAGTTCTGTTCAATGAAAATGTATTTTCTATCCAATACGACTTCCACCTTGGTAAAGTGAATGGGCTCATTAAGAGGTTGGCGGTAACCCGCCAGTGCCAACGGCAGGTTGCCGCCAACCCAGTGACAACAAATTCAGCACCTGATTTCCTGGTGCCACCGGGACATTACAAGTCCCGGTGGCACAGGAAGTCAGGTGCCGGACTTTGTAAGTCCCCATTCACATGGAGTCCAATAGGAATCCATGGGATTGGGGACTCTGAAGCACCAGCCCAGTTGCTAATGGTGCCTGTGCTTCCGTGACAATTCTGCCTACTGTGGCCCATGCACCTGGCAGGGTCAGACCATCCTGGCGCAGCAG
Organism: Ambystoma mexicanum; assembly: GCF_040938575.1. Taxonomy (NCBI): domain Eukaryota; kingdom Metazoa; phylum Chordata; class Amphibia; order Caudata; family Ambystomatidae; genus Ambystoma; species Ambystoma mexicanum. The sequence goes on along the minus strand of NC_090924.1, from coordinate 188,611,631 downwards.
CACCGGCAGGCAGACTCATTGTGTGGCAGTCCAGAAACAAGTGTGCCAGTGAGCTTACCGGTACCTATCTTTCCAGAGCAACTGTTTCTTTCACAATCACAATTATTCCCTTGGTGAAATACTTTTCAGCAGAGCAGTACCACAAATGTCTTTTGTGCTACAACAGTATGTCAGTATAATAAAAGTTAGTTGTTTCTTTTCCACCAAACTTTTACCACAAACACATCACTTCAAAGCCACTGTTTCTTCCCTGGTCCACTCACCTGCCAGGGCTAACTGAAGCGTGTCCCTTTCCTGGTGTACTCATCTGCCAGGAAGTAAAACTGAACCCGGGGAACAGGTCCTTTAAAATGAGGTAACAGTATCTGAGATGGATGGGGAAGCAGATCTTACTCATCCATCAATAATCAAACCGACTCAGGAAGTTGGCCAAATCAAGGCTGTTTTAATAACAGTCTTTAAAACAGGGAGTACAGCACGATCTCAAAGCATTTCATAAAAAACCTCATTTATATACTAAAAATTCATCTTAAGTGACGTCATACTACGTGGCAAATAAGAAAACCTACTAGGGGTTGTGGTTGGCCTGCGCGGAACATCTGCATATACTTTCTATGGGATACAGGGACGTGATTGGGTTTCTAAGATCAGGTGGAACACTAAGCCCACCCCAAGTGCAGGTCATCTTCTGTGTCAGACTAATACACGGCGTACTATTGGCTTCTAAAACTATAGGGCTCCTTAATACGTGGCCCTCTACAATTGGTTGGCATGCTTGTACCTTTCTTGGTATATTCCACTCACTAGCAGCACACAAGTTCGTACCCCAGGTGCTGGGGGGTTTGGCCTGGTCATGCCTCCCCGCCCAATTAGCTCAATATCCATCATATCACCTGCGGTCTGCCATTCAATTAGTTCTTTGAACTTGGCCTTGCAGAGGTTCACTGCGCTTGAGAATAAAAGGGAGTGAAGGCCTGGTCTTATCTTCTGGTCTCGGTGTAGCTAGCCCAAAGTCTATTTTCATCTGACTATGTGCCTGGAGACCCATATTTTGAGCTCTTCATTGTATTTAATACTATTAAATGAAGAAATCTTGGCACCCTCATTGGTGTTCATTACACCTCAAACAGGAGCTCAGCTTGTTTCTCATGTTCATGTATCTTCTCGAGTACATGGCAAGGCTCTCGGCAGCCCCAACTCTTGACACGGGGGCAGACAAGCCTTTCTCAAATCTTCTTTCGCCGTCAGCTCTTATTATTCTGCTGCGCCACACTTCCAGCCCTTTCATTCACGGGGTTCAAGTTTTCTAAAATGAGTCGTGGAACATCCAGATTCTATACATTCCTATATATATATACTGTTTGTGGATTTGTGAAGAAGATTGGGGTTTTCCTCACGAGCACAGCCGGAGTGTCGTTGCGCCCTGGATTGGATTCCAGTCCCTCTTTTTGTTTAATATATATATATATATGTATATATATATATATATATATTGGTGCATTGCCTGCAATCTATTCATTACATAGCCAGCCTTGTGATTTCTTCACCTACTTGCGCTACTTTGTCTGCCCATTTTTTTAATTGGTTTTACATTTTCTTCAGTGCTTCTCCGCACATGCAATCTTCATTTTGCTCCCGAAATCTTACTTCATTCACTACTTCGTCATCAGATTCTATAAGATCTATATTCTTTCTTCATTGGCATCTCTTCTGGGCCCATAGACATCACCAGTCCTCTCTTTCATTAATTTTCAATTTTCACACTTCATCTGGAATTTTCTTCAGAAGACCCCCATTTCTCTGCAATTACATTTAGGGTTTTCTCAATGGATACCTTGTTTCAAGGACTTTTCGCAATATATGCACAATTATTGGCTTTACGCATGTTGCAATTTTCGGTTGCCAACATATAGGCAGAATAGGGGCGGAACTTCCAGTAGAGGTACTTGGCTCCTCCTCTACACTCCCCCCCTCTGGGTGATTCATCGGCCACTCTTTCACCAGTCTCCACATCCAGACATCCTAGTCTAAAGAAATGCTTCTTTGGAGTGCATATCTTTATTACTCCCTTCAGGCATCCTGCTGATTTCACATGTTCATCAATGCTTCAGGTCATTAGACTGCATTGTCCATTTGGACTGCAGTAGATCCATCTTCCCACATACTTCTTGTGGTTTCTCGGATGCAGGAATTTCGTTCCCTCAGGTGCATGAATACTAGCCTTAAAATAGTCTCTGATTTCTTCATCTGTCAGCTCTTTGTGTCCAAACCCAGACTCAACATCAATCATGATTTTCATTCCTGTTGCTTTCTTTGCAGTCTTTTTGCATTGTGCGATTATTATCCTGACCACACAGATTCAAACATGATCATCACTAACAGGGCTCCAAGGAATTTGAACATATTTGCCATCCATTGCGGAACCCATGAGAAGATTGACACAAACCAGCTGTCATCAGCAATGTCTTCCACTTCATCTTCCATCTTGGCGTGCAAATTTGTCAGCATCATGATCACCTCTGTCAAGGTGTCATTCTCGTCATCATGAGAAGGTATGAATGTGCAACATGATTCTCCAATATTGGCACAAACTCCTCCATCCATAGCTGTAATCATATCCAGGACATATCTGTTGTGAAGAGTCATCAGCCGTATGGCTCTCAGCTCTTCCTTGATAGCATTGAATCCCTTTATAGTAGTGTTAATCGTCTGCAGGAGCTCCCATCTGGTTACCTGTAACCATTTGGCATTTGCCATCGTCTGGATACCTGGCATAAAGATAGTGGCAAGCACTGCTGAAGTCAGACTGAACAACCTGCGTTCATACGGAATAGAATTGAAGTCTGCTCTAGATTAAGCTGAGAAATAGTTCTCCCTCTTTGTTCGATCAAGGAGTCTAATAGATCTCTTCTTTCTCAGGTGAGTATCTGATTTTGGAAACTCACCAATGTTCAGATCACTCTTTCGAATTACTAATGCTGGAACATGAACAATAACCATAGAACACTTGTGTATAGGCGCGTTACAAATGCCATATCATATCATATCATATCATGTAATTGGGTCATTTTTCATCCTTCCCATTGCAGCTGTTGGATCAGCGGTACACTCCTTATTATCACTCCTGTTGAAGGCACTCCACTCACGCAGGTATGACCGATGTCACCAATTCCTTGAGGTTAAATCATGCTAGAAAAGAACTCGGGAATTCCCAGAGATTTTGTAGCCTTCTCCTGTTATTTCACATACAGGTTGAGTCAAGTATGCAGGGCAAACAGGTAGCCTGGTCATCAGAGTAAATAAGCTCAACATCGCCAGGATTGTGAAATGCATATTTAGACAGTGGTGTCTTTATATATTTACTGAACAGGCAGTGATTACTCAAAGACCTCAGGTTGATAGGAATGCTATTCCATATGCAATCTCTGACAGAGTTTAAATGACAGCCACCACTTCTTCTAAGCCCAGGCCAGTGTAACTGAGAAGAGTTAGAGGATCACAGAACTCTAGAAGGGCAGTGGTAGATTACTTCAATACTGATATAGCCCTGACCTACTTGCACTCCAGTAATCATGATGAATAAAAGACAGGGTCTAAAAGGATAACCACTGCTCAACAGGTAGCCAGCACAGAGATGTGAGAAGTGGTGTGTGTGAGGGAGCAGAAATGCGAGACAGACACAAAGTTGTAGTTTTTTCAATGTTTGCCATTTTATTAAAGTAAAACAGGGATGAGATAAACACCTATTTGTCCCTATCCTAACAATGATGTCCCTACCTGGCAAAATAAAACTATAGAAGGATGACCTAATGTCCAAACGTATTTGACTCTCACACTAATACATATAACAAAAGCATGCAAGGCAAATATATCTGGATTCAGTTTAACAAAACAATCAAAAGTCCAAAATTATAGTACTCCTTGTGACAAGGGTTTGGCTCCCTTCCCCTGAATCAATTCAGGAAGACTGTTGAAAAAGTTCTGATTCACCAATCTCTGGGCAGCTTCAAGTATGCTCTGGATCCGCAGGCCCAGCAGTTGTCCATTATCACTACTGTCTCATCCTTCATTCCTGGTACATTGAAGATTCAACCACACTTCTGATTTTCTCCAACTTTACGCCATTGTTTCCAAAGCACAGTTCTGCCCTAGTCAGAGGCACTATCTGCAACGGGCCTCCTTTGTCTTTAACCCGTGTCAGAAACTTTGCAAGCTGTGGCCAAAGAGGTTTGCATCCCTTTTCCACTCGATCTATAACTGGTTTTTGTGGTCCAGTTATTACCACAGATCTGCATACGACTATGCCTTCTTCCCAACTATCTGGAGACAGTACTGTTCCCCAGATCTGCATCTGGCCTCTTTCTTTGCATCTTTGTATTTCTTCATCAATCTTTCCTTGGCAATTGAGCTTTCTATTTATTTCCCATCAGATTCCTGCTCCCTTCATGCCAGGCTGTTTGTATCTTATCACATGATCTCTTGTATGCACTCTTGCTCTTGTCTTTAAATCTTGAACGTAATCATCTTCTTCCGGAGCTGTCCATTCAGTTACCCATACCAAAGATGCTGTTTGACTCTGAAATTGACCTTTTGTATGGCAGGGTGCAAGATGAGTCAGGCAATCAGATGTCTATTTCTATAGCTATGAATATCTTGGACTTCCCCATAGCATAAGGTAGGAGAGCACAAACATAGCAATCTTCCTCAGAGGGTCTCTTTCCTACCTCCGTCATGTGTTGATACCACATGTTGTTCCCCAAATGTGCTGTACTGTCTAGATAATCATTGAACTCATAATCATCTTCCCTTGCACTTCTCTTGGGTCTCTTTCTTTCCAAAAGAATATGTGCAAAATGCTCATGGAGTATATCAGACATCATCTTTCCTGCAGGGGGAATCATAGGAACACTTGTCAGAGAAATGGGTGACTTACATGTGCCCCTGGTATAGGATCAATCACATATGGCCTCTGCCTCCTTACAACATCTAACTCTGCATGGGTCACTGAAGTGGGGAGGATCAAAGGAATTTCTGCCTTTCTGGAACCAACAAAGTAAGCAGCGTGAATTAGCAGAAATAGAAAATCAATGACAGATGCTGTGCACAGATACATTATGCACCAATACATACAAACCCACCACTGGTGTCTTTCCACACGTCATTGAGTCTGCTCACTTTCTGGAACTGCATTATGCTCAATATACCACTTTGTGCCTGTATACTATTTTTAAGGAAGGAAAATCCCTTTTTAATAAGGCAGCCTCAATAAATGCTCAGGTAGCTGCTGATTTTTCTCAATTATCTCCATAAGTAACTGACTGATTGCAGGATGATTTATAGGATCTCGCAGAAACACCTAAGTGTTTTGCCAAACAAGATAAGGATGAACTTGAATTATGTAATAAAAGGCCATAATGAGTAGTCTGTAGGCATCAATATCAGACAGGACCATATGCCTGACCAAAGAAAAACTATGTGAGAAACTAATCAGAGAACTGCTCCCTTTTCCAATCGTCACAAATAAAATTAAGATCTGGCATTTTTCATCACATCAGCACTTTAAACAGTCAAATTTTAACCAATTCCTGTGGCTTAAGAACAGTTACTTTCTCACTCCTGCTAAAATATCTATAAAGAGTGTCCAGTAAAAGTCACAGTCCAAATGCAAACTTGCATCTATTTAATCAGCAATCTTAGCCTCCTTCTTCCTCGTCATCGATCGAGTCTTGCGTGCTGAACTATTTCTTCTTGACTTGCTTCCGAATCGGGTGGGGGTGTTCCGGTCTCACCAGCATACGGCTTCATGTCGTTCAAGTGGATCCAGGCACGCTGTTCTCCAACTTTTACTGCAGATGGACTCATACTCTCCACAATGAACGGTCCACTAAATTGGGACTCATGCCACTTCCTAGTGAAGTTGTGCATTAGCACAGAATCTCCAATGAATAGTTTGGGTATAGGTAGTCCTTTGTATATGGTTGCTGAATGATTTCATCTGTGTCCTGAGACCGACAACCCTTACGCTTGAGTTGATCTGAAATGACAGAGATACTAGCGGTCATACATGTTAAATACACACATACCTCATTTCCTAACAATTCTGCAGTTGTCTGGGCATCACTTCTACTCCTCATTGGAGGTGACAGGGGCATTTTCATTCGCATTCCAGTGACTAGCTCATGGGGTGTGAGGTGGTGGTCCGACCCAGGCAGATTCCTTAATGTATATAATTCAAAGGGCAGGCAGTACAGCCACCCCTTCTTCAGTGTCAATTTGAGTTTGGTGATTCTTTCTTTGAGAAGACAGTTGAGTCTCTTGCATATCCCATTCACTTGCAGGTGATAAGCAGAAGAAAACTTGTGTTTAATACTAAGCAATAGACTGATCTGTTCAAATACTTCATTAACACAATGGAGCCCATTGTCAGATCTCAGCACCTCACATAATGCCCATCTAGGAAAGACTTTGTGGACTAAAAACTTTGCAGCGCAATTGGCATCAGGGTGTGCACATGAACCTGCTTCAATCCATCTTGAAAAGGGGCACATCACCACTATCATTTAACTATATCCACTACATACTTGCAGCATATCAACATAATCAATATGTAAATGCTAAAAATGATGATTCGGTCGAGGAATCACTCCTCTAATTGTTCGCAATGTGTGCCCAGCAATAAACCTTTGGCATACGATGCAATTTACTACATAAAAACCGAAGTGATGTAACAGATTCGGTACAAACCAATCCTCTGCAAAAGCTGCTGTAAGCCTTTCCCTCATTCCATGCGCAGGGTAGTGTAGCTGTTCTAATGCTACCCTTATTAAATTGGTTTACCAGTGCTGTGCTGTTGCCACAATGTTTCAGAGGGGGATAAAAAAAAAACACCTCTGTGTCCATAGCTCCTTTTCTTCCTGCGTAGCACTACCTTGAACTTCCATCAACTGTGTTCTAGAAAAATGATTAAATCCTTCATTTACAAGCATAATTGTGACAATTCTTTCCTTCACATTGGGAGTATCAAAACATGAAATATCAGGTGACTATGCATCCCTTTTGGACTCTTCATTTGTGGCTTCATTCCTGTGTGAGATAAAATCAGTTCTCTTAGTATGTCCTGCGCATTTAACTATTGCGATAGCTTCCAGGAGTTGTAGTGCTTTAATAGGCTTGTCCAATAATGCAGCGTGTTGCACTGGAGTGTTGTCCGCTCGGAGGTAGCCCCTCCTTTTCCAACGTGCTATCCCTGCATGCACGGTTGACGTCATATAGGCAAAGTCACTGTACACCATCACTTCCTGCCCTGCACGGTTCTCGAGAGTGATAATAGGCACCACCAATTCTGCAGCCTGTGCCGAAAAGTCAGATGGTAGTCTTGCACTTGTCTCCATTAGCTATGTGTCTTACCACAGCTGAAGCTGAATGTCTTTCCCAATCAGTTTGATCAATTTTTGACGGCTCGTCAACAAAGAGAACCTCTCCCGCTAGATCATTCTCCATCAGGGACGTCATTTGACCAAAATGCCAGGGGTAGCGGAAGTGACATCACACGACCCTTGACCCCTGATGACATCACAGGAAGTGATGTCATTTGTCCCCACCGCGACGTGGGAAGCGATGGAACATGACCTTTAACCCGTTGACAAAACAGGAAGTGGCATCACATAGCATTGTACACTACGGAAAATATGGTTACGATATCACTATAATGTGATGTACATTTCATACAAGAATGGATCGCCATATGTATCGTTAAGATCAGTGTGTATAGGCCCATATTACCAAATTACTATGAATGCAAGCAGACGTCCATGAGCAAATGATAATGATGTGTTATTATTTAGCACTTACGCTTAAACGCTTTATATAGAAACAACATACACCCAATATCACCCAACCTGTGTTGGTACTCATTTATCGACCTCATAATGATAAAAGTCTGAGTTGAGGCGTTAAGAACAGGCTAGATCAGTGACTCTCCCCCTGAAGTATGAATAAACCTTTAATGAGTCTAGCAATTATTGTATAGAATTTCAGAAACAACACATTATTTGGAATTTAGGGTCAGTGCTGCAAGTGTTAGACTTGTGGCTCTCCTGGTCATGGTGCTGGCCACAACCCACAGCCCAGGAGCTTGCATTCAAAAAAAAAATTTAAAACAACTTTTTTTCCCCCCGGAGGTCGCAAGGGAGACCACAGAGGTCGCAAGGGAGACCTCAAAGGTCACACTTGCGACCTCTAGCGATCCCTAAATGACGTCCCTTTTCTCCATTACCCTTGGGATCTCGTCATAGAACTCCTCGTAATTAGAGAAATCATGCACTTGCTCATCCTCTGTCACAGGTTCGGCTACAAACGTGGAAGGGTTCACTATTTAACACCTGACTATTTTGATTGCTGGAGTTGATATAACTACCTCATATGCATAAACCCTCTGAGATGTCAGTGCACCCTTAGGTTTCTCCAAAATGTCAAACAAAGCATGATCGACAAATAAAGTCATGGAACGTCCCATCACGCTACTTGTAGACTTCTTAATAGCAAACAAGGCTGCTGCCAGCGATTGTTCGCAAGGAAAGTGTCCTCTCATAACTGGATCTAGAATCCCACTATCGTTATGCCAGTGGTTTATACCCAAGTGGGGTCCTCTGTGTAAGCATTGCTATCATAACTGTTCCATTTGTGTGAGAAAACAGGAAGAATTCCTCTGAATAATTGGGAATTCCTCAAACTGGAGCTGTAAAAATTGCTTTCTTCAACTCCTCAAACCCTTCCTCGATTTCCTCAGTCCATTCTATGTTCTCATTGCTCACTTGAGCTTTCTTTAAAGCCTGCAAAAGGGGTCTTGTGTATGAACTATAATCAAATAGCCATGCTCTAACATAGTTACACTATCCAAGAAATTGCTGCATTTGCTTTATCGTGTGAGGTTTTGATGTTTTCGTGATCACCTCAGCTCTCTCAGGTGTGACCTTCTTTCCCTCATGCAAGATTAACTGGCCTATATACAACACCTCCTCCTGGCAATATTGTAATTTCTCCTTGTCTACCTTGTATCCCTTGTCTGCTAAGATAGTCATTAGCCGAATCGAGTCTTGTCTGCATTCATCTTCTGTCGTGCTAGAAACTAAAATATCATCTACGTACTGCAGCACAACACTTGGCAAATCAATATTGCTTAGGTCCATCTGCAGGACCCCATTAAAGATCGACAGAGACTCACAGTACCCTTGGGGCAAACAAGTGCTTTTCAACTTAGTCTGATGAAACATAAATGACGTGAGATCTTGAGAGTCATTATGCAACGGGATTGAGAAAAATGCATTTTTCAAGTCAATCACTGTGAAATATTGTGCCTCTGTGGGAATACTACATAAAATCATAGCATGTTTCGGAACTAAAGGAAACTCTGCCTCCACAATCTGGTTAATTGGTCTCATGTCTTGAATTAAACGCCATGACCCCCTTTTGATTTTTTCACAGGGTACACAGCAGTATTACACAGTGACTCTGACATCACCAAGAAGCCTTGTTCCATCATGCTGATATAGGGCCTCATCACGACTTTGGCGGTGAACCTTAAATCCGGCAGTAGCGCTATTACCGCCGGATTTAAGGGTCCGCCAAATCAGGACTTCAGCGGATTTCGCCCCAGCTCTGAGCTGGGGGGAAATCCACCGAAAATTTGCACTCATACCGCCGGCAGGAAATCCGCCAGCGGTATTAGCGTGAAATTTCCCCATTGAGCCCAATGGGGAATGGGGCATTCCCGAATGGGTTCAATGGGGAATGGGGATTAACATTACCGCTAAACTCGTGATCCGGCGCTATTAGCGCCGGGGAGTTCGGCGGTAGGGCAGATAGCTAGCGTTACCGCCCAAGTCGTGATGAGGCCCATAGTCTTAAAAATACCCTCATCCGCCTCTCGAGACATTGGGTACTGCCTTTCTTGAGGTAAAATTGCTCCTGGCTTCAGCTTAATCTTCACTTCTCCCACTCCCCTCAATAGGCCTACGTCATAAGGTCCTTAAGACCAGAAAGGGGTTGGCACTTTTTCCATGTTTTCATCAAAAAATGCGGGGCGCTGCCGCACAATCACCATTCGCTGTGGGATTTCCCTTGTCTCTATTCTGATCCAATATTTAATACTCATCTCAAAATATTAATTCATCGTCTGACGCATCATCCTTAAACATATCTTTGTCTGTGACATCAGTCAATCTATACCCTCCCCCAGTGGCAATTACCTTTCTCCATGGCCTGCCCTTGTCATCAATTTCTTCGAGCATGGCCAATTCCCCTTGCACTATGGCTGACTGTAGCTGTAAGGAATCAATCTGTCCCCCTTCTTCGTCCATAGGTACCTGTGGCCTGAAAAAAAATTCATCAGGTATCTTCATAACCTTTCCCGCCAAGTTGGGTAGCCACGTCAACAAAATGCGTACCCCATAAAGAAAGACTTCTGTCTCAATTGGCATTCCTCGCAGAGCTATCTGCCCTGATAAATTTGCCCACGTTTAAATAATGTATCCATGGAGTGGAACACACTATGCCTTCATCAGTAAAAGAAATCAACATATTTAGCTTTGTCATTAAGTTTCAACTCAGAATATAACCGGTGTCTGCCTTGAGTACAATAAAGGTACAGATATGTCACACTCTCCTATGGGGGCAATTCATTAGTAAAAGGAACTCTACTTTTAGCTCCATAGAAGACTTGTGCATTCATGGTATTTCCCTAATAACGAAAATGTTCCCTCTAGTATGCATGAGCGAGTTGCCCCAGTGTCTACGAAAAAAGAAAACAATGTGCCTCCTATGGGAACATCAACCCTTGGTTCCTCTTGAGGATTCAGTGTCACTGATAGTACTGAACACATCAAGTCACCCTGTGAGCTGTCCTATTGTGGGTACATGCTTATTCCCGTGCCTGTAAAAGGACTTCCTCCCGCGACAGTGACACCCCTTACTCTAGGAGTCAATAACTGTCCTGTGTTTTCACTCTGCTGTATCTGCATGGGTGCATGCCTTGACTGCTTTTACAGCAGATTCAATGTCGCTTGCTGTGGTTGCAAAGCATGTTGCGTTTGCGGCGCTTGTGCTTGATACACTGTCTGATCTTGGGCAAACCCATCTCTATTTTGTGAGCTATATGCTAGGGCATAAGCTGTCCCCCCTCTTGAGAATTGCCCATGGCTCCCGCATGTTTTCGCAATGTGCCCTGTCATACCACATGTCCAACAAATATGAGGGAGTCTTCTCATTTGCCCTCCTTGCATATTCTGATTGTCATTCTACATATTCTGAAACCCGCCGTTAAACTAGGGAGTTTGCATCTTAAATAATCCTTGTCCATTTGGGGCCACAGGATATATTTTGTTCTGGCCCCTCCTTTCTCTGATAAGGTGAATTGCGTGAACCCATATCTGCAATTGGCTCCCATCGTCTTCCTATTCATAGTATCTCACTATGCGATCGTCCTTTATGTCGCTCTGGGTATGCCATGGGTCTGGTGTCCTATCTTTAGGTTGTTCTAAATCTAACCATCTCACTTCCTTGTCTTTCTGCAGACATCCCTCGGGACCGCATGCACTTTCTCCCTCTTCCTCACAAAAGGGTTCTCTGTCTTCCTCTGACATATCTAGTCCCCAACTAGTATGGCTTTCATCTTTCTCATCTCACTTTAAAGTCAGCCTGTCTAAAGACAAGGCTCTATGCTTCAGACTAAACAGGCTTCCTTTTTGACCTTGTGACTGGACACCTATAGATCAATCTTTTTTTCCTTTGCTTCCCGATTCACTTTTTGTCCTCATCTCCTGATAAGCTTTATCGATTCTACCTCCGATGCTTCCTATCTCAAAATTCTCATGTAGATTTACCCTAGACGGTTTTCGCATTGCTCCTTCCGATGGGAGAAACTCCTCTATGTCACCCCATGATATTACTGGACACAGTTCCATCAGCTCTTTCGCAATGCAATCAATAGCGCGTGCCCTCTGTCTCCTTTTTTCGCTCCATTTCTTCATCTAATTCTCTTCACTTCTTGGCTTCCCATCTAACTCTGTCCTCTTCCTGTCTTTTCTCTCCCCTTCTTTCGTTAGCTCTATGCACTTCCACATCTCTTCATCTTTGCATTCTTTTATCTCGTAATTTCTGTTCTTCTTCCTTTTCTCTCTTCTCTTCTAGCCTGTCTCGTTCTTCGTTTGCTCTCTGTCTGTTGTCATACTTTCTCTGTTCCTCGGCCCTTTCTTCTTTTCTTAGGTGCTCTTCTGTTACGCTCACCTGGTTCCCACAGGGGCGTCGATCGAACCCAGACAGCAGCGGCCTCCACCAACGTGAAGCGTAGGGCAAAGATGGCTGTCTGGACGGACCCGCCTAGACTCGTGTGCTTGACTCGTAGGAATATTCTCCTGTAGATGGAGAAAGGGATTTAGTCCTGCGGATTTGAGTGCAGACCCCTCCCCACTACTCCCGCTCTCCCCACTGGCCACCTCCGATATTCCCACTTAGTGTCCTCACCTTGTTTTTAATGGATGAGCTCTCTATCCTGCGTGGCTTGCAGGGGCGCGTAGATACCAGTTACTTCACTGGTTTGGGGTATTGGAGTTCTGGAAGAATATTGACTCCGGAGTTTACCAAGTTTAAAGAGTTCAATATGTCCAATGCTCACTCTTGCACCCCTTGGTGATTTTGCGGCAGCAAATACTGTCTGGAGGTTGCTGGTGGCGTTCAGGTAAGAGTCTGTATTACCCAACACTATCCGGTAAAGTTGCATGAGTTTAACTTGTTGTTTTTTCCTCCCTTCATAGATGCGGCGTAAGAAGATGCGGCGTATTGAAGGATAATGCCTCCGGTGGTAAATCAAGTAAGCCTTGTGGTAAAATGATTGTCTTTGTAGTCTCTCTAGGATCACCTCGCTATTCCTTTGTCTTTTTTCCCCAGGTGTTGAAGATCGCCGAAGAAAATGATGGGGGCAGCGCCGAGTCGAAGATGCAGTGAACTGGTGAGAATGGAGCAGCGCTGCAGCTGCGAAGCGACGCGTGTCGAAGTAATGTCCCTTCAGGTTCGGAATGGTGCAAGATCCTGAATCAGGTAAGGAATTAGATTAATGTCCGTAACCTAACCTCTTCTCCTATTTTCCCCTTTCTTCTAGGAGCTCCGGATGCGAGGCGGGCGTGGCAGAAGACTGGATGCAGGTTCGCAGGCACGGTGAGCATTACGCTGCAGAATACAGAATAACGCGAAGCGTGTGTTGTAGATCGGGCGTGGTTTAAATAGCCTCGAAAGTAGTCCCAGGTAAGAAGTCCCTAGAACCACACCCGAGTAAAAAATTGTCCTTGCAGAAAAATAGTCCCTTCCAGGTCTCACGTTGGCCTGGATGCATGTGCAGCATGGTCTGCCTGAGGTAAGTGATGACTATGGCCCTCATTACGACCCTTGCGGAATTCTGAAAACGATGGCGGAAATGCAATACCGCCATCGAATAGCGCTCGGTGCGACTATGACCCGTCACCGCAAAGTACGAAGCCATTAGCGACACCGTAGTGAACGCCAACGCTAACTGCACCAAGCACGCGCGCGCGCGCCATGCCAAACCGTAAATACCACCATGGCGCAAGGGTACGCTAATTCCGACCCTAGCGGACATGTACCTAACGCCATCAAGCATGGCGGAATGTACCATTCCGCCATGGTGAGAAGTACGGCATCGCGAATCAACCGTAAACGGCCCCACTGAGTGCCTGTACACCGCTCCCTGGCCACAAAGTACAACTCCCCGTAGGTGCAATGAAGTCACAATGCAACCATTGAAATGTACAAGTCACCCATGCATGCCAACGAACAAAAGAAACACAACAGGGGCCGATGGGAGCAGCAGGGCACAGATGGCACGAATACAGAAGCCATCCCAATGGACATGACCACAGTCCCCCACCAAGAAACGCACGCAAACACAGGCACCTGTGACCAGCAATATTCCGAGAATCACATCATTCCACCAGTCCACCTGGCTGACCGGCATCTGTTACACAAAACCCAATCCCCCGCCCCTGAGCATGACAACATTCAAACTGTCATATTGGCAGCCCCCATCCCTGACCTCACGGGCTTCGTAGGCAAACGCGCCCAGTACAGTACCACGCAACTAAACTCCGAAGCTGGAACCCAATGCAGATCTCCTCACAATACATCGCCCCCCAAATAGGCATATGCCACATCACTTGCAAAGAAGAACGCTACACGGGCCAAATCAGAATAGAAATTTAATGCACATCAAAATCACCAAGCCCATACAGCCATCAGGCCATGAACTCCAAATCACTTTTCACCATTGTGGGCTGCATCCGCAAGAAATGACCAGCCACTACTTGTGTGACGCCCTGTTCCCTCATGGTACACAGAGCCACATTCACGTACGAAAAGGCAACATGGAAGCGCACAGAACCGCAGGGCCGTCCCAATGGGGAGGCACTAGTCCAGCTGAAAGGCCGAAATGTTGCTCCGAGCCACCAGTACTGCGTAAGGGCATGTGGCCCATTGGCGATCGTCCCATAAGATCGTAATGCTGCTCCACTGATTAACACGAAGCAGCAGGTGTCGGGAGTAAAACCCATCTGCAGGAGTGGCATACAGATGGCAGTGGCAAAAGGGGAGGAGATACCTGTCAACCAAAAGAAAAGAAAAAGATCAGAATGGCCATCAGAACTACATTCGAACAACTCACTTCAATGATCACACTAAATCCACAGCCATATGCATGCTAGCCCACTCCAAAGGATCATCACCACCCCAAAACCACTTGCGACTCATAACCATCTATATCGAGGTGCAAACACCATCACAAACGAGTGTACCTGTGCATGCGTCTGTCAAAACAGAATCCATCAGATGGGAATGTTAACGTGCATGGACACAAGTGTCTGAGGGCGCGTCGAGACAGGGAGGGCTCAACAAGGCCAGATAGACGATGGTCCCACTATGGCAGCCCTGCATCACATAGCGTAGGGGAGGCGGATAGATCCCAAGAAGCCCTGTACATGGCAAACTCTGTATCAAATCACCTGCCCATGCATCCATTCATCATTCCCTCATCCCGGGATTAAAACGCCTGAATATTTACTCACATAACATTAGAAATATCCATTGAGTCTGTGCGTTATGCAGCCTGCAAAATCCACAGTGCCCCAGCCCGTAATTCCAGTGTAGTGAAGTAACATGTATTTGGGAACGTCCGTCCTCATCGCCCACGTCGCTATTGCGCATCCCAAACTATTCATATCAATCATTGCATCCTCGCCATGGCCCCTGTCTCAAGGACATTGAACAATAGTACGTTATATTTGCAGTCAGACCTGTGGGCATTTCCTCGCCGCTAGCTGAAAACCGAAAGCGCCGCCCTTCGAATTCCTCATTTGCAACATCACGTCGAAGAGGCATCTGTGGCTGTTTGAAATCACTAATTATTCCATCGAGTGCGGCTGTGTGTGAAAATGGCAACTGCCTTCACCCACAAATGGGACGCCCCGCCCGTCGTTGCAACTCGGTACAGTGATGCATGAGGGCCCACCGTTACTCGAGTACTACGTTCCACTGACCCTTCACAAGTCTGTTCGCGACTGCACAGATAGTATGTGAAACAATGGGACCACAGCAGAATGAACATATCAACCAATCTTACACGGCCATCGGGTACAAATACATGATTGCAATAGCAAGATGCCATTCCCCGAATTGCAGCGTTGGGCGCGGGACGTGCTCGGCCAAAGGGGAGAGCAGTTTGCACAGGTGGAATTAATCACCACAGGTGGAGGCCATACAGCCTGAAAACACATAAATTGCACAGCCAGTCTCCTCCCACAACCACACCGAAATGCTACCGGCAGGACTCGCGATGTTGGCCCTGGGGGACCTGATAGCACTGCAAGTACTCCAACTCCAAGAAGAAGACGAACACCAACTACAACCGGCCGCACGGAGGAGACGCAGGAGGAGGAGGAGGCCAAGGCAGGGCCAGCAAGGGCCGCCAGCACAGCCACTACCACCACGCAGGCAGCCCGCAATCCCACGCCTCCGAGCACATCCGTTCAACCTCACTGATGAGCAGATCCACACCCTCTACCGCCTGGACCGGGACACCATAGCCGCCATTGTGGACATGACACAGGCTGACCTTGTCAGCATGATAGATAGCCCAACCGCCATCCCACCCCTACTGAAGGTGGTGTCTGTACTCCACTTCCTGGCCACAGGCACCTACCAGCACACAGTCGGACAGTTGCATGGCATTTCTCAGCCACTGTTCTCACGGACACTATTGCAAGTGCTCGATGCCCTCCTGCAGCACGCAGACGACTACATCTCTCTACCACGCTCGGAGCAGGAAATTACCAACACAAAAGTGGGATTCCATGCACTTGCCGGCATACCGGGTTGCATTGGTGCCATCGACTGCACCCATGTGGAATTGGTCGTCCCACATGCCATGGAGGCCCAGTACCGCAACCGAAAACAATTTCTTTCTCTGAATGTACAAATGGTGTGTGACTCCAACAGGATCATTACACATTGTTGTGCCAGATTCCCTGGATCAACCCATGATTCTATGGTCTTGAGGAACTCTACAATACCACGCTACATGGAGCGACACGCAGGTAACAGATCCTGGCTACTCGGTGAGTCTCATTACATGCATGATAATGTGGGGTATGTGATTCGGCAATGACCTGGCAGGAAGGGGGGGGGTGCGTACGTAGCAATGGCATTCCACATCATACGTTTCTCGTCCACATACAGGTGATGCTGGATATCCACTGAAGAGATGGCTCCTCACACCAGTCCGGAACCCACGGGACCAGCATGAGGAGGACTACAACCATGCCCACTCACGTACCCATGTAGTCATTGAACAGGCATTCGGCCTACTGAAGGGTCGTTTCCGCTGCCTCAGCAGGTCTGGCGGGGCACTCCTGTACCGCCATGAGAAGGTTGCAAAGATGGTGATGGCATGTGTCATGCTCCACAACATGTGCGTACGTAGAAATGTGCCCATGCCCCCTGACGCAGAACTGCAAGCACCTGATGATGGTCATGATGAGGGTGGGGATGTGGCAGCACCTCATGGAGTCTGCGAGGCACCGGAGGGCCGTGACATTTGTCAGCATCTCATTGATGTATGCTTCTAGCACTCACGCCTGGTGGCTGATACATGGACACGGGACTCGTGGCACTGTGTGTGTCTGGGACATGCACAATATGGACTGTACGCCTATGATGGCCTAGTACACAAAGATCAATGTCCACACATCTCATTGGTTGATCGTGCACTGTTTATGGCATATGTGATATCATGTTGTACACCCTATCGACCCGCCACCCAAGTGAGCCCAACACACCCCCTCCACCCTCCTACCTCCCCCCCGAACACCAGTGTCCAAAGATGCTCATTGTCAGTGGGCAGTCGCTATTGCAAGCCCCCTCTGCGGGTATCAGGGGCACCCCTGCCTGTGGAGCGCAGGTTCCTCCCAGATCTACGTTGGGGGCTGCCCTGGACGGAACTTGCAACGGATGATGTCTCTGCCTGCTCACGTCCATGCATGTCCCTAAGGGTTTGCGAGAGCTCAGTGAGCACACGGCTCACTGCGGCAAGTTCGGCACATACGTCCTTGGACGTCGCATGCAGTTCCCCCCTCAGGCTCTCGGTGCATCTCTCCATTTGGACTCCCAGGCTCTCGGTGCTACTCTCCATTTGTGCCCTTAGTGTCTCTGTACCTCTCTCCATTTCTGCCCTAAGTGTCTCAGTTGATGTTTCTATGTCTGCCTTAGTGCCACATTCATCGGCATGGTCCTTGAGGAGCGTGGCCAGTTGCTGCTGTTGCACGATTAACTGGTCGAGGGACTGTTGCCTCTGCTGGGCCATGGCCATTTGCGGGGGTGTCACAGAGGGGCGGTTGTCCTCATGTTGCCTTGCCACAGGGCTTGTGGGGGATGGCCAGTCGTCGTCTTGTGGGTACCCCTGCGTGGTATCCTCATGTTGTACGGGATGGGACAGACAGGGGGATTGGGACAGGTCATGGATGGATCTGACTTCGACATCCCCGTCTTCTGTGTCGGAGCATGCTGCCATCAATGGGGTGTCACCTATGGTGCTGCTGCCACCAGAGGCAGTGCCTTCTGTGGCATCCGTTGGGGGGACCTGTGGTGGTGGTGTTGTGGGCATGCTGGCTGCTGGGGTGCCTGTTGATGTTCCCTCCTCTGTGCTGCCACCTGATTTGTGCTGCTGCCGTGTCTTGATGCGTGCAGCAGAGGTGGAGGGTCTTTGGCCGTTGGTCTTGGCCCTCTTTGCAGGTGTGCTGGTAGGGGTGTCCTGAAGCTCGTCGTTTGGATCGGACCCTGTGGTGGAGTAAAGGAGGGCGAGGGTTATTGATGGGTCTGTGGGAATTGGAATGGCATTGTATCACATGCATTGGGGTGGTACCTGAGGGTGATTTGGGTCGGGGCCTTGGAGGTGCTTTCATTTGTGTGTGGAGTGAGGGTGCAGTTGTTTGGCAGCCTGCAGTTAGGGTGTGCCTGCTGCACGTGTAGTGCGTGTTTTAGGGG
This sequence comes from Ambystoma mexicanum, assembly GCF_040938575.1. Taxonomy (NCBI): domain Eukaryota; kingdom Metazoa; phylum Chordata; class Amphibia; order Caudata; family Ambystomatidae; genus Ambystoma; species Ambystoma mexicanum. The sequence continues at coordinate 188,593,034 of NC_090924.1, read as the reverse complement.
TTTTTAATTATTTATGTATTTATTGTGGGTTTTAACGTGCGCTATCAGGCCGATGTGTGTGGACGTTCTCCTGGACATGTGTTTCTGTTGCACTATGTGGACGCATGGTACTTCACATGGATGGACTTTGTGGATTTGGCATTGTTTTATTTGGCCCACCTACCTGAATCTTCGGATGTCTGCACTCCTTTCTCCATCCCTCCGACTCCCTCTATGCTCTCCATTCCGATGGTGGAGGCACAGATTTCTTCCCAGGGGGTCAACTTGATGGGTGATTCAGGACCTCCCCCGGTGGCTGTGGCAATGTTGCGGTTGGCAGAGAGTATGCTGCGGACGCGTATCCGCAGGTCGTCCCATCGCTTGCGGCATTGCTGTGGGGTGCGGGGTGCGGTCCCCACCGCACTTACCCGCTGTGCCACCAGAGCCCATATGGCCTTCTTGTTTGCAAGTGCCGTCCTGGTCATTTGCGTGCAGAAGACGACGGCAGCATTCTCCTGGAGGGTCTCTGTTAGCACGGTGAGTTCCTCACGGGAGAAGTGCGGTCGCACGCTTTCTTCGCTACTTTTCCCATTTTTCTTGGTTTCGCTAGGGTGGATGACGGGTTGGGGTGTGTTTCAGGGTAGTGATTTTAGTGGTTGTGTGGTTTTAGTGGTTTTATAGGTGTACGGCGGGATGTTTCCCGTTCCGGGCCCATGTTTTAACTTCCGTTTCCGTATATTTCCGGTCACCGTACTTTCCGGTAGGCGCACACTGCGGTGTCCGCTGTGATGGGTGGCGGTATTGCACCTAGGGCGCGGTACGGCGGCGGTGTGGGCCGTTTTGGGGTCATTTCCGCCATCGCGGACTTTGCACTTCCGCCATGCCGTGGTGCTCGTGCCCGATGGGTCGGAATGGGCCGCACTTTGCTCCTTCGTGCAATGGCGGAAACGCTATTTACGCTGTGGCGGTCCGGTCAGTCACTTTCCGCCAGGGTCGTAATGAGGGCCTATGAGCCTTAGGCGCCAGGACTGATTCCTACTATGAGCCTGGCGCCTAAGGCGCCAGGACTGAACCCAGATAGCCCCTAGCCAGGGCTTCTGAGGTTTTACTAAATGTCTGGATGCCTGCTTCTGGGGCGGATGGGCTTGGTCCTCCTGACAGCCTCCTGACATGACTGCTCTCGCCATTGTCTATTTTTCCTTTTATGCTCATCCTCTTTCAATCATTTCTCTCATTCCTTGTCTTTTCTATCCTGTTTGTCTCTATCTTCCCCTTGCCGCACTTCCTCAATGCTTTTGCCATCAAGCTTGAGAAATATCTGTCCACCCATCCATTTGTTCTGTATGAACATAACCTTGTCAGCTTTATCTTTTTCTCCTTTCCATCTCTTAATCTCTTTCCATCTCTTAATCTCTCATTCTGTATCTATTGATATGTTTGGTCGTTCGATCTTCTCCTCTTTGTCTTGTAGGACCTTAAAGGTCTCCTCCTTTCCTTTAGTTCTTTCACTTTCTGGACTCTCGTCACTGCTATAAGCAGGCGGTTCATGTATCAGATTTCCATATCCTGTCGCCATTTTTAATTCTCTTAATGGATACAATCCTTCATCTTTGTACTATCTTCATTTACTTCAGGTGCAGCAGGGGGAGCAGAAGGCTCAACACCTTCCTCCCTGCACTGATTAAGCATCCAGTCTTCAGGAGGCGGATCTTCTCCTTCGTCCTGGTACATCTTCCAAAGCTCTAAACTAGCTAACCTTTTCTCCAATGTCTTCCCTATGTACGCAGCTTGCAAGTGTGTGGTCATGTGTTGCAAAACAGAGTTTGACAGCTATCCCTCTTGTGGCCATGGCATGAACATTTTGTCCGCGGTACCCTTAACCCATTCCGCATTATACCGTTTAAGCTTGGGTGCGTGTTTTGGAAGTTGCCTACAAAGATACATCAGTAGAGTAACATCCCCCATTGTGACGAGTCTTAACTTACTGTCGATACTCACCATTTCTTTGTATACGTTTCTGAAAAATAACAAATATGAGCGACACCAACAGACGCCGCTCAAAGCCTCTACTTCACAATTTACTCCAATTTACGTAGTTCAGCCAGGGCCGAAAATGACTTAACAGATAGATACTAACTTTTGATCTCTACTTAACACACCCTATCCTTGTCATTCTTCGACACTTCACTTTTTTCAACACATAAAATACAAACTAGTCAACTTCAACATGTATCTTGTCAGCGCTCTTCACTGCTACTTCTTGCACCTAAACTACTCCAATAGGAGTTTGAGTTATTCCCTCTCACAGACCTTGTCCGTGTGCCACCTAATATACCCACTTTGGGTTTCGGAATAACTCCTTCGAGATGCTCCTTGAGCGTAAGACTCTGGGTTTATCTAGACGTTCCTCGTCTTGAATCTCCTCGTCATGTACTATTTACTCAACCAACCCCTGTTACACTTTCCTATTACTACAACCCCTGTTCCCACATTATTTGCTATTCCCCTCAATCTACTCACCATTCACCTTTCAGCTCCTGACACTTGGGATTGTCTCCTCCTCCAAACGGCCACTTTCGCCTTCAGTCTGCTCAACGCCTGTGGAAGCCAGGAAGAATTTCATGAAAGAGGGACCCTTCCCACCTGTATCTTCTTCTACTTGCAAGTTTTTTATATCGGCCACTCTCCACAGGAAGCCTCACGATCCTCCAGCTAAATGGCGGAGGATGCCCGATAATCCAAACCTCTAAAAGCCTACTGATTCGATGGGTCTTTTATGAACCATCCTCTCTCTGCTACCAAGTGATCCCGGGGAATGGGTCCTTTAAGAAGAGGTAACAGTATCTGAGATGGATGGGGATGCAGATCTTACTTGTACATCAATGATCAGACAGACTCAGGTAGTTGGCAAAATCAAGGCTGTTTTAATAACAAGTGTTTAAAACAGGGAGTCCAACAGAAATCAACGGACGTCGCACAGCACAATCTCAATGCATTTCATAAAAAAACATTATTTATATACTTAAGATTTGTCATAATTGACGTCATACTAAGTGGCAAATAAGAACATCTACTAGCGATTGTGGTTGGTCTATGAGGAACATCTACATATACTTTCTATGGGATACAGGGATGTGATTGGGTTTTTAAGATCAGGTGGACAACTAAGCCCACCCCAAGTGCAAGTCATCTTCTTTGTCAGACTAATACACAACGTACTATTGGATTCTCAGACTATAGGCTCCTTAATACGTGGCCCTCTACAATTGGTTGGCATGCTTGCACCCTTCTGGAATATTCCACTCAATGGCAGCATGCACGCTGGTACTCCAGGTGTTGGGGGATTTTGGCCTGGTCATGCATCCCCACCTAATTCGGTCAACATCCATCATCACTCCTGCGGTCTGCCATTCAATAAGTTCTTTGAACTTGGCCTTGCAGAACTTCACTGTGCCTGAGAATAAAAGGGAGTGAAGGCATGGTCTTATCTTCTAGTCTTGGTATAGCTTGCCCCAAGTCCCAAGTCAGTTCATCTGACCATGTGACTGGAGACCCTTTTTTGAGCTCTCCGTTGTATTTCATACTATTAAAGGAAGAAATCTTGGCACCCTCAGTGGTTTTCATTACACCTCAAACAGGAGATCAGCTTGCTTATCACGTTGATGTATCTTCTCGAGAACATGGCAAGGCTCTCGGCAGCCCCAACTCTTGACACTGGGCCAGGCAAGCCTTTCTCAACTCTTCTTTCGTCATCAGCTATTCTTATTCTGCTGCGCCACACTTCCAGCACTTTCATTCACGGGGACCAAGTTTGCTCAATGCGTCGTGGAACATCCAGATTCTTAACATTCCTATATATATACAGTGGCGCGTCACCTGCAATCTGTTCACTACGTATAGCCAGCCTTATGATTACTTTGTATACTTGCGTTACTGCATCTGTACATTTGTAAAATGGTTTTGTATTTTCTTCAGTGCTTCTTTGAACTTGCAATCTTCATTTTGCTCCTGAAATGTTACTTCATTCACTACTTCGTCATATGATTCTATAAAGTCTATATTCTTTCTTCATTGGCATCTCTTCTGGGTGCGTCACTTCTGCTTCATGTGATGTCACCAGTCCTCTCTTTCATTTATTTTCACCCTTCTTCTGGAATTTCCTTCAGAAGACCGTCATTTCTCAGCAAATACATATAGGGTTTTCTCAATGGATACCTTGTTTCAAGGACTTTTCCCGTGATATAGGCATCATTATTGGCATTGCCCATGTCAGAATATCCGGTTGCCTACATATAAGCAGAATAGGGACGTAACTTCTGGTAGAGGTACTTGGCTCCTCCTCCACAAAACTCTTACAGCTATAAATGTTCTCTTCTACTAGTGGAAATATTTATTCCAATGTTTGCCACACCAATATCCTATGTGAGGGGGTTTGCACAATGTTTGTCTGTTTGTGCAGACTTTTAACTGTTGGCAATGTGGGTTACACGTTTCCCCAAAGTGGTGTCTCAGGAAAGGAGGATTGCGCCCTCTTTGCCTTCTTAAATATTCTTTATAGTTTCTTGGCTTTTGGCAATGTGAGTTACAGATTTCCCCAAGTTTAAAAGGAGAATTGTACCTGGCTTGCCCTTTTATTCTATTTGTTCGGTATTCAAAATTGTATCTTATCATTAGTTGTTTTCCTCGGAGTGCCCCAGGGTTATCTCTTGCTTCAGACCTACTCGCCGGTTTTATACAGTGTCTCTGTGACAGACCTGGTTGCTGCGTTACACCCTCTGCAGTCCAGCACTGTAGCTGCTAGTCCTCATGTGACTGCTGCTGGGTGCCCAGTCCATTTCTGGAGCTCTGCAGGCTCCGCTGGGTCTCCTTTCCCCTCAGCACACCGGAGAGACTCACAACGGTTCGGGAGCACATCTCCAGAACATCTGGACTTCTCTTTCCTGCCTTCCCTGACTCTGCTTCCTGCTCCACGGACTCTGCAGCACCACATGCCTTCTTTTTCCACGTTTGCTTCTGATGCCGTTCTCACTGCAGTTTCCATGCCAACAGCTTCGGCTTCGCTTCTTACTGCTTCTGCCTCTGCGGCTCCTTCTCCTCCCACCTGTGGATGCTTTCTCCATTTACATGTCCCGTTCAAATGATTTGAAGCAAAACAACTAGACTGCATGGTCGCTTTAGGAACACCATTGATCCTCATCAACTCCTTGTCCCTCTTCCTCATCCCAGTACCATAGGCATTATGGTCCTTGGAGTCCATAGTGGTCTTATGTTTTCTATGGCTATCGAGTTCTGATTTGATTTGTGAACTGCCGATTATCAGAGTTAGATGATGTTATGGAAATAACTTTGGGATTAAGCCGGTTACCTAAGACAGAATCCTGATAATTAAAGGATTTCACATTTCATTTAATTCCCTTAAGCAAGGATCTAAGTTCACAGTAAACCACACTTCAAATACTACAAGTTCCTGCAAAATAGGGTAAGGCCAGCCTGGCATAGACAGACAGGTTATGGCAAAGCAAGTACTGAATGTCAGGAACTGTGGTCCAAATACACATGCACGCTCCATGCAAATCGAATTGAACGAAACAAATAATACTGAACCCCAAAAAGAACAAACATAACACTTCACAAAACAGCACATCTTTTAGTGACAGATTTGCACAAAATAGTACAAGCAATAACACTGGAACAGAGCGGAATGATTTGTATCTATATTCATAGCAGAGATACCAAACAGTGGGCCTCATGTGAGTTTGGTGGTAATTTGGTGGTAAATCTGCCGATTTATTTCCAAACTCATAGGACTCCAAGGCAATTTTGGATGGATTTAGCATGAGTGGTAATACCATGAAGTAAATCCACCGATTTTTGGAGGTAAAGTGGAGGATGGTAAATACTCCACTTTACCTCAAACTTTTAATTCGGCAGTATGATAAAAGCAATAGTAATTCTGTGGTTACCAGACATTTGATCGAAATAAATTGGTCGACTGGACAAATGGTCGAACCAATTTGGTCGAAAACCAAATGGTCGAATTTTTTTTATTTTTATTTTTACCCCCTTTTTTTTGGGGGGGGGGGTCCCCCTCCCAATCCCCTTTTTTTCTAAAAAAAACTTTTTTTCCCCTAAACCGCAACCTTAAAAATATATATATATAAAAAAAAAAAAAAAAAATTCGACCATTTGGTTTTCGACGAAATTACGTCGACCAAATGTCCTGTCGACGAGTTTCTTTCGATGAAATGTCCGGACACCTAATTCTGTTACTGCCAAAAAAAAGTGTTGGTAATAGATTTTTCACTGTTTTTTTAACTGAACTGCCAAACTCGTAATGAGATCTAGCAAGTGGTTTTTCACTTGTACTTTACAGTGCAGTGTCTACTTTACAATGAACACTGAAGGTTTGATCATTAAACCAGAATAGTGCCTAAGATTTTCAATCTTTTTCTCCTTTCCTTACCTATGAACATTTTGCACGTTTAACTAAAAATGAACAGTTTCCTTTTACGCACAGTTTAACAGCAGAGCAAACAATTTACAGCACATTACACACTTGAAAGGGGCACACAATGCTCAAATATAGCCTGAATAGTTCAGCACCCAAGGGAGCCGACCAAAATACCAAAGCAGAGCTCCTAACATCAGAAATGCAGGCATACAGAAATCCAAAACCACGAAGGAGGGACCTCTAGACGTGGTTAGAGGTACTGCATGTAAACTAAATCATAAAAACTAATCACGCAATAGGAATCAATGAAAAAGTGTGCAGAGCGCACCTATTAGCAGTGGAGGTTACTGAACCAGGGTTAAGCAAAACACATAACTCAAAAATAGCCATATATACAAGAAATGGGGAAATACAGGCTTAACAGACACCATTGCACCACAATGGTAATTCACGGTTGCAATAATACACCCCAACTCCAACACACTCAAGGAGTGAGGAAAGGCAGAGGAAGGGAAGGCTAGGCACAGATAGCCCAGATACTCACAAGCACAGATTGCTGGAAGCTGAGAGCAGCTTCCATCTGGAGCAGGGTGCTCTCATAAGGTCAGGGGTCACAGAAACTGCAGGTATCTCAGCAATGGCGGGATGAAAGCAGCAAGGCAGCCAACACGGAGCCAACAAGGAGGTTCCAGTGACCTATAAATGGAGCCAGTCCACTTTAATGGCCAATAGTTCCCTGTCAGCAATGGTGTAGTTAACCTTTGCTGGGGTAAGTTTATGCGAGAAATAAACAACTGGGTGAAGCATCCCGGTCTGCAAATTGCATTTTGAAATCACTACTCCTAAGGCAGAACTAGAGGCATCTGTTTCTATTATGATTGATAAGAAGGTGTCTAGGTGTCTCAACATGTTGTGAATGTTCTTTTTAGTTCTTGAAATGTGTTTTGTGTCCCTTTGGAACACTGTTACGAGACCCCCATACACAGTAATGGAGTAATAGTCGTGATGATGCAAGAGTAGTTTATTATGAACCTCCTGTATAAGTTTGTGATTCCTAAGAAGGCCTGAAACTCTTTCACTGAGCCACCTCAACCCCTTCCTGTGATAATACATAACCAAGAAATGTCACTTCTGTGATGTGGAAAATACATGCTTCCAATTTTACATGTAATTTGTTTTCTATGAGCCTCTTTGAGATTGCCTTGACGTGGTTTACATGTTCTTCTTCCGAGTCAGAGAATATCAAGATATCGTCAATGTAAATGTCAAATATCCAACAAATCACACACAGCTTCACTTTGAAAATGCGAAATGCTGCGGGGGCATTTTGTTTTCCTTAACACTTCTTCCTACCCTGCTTTTGTTCTGTGCTATGGTGGTTCAGCCAGAGAAAGAAGTCTATCATGGCACAACATGTGTGGCTCGATCTATGCGATGATCTCCGTTAACTTGTTCTGCAGACCATGTTAGAAGAGGGACAATGGGCCTCATTCTAACATTGCCGGTCCGGAAACAACGGTGCCGGTAAGCTTACCGGCATCGTTGTTTCCAAACCGGCAAAGTACAAGTCTGGTGGGCAGGTGCCCTCCCACCCGGCAGTTCTGATTTACCGGGTGGACTGGCACCCACCCACAGACTTTCATGGAAGCACCAGCACCGTTATTACAGGTGCCAGTGCTTCCGTGGTTGCCATTCCCATAGAGTCCAACAGGACTCTATGGGAATGGGGAACAACATATTACCGGCGCCTGAATTTCCGGGCCGCCAGGGTTGGTAACTGTTTATGAGTCAGGCTGCTACCTATCGGTTTTACTGGCATGGTTACCGCCGGACCTGTAATGAGGCCCAATCACTTTTCCTCTGGCAATTCCGCTTTGACTACCAAGTTGTTAAGATGGGTTATGAATGTTGTTAAATCTTTAGTCCTTGCTTTAGAGGGAGAAGTTCCCTATCAAGGGCGAGGGCCGTGGTGTGTAGATAAAATATCATCCCAAACCGCTCCTTGAAGTTGGACCAGATATACAATAGCAGGTCTTGTTTCTGAATGAGAGGTGTTACCCAAGTGGCTGTGTCACTGGTTAAAAATGAAATCACAAATGCTGTACGGAGCTGTCTTTAAAATACATTTCGAAGGGATTGTTTCCTCCGACGTATTCCTTAGCTTGATAGATCATCTCCAGCTTGCTGGCCTCGGACAATTTTTTTCAGTAGAGGGCGCTGCGCATCGATGTCCCTCGATCCGATGTCCCTCGACAGCATCTGTATCGGCGCAGACGTCATCATGCGTATAAATAGACTCGCGCAGCATCCGTTGCTCAGTTCCGTGTTTCCGCGTTTCGTGGGCCTCGGAATCGCGTTGCTCAGTTCGTTAGTCAGGGAATATATTCTTCATTATTCCTCGAGAATACCAACTCTTACTCGATGGCTTCCTCTTCCGAACCGGCGACTCCACGGTCCGGCTTCAAAAAATGTCGAGACTGTGGAAAGAAAATGTTGTTGATAGATTCTCACAGGATCTGATTGTGGTGCCTTGGATCGGAGCACCAATGTTCGGAGTGCGAGGACTGCATGTCCATGACGGCGAAAGCCTTGAAGGAGCGTAAGGGGAAGCTTGAGAGAGGTAAGACAGTTAAAACTCCTTGAAAGTTTCCTCGGCAGAGTCGAGACATTCGTCTCCTCGCCGACACAGGAAACATTCTCGGTCTAGGTCTTGAAGCAGTTCCCACCACTCTTCGAGATCCAAGCATTCAAGTAAGAGACGTCGAAGATCCCCTTCCTCGTCTTCTTCTTCTGTTTCTCCGGAAAGAGTCACCTGCCCCACAAAACATAGCTCTCAGGCTGAGTGGGAGGAATTCCGTAAAAGGATGCTTAGCGTCTTCGAGAAAGCGGCCTCGAACCCCTCGAAGACAGCTGAGGGTGATACCCGGGGTGAAAGACCCAAAATATCTAAACGCCGCGAGTCGTTGCACCCGGCAAAAGAAACTACTTGAGAGCGTCACAAACCCTCGAGCAAAGGCACTGTGCCATCGAAGCATAGATCTGCGTCATCGACGCCGTTATCGAAGGGCTAATCGACGCATAGGTCGATCGAATCGACGCCGTCTTCGACGCCAACGTCGACGCTGAAAAAGAGCAAACCCACGGCCGTCACTACCTCACAGCCAGTGGTCATACCCAGAGGCTCTAACATGACTTCGGGGTCATCGACAACCTCGAGTAGGATCCCGATCCTCTCAAGTTCTTCAAGGACACTTACAATCTTCTTGACGCCTTTTTCGGTGTTTTCGAAGCCTTTAACGTCCGCGTCGATGACGTCGACGTTTTCCCAACCAATTATGACAAATTTAGCCCTCTCTGCTCTGGAAATGGGATTTAAGTCATTTTCAAGGTCTGATCATTGCAGACCTGTGTCTTCAATTTATGAGGAAGGGGAGGATTCGGATCAAGAAAGACCCTTTGGGTTGCAGAGATGTGCAACACCAGAACCAGAGGAATTTACCTCTGAGGAAAATAGGTTGAAGGACCTTCGAGAATCCTTACATGAGGCAAGTGAGTTAGATACTTCCCCAGAAATAGAATTTGCCAAACCAGACCCAGGGGAACATGCTGAGACCCCTTACAGAATTTTAATGGCAAGAATTATAGAATTCATGGGTTGGTAACACCTTCACCTGCATTCCAACAGGATGACCTTACAGACATTTTAGTTAAAGGCCCAGAGGAGGATCCTGTGGTTCCATTTCATGCTGCATTACAAAGAAAAATATTGGCTACCTGGGAAACCCCTGAGGTTATCCCGGCGGTTAACAAAAAGTTATCAGCCAAATATAGGGTATCTACTACTGACCCTGAATTTTTGTCTAAACATCCAAGTCCAGAGAGTCTGGTTGTTCAAGCAGCAACTGCATCAGGCAGTAGATAGGCATACCCTACTGTTCCACAGGACAGGGATGACAAAAGATACGACACTATGGCTAAGAAAGTTTTTTCTGCATGTAGCATGGCGTTGAAATCTATTAACGCTACTTGTACGCTCGCAAGGTTCAGCCATACACTTTGGGAGTGTGCCTCATCAGCGGCTGACTGCCTCCCAGAGGGAGGAGAAAGGGAAGCGTTTCTAAACATCATTAAGGATGGTAAAGACGCAATGTGCGAATCCCTTCAAACTGGCATTGATTCTGCTGACAGCATCAGTAGGGCCATGGCGGCAAGTACTACAACCCGCAGATTTGCTTGGTTGCGAAAGTCTGGGTTTGCTCCAGATGTACAAGCCAGACTTTTAAATATGCCCTTTGACGGCTCTTCTTTGTTTGGTAAGAAGGCGGATGACAGCCTAGAAAAGTTACAGACATCCAAAGCAGCAGCAAAATCCCTGGGTGCTGCAATCCGTCAAACGCCATATCGCCCCTCAGGAACCTCTTGGAGAGGTAAGTCCTTTCTCTTTTATTCCGCATTCGGAAAAGGCAGAGGACAGTCGGTTCAAAGAGGTCAAAAAAGATTCACCCGAGGTGGACGGGGTAAAAATACAAAAGCCGCAGCAGCTTTAGCAGGTACCTCTTTACCCTCGGCACCTGCATCAGCCGCCTCTAAATCACTCTGAGGACTCTCCTCACAAGACACCAATAGGGGGCAGGCTAACTCAACATCTGACGGAATGGCAGGCTATTACGTCAGATGCTTGGGCATTGGAGACAGTTGCCCAAGGTTGCCTGCCTTTTCTACGCATTCCTCAGAGTCATCCACCGGGGAACAGCTCTCGGAAAGTTCCAGATCCGCTCCTCTTGCAGGAAATTGTAGACCAGCTGGAGAAAGGTGCCATAGAACCGGTACCTGTAGCGGAGAGGAACAAGGGCTGGTACTCCCCATACTTCCTAATACCGAAGAAGGACGGAGGACTGAGACCTATCTTGGACTTACGAGAATTGAACAAGTTCCTCAGGAAGGACAAGTTCAAGATGGTAACTCTTTCTCAGATCATTCAGGACCTCCATCTCCAGGACTGGCTGGTATCTCTGGACCTTCAGGATGCTTATTTCCATGTGCCAATCCATCTCAAACACAGGAAATACCTGAGGTTCGCAATTGGCGGCTCTCATTATCAATTACGAGTTCTGCCATTTGGGCTGACCTCCGCCCCGAGGGTCTTCACCAAGCTAATGTCGGTAGTGGCTGCAAGTCTAAGGAGGGAAGGAATTCACGTCTACCCCTACCTGGACGATTGGCTGATCAGAGCTGTATCTCCAGAACAAGCTCAGATCCAGCTAGATTATGTCTGCCACTTCCTTCACAAACTGGGCTTCTCCCTCAATTTAAAGAAGTCACAGATGATACCATCACAGAGACTCCAGTTCATTGGAGCGGTCCTGGACACTTCCCTGGGAAAAGCCTCACCACCACAGGTGAGGGCTCAAGATATTCTGCAGATGGTCACCAAGTTTCAAAATGCCCAATGTCTCCAGCCTTCGACTTTTTTAGGTTGCTAGGCCTCATGGCATCCTGCATCTTCCTTGTGCCAGAGGCTTGCCTGAGAATGAGATCTCTTCAGTAGGCACTAAGAACTCAGTGGTCGCAATTCTCAGGGAGAATGACAGATCTCCTTCAGGTTCCGGACAAGGTGGATTGAGACCTTCAGTGGTGGGCCTGCCAGGAGGACATCTTGAAAGGAGAACTGTTTTAGCAACCATGGCCGGAGATAACAGTAGTCACAGATGCCTCACTCACGGGGTGGGGAGCCCATACCAACGACTTGACCACCAGCGGTCGTTGGTCTCCATCGGAGTCCAGACTACATATCAACCTGTTAGAGCTCAGAGCAATCAGACTAGCGCTGAAGGCTTTTCTGCCATCTGTACAGGGGAAAAATGTCCTGATAATGATGGACAACACAGTGGCCATGCACTACCTCAACAAAAGAGGAGGCGTAGGATCACTGCCTCTGTGCAGAGAGGCGATGCAGCTCTAGTTTTGGCCAATCCAAGAAGGAATCTCTCTATCGGCAGTTCACTTATCCAGAGAGAAAAACTTGACAGCGGACACTCTGAGCAGGCAGAGTACAGTCTCCCACAAGTGGGAACTAGCTCAGGAAGTCCTTCAACAATTCTTCACCCTTTGGGGAACCCCTAAAGTGGATCTGTTTGCCACCAGCATCAACAGGAAGTGCGATCAGTTTTGTTCAAGGGAATTTCCCCAGAGAGGAGCTCTAGGGGACGCGTTCGTAGTGGACTGGTAGTTTCCACTTCTGTACGCGTTTCCTCCAGTCCCTGTCATTCCTCAAATGATCAGGAGGTTGAGAAGGTTCCGGAAAGCCATGATCCTAATTGCCCCGGACTGGGCCAAGAGAACGTGGTATCCGGACCTTCTGGACATGTCCATCTGCCCTCCAATTTGTCTTCCACTCAAGGAGAATCTTCTCTCGCAGAAAGGAGGTCAGGTTCTCCATCCAGACATCAGAACCCTCAACCTTCACGCTTGGTATCTGAAAGGTTGAGATACAAGGATTGGGACCTCCCAGATGATGTCATGGAGGTGTTGCTTTCGGCAAGAAGGCCAGCAGCAAAGACTTTATACCGCTGCCGTTGGAACAAATTTTGCAGCTGGTGTAGAGAAAAGAATATCGACCCCTTTTCATGTGGTACACCAAAGGTGTTATCTTTTCTACTCTATTTGGCAAATTCGGGCCCTCAGGTTGGCACTATCAAAGGCTATCTCGCAGTGCTATCGATCTTCAAGCGCACTGCAGAGGAACCATTGTATTTCAAGTTACCCTTAGTAATACAATTTCTGAAGGGATTAACCAATGTCTATCCTCCAAGACCATTCCAAGTTCCCTTATGGGACTTAAATTTTGTCTTAAATTTCCTGATGGGTACTCCTTTTGAACCACTCCACTCTTGTTCACTAAGATTTCTCACCCTTAAAACTGTCTTATTAGTGGCATTGACATCTGCTAGGAGGGTGAGCGAATTACAGGCTCTATCTTGTAAACCCCTCATACAATTTTTCATAAAGACAAAGTTGTCCTACAAGTGAAGCCTAATTTTCTCCCAAAGGTGGTTTCTGAATTCCACATCACTCAGAAGATTACCTTGCCTTCATTTTATCCCCCTCCCCATCCGGGGAAAGAGGAAGAAAGGCTGCATAGGCTGGACCCAAAGCGGGCTTTGAGCTTTTACATCAGCAGACTTGCTAGGATTAGGCAAGCAGACCAACTGTTTGTAGGTTACTCAGGGCACAAATTGGGGTTACCGATAACAAAACAGACCATTTCCAGATGGATTATTTTAGCCATTCTGGAATGTTACAAACAGGCAGGGAAAGAGCCTCCTCAAAATCTTAGGGCTCATTCAACCAGGGGTATCGCAGCCTCTTCGGCCCTCCAAAGAGGGGTACCGATTCGAGACATATGTGCGGCTGCCACATGGTCGTCTGCACATACCTTCACAAGATTTTTCAACATGGATTCCTCCTCTAGCCAAGAGACTAGATTTGGCAAAGCTGTGTTGCACTCTGTTCACTCTTGAAGGGAAACATGTCAATTTTACTCCCACCTCCAGTTACACACCACTGCTATGGGAGTATATCAAGATAAGGAATACTTCGGAGGACACAATCCCTTCGAAGAACAAGTTACTTCTTACCTGGTAACGTTCTTTCGATGGGATGTTCCTCCGACATATTCCTTATCGCCCCTCCCATCCATCCCCTCAGTAAAACTTCCCTTGTGGTTACAGCTTACGCTCCTTCTGGGTCACTAACCAATTCATGTAAAATAACTGTTAACGTCAAAATGGAACTGAGCAACGGACGCTGCGCAAGTCTATTTATACGCATGATGACGGCGCTGATACGGAGGCTGTCGAGGGACATCGGATCGAGGGACATCGACGCGCAGCGCCCTCTACTGAAAACATTTTTCCGAGGCCAGCAAGCTAGAGATGATCTATCAAGATGAGGAATACGTCGGAGGAACATCCCATCGAAAGAACGTTACCAGGTAAGAAGTAACTTGTTCTTCTCTATGCTGAATAAAGGTAGAGGAGATTGCTACCCTATGCCAAACATCTTTAGTAGGGTTTCTAGTAAACCTTTTGATATTGGGCTTAGCTAACAGTCAGTGTTTTAGAAGTTAACACTTACAAAAATTCTCTCTCTCCTATTTCAGTATTATTTTTTGCATTCTCAAAGAAGATAAAAGAATAATTTTGAATCCTGTGTGCCACTCTAAGAACCCCATCTGGCCTCCACTTGCTAAAAGAAGACCTTACAATTCCAAAACAGGAATCCGAAGGCCATTGATCGGAGCAAGTTTACATTTCCTACATGGCCACTTCCAATGCCATACTGGGGCACATTTTCAAAGTGTCTATATTTTGTGTGCAGGGGCTACCTATGGTTAAGCCTATGTGCAAATAGGTCCCTTCCATGCACATGTCTTCACTTGCACTTTGAGGTGCAAAAGGGAGTTGTAATTTAAAATGGATGCCATAGGAATCCACAACATTTATGTCAGTAAGTAAATGCCATGCTGCCGTATGAGTGAGGTGGAAATTGATATTCCGTACCATGCGCCCTTCACCATACAAATCCATTAAAATTAGAAATAACATAAAATAAAGGCATACAATGATAATGCATGGATTTTGCACAATCATGTTATGTTACTCCTCATTGAACATGAGCTCCTCTTCCCTCACCCCTCAAGTATACTCCCTATTTAGTCCCTACCTTTAACCCTTTTTCAGTCTCTCACTGTCTACTTCGCCCATTTAGTCTTCCTTTAAACATGCATTCTTCCTCTCCTAAAAAACTCTCTTTTGCCCCTTCCCTTCCTGCTGATTTTCGTCCCATCTCTCTCTTCCTTTTTCTCCCCAAAATCTGTGAATGTATTTTGTACACCTAAGTATCTTCTTATCTTGAATCTTATTCCCTTCTTCCTCCATTTCAATCAGGATTGTTCCCCTCTCAAACTAGGCATACTGCCCTTTTACATGTCTCTAACTCTCTCCTCTCTACCCTGTGATGCTACACTCTCATCAATGCTCTTCGATGTATCGGCTGCTTATGCACTGTTGATCACCATATTCTTCTCTCCATCCTGTCCTCCCTTGGTTTTGTGGGTTCTTTCCTCCAATGGTTTCCCCCTTGCCCTCTCTGCCTCTTGAATTCAGTCTTCCTCTAGAGTCTCTTTGTGTCTCGCTTTTTTGTCTATATTTTCCCTCTCTCAACTCTCATCTATTAATTTAATCTTTTCTGTCCCTTCTGTCGCCATTCGAACCTGGACGAACACTCACTCTCTTCATCTTAACCCAACTCAAACTGAAGTTCTCGATTTCCTTGCCTCCGCCCTCCCTTCCCCTGTTCATTTAATCACTTATATTTTCCCATATTGGTTACCTTTTGGCCCTCTTAGGTGGTCTCCCCATATCTCATCTCCCCTTATCCATTCAGGGGTATGTGCAGATCTTTTGCTGTCCGCTCCGCTACCTTATGGAACCAATCGCCCAAAGAACTGCGTTCAGAAATGTACCTACTGAAATTCAGGAAAGGGTTGAAGACCAGCCTCTCTGAATGCATTTCCTCTATTGGTATCTCTCTTCTTTCTCTTTTTTCCTCTGTCCCGTCGCTTTCTTATCGCTTATTACTGTGTTTTTCTCCAGCACCCTGATGTCTGCGGGCTTCGGCGCCTTATAAATGCACATAACATAACATTCAGTTTATCACTCTACGGCCCATCGTCTTTGCTCTCAATCTCCTCATTTGTCTCTCACCCCTTCGCTCCTTGCTATTTCTCTTCTACCTCTGGACTCTCTGTTCTTTGCCTTGCAGATGCATGCATACATGTCTTTCTCTGGTCAAGCTCTCTTCTTTCCTTTCCCCTTATATACCCATTCTTCACGCTCTCAACCTCTACATCCTCTTTCTGTTTCCAAGCCTTGCTGCGTTCAGACCCCTTCCCAGTCCTTTTTTCTCATCTCACTGCAAAACACTGGAACTCACTCCCTTCATCTGTTTGTTCCTCTGCCTCTGTTCATATATTCTATACATGTCGTTTTCGTTCTCTTCTCTGTAACTTCTCCTCTAATTCCCTGTCAAAAGCGTTAATCATTGTTTCGGTTTTTTGTACCATTTGCTAACACATTTCAGAGGTTTGTTGTTATATATAAGTTAGTTTTATTTTTTGTAGTTGCCCTTGTTGATAACACGTGTTTCGGCTTTTCTACCAGCCTTTTTCAAATCAGGGCCTTTTTTCCATTACACATACAACTTGTGATTGCATGTCCCTGTTCAGATTGTCAGTGTGAAGCTTGTCAATAAATGGCGTTAAATCCCTGATCGGTGCCCTTATCGCGTTCAATCGCGTGCTGCTGAGTCCTAGGGACACTAACTTACTTTTGTTTTTGAAATCTAAAACTTGGCGCTGTCTTCAATTTGAGCATTTATGTAGCAGCAATTTCCGGGGTGGTTTTAACTGGCTTTTCCGAACCACAACTCAGGGAGACGCGACACACTGTGCATTTTGGTTCAAGTTCAATAGAAGCATTTTCACCAAACTATACCTGTCGCCTTGACAGAACGGACTCCCAAAGCCACAACTGTTTCATTTGTTGGTACAGACTGGCCTATAGGGCATTAGGGCAATGCCCGAACGAAAAAGGTAAAATGTTAGTTTGGGCCGGTTTTTGGGGTCAAAGTGGGCCCATTTATTGGCCCATGTGGGCCAGTTTGATAAGTTACTGCACCATGAGGCTAGTGGTTTGGACTAGTGTTACTTAATAGTCTGTAAAACGCACAATTTGAATCACATTTCATCCAAAACCTCGCCCTTGGGTACTGCTCAAAGAGTCTGTCACTAAAGGAATGAATCGCCATTTGCAACTGTGGGCCACTTTTTCATTGGTGCCCGAGACAATGTTATTCCCCAGTCCGACTCTGTATATAAGTTGTAATACAATAACATAGAAAAGCAAACAAAGGATGCTAAGATGTCATGGCATAACCTTGGGCGGAAGCGCGTCAAGTAGCAGGAGATGTGCAGGTAGGACACAGGGGAACAAGCAGGAGTAGCAGGAGAAGGAAGGTATCAATTCAGCAATATAGAGAGGAGAGTTCCGCCAAAATGGAACCTTCAAGTACAAAGAACAATGAGAAGAAAGCCTGGACTAATCTCCCCACATATCACCCAAACATTCTAACTCGTCAGAGAGACAAACGTTTGGTGGCCTGCACATACCAACCCCACCGTTCTCTTCTGTAGGGGTATTTCAATCCTCACCACAAGCAGGCATATGGCTCCCGCCCTTTGATCCCCATGGCCTCCCTCCAATCCCCACGAATAATTTAAACTTTTCTATTTCCTGTTGGAAATGACAGATGCTGTGAGCCTGCCCCACTGGCCCTCAGCAGCCTACTCGGCCCTGGTTAGGCAGCGGGACACCCTAGAGGTCATTGCGGGGAGTGGCAGCAGTTTGCACTCCATTGCAAGGCCCAAATTGTTTACCTCTGATTAGCCTCAGACTCTGGTGGTTGAATCTCCAGGGATATTCTTAAAGTTTGCGCGTCGCCAAAACATCAAAGATTCTGGTGATTCAGCAAACCCTGTAATTTGTTGCCCTTGCAACTACGCAGTGTCAGGCAACAGACGAATATTTCTTTTGTGTGTAGTGAATTAGAGATGTGTCTTTTATTGCATGTGTTAGATTCGTATATATTGTGAAAAATGTATTCCTTTCTGTTTTACAAAGAAATATAATTGTAATTCGTGACACGATTCATCTCCTGTTATGCTCTGCTGCCACCTATCCGGCATATCTGGTAATTACAGCTCTTACAAATCACTGAAACCCTTAAAATCATTCTATTAACTCCCAGAGCCAAGGCATTTTGATCCCCAACTGCTGCCCCTTTCACTCTTCAGGTCACCACTGCTGTTTTGCAGGCGGGAGTTTGTGGCCACAATAAATGAGGCGATCCTACTTTCATCACCCTTCTGTGTGGTTCTGTCCTTAAAGGGCATGCATTTAGGAGGGAACCAGTGAAGACATAAGTGGATTAAGTCTGTGCACCTTCTCTTTGTTGAAAAGGGGCAGTTTGGCATTGAACAGAAATAGCAGTGGCAGGGTCTGTCACACAGAAAGGATTTAACCAATTTATGGCAACATCTGACACATCAACCAGCTCATTCTGGTCAAGAGGGTGGAGCAGTGGATGGTGTTCAATGCAGCCAAGAGATCCAACACCATAAGCATGTCCATCCCCTCAAGCTATTAAAGCTGGATCATGTTGTCTTAATGACCAGCAGGGAAGTTTCAGTGCCCCTATATGAGCTGACAACTGACTGGTCATCGCCATGTGGCGTTTGTTTTTCCATACAGGATCGTAGTGAAATAGTAGCAGCTTCCTTAATCATTCTGATTAAGAACAATACCATTGAGATGAGCCAGTAGTTGACACATTCGAGGGTATCTATAGATGCTTTTAATAGGAGGGGAGCAGTGCTTTAAATGGGGTGGTAAATTGAGGAGGACTCTCGTTAGGAGGCGTGGCATAACCAGCGCCCCTGGATGTGGTCGCCGTGAAGGGGTCAATGGTGACGGCCTCCGATGGGCGAACGGCTGTCACCCGTAACGTCAGCTTCTTCAAGAAGCTGGGGGACTCGAGAACTGAACCCCCTCTGGACCCTGGTGTCGCCGAGATCCCTGAGGAAGATGGGCCCCCTCTCGGTGTCCCGGCCTCTCCGTGTCGGGAGGCTACTGTTGATGGACTGCCGGTGCCGGAGGTGAGCGGGAGGTACCCCCAGAGGACTGGGCGAGGGAAACCCGCTTACCTCAGTGAGTATGTGTTGGGACAGTTGGAGAGTCGTCCGGGGTGAGGGTGGCTGACATTAAAGGGGCCTGGGTCCAGGATGGGCAAGTTGTTTGTTGTGTGATATGTTGTGTTTAACTAATAACGTAATTGTGTGTCCTCCTGAAAAAGGAGGAGTGTGGCGTTGCCCCATAAGGGCTGCGCACGCGGCGGCGTGACGTTGCACGTCGCCGCGTGCGGCTTAAATAAACGGGGCGTTCCCGGAAGCGGGAGAGCGACCGGGGAGCCCGAACCTGACGGACGTGTGAGTGTGAGCTTTGTTGGGTTGGGGGCTCACGGGCACGCCTGGGGGGCAAAGGACAGACCCCCAACACCAACAAGAGCCCGCAGCAAGAGCCCCCCCCCAGCGTTTGCATTCAAGGAGCTGTGTTTAAAGAATGCCTGCGGGGGTCACTGACCCTCCCAGGAAACCCTTTAACCACACAGCTACTTGCCTGCTGTGTGATGTCTCTTTCTTCCCAAACAGCAGTAGGGCTGGGTCGGCCAGCCTCTCCTTTTTTTTCTGAGTAAAGAGCTAACAGTCAGTGAAGCCCTTTAGCCAAGCACAGTTAATGGGCTTCAGTGCATTGAGTGCAGTGAGAGAATTTGATTGGGTTCACCAAATATTTACTGAAATTTAATTGGAATGGAAGAGTGTTTTTAATTTTTTACAGCTATTACCTTTATAATAAGGGACAAGTCACCCCAGTGTACCCCCTTAAAGCATTGCCTGCATAAGGCTTTGAGTCACATAGCTCCCATCAGCTCTACCAAGCACCCTCAATGCTGAAGGCTCAGAGGATGTAAGCAAAAACCTCAGGAGAGTCAAAGGTTGCAGGCCCCCTATACAAAATTAAAAACTAGCTTTGCAAGTGCTTGTTTTTATTGGTTTTGTAACCGATTATATGGAAACAGAAGCAGACATGCTAAGAGCGACAATTAGTCTTGAGTACTAGGATACACTGCAATGCGATTGGCATTTAGCAGCTGAGTGCATTGCGTCATATGGGGAGGGACTGATTCTCTTCTATGCTATTGCTTCTCCAAGCTTCAGCTTCATGACATTAGTGGTGAAGCATTGAGGGCATTCACTTCCAGTGGCAGGAAACCGGCGTAACTGCGATTGATCCTCACACTTGCCAACGTCCTTTTGATTTGGCGTTTTCTACACTTATTTTAATGTCTTCAAAAAATTAATAAATACAAAAACAATAACAAGAGAATACAAATACTAGTCATAGATTTCAATAATGCAAGGTTGGATTAGCATTTACCCATGTGGTTTGGTTGGCAGGGGGGGTTCCTGTGTGGCAGCCTCTTAGCTGGAGATAGTCTTTCCATGTATGAAAACTTGGCTCAGGTAAAACCTTGTACATGGCCCCGGGGTTTCCATCTAGAGAGTAGAGTGTTGAAGTTACTTTCTGTTTTGGCATGTTAGTGACAGAAAAAGGCAACAGATCAAGCATAAGCCTTATTGTTAAGACTACTGGGCTCACATCGGTCCCAAAGGTGCACCATGTGTTGGATACTATTACAACTGTTGAGGAAACATAATGAATTTGAATTCATATATTTTGATCACTGAAGCTCATAATTCATTCAAGATACAATGTGCAGTAATGCACATAATCTCACAATTCAATTGCCTTATATTTTCCAAATTCCCCATTATGGTCAGGAGTGCAGCAGCAGAAAAACCTAAATGTTTACTACTAGAAAACGTCCACTTTAAACTGGCCCTTATTACAAGATGGGCGGTGTGGTCAAAATGCAGTGGTAATACTGTTAGCACCACATTACTGTACCGCCCAACTACAGGTTTGGCGGAGATGTGGAGGATTCCGCCCCCTTTCCACCAAAACCCCCCAATTTTGGCAGAATTGCCACTGCTAATAATTCCGCCGAAATGCCCCATGGAGTCCTTTGGACTCCAATGAATGGGGACTGACACTGCCTACACTGCCTACCACCACTGGCGATAATGGTAAATCTGTTCGGTGGTATCTCAGTGGATTTACTGCTGAGATACCACCAAACTTGTAATAAGGCCCAGTGACTTTTCAAGAGTCTTTCTTAATATATCATCCCAAAACCCACCTCATTTTGATATTTTGATTACAGTTAGAGAACAATTCCAGGAGCACCTAAATAACATCATTGTCCTAACCAGCACTCACGCTTCTTCGAAACAAGTGTAATCCCAATTATAAAGGTGAAACAGGCACATTGAAGAGGTATACCTCCTTTGCCTTTTGAGGTAATGTAGGCCGAGGGAAGGCTATACTCTTAAGCGGGAGGGAGGGTGAATGTGAAACAGTAGCAACCCAAACAGCAATAGTCCAAAATAAAGGATGTCCATTCAGTGTTCTACTAATATATTAATTAAACACACCAATATGCAATGAAAATGGTACTATTGATTTATTTTATTTTTACATTTGTTAAGTGCACAAAACCCTCGGACATCACTGCACGGTTACAACCAGGTACATTTAGCTTGAGAGGAAGGGAGGCGCGGGAGCAGAGTCAAAAATGGTATACAGACAACTAGGGCTCTAGGTGAAGAGCCATGTTTTCGGTGCCTTTCCGAAGGACCACTAGGATTGTTGGTCTCTCAGATGAGGGCAGAGTGCATTCCATTGAAAGACTGCCACTTCCCCTCCACTTCTTGCACAATTGACTTAGGCACAATGAGTCTAGGAGCGTAGGCTCTCTTGACTGGCCTGTTGGATTGGGCTTTCACAAAGCTTTGTGACAGCTAAGGTGGGGCAGAGTTCGATAGGCAGCGTCGCGTAATTGATAAGGTTTTAAGATGATTCTCTCTTTGACTGGCAGTCAATGTGCATTTCTACTTGCCACTGAGATATACTCTCTTTTAGGAATGTTCAGAGCGGCTCTGATGGCATTGTTTTGAATCACTTGTCATTTGTGAATGTTGTGTGAAGAGGTGCCCACAAAGAGGGCATTGCAGTAGTCAATCCTGGCTCCGTTGGTGGCTCTGGCAATGGTGAGGCTGTTGGCAGGTGATGGAAGGGTCTGGCTACATTCAGTAGTTTTGTAGTGTAGGTGGCAGAGGAGGAGATGGCGTTGACCTGACCATGCCAGGGAGAGCAAGGAGTCAAGATATACGACTGGGGTTTTCACAGAGGATGATACCGGTATTGTGAGTCCATCTATGCTGAAATGTGCATATTGGGGACCAAGGTTCTTTAGCATTGCAGCGGTTCCGACTAGCAGGAGCTTGGTTTTATCATCATTTAGGCAGAGGCTGTTTGCTGCCATCGAGGCTTGGCTTGTGAGGTAGATTTGGTTAAGGACAAGGGAGTCATCTGTGTGGTTGCCAGTGAGTGGTAGCAGGATTTGTGTGTCATCGGCATAGTTGGTGTAGGATATGCAGATGGCGTCCAAGAGGTCACATAGGAGCTTGGTGAAGAAGTTATAGAGGGTGTGGGAGACACAGGAACCTTGGGGCACTCTGCAGGTTATGGGGCATGGGGGAGAGCAGGTATCCTCTGAGAATACTTTCATGGATCTGTCGGCAAGGAACGAGGCGACCCAGGCTGTGGCCTGGGGGGGAAGTTGACTGCCGATGTGAGGTGGTTGCAGAGGATTTGGGGATCGACCAGGTCGAAGGCAGCCGAGAAGTCTAGAGAGGTATAGGAGGACAAGAAGGAGGGCAGGTCTGCTTGCATCTCTGAGTGATTTGAGTTTGTTTTTGAGGTCCAACAAGGCTGATTCTGTTCCGTGGCATGGTCGGAATCCAGATTGGTGCAGAACAAGGATTTGGTTGACTTCAAGGTAGTGTAGGATTTGGATGTATGCAGCCCTATCAAGGTTTTTTAGCAGGAATGGGACTCTTGTGATTGGGTGGTAGTTACTTGGGATGGTATGGTTGAGCGTGGGCTTCTTTAGGAGGGGGAGGGCCCAAGCTTCCTTCAGTGATGCTAGGACTGCACTCACTGAGAATGAGGTGTTTATTAAGGTTATTATGAAAGGAATGAGGGCTACAGCTTAGTCTTTAATGATGGGGGCCGGGCAGGTGTCACCCTTACATCTGGAAGGCTTGAGGCCTTTGAGAACGGCTGTGACTCCGGATTCTGAGCCAAAGCAGAAGTGGAATGGAGCTGGTTTGGGGTGGGCAGGGTGGGTTGGGTGGGTATTGTAGGGAACTCAGGGTGGAAACAGTAAAGACAGACACAAGTGATCTGAACCTGTTACACATAATCAACGTTGGTCATGGTGGCAAAGCAGGAGAAAAGGAAGAACGGCACATAACGTAATCATGCAGGCTCCCAAAGCGACGGTTCTTCATATGGAAAACAACGGTCTAGTTGTTTCACGTACATCTGACGTACCCGTACTTGTACACGTGACTCCTGATAAGGAAGGAAGTGTTGCTAGCATACGAGTCGCTACTGCCTTTACCGACGTTCTGTAAATTCGCCTCTAGTTTTTCCACCTTCTGTAACTCCTGACTATCATTACCTTCTTATACCTAACTTCTGCCCTCTCTCTGCATCTCATACCCACACGCATATTCTCTGGCGGTATTCCGCCTTCACCATTAGTTTCGTATCGGGAGTTCCGCCCCTGTCAGTGAGTGCAACTAAACTCTGCTTCCCCTCCAGCCCTCTCTCACCCGCCGTACCTCACATTTCTTCCTCTCTATTTCTGTTCGCTCTAGCACTACAGCTCTAACATAACTGAACAGACTCCTCGGGCATCCGGACCTATCCGAGAGTATCCACACCCCGTTTAAGGACCCCATTCTGAATTCCTTGTACGTTGCATCTCCAATACTTTGTGCTCCTCTTTCCTCGCAGTCTTCCTTACTGGCACTTACCTGTTCTGTCTTGTTTCCTTGGAAAGGTCTCCGATCCTCTTTGCGTTCCAGCTCGCCTAGAGGGACCCCATCCAGGCTTCTACCGTCCTGTCCGAAGAGTAGCAGCGACTTAGGTTTTTTTTCCCCACGAGGGTTTCCCTGGGGGTCGTGCCTTCCTCCTCACTGGTATTCATTACAGGGAGAGAGGGAGCAAGACTCCCACAGGGGATTTTCCAATTTCTGCCAGTTGTCTCCATTGCGGACCGCAGTCTGCCCAGGTTAGTGATATTTAAAACTATAATTCAATACCAGTTGACAGATAGCGACGCCCATAAGGTATCGGCTTGCCAGGGCGGACAGCTATTAACTATGGAGCAACAGATGCAACAACTCATGGCTGCAATGCAGTCCATGTCGTTAGAAATACAGACCCTAAAACAAGATAATTCACAATTAAAACAGCAGATAGGTCGTGCCTTTTCTGAAACTCCACCGTCAACATTTCACACTGAAAGGTTTGCCGGGAACCCGCTCAAGCTGAAAGAGTTTCTTGACAGCTGTACTATTCAGTTCACCTTTAAGCCCAGATTCTTTCCCACAGAGAAAGATAAGGTGGGATTTTTGATTTCCCATTTATCGGGTCCAGCATTAGCATGGGCTACCCCTTTGGTTACCTCGGGAAATGTCATCCTTGATTCCTACCCCGCCTTCACTAACAGCTTGAAGACCATGTTTGGTCGAAAAGAAATTTCGGTATCCATACAAGAAAAGCTACTCGATTTGAAACAGGGATTAAAGGACCTCATTTCACATATCACGCTCTTCAAACAATTGTCCTCTGAGACCAGATGGCCAGATGATGGTCTTATCACTTTATTTCAGCGAGGGCTGTCAGAAGAGCTCAAGGACGAGGTCTCGAAGATTCCTAGACCAGCAAATTTGGCAGAGATGATTTCTATTACCATGCAGATAGATTACCGGTTACAAGAACGCCATCATGAGAGGAAGAAGGGTAAGAGCCCTCGAGCCCATTTTGAGTTTCTTCCCGGAAACACAAAGCCAGTCTCTACTGAAGAGCCCATGCAAATGGGGACTATGAAGGGTCCTTTATCCAACACAGAAAGGGAGAGGAGAAAGACCTTAGGACTGTGTATGTATTGTGGTTCTTCAGTACACATTCTAAGAGACTGCCCCCTAGTACCACCTCGTAGGAACCAATCCCAGGTTTCGGGAAACGCCAAACCCCTACCGTGGGGGAACCACGGTAGGAGTCTTTAGACAGGGTTCCCCTACTAGAAATGAATCTTCCCCAGACATTGGGTTTGTTGATCAACCTATGGTGGGGATTTCTTTGACAATAACCCTCCCGAAGACTATCCTAAAGAATATCCCTGCACTCATTGATTGCGGGCGGCTGGGAACTTTTTGGATGATGAATGGGCAACCAAGAAAGGGGTTCCTAGAGTAGCCAAACCACTAGCCACTCCGATTCAAGGGGTTGATTGGACTCCTTTCAGTTCCGGTCCCATCCGGGAACAAATCATACCTTTAAACTGTTCGGTGATTACTCACCAGGAAACCATGGAATTTGATCTCATCAGAACGGCCCATTTTCCGGTTATCTTGGGTCTCCCGTGGTTAAGATTACATAATCCCTTCATCAACTGGTCAGCCGGTACTCTCTTTTTAGGTTCAAAATACTGTATCTCTCATTGTTTGTCCCACACTTCGGTAGGAGTACATATCCCGTCGGAGATAGAAAGATGCCAGCGAATTCCATCCATTAGTCACATCAGTAGGATTCCTGATTGCCATCAACAATACCTATCAGTTTTCTCTACTCCCAGATTTCCGACTCTTCCACCACATCGCAGAGATGACTGCCATATTGATCTGCTGCCCGATTAGCCAATTCCATTCGGTCGCATGTATGTGATATCCCACAAAGAAAAGGCCGCTTTGAAGGAGTACCTCCAACAAAACATCCAAAACGGGCTGATTACTGAATCCATCTCTCCTGCTGGAGCTTCATTATTCTTTATTCCAAAAAAAAGATTCAGAAGAATTACGACCGTGTATAGATTACCGCAGTCTGAACAGGATCACTATTCCAGACAAGTACCCCATGCCGCTGATTCCCGACATCTTGGAGGCCGTTCAAGGGGCCTCATTCTATACTAAGCTGGACCTCAGAGGAGCCTATCATCTCATCAGAATTACTCCCGGAGATGAATGGAAAACGGCTTTACATACTCCTTTTGGACACTACCAATATGTTATGCCCTTCGGCCCGGTCAACGCAGCAGCAATCTTTCAAAGATTCATGGACTATCTATTTTCGGATATCCTTCTTCACTTTGTCATAATATATCTCGATGATATTTTGATTTTCTCCAAGGACAAAGAAGAACATATCCGTCATGTCAATCTGGTGTTGGCTCGCCTTCAGGAGAACCAACTATATTGCAAGGCGGAAAAATGCAAATTTCATCAAAGACAAGTAACATATTTAGGACTTGTCCTGTCTCCTCAAGGGATTTCTATGGATCCTAGAAAGGTATCATCAGTATTGGATTGGCCTCCACCAACGTCCATAAAAGAAATCCAGAGATTTCTGGGTTTCCCAAATTTCTATTGCAAATTCATCCCCAGTTTCTCTGAAACAGTTCAACCTATCACTAGGCTGCTAAAAAAGGGGGTCTCCTTCCATTGGGATGAACAGGCGCAGAAAGCCTTTGAAAAGCTAAAACGCCTTTTTACTTCAGCAGAGATATGGCAACCCCAGATCAAAATCGACCTTTTTCTGGTGGAGACAGATGCTTCCCACCATCCGCTGGGGGCGGTTTTACTCCAAAAGAACGACCAAGGAGACGAGAAACCAGTAGCATATCTATCCAAGACATTTAGCCATTCAGAAAAGAATTCTTCAGTCCTTGAAAAGGAGTTATTGGCTATTAAAAGAGCCTTTGAAGAGTGGAGACATTTGCTATTGGGAACAAGATACCCGGCGAGGTACGCACGGATCACCAGAATGTCAAGGTTCTGCAGCAAGCCTATACGACTAACAGCAGACAAGCAAGATGGGCCCATTTTTTTTTGCCATTTAGGATAGAGTTTACCTACGTCCCGGGGAATCGAAACCTCCATGCAGATGCTCTTTCACGCAAAGATTTTTCCCCTTACAAATTCACCCCAGAACCCCTATTCGCTAAAGCCAAATTTGTAGCTACGATAACTGACTTTCTTCAAGATCTGAAACATGCAACGTCACAGAATAGACAGACTTGTGAAGAACTAGCGGGCCATCACCCGCTTAAGTTGACTCAAGGCTGCTACTTCCACAAGGCTCAAGTCCTTGTTCCCTCCGCCTCTTTACAAAAAGAGGTGCTCCAAATGTGCCATGACTCCAGAGCTGCCGGACATCGAGGGTTTCGAAACACCTTGGAACTGATCTCTCGACATTTCTGGTGGCCTACAGTAAGAACTGATGTCCGCGATTATGTTTCCGCCTGTGTAGTGTGTCAACAGTCCAAGACTCCTCGAGTTCCACCCTATGGCTTATTATCCCGTATGCCTATCCCAGATCAACCATAGAAGTATATTTCTACTGATTTTATTGTTGACCTATCAATCTCGTCTCAACACACCACTATTATGGTAACTATTGACTATCTTACTAAATTGGCTCACTTTACTCCTTTTACCAAGATTCCCGGTGCAGAACAGATGGCAAAGGTGTTTTTAGCAGAAATCTTCATGGTCTTCCGGATACAATTGTTTCTGATCGATGTCCCCAATAAACCTCTAAATTCTGGAGATATTTGTGTCATGAATTGGGAATAAAGAGATCCCTCAGTTCCGGATATCACCCACAGACCAATGGTCAGACCGAACGTTTAAACCAAACGTTGGAAGGGTATCTTCTGTGCTTTGTATCCGCAGCCCAAGATGACTGGTTGGGATTACTTCCACTGGAAGAATTTGCATACAACAATGCTTATCATTCTGCATTGAACTCTACCCCTTTCTACTGCTCCTATGGTTATCACCCATCCTTTTTACCCTCCATCTCTCCTCCTTCATCGCAATGCCCGGGAGTCGACCGCATTGTTTGTGACATTCAGGAAGGTCATCGACTGGCTGTCATGATGCCTACCCCTGGGTACCCAGACCAGGTCCAGCAACCCCGGAAGCAGGCATCAAGTTATTTTGAGCAAGCCCAAAAACCCCTACTAGGGGCTGTTTGGGTGCGGTCCTGGCGCCTAGGGCGCCAGGCTCATATGGAGAGTCAGTCCTGGCGCCACAGGCGCCAGGCTCATAGAGTAGAACTTACCTGATGCAGACCATGCTGCAAGCTTACCTGATGCAGACCATGCTGCAAGAGCTCCAAGCCAAATGAGGCTTGGAAGGGACTATTTTACCTAGGGACTATTTTTTTACTCGGGTGGGGCTGGGGAGGAATACTTACCTGGGACTACTTTGGAGGCTATTTAAACCACGCCCGAAGAGCAGCACACGCTTCGCGTTATTCTGCATCCAGCAGTGTAACGCTCACCGTGGCTGCAAGTCTGCATCCAGTCTTCTGCCACGCCCGCCTCGAGTTTGGAGCTCCTAGAAAAAGGGAGAAAGAAGGAGAAAAGGTTAGAACAAGAGCAGTACCTTTGATCCTTACCTGAATTCCCGATCCATCGCGCCTTCGAGCTGGAAGAAAGAAGTTAATTTATGTGCGTCGCCTCGCCTGCTGCAGCGCCGCTCTGAACTCACTGGACTTCGCAGTATCTTCACATTCCACCGCATCCTCCTGCATGTTCCCGCCACATTCCGGCACCTAAGGAGAAGACAAGAACAGCAAGGTGAGACAAGGGAACACACAGAGGAATATTAGTTACCCCCCCATAGACTTACCTGATTTTACCACCGGGGGTACTATTCCTCTTCAAGGGTCGGCGCAGCTTCCACTGCATCTTCGCCGAACCCCGGCTCCTAAGGGGAAACAAAAGGACAGCAAGGTGAAACAAAGGGACTATGAAGGGGAACCCTCCTCACTACAATAGACTTACCTGATTTTACCGCCGGAGGTATTATTCCCTGAGACTTCATACTTTCTCTCAGCGCCTGAATAAGGGAGAAGGCAACAGGTTACATATTGACATTATTTTATCAAACTGTGTTGGAAAATACAAATCCTTACCAGAATATTACCGGTTGCCACGAGGAACTCTTCACTAGGGTCAAGCTGCAACCTGCAAGGAATCGGACAAGAGTGAAAGTCAGGCATTTGAACTCTTACGAACGACATACTTTTCGGAGTCAATATTGTTCTGGAACTCTCCAATTCCTTCGAGCCAGTGAAGCAACTGGTTATCAACGCGCCCCTGCACTCAATGCAGGATGGAGAGCTCATCTTTTCAAACCATCAGGTGACACTATAAGAGGGGATATCAAAGGTGATCTGTGGGGAGAACAGCGGGGATGGGGGGATTTACACTCAACTCCATGGGTGGTTAATTCCCTTTCTCCATTTGCAGAAGAATATTCCTACGGGCCAAGCAAACAAAGCTAAGTGGGCCAGTCCAGTCCGTCATCTCGGACCTACGCGTCACATTGGTGGAGACCGCAGCTGTCCAGTTCAGATCGACGCCTCTGTGGGAGCCAGGTGAGCGTAACAGAACGTGAAGCCTACCCACAAATTCCCACCCGGGCGTTATGGATACCTCACAGACTGACCAATTGGCCCAATTACTAGGGGAACTGAGGGCTGAAGTGCATTCCACCCGTCAAGAAACCTATGCTCTTAGGAGAGAACTGATTTTGTCAAAGGAGCGAACTGATGACCTTTCTAGGCAACTATTGCAAAGCCAGGCTGGACAAGCACCCCTACCTGGTTCTGGGGGAAATCCAGCTCCTGTGTTATTGAGTAACCCTGTGCAAATAAACCTACCAGGAAATATTCCATTAGCTCCACCCGAACGCTGTGCCGGAGATCCCAAAAGGTTCGCCGTGTTTATGAACCAATGCCGCTTGCACTTTTTATGCAGAGCTGGAGCCTTCCCAAACGATCAAGCCAAGGTAGCCTTTGTATTGTCATATCTCAGCGGCAGTGCAGCTGATTGGTCAATTCCACTAGTTACTCAGGATGACCCAGTTCTTCGGGATTTTCAGGGCTTTCGAACGAGCATGGAAAGACTATTTGCCCAGCACTCCCAAGGACAGGCCCTGGATAACAAACTTTTGTCCCTACGACAGGGTAACCAGGACCTTCTATCCTACATCGCGACCTTTAATAGGTTGATAGTGGAAACTGGATGGCCTGAGGTAAAACGAATCATGTTATTTCATCGAGGGCTTCGAGGAGAACTCAAGGATGTCTTGGCTCAAGTTGTGAACCCACCTCAAGACTGCGCTGAATATATAGACTTAGTGGTCCAGTTAGATCACAGACTTCAGAACAGAAAGGCTGATCGAGCCAAGTTTGAGAATCGGGTGTTGGTCAAAACCCACACTAACCTCAAAGGTGCAGATGCTTCAGAACCCATGCAAATCGGAGGGGTTAAAGGACCCTTAACCCAGAAGGAAAGAGAAAGGAGACGGCAAATGCAATCGTGTCTATATTGTGGAACTTCTGGCCATTTTCTATGGGATTGCCCTGTAAAACCACCCAAGAAGGTGGTAGGAGCTGCTGATAAAAGCCATATGGAGTCAGACTCGGGAAACGACCACGCCCGACAAGCGTAGAGGTCCGCTTGCCGAGCTTGAAGAAGGATACTCAGACCTCACATTTCATCATACCAATGGTCCTCGTAAATCCAGGGCAGCCATCGCGTATGCATGCAGTAAGGGCATACATTGATAGCGGGGCCATAGGAAACTATGTGGACTATGAATTGGCTTCCAGGATGAATCTACCTCTCTGCCGAAAAACCACCTCAGATGTCATCACCACAGTCGATGGAACTGAAATTGCCTCTGGGCCTGTAACTCATTCATCCGCAGAGATGAAACTATTGGGTCAGGATGGGCATCGAGAGACTATTGTGTTTGATCTAATCAAAGCCCACAGTTCCAAATAATACTGGGGATACCTTGGTTGGAAACACATAATCCTTGTATTGATTGGCGAGAGAAGAGACTAACCTTCTCGGATTGTGCACAAACCTCTTACCCAAAGAAAAATCAGAACGCAGGCCTGGCCATAGTAACCATAGCAGTCATGCAACTACCTCCAGAATACCAAGAATTCCAGGATGTCTTCCAAAAAGAACAGGCAAACACCTTACCCCCTGACAGATTGTACGATTGTCAAATCGATCTCATACCCGGTGCACAACCCCCTTGTAGCAGGATCTATGCCCTTACGGAACCTGAGAACCTTCACCCATGACAATACTTAGACCAGTACCTTGCCAATGGCTTTATTCGACCATCCAAGTCCCCTGCATCTTCAGCTTTGTTCTTTGTGCCCAAAAAGGAAGGTGATCTCAGAACGTGCATTGAACCAGATAACTGTTAAGAACCGATACCCATTGCCTCTGATCCCAGAACTACTACACCAAGTGAAGGACGCTTGTATATACACTAAATTAGATCTCAGGGGGGCATACCATCTGGCACGTGTAAAAGAGCACGACGAATGGAAGACTGCTTTTCGCACTAAGTATGGGTTATTCGAATACCAGGTGATGCCTTTCGGGTTGTGCAATGCACCAGCAGCCTTCCAATACTTCATGAACAATGTCCTTTGTGAACTCATTGACGTTTGTGTTGTCGTATATATCGATGATATTCTGGTATACTCCTCTTCAGAATCTGACCATGTGAAGCATGTCTGAGCAGTCCTTGAGAAATTGCGCCAGCACAAACTATATGCAAAACTAGAAAAATGCGTTTTTCATGCTACAGAAGTTGAATTCCTTGGTTTTATCCTGACCCCAAAGGGAGTCCGAATGGACTCACGAAAGGTGGACGCAATCTTTAAGTGGCCATCACCAAGTTCAGTTAAAGGAGTACAAAGCATGCTCGGCTTTGCCAATTTCTACCGCAGATTCATCCCAGATTTTTCACATATCGCACATCCCATCACAGCACTCTTGCGAAAAAATAAACGCTTTATGTGGACTGAAGAAGCTGAAAATGCCTTCCAAGAGCTGAAAGCGAGAATCACGTCTGCACCTGTATTAAAGCACCCGCACCCTGACCTTCCATACATAGTGGAAACTGATGCATCCAGTCTAGCCATGGGAGCTGTCCTGTCTCAAAAGGACCCTGAAACTGGCCAGCTTCACCCAGTAGCATTTTGGTCCAGAAAGTTCTCGGCACCCGAGTTAAACTATGCGGTTACTGACAAGGAGTTATTAGCCATTAAATCCGCCTTCAAGGCTTGGCGGCACTATCTTCTTGGTGCCAGGAATACCATTACTGTGATCACGGATCACCGGAACTTACAGTATTTAAAAACAGCCAAGGCCCAATCGTCACGTCAACTCCGATGGGCATTGTTCTTTGCCGAGTTCGATTTCGTGATAACCTATCGACCAGGTTGTAAGAATGGTAAAGCAGACGCCTTATCCCGAATAGGGATGGGAGAGGCAGAAGTGAACCCAGAACCAGTACCTATAATTTCCGAACAAAGGATTCTTGGCATGACTACTCTACAGACACTAGAGGACATTCAGGTAAAGATCCAGCAACTCTTTGATCCTACAGCCCTGCAGGACGGGGTAAAGAAAGGCCCAGATTACTCTGTCACCAATGATCTGCCTTATTACCAAGGGCGGCTATTTCTGCCACACAAGGAACTACAAGAGCTAGTCATTTCCCGTTATCATGATACCCTAATGGAGGGGCACCCAGGTATTGCAAAAACTGAAGCTAAAATTAAAAGACAATTCTGGTGGCCCACCTGGCGAAAGGATATTAAATCATTTGTGATGTCTTGTGGCATTTGCGCCCAAAACAAAAGTCAAAAGAAAAAACCAGCTGGACTCTTACAACCTTTAGACATTCTGCCTACACCATGGCACACCTTATCGTTAGACTTTATTACTGATCTACCTCCTTGTAATGGATTTAACACCATTCTAGTTATTGTGGATCTTTTTTCCAAGATGGCCCACTTTATTCCTTTAAAAGGATTACCTTCAGCCTCAATCCTGGCCAAAGAATTCCTCGAAAACATTGTTCGCATACATGGATTTCCGTCTGTGTTGGTCTCTGACCAGGGCAGTCAATTCATTTCACATTTTTGGAAGAAATGTTGTCAATTGGCGCAAATCCACATGAGATTATCGACCAGTCACCACCCCCAGACCGATGGTCAAACGGAGAGGATCAACCAGACTCTTGAACAATACCTGCGTTGTATGTTACATCAGACTGAGAGTAATTGGAAGGACATTCTTTGGATCGCCGAATATGCATACAATAATTCAGTACATTCTGGAACTGGACAAAGCCCCTTTTATACCCTATATGGGCACCATCCTCGAACCTCAGACCTTGACTCACCCCAACACTTAGAAATGCCCGCAGTGGAGCATCTACACGCTACGATTACACAAGCCTTTAAGGAGGCAACTGCACATTTAAAACAAGCAAAGGAGAAATATAAGAAAGATGCTGATCGGCATAGAAGTGATACTCCACAGTACCAGTTAGGGGATCAAGTATGGTTGGCCACAAAACACATACCTCTCAAGGGAACGCGGACCTTTAACCCTAGATATTTGGGACCTTACTCTATTAAGGCCATTTCAACCCGGTGGCCGTCAAGTTGGACTTACCTGCTAATATGCGAATTCACCCCGTCTTTCATGTGTCACTTTTGAAGCCAGTGGAACCAGGGACAAGACTAACCAAGCCACCAGACCCCATCCTTATAGACGGGGAAACCGAATTTGAGGTTAAGAACATCCTGGACTCCAAGATGGTGAAGTCAAAACTTTTTTTTTTAATCGACTGGAAAGGTTACGGACCACAGGAAAGGTCTTGGGAACCTAGTGACCATGTGCATGCACCTCGATTGGTGAAAAATGTCCACAGAAATTTCCCAGACAAACCAAAACCACGGGGAAGAACGACTTTAGGAGGGGCCTTGGGGGGGTTTGGGGGGGGAGCGCTTTCATGATGCCTACCCCTGGGGACCCAGAACAGGTCCAGCAACCCCGGAAGCAGGCATCAAGTTATTTTGAGTAAGCCCAAAAACCCCTGCTAGGGGCTGTTTGGGTGCGGTCCTGGTGCCTATGGCGCCAGGCTCATATGGAGAGTCAGTCCTGGCGCCACAGGCACCAGGCTCATAGAGTAGAACTTACCTGATGCAGACCATGCTGCAAGAGCTCCAAGCCAAATGAGGCTTGGAAGGGACTATTTTACCTAGGGACTATTTTACCTAGGGACTATTTTTTTACTCGGGTGGGGCTGGGGAGGAATACTTACCTGGGACTACTTTGGAGGCTATTTAAACCACGCCCGAAGAGAAGCACAAGCTTTGCGTTATTCTGCATCCAGCAGCGTAACGCTCACAGTACCTGCAAGTCTGCATCCAGTCTTCTGCCACGCCCGCCTCGAGTTTGGAGCTCCTAGAAAAAGGGAGAAAGAAGGAGAAAAGATTAGACCAAGAGCAATACCTTTGATCCTTACCTGAATTCCCGAACCATCGCGCCTTCGAGCTGGAAGAAAGAAGTTATTTAATGTGCGTCGCCTCGCCTGCTGCAGCGCCGCGCTGAACTCACCGGCCTTCGCAGTACATTCCACTGCATCCTACTGCATGTTCCCGCCACATTCCGGCACCTAAGGAGAAGACAAGAACAGCAAGGTGAGCCAAGGGAACACACAGAGGAATATTAGTTACCCCCCATAGACTTACCTGATTTTACCACCGGGGGTACTATTCCTCTTCACGGGTCGGCGCAGCTTCCACTGCATCTTCGCCGAACCCCGGCCCCTAAGGGGAAACAAAAGGATAGCAAGGTGAAACAAAGGGACTATCAAGGGGAACCCTCCTCACCACAATAGACTTACCTGATTTTACCGCCGGAGGTATTATTCCCTGAGACTTCATACTTTCTCTCAGCGCCTGAATAAGGGAGAAGGTAACAGGTTACATATTGACATTATTTTATCGAACTGTGTTGGAAAATACAAATCCTTACCAGAATATTGCCGGTTGCCACGAGGAACTCTTCACTAGGGTCAAACTGCAACCTGCAAGGAATCGGACAAGAGTGAAAGTCAGGCATTTGAACTCTTACGAACTACATACTTTTCGGAGTCAATATTGTTCTGGAACTCTCCAATTCCTTCGAGCCAGTGAAGCAACTGGTTATCAACGCGCCCCTGCGCTCAATGCAGGATGGAGAGCTCATCTTTTC
The DNA here is from genome assembly GCF_040938575.1 of Ambystoma mexicanum. NCBI lineage: Eukaryota > Metazoa > Chordata > Amphibia > Caudata > Ambystomatidae > Ambystoma > Ambystoma mexicanum. The sequence continues at coordinate 188,557,576 of NC_090924.1, read as the reverse complement.
AAACCATCAGGTGAAACTATAAGAGGGGACATCAAAGGTGATCTGTGGGGAGAACAGCGGGGGTGGGGGGATTTACACTCAACTCCACGGGTGGTTAATTCCCTTTCTCCATTTGCAGAAGAATATTCCTACGGGCCAAGCAAACGAAGCTAGGTTGGCCAGTCCAGTCCGTCATCTCGGCCATACGTGTCACATTGGTGGAGACCGCAGCTGTCCAGTTCAGATCGACGCCTCTGTGGGAGCCAGGTGAGCGTAACACTGGCCCGCCGATCTTTGAAAGTAGCCCAGGATCGAGCCAAGCGATATGCGGATTGTCATCGCAGAAAGATACCTTCACTTCAGAAGGGAGAATTGGTTTGGCTAGCTTCCCGTTTTCTCCCCAAACATTTGGTTCCTTCAAAACTGTCTCCTCGGTTTTTCGGTCCCTTCAAGATCCTCTCCCTAGTAGGATCATCGGCGGTTCGGTTAGAGCTGCCTCGTTCCTGGTCTCGAATTCACCCAGTCTTTCATGTCTCCCAGATCAAGTTATCTATTCCGGACCGCTTTGCTCGGACACCTAAGACTCACCTTCCACCAGTGAACACTGAGACAGGTCCGGAATATGAGGTGGCCAACATCTGTGACTCAAGATACAGACGAGGTCGCCTTCAGTTCCTAATTGACTGGAAAGGATACTCACCTTCAGAAAGGACGTGGGAAGCTGCTTCGGGGGTTCATGCCCCCAAATTGGTGAGAAAGTTCTATCACTTTTATCCCGGAAAGCCGGGTTCACCTCCCCTGAGGAAGGGTCATACTGTTACACATTATCAACGTTGGTCATGGTGGCAAAGCATGAGAATAGGAAGAACGGCACATAACGTAATCATGCAGGCTCCCAAAGCGACGGTTCTTCATATGGAAGACAACGGTCTAGTGTTTCACGTACATCTGACGTACCCATACCTGTTCACGTGACTCCAGATAAGGAAGGAAGTGTTGCTAGCATAGACGTCGCTACTGCCTTTACCGACGCTCCGTAAGTTCGCCTCTAGGATTTCCACCTTCTGTAACTCCTGATTCTCATTACCTTCTTATGCCTAACTTCTGCCCTCTCTCTGCATCTCATACCCACACGCATATTCTCTGGCCGTATTCCACCTTCACCATTAGTTTCGTGTCGGGAGTTCCGCCCCTTGTCAGTGAGTGCAACTAAATTCTGCTTCCCCTCCAGCCCTCTCTCTCCCGCCGTACCTCACATTTCTTCCTCTCCATTCCTGTTCGCTCTAGCACTACAGCTCTAACATAACTGAACAGACTCCTCGGGCATCCGGACATATCCGAGAGTATCCACACCCCGTTAAGGACCCCATTCTGAATTCCTTGTAAGTTGCATCTCCAATACTCTGCGCTCTTCTTTCCTCACAGTCTTCCTTACGGGCACTTACCCGTTCTGTCTTGTTTCCTTGGAAAGGTCTCCGATCCTCTTTGCGTTCTAGCTCGCCTAAAGGGACCCCTGTCCAGGCTTCTACCGTCCTGTCCGAAGAGTAGCAGCGACTCAGGGTTTTTTCCCCCAGGAGGGTTTCCCTGGGAGTCGTGCCTTCCTCCTCACTGGTATTCGTTGCAGGGAGAGAGGGAGCAAGCAAGACTCCCACGGGGGATTCTCCAATTTCTGCCAGTTGTCTCCATTGCGGACCGCAGTCTGCCCAGGTTAGTGATATTTAAAACTAAAATTCAATGCCAGTTGACAGAACCCATTGGCTTCTTTGTTCTTTGAAGTCAAGGATAGTACCACGGTAGCCAGCTTGCATCTCCGTCTGCGTTATCAAAGCGGGAGGCACCCGTGTACCATTGACGTTTGTTGCTTTGCATGCCAGTTGTAGTTCCTGGTCTTATGATTTCCTTTCGGAGGCTTTGCAGGTAGAGGGGACTATACCTTCATTGTCCTTCCAGGTCTCACCACCTTTCTTCTCCCTTTGAACTGACAGTTTGGTGCAGCTGTCTCCTAATGCGTTCGGCCTTGCTCCAAGTGTGCTTTCGTGCTCCGCCTTTTATCCCAGTGTGGAAGGTATTTGGATGTCATGTGTACATAACTATTGTCAATTGCCTGACTCTGCCTGACCTGTGTGTTGGGACATGTCAGGTAAACGGCTCTGGTGTTAGTCCATTGTTTGTTACCTTGTAAGAAAGTGTTTGTGTGGGAAAAGGGAAAAGGGGGTGAGGGGGTAGAACCTCTAAATATCCTACAGGGTAGGATGGGGAAAAGGTGTTACAGGGAAGGGGATACCGTGACTCAACCCTTGGTGTCCCACTTCCACTTCCCGAAGACCCCTCGCCCAGGTGATCCTCCCCCACTTGTCCTCCCCCAGGATCTGGATCCAATAGCGATGGCCGTTTCCTGGCCACCTGGACGACAGATCTTTGGGGACTAGTGGGTGAGACACCTTGAGGTTTCTCACAGTAGGCATGGGTGTGTTAAGTAGCACTTGTTAGGCAATAGTTTTTTCTTGTAGTGTTTTTATTTTCTAAGTAGGGCCTTCTGAATGTTCACACACCAGGATTCATCCTTGATGATGCCTGGGGTGTGTGGTTGGGGCTTCTAGTTCCTTGAGGATTGTGAATAGCTCTTTGTTATTGGATTTGGCGTTGGAGATTCTGTTATTGTAGGTGTGAACTGAGAGAAGGGCAGATGGAGGGGCTGCCGAAGTCAGAGCTCCGTGGTAACGAAGGGAGACAGTCTGGGAGCCGCTCAGTGCAAAACACAGAAAGTGGGAAAAACAACAATGTCTCTGGCTTCCTGGGGTTAATAAACATGCGGGTGACGGCAGCGAGTCACAGGGAGACGAAATCACAGGAGACACAAACGACCGTGACCTGGCAGTTCCCGCGCCCCTGTTTCCTACGTATCCCTCGACTACCTTTCCCGACAAGCAGGAATACTCGGCCGGGGATAACAGTGCCGTACATGCTCCCCTGTCCCCTCCAGCTGCATACCACGCAGCTTCCTTCCCAAACAAGCAGGAAAACACAACAGATGCTAACGGGGCAGTGACCATTCCCCGGTTCCCCTTACAAACGGGTCACTCACCTTCCTTGTTGAGCAACAACGCTCCGAGAGGTTTAGCTGTACCAGCTTGTTTAGAGGCAGGGGTCCCCTGCGGTGTTCCGGCTTGGACAGGAGAGGCAATATGGCAAACTTCGTTCAAAGAGAAAGGGGGCGGGGCTCATGGGGATATTTATAGAAAAACAGAACAAAACCTCCCTGATTGGTCCAACCAACTCCAGCCCCTATATAAGGGTGAAACCAATGACGGACTGGGTGTGTCTTTCCTGATCTCTTGCAGAATATTGGAGGAGAGAGAGAGAGAGCTACACCAGAGACGCTCTGGGCATATGAAGATTAGTCGTCACATTACCAAGGTTCATCCTTATTACAGAAAGAAGAAGAAGGCTAATTCAGAACTCTGAGCTATTATTATAATTTTTTTCTAATATCCTGAATAAAGGCTGTTTAGTTCTATAATCCCTGGGCTGTCTGCTTCATCCTTTACAAGTTTGGTGGCAGCGGTAGGATAAGGCAGCACGCCATGGAGGGCATTATCAAAACTCTAGCCGAAGGACAACAGCAACTCCAACAAATCATCCAGGTCCAGTCTCACCAGGCGCAGATGGACCGTCAAACCATCCAACAAGCACTCCAGCTGCAGGCAGCCAATCAAGATGCACTGAAAAAAGTCACTGAGGCTATGGCAACCAGCAGAGGAAACCCCATGGCTCCTACAGCAGTACTTCAAAAGTTCCAACCCGGTGAGGATCCGTGTTCTTTCTTCACCAATTTTGAAAGAGTTGCTCGCAACGCTCAATGCCTGTTGAAAAGTGGGGACATTTCATAGCCCCCTTGCTGACTGGAACCATGCAAGGTGCCTACCAAGCAGCCAATCCAGCTGGGGACACAGCGTACGCTGAAATAAAGAGGACCATACTTGAACGTATGGGCATGGACGAAGAAGCCTATAGGATCAGGCTCAGGGAAACGAAGCTGAAGCCAGGGGAAACACCCTGACAGTTGTACTACCGTATTCAAGATCTAACCGAAAAATGGATAAAACCTTCCAATAGCAGTATCCAAGACATGGTGGATAAAGTAAAACTGGTGCAGTTCACAGAGGCTCTACCCTCTCCAACTCAACGATGGGTACGACAATACCACCGACCCACGTTAGCGGAAGCCATTGACATCGCTTCCGCTTTTCAAAAAGCGGGATCAGTCCGCGTGCCTACCACTGATCTCCCACTCCCAAGAAGCTCAACCCTAAAAAGCCATGGAGCAGTGGAACAAAGGCCACTACGAATGGAATCCAAGCCTATGCCATGGCCAACAATAAGTCGACAGCCTCAATGTTTTGACTGTGGAGACTGGGGGCATATAGCAAGGTTTTGCCCCAAGAAACCTAAACCTGCCAAGCCAATGGAAATCGGTTTTGTTCAAGGAAGAGAATATCGGAGGAGCCGAGAACCTTACTTCTTAGATGTCCGTGAGGATGGAACACCCCGACAGGCCCTCCTTGACAGCGGAAGTGAACAAACGGCAGTCAGACTGGAAGTAAGTGGGGACGGGGTTGGGTTGGAACCCCCAATACCTATAAAGTGTGTGCATGGTGACACTAAGTCATATCCGTCCAAAGAAGCTACCATAGAGGTAAAAGGGGTTGAGTCTAAAATGAAGGTCGTCATTATGCCTCATTTGCCAACACCGGTACTGCTAGGGACCGACCTTCCCTCCTCTCAGGACCGCGTAAAGGATGCAGAATGGTTGCAAAAAGCTCCCTTTTCACGAATAGATCTAAAAACGCCCTTCAAAAGGTCTCCCAAGAAAAGTAGAAGCGAAGTAAGAAGGGGGAAAAGAGAATGGGCTGAAGAAAATAAGTTCACGGGGGTCATAGACTGGTTACCAGACGATAAACAACATACTTTTCGAAGTGAATTAGGCACCGACCCCACCTTGAGAACCGCCTGGGAACAGGCCATTGCCCATCCAGAGAAGGGTACAACCTATCCGTGGTTTAAGTCTTCAAGAGGTCTATTGTATCGAGTAACTAAAGATAGAGGAAACCTCGAGGTAGAACAGTTGTTAGTACCCCTGAGTTTCAGGTCAACTGTCGTGAAATTAGCACATGATGAGACAACAGGTGGACATTTGGCGAGGGAAAAAAAACTCAAAAAAAAGTGTTAAAAAGGTTTTATTGGCCAGGAGTTTTTCGGGATGTGACAAGGTATTGTGAAGAATGTGTTGTCTGCCAGAAAACCAACCCCCGAATGCCTCCCAAAGCCCCCTTGCAAACTTTGCCCCTAATAAAGGAACCTTTTTGTTTGAATTGGGATGGATATAGTGGGACCCTTAGAGCCTAACAGCCATGGCCACCAATACACCCTAGTCATTGTGGACTACGCAACAAGGTACCCTGAAGCCTTCCCCATGAGAAGAACAAGTGCGACTCAAGTCTGTAACCTACTGGTAACTTTTTCTGCCAGGGTGGGACTACCCGCCGAAATAATTACTGACCAAGGGAGAAATGTTGTATCTGGAGTAATGCAGAAGGTATGTCAACAACTGAACATAAGACAGATCCGTACAACGGTTTATCATCCACAGAGAGATGGTCTGGTAGAACGGTATAATAGGACCATTAAGCAGATGTTAAAGAAGGTGACCGAACCTACGAGCATTAACTGGGACAGAATGCTGCCATGGGTACTCATGGTTTTAAGAGACACCCCACAATCCTCCACCGGGTTCTCCCCGTTCGAACTGTTATTCGGACACAAACCTCAAACAGTGCTTGACATAGCCCGAAGTGAATGAGAAGACCAGGAGGAAGAAACCCAACTTACTGACTACGTTATAAATCTTCGGGACAACCTAACACAACTAAGAGAATTGGCCAGGGAAAATCTCGGCCGATCCCAGATGACTCAAGAAAAGTATTACAATCACACTAACAGGGTACAAACCTTCCAGAAAGGAGATAAGGTACTGGTACTGCCCACATTGTACAACAAAATGTTGGCCCAGTGGAGGGGTCCGTATACAGTGGTAGCAGTGCTTGGACCGGTAAATTACTTAATAGAACAACCAGACAGAAGGGAATAGACCAAGAACTATCACGTCTACCTCCTGAAAGAATGGAAGGAGCCCAGTAAAACTCGGATGGGGATGAAGCAGTGACTCAGGACATGCAGAACAGCGAGGCAGAACCTACCGCCCTACAGACAGTTCAATGGGGTCCTGAATTAACGGAAGAGAAAAAAAAATAATGGAGATCCTTACACCTTAAAGTGATGTTTTCTCCTTCTACCCTGGTAGGGCCTCACTAGTAGAACAACGAATAGAGACACTGCCAAACCATTTCGTCAGAATAAGACCCTACCAGCTCTCAGAAACCAAAAGGGCAGCAGTTCAGGCAGAAGTTGAAGATATGTTGAAATTGGGAGTTATTGAGAAATCAACAAGTCACTGGTCCTCCCCGATAGTGCTGGTGCCCAAACCGGATTGCTCCACCCGGTTTTGTATGGACTATCGAAAACTTAATGACATTTCCACCTGCCAAGCATATCCTATGCCTTGTATAGATCAACTGTTGGAACGGCTTGGAGCAGCACAATATCTTACCACTATAGACCTCACCAAGGGTTACTGGCAGATACCTTTAAGAAAAGAAGACAAGACCAAAACTGCCTTCTCCACCCCATCGGGATTGTACCAATTTACAGTCTTGCCTTTTGGACTTCACAGAGCTCCAGCAACTTTTCAGTCATTGATGAACCAGGTGCTGGCGTCTCATAGTGATTATTGTTCGGCCTACTTAGATGACATTGTAGTTTTTATCAATTGCTGGAAAGAACATCTTGAACATCTGGAAAAAGTCATAAAAGAAATGGACGCAGCAAGCTTAAAAATCAATCAAAGAAAAGCGCTCATTGGAGCCCAAGAGACACGGTATCTGGGATATCTAGTTGGAGGTGGGAAAATTCGACCCCAACTAGACAAAGTAGAAGCCATTCTGAAACTACCAATGCCAAGCAACCGGAAACAGATCAGGGCTTTCTTGGGTTTTGTGGGCTACTATAGGAGATTTATTCCTTTGTTTTCTTCAGTTGCAGCTCCCTTGACGGAAGCTCTGAAAAGTACCTACAATAAATCCATCCACTCTGACAAGGAGGCCCTTCGGGCATTTAACCACTTACAAAAAATCTATTTCAGTCCTACCGGTTCTGTATTGTCCCGATTTCAAGAAAGAATTCTTCCTATAGACGGACGCCTCTGGTTCTGTGTTAGGAGCAGTACTCTCATAGGGAGTTGAGGAGGACCTATACCCCGTAGCCTTTATTAGTCGAAAACTCCAGCCCCATGAGGAATCCTACTCAATCGTGGAGAAAGAGTGCTAGCAATTAAATGGGCTGTGGAAACTCTGAGGTATTATCTCTTATGTCGGACATTCACTGTCTTTACGGACCGTGCCCTAGGGCCAGGCGGCGCTATACAAATAATAAACTAAACTAAACTAAACTAAGCCCCGCCCCAGTGGTTGGCGATACAAAAAGATTCTAACCAGCGTGTTCTGAGGTGGTTCCTCACTCTACAAGCATTTTGCTTCAAAACGGTGGATAAACCCGCATCATTCCAGGTGGTCCCGGATTATCTTTCCAGGAGCGTTGATCGACCCAAAAGGCTTGAGTCTTTGGGGGTGGGTGTTTGTGAAGTGAGAGAAGGGCAGATGGAGGGGCTGCCGAAGTCGGAGCACCGCGGTAACGAAGAGAGACAGTCTGGGAGGCCGCTCAGTGCGAAACACAGAAAGTGGGAAAAACAACAATGTCTCTGGCTTCCTGGGGTTAATAAACATGCGGGTGACAGCAGCGAGTCACAGGGAGACGAAATCACAGGAGACACGAACGACCGTGACCTGGCAGTTCCTGCTCCCCTGTTTCCTACAAATCCCTCGACTACCTTTCCCGACAAGCAGGAATACACGGCCGACGATAAGAGTGCCGTACGCGCTCCCCTGCCCCCTCCAGCTGCATACCACGCGGCTTCCTTCCCAAACAAGCAGGAAAACACAAGCTATTACACTGAGCTATTATTTTTTTTTTTTCTAATATCCTGAATAAAGGCTGTTTAGTTTTATAATCCCTGGGCTTTCTTTACAGTAGGGGACTGATTTAGCTGTGATGATGGCTAGTTTGTAGGTTTTGGAGGCAGCTATGAACAGGGTTTTTTGTGCCACTGTTTGGGATTTGTTCCAGGCGGCTTATGCCTGGTGCTTCTTCGCCCTTAGAGGTACCTAGCTGCCAGTGCCTCAGGGTTGTCAGCGATGTGTGATAGGTGAGTGGTGTGGAGATCCAAGAGGAGAGGTTTAATGCTGGCTCGTGTGATTTTACGGGAGCTTCTAGACCATGTGAGAGGTGTTGGGGGGTTGACATGTGGTGTGTTTTGCTGTAGTGGAATGGCAAAGGTAATTACAAAGTGGTCTGACCAGGGGCAAGGGGAGATTGCTTGTATGTCTACTTTGCAGTTGAGGTCCTCAACCCAGTCCAGGGTGTGACCATTGGTGTGTGTTGGGGAGTTGACGCAGTGGGTGAAGCCTTGTGTTTTGAACGCGTTGGATAGTGATGTGGCGTTGCTATCTCTGCGGTCATTTAGGCCTGGGTTGAAATCCCTTAGGAGGATGATCCCAGACATGGCCTTGATGTTTGAGTTGAGGATGTGCAAGAGGTCATCATGAAACAGGCCCAGTGTTGTGAGGGGCCTGTAGATTAGGTTGAGGATAATGGAGCTTGTGTGGGAGGTGGTGAGTTTCAGGGAGAGCAGGTCACAGTTGGCTTCCATCTTGGTGGGGCATTATCGGATTTTTAAGGTGAGTTCGTGAATCAAGGCGACTCTGCCTCCTCTGGTGTCCTGTCTGTTCACTCTTAATATAAAGAATCCTGGCGGGATGGCTAAGTAAAGAGCTGGACCTGTGGCTGAGTGTAGCCATGATTCTGTGACGGCCAGGAGGTCTAGTCTGAGGGTGATTATAAGTTTGTGGATATCCAGAGCATAGGCTAGGATAGAACGGGCGTTGATCAGTGCCCCTTTGATGATGGTAGGTGTGTGTGTGTTGGCAGGCGGGTTCTTGGTGGAGGTGCTGTTGGGCATGTCATGGTGGGTGGCTGTGGGGGACTTGCCTGGAGTCTGAAGTCGGCAGGGAGAGTGATGGGGTGTAAAGGGTGTTGGGGGCACCAGTGCAGCTGGCAAGCCTAGCGTTCCTTGTGCAGATGGGTTGTGTGAAGATGGTAAGATCGGGATATTTCCTTCTTGCGCTGAATCGTTTGTTTCTAATGTTGGTGGAGGGGTACTGTGAGGCCCAGTAGCCAGAGATTGTGTAGCAGTGTGGGAAGTGCAAGGGGCTATCATTGTGTAGCAGTGTGGGAAGTGCAAGAGGCTGAGCGCACACAAGTTCCTGCTGGCAGCGTAATTGTCATGGTGTCGGGGTGCTCCAGAGTCGCAGGGGTCAGCCGGCAGTGCAGGTTTGGCTGTGCACTTCAGCACGTCCCATGAAAGGGGCTTGATGCGGCTTGAGACGCAACGCTTGCAAGAGTTAGACCGGGGGCATTTGCATAAGTGGGCATGTTGAGGCTGCTATGGTTAGTAGGGGCGGTCTGTGTAGGTGTTTCCTGTTCAAGTGATGTGTGCGGTGGGGACCTGTCTGTGGGTTACCGGTAGACTCAGGTTTGCTTTGTATAGTGGGTGATTAGCCTGTTCAGGGCTGGCTGGTGGTGAAGTGGGGACGACGCTGGGAAACTGGAGTGTGGATCAGGCTGTAGGTGTTCCAAATGGCCATCGGTTAGCAGCTGGGTGCGCATGTAGACACTCCTGATAGATCGTGTTTGTCTCAGAGGATTTCTAGGTGCTGGGGACTCAGTGTGGTCGCTACGCCATCGAGGATGAGATGTTAGCATCAGGGCTGATGGCAGGAGGGGCAAGGTAGAGCGGGCAGGTTGCAGGAAAGTACAGAGGGGGGAAGAGGGATGCAGGTACAACAATACAGTTGAACGGTGTTACGTAAAGGGCAATTTGGAATCAAGCTAGACGATAGCATTGAGGCATCAGGCTTACCTTTGATGAATGTCCGTGTGACACTGCTTCTTTGCGGCATTGTCGGCTCATGGCGGAGAGCGGCAGAGAGCTTCCCTGGCCTTAGGTATGGGCCTTTGGGAATGGCCGGCTCCGCCTTCCTGCTTCGGTGGGCTTCAGCCATTAGATTCAGGCTGGCCTACTCAGGCATCATGTTGTCTTCTGGGTCCTGTGGGTGTGTCGTAGTGGGTGCTGCAGTGGCCATCTTAACCAGTGCTGTGTCCTTGCACTGGAGCAGGGCTTCATGATGCTGTGAGGGTTACAAGTGTCCCCATGGTGGGCTCTGGGTGGTATGAGGCAACAGAGGCGGCATATAGCTTGCTTGGCCTTAGGTTTCGGTTTACGGGAATGGCCAGCTCTGCCTTCTGGCTTTGGTGGGTTTCAGCATAGTCCATTCAGTACACCTATATCGTTTCCCACCAATATGAGGCCTCTGATGTATAACTAGGTATCTCTTTGTTTTCAAAGCCCCATCACATTCAAGAAAACACTAACAAAAACCAGGAAGACAGAGACGAGCAGAATGTAAAGATGCAAGTACTCTGGATTTTCAGCAGGAAGGAAAATGGCAATAAATACCCACAATGTTCAAAAGGATACGCTTCTTGGTGAAAAAGGCACAACAGGGGCTTAGCAAATTTCTATGGACCAGGTGGGCTGCGGCCATCTAACATTAACTTAATCAGTTCTTGGCGGCTTGCCGACGTCAAACCACACTTCTTATTGTCATTGGAGCGGTTCAAATCATGTTCGGATGCCGCAAGTCACTGTGGTCCAGATGGCCGTCAGGCGTTGAGTCAGTGTGGGAACATTGCGGTTTGATGTAGGGATGCTGGTGGTTTTAGCTGCTGTTTGAAATTCGGCAATACGAAGACATCAGCAGCAGCGAGCTTCTTGTTTGAGCCAATGCAACAATGCCCCCAGCTGGCTCAATGCGGCAGTGAACTAGTTTAGAAAATCCAGCAAAAGTGGTTTGAAGATCAAGAGAGTGCCAAAAACCGCACTGGTGGGTCATGTTGGTATGTATTTATATTTTTTATTTCTTTCATGACAACTACAGGGAAAACAATGCATTTCTGGCCCAAAAATGCTAGCAATAGGAAAAATGGAGAAGAGGTGGGCAATACTGCTAGTTCTATTTGATTTCACAATTAGTTAATGCACTGCATATTCCTGTGTGCGTTGCTGCTTAAATGTGGAGCTACCAGGTTAAGAATAGCCCAATGACACTCGGGCTATGCAAAATACTGCATAAGGAATAAGGAACGGGTTGCGAATTCCTCAAGGCATACAGACCGAAGCATTGCAAAGGGATGTTTGTTTCCCGATGCACATGATTGACTGCAAGGCGATACTAACTTTAAGATTAAGCAAAGCCCTAAAGATGGCGCTATGCACCAAAATGCATTGGCAAACAGCTTATACTTTAAGTTTAGGAATTGCTTATTCGCCTGAAACATTGTGTGATTAAAACACAAACTACTTATAAAATACTCTGAGAAAGTGTTTGGAATCTCATTGCAAACTTTAAACTTATAAGATTGGAATTCTACAACATTGAGCAAAACGCATAATTGAAATATGAATACAAGCTATATAGTTTTGCAATTTACAGAGGAATGAATTTAGCTCCTAAGGAGAAGCAAGTAGGAGCACTGGATTTACAGGGTGGACTCCATTCCGTTCTTCTTTTTGTCCAAAAATGCTAACAAACTGTTTTAACATTGATCTTCAGAGCAGAGTACTGCTGTCCTTAACAATGGGTGAGAGTATGTGGATATAAGACCATATGCAGGGGTGGGAACACCGGAGATTTCCCAGTAGGCCTCTGCATCCTGGCCCTCTTTTGTGTGGTGACCTATCTTATTTCCACCTTTTCTCATAGGAAATGGGTTGGGCTTGCTGAACCTGTGAAATATGGGGCCCCGTTGACAATTATTTCCAGAGCCTCTTTTGGTTCCCAGTCCACCCCTGACCATATGTTGCAGGAGAGATAGAAACATGATCCAGGGACAAGGACAGGAGAGCATGATATAGGAACTGGATAGTGGAGGAAGTGCTAAGTTTTAGGATGAAGGGATGAGGGATAAGTGCTGTGGGGTTTTCATAGAGAGGTAGGGGGAAAGGAGAACAGGGAGATGTGGTGCCATAGAATGGTATGAAAGTGGTTTTTCGGAAAGGAAGAGAGTTAGGAGGTTGGATTTAAATAGAGATAGAGTGGGAGTAGTGCAGAGACAGAGAGGAAAGGCATTCCGGATTAAGGGAGTGAGAAGAAGAAGAGAGCGGAAATGAGAGCGAGCACAAGAGGTGGCAAGGAGGTGAGCCGAGGATGATCACACAGAGCGAAGAGGAGAGTAGGGGTTGAGATCAGCTGATAAGTATGGTAGGGCAAGTCTGTGTATAGTTTTGAAGATGATGAGAATGAGTTTATACTTTGAGATCTGTCTCATAGATAATGAGCCTAACTGACGACGGGCTGGGGAGGTGGAGGTGAAGCAGGGAAGGCTGAAGAGTGTACATACAGAAAAGTTGATTACTTTTTCAAGAGGTGAAAAAGCATAGTTAAGAAGGCCATTTAGTAGATTTGCTCAGTAGTCAGATCGAGAGAGTACTAAAGTGAAGATTAGGTGATTAGCAGTGTTGAAGAGGAGATGTATTATTTTCCTGATGTTGAGGAGATTAAGTCTGGCTGCATTGACAGATTTGGAGATGAAGAGCGAGAATTTGTGAGATTGGTCGAAGACCACACCAAGATTACGGGCAGAGTAGGGAAGGTAGTCAGGAGAGAAGAATAGAAGTGGGGGCGAAAGGAAGTAGAGAGCTTCAGTCATAGTGGAGTTGGACATGAATGAGTGAGATACCTTCCAGTATTTGATGGCAGAGAGACAGACATGTTTTACCATAGCTCATCAGATAAGGAGCGAAAAGAGAACAAGATCTGAGTGTCATCAGCAAATAGTTGACAGGAAAAGCCGTAGGAGGAGATCAAGGTGCCAAGATCAGATGCAGAGAGATTGAAGAGAAGTGGATCCAGAACAGAGCCTTGGGTCACATCAACAGGAAGGGGGTACGTGGGGAGGGAAGGCTGTTCCAGGACACCTGGAAGCATCTGGGGTGATATATGAAGCAAACCAAGCAAGGGCCTAGCCCTGAAACCTAGGATAGATCATTTTGAGAGATGGTCAGAATCGTTGACGGTATCGAAGACAGCAGAAAGGTCTAGAAGAATAAGACTAGATGAACAGTTAACATTACGAGTGGAAGAGATGTAGTTGCTGACATTGAAGAGAGCTGACTCAGTAGAGTGCAGAGGTCGGAAGCCAGATTGAAGAGGATACCGGAGGTTGTGTGTGTCAAGGAACTCAGAGAGTCGGTTGAAAACGACATGCTGTAGGATTGCGGAATAGTGAGGTAGAAGAGAGACAGGATGAAAGCGGGCAAGACAGTTAGGATCTAGACCAGGTTTCATAAGGATAGGGATGACAGTAGCTGACTTGTAGGGTGATGGAAAAGTGGTACTGTCAAGAAAGGAGTTGAAGAAGCAAGTAGAATATGGAGCAACACTGAGAGCTATACGTTTCAGTGTGTGGGGATAGAGGGTTGATAGGGGCACATGAAGAGTTAGCCCTTAGGAGAAGGTCAATAATATCATCAGGGTTAGTGGGGGCAAAGGAAGACATTCTCATAGTAGAGGAGAGTATAGGTGGTGGAGAAAGGTGAGCAGGTGGGAGGATAAAAGGTACTTTGTGAGAGTATTTTGAATGTTGGACATTTTTGAAGCAAAGTAGAGAGCTAGATAATTAGCAGAAAGAGTAGAGTAGAGGAGAGGAGAGGGAGGGGGGTTTAGATTGAGTTAGACATTTTTGAAGGTGCCCAGGTTGAGTGGATTGAGACAAAATGAGAGAGAGATAGAAGTCACGTTTGGCAGAGTCGAGACCAGAGAAGTCGTTTTAAAGAGCATTCAAGTAGAGTTGGAGATCCAAGGAGTGTCGAGATCTTTGCCAAGTGCAAAGGTTTTTCCTCATTTTTGTTTTCATGGTGTGGATGGAAGGTGTAATCTAAGGCCATGGAGGGAAGGGTTTAGGAATGAATGTAGTAGGAGGGAAGTGAGAGGAGAAGGGAGCGTGAAAAGAAGCATTAAAGTTAGTGAAGGCCTTATCAGTGGATGGAACAGTGAATTTTGCATTGGAGGAGAGAGAGTGGTGCAGGTGAGAGAGGCAGATAGGGAATTTAGAGGGGAAAACCTGTGCTCGCTAATGGCCATGGTAAATGGCGAGAGAGGGGAGTAAGTAGGAGATTGAGGTAAAGATGATGGAATGATCAGAGGGAGAAGGAGTGGTGGAGATATTAGAGACAGAGAGTAGAGGGGAGATGAGAATATGGTCAAGAGATTTACCATTTGAATGGGTGCGCAGAGAGCGGACAGAAGAGAGCGAGTGGTTTAGGAGAAAAGATTTAACGTTAGTGGATAGAGGAGTGGAGAGAGATAGAGGTTAAAGTTACCAGTGATGATGAGTTGATTACAGGGAGGAAGGGAGTCAATCAGTTGGGAGAGGTGGTCAATAAATCTACCAGCAGTACCAGGGTTTTGGGGGCTGATAGCGATATATAATATGAATGCCATAGGGAGCAGTGATTGTGTATTTGAAAGAGGAAGATAGGACGTTTGGAAGATGCAAACAGTCCTATACCACTAGCCCTACATGTTGGGCGGGGAGACTGGGTAAAGGTGTAGGCAGAGTGGTGAAGGGCAGCAAGGGTTGCAGAGTCTGAGGGAGATATCCAGGTTTCTATAAGACTAATACGGTGAAAGAGAGGGAGAATGGTAAAGATGGGAGTCTGAGGTAAAGGAAGTCCTGTTACAGACAGATTAAGCATTCCATAAAGCAATATAAAGAGAGTGAGATGTAGAAGCATCCTGATGTTGAGTCTGCGAAGTATTCAGGAGCTGAGGGGTAGATGCAAGAAGAGGAAGTGTGATGAAAGTTAGGGTTGGAGTTTTGTGAACCGAGAGAGAGTAGGTAAGAGAAAAGAGGGGTGGCATAGAGGAAAAGAGATAATAGGGAAAGGAAGAGAGTTGAAATGGTTTTGAGCAGATGAGAATGAAGAAAGAAGTAAAAGAGAAAGGAAGAGATAGTAGGAGCAGTGCATGGTGAGGGTGGGAGTGAACAAAGAAGTAATTGGTGCTCACAAGCAAGTAGCAGAAAACAGAAAAGCAATAGCTCAAATGCAGAGAGACTGGAGGAAAGGCCAGAGGTTGTCCCTTAGCTGTTTGCCCTTTGCTGGGTCATGCAGGGCTGAGTCGCTCCAAAGCATGGAGCCAAGTACTGGAAGTGGTGAGGAGTATCCAATGATGGGAAGGGCAGGCGGGGCCACGGGCCTGTGGCTACAGAACAGAATAGCCTGGGAGATGGAGTCCTGGCACAGACACCCTGTCGATGCTTGGTGATGGTGCAGGTAGCTGAGGTCCTTGTTCTCGTTCCCACAACACTGGGGAGGCTGGCAATCACCTGCATGGGTCCTTCACCTCCAGTAAGGTAGTGTTGTAGCTGGCAGAGAGGTTGGTCTTGCTTCAGCAGCAAAGCAAACCTTCTAAAACATGGTATACCACAGACCTTTTGCAGTTAAAAAGAGAACATAAATACCACGAAAATGAATGGTACAGCTTTAAGTCAATCAAACATGCCACATTGGCAAGCATAGCATTGAACAATTATAAAAAAGCAGTGTTCAGAGACAAATCTAATTTTTTATCAACAAAAATCACAACAGCAATAAATCGCCCTCAAGAACTATTTAAAACAATTGCTGACTTTGTTAGTCCCAATATAAATGCACCAGTGAAAACTTTATCTGTAACTAATGCCAACCGCCTAAATCATTTTTTCAGAGATAAAATCCTGAATATTCAAAATAATATTAGGCTTCATAGAAAATCAGACAAGGCCCTCCAATCAGAGGCTGCCAACCCAACTAAAGATAACGTGGGTGTTTTGGAGATGACACCAACTGAGACAACTCAGTTCAGCTTCAAACAGTCTCAGAGGATGATATTGTTGCCCTACTGTCTCAATTGATACCCACAAATTACTCTTTTTTTCCAATCCTGCCCTAGTCGCTAAACGACTTTCCTTGGAATTTACCCCTTTTATGACCAAGTTTGTTAACCTTTCACTTACTCAGGGGTTAGTCCCTGATGCATTGGAACTATTGGTTGTCTCCCCGCTATTGAAAAAAGTCAGCTTGGACCCTGAGGATTACAATAATTATCGCCCAATCGCCGGTCTTCCTTGGCTGGGCAAAATCCTGGAAAAGGTGGTCACTAAACAATTACAGGACTATGTTGAGGACCAGTGCCTACTCCATCCCCTTCAATCTGGGTTTGGCCCCCTGCACGGAAAGAGACGGCATTGTTGGCGGTTTGGAATGAGATATTACAGGCTGGGAATGCAGGCAAACTCTCCCTGCTTGTGATGCTCGACCTGTCCGCCGCTTTTGATATGGTGGACCACGGTATGTTGTTGGACCGTATGAAAACTCTTGTGAACGTGTACTCCTGGGCGCTACAGTGGTTCACCTCATTTCTTACCGGTCGCCAACAGCGTGTTCAGGTCGGAGGCTTTCTTTCAGAAATTCTCCTCCAGTGCTGTGGTGTGCCACAGGGGTCGGCACATTCTCCACTCCTCTTTAATATCTAACTTCGTGCCCTTATGGATATCTTGGAGAAATATCATCTCAGATTCCATTTGTATGCTGACGATACTTAGCTATATATTAGGCTTGACGATGTGGAGGATGCTATTACCTTGGTTAGCAGGTTTTTGGAAGAAATAGGAACCTGGATGGAAAAAAATTGGTTACAACTTAATCAAAAAAAAACTGAGGAGATTCTGTTTGGTCCGAAGCATCTGCTTGAAGGAAATAGATGCCCACCATAGCCCCAGTTTCTGGGAACTAGCCTTAATTACATCACTAAGGTAAATAATCTCACCTGCATCTGGCAGAGCTATCTGGGATGTACTGCCCAGGCCTTAGCCAAAGTGCAATCCTTTTTCTATATTATTCGCCTTCTGCGTCAAGCATTACCTTATGTTCCCACCACTGACCGTGCCGTGGTGGTCGGGGCTGTAGTCAATTCCAATTTAGACTATTTATTTATTTAATAGACTTTTGGCTGGAGTGCCGGGCAAACAGATCCACTGCGTTCAAAAAGCGCAAAATGCGGGTGTAAGATTGGTTTTTGATATAGCTAAGAACACCCCCATTTAGGGTCTCCGTCGGTCGTTACACTGGTTAGCAGTGGAAGACTAGATAAAATTTAAAATCAGGTGTCTGGTCTAAAAATGTCTGACTGGGCTGGCACCAGTTTATCTAACAGATAAACTGAAGCGCTATCGACCTACTCTGGCTCTTAGGTCTGAAGACCAATTTCTTCTAATTATTCCTAGAACTAACTGTACCTCAAGAGGTGATCATTGTTTCTCAGTTTCCGGTCCAAGACTATGCAATAGTCTTCCACTGAGTCTAAGATAGGCAAACTCTTTATTGAGTTTTAGAGCGGGTCTAAAGACTTACCTATTCAAGTAAATCTGATGACTTTGGCTATTGTTGAATTTCTGTGGCATCAGTCTCTACTAGTTTGTTATTGCCTTTTATTATATGGTACCACCTGTGCCAGGACTCGATTAAGTTTGTTGTGTGCATGTTACAAATCCTTCAAATTCAAATTTAAATTCTGATCACTCTCAGTGTGCCCTGGGGATGGGCAGCAAGCTTAGCTTACCTCTGGGCCTCATTACGAGATGGGCGGTAGCCATGGTGCTAATAGCACCATGGCTGCCTCCCAAACTGTGTCCGAGTCCGGTGTTGTTCAATAGGGACTTAGCGGTGCAGTCCGACCCTGGTGGGACCCATTGAACAAACCATTCCCCATTCCCATTTGAGCCCCCGTAGGGCTCAATGGGAATGGGGAGGGCCCTAATAACGGGCTCGCGAATGGCAAGCTCGTTTTTAGCGCCCTGGTCCCTTAGCGGGACCCATAAGGGACGTGTGGTCAGACCACACGTTCTTTACGGTTCCCTCCAAGGGACCTCGTAATAGGGCGGTAGGGGATTACCGGAACCGGTCTCGTTAACGGTGCCCGGTATCCCTTACCGCCCTACTTGTAATGAGGCCCTCTGTCTTGGAATGCCTGCCTTCACCTCACAACTGGAGGACTCTAGAAACGACTGCTCTCCCAGCAGGGTCCAAACTCACTCTTCTGGGAGACTTGAAGTGCATAGATGAAACAAAGAAGGGGTGAGAGGCCCATTCTTTTATAGGCAAAAGTCCACTGGTCATTGACAAAATCCTGGTTTAAGAGACTGATTTGATGCCCATGTGACAAGTCTTCTTTGCCTTCTTGCATCATACCCAAATTGCTTTATGCTAAAGGAAGTGGAGAAAATAGGAAAGAAGAAGCGGTACAGAGAGGAACAAGATGTTGAAATAGTTCCCCAACTGTACTGAGCTCTTTTGACTGCCCTAGTCCGGTCTCCTTTTTAGGTCCATAGCATCAAAGGCCCTTTGGTATGCATCACCCTAGAGTGAGGCTAGTCCTTTAGTTTAGGGAGTCTGCTTTGATTCCTGTTTTCAATGACAGCTCCTGCTGAAGGGCTGTCCTGCTGGAGAGAGGTGTTACCCGATATCACAAAAGATCAAAAGAGAGGTATAGTCTTTCAGTTTCTTGTCCTGCTTGCCAGCAGAGACAGGTTGTCTGACTAGAATAAACATAACCCTTTCACAAATGACCTGTGCTCACAGTGTTGACAGGTGTATGTTACAACTCCGATGTGGCTCTTAATAATTATCTGAACCCTTCACCACCATATCACCTGGGATAAGGCTTATATTTATAGATTAAACTGCCACCAGGAAGAGATCATCATAATTATGCAGTTTTAGAATTCAATTGAATATCTTAAATGCAGCCTCTGCACTGCAGTTACTTTGCTGTCACAGCAGCTGTCAGGCTGGGCACCTGTGACCTTTGAACTGTGTGCTGCTGGAGAGCAAGAGCTGTAGATCAGGAGATGGATGCAGCAGAGCACACACATCTCTGTGCTGTTGGCATGAAGCTTACTGAAAGGGAGGGGCTCTGACTAGCTGAACACGCTTTCTTAGATGGAATTACCTGAATCATGTTGTTAATTAATAAAACTAAAGAAAGCAAGGCTTCTACACGCATGCCAGGGGGCGATTCCTCAGACTGCCAGTGATACAACTTCATCCCAACTCTTAGCTGGTCAGCCTGCCATTCAGTTGTTTACTCTCAAATAAATAAATAAATAAATAAATACATACATACATACATACGTACATACATAAATGCAGATAAGATGCATCATTCTGCAGTCTTCTTGCAAGAGTCAAAGGGCCCTTTCATTCACGGTAACAGCTTATTCATGGCTATCCTGGTAGCTCTGCTTCCTTAATGAGATGGTACTACAGCTGTGTCTGCCTTGCCTGTTATTGGTGAAGAGCCATGGCACAGGGCTCGGCTCAGGGGCCTCCCTGGGCATTGGAATCTATGAAAGAGGAATCATAGCTGATGAAATCTTTGTGTTTCGCCCCCATCCACTTCCCATCCAGGCTCTTTACTTTTCGCGTAGTCATCACTTAAAA
Organism: Ambystoma mexicanum; assembly: GCF_040938575.1. Classification (NCBI taxonomy): domain Eukaryota; kingdom Metazoa; phylum Chordata; class Amphibia; order Caudata; family Ambystomatidae; genus Ambystoma; species Ambystoma mexicanum. The sequence continues at coordinate 188,537,766 of NC_090924.1, read as the reverse complement.
TCTGACAAACGAGATGGAGAGAAGCTTCAGCAGCAGTGCAGGCTGCATGGCATATAGGAAACCCGCTAATTGGAGAACACCGCTCACGTGCTTTCACACAGTAGCACCTGTCGCATGCTCCACACCTGCAAGCTGAGGGGAAGGGCACCAATCCCTCCTAGTGCCAGGCTATTTATTCACACTATCACGGCCATGCTTTGGATACATCGAGTTTGGAATGCAGGCCTAAACACTGCAGACCCAATAACCCTCTCTCAAACATCCCGGGTAGTCCTTGCCATTCTATTGTGAGGGGTAGATCATAAGGTTGTGCTGCCTGTAATTTTAGCAAGAATGTGAGCGGGCTAAGAGGAAAACTCCCTCATCTATGACTAAAGCCAAAGGGCTTCTTTTCTGGACAGTCCAGTGTAAATAACTCTGAATTAAATTATCATGTTTCTCTTTGCGATATGGTCACTGCCTGTGAGTCACTTTCCATTGTGTATTGTCAATTTGTATTTGCCAATTGAAGAAAGTCCACTCGGCGCAGGGGAGTATACAGCATTGCAAGTGTGGGGGTTGAGCCACGTAAAAAGTCCTGCTACTCCCCCCCACTCATATGTACCTTGGAAAATGAATGCTAAACTGACACCCAATCCTTCCTGCCACCCATATGATGACTTGACTCTGTACCTGCTCCGTGCAACATTCAGACAAGAGTGGGACATGGAGCTGTGTGCTCCAGCTCTGCATCTGGCTCTGCCACTTATTGGGCCTGCAGTGCAGACAACAGCCTGGAGTGGGACACAGAGCATGCTCCTGCTATGCCCCCCATTGTGCATGGAGAGGGCAGAGGAGGAGCATATGGCAACACTGCTGTTCCGGATAGGTTTCCCAGAACAAAGGTCATGCCATAGTAAGAAAGGGCTAGACTGGGGCAGGCTGAAGATGTGTGGGGGCCCAATTTAACATGATAGTGTGGGGGGGCCCCTCCTTGGAGTGAAAATAGTCTGAGGTACCCGTGGGGTGTATATATTATAATGGCGACAAAGACAAGGTTAATAGCCGCCGATTATAACGAGATGGCCAGACAGCAGTGAGCTTGAACACTAAATGCCCACTGAAGAGCTCTAAACCCTTCTTTATCCATAAGGGGCTGATTTGGAGGAACCAGTGTTAGAAAGCAATGATGTGATAACACTTCTGTATATCCCGTGGGAAGAGAACATGCAGCTTGTGATGCGAGTGCTGCAAAGTGCACATTTTAAGCCCCAGAAGAAAAATAGAAAAATTAATATATTGCTAAGCGCACATTTTAAGCCCCAGAAGGAAAATAGAGAAACATATTGCTGTGTAACAAGACTGCTGAATGGCAAAATGGGGGCTGTTGCTGGGTGTTCCCCTGTGACTCGAGCCCCTTCCATTTGAAATGTTTGAAAGGGCCTGATGCCGTACTTGGGCTGCCCCCAAATGCATTCTACCCAAGGAATAACACAGATCATACTTGGTTTTAAACCAAGTATACTATGCGTTATTAGTTAGCTAGAGTGGCGTTTGGGGGCAGCCAGTCTTGTCCTTTCTTACTGTGGCATGACTTTTTTTATGGGCATCTATGATAAACTAACCGTTATTCATAGATGCCCAGAAAAAAGGTCACCAGACAGTGCTCCTGTGTGCTCCTCCATCTCCAGCCCTGAGTGCATTCACTAGTCCGACTTCAGAAATAAGTCACATAATTTCTTTCTGACTCCAGAAAGAAACGATCTGACTTCTTTCTGAAGTTAAACTAGTGAGTTATCTCAGGACTAGAGACGGAGGGGCACACAGGAGCACTGTGTGATGTCAGTGTTTCGCACATTGTTCGAAGTATACCAAAAAAAGGAGTGGAACTGTGTCCCCGGCGGTGGACATGGTAGGCGGCAGGAAGGGAGCACTCAGCAACACCTTTTTCAAGGGTTTCAGTCATGCTGGTTGACAGCCAATTGAGTTGAAAAAGATTCAGTTTAGCTGTAACTGCCATTGGGTAGTAAAGTGCAGATGTGTGCTTTAATTTCACAAAGAACAGTTCCGGAATGGTGAAAATGGTTGCAAAAAGTAGTGGAACTGTTAACATTTAAAAATAAAAGTAGTGGAATGAGGGTGCTGATTGGGAAAGGTGTCCCGCTGCCAGGAGGACAATGAATCATTGTGCCCAGCCGCCAGCACAAATGTCCCAGTCCGGCTTCTGAAAGAGCCACTGGGAGGGGGGGCAAGATGCCCCCTCCACCGCCGAAACTGCCTGCCTTAGTATGCCACTGCCTCTGCACTGTTTCAAGTGATTGCAGCAAGGGATTTATTTAGTCTGTGTCTTTTCCTGTTCCCTCGTTTTGTGCACTAGTTATAAATGAGGATATCATGTCATGATGACAGCGAGCATGGATCGATGATCACTTTGCTGCCATAAGTCCTTTGTGATTTGTATGTTGTCTGCAAGCAGAAGGGCAGCTACTGTGGGTGGGTGGCACTGAGGTTAAGGAAATGGCACAGCTGACAAAGGTGGCACTAGAGGGACATGTGGTTTGCCGGGCGGAGGGCCAAGGCTGCCCCAGCCCAACATCTAGTGAGATGGTCACAGATTGACCCTAAAGGACACAAATGCCAGGGTTGACCATTTCAAAGCCCAAAAAGGTAGGGGGTTGAGGGATTGGCCAGGTAAGGTGGGAAAAAGATGGCCTGGCCATCAAGGAGGTCACAGAGCTTAAACAGCACAAGCAAACAGTGACCATCATTTTATAAGAATTATTAGATCAAGAAGCAATCCAAACTGTGACTACACTTTCAACCAGAGAAACTGGAGTAATCAGGCTCATTCTCGGTATCCAAAGACCCCACTCAAAGATAAAACTGTCAGAAAGATAAAGAACGAGAGACCATAATTTTGAAACTACATGTACAGTGACTGATTTCACTTACGGGCCGTAAAGGCATCGGAGCTTAAATAGAGCAGGGCCATGAGGAAATGTTTAGCATCCTGCGGCAAGCTGTCAAGGAATGTGGGGATGCGCACATGTTAGCATTTCTGTGTATGTAGTATGGCATGGTTGGAATGTGACACATGGATGTTGGTTCCACCTTCACGTACGTGCACCGCATACATGTGTGTGTGTGTGTTTGAAATGTGTGTAAATGTGATACGCCATGGATGCATGTGACACAGACATGTAGGAACCTCATTGGCAGATGTGACATAGTTGCCGATGATTGCACTGTGACAGGTGGTGGATATGTACAGATGCATGTCTGTCTGTTGGTGCGTGTGCATGTGTTCGGCACGCCCCATGTTGCTTGTGAAGTCATGCCAACCTTCGGATGTTAATGCTGTTGTGTGCGTATGGATACTGCTGCCTGCTGCACGATTCCTGTCGAATTCTGCATGTGTGTGGGTTCAAATGGTATGAGTGTTGGGGAGTGTGATGGCATCTGTGAAGTTTGACACTGCCACTCATGTGCAACATTGACATGTGTATCCGACCATTGTACAGTGCCCTGGTGCCTGTGTTCTGTCTCTCCCCATCTGCAGCATCGACTGATGAAGAGGACGGAGACAGTGCTGTGGAGCACAGAGGCAGGGATCCCACCACCAGCCGGATAAGCAAGGTCCAGCTCTCCTCCCACATTGTCATCTCTTCCGGGAGTGAGGAGTCTGGTGCCGCGTCCCTTTCCGCAGCTGCTGAGGGAAGGTCCAAGAGGCGAAGGTTGGAGGTGGACTCCTCGGCAGCAGTAGGGGCAGCTGAGCCCCCACAGGGGCCTATGGAGGAAGATGGCACGGAGTCATCGAGGTTGGTGGGGAGTTTGGTTGAGGAGGAGGCCGTGGAAGGCCCATGCACGGGGCGGCATTCCACTGATGCTAGTGGTGCAGTCCAGGGACAGGAGGCAGCACAGGCTGCCGCAGAGGTGCCTGTGGGTAATCCTGTCCCCGATCCTGTGACTGCATCATCCTGCACCAGCAGGGATGCCATCGTCCAGACCCATCTTCAGGGAGGGGATGCACGAACAACAACTGGCCTTTCTCTCCCTGCGGACGTGGCAATCCGGGACCGGGTTGAGCCTGTCCTAGCTGGGGTGGCGTTGCGTCAGCGTGGTATTCGGGATGACGTGCAGGGTTCTCGTGAGGACAATGCACGTCATTTCGAATACCTCATTGACCGCGTCGGCCGACTAGGACAGGTCACCCAGGCTGGGTTCCTCTGGGTGCTGGATCTTCTAGCGACTACCTCTTCAACTGAACCCCCTATGCGCCAGTCGTCCTCCGTGCCATCTTCCTGCCCAAGTATCACCTGGGCACCCTGTGGAGCTGCCCCAAAACCAGCGGCCAGGCTGGTGGAGGACACATCCCTGCCACAGTCGGGAGTCGGAAGTCCAGCAGGGGTGGCCAACCCAGCAACTGGACCCCAGCAAGAGGAGGATGTGCAGGCATCGACCAGCAGGGCGCATGCACGGCAGCAGCAAGCTCAGGGCCTTCAACATCACAGGGGCAGGCATCGGCCAGAGGGCAGGAGGACCCTGGATTGGGAGTGTCTTCTGTGTGGCAGCAGTTGGGCCAGCGGATAGATGCGGAGTGGTCAGGGTGGAGAACTCCATGCGCAGGGCATTGAGGTGGGCTGAGTGCCTCGAGGCAACTCGCAGGGAGTTGGAACAGGCCATGACTGCATCGCTGCGAGACCTCGAGGCCCGGAAAGAGGCCCGCCTCCGGGACATCGACATGGAGTTCGATGATGCCCTGGCCCGGAACATCAACAAGTGAGCCGTTGGACTTGCCCGCCGCCATTGTACATAGTTCATTAGTGTTAGGTTTCCTTTGTTTTTTCTTTTATTTTGGAGTTCATGGACATTGCTCCACTTCGTGTATATACTTTTTTATTCATAGGACTTTTTGGTAGGTTTCCTTTTGTTTGTGGAACATGGACCATTTGGACTTCCATTGTATATAGTTGCAGACTTGTACATACTTTCTTTTTCAGTTTTCCCATGGATCAATGGTTTTCTTTTATTTGGATTATTTTTTTTTTATTGACATTGGCAATGGACCACTTTTTTATTCAACATGACGTTCATTTTTGTTTCATTGGATTACCATTTTTTTTGGTTATATCTGTCATTGTATATTGATTTTCAAGTTTGATTTCCTCTATGTTACTTCATTATGTTTTTAATATTTTTTTTCTAACTTCATGATTGGTGTTGTGTTCTATCATTGGTTTTGTGCATGTCTCAAGGAACATTGCCTCAGTCATGTGTTGCCACTGTGTGGCTCTGTTGGACATTTATGCATGGGCACGGTGGTTCTATTAAGACTGTCATGGCATGGGTAATTTGGGAGTGGGTGCTGTGGATGGTTGCTTGCTTGTACTGGGGGGCAAGGGGGATTTGGGTTGGCATTAGGGACATGGGTCTGTTTTGTTAGGACATGTTGTTTGGTGGGCCATGTGTCGGGGCCTGCTGGCAGGTGCCCGTCAATGGGTGTAGGTGGGGGTGCAGGGGGACATGAGTCGGGGTACTCAGGCCTTCTCTTGTAAATTATAACTTTGAGCCACTAGGTTTGATCAATACCTCAGAAGTAATGTTAAGAATAATATACATATGAACTAAATATGTATTGGAATGCATAACTAACATTTGACTATAACCTTTCTTTCCACTATAGGACAAATTTTGTTGTAAGGAACTGAATATTTTGCCCCTGATGAAGAGTACAACTAAACTCGAAACGATTTGGGCCTAATTTAATGTTGTTTTATTATGAATAAATACTTATTTTTGACTAACATTTGAATTGTCAAATCCTAAAATGTGCCATTTTCAGAGAAGTTACCTTGTCATAGCAAGGGTAGTCACATTTGAGAACTTTAAATTGTCCACAAAACTGAGAGGTTCAGCCTGGTCCTTTCTCTTCCATGGTGGAGTGTAGGACTACAGACCTAAAAACCTCCAATACCTAAAAAATTACAAACAGGCCTAGGCCTTTTAGATAGTGTGCAGAGGATACAGGCTTCCTAAATTAGGAAGCCATTTGTCCTTTGTTATATTGTCCAGCCTACATACCAAGGCTGAGTACTTCTCCCCTGCACCTCAAATCACATCTACACAAAAATTAAATTGCCTTTTAGAAAAAACATTAGTCATTTGAACAAATTGATGAATAAGGTGTGCTCTGTGGTTCTTAGCTCTTTCTGGAGCAAGAATAGGGCCAAGAGAGGCTGCATAGAGCTGGTCATGGAAGGAGAGAGCAGGTGTGGTGATGAAGATTGCCTCCATGTGCAGGACATGGTTTGTATGCAGTCTGCATGACAACAAACACGTATCAGTCCAACATCACATGGGTCACTCATGGCAGTCATGTCAATGTAGCCTGAACTGGCAGACAGTCATAACACATCACCCAAGCAACATACAAATGGCCTGGACAGACACGCATCACCACTCACCAGACATTGGGCCTCATTACACGGATGGCGGAGAACCATGGCGCTATTAGCGCCATGGTTCATGCCGGTAAAATACCGGCACCGCCTTGGCGGAAAGGGGAATTACCGCCCCATTCCAAGGTTGGCGGGGCGGTAATTCCCCCTTCCACCATTGCCCTTCCCCATTCCCATTTTTGCCACATAGGGCATAATGGAAATGGGGAAGGCGCTAATTACGGTACCGCAAATTGTGGTACCGTAATTAGCTCCCTGGGTCCCTTTGCGGGTTGGTTTTTAATGCCTGCAAAAAGCAGGCGTTAAATTCCCCAACCCGCAAAGGGACCTTGTAGTAAGGCGGTAAGGATTTACCAGTACCGGTAAAATACCGGTACCGGTAAACCCTTACCGCCATCCGTGTAATGAGGCCCATTGTCTCATAATCTGGCAGGTCTCCCATGCCTTGGACCTGCTCCTCTGCGATGAAATCACCAGCGATCTCCTCATGTGCAGTGAGTTCATCATCCTCTGGTGGTGTCCCACTGACAGTCACCAGAGTAGAGGCAAATTTTGCAGCCAGCTTGTCTTTTGCTCGGCGTCTGAGGTCATTCCAATGCTTAACAACATCATCTGCTGTGCGCCTCTCATGTCCCAAGGCACTGATACAGTCCGCGAGGCACTGTCAGTGGGCCCTACGCTGAGCAGGCGTATGTGTGCTCCCTGCCCACACCAGCATGTCGCGGCCGTGAACCAACGCGTAGTCCACAAGTGCATCCAGTTCCTCATTACAGAAGCTCTGCTTTCTTGACGCTTCTTCCACTTGCGAGGTGGTGCGGACCCTGAATGGCTTGTGCTGCTCTGGTCAGTAGGGACACCTGGGAAAAACATAATGGTTCACGCAACGTTCAGGCACCCCAAAAACAAAAACAAATGTGCACATGACCCCTCGGTAGCACACATGTGATGAAAAAACATCCCGCCGTACGCTGTGGCACCCAGAAACACAAAAAATGCATACGCATGGAACACGTAGGCTACTATGACCTAGAAAATGGGTTACGTGACACACAGGGGCAACTACAGTGGGAAAAATGCATGCGTGACTCACCGTATGCCTGGAAAAATTAAGAAAAACACAAGCCCGTGTGCGCATAGGCAACTCCCCCGCCAAAACAAGAAGTATGCACTGCCACCGTAGTGAACAATTCACGTGTGAACCCACAAAAATTATGAATCTTACGTGTCGGTCTCCACGAAAAGCACGTACATTGCACTGTTGTCCTACGCTGACCTTTAACCCGCACTGAACGGCAACACCCAGTATCCAGCGTGCATCACGTAACTTACGCACTTAGGTCCTTTCCTCTGATTATACGCTAACGCGATGTATCCGCACGTACAGAGTCACTCTGTTTCTGGCTGGCCACGCGAAACAACACGGTCCTGCCCACAAGGCCATTTACCTGGCCCCAACTGCCCCGAGCTGCCTCCTAGAGCCATCTGCTGCTGCAGCCCACTGTGTGTGCCTGCTGCCCCGGTGCCCTGCATTTTGGTTCCTGCTCTGAAGCCATTGCCAGTAATCCTGTTCCTGTGACCACCTCAGCTGATCCTGAAGAATCCGACTGCCATTCCATTGCTCCACAGCCCAGCCCCAGGACCACCTGCCCACCCACACCTGCCTCAGGGGTTGCCATGTCTGACCCACCGCCATCTGTGGGTCAGACAAGTGGCAACCCCCCGGCAGAGAGGCAGAGGGCTGTCAGCTTCTCTTCCACAGAAGTTGTCATCCTGGTGGAGCAAGTCCTGGGGCATTGTGATGCCCTCTTCCCTGGACCATCGCAACTCGACAAAGAAGGACGGAGTAAGATCTGGGCAGACATCGTGGGTGCCATCAACGCGGAGGGGGTGGCACCCCACGACTACCAACATGTCCGTAAGTGCTGGGAAGACTTCAGGTCCAGGACCCTCAACAAGGCCCGGCGCCTCCTCAAGGCTGGTGATGATCGAGCGAGGCACCGGGGTCGGTTGACCAACGATGAGATGCAGGTCTTGGAGCGCATCGACCCAGCGCTGCATGCCCAGGTCTTGCATTTGGTGCTCCGTCTGGAGTCGACTGGTAAGTGTTCATGTGTTCTTGTCCACCATAGTGCCTGTGTATGTTGACGTGTGGCTGGAGTGTGCACCTTGGCCTCATGTCTGGCATGCTTCCTGTACAGATGTTTGTGTGCATGTCACTGACAGTGCTGCATGTGAGTCCATTCAAGCGTGACCCACATCAATGGTGTCTGTGTTGCAATGCGTGATGCGCACCGGCATGTAACGAGGAACACATGTTTGCATATCTGTGTCTGCACTGGGGCATGCGAGAGGTGTGACACACGGGTGCTTATGTCACCATCATGGACATGCATGGTGTACATGTACGTGTGTCTGAGTAGTGAGTGTGTGACTGGCCAACCCCATGGATGCATGACACTTGAGCATCTCAATGCATGATTGTATCATGTGGCCCAGATTCCCCCAAGTGCACTGTGTCTACATGGCCTACATGGCCTGATGCATGACTGTAAGGTGATGTGCGTGTATGTGATGTGCATGTACCATGATGCATGTGAGGTTCAGCCCCTCTTCTGATGTGCCCACAGTGCCTTATACATGGATGTGAATGTTTGTTGCACATGGTATGCATGTTTGTGCATGCGTGTTGCTTGCACTGACCTGTGTGTTGGGGGGGGTGATGATGGTTGTGACGTTTGACAGTGCCACTCATGTGCATTTGCTTTGTGTCAAGCAGACATTTGTTTGGTACACTGATGCTTGGGTTCAATGTCTCCTTATCCACAGAGAAGAGGGCGGAGTTGGCGCTGTTCAGCGCCGCAGTAGGTTGCCTCCACCAGGCGGAGACGCAGGGCCCAGTCATCCTCCCAGGTACCAACATCAACCGGTAGCGAGGAGACTGGTGCCGCGTCCGCAGCTGTTGAGGGAAGGACTAAGAGGGTGAAGTTGGTTGTGGGCTCCTCGTCAGCGGGAGGGACAGGTGAGACCACACAGGGGGAATCTGATGCGGAAGACAGTGGGGAGTCATCCATGTTGGTGGTGGATGAGGAGGAGGAGGAGGCACATCAGCCCAGCACATGGGGCCCTGCGTTGGTTTTGAGGTAGGTGTGACTGGTGCAGTCCAGGATCAGGGGCCAGAGGCGGTGCAGGTCACCGTGGAGGGGCCTGTGACTGACCTTGTCCCTGACTCTGCGATTGCATCAGTATGCACCTGCGGGAAGGCCTCAGGCCGGACCCGTCCGCAGGTAGCGATGCATCCACGGAAATGGATCTTCCACTACCTGCAGAAGAAGCAATTCATGACAGGGTTGAGACGATGCAATCCGGTATTGCGATGTGCACAGGCGCCATTCGTGTTGATGTGCAGGCTGCCAATCGGGAGCTTGCACATCGTCACAATGAGGTCTGTCGCCTCATGAACTGGCTAGCTCAGCTCATAGTCACAAATTTCTTACGTGTGCTGTCCACTGCTGTGACCCCCTCCTCCTCTTCCTCAACTGTGCGCCAGTCGTCCTCCCTGCCGTCTTCCAGCCCAGATACCACCAGGGCCCCTGTGTACCTGTCCCAACCACAGCGGCCAGTCTGGTGGAGACCACATTCCTGCCACAGTCGGGAATCGAAGGAGGATCAGCAGAGGTGGTCACCGGAGCAACAGGACTAATGTTAATGGAAGTAATGCAGGTACCAAGCAGCAGGGCACGTGCACGACAGTCCCAGGGGTTATCATCATCCCGCAGGCTGTCCCAGAGGCTCAGGCACCGGGCTTTTCAGCGGCAGCAGGCTCAACGTGGGAGGTGACAGGACTCGGGGCCCTAAACATCAGGGGGGCAGGTATCAGCCATCGGACAGGAGGGAAATGTGGACCATGACACAAGGATGTCTTCTGTGTTGCAGCAAATAGGCCAGCAAATCGGAGCAGAGGGGCAGCGGGCACAGTGGGCACGACTCACCATCACCAGGGTTGAGAACAGTCTGCGTTGGGTGGAGAGGCAGGCTGGGTTCCTCGAGGAGTCTCGCAGGGAGTTTGAGAGGAGCACATGGGAGTCCCTGCAGGCCCTCGAGGGGAGAGCAGTGGCCTGCCTCAGGGAAATAGACGCAGAGTTTGATGATGCCCTGGCCGAAACTCTGGGTGAAATGGTGAGTCGTAGGACTAGCCCGCTGCCTTTGTAAATAGTTAATTAGAGTCAGGTTTCCTTTTTTTTGTTTAAATTTGGAGTTCATGGACTTTTCTCTGCATCTTGTAAATAGTTCTTTCTTCATGTGTTTCTTTCGGATTTGGATTTATGTTTTAGGATCATGGACCCTGTAGCTTTGTATATCATTGGAGCAAAACTTTTTTGGGACGTTGTTATTCACCATGGACAAACGTTTTTTTTATTAGTTCAGTTTGCAATTTGAGAGGCATCATTGGACATGGACCACTTTTTAGTGTTTTACATTTTTTTTTTCCATCAAATTTTTTTTTCTTCCATTTCATTTTCATTTGCATTACATTCCTGTTGATTTTACTGGTTGTCTTTTACGTTTATACATTTTTATACCTTGCAATCAAAGTGGTGTCTACTTTCAATGGTTTGGTGCATGTCTCACTCTTCCTTGGCCCAGTTACGTGTCCCTGCTGTTGAGCGACGTTGTTCATGTGTGTGCATACATGCATGTATGAATTTGTGATTGCCATGCCATGGGGCATGTACTGGGGAGTACAACCAATGGATGGATGTTGTGGTGCACTGTGGGGGGGGCATGTGATGGCATTTAATGGACATATGCTACATGATTGCATGTTGGGCCAATGTGTTGGAGGGGTGGGGGGACATGAGTCGGGGCCTGCCTGCAGGTTGCTGTCACTGCTGGGGGTTGGAGGACATGGGTCAAGGCCTGCCTGCAGGTTGCCGTCACTGCTGGGGGTAGGGGGACATGGGCCGGGGCCTGCCTGCAGGTTGCCGTCACTGCTGGGGGTGGAGGGACATGAGTCGGGGCCTGACTGTGGGGTATGGTCACAGGTGATGGGGGTCTGTTGCGGTGTGGACTGCCTGCAGGGTATGGTCACGGGTGTTGGGAGTGTCTCTTGTGGTGTGGGCTGCCTGCGGGGTATGGTCACGGGTGGGCTGCCGGCAGGGTATGGTCAAAGGTGATGAAAGGGTCCCTTGTGGTGTGGGTTGCCTGCAGGGTATGGTAACGGGTGATCCCTTGTGGTGTGGGCTGCCTGCGGCGTATGGTCACGGGTGATGGGGAATCTCTTGTGGGGTGGGCTGCCTGTGGGGAATAGTCACAGGTGATGGGGGGGTCTCTTGTGGTGTGGGCTGCCTGCAGGTTATGGTCATGGGTGATGGGGGGTCCCTTGTGGTGTGGGCTGCCTGCGGGGTAACCTAGCTGATCACCGCGAGACCACCGATGTGAAAACCTCCCAGCTGGGCACGGATACTATCCAGTACAGCACTTGTCCCAGACAACTCCCAACCGGGACCGCTAATATCACATTAATGCCTTGAGAAAAACCTTAAGGTTGAAAAACATGTTGGCACCGGAAAACACTAAGCATGTTGCTTTTTACAAACCTTGAGAAGTCTTTACAAAACTGAAAGACATGTCACTTGATTGACAACCCCTGCCAAACAGTGAACGGGTTACTATAATAAAACCAGCAACTGCTTTAAACACTACAAAGTGTGGAATATTACATTTATTGGATTTGAGATATCACCCAGCCAGCACCAGAGTATATCAATAGGATTTCAGACACAACAACACAACCTTCCCTAACACTTGGACTGCAGGAGCTCTGTCCTTCTGAAATCCCGCATACAGGCAGCAGGCCACAATCAAGAACGACACTGAAATAAACACCTGAAGAAAACGACTTAATAGTGCAAAGATCCACAGTTCCCATAAGCTCCAACTACCTCACCATAGCCTGTGGGGTATGGTCATGGGTGATGGGGGGTCCCTTGTGGTGTGGGCTGCCTGCGGGATTTGGTCACGGTTGATGGGGGGTCCCTTGTGGTGTGGGCTGCCTGCGGGGTATGGTCACAGTGGGCTGCCTGTGGGGTATGGTCACAGGTGAAGTCTCGGGTCTCTTTTGGTGTGGGCTGCCTGCGGCGTATGGTCACGGGTGATGGGGAATCTCTTGTGGGGTGGGCTGCCTGTGGGGAATAGTCACAGGTGATGGGGGGGTCTCTTGTGGTGTGGGCTGCCTGCAGGTTATGGTCATGGGTGATGGGGGGTCCCTTGTGGTGTGGGCTGCCTGCGGGGTAACCTAGCTGATCACCGCGAGACCACCGATGTGAAAACCTCCCAGCTGGGCACGGATACTATCCAGTACAGCACTTGTCCCAGACAACTCCCAACCGGGACCGCTAATATCACATTAATGCCTTGAGAAAAACCTTAAGGTTGAAAAACATGTTGGCACCGGAAAACACTAAGCATGTTGCTTTTTACAAACCTTGAGAAGTCTTTACAAAACTGAAAGACATGTCACTTGATTGACAACCCCTGCCAAACAGTGAACGGGTTACTATAATAAAACCAGCAACTGCTTTAAACACTACAAAGTGTGGAATATTACATTTATTGGATTTGAGATATCACCCAGCCAGCACCAGAGTATATCAATAGGATTTCAGACACAACAACACAACCTTCCCTAACACTTGGACTGCAGGAGCTCTGTCCTTCTGAAATCCCGCATACAGGCAGCAGGCCACAATCAAGAACGACACTGAAATAAACACCTGAAGAAAACGACTTAATAGTGCAAAGATCCACAGTTCCCATAAGCTCCAACTACCTCACCATAGCCTGTGGGGTATGGTCATGGGTGATGGGGGGTCCCTTGTGGTGTGGGCTGCCTGCGGGATTTGGTCACGGTTGATGGGGGGTCCCTTGTGGTGTGGGCTGCCTGCGGGGTATGGTCACAGTGGGCTGCCTGTGGGGTATGGTCACAGGTGAAGTCTCGGGTCTCTTTTGGGGTGGGCTGCCTGTGGAGTATGGTCACAGGAGATGGGGGTTCTCTTGTGGTGTGGGCTGCCTGCGGGGTATGGTCACTGGTGATGGGGGTGTCCCTTGTGGTGTGGGCATGGGTGGGCTGCCCACGGGGTATAGTCATGGGTGATGGGGGGGTCCATTGTGGTGTGGGCTGCCTGCGGGGTATGGTCACGGGTGATGGGGTTCTCTTGTGGGGTGGGCTGCCTGCGGGTATGGTCTCGGGTGATGGGAGGGTCACTTGTGATGTAGGCTGCCTGCGGGGTGTGTTCTCGGCTGATGGCAGCACGCGTGGCCCTTTCCGCTTGATTTGGCTGGCACAAGCAGGGTATGCGATTTCGCGGGGGTACACGCAGCCCTTTCCACGCGATTTGGCTGGCGCGAGCGGGGTACGTGATTTCGTGGGGGTATGCGTGGACCTTTACACGCGATTTGGCTGGTGCGAGCGGGGTACGTGATTTCGCGGGGGTACACGCAACCCTTTCCACGCATTTTAGCTGGCGCGAGCGGGGTACATGGTTTCACAGTGGTACGCGCAAACCTTTACACACGATTTGGCTGGTGCGAGTGGGGTACACTCTGAAATTTTGCACGCGATTACGATGGAGGGCGGCTGTATTTGGGCCACGGATGGCGCAGGGCCTTGCTCCGTATTGGCCATTTCTCTGGCTTTTTCCTGCGGACTGGGCAGTGTTGGGGGCGTTACTGGCACTGCTTGCTGTTCATTGTACCCCAGCTACTGATGCATTGGGAAATCCATGAATACGTGAGCCTGCGCATTTGCTGGTTTGCGCCAGGGCTGGTGCACGCGTGGTGCACGCTCCTTCTCGGCGTGCAGTGCTTTCACTGCTTCTTCGCTGGATTCTATGAATCTGGCCCTATAGTCTCAAGCTCAAGAAATGTGGTAAATGGGTGTTCAATCAGGATGCAAACAGATTTCCCTAGAAGGTTCCCTGTTGCTCCTGAAGCTTCCAAAACACCTCCATGTTGAGCTTCCAATCACTGGTCTCCCTTCAATGGCGAGACAATGGGCTTCATTACATGGAATGCGGTGAACCATGGCGCTAATAGCGCCATGGTTCATGCCGGTAAAATACCGGCACCGCCTTGGTGGAAAGGGGAATTACCGCCCCATTCCAAGGTTGGCGGGGCGGTAATTCCCCCTTCCACCATTGCCCTTCCCCATTCCCAATTTTGCCCCATAGGGCTCTATGGGAATGGGGAAGGCGCTAATTACGGTACCGCAAATTGCGGTACCGTAATTAGCTCCACTGGTCCCTTTGCGGGTTGGTTTTTAACGCCTGCAACAAGCAGGCGTTAAATTCCCCAACCCGTAAAGGGACCTCGTAGTAAGGCGGTAAGGATTTACCGGTACCGGTAAACCCTTACCGCCTACCGTGTAATGAGGCCCAATGAATCCGTGACCAGAATGCCTTAACAGAGAGAAAAATCCCCAAATTGAATGGCCCAGTCTGAAAGAGCTTTGCATCTGGGTTGTTTACACACACCTGACCACTGAACAGTTATCCTTCAACAAAGGAGTGATGCAATGGGAATGTGTATTTGTAAACCAACAGACTAGACTGAAATGAACCCTGCATTAATAAATAGATTATGCACATTAACAACTCCTGCCTTGAGCATAGTCCTTCACTCCAGACAGGACAACACCAGCCCTCATCTCTGCAGCATTACATCTGACAACCAAAGTGTGCCTGGGGATGAAGTGAATATGTCCATGCAATTCCAGAAGAGCGTGTGAGCTAGCCAGCCATCTGACACCTCCTTTGCATCATTGGAGAGTGGAACACAGCATGAGCAAGTAAAGCCTCAGTTGCCACCTTAATTAAAAACTCGTCAACACCATTTAGTAAAGTAGTCCTGGAAAGATCACTTGAATAGATGTCGAGGGCAACCCTACGATCCTTGTCAGTGCCCTAAAAGCTACTCACTAGAAGGTGTACAATCCAGGATAATTCTCTCTTGATGCCTTTCAACTTGTCCCAGGAGGTCTCAGCGCCACCTCCCTGCTGCCTACCTTGAAGTTTAAAATACAATGTTCCTTGCTAGATGCAACTCAGACTTCTTTCAGTTGATTACAAAATGTAGTGCCTGAAGCATTCAGATGACCCACCACAATTGTAACTGTGATTCTGCTGGTGGTCAAGCCTCCACCAGAATATCGTCCAAACAAACCATCAACTGACCCTGCTTGCCCTTAGGTATCCCACTATGGATTGACGGGTTTTGTGAAACACCCTTTGGCAGATGAAAGGCTGCAGGGATGACAGAAAAACTGATATAGTGCTCTCTGCCAGGTGACCTGAAGAAAACATATATGAGCCTTGAATTTTGAGACAGTCAAAAATGAATCTTTCTAATGTGGTCTCACCAACCAATCTCCTGGCCTGAACATATCTCTCAAAAGTGCTCTCATCTCCAATCTTGATATGATGAAACAACAGAAAGCTTTTAAGTTCACTGAGATTCATGCCTGGAGGAAACCATTTATCTTTGTTTCTGACCCAGAAAATATATTGCCTAAAAACGTCATCATACAGATCACTGACCTCTCTATGGGCCGCTTGGTCAACAACTTTTTCCCATACTTCCCTATTGGATGTTTGCTCTCACAGAAGCAAACATTTCTCAATTCGTGCTGACCTCACACGGCTCAGCCCAGAAATCTATCTGTAATGCCCAGACCCTTTGTAACAAACATGTTAATGTTAATCTTAATGTTAAAGGACATTTGTACCGCGCACTATCACCACCGGAGTGGTCCCCTGGCGCTCTGGCGGCTCTGAAAGAGGCGGGGAGGTTGAGTTAGTGGGAGGAAGCAGGAAAAGTGCAAGAGACCAGTGATGTGCTGTTGGCAGCCTAAGCCCGGTGGGTCCGTTGGCTGGACCTGGGGTGTTTGCAGCCGGTAGTGTACTGTTGTGCAAGACTATGGGCCTCATTACGACCTTGGCGGAGGACCATGGTGCAATTAGCACCATGGTCCATGGCGGAAAGGGTGCAATTCCGCCATGGTGGTTGGCGGACTTACCGCCCCATTCCGACCTTGGCCGGGCGGTACTCCCCAATCCCCATTTTGCCCTTCCCCATTCCCATTCTTGCCCCATAGGGCATAATGGGAGTGGGGAAGGCGTTAATTACGCCACCGTAAATTACGGTGGCGTAATGAACATCAAGGTCCCTTAGCGCCATGGATTTTAACGCCTGCAAAAAGCAGGCGTTAAACACACCATGGCGCTAAGGGAACTCGTACTCAGGCGGAGAGGGTCGGCGAAGTTTACGCTGGCGTAAACCCCTTTCCGCCAGGGTCGTAATGAGGGCCAATGTGTGTTATTGTTTTGTTGTTGCGATGTACTGAAGTTTGTGGGGATTGTTGTGCTGTACATTTTGGTTATGTTTGGTTTTGAGTTTGAGAGGTGTATGCAGAAAGGGAAATTGTTAGTAGGGTTGGTTAGTTTGCGTCTCTATCCTGAATTGAGATGCTCGGCTTGCGTAGTCTCCCCTGATGCGGCTCTGTCCTGATCTGGGTCCGACTGGTATATCAGGTTCCTTACTCCTCTGGCCCCCACCTCTATCATGCTCTCTCATAGCTCCCCTTATCCTCTCTTCATACTCCTGTCGGCAGTGCACCAGCCAATGTCAACCTCTCAGGTAGTGTGGTGACTGCCAATATCTCTTCAATTCCACATCACTGTGGTGCCTGGCGGTAACTAAGGGGCGGGCAAAAGTGTTGGTGGGATTGTCTGGGGTAGTTGACTCAGTTTCTGTGGTGCCGCCTCTGTTCCAGTCTATCCGGTGTCACCCGTCCAGGTGCCGTGGGGTTTACCCTCTCGGGTCGGGGATGTCCGTGTCCTTTCCGGCTTAGTCATCCATTTTCTGGTTTTGGTTTCCAGAATTAGGCTGTGGTGTTGAAGAGCTAGGTTTTTAGTGTTTTCCTGAATTGAAGGTGATCTTCAGTGTTTCTTATTTCTTTTGGGATGTTGTTCCAGGTTTTTGCTGCTAAGTGGTAGAAGGAGGTGCCTCCAAGTTTTTTCTTAAAGTATAGTTTGAGTTCCAGGCGGATTCCATTGCTCTTGAGCTCTTGAGAAAGCAACATGGCACTTGAGAAAGCAACAACCAATTTTCTAAACATTGGAGAATGTGACCTCATCAACACACCAAAACCTGGTTGTTCAACTTTGAAATAGGTAATCCTGCCTTCGCCTCCTCTTGGATTTCTACCCCTAAAGCTCCTCTGGTTACCTTCACTGGCACTGGGAGATACCTTTGGGGTAAATATCTTGCGCAAAGAGGTCTAGGCCTTGTCTAAGTACATGAAGGTATTGCCATAGTGCCCAAATTTGCTTATAAAGTAATCTCCAAACAACACATCCCCAAACAACACATCCCTGCAAACATATGGTGCCTAGATTCTGCCAACACCTAATTGGGATTTTACATGGGATTTTACTTCAGCAGAATGCCCTTCCTGGGACAAGGAAGCACTTTCATCACCCAAGAATCAAAGAGCATTTGCGGCACTGCACCCAATAACTCATTTCTACAAGCTCCAGTGATTTCACTGTAATCTTTACCACCTCCATCATGTTCAGGATGTCCTTGCTGATATCCCTGCAATATTTAGGGGAAAACAACTATTTTATGGCCTATCCTGGTGTCTATGCTGATTTAATAGGAACTGAAGGATGAGGGTATTCCACCCTAATTTCTGATCTGACATAGCAGTCAAACTTGTTGTGCAGAAATGCATCTGCATATGCCCCCACTCGGGGGACTGGGCAGCATCCATGAGAGTTGAGATAAATAACTGAAGTGGGAGAAAGCATGAGTCTGCAGGTCATGTCCTGCAATCTTGGGGTTTCCCTTTTTCTGTTCCATGAATTGGTCAGAGTCTACACTTGGAATATGATCTGCACCCCCTAAACTATCACCTTCTGGGAGGATGGGCAGGGACCAGGGCCTAGTGTCCCCTGCAATGAGTGGAGCTATTTACTTTGCTCTTTGAGTCACAGAGTGGCCCTCTTTGTGGCTCTTGAAGGGGGATTGAAGTACCTCTGACAATGACATGCTTAGTAATGCTTGACCCTTGGGTCAACGGACTGGGAACGGACTGGTAAGACACCTCATGCACCTCTACTGCATGATTAGAGTGCATCAAGTAATGCAAGCTCTGGAGGTAGATCCCTTGTTGTGATCAAATGACTTCTGCCCTTTAGGAGTACAACGAGTAGTGGCTAAAATCCCAACTGAGCCCACACACTTCTACAAACCAAAAGTAATGCCAATCATAAAGGTAAAACAGTTGCAGCCAAGAGATATTCCTCTTTCACCTTGTGTGGTAACATGGACGAGTTATAGTCTCAGAAGGGGTGTACATGTGAGATAATAGCAACCAAAACAGCGAACTATAACATTATTACGGTGAGGAGACTGTGTAAACAGAGGATTCCTTCCTGTGTTTTTGCCATGGTACGAGCTCTTCAATCTACCAGCAAGGCCTGCAGGTGACCTGCTTGCTCACCTGCTCGGTGTGCAACTTTACCAGCTGGAAGCTCGTAGCTTTACAAATTCAATCCAGCGCATCAGCACGTGCAGTGGTGAGTGGTGGAGAATGGCATTCTTGCAGTACTGCAATCCTGTGGTCTCGAGGTGAGAGGTGCTTTATATAAACTCATTTTTTCATTCTTACTATGCTATACTTTGTGCTGGATATTGAGGGTGAGGTGATTAAACAATGCCCAACAAGCCTAAACCCAAGACCGACTGATATAATTTGCGTAAAGCAAAAAATCAGCATGGGAATGAAAGCAAACCTATGGAAATAATTTCTGGCAAACCCCCTGAAGAACGCCCTGGCAGTATGCTGGGCAACATCAAAAGACACAATGGCAAAGACAAAGTTACAAGATTCTTTCATGCTAAAACTAGCCCACCCTCCTTAGATGCAGAAAATACTGATAATCTTGTTATGATGGAGGTCCATGCTATCCCCCGTCACCAGGAGGAATTATGGAGAATAATTGTTCAAACTTGGGTGATATTCATAATAACTCCCTACTGGAGATGTGCTATTCTCTACAGCAGAGCATAGCAGCAGTGGGGGTTCCATCCACCCAAATTAACACAGCTAATAACTCTGAAGTGAAGATAAGTCTCCCAATAATAGATAACAACACTAATGCTCAGAATAATAGACTTTCTACAAGCACAAATCGGTTTCAAAGAACGGATTCGGTTTAAAAGTCAGTGCTGGAGGACGCAGTAGCAGAACCTTTTGTTGAAATCCAAGCTTTTATGAACATCATCCAATTCGCAATGAAGATTTTGTTGAAAATATGTGGGAAAATCCTTGAATATCTAAATAATGGTGCAACTCCCGTGCTGAATCCTCCACCAATCACCTGTGGAGGGGGAAAAGAGACTATAATTAGCAGAAAAGGAAACCTAGGAGGTACTGGGTCTATCATAGCAGACGCTACCACAAATCCTGATGAGTCACCACAAGCCCCAGACCGAAAATGTCACGGTGAGAGCTGAGACTTCTGTGAATTATCAATCACGTAAACAAAGAAGATTGACACAGCGCCAGCAAGCAATCTCTAATAGAAAAAAGCAACTATCAACAAACCAGATAACAGCAACGGCACAACCATCTGAAAAAACAAGAAAAAGGGAAAATCGCAAAAAGAAGCATCTATTTAAGGACAGTGGCGTTGCCAGGAATCAAATTTAGGAGGGGCACAGAGGGGGCCAAAGACAAAAGTAGGGGGGCACAGACAAAAGTAAGAGGAGAACATGGTCACTGCTCGTCTTAGGTGGGGGCAAATGGGGGGTCACAGGGTTTCACTGGGGGGGCCCTGGCCCCCCCAGCATCTCTCCTAGCGATGCCACTGTTTAAGGATGCCGGTACACTAACTAGCTGGCTCTTAAATAAGCTCAATCCAAGTATTAGTATCAACTCAGATGAAGTTGTTGATAATATTGATGGGGAGCGGATGTCTCCGTAGATAATAGTGAAAATGTTATAGATTGCTGTTCTACTCCAGAGAGAGTATAATTTAATACTAAAGCAATATTTTGGAAGGTCTATGTGACTAATAATGATGCTAGAGTTTATAAGGGTCCCAAAAAAGATGCAAAGCGCTTCACCATAACACAACTGAACCAAAAATGAAATAATAAAAGGATCAATCGCTCTGATTTGTTGAAGTGTCTGCAACTATTCCCCACACTACAAGTGTTAAAATCAGAAGACTTGGATTTCGTGGAGCTGTTTGAATGTACTAATCCTAAAGTTACACAAGTACACTGTTGCAATAACAATACGGGTGACATGATTCGAGAGAGAACAGTCTGAGAATGTATTGAGATTGGGTGTGGAACTAGATGTTGATGAGAACAAGTGTGATCCTACCTATCCCTCTAAGGATCCAACGGGGTGATGAGTGGAAAGGAAACCAGTAAAAGCTATGGTCTAAAGCATACTGGAGATGTATCAGTTGAAGAAATTCAGTGTGGCTTGAAGTGGCTTGCAGATTCCCTACCCTCTGTAACCCAGAATCAGCTGTGAGAATTAAAGAGAATATCTTGGAATATTAGGGGGTATAGTCACCTGTTGGGCAGCAAAAAATCATCAAAACTATTACTTGAGAGTGATATATTTATGTTTCAGGGATGCTGGCTGCTACCAAACTATTACCTGGATGATTACCAGGTGTTCTAGTCTTGTGATAATAAAGGGGATTACGGTAGACCATTTGGAGGCATGGTGGGAGTAAGCCTAGTGTACCTGGCAAAAATAATACAGCTGACTGCATGTGATGATAATATTTTGGCAGTGGAAGTAGAGAGTATGGGCACTGATGGCAATGTAACATTACTGGTGCCTAATATCTATGATCCCTGGGTGGCTCTGACTGAAACCATCTTTGATACTATTACGGACACATTTAAAGAGTTGATTTCGGGTTGTGAAGGGGAGTTTTTACACCTGGGGGCGATCTAAATGATTGATGTGTCAGTTAGCATGAATATGAGGTGACTATAGGTATACAGAGTGTAGGCACTATGCTTCAGAGCTAATCAAACAAACAAGGCCATCTCTGGCTCCACTTTCTAAATGATTGAGAGCTAATGATGATTAAGGGTCGTGCCATGGGAGATTGTCCTGGAAAATACACGTGGTCCCATTGTAATAAGAATGCCACACTCGATTATCTTTTTGCTAACCGCGATTTATATAATTTAGTAAAGGGGATGTCCATCTATCCTAAAGTCTTTCGTCATCACTCAATTCTTTCAGTATGCATTACTAATAAACAAAAATGTCGGAATCAAGAGAATATAGGAGCTATTACTGTCAAGAATTCGGGCAGCAGAATCTTTTGGTCCAATGAAAATCTTGAAAGATCTAATAGATTTTTTATCAATTTGGATATGGGACTATATTTACATCTTGAGATGCTTGATATGAATGAGTTTGAAAATGGTATAGCTACATTTACTACTGAAATAGCCACATATAGAACGAGGCATGCTGACTGCGATATCCAAAAGATGGCTACATATGATAAAACTATCAGAGATCACAAAAGGTACATGCAGAGAGATATATGCTATATAAAAGAAAGTAACATTGATTCTATATTTGCTTATAGAATGATCAGGGTAATCAATAATAAGTACAGAAACTGGGTTAGATGGTGGCACTACTTGGTTTGGAATTTGGGACCTAGAAAAAAATGATCCATACTTTAAAATCTTAGGAATACTGAAAATATATGGCAACTTTTGGGGCAGGCCAAAGGAAATACCAATAGAAAAAATGTAAATACGATAAATGAAACCCGATGGCTTCTATACATAAAAAACTATTTCCAGCAAGAAGAAGACCTAATTGAAATCAAATCTAACCCAGTTGCCAGTTGTGTATATTTCCTCGGTTCAGATACAAAGTTGATGATATTTTATGGAAGATTGGGCGATTAAAATCTTCAAAAGCACCCCGGTCGAAAAGGTAGGCCAGTATAGTCCTAAAGAAAAATCCAAATAAGTGGACTAGAATCATAGAGATTCTATTCAGAAAAGTGTTACAAGAAGGTCTAATACCTACTATTTTGTAAACTGCAATTCTGGTACCAATCTACTCGAAGGGTAATTGCAGCGAACCAGAACATTATAGACTATTGTCTATGCTCGATCCAACTGGTAAAATATTTGCGTCCTTCTTTTTGGATAGACTCCAAAAAGGGTTTGAAGCAGCCCAATTACTGGATGAATTCCAAACTGACTTCAGGGCTGGATCGGCAAACATACAACCTCAGGCTAAAGGATTTGCTGAATGAAAGATCTAGGAAGAAAACCAACCCTGGGCTATACGCATTATTCACAGATTTTCAAGCAGCCTTTGACTCGATAAGTAAGCAGAGGCTGTGGCAAAAATGATGAAACTATGGCTGCCCATTGCACATATTGCACGTTCTAAAGGTACTATATAGCAATACTACCGTTCAGGTGAGACTGGAGGGAGGTGGATCCATGACAGAATATGTACGTACAAATAGAGGGATTAGGGAGGGTTGCATCTTGGCTCCCCTCCTCTTCAGTCAGTAATTGGCAGATCTCCCGAAGCGCTTAAGCACTGTCATGAACTGTGCACCTAAGATTGATAATGATCATGTTGAGTGTCAATCATACGCTGACGACCTTGTGGTCCTTGATCACACGTTCTCTGGTCTATAAAGATCGGCCAGGGAACTTTGGAGATATGCGGACGAGAATCACCTAATTATTACTTGTGGGAAAACATAGATAATGCTGATCTCTGGTGGGAGGATCTCAAGACCAAGACTGGTGATCTCTGATACAGTTATCGAATATATAACGTACTATAAGTACGTGCGAATTGAAATTAGTGCCAGACAAGTATTTTTGTGATTATATTATGACTAGGCATAGCAAAGCAATGCAATTAACGGCCTTAGTATCACATTTCACTAAATGAATGGGGGTCTATTCGCTGGAAGGTGCCGTTCGTTTCTTTAAACAATGCTAGAGAGCATGTTAATGGAGGATATGGCATGGCTACAAACGGTGGAGGGGTGATTTTGGAAAACTATAATGGGTCTACCGCAGTGAATCCCTATGAAGATACTGCGACTTGAACATGGTCTTATCTCCATGGAGGCCACTGTTCTGTTGAAACAGAGAATACTATTCATTAAGGAGTAACAAGTGCAAGAGAAGTCACATGAAGGACAAACAAGGCAAGTTAGCATGCCACATGGGGAAGACGATGGCCTGTCTAACCCTCAAGAAGAACACCCTAGCCCTAGCCAGGGTGCCTGTCCCTAGATAGCAAATCATGCATCACCTATCTAAAAGAGGATTGATCAAGGAGAGTGTCCCTAGGTCTTATCAATTGTGTGGGCAGGACTCACAACAAATATTGTAATTACAACAGAAGAAGTAACATTACCCAGTGTGAAACCACCATTTGCAAATTCAACAGCAGGTTTTGTCATTAAATCTTGCAATGAAACAGCTGTCAAGCTGAACATATGGTTGGTGGTGCCATGGGAATTTCCATATTACATTTATTCACCCTAAGGCTACCACTTATTAAAATGTTGGTGGTTTGTGTGTGAAAGAAAAAGATCAGTGAAACAATAAAAACAGTAAAAGAACTGATCCCAACTCTAAGTGGGATACCCTTAAAAGGCTCACTCTGCGTGAGAAGAATGTACAGAACACAAGGAGTATCCCCTCCAACACATGGGATATCTCATAGGGTTATGTAAAACACCATAACCCTAAAAGGAGGTCGACTGGTTTCGATGGTGCCAACAGTTTTAGACCATCTTCTTCAGGACTGGCGACTTGATGGAAAGATCAATACAGGTTCCAGTATGTCTCAGATAGAGACTGACTGGGCGTGCTGCTCCGTTCCCTGTGAGGGAACATAAAAAAACAACAAGGGGGGCGGGCCTTAATTGACCAGCAAACTAGTCCACAATTATAGCAATCCACTGACAGGTGCATACTCACTGTCTATAGTGAAAAACGTGTAAAGGTATCCAAAGCAAAGTGAGTAGTGGGCATATGACTATGCCGATATTTATTATGTGGCTAAGCCTATGTATATTGTCCCAAGGAATACTAAAGGGCAAGGGGGGGTTTAGGGAGAGGGTGCAAGCAAGGACTGTGTACTCAACCGAGCTGCCAAGCATGCTAGTGCAGTATTGGGGGGAGAAAGTATAACCCCCTAGTGAGCATCCTGTGATGTGAGACAGGAAAAAGCGACCAAACATGTTGTCTCACCTGGGATGAAGCAACCGAAGTATCAAAAGGCCAGAATGTGAGTGATTTCTGGGCCAGCAGCACGGGCAGAGCTGCGAAGAGACATAAGAAAAAAGAGAGACTAATGTATGGAGCGTTCGGTGGTTAGTGTGCTTCTCTAGTTTGTGATCTGGCAAAGGGAGACTTGCTGCCCTCGGCAGGAAAAAGGAGCAGATGCTCGATGGAACCGCTGTAGCAGGAACGTAGCCGTAGTGTGGATTACGGATGCATTTGTGAGAATAACACTCTTCTGTGTTTGACACGGTGGGTGGGGCATTGGGCGTGGCTCTGGCTGGTGCGCTTTCCGATTGGATTGTGCATGTGGAAAACGAAACACCCTTCCGCATTTGTCTCAAATGGCGGAGGTGTGTGCCCCTCCGTGGGTATTTCTTATTGGATCTTATTAGGCCAGCACCATATGTCCTGTGTGCCCTGATTTGACCAGCTTGTGACAGACCCACTTGAGAGCCCCCCCATATTCCACACTGCCCTTAACCTTCCCAGCAAAAGCACAACATACCCCTTTTTGTCCCGGACATTTTGCCAAGCAGTCCGACAACCTCTCTTGGACATGCACTCAATAGTGGTCCTCGCAGTAGGACCCCTGGCCCGATCCCGGGTCGCACCAACGATCACCATCCCATCGTCACGCCATTTGTTGCTGTTAGGCAGAATCATATGCAGTACCCTTTGGGAACACCACACACAATTAAGACTACAAGTGACAGTACAAATTCACCTTTGGTACAAGCCTGTACTACACAGTAAAGTGGTAGCGATGGCTGAGCAGCCAGACTTATATCAAGAGTAAAGTGAGCAGTACCAATAGGTACACAAAGGACAGCAGTTACTATGGTTCAAACAAACACTGACTCAAGGTTTCTGAGTAAAAGAATATACATTTATTTACACATCAGTTGTAAAACAATTCACCAAAGTAAAGCAGTAGAAAAATCACACTCTTAATATACTACACCCTACCCAATAGATTCTGGACAAGTTAAGCTCAAAATGAAGTGTGAGCAAAATGGCACTCCAGCAATTTAAAAGGGAGGGAAAGACAAGGTTAGACAAAAGTTGAGCAGCACCAACAAGTAAGAAAGCAGGGCAATCTAGAAAAAGTAACTACAGTGAGGAAATCAAATGAAGAGGCCTGGGCCAAAATCAATGGACCAAAGTCTTTGCAGAGGATCACACAGTTCAGGGTGGTTCGTGGTTAAGTCTTTGCCAAGAGTTCAGAACGAAGTTGGTCGGAAGAAAAGTTACTTTAAAGAATAGAGAAGGATAAGCCCTCGGATTGGCGAAAGATTTCAAACACTTTTACCACAATCGGACAGAACGAACAACCGGGTTTGAACACTACCTTAAATGAACAAGAAGGCTGTAGCTGAGGCAGACGTTCCTGGCAGGTCCTGCAGGCTCACGGTTCCTGAAGCGACTGTTGGACTGACACGAAGTAGGAAGACTGGAGGGTCCTGCACTGCCCAGGGAAGAAACCAGCGGCAGAGCGAAGCAATGAATAAAAGGTGCGCTCCTTAAAACCCAAACATGGTCCGGTTCTCCTGGCTATCCGGTTCACTGTAGCTGTGGACAACAAATTCGACCAGAGGAGGGAGGCCTTGCTTGCAGTTTGGCAAACTGGTCGGTCCCACCAGCTCAAGGGGAGAAGATTCCTTTCAGATCTTCCCTGTCATCGAAGTTTAGAGATTCGGACCTGCAGCAGGGCTTCACCGGGAGGTTCAGTCATGGTAGAGGTCCTCTTCTGTCAGCTTCTCTTCGGTTCTCTTGATCAAGTGGCGACTCTGCCTTCTCAGTCCCAGAGACCTGCTTTTTATGCAGTTTTCCCCCATTCACACAGCCTGGCTGTCAAACACACAGAAGGGTGGCTGTCATACAGAGTGCGACATGGGTCTCCAAGAAGACCCTGTAGAGGGAGTCTCAACCCCCTCCCTCACATCCTGTCCCCCTCAGACATTCAGGTGCCTAAGGAGGGCTTCTGTGCAGAAGCCCGCCAAAGGACGGCGAACAAAGGAACCAAACCTGGTTTGGCACGCAGAGTAAAGCACGAGAAAGACCTTTACAAAAAGAAATGGTGAATAAACCCAGCCAGAACCAAATGAAAGTAAATAGGGTCCAGCGGGTTTAAGTTTGAGGCTACTAACTTAGCCTAAAACAGTACCAAGGCTATTTAAATAGACTGCAGTAGGAAGAATAGGGTAGATACCACTGCCAACAGCCAAATCTTGAAGAAAGGGGAACAAAATATTGTTCCATGAGAAACAGACAAAAAGGGATAACTATTAACCCTTTCCAGAACTCTATGTAAGATAGTTTGTACTGGGTCTGTGAATTTAAAAAGACTACAAAGTCAATGGAAACTTTACATGTTCTGGGAGATAGTAGTCAGTCCTAGAAAATGGAATTTAAAGTGGGAAGTCTGAAAAAGACGACCCTGTGTCACTGCACTAAAGGTGCTGTGTAACACATAGTAAAAAGATGATGCCTCTGGAGTAGGTGAGGCTCCACAGTCTATGATCACAAAAATGTTAAGCACACACAGCAAAACACATGTAAGAGTGGGAAAAAAGGCTCACACTCTTACCAGGTGAAAAAAATAAATCCTATAAATCCAGCAAAGCTGCTGAGGGACTCTGTAGGTACGGGAAATTGTCCATTCTGGAGAATTCTCCCTAACACTCGCTCCTCCCAGAGTAAGGGACAGGAGGATTTAATCCACTCCTGGATGAATCTCTTCACTCTAGTCTGTTATTTACATCCTAGAGAGACCGTCAGCATTTTGGTGGTGACATCCTGACCTGTGCTCAATGGTGAAATCAAACCCTTGCAGGCAGATTGACCATCTTAGAAGTTTTGGGTTCTCCCCTTTCATTTGCATTAACCATCTCAAGGGTTGGTTGTCTGTCTGAATCACAAAAGTAGATCCATACAAGTATGGTCTAAACTTCTTCAGAGACCACACAATGGCAAAACACTCACGCTCTTTGGTTGCCCACCTTGTTTCTGGTTCCTTCAGTTTCCTACTGATGAAGCAAATGGGGTGCTCCCTACCTTTCTCATCCAGTTGACTAAGGATTGCACCTATACCTGTATTGGAGGCATCTGTCTGCACAATGAAGGGTTGGTGGTAATGAGGAGCTCTTAGGACTGGAGTTTGACAAAGGGCTTTCTTCAGGTTTCCAAAGGCTTGAGTGCACTCCTTATTCCATCTAACCTTTTTAGGGAATTTTGGAGAGGAGATCACATTCAAAGGAGAAGCTATGGACCCATAGTTCTCAATGCAATTCATGTAGTACCCAATGAGACCTAGGAAGGCTCTCACTTGGGTTTGAGTAGTAGGGGTGGCCCAGATTTGTACAGCTTGTACTTTGCTAGGCAATGGCCTTATTTCACCTCCTCCTACCTCATGACCAATGAAGACCACTTTGCTTTGACCAATTTGACATTTGCTTGCCTTTATGGTCAGATGGGCCTGCTCAAGAGCCTGCAAAACATATCCTAAGTGATCAACATGTTCTTTCCAAGTAGGGCTGAACACTGCAATGTCCTCCAAGTATGCCAGGCAGAAGTCCTCCATACCAAGCAGAACTTGATTGACCATCCTTTGGAATGTAGCAGGCGCATTCTTTAATCCAAAAGGCATAACCTTAAACTGGTAGAGGCCTGCTGGGGTTGAAAAAGCAGTTTTCTCCTTGGCATGGTCTGTCAGGGCTGTTTGCCAATAGCCTGACGTCAGATCGAATGTACTGAGGTACTTGGCTGAACCAAGTTTCTCCACCAGCTCATCTGTACTTGGTAAAGGATGGGCATCAGGCTTTGTGACTGCATTTAGAGCTCTATAGTCCACACAGAATCCCAACTCCTTGGATCCTGCCTTTGGTACTAGAACAACTGGACTAGACCATGGACTGGTAGAGGGCTGTATAACCCCGAGATCAAGCATCTTGTTGACCTCTCCTTTGATGTGGGATCTCACATGTTCTGACATTCTGTAACCTCTGCTTTTCACAGGTAAACAGTCACCAGTGAGAATGACATGCTGGCCCCAAGGGGTCAAGCCTGGTGAAAGTGAAAACAGGGAGGCAAACTTATTTAACAGACCCTTGCACTCCTCCTGTTGTTCAGATGTCAGATTAGAAGAGAGGGACTCAGTAGGTAAGGGAAATTAGCCATTCTGGAGAATTCTCCCTAACAGTTGCCACCGCCACAGCATACTGATGCCCGGGGTCTTCTTGCATTTCCATGCCCAAGGCCTCAATTATACACCTGCATGCATATTTCCAACATTCACCCTATGAGTGCCACCAGATTCATAGCATGCACTAAGGCAATCCTACGCCTAGACATGAAGACCCCTCCCAGTAAGCATGTGCCTCGGTTCTTCCACTCTACCTGGCATTCTACAATAGGCTGGATTGCTATAATTGTGGACTAGTTTGCTGGTCAATTAATGCCCGGCCCCCCTTGCTGTTTTTTTGTGTTCCCTCACAGGGAACGGAGCAGTACGCCCAGGCAGCCTCTATCTGAGACATGCTGGAACCTGTATTGATCTTTCCATCAAGTCGCCAGTCCTGAAGAAGTTGGTCTAAAACAGTTGGCACCATCGAAACTGGTCGACCTCCTTTTATGGTTATTGTCATAAATCCCCAAAGTATCTTATGAAAAGGATACAGTAACCAAAAAGGATACAATTGATAGGGGTCTTCCGGATCCTTGAATTCACACGATTTGATAGAAGTGTTGTCAATTTAGACCTTCCAAATGATAAAGCTCTCTAACTGGTAAAACAGGCATAGAGAAGGATCACTGGAAAGGGCGTGGGAGAGTAATAGGAAGGCAGCCTAGGAAAAATAAAGCATAATGAGAAACAATCTCAACTAACCTCTCTGATAGAATGGCAATAATGCAAATTCCAACACTAACCTGTAGGCTTAGAACTGGAGTATCCACCAAAGTCAATGAAGAAATCCAGGAAAGAAAACCAACGACAAAGGAGGGAAGGTTAGTAAGGGAGATTTATCCCGAACAGCACGAGGCTCTCGCTAGATGCCGGGTTGGTGCACCACAGGATAGTGTCCATAGTTCTGTGCACAGACACCTTCAAATAAAGTTGTAGATACACCTTCCTTTCCCACCAGGAACAAAACAAATTGAAATGAGTCCACCTGTTATTTCCTCACAGGTTCAAATCAACCGCGTGCTGGATACACGCAGACCAAGTACACGCAGCCAGGAGAGCCGCGCTTGAAGAGTTCCGGCGTCCGTGTGTGATTTTACACGCGAACCAGGTACACGCAGCCAGGACAGCCGCGCTTGAAGAGTTCCAGCTTCCGCGTGGGATTTTACACGCGAATCAAGTATACGCAGCCAGGACAGCCGCGCTTGAAGAGTTCCAGCGTCCGCGTGTGATTTTACATGCAAACCAAGTACATGCAGCCAGGACAGCCGCGCTTGAAGAGTTCCAGCGTCTGCGTGGGATTTTACACGCAAATCAAGTACACGCAGCCAGGACAGCCGCGCTTGAAGAGTTCCAGCGTCCACGTGTGATTTTACACACGAACCAAGTACACGCAGCCAGGACCGCCGCGCTTGAAGAGTTCCAGCGTCCGCATTGGGATTGAAAGCGGAAACTTACATGCAGACAGGAAAACAGCATACAAATGAAACAGGAACCCACGTGTGAGAAGACACGCTCACAAAATCTGCTGAAGGCAGATACAGGAGATCGCGTGTGAAGGAACACGTCGATGAAGGCCAAAGAAGCAACTGACGGGATGCGAGGACGCAGATGAAAAGTCAGCTACCAAGACGCCAAAATTTTCAATCAGAAGCAGCGAGCCACGTATCCACGCTGCTTATGAACGTTCTGCCGTAAAACACATGACAATCCTGAATCACGTGAATTCAACGACGTGAATAATGCAGACGTCGTTTTCCTGGTAATACATCAAACAATCAAACAACCTTCATCTCGAATAAAACGGTCTAGCAGTTCTATGAGCATAACCCATTCTGCGTACAGACGGAGTTCCAGATCCAGAGGTGAAATGTCCAGCATGCATGACAGTTATGGTGTTCTACATAACCCTATGCGATATCCCCATGAGTTGGAGGGGATACGCATTGTGTTCAGTACATTCTCCTCACGCAGAGTGAGCCTTTTAAGGGTATCCCACGTAGAGTTGGGATCAGTTCTTTTACTTTATTTGTTGTTTCACTGATCTTTTTCTTTCACACACAAACCACCAACATTTTAATAAGTGGTAGCCTTAGGGTGAATACATGTAATATTTAAATTCCCATGGCACCATCAACCATATGTTCAGCTTGACAGCTGTTTAATCGCAAGATTTAATCACAATACTTGCTGTTGAATTTGCAAATGGTGGTTTCACGCTGGGTAATGTTGCTTCTTCTGATGTAACTACAATATTTTTTGTGAGTCCTGCCCACACAATTGATAAGACCTCGGGACACTCTCCTTGATCTATCCTCTTTAGGTAGGCGGTGCATCATTTGCCATCTAGGGACAGGCACCCTGGCTAGGGCTAGGGTGTTCTTCTTGAGAGTTAGACAGGCCATCGTCTTCCCCATGTGGCATGCTAACTTGCCTTGTTTGTCATTTATGTGACCTCTCTTTCACTTGTTACTCCAAAGAACCGTGTAGGTTGTGTTACGATAACTGTCATTTTTTGCTTTTTCTTATTGAAACAAGCACTGTTGTTATTTTGGACTATTCATTAAGGCTATGACAAACCCAAAGTGCCCACTATTGCTTACTCTAGGACAGGAAAGGAGACTGATCGGATGTGAAGCACCTTAAGTAAAGGCTGTAAACAAACTATTTAAGACCATAGGATGGCGACCTGATTGGGAATGATATTTATATGAACGTAAGAAAAACTTTGGAAAGAAAATCAATAAATGGGATTGGTGCTGTCATTTCGATCACTTAAATGAACTGAAATCATATGCTCAGGATGCAGATATGGTAAATCAATATACAAAACCCCAACCGTATCTGCTACTTTGTCCTTCCCCTGAGGTGCGTGGATTTATATTCCTAATGTGAATAAACCACTTACCATTGTTGGCTGTTCTTGGTCCCCTGCTGAAACTATTGCCCGATAAGAAAAGTTGATGTATGTGCTCAAAGCTGCATCTCCCAGAAAAAGCTAGACATGTTCTCTCAGAATGCTGTGAACTGGGGGCTGTTTATATGTGCTACCTGTGTCCGTTTGTGCATGTGTTGGGCTCTATTAAGTACTCTAGTTTTTGGGCTTATTGTTTAAATTCTACCTATAATAAATTGCACCTCACACTTTATAGAGTTTGGATGTATGTCTCTCCCAAATTGATAGAGAATGTTTTTAGTATTTTTAAATTAAAAGTATATAAGTGTGATAATGATTGAAAATAAGGATTTGGTTTATGGCTTAAGGAACAATTTCATATAGGTGCTGTTTGAGCTTAATATTTGAATTTTCGAATGATATTAACTGTCATATATATGCATTTATGAATGAAATGATAGCAATGCATTAATTGTATTAATGAATGAAATGATAATGTTAGAATTTGTATGTTCTTTTATTGTAATGTGCGAAAGATTCTGTCGAACTATACAATATTAAATTAAATAAATAAATGAAACAAAAGAATGATCAATCAAGGTTCTATAAAAATATGATGAAGATGAAAGCAAACAGAGACCGCAAAGTCTTCTTTCTTTAGAAGCTGCACTCCCATCAAAGATCGAAATCCAAAAAATAAATCCAGCAATAATTGCTCGCCAAAAGGTTCAAGCGTGGGAAAACAACAGCAAACGACTGCACAGCAACAATTTTGCTTTTAAAAATTGAAGTTTTATTTAATAAATCTTGCAGTAAAAAACGGCTTCCCAGTGGCAAGGAGGCTAACTAACGCGTTTCCCCACACTCCTGTGGCTTGTTCACAGTAACTCCACCCTGTTGTGGGAGCTCTTTTAACCCATGACACACCAATAGACACAGAAAAGGTAACTTACAAAGATGTGATTTTTTGCATTAGGCCATTTTATAAGGTGCGAAAGTGCATGTGTATCATAATATCTACACGGATAACATTTGTTCCCCCTTCTATTAGGTTTCACGCAAGGATCTCTAATGTATATTCAGTATAATTAATGTTACAATTTATAATAATTTATAAAATATGGAATAAAATCTTCAATATTGCCCACATGGACTATTCGAGCAATGAACATGAAATCACCGTTTTAGTGACGCTGTCTATAATAATATAAACATGGATAAAATACACGTTCTCAAGTTCTCAAGAAGCCAATAGGCAAAGATGTAATAGTAAAGGGCAATGGTATGATGTTATGCAATTCTATATATATAAAAACCATTTTATAATAAAGTGCTAGTGCAAAGTGCGTCATAGCAGCCTAATACGATGACCAAAAAATTGAATTTCAATCATCAATTTAAAGTGCAAGTGCTTTACTAAATCCAATGTTTCTACATAGCATAACATTACCCTTAATCTGCTAAAGCTGGAAGGCCCTCATGTGGCTACAGTCAGATCACCATGTTAGAAAGGGTATTTAGCTGATATGGTACCCAGCATCAAAATGCATCTCAGTTAAATTATTCAAATATGAACTGTGTATATGGGTGTCATATAGGGAGAAAAAAAATAATAAGATAAAAATAAAAATCAAAACCACAAAAAACCCATAGCGGAAAGGAAGGCAAGAAAAGGCAGAAAGATTTATAATGAAAGGAAAGGAATCAACATCAAACTTCAAGGCAGAGACGGTGAGTCTCCCTGATCGATGAAAATCAGAGACAGAGCAGCCAACAAATATAATGGTTTGCTGGGGCCAGGCAACATAGAGATCAAATGTACATAGTAAACACCACGGGTGATGATTTGAGGAGCAAAATAACACATTTTAAGTTCCCAAAAAAGTGTACAGCTCCTCGTCAACATTGTGACCCGTCGGGTTTTTGCTCTCAAAGTCTATGATATATCTGGTCTCCTCCTGTCATAGAGGTTTCTCATTATCACCTCCTCTCGGGCCGCTGATAACTTTATGGACACCAAAAAACCTCAGAGTACTAGGATCACCATTATGAAACTCGGTGAAATGTTTTGCCATGGGATATGCATGGTCCTTGTTGACGCTTGCTCTGACGTGTTGCAAAATTCATATTTTTAATTTACACTTAGTGCTGCCCACATACCATTTTAGGCATGGGCACTTCAGGACATATACCACAAATTCAGACTCACAGGTGATCTTACTTGCAATTTGTATTTGTGTCAACAGAATAGGGTGAGTATAACTGTTGCTGTTGGACGCATATTTGCATGCTTTACATTTGTGGCATTTAAGGAAGCCTTTTTGTCCATCTGAAAGCCAATTGCTGCCTGTGGACACCTCTTCAGTAGCCATGTAACTTTGAACCACTAAGTCTTTTATGGCCAAGCTTTTGCGAAAAGTAATATCTGGTCGTGCATTTAGCATATTGCCTAGGTCTTTATCCACCTTCAGAACCGTCCAATACTTAGTGATGATATTTCTTATGATGGATGAATGGCTTCCAAATGTCAGTATTAGCCTGGTGGTATCTTTATTTGTACTGTCCCGGAGATTAGATTGAGATGTCGTCAATAAGGTTTGTCGATTCATATCTCTGACCTTCAGGTAAGATCTTTCAATCACCTGTTTAGGATACTTCTGTTTCAGGAAGTTCTGAGCCATGATTTTGCTTGCTGAATCAAAGTCTTTTACATCACTGCAATTACTTCTGATACAAATAAATTCTCCATACGGAATGCTCCATAAAAGACTTTTTGGATGTGCGCTGTTTGCATGGAGTGGGATATTAGCTCCAGTTGTCTTGCGATGCAGTTCACACCCAATTTTTTGATCAGTGATTTTGACCTTCACATCCAAAAAGACGATAGATTGTTTACTGTGTTGCTCAGTGAATTGTAAATTCAATTCATTAACTTTGAGGAATTTGTCAAAGTCTTTCCAAGATTGAGCTGTGCCGTTCCATACAATGAATAAGTCGTCTATGTAGCATAGCCACAAAATAATTTTGTCGGTGAAAGTCTCATTTCCTTCAGCCCATACCACAGTTGTTTCCCCATTTCCCCATCAAAAGATTTGCATAAGCGGGGCAAATGTGGTGCCCATTGCGGTTCCCTAGATTTGACGAAACAATTCTTCATTGAAAAGAAAGACATTGTTCTCTAAGCAAAGTCTTACCATTTCTAGGATCATGGTAGAATGGTCGAGGTAATTGAGAGAGCGTGTTTTCAGAAATATTTCGCATGCCTTGATGCCATCCTCATGTTGTATGGATGTGTATAATGATACCACATCCATAGTGGCTAGCAGGTATGTAGGTTCCCACGGTAAGTCATCAATTTTACAAAGGAAGGCAGTAGTATCCTTTATGTAGGAGGGCAGTGTGGAAACAAATGGGCACAACGTCTCATCCACAAATTTAGACATATTTTCGAGTAGCGAGCCGCATAATGTGACAATTGGTCTGCCGGGAGGTTTGGAAGAATTTTTATGAATTTTAGGGAGGAAGTATATGGTGGGAATAGTAGAGTGTTTGGTAAACAGAAATTTCACCATATCCTCATCCAAGATTCCTGCATTTTCCCATTTTACTAAAAATTCCCATATTGTTTTTGCCATCTGTTCAATGGGATTCTTCTCAAGTTTTTCATAACATCTGGAGTCGTTGAGCAGCCTGTAGGCTTCTTTAATGTAGTCCACCTTATTCATCAGGACAATGTTACAGCCTTTGTCCGCAGGTTTAATTATACATCCATCCATTTTACATATGTTTGACAAAGCATTGCGTTGTTTCCAGGACAAATTACTTTTAGTATACTTGTTGTTTTTTCGCCTTTCTTGTTTAAGATCGTCGATTACTACATTGGAGAAAGCTTCAATATGTACATTCTGGGCACTGAGAGGGTTAAACTTGGATTTACATTTAAGTTTACTTTTGGAAGGCCAGTTTTATTTAAACAAAGGAATTATCTAGCTAACTATTATACATATATGAAAAACACAAGTGTAAAAGATGACAGCAAATGCAGTACAAGTCTGTGTAGGGGCTCTGGCACTGGATACGTTATTAGGGCAGAAAAAGGCAATAATTGAAGTTATGTACAAAGATATGTGCTTTATGAAAAAGATGCACACATAGGCTTAACCACTCTCTAGGGCCCCAGCAATGGACCAGGGGGATAAGGGCTCTCAATAGTACCTGTTTCCGGTTCTTAGTCAGTTTCAAGGGGTCAAGACAGGCTTCCAAAAGCAATATCACATACCACACAGTTGAGAAGAACGGAATACAAGAAACAATTTACCTGCAGAGCGGAATACCAACGCCAGCAGGGGAATTATAAAAACTATAACACTGAAGAGTACGAAAATACAGACATCAATGAAGATCGTCTTCCCCAGAGGCCTCTGCAAAACTGGAACATCACTATTAGCAGGGACCTACCAAATCTAAAATCAGTCGAACTAAACCAACATAACGAACAGAATCAAAATGAGAGGGACCATAAAAGATGGGATTGTTACCGGAAGCGTTAGCCTACCAAAGAAGATCCTAGCAATGAAAAAAGTCCACAGAACCAATACAGATCCAAACAGAACCACTTATAACAGAGCTAAAAACCAATTCAGTAACTCTGGGATCCTGGAACACGCAAGGCTTTTCTCACCTCACTGAACCGACTCTCCTCTTCTGGATGGTTTCGAGATAATTACTTCACCTGCCACCAAAGGCTCAAAGGGAAGACCAGCAGCAGGCCTGCTGATTGGAATACGATCAGGTAGTGGCTATAAGCTTGAATCTATAGTCAGGAGAGACACATTCTTCTTGGCCGTAACGATCTTGTGAAATCAACCACACATGGTATAGATGAGAAAAACCAAAGCCCTTCTATTGTTAATTAGTACATATTGGAACCCAAAAGCTCAATCCGACAAAACCTTCTTAAACGAACTTGAACATACTATCGATGAAGCGACAGTCAAAGAGAACATAGGTCAAACTGTTATATGCGGAGACATGAACGCAACCTGCCCACGCTCCACAAAAGACCAGGGAAAGAAAGCCAGAGACTTAGCGACCAACGAGCCTGATTTCGACAACAAGATTACGGCGGCAGCCCAGAGAGGAACCAAGCTAGACCAGCTCCTATTATCCTGAGATCTCTACAACCTTCAAATCACAAGGTCAAAATAAAACTACACAAAATCGACTTTGGAACAGGAAGGCTTGAGAGCTAATATCGACCACATTTATGTCTAAAGATCCATTCTAGCGCTAGCCACCAATCTTGAGGTCAGAAGAACCATTAAAAACGATCACAACATCCTACAAACAGGCTGGGAGATTCCATCAACACCCTCACCTACCTACATGGACCACCAGATACAATCAGCAAAACAGGCTACGAGCCTAAAACTGACTAGCACAGCACTAACAAACTTTGCAGCCAAATACCGCAGCGATAAAGGGGCTATAACATCTACCCCGGATCTGGGAAAACTAGACTACAGACCATTACTACAACCATTCTTGCAATTAAGAAAGAAGAAACACATGCAAATCACAACTCACTTACATTCCAGGAATGAGCTGCTGGTTGAAAAAAGAAGATCCATGATACAAGCAATAATAACGGCCAAGAAATGGCCGACCACAAAGAATAAACTAGCTGCAAACAAGGCAAAACAAATCTATAAATCATGGCTGAAACACAACAGACTCATGCTATATCAAGATGATTCGAAGGCCATGTTAAGATGCCTCAGTGGAAAGAGAACTAAAGACTTCTGGTCCCTGATCGACAATACAGGACATCTAATTCAAGACACGCTAACGAACAATGTCGGAGAGCAAAAATGGATCGAATACTTCTCAAAACATTTTTGCAAACCTGAAACAGCAATTCTGTATAAAGACCCTCTGCTCATTACAACATGGCAATTGGACTACAATCAAGAATCAATTGAAGACAAAATCAAAAAGTTAAAATCTTCACGTGCCCCGGGACCAGACGGGATAACAAATCAAGATCTTAAAAGCAACAGAGAGACCTGGGTCCCCCTAATAATGGACATCTTCGACACATGTGTCAGATCTAAGAGCATTCCACCTTCCTGGAAATCATCTAACATAGTTCCTATCTACAAGAAAAATGAAGAAACAGATCCATAGAACTGCCGCCCAATACCACTCTTGGACGTGCTGGGCAAGCTCATCGACTCTTTCTTGCTGGACAAGTTCCGATCCTGGCTAACATCTTCAGAATGCTGAGACCCTTTCCAGTCAGGCTTCGTTAAAAACTCACGGACCCAAGCAAACATCTTGACATTGAGTGCAATGAAGGCCAAAATCCTGGACGGCGGACTGGGAATATTCCTGGCTTTTGTGGACCTAAGCCAAGCGTTCGACCGGGTAAACAGAGACAGACTTTGGGACAAACTTACAGCATGGAATTGTCCCAATTCAATCCTAGATCCAATCAAAAGCCTTTACTCAGGGACCACAATGCGAGTTCGACTCAGTGGTGCGGGCCAGCTATCCAGAGAAATCCAAACCTCAAGGGGAGTGAAACAACGCTCCCCGTTAGCACCTGCATTATACAATGCCTACACGGGCGATATTGGGCAACACAAGGCCAATCTAAGGATCTTCACGCCTAAATTAGGCAATGACAAAACCAGCCGCCTGCTCTACGCAGATGATATTATCCTTCTCGACCACACGGCAATTGGTCTCCAATGTAGACTAGACAGGCTACAAGAATACACAAGGGCAAACGACCTGGAAATTAACACCAAAAAAACAAAAATCTTAATCCTGGAAAAACTTTGTAAACAAAAAGAATCTGAAAGATGGTTCATTGAGGGGAAAAAGGTGGAAGAAGTGACATCTTTCACATATCTAGTAGTGACCATCAACTGTAGCCAGCAAGAAACCAAAATGCAGAAAACGCTTTGGGCTAAAACAAAACTCGCGACAGCACAAGCAAAGAAAGTCGATAGTAAATATGGTTGATTCTCAATGTAGGCGGCAATCAATTTTTACAAAGCTAAAGCTACACCGGCCAACACTAAACCTAATGCAATCAACACCAATTGCGTCGATAAGATTAGAACAACTTTGGTCTCCCTCAAAGAGACAGTTATGCTAAAAGGCTTGATGTTGTACCGAAAAACCAGAATCTCAAAATTTAAAATATTTGAATTAATCAGAGAGGAAACGGGAAACAAACGAAACAAGATGCTGACAGCCTGGGCCAAGAAAAACAATGACTACTCCAAGAAATTGGAAGCTCGGAGACTGAGCTAGAAGAAAACCCCAACAAAACAAAATCCATACTAAAAATCTGGGACTGGATTCAAACTCTTCATGACACAGCTAAAAACAAACTCACTCAGCATCTTCCATTAAACTTACAAAAAGTCAATGAACCAATTGAATACTGCTAAAATTCACAGATAAAGGAACTCGATCAACTTTCCTAAGAATTCGCTTAAACCTCCAAAAAACTAACGCGATACTTGCGATTCAAGGAATCTCTAAAAACAATACATGCCGCTTTTGCAAGGTTGAAGAAACTGTGGAAACTCTAAAACACCTACTCCTATCATGTAGACGAACCACATTAAATAGACAAACTCACATGGGCCACCTGTTTAAAAATGTCATTACCTTAGACGAACAACACTGGTGGGACCACTTGATGAGCGGCAAAATGACGAAATCAGTGATTTCAGTGGTTAAAAAAATGTAATAGTCTCTATCTGGATGCTTTCATCACAAAAGCAGCGGAAGAAGAAGAACCCACACAGTAAAGGAGTGAAGCGTGACAAGGTCCTTTCAACAAAATAACTTAAGGACATAAAATCAGAAGTTTACACATATCTTGTAAAAACTGCAATGAACAGTTAAACCAAGAATAATAAAAAAATAGCAATATTTCGAAGCTGGCAAATCTTGCTGATCCCACAATGCGACTTATCGTCCAGCCGGGTTAGAGCAGTGCTGTGTGCAGTTCAAAGGGAGTGATATGCTTCGATGGATCACCAGGAGCGGTTTGATGATTGAGTGTGGTTCGAAACGATGAGTACCTCTGTTTCGAGTCAATGAGTGATGTGATGCTCCAGCAGTTTAAGTCAAGCTGTGAAGCAAAGTCCTGGCGGTTTGGTGCTTGATTCGATGATGCAGTGGTTCAACGTCATCTGCACAGCGCGCTGGTGCTCGTGCCAGACAAGTGACAAGCCTTGGCAGGGTTGATGTGACATAGAGCACGTTCGAAGTTGAGTGCCAAAGGCAGCACAGTGGGTCCTAGTGTTCCAAAAGCTGACCACCATTTTTGTTGGTGCCTGGAACAGTTTTTTTGTCCGAGTCATTCTAAGAAAGAGTAAGGTACGACATCATCGACAAAAAGCAATAGTGTACACTTTAATTGTCCATTTTGGGGTTGTCGTCATCCTACCCGATTCAGACTTATAAAGACAAAAGCAGTGTAGGAAGCGCTACTTATCTATAAGCGGGTGGACTAAAGACACCAGAACACGCACTTGAACACGGTTGTGGAGTTATTAAAGGGCATACTCCCCTCTAGTGGATGTGAAGCCTTACTGCAGCAGAGGGGAGCCTAAACGTTATCAGGTGTGCATTAGATTGCAACCCCTTCTTACCAGGTGCAGGTGGCTACCTGTCTGCAAGGATGTGTTCAACAGCATTTTTCTTCTGCTGTATTGAACACATGATCTTGATTTCCTATGTTGTTTTAAGCGCATGTGCGTGTTAATATCGATTTCACAGTTATTGTGTTTTATTCTTTGATTAATGCACATGTTGTTTGTCCGTCGTGCATGTTGCTTATTTGGAAACCACCGTAGCAGAAGGTACACATGCCTAGCACAACGTAAGCATGCGCTGCATTCTTGATCCATGGCAGAGCCTAAAATGTGACTGTCAAGTTATTATGGAAATCAAATACAAAGCGTAAACAAGTCTGGGAAAAAATGTTACTTTTTCCACTGTAAATCACGGTTCTATTTTTTGCTTCTCCCAGCTCTTTCTTATTCATTGCAAAATGCAGGCATTAT
The DNA here is from genome assembly GCF_040938575.1 of Ambystoma mexicanum. Lineage (NCBI taxonomy): Eukaryota > Metazoa > Chordata > Amphibia > Caudata > Ambystomatidae > Ambystoma > Ambystoma mexicanum. The sequence continues at coordinate 188,496,768 of NC_090924.1, read as the reverse complement.
ATCACACTGGGGGAAATTAAAATTATATTCCATTTCAATCTGTTCGTAAAATTTGTGTTAAAATGTTTCCCTCATTTTGAAATACCCAAGCTAGCCAACTATTCCTAACCCCAACATCCATCAATGGGTTTTTGGCGTTTGGTACATTGGTTAGGTAGCTGCTCTTGTAGGTTTTTTTTATCCTGTTTTTATCAGATTGCTCACATTAAATAACACACCTTCTGCCTCATTATGAGTTTGGCGGTAATTCAGTGGTAAACATGCCAAATGTTCTCCACGCCGTTTAGAGTTACCGCCACTCAGGCTTACCATAAGATTACAAGTGTTGGTGGGGTGGTGTGAATCCCCATTTATGGAAGCCATAGGTCTCCATGGCAATTTTGGTGGATTTACTACGAGCGGTAATTCTGCCTCAGTGAATCCCACACATTTTGGAGACAAGTGGAGGATTTACTGCCAGATTTTTGTTGAAGGTGAATTGCCCACCTTTCCTCCAAACTCAGAATTCGACGGGCCTGGTTCAAATGGAGGTAATTCCGTTACCGCCCAAAAAAGTGTTTGCAATGGAATTACCGCCACTTTTTTTACTACAGTGCCAAACTCGTAACGAGGCCCCTCAAGTATTGGAGTCAGTTTATGGAAGGTTTCAAAATGAACTTCAGATGGTTCAGCATTATTCGAGATTCTTACCCTTGCCTTCTTGTCTATGTGCTACAGCCTCCCCCCACCAGAATGCACTGTCATGTGAAACATATCTACTTCCAAAGGACCATTAACACAAGGTGATGCACCACAACTAGATACCTGGCACGCAAGAATGGGAGGGCAACACATCACCACCGCTTAATGTCATCTGGGCATGCAAAAGAGGTGCAGGGGCACATGAAGGATAACAAGCAAGGAGGCTGTCCTGTTTGGGGAGGATGTGGACCCCCAAGCACAGTGATTGGCGGGACCTACCACCAGCCCCAGGCAATGTTACAGTGAGGCAACACCACAATACGCCTGCACAATCTCTACCAGTACACTGAGAAAAGGTGACAGCCCACTTTATTATTCACCGTGCCACCAGAATAAGTGCTTAAGAGGATGCAGCAAACGCACAAGGAGAATGGTGGAGGAGTCACTCAACCCAGCCTTTCATGCCATGTGTGAGGTGAGCTCATTGAAGCCATGCCGGAGCTGTGCAACCAGACAAAGGGCCACATTATGTGTGGGCTCGCACTATGTACTTAGTGACATGGTAGAAGGCTGGCCTAGCTAGGGAGCTGAAGGCTGAGTTGAGATCCAAAAGAACTGTGAAGTCCATAAACATACCCGTGCAACCTACAACATGGGAGTTCCCTGTGCCAATGTCCCTCGTATCGCCAGAACCGCTTGCCAGTGAAGATGTAGGCCAGCCCCACTACCTCTGCCTCCATTCCACTGAGAGACTGTTCCACCATCACTCCCCTGGCGGCAGAGGAAGCTGGACGAGAGGGCATGATGAGCCTGGCAGGAGGACTATCAGGCAAGGTGTGGAAATGCATTTGTGTTGGGTGTGTGTTAACCTCTTTTTCAGATGCCTCTTCATGAACATGGCATTGGACATTTAGGGGCCCGGATGTCGTTGGGCTGACAAGTTGCGAAGGAGAACGAATACATGGCTGTTGGCACTTGAGTTCCTTCTTTTAGAAAAGTAGGCCGTGCTCCTTTCTGTGTCATTCCATAATAAATTGCGCATATACCTTGATGAGCTGTACTTGTAGAACTAAAACCTCTACCTTATAATCTTCCTGTTGGTGGCCATTTTAATTCTCAACGTTCACAGCTGTGTCTGAGGACAGCAGCTGATATAAACACGTCTAAAGTACATACGTACAACACTCAGCATCCCAAGCAGTACATTCAAACCAGGTTTAAATGCGTGCTTTTGCCATTACAGTACGACACAATCTAATATTTCATCATAAACCTCCTTAAAACATTTCAACACATCTAAAATCTATGAACGTTACAATAAAATTGCATTTCTAAAAATACAGTCTGTAGTAGAGCTGGTTTTGGGCAGAGAAAGCAGACGCTGGCACAGGCGGAAGAGCCAGTCAAATCCCTTTTTTTTCCCGAAATTCCCCACAGTGCCCAGTTTTGCCCAGATGGAGACAACCTATCGTTTCACGGTGTCTCTACTCGATTAGAAGACAATGATACGCTACGCAAGAGGGTGCACGGTGCGATGTCCACACTAGCAGGAGTGTGTGTGTGTTCTGTTGGCAGCTAAATTCAATAGGGGCCTTCAGTCATGAATACCTTTGACCCTAAGTAGATTGGGCTTAGAAAAAAAACTTGATTTGCATCTCTAATGATTTATGAAGGCAAGAGCACAAGTAGTGAGTGGGGTCCCTCTTTTGTTCGCTGGCCACCTCCCCTTTCAGTGGGAGAATACATATACGAAATGTGAAGTACACCTGTTTTAGGCAAAAGTGGCCATTTCATCCAGGTGCGGTCTTGATATGATGTGGCATTTATAACACGCCTGTACACAAGTGTTTCTAGGCGCTATACAAGTGTTGCTACCTTCCAAAGATCTTGCACAGTAGGCATTATAACAGACTCGCGGTGACTAGGCTCATCATATAGGGCTTTCACCTGCCAGCAGGTTTCCTTTATCCGTTTTGAGTGACATCCAGAGCTCAGTCTCCCATTGCCATGTGTGAGGAGGTCACCCAGCCCCAACATTCAAAGTAAAGAAAAACAGGCCTGATGGTTTGCTCACGCACATGGCAAGGGAAAACATGCGCGCCCTGGACATCAATGGGCACAAGGTACTTGGCAGTGGTGTGAGATTACAATATATCAGAGCATACATCCTGAAATCCCTATGTCATCTTCCAAAGCGTTTAAAACCCCACTCCTCAAGTGCACTGAGACCTTTTCTGTTCCACGCCAGTGCCCTTTTGCTGCCCGTGATCCGCGTGACCTGTGGCAAAGGACAACACTCCAGGTGGCGCTGTTCACACATGCTGTGAATTTCTTCTGTGAAGAATTGTGGCAACGGGCAGGAGCATCTCGGGCCAGGTTCCCTAAAATGGTGGCCATCTGGAGCAGTGGCCTTCACAAGAGTGCCCATTAGTATGCAGGGGCAAGAACACATGCGGGCACACACTCAGAATCATCCACCAGTTTGAGAGAAGCATTTAATCATAATATAGCACAGCTGAAATATTGAAATTCTTTTTTAGAGAGGAGACATTTCTTGGCACATTATAGTCTTGTGACAAACATGTGACAACCAAGGTCAAACAAGCTGTAAAACACTAGAAGGAAACATAGTGAATAGGACCCACAACTCAGCTGATCAAATATGAATTATTTAGTCGCCATATTACACATCAGGTGAAGCAACATTGCAATTAAGCAACAATAAAGAAGTCATTAAAAGATTGAAAGACTTATTTTATTTGAGTATAAAGGTTACATATAAAAAAAAACATGCAAAGAAAGGGGATGGTTGGATTTTAAAGAATGCAAAGGGGAATATAACACATAACGAGCAATATATTTTAAGTGGCCCCTGACTCTTTACTTGCATTGCCCTCTGGGTATCTTTATGAACAGAGGCAACTATGAATGTAGCGTGTTTGATTTCTAAGTTAAGAGCAGACGTTAAGACAACAGTAAAAGAATGATTTCCTCGGAACGGTCCCAGATAGAGAAACACAAACATATACATTTGGTTTTCTGCCATCGTGATGTTTTTAAATGTTTGGTATACATTAAGGTCAATTATTTCACCTTTCATAAGGATAACTTTTTTAATGTTGCACAATCAAGACATGAAAACCAGTGGGATTGAAAACACACCATTGCTAAAATGCTGCAAAGCCTTCCCCTTTTCGAGCGACTCTTGAAAACAAAATGTCTGCCCGGTAAGAAAGATTGCGTGGCCCAGCTATACGATCTTGTCCTTGCTAGTACGCGCAACCGCCGAGGCGAAGCCAGGCCTCGGAGGAGGCTTGCATTTCAGTCGGCCCTTCTCGCGAACACATTGCCTGGCTTGTCTTGATCTTCTTACTGGAGCCTGTAGTAGACGAAACACAACAGGTGCACTGAATTATTGCACAAGGACCGATCATCGCTTATCTACTCTAGAGATATTAATCATTTGCCTTTAAGGATTGAGCAGTCAGATCCATCTGTGAAACCAGAGGAGGTGGATCATCATAAGTTTGGTGATAACAGTAATTCGGGTGGTATTTGCAAAATGGCTGCAGACTTCAGAATTACTGTCCATCAGATTCAGGGTTTGGAGATATTATGCCCCGGTACATTGGTAAATTCCTCCTGCCTTAATTCTGCACACCACGGGAGGAGGAAGGTGTTTTTAAAAGGCCCCACAAGTTTTTTCAACATTTTGTTATCTGTACAGACGGGAATCTGATGTGCTTCCCTACAATACAATTAAAACAACATATGCATTAGGCTATTGAAAGGAGTGAAAAGTTTTCCTTCCCTGATGGCCCCCACAGCCTACATAATGCATTCAGGGTCAAAATTATTTTCATTTATTTAACAACGTACATTAGTGGTCTGAACCAATACTGTCCAATAACAATTTTCACCATCACATTGAAGGTGGAAGTGGAGATTCAAAAAAAAAATAGTTTTAGGAGGTTTGCACTGGTGGCAGTGATATTGATGGAATTCTGATGGTAGTATTCCAGCAATACCAGTACCACGAGGTTTAAACTCTGAATGAGGTGGATTTGCAGAAATACCTCCCATGGTGGGTATATAATCTACTAGCAGTGCATCTGCAAAAAACATAATGCATCATTATTATTATCTTCGCTTTTCCTGTTCTGTTTGAAGGCCCACCCGCCGTTCTGAATGCAAAGTGCTCTTGGCTACTGTGACGGATCAACTTCCGGGGCACCAGTGGTCCCGGGATGAATATCAGTTTCTAAACCATCAATCAGCCCCACACGTCTAGTATACCAGAAAGAATCCAAACAGATTGGACACACAAGTCAATTATAAATGTCCTTGTCCAATTTTGGTAATGTGGACGGAACGGTAGGCTTATCTCTGCATGATCGCGGATCATTGATTAGTTGCAACACAGCGAAAATGAAATCATTACCCAATGATAGAAGGGACTGTCCAGTCAAGGTTGTATACACATATCTACTTAATTATAATCACAACAGACAGTTCCAGCACACTACACAATACAAACCACCCTGTAAAGGATTGCAGAGGACAGATAGTTTCAAGAAGGAAAGGGGATGCACACTGAATACTGACAGCAGGGTAGTCGGTAAAGCAATCAGTCGTAACTGTGCAAGGTTATTTGGTCTCAGCACCAAGGGAGCAATGGGTCATAAATGTCATTAGTGGTCGTCAGAGAAGGACCTGGGGGACAGAACCACAATGTAACTGGTGCTTGGGGTGTTTGCGATTCTCAACAGAGTGGAGTCGGTTCCAGGACGCTCACAGCTCCTACGTCAGAGTTCAAGCCAAGAGACAGCTGTGGGTATCAGGAGGCAGGCAGTTCGGCAAGCAAGGCTGGATGGACGACTACGGACTGGCTTAAGCTGTGGTGGCTCGGGTCAAGAATCATTGTCTGTGTGCTGGTTGGAGGATCTGGGAAGTTGCTCTAGGCGTCTCAGATGGCTTTAGTGACTGCAGCGTGACAAGAGTCAGTGGTGCAGCTGGTTCGACTGCCTCAAAAATGTCCTTAATAAAAGGAAGTGGGTTGATGCTTTTCGTGGCACTCCTACTAGCTTCTACGCTGGGCTTGTGTCGTCCTTTAATGCGGATGGCCCAAAGCGGAGGAGAGTGTTTGCAGGCAACAGCCTTGTCCTTTGTTCAGGTACTCTCTGGCACTTCCCACCTAGGAAGCTTGCTGGCAGAACCTAGCAGGGCATACTGTGTGCTGACTGGGTACCGGTTCTGGAGCTGCTGGTCAGGTCCTCTAAGTTTGGCAATTCCCTTTGTTCTCATGGAGATGTTTAGGGGAGGGCTCTTGCTTCCCTCTTGGAAATCCTGGCCTTCCTTCACTGGCGGAAGCTGTAAGGTAGACTGTCCCTTTAGCCAGGGTCCAAATGAGTCCTTCTTACTCCTTTCAAAGTTGTCGGATGATCTGCCAAAAGAGGGGCCCAACCCTCTTTTAAAGCCAAAGGGCCCCAGTGATTGGTGCAGGCTAAGCCAACCTTAATGAACCAATCCTGGGTCCCCACCAACAATCTTCTGAGATGCGTGAAGTCATAGCAAGAGGGCTTTGCAACAGGAAAGGTAAAGTGGTGACAACATGTACTACTAAGTCCCACCCATCTTCCTGTCTGTTGTGGATCAAAATGTCTCTCTGGTTAATTTAGCTCTCTGTGGTTCCTGATTAAAAGCAGCTGGTCTCTCTGGAAGCAGCGGTCAGACCAGACTTATGATCGCCGCCAAACCACATTCTCATACCTTCCTGAATGGGGTGCCCCTGCAGGAATGACCACTGTAAACAGTTGTCCCAGGCATGACATTTTGCTGCCCTTGAAACTAAGAGGCGGGAGCTGACTTCAGGTTGACACAGATGCCTATCAAAAGGGTGTTGGGTGTCCTGTCCTTTGTCAGCCCTGCGACCAGGTCTTCCGCTGGCCTGCTTCAATTAACTTCTCATCAGTATGCACTACCACCAGTAGGGCGGACAAAGGATAGGGCAGACCCGTGGAGCCTCTGTAAGTCAATTAGGCTGGCCATGGCAAGAGGAAGGTTTTGCCTCCCCCTTCTTGAGATGCTTTGATGTACCTGTGGCTGTCGCATTCTAGCTGAACATGACATGAGGACTGCTCCTGTAGGCTGTGTCCACCCAGAGTACATGTGACTATGTCCTTGTTGTGCAGCGAGCATAGGAAAATGTGTGCAGATTAGCCCCACACATTTTCCAGAGGTTGAGCTCCCATCATTCAATTTCATTACACAATTTCAAAAAAGCCCAGGCGAGTGCACCCTCCCTGTGCGGATTGTCGAATTCCTCACATGCCCCTCAGCCTCAGCATGTGAACCACTACCCTACTGAGTGTCTGGTCCATTATCAAGGGGATAGTACAGGCTGAGGCCATGTGCCTTTCCATGCTGGGGGCTTGGCTTGTGCTGGATGTCCATAGCTAATCTCTGCAAGGATATTGCCCACGCAAAAGGTAAGGGTTCTCCTCTTGCATGGCCATTAACCATTGCAGAGGCCGGTGGTCTGTCTAGATCATAAAGTGAGACCCAAAGATGTAGGGTTTCAGCTTCTTTACGGCCCACATGACCGCATGTGCCTATTTTTCTATGACAGCCCAGTTCCTTTCCCATTTTGTCAACTGACTGCTAATGTAGGCGACACGTTGCTCTACTCCTTCAGAGCTCTACACTGCTTCAATCCAAAAATCGCAGGCGTCTGTCTGGATAATGAACTCCTGACCATAGTCTGGCACTTTCAGAACTGTGGCCCTGCACAATCTATCCTTTAAATCCTGAAAGGAGGTTTGACAGGATGGGGTCCAAGTTACCTTCTTCGGCATCTTCTTGGAAGTTACATCATTCAGAGGCATGGCAATGGTCCCATACCCCCTGATGAATTACCAGTAGTACCCGCTGAGTCCTGGAAAGACTCTCATCTGTGCCTGTGTGGTGGGGATGTCCCAATCCTTCACAGTCTGTACCTTTGCTTCAAGAGGTTGTTTCTTACCTCCACCGACCAGGTGGCCTAGGTAAGTCACTATGCCCGGCGCTATCTGGCACTTTGTGGCCTTGATAGTCAGACCTGCATTCTGCAGCAACTGAAGCACGTGTTTCAGGTGAAATAAGTGATCCTCCCAGGTGTGGCTGAAGACAGAAATGCCATCTAAATAGGCAACACTGAAGTTTTCCAGTCCCGACAAAACCTGGTAAACCATCTGCTGAAAAGTGGCATGGGCATACTTCAATCCGAAGGGCATCACAGTGAACTGATAATATCCTTCCAGGTTTGAGAATGCTGACCTCTCTCTCACTCCATCTGTCAACCCAACCTGCCAATACCCTGCTGTGAGGTCAAAGGTACTCATGTACTTGGCAGCGCCAAGCTTGTTAATGAGCTCATCTGCCTGAGGAATAAGGTAAGCATCTGTCTTCGTGACAGAATTGAGCCCCCTGTAGTTTACACTAAAGCAAATGTCAGTCTTCCCACCACTGGTCTTTTTAGGGACCAGTACCAGTGGACTTGCCCAGGGGCTGTGGGATGGCTCTATGACTCCAAGGAACAGCATCTTGGAAACTTCCCCCTTGATGGTGTCCCTTACCTTATCAAACACCCAGTGAATCCTACTATTTGCTGGCTTTCAGTCTCCAGTATCCACATCATGGAGAAAATAGGCAGATGGTGAGCCAAAGGAAGATTTTGTGACAGATTTGCGTAAGCTGGCCAACCGCTGTAACTTTGGTGAATTGTATAATGAATACTGGCGGGATCAATTTAGCTATGTTTAAATGAGCATAAAATAAGGGATGAGATAAGGGGGGAAGGAAATCCCAGGATGGATGAAGTTCTGCAAATAGCAAAAAGGATTGTAGATATGATGAAATGTGTGAAGGAACTGGAGAGTAAGGATAAGGATAACAGTCTGTACATCAACTGATGCACTGCCATAAAAAGTGAAGATAAGAGGATGGAACCCTAACGAGAGTAGAAAATTAGGTTTTTGGAGGAGAACACAGAACACAGGAAGACCGAAGACACTGGTAGTGGATTTTTGCCAAAAAGAATTGTGAAGCAAGGAGGAAGAGAAATACAAAGATGCTTCTGTTGTGGGAGTACCTTTCATTTTGCACATTCTGGGAAGTGCCCAGTGTTAACTTCTAAATGCATACAATGTGGTGGAAAGGGGCTTTTTGTCCAAAACTGCCATGAGAGAGGTATCATTTGATGAGGAACATGATGAGGTCTGTGGAGCGGTAGATGCAGCAGGATGTGTTCATTTTTTGGTAAGCCAGGTTGGCAGCAGAAAAAGGAAAGGAGTAAACCTCATGCACAGGTCAGAGTCAATGGTATACCCGTACCCATGTTGGTGGACACCATTATTGATTGGAAAACCTAGAAAAAGTGTTTTGAAGGGGAAAGTTCAAAGCTTGTGAAACCGAGTGTGCATGCTAATGCCTATGGTGGTGTGAAAATTAACATACTGGTGGAGTTTAAAGGGTAACCTGGTTATTTAGGGTGTTAGATCAGGGCAGATGTCGATGTAAGCGAGAGCGGCAGATGCTTGTTTGGAGGGTATGAATAGACTGAAATGACCATCATGCTAAATCCCAGTGCTCCATGAATGGTACTAATGGTGGGTGAGAGCAATTCAAACAGGGTGGAGGAAAGATTTGCAGATGTCTTTGAGGACAGATTGGGATGTCTCAAAGGATACCAACATCACATTTGGAATAAAGCTGATGCCGAACCTGTTGTGGGGAAGGTGAGGAATATTCCCATCAATCTTAAAGAAGAAGTGACGAAAGAGTTGGAATATCTGGGAGTAATTTAGCAAGTGCAAGAGTGTGAATGGGTATCACGCATTGTTGTGGTGGGAAAGGCTACCTGAGAAATTAGGCATTGTGGTGATCTAAGAGGACTTAATTGAAGTGGTATAGTGGATAAGTGTCCTCTCCTGAATTTTGGAGAGACGGTCAGCCTAGAATGTGGGGCCAAGGTATTTAGTACAGTGGATTTAGCTTCAGACTACCATCTGGTGAACGTGCATTAGGATTCTAGCAAGTATACCACTTTTAGTACTGCGGGTGGGACATACAGGTTTCAGAGAAAGCCATTTGGGCTTGTGTCAGTGGGGTATTTTTTCAAAGAGTAATGCATGCTCTGTTTAACAGGGTCAAAGGGGTTTTATGACTCCAAGATGATATCTTAGTGACGGGAGCTGATGAGAGACAGCATGACCATAGAGTGCTTAAGATTATCAGGGAGGTTGGTTTGACATTGAAGAATGAGAAGTGCAGGATAAGTGTGGGGGAGATTTTATATCTAAGACATAAATTAAGCTCACAAGGAGTTGGGCCTACAGCAAAGTTAGTACCTGCCATTGCAGGATTGGAGAGGCTGAATGTCATGATCTCTGCTTCCAAAAGGTCAGGGTTTTCCCAACTCCCTTGGAAGCAGATCCATAACCCAGGTTCCGAGTGCCAACCAGTCCCAATTGGGACCTTTTGGACCCAGTCCTGGCGCCAGTGGCACCAGGCTCATAAATATGCCCAGTCCCAGCGCTGGAAGCGCCGGGCTCATAATGCTTGGGTGGACTTACCTGCAGCAGACAATGCTGCTTACTTGCCTGCCAGTTGAGCCTCTGATCCTCTTCTGTTTGGAACTACTTTTCCTGTTGGGTGGGGCAGGAGCCACTCCCTAGATTCAGAACACTGGAACTCTTCTGGAAAGCAGGGACTCTTTTCTTACCTAGGCGTGGCTGTGGAAGGAGACACCTAAGCACTACAGGAGGCTATTTAAACCACACCCGATGGATGAATCTTGCTTTGCGTTATTCTGCATCCTCTGCAGCAGAACGCTCATCGTGTCTTCTGCATCTGATCCTGGGCCTAAGGAAAAAGGCTTACCATCCTGAATCCAGTCTTCAGCAACACCTATAAAGACAAGAAAGAACAGGTTAGCATTACGGTCTTCAGTGACAGCTCTTCACTTACCTGGTCCATCGGCTGTCACCAACGCCTCGCGCTGCATTCCGGCATCTGAAAGACAAAGGCTTACCTTCTCTTCGTGCGCTCCGGAGGTCTTCACACTGCATTCCGGCATCTGAAAGACAAAAGCTTACCAACTCTTCGCACGCTCCGGAGGCCTTCGGCGCTGCATCCCGCATCTGAAGGACAAAACAAGGTGCGTTTAAAGACATTGGGGAACTTTAATACTCACGTGCCATTACTCCTTTCCACATCTAACCCAGTGGGTATTCCGGCACCCTGCAGCCGCTCCGAACTTGTACCTGCAAAATAAAAAGACAGTTAGAGCGCATCGTGAAGCAGGCAATAAGCGCTTACTTACGTGCTTCCAGGCGCTTCTATTCATCACACGGGCTCCATCTTCAACTCACTTCAGCCCGGCATCCGCCATCGCCGGAACCCTGCAAAACAAGAAACATCATTACTAAAGACTTTAAAGACATTGGAATTACTCGAAACTTACCGTTCGTGCAGTAAACGACGGACAGCAGTCCTCTGAAGTCAAGAGGCCTGCTCCCCTTATCCAGTGAAGAAACTGGCTACAGCACCCTGCCCCGAGGCAGATGGAGAGCACGGCGTTCACTTACCTAAGGTGAGAGCGTTAACCTTTGGGGTTCTACAGGAGAAGAGAAAGGGAAGAAGAGAGAGACATTCAATAACCCAGTTCCTTAATCCCATATTTTCTATCTGCAGACATCTTACCCTTCAAGTCAGACATACAGTGCACAGAGGTCCAGCCCAAAGAGCCAGCCGTGTGTTACACATCACCTTTGCAGATACGGTATACGCCCAGTCAAGACCGGCGCCTCTACGGGAATCAGGTGAGCGTTACAGAACGCAAAGCCTTCCACACAACTCCCGTCCAGGCGCTATGGAAACCTCGGATACCGACCAGCTAGCCCAGTTACTTGGGGAACTAAGGGCAGAAGTGCATGCAGCCCGTCAGGAAACGAACGCTCTAAGAAGGGAACTGATTATTTCCAAGGAGCGAACAGATGATCTCGCTAGACAATTGCTACAGTCACAAGCCGGACAGACCCCGTTACCCGCATCTGGGGGAAATCTTCCTTCTACATCCTCTATGAATCCAGTGCAGATCAACCTACCTGGGAATGTACCTCTGGCTCCGCCCGAACGATTTTCTGGTGACCCAAAGAGGTTTGCAGTATTTATCAATCAGTGCCGGTTGCATTTCTTATGCCGGCCAGCAGCCTTTCCAACTGATCAAGCTAAAGTAGCTTTCGTGCTTTCGTACCTTAGTGGCAATGCGGCAGACTGGTCGATCCCTCTAGTAAATCAAGATGATCCGGTCCTCCATGATTTTCAAGCTTTTCAGCTCAGTATGGAAAAACTGTTCGCAAGACATTCACAGGGGCAGGCCTTGGACAATGAGCTTCTTTCGTTGCGACAAGGTAATCAAGACCTTTTGGCTTATATTGCGTCTTTCAACAGACTGATAGTGGAAACACAATGGCCTGAGGACAAAAGGATTACGCTGTTTTATAGAGGTCTACGTGGAGAGCTCAAAGATGTGTTAGCCCAAGTAGTGAATCCCCCACAAGATTGTTCGGACTATATAGACTTAGTCGTTCAAATAGATCACAGACTGCAGAACAGGAAGGCCGATCGTTCCAAGTTTGATGCTCGAGTATTTTCCAAACCGCCAACTCCTTCCAAAGGAGTAGACTCCGGGGAACCCATGCAAATAGGGGGTCTGAAAGGTCCTCTAACACAAAAGGAGCGGGAAAGGAGAAAACAGTTGCAATTATGCCTCTATTGCGGAAACTTTCTTCGAGACTGTCCGGTGAAACCTGCCAAGAAGGCAGTAGGAGCTGCAGTTACCAAAGTTACAAACTCTGAGCAGGGAAACGACCTCGCCCGACAAGAATAGAGGTCCTCTTGCCGAGCGTGAAAACCAGTTCCCTGACCTCGCATTTCGTGATACCTATGGTCCTCATTAGCCCTGATAATCCGGATCGATTACATGCAATTGAAGCTTACGTCGACAGCGGTGCCATCGGCAATTATGTGGATCATGAAATGGTTTTGAGGATGAATCTAACTCTTTGTCCCAAGGCTGTAAAGGACGTCATTACTACGGTGGATGGTACGGAGATAGCCTCCGGGCCAGTAACGCATACCACTCAAGAGGTGACGCTAGTAAGTCAAGATGGACACCATGAGAAGATCGTGTTCGATGTGATCAAGGCCCCTCAGTTTCAGGTTATTCTAGGAATACCTTGGTTAGAGAAACACAATCCTCTGATCGATTGGCGAGCAAGAACGGTCCAGTTTCCAGAATGTGTCTCTACTTGTCACCCTCCACCTGGTGTTGCACTGGCAGCAATTTCTTCAGAGACTCCCCAGTTACCTCCCGAATACATAGAATACCAAGATGTTTTCCGGAAGGATCAGGGTAACTCTCTACCTCCTCATAGGTCTTATGACTGCCAGATAGACCTGATACCTGGATCTACTCCTCCTTGTAGTAGAATTTATGCCCTCACCGAGCCTGAGAACCTTCACCTTCGACAATACCTGGATCAATACCTGGCAAATGGGTTTATTCGTCCTTCCAAGTCCCCTGCTTCTTCAGCTTTGTTCTTCGTTCCTAAAAAGGAAGGAGATCTTAGAACTTGTATAGATTATCGCTCCCTGAACCAGATCACCGTTAAGAATAGATATCCGTTACCTTTGATCCCTGAACTCCTGGACCAAGTCAGAAAAGCATGCATATATACAAAGCTGGATCTTAGAGGAGCTTACCACTTGGTACGAGTAAAAGAGGGCGATGAATGGAAGACGGCCTTCCGCACCAAGTATGGGCTATTTGAATATCAGGTCATGCCCTTCGGACTTTGCAATGCCCCGGCCGCCTTTCAATATTTTATGAACGATGTCCTCAGAGAGCTCATAGATGTGTGTGTTGTTGTTTACATTGACGACATCCTTGTTTATTCTTCATCGGAATCTGAACATCGGAAACACGTGAAAATGGTCCTCGAAAGATTGCGTCAACACAAACTTTTCGCTAAGTTGGAAAAATGTGTTTTCAACGTGACTGAAGTTGAATTCTTGGGATTCATATTATCACCTGGCGGAGTGCGTATGGATTCAAAGAAGGTCGATGCAGTTCTCAAATGGCCATCACCATCCTCCGTAAAAGGTGTGCAAAGCATGTTAGGCTTCGCTAACTTTTACCGCAGGTTTATCCCCGAATTCTCTCGAATAGTCCAGCCCATCACTGCCTTGTTAAAGAAAAACAAACGTTTTGAATGGTCTACCGAGGCAGAACAAGCTTTCCAGGATTTGAAGACTAAATTTATCTCTGCACCAATCTTAAAACACCCTCGCCCCGAACTCCCCTACATCGTGGAAACTGATGCTTCAAGCCTTGCCATGGGGGCAGTTCTATCACAAAAGGACCCGGTAACCAATCAGTTGCATCCCGTGGCATTGTGGTCCCGCAAATTCTCGCCTCCTGAAATCAATTACACGATTACTGACAAGGAACTTCTGGCTATCAAGTCTGCCTTTAAGGCTTGGCGGCATTATCTGCTGGGGGCCCGACACACCGTTACTGTGATTACGGATCACCGAAACCTGCAATATTTGAAAACCGCAAAAGCCCAATCCTCTAGACAACTCCGTTGGGCATTATTCTTTGCCGAGTTTGACTTCATAATTACCTATCGACCTGGTACAAAGAACGGTAAAGCTGATGCCCTTTCTCGGATGGGAGTGGAAGAACACTTGGTCAACCCTAAACCTGTACCAATCATTCCCGAACAAAGAATTCTGGGTGTAATCGCCACAGAATCCATAGAGGAAGTTAAGGATAAGGCCAGGCAACTTGTAACTCCAGCAGACATACAGAATTGGCATCTGCAGGGAAAGGACTTTGCAGTAAAGGACAACTTATTGTATTTCCAAGAACGATTATACCTACCCAGCACAGATTTACAGAAAAAAGTAATCTCTTGTTATCACGATTCTTTAATGGAAGGACATCCCGGTATGGCCAAGACCTCAGAAAAGATCAAGCGCTACTTCTGGTGGCCGTCTTGGAAAAAAGATATCAGAGACTTTATAATGTCCTGTGGAGTATGCGCCCAAAACAAGAGTCAAAAGGAAAGACCAGCAGGCCTCTTACGCCCTATTGACATCCCACCTCGCCCTTGGCATACGCTTTCTATGGACTTCATCACCGATCTACCTCCATGCTCCGGATACAATACGATTCTAGTAATCGTGGACTTATTCTCCAAGATGGCGCATTTCATTCCGCTCAAAGGCTTGCCAACAGCAGCAACTCTGGCCCGAGAATTTCTCGAAAACATCATCCGACTGCACGGTTTTCCTTCGGTTCTAATTTCGGATCGAGGTAGTCAATTTATTTCTCATTTTTTGCGAAGTTGCTGTCGGTCGGCTCAAATTGATGTGAGACTATCGACCAGTCACCACCCTCAGACCGACGGACAAACCGAGAGGACCAATCAAACTCTGGAACAGTATTTACGCTGCATGCTGCAACAAACTGAAAAAACTTGGAAAGACATCCTTTGGATAGCCGAATATGCCTACAATAACTCTGTCCATTCGGGAACTGGGAAAACCCCGTTTTTTCTTTTGTACGGCAGTCACCCTCGAACCTCGGAGTTGGATCCCCTCCAAGATCTTGAAACACCAGCAGTAGACTACCTGCATTCTACAATCACCCAAGCCTTTAAGGAAGCTGTTTCTCACCTTCAAAGGGCTAAAGAACAATACAAGAAAGGAGCAGATCAACATCGGAAGGAAGCCCCTCAATATCAAGTAGGGGATCAAGTCTGGTTATCCACCAAATATCTACCTCTAAAAGGGCCACGCACATTCAACCCAAGATACCTTGGTCCCTATTCCATCACTACCATAGTAAACCCAGTAGCGGTCAAGTTGGACTTGCCCCCGCACATGAAGATACATCCGGTCTTCCACGTCTCTCTATTAAAACCCGTGCAACCTCAAACCCGACTAACTAAATCTCCAAAACCTATCCTAGTTGATGGAGAACTCGAGTTTGAAGTCAAAAGCATTCTGGACTCCAAGATCTCCAAATCTAAACTATTTTCCCTAATTGACTGGAAAGGCTACGGCCCCCAAGAGAGATCCTGGGAACCTGCTGAATATGTCCACGCTCCTCGCCTAATCAAAAGATTTCACCGAACATTTCCTGACAAGCCAAAACCCCCGGAGAAGCCCGGTTTGGGAGGGGCCTTGATGGGGTGTACTGTCATGATCTCTGCTTCCAAAAGGTCAGGGTTTTCCCAACTCCCTTGGAAGCAGATCCATAACCCAGGTTCCGAGTGCCAACCAGTCCCAATTGGGACCTTTTGGACCCAGTCCTGGCGCCAGTGGCACCAGGCTCATAAATATGCCCAGGCCAGCGCTGGAAGCGCCGGGCTCATAATGCTTGGGTGGACTTACCTGCAGCAGACCATGCTGCTTACTTGCCTGCCAGTTGAGCCTCTGATCCTCTTCTGTTTGGAACTACTTTTCCTGTTGGGTGGGGCAGGAGCCACTCCCTAGATTCAGAACACTGGAACTCTTCTGGAAAGCAGGAACTCTTTTCTTACCTAGGCGTGGCTGTGGAAGGAGACACCTAAGCACTACAGGAGGCTATTTAAACCACACCCGATGGATGAATCTTGCTTTGCGTTATTCTGCATCCTCTGCAGCAGAACGCTCATCGTGTCTTCTGCATCTGATCCTGGGCCTAAGGAAAAAGGCTTACCATCCTGAATCCAGTCTTCAGCAACACCTATAAAGACAAGAAAGAACAGGTTAGCATTACGGTCTTCAGTGACAGCTCTTCACTTACCTGGTCCATCGGCTGTCACCAACGCCTCGCGCTGCATTCCGGCATCTGAAAGACAAAGGCTTACCTACTCTTCGTGCGCTCCGGAGGTCTTCACACTGCATTCCGGCATCTGAAAGACAAAAGCTTACCAACTCTTCGCACGCTCCGGAGGCCTTCGGCGCTGCATCCCGCATCTGAAGGACAAAACAAGGTGCGTTTAAAGACATTGGGGAACTTTAATACTCACGTGCCATTACTCCTTTCCACATCTAACCCAGTGGGTATTCCGGCACCCTGCAGCCGCTCCGAACTTGTACCTGCAAAATAAAAAGACAGTTAGAGCGCATCGTGAAGCAGGCAACAAGCGCTTACTTACGTGCTTCCAGGCGCTTCTATTCATCACACGGGCTCCATCTTCAACTCACTTCAGCCCGGCATCCGCCATCGCCGGAACCCTGCAAAACAAGAAACATCATTACTAAAGACTTTAAAGACATTGGAATTACTCGAAACTTACCGTTCGTGCAGTAAACGACGGACAGCAGTCCTCTGAAGTCAAGAGGCCTGCTCCCCTTATCCAGTGAAGAAACTGGCTACAGCACCCTGCCCCGAGGCAGATGGAGAGCACGGCGTTCACTTACCTAAGGTGAGAGCGTTAACCTTTGGGGTTCTACAGGAGAAGAGAAAGGGAAGAAGAGAGAGACATTCAATAACCCAGTTCCTTAATCCCATATTTTATATCTGCAGACATCTTACCCTTCAAGTCAGACATACAGTGCACAGAGGTCCAGCCCAAAGAGCCAGCCGTGTGTTACACATCACCTTTGCAGATACGGTATACGCCCAGTCAAGACCGGCGCCTCTACGGGAATCAGGTGAGCGTTACACTGAAGGACATACAAGGTGTCATAGTATTTTTGGGGCGTGTGGAATCCTATGCAAAGTTTGTTAACCAATTTGATGATAGGTGCAAGGCAGTTAGAAACCTGAGCAAGAAAGGAGTGGAATTCTGCTGGTCTGAAGAGTGTCAGGGGGAATTAAACAACAAGAATGTTATTTTTACGGCATCACTGTTAGTGAGTTCTGATGTGCACAACCCAACGGGGATTATGACGGATGCCTGTGAAACAGGTCTAGACGAGGTGCTATTCCAAAAGCAAAATGGTGTTGACAGGGTAGTGCCGTTTGCATAACATACTTTGAGGGATGAGGCACACAGTATTCTCTGATCGAGAAAGAAGCTTTGTGTGTTACATGGGCTATTAATAAGTTGAGGAGGTTCGTCTGGGCAAGGAAGTTCACACTGTGCACTGACCAAAAGCCACTTGTAGGTGTTTTCACAACAAAGGGGTTAGAGGGCATCGCACAGCGAATTATGAAATGGAGCTCCTAGCTAGAAGGACATGACTTTGTGGTTGAATACATTCCTGGTTTGAGAAACTTCTGGCAAATGCCTTGTCTAGAAAAGAAAGAGAAGGTGAAGGTGTAGAAGTCACAGAGTAGTGGGAGGAGGAGAGCGAGCAAGTGTTCCAAGTCTGTGGTGGAGGTGCTTTTACTAGGGTAGAGTGGAATGAGGCAGTTGAGGATGAGTTTCTCAAAATGGTAATTGAAAAGATTGAAACTGTGTGGTGAGTGTGACCTGAGGATGAGGTGCTGAAGCAGTACTATAGAGTCTGGGAAGAACTCAGCCTAGAAGGTGGTTTGTTGTGCAAACGAGGGAAGATAGTTCCTCCGGCGGGTTTAAGGATGAGTATCTTGGAGTTGGCCGATGAGGGGCACTTAGGAATGACCAAATGTAAAGGGAGACTGTGGGGAGATTATTTGTGGCCCAAAGTGGATGACAATGTGGAGGACATGGTCAAGGCTTTTGGGCTGGGTAGGGGGTCAGATAAATCTGTGAGAAATTACATCCAGTCATTGAGACCACTTAATTTACCAAATTTGCCATAGGAGTATGTGGCAATTGGAGAAAAACGAAGCAGATCACTAAACAAGCGCTCACATCTGTCAATGAAAATGCAGGGAAGGAATTAGGTAGGGTTACCCTAGGGATCTACTATCTGCAGCAGACACCAACATATCACTAATAACTTGTAGCTTCAGATACGATGCCCAAACGGCTGGTCACCCGAAACACAACTTTTTGCAAATGTGGCAATTGATAAGCTGGGGATGCGTACAAAGGAAAGAGGGTGGAAAAAGTACATTCTTGTGCATATTTCTCTTTATTAAAAGTTGGTAGAGTAAAAGGTAGTATTTGACGCAGACTTTAGGGTGACAGTGAATTATTTGGATGAAATATTCCAGAGGGGGGGTTTCCATCTAAAATACTTACTGACAATGGAGTCCAGCTGATGTTGCATTTGGTCGAGTGCTTTCTGTGGGCCATAGGTGCCGTACATCACAAGACATTGGTCTACCATCCGGATATGAATGGTACGGTAGAGCACTTCCATCGCAAGGTTATGCAGGCGATGCGCATGATGGTCCAAGAGGGAAGGGATTGGGAAGAAGTGGTGCTCACGAGAGTATATATGTATCTCCTTGTGCCACATGCCACCAAAGGGTTTGTGCCTTTTAAAGTACTAAGGAGAAGGAAACCCCACACAGTTGTGAGTGCCCTGTGGTTGGGGAGAGCCTGTTTTGTGGAATGGGGTGAGCAGAAGCTCAGGGAGGAAGTAAATAAAAAAGGAGAGAACATGAAGGAGAGGTTTGACGTGATAAAGAATACTGAGAGACAAGAGGTTCCATTGGGAGAGAGTGTGAGGATTAAAAAGGGAGGTAATATCATAAAGGGTGGTAACATATTTTGGGGGCCACAGAAGGTTGTGAGGGTGTATAAGGATACAGTTGTCAGAGAGGATGGAAGAGTTTGGAATAAAGGAAGGGTGGGCAAGAGCATTGTCTGAGCATGGTGGCTCTGAACATCTTTCCTAAAAGTTGTCACATGTTTGTTCACCATTGCTTTACTGTATACTTCCTCAGACACTAAGACAAGTTGGAGTTTGTGTGTGTTGTTGAATGATTGAGAGTGTGCAGATGTAAATGGAAGGGGGAGGTGTTTTATATCTGGCATTGGGTTATGGGATATGTAGGAGATATTGAAAATCTGGATGGCGATAGAGCTTTGGAATATGCCAAGAGCTCTAAAAGATTCAGGAAGAAGAGCTTGGGAGATGTAGATGAGCAAGGGGGATTTTTACCCACGACTTATATCTTGTTCAATAAAAAGTATTCCCTGAACAAACAGAACAAGTGTGGATATTACCTCTTTATCAGAAACCTTGAATGTTCTTTTATTGTTTAGAACTTAACATGTTGGTCGTTTTTAGAAATGTGTAACATGCTTTCCTCCATAAAGGTCTCCCGCAGCCCAATGTCTACAATGGTGCCCAGAAAAAATCTTACGTCCCAAAAACTAGAGAAAGGCTGATGGACGCAGATGGGAAACCAGAGGGCAAGAAGGCGGTTCACGCTTTCGAGGAGGAAAAAAAAGGCTTGTGAAATTGAGAACACTCATGACAAAAAGATGTATTCGATGGCTTATGATGACTGTGTACAGTTTTCACCAGCAAAATGATGAGAAGATGAGAACTGACTGAACCTTGGCAACCATGGGGCACTTCAACAGAAGATGCACCCAGATATATATTTACCAACAGACACTGTACACCAGAAAATATATATACTAGTTTGGATCCAGCCATCATATGAGGCAGGCATTTTATTATTAGGCTCAAATCCATTCAAGTCAAACATTGGATCAAACTAAATAGGGAAGAGGCTCAGAAGCAGTCAGCGAAATATTGGCACAAATAGAAAAGACAATTATCCACAAATCATGTGTTCCTGAAAAGAGGGAACAGAGGATGGCAGGGTATTTGGTGGCAACAATCACGGTTACTATAATTGGTGCAATCATTGGGACTACAGTATCGGCAACAAATGCAGACCCTGTGGAAACATTGGACAACAAGACCCTAAAATTAAGCCAGGAATTGAGAATGCTCCAATAAATGTCATAGAATTAAGGTGGAACAGAACGAATAAATGCATCTATATCAAACCATTCCAACGCTGAATGATCAATTAACATTATTAGAACATGGTATTATGTTCAACATGATACATTATTGGATGAAGTTATGAATTGTGTGAATTTGATAGAAATGGTAAAGACACATTTTCTAATGGAAATTCAGGACTGGGTATCTCTGTTAATACAAGGTAGCACACGTTTGTATTTTGTATCGTCCAACATTATCCAGCAGATGATGGAAAATATTAGAAGGCTGGAGGTGGAGGTAATCCCAGAGAAGATTGCATTTGAGATGAGAAGTTGATTCCCCTTTGTATTGTTATAGAACAAATGCAGATTGTGTTTTTATTGCGCATCTCATGTGTCACACAGGAGTTAACATACCAAACCAAAATTTTACATAATGTAGGTTTGTGGCAGAAAGGCAAGTACATCAAAATATGGAATCCTGACATTGTGACATTTCAGGCATGGGCAACAGGTCTGTATTTGATTCTGACATTTGACATGTGTACAGTTGAAAGATCAGAATTATCTATGCTCTGGAAAGCCTTTCCACCATGATGCAACAAATGACAAGGCATTTTGGCGTGCAATCGAAAATGCTGCACATACTGCCAAATATTTCTCCTAGATATTAGCTAAACATGCACACATCATTGGATTCTACAAAAGTGAGGAAACAACTAATACAGCAACATTCAGAAGACTCAGCCGATCTAAATACATCCTCCTTATGAGCCAAATGGTGAAACACGTGTAGAAGATTGAAATGAAAATGAATATAAGACGATAAAGATCATCAATTGAGGACTTACATGAGGAATATTTAAGAGGATCAAGATGAAAATCTGAAAGGATTATTTTATAAAATGATGACCAGTGGTGACAATGAAAAAAGTTATTCTTTGAAACACAATCAATTGTATAACAACATTATTTTTCTTGTCTTGAAAAAAGTAAACTTCAAATCAGATGTGTGAATAAACATATCATATCAAAATGCAAACCAACTGAGTTATTCAGTACACTTTTATTGTTATCTCGAAGCACAACTCTCTACATCTTTTCTTTCTTCACTATATGCGGATTTTACAGATGGAGTCCAAAGGAAGGAGAGTGTAGCTTGAGAGCAAGTAGTTATAGCGCCTTTATATCGAACTCTGTCTGAAACAAATGATTTATGTGGAATACAGATAACCAAGAAGTCAGGCAGAAATGTGAGGTGTCAATAAGCAATCCAAAACCTGAGGTATTGGCACACGCCACATTGGTCAAGTATAGGAGGTTGGTCAGTACATGAGTAGAGAATTACATGATTACGCACATGAGTCATGGGTCATTTGCGGCACGAACATTGTGATACAGTGTTTTTCTATGTAACAGTACCTAAAAAAGAAACTGTGATAATGGTCAGGGGAATATCATTATTCTATGTAGTGACTTATAGGAAGTCATAGATTTGTTCATAAGAAATTAGGTTTCCTTGCATCCTAAAATTGAGTACCTAGTGAAACACAAAGAAGCACACACAATTAAGCTTAATTACACGGCATGCAGTAGCGGTCGTGTAGTTATGGTTAAGTTGCTCATCTCATAGGAAGACCACTTTTTGCCCGGCTTATAACTTTGCTCCCTGTGGACAAATTGGCATAAAACTTTTCAAAAAAAGTATATGGCCCGCTCTGAATTTTTTTTTGAAGTTGGGTGAGGGTTCATCGAGCACGGGCAATGTTATAGGGTCCCAACATTTTTTTTTTCCATAGACCAAATGGACATAAACTTTGCGCACGCCTACAGGCCAAACCGCTGGATGGATTTTCACCAAATTTGCGGCAGCCGTGGCGGCTTGGTTCTGAAAACAGAAACAACTAAAATGTATGTCTCAAAAAAATAGTGATATCAGACTCCGCTCTGCGGTCCCATTTAACTGTTCGCTCCGTGGTCAAAAGTCTCCTTGGCCTGGAGTGTGGCGTGATGTCGGCATACATTGAACGCACCCGGTGGTTGGCTGGAGGGAAGCGAGATGTGCATCACAATTTTGGCAAACACCACCATGTCAGAGGATATTGCAGCGCCGAAAGGGGCTGGAAAAATGGTTTGCAGCATCTGGTGGTTGGAAGAGGGGATGGAAAGGATGGGGGAGTGAAAAGCGGTTTATATGATATATTTGTTTAGGTGGAAGAAGACAGTGGTGTGTGAGCGATGTCCGCGAGTACTGGGGCAATTCGCAGATAGCTCCTCAGGTGACTAGCTTCTGTGGTGACTGCAGGGAGGCTCAATTGGGGATGGGGAGTGCATTGCTGATTATATCAAGATATTCCCATTGTGTTGTGGGGTTGGGCAGGGGTGCCGGTGGCTGTCTTACGTTTGCGGGTTATGGTAAGTGGCCGCATGTTCCCATGCATGGCTGCATTGCGATGTGGTGGTTGTGGCTAAGGCCTAGCCTCCTGGGTGCATGGCCGGAGGCCGTACTCGGCAATGCACCCAAGAGGCTAGGCCTTGGCCACAACCACCACACCGCAATGCAGCCATTCATGGGAACAGTGTGATACTGGTATGTGGATTGCACAAATATGTATACAAAGTGCATTTCTTTTTCCTTCGCTCATTTGGGTAAGCTATTATAACCATTTCTTGATCCATAAAACTCCCTTTTAAATATGCATCTCTCCTATGGTAGTCTCCTTTACAGATTGGTTGTGGAGGACATTTTAGACTTGCTAGAGCACCAGAGGTGAGCTGAAATGCGTGCACTTCCATATGCTGTACTTCATTGCCCTTGTTGCTCATTACGGAGTGACATGCCACCATTTGCATTTGCAATAGTTTGCCCCTGATCACACCCTTTCCTTAGCGAGTGCAGTAAGATATTGCAACATGAAAGGATTTCCTTAGCATCACTCAGCTACTCACATATACTTGATTCTCGGGTAGCTCCACAGGCGACTACCTTCTGTGGTGAGTGCAGGCAGACTCCATTGGGGATGGGAAGTGGATTGCAGATGATATGAGGATATTTGCATTCGGTGCACTATGCTGTGTTGTTTGCAAGTAGGATTCACACTGTTGACTTGTGTGTTTGGTTTGTGCACAGTGTACACATTGTTGGTTGCATGGGTGCAGTGATTGTTAGCACATCCTACAGTTTTCCATCCATGCATGGAGGTGATGGAGTCAATAGTCCTGCAGAGTGTCTACTGGGTGAAGTGTTGCAATACTGTGTGTACAGAAGTGGATAGGGTTCCAGTGGATGGTTTATGTGTTTGGGTTGTGCCCATTGGCCAGATCAATGAGAACTTTACTATATTATGATGTATTGGTTGTCAGTACTTAATACAGTCTTGGGTGCAGGGTCAATGCTCTGAAGATTTTGTGCTTTAGTTAGAAGAAGTACAATAGTATGTGAACGGAAGTGGGTAGGGGTGTTGGAGGCTGTGTTATGTTGGTGGGTGCTGGTAACTGGCTATATGTTTGTATGCATGCATGTATTATGTTGCAGCGGTTCAGTTGGGGTGCCGGTGGCTGTGTTATATTTGTGGGTTGTGGTAACCAACCAGATGTTTGCATGTATGGCTGCATTATGATGGAGTGGTTGTGGCCAAGGCCTAGCCATTTGGGTGCATGCATGCACCCAAGAGGCTAGGCCTTGATCACAAACCCCCGCGTAATGCAGCCATGCATGCCAGCACTGTGATACTGGTATATGGATTCCACAAATATGTTTATGGAGTGCATTTTTTTCCTTTTTCCTTTGCTTGTTTGGGTAAATTGTTATAACCATACGTTGCTCCATCGTACACCCTTTGAATAGGCATCTCTCCTATGGGTGGTCACCATTACAGAATGGATGTGGAGGACGTTTTAGACTTAGTAGAGCACCAGAGGTGACCTGAAATGCGTGGACTTGCATATGGTGTACTTCATTGGACTTGTTGCCCTTTATGGAGTGACATGCTACCATTTGTGTTTGGTATGGTTTGCCCCATATCATACCCTTTGCTTTGGCAGTGAAGTAAGATATTGCGACATGACACGAGTTCCTTAGCATTACACATTTAAAATGTAGATAATGTACAGAGCTACCCACATATATTTGAAGTTCTACTTCATATATATGTGCACAAAATGGTTGCCTTTTAGAAATGCTTTGGAAAGAAAACATATCCCATTGCAAGAAAAGAAGCACTTCACAATAACATAACTTATATAATTAGTCATAGACATATGTTCAGTGAAATCAGTATGCTGTTTTACTTTTCTCCCCCATCCAGCACGAAGGTACAGCAGTACTAGACACAGTACTGTGGGAGAACATTTTTAAAGTTCACTCTGAATATTACACTCTTAGTTGCCAGACAACATGATCCACTGCCGCTTCTATTCACTCCGAGTGCACATTTCTTAAGGAACAACAGTTCTTGCCAATATCCCCCTCTGGCCTCTATTGATTTTTATCTGCTGCCCTTGCAGTGCTCTGTTTACAGAGAGCAACATCTTCAAATGCTGCACATCCTGGGAGGGCTCCACTACCACCTTCCTGCTTTAGAATTCAATTTTCACACAGATGCGTGAGCTCAGGGCACAGAAGCTTTTATGCAGGCAGGGGTGCAGGCAAATTCTACATGTTTAGAGGTCCGCAGAGAATGCCAGCAAATCACCGGACAAAGCCATCTAGGTGGGTAAGTCCCGCAAAATAGAGGACGGGTGGCCATCTCACTATTAGCTGTCTTTTGTGTACTTTTTGAGATGCGCAAAGAACGCGGTCGGCATTGCCATTCTGTGCTATTGTTATGTGTGCATCGCTTGCACTAACTTTACTTGTGGGCGTGGCATAGCTGACATTAGTTGTTGACGGTAGTTGCTCAAGCCACGCACTCCAGATATTTTCATAATGTGCGTGACCAGCATAGCCCCACCCTGTCATGTGAGGAGCTATGTCAGGAAACCCACAACATAAACAGAATCTAAAGCAGACATGTGCACACAGAGGGTACAGTTTCGATGTTGTTGTACAGAGTAGTTGCTCAGAGAACATTTGAATAATTTACGAATAATACTGTGTACTGTTGCAAGTGGTTTTCATTTTCATACAATGTTCACAAGAAAGTGTAAGCTGCCTGCAACCACAGCTTTTTTCATTTGCGGATAAATTCCAGCATATAGTGCCGTCTGTGCTTTTCTGTATTTCTTTTGTCATCTGGTAAAGTAGAAAAAGGATTCATTTCTGGTCCTTGGTGGTTTGTGTGGGAGAACACACTTTCTTTGTAAGTTACGAAAGGTACCAGCTGTTGTCTCTATGATGCCTCACATCATAAAGGTTTGCAGGTTGCTTCTTATTGCCGGAAAATCAAATGAATATACAGGCTCATAGCAGTCGTCCCAGATAACAATGAGTGAAAACACACCGCTTATGGTAACCTTGCAATGATTGCTCCACAACACCGTCTGTTGAGAAGTGGAAGAAGTGACATGGGCAGTACGGTGCAAGATATCTGCGAACAAACAGGAATACAAATACATTTAAGTAGCCGTTATCAGTGGCAGTGTACAGGACAAGAGTCTGCAGGAAGGATGTCATAAACGGGCCCTAGATTGCTGGGTCATGGACCTTTGGCTGATCTACTATGTGTTATTGAGTAGCGTCTTATGCTCACCCACTGCCTTGCTCTCTGTTTTGTAGGTGCCACTCGGCTACACACATGTGAATCGTCTGTTAAACGTTGCCAACACACCCTCCTTTCATGTGTTCGCTTTTCACAAAAGATGTCAGTGGCAACGAGTGTCGTCCGACCCACGGCACATTCTCTCTGTGTGTGGCCAAAGAAACATAAAAACAAAAAAAATCCTCATGGGCGTCCCCTCCGATTGCAGGACAATGCAGGAGCTGTTTTGCCAAAATATGCAACACTACAATGTTACTGGTTGACGATTGTGTGTCAGTGTAGTGCTATATGGACGTCTGGCCATTAATAATTTGAATACAGTGAAGGCGTGTCCAACTCTTAAGTGTTTGAAAGGTCATTGTAAGGACAATACAGGCAATCTAGCAGCACACAATTGAGCATATGGTGTGCTATTTCAGTGCACGAGTTGCGTTCACTTTCAGTGTTGTGCTTTATGTATAGATTTGTATTGGCTGGAGAAGCATGTCAACAAAACCAACAACAATCATAGCTGCCATTTATGCTGAATGGTGGAGACAAGGCACTGTAATGCAGCGTGAACACTCCTGATACAAACCCCCGTACAGTGCACACAGACAAAATCTATGGTACGGTAACTTAATTACAGTACTGCATCCTACTAAATTTTAATCCCAATACACGTGTAATATAAAGTTGTACTTACATAACTTCTGCGAATTCCATGGTTAGACTGTGTGGTTGAGACATTGCTGTGTACGGCGTATTGAACAGTTGCAGACTACCTTTGCAAAACATGTGCGCAGCAACTACACTGTAAGTTATCTTTGCTTTTTAAAAGAATGTCATACAATGTCTGCCCTTGGAGCAAATCATGCATCCCACTCAAGGCTGTTTTACAATGAGCCTTTGTCCTGTTGAAAGATGTATGTTAAGTTTCGCTTTCCGGTGACCATGCAGTTAAAAAAAGAAATTCAGGCGGCAACGTGTTTCAAATTCACCATACTTTTCTGAATATCAGTAGTGTCGCTACATTGAAGTTAGTATGATGTACATGGAGAGATGATGGTACCTTACACATGCTGCACTGAATTCACAGATGACAACATACATAAAATGTACATTTATAGCCCTATGGACTATTTATATGTGCAGTGTTTTACGAAGCAACGGTGTACAATGGCAGACTGTGTGTGCGATGGCTCCGCATACGTGGGTGGCAAGGCCATCTTACACAGTTTGGTGTCTTGCAGCACGAATATATTTGGGGCTCTCATTCATCAAACAAAAGGAATTACTTAACACCTTCTTCAAACATTGTAAGGGGGTATGGTTTTCAAATTGTGTCTCCATTACACATTAAAAAAGAGAAGCAGAAGTTTGAAATTGTAAGGAGTACCCCACACTTTTCAATATGGCTGCCGAGTTGTGCACCATGTGCTCAACTCTATTGTGTGTTCTATACCTTCCACTCAAATGTTGGATTTAACAACAAAGATGACCTAATGCCCTAAACTTTGCCAGTGGCATGCAAGGAGGCAAATATTACAGCACATAGGACAGTTACATAAGACATATGGATGCATTTTTCTTTTTGGGTTGTTGTGATTGTGAAGAATTTTCAGTAGGTTACTGTAGTATAGTGCATTGAATGTGTCCACGTATTACAGGCTTAGGTGAAGAGGGTATTCAGCAAAGAGGTTGTCCATTATGTGGAAGTAATGTCAGACGATGTGAACTGAAGTGGCTAAGGGGTTGGTGGCTGTGCTATGTGTCGGGTTTGTGGTAAGTGGATAGATGTTTCTATGCATGGTTGTACTGTGCTGCGGTTGTTGTGGCGAGGGTCTACAATATTGAGTGCATGGCTGCAGCCTGTACACTGTATGGTTTGTAGTGAAGCATGTAGGCCGTGGGCACAAGCAGCACAGTGCAATATCTCCGTACATTGAAAATTGTACGGAGATAATGTGGCATTGGTATGTGGATTGCAGAAATATGTGGAAATGTTACACTTTGCAGATTATAAAGAAGTATCATACCAATAATGTCATACTTACTGTTTCTATTCTAAGGGCCGGTGTTGTTTTTTTGTGTATGGGATGTGAAATGCTGTAATAATCGTTGCTTCATTATCTGTGGAAAAAGAGAACATAACATGTTAGAGCTGGTATTGCGTTACTTTGCAGTTCATTACATTGCAGATATGTTTATACTTTGTGGACCCTCATAATTAGTACTTAATAAGTACTATGCTTTAAACAAGTGTACTGTGCAATGTGCACAGTTCATGTGTTTCTTTGCATAATCATTGGGTCTGTGGAGAAACAAAATCCATGCTGGATTAAAAAAACCTTCCAAATGTATTTGCTTTTACGTTGCACAGTTAATTACAGTAACGTTTGCACCGATTATAGCAATGTTTAAGGTGTACTGCAGTAGGAGGAATTGCAATGGTGTACAATTTTTGTTTTGTATGTGTTGGTAGTATGGTTGCAATTATACAGCAGTTGGTGTATTCTACCTGTTTACCTGCTTCCTTTTTTTTAGCACTATTTCTTTATGCGTTTGGTTGCTGCTGATGTTTTGCAAGTATTGTGCCATTGCACTGTGCTACTGCAGAATTGTGAGGGCAGTTACGTACCTGTTGGCGTACTGTAACTGTTCATACTTTGAAAGTGTTTGAGGATATGTTTGTAGCACAGCGGTTGCTGAAAGTTGTGTTTGGCTATTTCAATGCTGCAAGTAATATTGTAGTATGTTGGTTGCCGTTAGATACCTGGTGACATGTTCTAACAGTTTACAGTGTCCCATTTCTATAGGGTACGTTTAGAAGCTTGTGCATTACTGTTGGTAGTTTCACATCTTTCCACATTCTGAAGTGGTAGTGCACCATTATGGGTTTACATACTGATATTTGCATATGTATTGAATTTGTATGGGAATGGTTAGACAGGTGGTGACTCATTTGCATACTTGGTGGTTTCAGAGGTTACTGAGGATAGTTTTGAACCCTCATACTTAGTACTTTATCTGTTATGTATCATGTAGGAAACAATATTAGTGCACATTTATTGTTTCTCCGAGTGTAATCATTGGGTTCATTGGGGAAAAAATTGTCAAACAGACACCTTGATGTATTTGTTGGATATTTACTGTATGATAAGTTGTTCCAGTTCCACAGTGTAGAAGGTAATTCTTTTTTTGTGCAATTACGTAGGTACTGGTGGGTGCTGTGGAGTAGGGTATTCTAATTTTGTACATCAATGAGTACATGTTGGCTTCAAGAATATCAAGTAAGCATTTGCAAAATTTGCAGGTAATCTCTGCTTTGGAATAATGGAAGTATCATTGCATTCCCTCCATGAACATTGCTTTCTAGTGTATCAGTATAGTGGCCTGCACTGGTTGTGTTGCCTGTGTGGTAGATTATGCCTACTGTTGTGAACGTTTTCTTGCCAAGTGATACATGTCCATGTGTGAAGGTAGTAAGTGTGCAGTTATTTATGGTTCCATCTGTATTGTATCTTAAAAGCATTAATATTACATATTGACTATGTGATTGTATATGAAACGTCGAACGATTATCAGAATTGCAAGTAGTACACAATATGCTATGGTTTGCATTTTGCACCGGTTGCTGAAATGGAATGGATTCACAGTTAGGTATTGATAAATAGACAAAGTGCTCGTTAGGGACTTCTTCCTGAATTACATGGTTCAGAGAGTGCATGTATGTTTCCACATGTAGGAAATTCCTGTGGATCTTCTTGTCAGTTTAACGTGAATTTCACCATTCCAGCACAGCAGTCCAATTCAAGCCTTATTCCTGAGACACTGTAAGTGTTGTCAGGATTATTTACTGCATTTCAGAAAAAAGGATTAGCATTTGTAAATACAACTGGTCCGAGCCATTTAAATAAATGTTTTCAACAATTTCTGGCTTTTGGAATAGAACATTCATTGCTACATTTGCATAGCAATTTACACCAGCTGTATTGGAAAATTTGAATGTACCAGGTAGTTCTGTGTCTGAGTACTTTGATGTAAGAGCACGTGATTTATTTAAAAAGGTAGTTTTCTTTGTGTGTGGAGTTGAGTATGTGTTGTCCTTTTCAATCCATTTGTCTGTGTTTTTGGTAGTTGATGCAGTATGAGCTGACTTTAATGTCTTTGGTGGTACTGTTGGGAAATCATTTAGAACTTCTGATTGCATGAATTTTCTTTTAAAACCTTTGCATTTTTGAGGAGATGGGGTGTGTAAACTGCACGTAGTCTATTGTACTCTATGATCCAAGGAATGACAGCGCTGACTGCACTTGCATCAAAATTGACTAGATATAGTCCTTCCAGTGTACGTAGGCATGACAGTGCTACGTAACTCATGCCTTTTTTAAAGACTGTGCTGCCATATCAATTAATGATTGATCTAAGGTTAGACCTTGCGATTTATGAATAGTCACTGCATAAACTAGCAACAGAGAAAACTGTTCTCTGCGTCCATACATGTCTTTGAAAAGAAGGAATCGAGCTGTTGTGCGTCCTATCCTTTTAACTTCTGAAAGTTTATCAAACTGGATGTTGACAAACTGAATGCTGTTGTCCAGTGGGTATGTCTGGAAGCCAACAACTGTAACCAAGTGCTCCATTAACTAAACCTTGCTCTTACGCTTTAGCATTACTCTACAGTCAATACATAATGGTAACATTTTCTTCAAACCAGCTGTGTTGGAGATAGAGTTTTCTAAGGTATTTAGTTGTGCTATGGTTTGTTGACACATAGTGTTACGCCCACCTGGTATCCACGGAAACACCTGTTACGCTCACCTTGTTCCACGGGGGCGCCACCCAGCAGTTGGGGTTCAGATATCCCTCCTTGCGATGCCCAGATGCGACCAGCGGAAGAGTTCTGCCTTGTTTTAGATGTTGGCGGGTTCTTCGTCCTGCTTTCTTGGCAGGGGCGCGTTGTGCTTGGTGGGCAATGGCGATCGAGTTGCTTCACTGATGCCAGCCCGTCTTGAGTCTTTCAGGTAGGTCTTATTGCTGTGAATATTGCTGTTCTTGCATGCCTTTTAAACAATGTCTTCTTCTTCCTAGGTACGCGGAAGTCCAATATGTGGCAAGGCGGAATCTGTGTTTCGCCGGTAAGTATGGGCATTTTTGGAGTGCCTTGAAGCGGTGAGTAGGCGCTATGCGCTGCGCTTAAGATACCGTGCCTTGCTAACCTGTTATCTTTTCCTCTCCACAGGTCGCGGTACTCAGCCAGAGTATGGAATTTCTGTTGTGATGCTGATTGAGGAGCGGCTGGCAAGGTAAGCCTTTCGGCACAGTTCGTTAATTGTACAATGTCTAATGCCTTGTTTCTTCTCTTTTACATGTCCGTCGATCCGAAGGAGCGCTGGTTCCAGGATGATGGTCGGGAGAGCTGCGGACCGCTAGCGATGAAGTTCAGGTAAGCTGCTGCCTTTTCTCACGATGTCTTCTCCTTTCCTTTGCAGGTGCTGTTCTTCCGAGGTTCGTGGCTGAAGCTGAACACGGTGAGCGTTACGTTGCAGAAATGCAAACTAACGCAAAGCATGTCAGTCTATTCGGGTGTGGTTTAAATAGCTTCAAGAAAGAAGTCCAGGTAAAATAGTCCCCATGGTACCACACCCAAAAACACTACACTGTAAGCCTGGTTTTAAGGAGCCAGGTTATGAGGATGCCTCCACATGACTGGCATTAATGAAAAATAGTTCCCAAGCACAAGTCCATATTCAAACATGAGCCTGGCGCCAAAGGCGCCAGGACTGGCCCCAAGAAGGCCTAGGTTGCAATTCCTTGGGTTTAGTGAGGACTGGAATCAAGACTCTCCCTGGCCCATAGGTTGGCCAGGGGGTCTTTAGACTGTGGGTCGTGACAACGCCCTTATGCCCTGGTTGCCGGATTCACCCTGGACCATTCCCGATTCCGGATGGTGCCTTCTATGGATGTTGGGCCTGAAAACACAGGAGGACTGGACTTAGGAACAGATTTCGTTCTCTTCCCCCTGCTCCCTGGATTCGATCTGATGGCCCACTCCTCACCTTGTTGTGATGTCTGGCGTGCCCTTCGTCCTGCCTTCTGTGCAGGTGCGCGTAGGTTTCTGCGGGTTTGAGCGACCGAGTTAACTTCACTGGTGCTAACCCATTCAAGTGTCTTTAAGGAGGTAAGTCTGGTTAAAGCAATCTTAAAATGTCCTTGCTTTCCTTTCTTGCTATTAATGTCTTTTCCTTATTTATTCCCCCTTAGGTGCACGGAGGTTCGGTGGATGCGCAGCTTGGATCGGGCTCCTACCCGGATGATGGACGCAGGAGCGTGTGATGGATGGTAGGTTAAGCGCGAAGTGTGGCGCGGTAATGTCTTCTTTTGCTCACCTGTGTTCTTTATTCCTTTTCAGGTCGCGGTGGTCTTTCTGGGCGTGTGAAGATTTCCAGAGCGGAGCCAGCCAAGAAATGCCCAGCCAGGTGAGGTTCTCCTGATTACTGCCGTAAATGCCATGAGTAACCTGTTTTAACGTTGTCCTTCTTTCTCTCTCCCTCCAGGTGCTTCGTTCTGGTGCGTGCGTTATGTCCCGGTGATGCTGCCGACTGGATGAAAGACCGCGAGCTGCAGGAAGATGGATACTCGACGGATTGGAAGCTGCAGGTAAGCAGAGACTGCTAATGATGTTCTTTTGTCTCCTCTGCAGGTCCGCTGTTCAAGGATCGCCGGATTCTGGTCTCTGGACACGATGAGCATCACGCTGCTGGCTGGAGAATAACGCAAAGCACGTTCTGTAACTTGGGTGTGGTTAATATTGCCCTCTAGTTAAGTAGTCCAGGTAAAGTAGTCCAGGCTACCACACCCAAAACACTGCACCGCACAGTCTGGTTCTAGGAACTAGGCTGTGTGGGTGCCTCCATGTTGGCTGCAGGCCTCCAATGAAAAGTAGTCCCTTCAAGACTGTGTCCCAATCTGAACATGAACCTGGCACCAAAGGCACCAGGATTGATTCTAGGAGAGTCCATGAGGATAGTGCCCTAAATCAACCCTGAGTCTTAACCCTATCTGGCATGTGACCATGCCAGTGGGGTTTTGGGTCACGGGTCGTGACACATAGGTATTGTTATACCGTGTACGTCCAGTTTGTCTGTGGAGTGAATTTCCACTAGTGGTTGCATTTCATTTTCAGCATTGTTGCATTGAATTGTGCCTAGCTTGCTAGAGTTGGCATTAAGGACATACAGTTGACATTTTTGTGAGCTAATTGTTCCATGACATCAGTAGCACATGTGTTATGCCTGTACAGCTCATGGATGCGTCTGGTATTTAGGTTAGAATGTGCTTCCTTTGATAGTACACCAAGCCACATGTTTTTTTTAAATGTTGGTGTAGGTGAGGTCTGCAGACTGACGCATGTTTTTTGTTAGTTTTGTGTATTGGAAATGTTGCCAGAGACTTACATTCCTGATGCTTCCAAGACTTTTGCAGCACAAGGTTTTCAAGATAGTCTCACCTTTCACTGGTGTTAAATGAAGGCAATCTATGAAAACAATGACATGTTTTCCTCCAAAGAGTTCTTCGTAGTCTGTTTTGAGGACCTCTTGCAATCTGAGGTGAATCAAAGCTAACATTAGGTTGGAAACCATGCTCACTTCATCTATTAGCAGCATTTTTATTTGTTTCAAAACTCTGCATAGCTCCATAGCAGCTTCTGCTGAAAGTTTGTAGTACTCTAATTTGTTTCGCTGTTCTATTGGAGGGAGTAGCAATCGGTGTAAAGTGACGCCACCTATGTTGTAGGCAGCTAAACCTGTGGGGCGGTTACAACAGCTGAAAGGTTGTTGTTTGTTAATATTTTGAGTAATTCACTGATATTTTTTATTAGGAATGTTTTCCCTGAACAGCTTCACATCTTACTTACAGCAGTACAGGTTTGTAGTTTTCTCAGGTACAAGTTTTACTTTCATGCTGTATTTCCATGTTCAATTTCTTAACTTAATTCTTGAAAAATGGTAAGCTGCTCATTGTTCAGTTGGGATTTTAGCACAGCAAACTCTTTTGCAGATTGCTCATACTGACACGTGGTGGTCTTTACTTCCGTCATGGCTAATTCTGCCTCATTTGCTATGAGTGGCTGTCCAAGTGGTTCTTGGCTTCCTGTCACAGAAGGTTCACTGCTCTCAGGAGTGTCTACATTTAGTTGTGCTTTAAGTTCTTCTTCTTGCTGGCGTTCATTGTCCAATATTGTTTTGTATCGTGTAAAGTTTATATCTGTTATGGTACTTTCACTTGCATTGAAAGCATCTTCTTAGGAGGCGTGGGTGGCTAATAAATCTTCTTCTTCTTTTCTCCATGGTTGAAAAGTTGAGCCATGTAGTACAGTTCATTGTGCTGAGGAGCTTTTAATGACAATTTCATATTATTAATCAGGCTGTGTTTGGTAAGTTTCAACAGGCTGCCTTCACAACTTTCGACTCTGTATCTACCTTTTTAATGTTATTTTTGTATTTTGTATGAGAATTTTGGGCTATCTGGTACAGGCACATGGTTTCTAAAGTAATACTCCTGTTTGGGTAGTATTTGTCCAATACATTGTTTTTCCAAATGTCCTGGCTGTTGCAATCCTTTTTGGCTATTGTTTCTATGTCTTTGTACGATTTCAGAACTCTTTTTTTTATGTAGCAAGACCAGGGCTTAGCCACAATATGTTTTCAGATTTGCAATATAAAGTGGTGCCGTTTAAACAGTCTGCAGCTTCGTAGCAGCCACATTCTCTATGGGACAGCTCTTTTATGCCAAAGCTGTACAATTTCTGTGACAGTGTTTTGTCAGATGAAATGTCATCCCACAGGTCTTTGAGGTGTTTTTTCTCTGCTTTGGTTAGGTAGGCTGTACATATCATGCAACTGCAGTGGAATTGTCCGCAATGCACTATACATCTAAATTTGCATTGCATCGAGGGGCAATTCTTGCATTGTAATCATTGATGTACTTGGATGCTTTGTTTCTTTTTATGCAGTATATGTTCTTAGGAGAGTTCCCTTTCACACTGTGCCAAACCAAAGATATGAAGCTCTTTACTTGCCCTGTTGCTGAAACTGATCTAGGGAAACCAAAGCGGCATTTGGTGTAGTATTTGCCTTTGTTCTTATATTTGCGCCGACAATACTTGCCACACTTGTGTCTTTGAAACTGCAAAATGTGTGCATGTAGGCAACTATGTGCACTTTCTGAAGGGATTTTGCAAGTGACATACTTGTGAATGAACTGCAAAACAGTTGCATCACTGTCCTCACCAAATTTAGGAGCATGTTTAATCCACAAAAGAATGTGGATGTGTGGTGCTCCTCTGGCTTGATATTCTTTTCTCCAAAGGAAGTGTTCCACTTCTCCTAGGGGAGAAAGTGCTTTATTGCAAATGAAGTGCAGCATTGCAACGAAGCGATGATGGAAGTTCCTTGAAACATTAACGGGATCAAGAGAGCAAAGTTCTTCTGGTGTTTTCATGTCTGCAACTGTTTTGTTTTTGTTTGCTATGCGTAGGAAAGTATGCAAGTCTTCCCATGCATGCTCTGCACAACTTCAAGTGACACACCATGTGGGTGGGCCAAGGTTCCATAGCATACACCGTACATCTGCGTGCCGTCGGAACCAGTATTCTTTCGAACCAAACATGTTTGGCAAGAGATTGCTGATACTTGACTGTAAAACTTCGTCCTTGTCTTGCACATTTTGAAGTAGCTGTGTAGCAGACATGTTTTGAAAATGGGAACCTGTTTTCACTGTGTGTGCAACTCCAAAGCATAGCATTGCTAGTTTACTTTCAAATAGGAGGTGAAATATGTATTTCACATTTTGTCTAAATCTAGGGTCTTCAGAATACATTCATAAAGAGCGGTATTCTGACGCTATTTGTGTGCAACTTTCATCATACCTTCCACTTTTTCCAGTCAGGAAGAGTAGAGGGAAGGTTTGTGCTTCTACACTTTTTTCCACATACTGATTGGCGCTCCTTTGACTTGTCGCATTTGATATGTTTCTAGTGCATCATCTATGGTGTCTTTGGAGTACAGTGGGTGAATTGTATAGGGATCTAAAATATTGAAAGCTGCAGTAGGATTTAGAAGTTCAAATTGGCCAGTTGTTGAGGAGTCCTGAATTATTTTGGTGGTTTCTCTCAGGTTTTCTTCAATGTTTATTTCTTTGTAGTATTCATTGTTCTCTTCAAGGTATTGCAAGGCTTTCATAACTTTGTTTAAGTCCACTAGTGGCTGCCAAGTTTTGTAGGTACACCATTTACCAGTATAATCAATTGGCCTTTGCACTCGTAGAGTGTATACATTTTCTTAAATATCAAATGGTAAATAAACTTCTTTCCCACGAATGCCCCTTAGTAATTCAGTGGGATGCAATTTGAGCAGTTTTTGGTTGAAGTCGTATTATTGCTTGAAATGGGTGTACTGTTTGGATTATAATGCTCTCATACCAATTAAGCTCTTGGAGTGTGTTTGGCAGTGGAAATACTTCAAATTATTACTGATAGAACATGAACGCATTTGGTTATTGTCAAGTTGTGTAGTTCAGTATGTGCACAGTTTGGAGGTGGTAGTAATTTCGTATTTGTTTTCAGCTATAAGGTACAGAGCTAATTGAAACCATTGGGATTCCTCATTGTCTTCTATTTTGTGCATTATATCTATAGTTTTGGTGCTCTTTCTATAGGAAGTTCTGTGACAACAGACACATACTTGCATTGGCAATGCAGCAGATGTGCATTTGAACTTTTGTATTTCTTTTTTGTATGTGTGACATAGAAAGTTGAAATCTCCAAAGTCGTCACTACTGTTGACTGAAAGTGCCGGAGTTTATAAGTGCTCTTCAGTTCCAAAATATTTCCTTTGGGTGTGCTCTATTCCTTTGAGCAGTTGTTTGGCTGTACCGTGTAGGAGAACATAATTTAAATGTTGTAGTGCTTAAGCTGGACTTTTTACATAGTTCAGTTTATAAATGAGATTTCTTACAGTAGAATGGTGTGTTTCTAACCTTTTGATATGGTGGAAGGTGCTTTTGCAAGTAGGTCCAGAATTACATTACAGGCTAGGGAATGTCTTCGTAGTTCTGTGTATTTGCGCACTGGACAGGAGTCCATCGTTTGTAGTATTTTAATGTTTCTTTTGTCATTGGCTGTCACATAGTGATTGAGGTGTTAAGACGGATTTCTGAACTCTGTCCTGGTGGCGCAGAAGCTCAGAAGGCCAACCTAATTACTTGGAACAGGGTAACCTCTGGACGAGCCAGACCAATCAAGGTAGCGATCGCGGCGGTCAAGACTAGGTCTCAAGAGGGGTGAGGGTGACTGAAAGCCCGCAATGAGCACACAAAGCAAGATCACTTACAAACTACTCCAAACAGTTGTTATATTAAAAATATATACACATTTATTTCAAGGCCTTTAAAACAATGACCGTAGCGAGAAAATCACAATATAACGATAGTAAACCAACACATACCATATCAACACAATATATATACAAATACGACAGTCTCAAGCGTTAGATGCACGAAATGGGTAGTCCACCTAAAAGGGAAGGAAGACAGGCAGTGCGAAATAATGCTTAGACCCAGTTCGCCTTCAGAGGCACCTAACTAGATGGAAGTCCGAGCCCTGCGAAGAGTGGAGCCTTGTGCTCAAAAGTACCTGCACGCGCTGGTGCCAACGGGCAAAAGGAGAAGCTCTTTGAGGGGAATCAGGCAGTTCAGTTTAGTGCACAAAAGAAGAAGAACAAGTTCTGCGACTCAAGCGCAGCCTCCACAGTGGGCAGAAGCAGAGCGCGAGTACGAAAAAGGGTGCTGTTTGACACAGCGAGGAAAAGCAATGGGCTCCTGCAGGAGGGCGACCAGATCCTAGCTATGCTACTCACCGGTCCCCGATGCAAGCAGACCCAGGCTTCTCCGCGTCAGTTTCAGCAGCTGGCAGGTTCAGAAGAGCAGGGAACGCCTCGTCGTCGTGTTGAGTAAAAAGACGTCCCAATCGAATAAACCCGCACAGTTTGTTACCCCAGCAGGGCAACGGAGCGGCCGTGTGTATCTGAGCCAAATGTACACTACTCACTTCAGACCTGGGAACGCCAAGTGTACGAAGCGTGTGAGAGTGACAAGGACTCGAAATACTACACAACCTGGCGGCGGTTACAGAGCAAGACTCCCGTGTAAGCTGGTCAGTCAGCTGGATGGCCCAGAGACGCTTCCGAAGGCTTACTGGCAGGAGATGGTGAAGATGCCGAGAAAAGCTGTTCCCGCTATTCCAAAGGTCGAAGTACCAGTACAGGCCTTCTGGTTCGATCAAAGGTGAAAAGGGTTTCACAAGACGACAGCAGTGCAGAGGAGAAGTCCTTCAGAGGGTCACCAGCAATTCCTCGGTCCAGCCTCTTGGTTGCAGGATACTTGGCTTCTGTATTCCTTCGTTCGTGAGAACTCAGGAGATCGACATGGTAGTGGTGTTTCCAGCCCCCTCTTATCCACGGTTCCCTTCGCGCCAAAACGGAGGGGACCCAATGGGAGATCCGCTCATCAACACTCACACCATTCGTGGACCAATCACGGACCACGGTGGTCCCAGGCATTCACACCACCCTAGACTCTCTGGCACCCAGGATGTGTATTGGGACCAGACATCCCAGCCCACATCCTGGAGGCACACACAAGACATGTAGAAGCCCGCAAAAGCATCCGTGTTTCGCGGGAAAGTACATGCCCAAATAAGGAAGGCCCCGGGTCAGCTCGACCTGGGGAAGGTGAAGGGAGCAAGACGGTCAGCGGACAGGACAAAGGAGCCTCGTGGTCTGGCCATTTTGGGAGCCAGGCCACCATTTTGGGTTAAGCGCGGAAAACGCGCTTAGAACGCCAAAAGGAGCTCAAAACACAAGAAACGATCGCTGCCACCATTCCCGTCCCTGAATCTCTTGCACCGATCAGATACAATCCTAAATGAGTATCTAGGGCCTGTAGAAGGCTAGAGACCCAAGAGAGCTGTAGCTTAGCTTACAGTGCCCTCTTGTATCATGTTGCACGAAAGCTGCAACATGATAAAAGAAACTACGGGAAACAGCGTTCCCCGGTACTGACTGTCTTAAGGGCATGTCAGTTTCCCCGTAAGAAAGGAGCGAAAGCCCAGAGGAGTGCGGCAGAAGGCTGCACTTCTCTGGCAAAGTCAAGAACAAGGTGAAAAACAACAGCAAAAAGTTTAGGGGTTGCCACATGGAAGGAAAATTACCTACAATTACGAAATCTTTCCTAACACTCGCCCCTCCCAGACTATGGACAGGGGGAACTAATCCACCCCCTGGATGAGTCTCTTGTTCAGGTCGGTTAAACATTCTGGACAACCCATCAGCATTGCTATGTTGGACACCTGGCCTTTGCTCAATAGTGAAGTCGAAGCCTTGTAGACTTATGGACCACCTAAGCAACTTTGGATTCTCCCCCTTCATGTTCATTAGCCACTTTAAGGGCTTATGGTCAGTTTGCACAGTGAAGTGGGTCCCATAGAGGTCTGGCCTCAGCTTCCTTAGGGCCCACACAACAGAGAAACATTCTTTCTCTACCGTGGGCCATCTGAGCTCTCTGTCCTTAAGCTGGCGGCTAATAAAACCAATAGGGTGTTCCTTACCCTTCTCATCTACTTGTGATAGTACAGCTCCTATCCCAGTGTCAGAGGCGTCCGTCTGCACGATAAAAGGTCTTTGATAATCAGGGGCCCTGAGGACAGGGGCCTGGCACAAGGAGTCTTTTAAGCCATTGAAGGCCTTCTCACACTCGTCGGTCCAAGTTACCTTCTTGGGTTTCTTCGGAGTTGTGAGGGCAGTCAGAGGGGCAGCTATGGTGCCATAGTCTGCCACAAAATTGCGGTAATACCCCGTGAGTCCTAAGAAGGCTCTCACTTGGGTTTGCGTAGTGGGGGTAGGCCAGTCTTGTACTGCTTGTACTTTACTGGGAAGAGGCTGTATCCTCCCTCCACCTACTTCATGTCCAAGGTAAACCACTGAGCCTTGTCCAATCTGGCATTTACTAGCCTTTATGGTCAGGTGTGCTTTCTGAAGAGCCTGGAGCACAATCCCGAGGTGTTTCACATGGTCTTCCCAGGTGGCACTGAAAACTGCTATATCGTCCAGATATGCAAGACAGAATTCGTCCAACCCATTCAACACATGGTTCACAAGCCTCTGGAAAGTGGCAAGTGCATTCTTCAACCCGAACGGCATTACCCGGAATTGGTAAAGGCCGTCTGGAGTAGAAAATGCTGTCTTCTCCTTGGCATGCTCTGCTAAAGCTATTTGCCAATAGCCAGCAGTGAGGTCAAACGTGCTGAGGTACTTGGAGGCACCCAAAGTATCCACCAGCTCATCTGTTCGAGGCAAGGGGTGTGCATCTGTCTTGGTGACAGCATTCAGAGCCCTGTAATCCACGCGGAACCTCAATTCAGAAGTGCCTGCCTTTGGAACCAAAACCACAGGGCTGGACCAAGGACTACTAGAGGGTTCAATCACCCCAAGGTCTAACATCTTGTTGACCTCGGTCTTAATATAAAACCGTACTTTGTCTGACATCCTGTATCCCCTACTTTTGGTAGGTACACTGTCTCCTGTGTCAATGTTATGTTTGCACCAAGGTGTCAAACCAGGCGACTGTGAAAACAGGGGGGAAAACTGCCTAAGCAAACCTTTCACCTCAGCCTGCTGATCAGAAGTCAGGTGAGGGGCCACTCGGACACCCTCAAAGGAGCTATCTGAAGGACTGCTTTGGAACAGGTCGGGGAGAGGTTCAGACTCCTCTTCCTCAACATCTGAAGCCAGTAGCAGTGCTGCGATTTCGACTCTTGGGACGAAAGCCTTCAGCCTATTCACGTGAAACACTTTTGGAGCCTGTCCAGGCCTTCCAAGGTCCACTAAATAGTTAACCTCACCCAGGGGCTCCACCACTGTGTAAGGGCCTGACCATTTGTCCTGTAAAGCTCGAGGCCTTATGGGATTCATGATCAGGACTTGCTGACCAGGTGTAAAGTTGATGAGGGAAGCTTTCTGGTCGTACCAATGTTTCACCAGCGCTTGTCCTGCCTTCAATTTATCACTAGCCAAGCCCATCAGAAGTACCATCCGTTTTCTGAGCCCTAGCACATAATAAACTACGTTGGTAGTAACAGGGGGAGTGGGCATCTCCCATCCCTCTTTGACGATGGCTAAGGGTCCCCGTACGGGATGACCGAACAGAAGTTCGATGGGGCTGAAGCCAACACCCTCCTGTGGTACCTCTCGGTAGGCAAACAGTAAGCATGGTAAAAGAAGATCCCATTTTCTTCTCTGAGGTTCCTCCAGAGCCCCAATCATGCTCTTTAACGTTCTGTTGAAACGTTCCACCAGACCATTGGTCTGGGGGTGGTATGCAGAAGAGAACTTGTAGGTGACCCCACATTCTTTCCACATAGCCTGCATATACTTTGACATAAAGTTGCTGCCACAATCCGACACAACTTCTTTAGGGAAGCCAACCCTAGTAAATATGCCAAGTAAAGCTTTTGCAACTGACTTGGCAGTTACAGTTTTCAATGGGATGGCCTCAGGATATCTGGTTGCATGGTCGACCAGCACCAGGATAAACCTATTGCCTGAGGATGTTTGCGGGTCAAGGGGACCAACAATGTCGATCCCTACCCTTTCAAATGGTACCGCCACAACTGGGAGCGGTACCAACGGAGCTTGGATTGTCGCGCCAACCTTACCAGACAACTGGCAGGAGGCACAACTCCTGCAGTGACTTTCTACTTGCACCCCCATCTTGGGCCAGTAGAAGTGCATGGATAACCTTTGCTTGGTCCTCTTCATACCAAGGTGACCAGCAAGGGGAACTTCATGCGCCAACTGCAGGAGGAAGGGCCTAACAGCAAGGGGAACCACCAACCTCCTATGGTCTCCTTCTGTAGACTCTGTGGGCTCACTATACAGGAGTCCACCTTCCCAATAAATCCTATGCGTCCCAGGAGGTTCACCCTCAAGCTGGGAGCAGGCCTGTCTCCTTAGGCCTTCCAGAGATGGGCACTCACGTTGGCCTTTACTGAATTCGTCCCTATCAGGACCTCCTTCAACTAACAAGTCTTTTAGTTCAGGATGATCGTTGGGGTCAAATACTTCAGGCATCGCCACCTCCTTGTCAGGCCCGGGCGATTGGCCAACTTCCTCCACCGCAGTGGTAGGCGAGCTCGGGGGAATATTCTCTTTCCCTCGTCTTGACTTGTCGACTCCTTTCGCCTTGGGTTTCCCCTTCGGCTGGGGCGGCGTATTGGTCTTGGCCAATGCTGCCCGTGCTTGAGACCGTGTGTAGGGTCTTTCGGCAGTGTCTCCTACGAGCCCTAAAGCTCCGAGATCATTACCTAACAAGACCTTTCCCGGGACGTTTCTCTGAATGCTCACTGGAATCCTGACTGCTGTACCATTTAAAGTAAGATTTACAGGTATTACTGGGAACATACGTAGTGGGCCGTCAGCCAACTTAGTGGGCATCAGAGTAGCTCTGGCAACTTCCTCTGAGTCTGCCAAGGTAGAATCCACTACAGTGCGACTGCACCCACTATCCCTAAGAGCTGGAGTATCTACTCCATTGATCA
Source organism: Ambystoma mexicanum (assembly GCF_040938575.1). Classification (NCBI taxonomy): domain Eukaryota; kingdom Metazoa; phylum Chordata; class Amphibia; order Caudata; family Ambystomatidae; genus Ambystoma; species Ambystoma mexicanum. Next base: position 188,453,869 of record NC_090924.1, on the reverse strand, counting down.
GCACACTGTCTTTAAAGTAGTGCTTGGTATTATCCGGAATCCTAGCATAAGCCTCTGCGACTTTAGGCTCCCAGGAACCCAGGGAAACTAAAACTACCTCAGCCTCTATCCCGCTGGGAAATGAGTCTGAGGAGAAGGATGCTCCTGTAATCTCTTCTTCCTCGCAGGAGGAGAAGGCCAGATTAGCGGAGTGGACCCCCAAATGTCTAAACTTACACCGGGGATCCCCCTTCACGTGGTCAGTTGCTCCACAAGCAAAACAAGATCCATTGGGTCTGTTTACATAGGGAGGCTTATTGTAACCAGAGTTCTGTTTCGGAGGCTGACCTCCACTACCCTGTGAGTTCTCTTGTGTCTTACACTTATTTTTCTTTTTGTGGCCCTTATGAGAAGAAGATTTATCAGATTCTCCACCCTCCACATCTTTGGACTTTTTCCCTTCCTCCTGCTTACCAGGATGAGTTTTGTCCTTATGGGACACTCGATGTGACACCCATAAGTCGGCTGCAATGGCCAGCTTCTTAGGATCTATCTCCTTCGAATCGGCCAAATGCTGCTTAAGCTCTGGGGAAGAAGATGCAAAAATGTGTTCCAGCATGACAAGATTTATCATGCCTTCGAAGGTAGAAACCTTATCACCTTCGACCCAGCCAGTTAAGTTTTTCAAGGATTTAGTGACATAAGATACCCAAGTACCACCTTCCTTTTTCTTATACTCTCTGAAACGTTTCAAATATTGGGCCGGAGTCTTCCCAAACTTTAAAATGAGAGTTTGCTTTAACATTGCGAAATCAGCTCGCTCAGCCTTCGACATTTCCATAATGGCACTACAGCCAGAATGGGGCAGTCTGCTGAGTAACCAGGCAATCTTATCAGCATTGTCAACTTGTTGAACTTCACATGCATACTCAAACGCATTCAGCCAGTCCATAATGTCATTCCTTTCCTCATACACACTGAGCAGATCTTTCGGAAACCGTGGATGAGAGGAGGCCCCAGACCCATGTCCAGGACCCTTGGACCCATTTGCAACCTGAAGCTTGGCCAGTTCCAACTGGTGATCCCTGTCTTTTTGTTTTTCTGCCTGTTCGATTTTTAGTTTGGCTATGTTGAATTCAAGCTCCTGCTGCCTAAACCGCAGCTCTTGCTTCTTGAATTCAAACATAGCCTCCCCATCAGCACTGGCAGAGGAAACATTAGACATCTCGTCCTCCCTGTCCTCGTGGTCGCGATGGATCAGTGCAGCGGCAGAACCGTCGGTTCTACCAGTGAGAGCAGCCCCACCACCTTCCGCACTGTCCTCAGAAGTTATAGCGTCAAGCTGCGCTTCTTGCCACGCCACGATTCTTTGGATCATTTCCAATTTCGTGCCTTGAGAGGAAGCACCTCTCTCCGCACACATCTTTTTCAATGTTTCTGATTTGGAAGCATTTAAAGTTAACAAGGTATTTGTTTCCATACTGTTAGATAGGACTATGGCCTTTTTAAAGTTATACTACAACAATTCACTACGTGTCCTGGTTGGAATAACCTGAAATGCCTTAGTTTGTGCGCAACACTGGATACCTTCAGTCGTATCCCACCGCTGTACACCAATTTGTTAAGACGGATTTCTGAACTCTGTCCTGGTGGCGGAGAAGCTCAGAAGGCCAACCTAATTACTTGGAACAGGGTAACCTCTGGACGAGCCAGACCAATCAAGGTAGCGATCGCGGCGGTCAAGACTAGGTCTCAAGAGGGGTGAGGGTGACTGAAAGCCCGCAATGAGCACACAAAGCAAGATCACTTACAAACTACTCCAAACAGTTGTTATATTAAAAATATATACACATTTATTTCAAGGCCTTTAAAACAATGACCGTAGCGAGAAAATCACAATATAACGATAGTAAACCAACACATACCATATCAACACAATATATATACAAATACGACAGTCTCAAGCGTTAGATGCACGAAATGGGTAGTCCACCTAAAAGGGAAGGAAGACAGGCAGTGCGAAATAATGCTTAGACCCAGTTCGCCTTCAGAGGCACCTAACTAGATGGAAGTCCGAGCCCTGCGAAGAGTGGAGCCTTGTGCTCAAAAGTACCTGCACGCGCTGGTGCCAACGGGCAAAAGGAGAAGCTCTTTGAGGGGAATCAGGCAGTTCAGTTTAGTGCACAAAAGAAGAAGAACAAGTTCTGCGACTCAAGCGCAGCCTCCACAGTGGGCAGAAGCAGAGCGCGAGTACGGAAAAGGGTGCTGTTTGACACAGCGGGGAAAAGCAATGGGCTCCTGCAGGAGGGCGACCAGATCCTAGCTATGCTACTCACCGGTCCCCGATGCAAGCAGACCCAGGCTTCTCCGCGTCAGTTTCAGCAGCTGGCAGGTTCAGAAGAGCAGGGAACGCCTCGTCGTCGTGTTGAGTAAAAAGACGTCCCAATCGAATAAACCCGCACAGTTTGTTACCCCAGCAGGGCAACGGAGCGGCCGTGTGTATCTGAGCCAAATGTACACTACTCACTTCAGACCTGGGAACGCCAAGTGTACGAAGCGTGTGAGAGTGACAAGGACTCGAAATACTACACAACCTGGCGGCGGTTACAGAGCAAGACTCCCGTGTAAGCTGGTCAGTCAGCTGGATGGCCCAGAGACGCTTCCGAAGGCTTACTTGCAGGAGATGGTGAAGATGCCGAGAAAAGCTGTTCCCGCTATTCCAAAGGTCGAAGTACCAGTACAGGCCTTCTGGTTCGATCAAAGGTGAAAAGGGTTTCACAAGACGACAGCAGTGCAGAGGAGAAGTCCTTCAGCGGGTCACCAGCGATTCCTTGGTCCAGCCTCTTGGTTGCAGGATACTTGGCTTCTGTATTCCTTCGTTCGTGAGAACTCAGGAGATCGACATGGTAGTGGTGTTTCCAGCCCCCTCTTATCCACGGTTCCCTTCGCGCCAAAACGGAGGGGACCCAATGGGAGATCCGCTCATCAACACTCACACCATTCGTGGACCAATCACGGACCACGGTGGTCCCAGGCATTCACACCACCCTAGACTCTCTGGCACCCAGGATGTGTATTGGGACCAGACATCCCAGCCCACATCCTGGAGGCACACACAAGACATGTAGAAGCCCGCAAAAGCATCCGTGTTTCGCGGGAAAGTACATGCCCAAATAAGGAAGGCCCCGGGTCAGCTCGACCTGGGGAAGGTGAAGGGAGCAAGACGGTCAGCGGACAGGACAAAGGAGCCTCGTGGTCTGGCCATTTTGGGAGCCAGGCCACCATTTTGGGTTAAGCGCGGAAAACGCGCTTAGAACGCCAAAAGGAGCTCAAAACACAAGAAACGATCGCTGCCACCATTCCCGTCCCTGAATCTCTTGCACCGATCAGATACAATCCTAAATGAGTATCTAGGGCCTGTAGAAGGCTAGAGACCCAAGAGAGCTGTAGCTTAGCTTACAGTGCCCTCTTGTATCATGTTGCACGAAAGCTGCAACATGATAAAAGAAACTACGGGAAACAGCGTTCCCCGGTACTGACTGTCTTAAGGGCATGTCAGTTTCCCCGTAAGAAAGGAGCGAAAGCCCAGAGGAGTGCGGCAGAAGGCTGCACTTCTCTGGCAAAGTCAAGAACAAGGTGAAAAACAACAGCAAAAAGTTTAGGGGTTGCCACATGGAAGGAAAATTACCTACAATTACGAAATCTTTCCTAACACTCGCCCCTCCCAGACTATGGACAGGGGGAACTAATCCACCCCCTGGATGAGTCTCTTGTTCAGGTCGGTTAAACATTCTGGACAACCCATCAGCATTGCTATGTTGGACACCTGGCCTATGCTCAATAGTGAAGTCGAAGCCTTGTAGACTTATGGACCACCTAAGCAACTTTGGATTCTCCCCCTTCATGTTCATTAGCCACTTTAAGGGCTTATGGTCAGTTTGCACAGTGAAGTGGGTCCCATAGAGGTCTGGCCTCAGCTTCCTTAGGGCCCACACAACAGAGAAACATTCTTTCTCTACCGTGGACCATCTGAGCTCTCTGTCCTTAAGCTGGCGGCTAATAAAACCAATAGGGTGTTCCTTACCCTTCTCATCTACTTGTGATAGTACAGCTCCTATCCCAGTGTCAGAGGCGTCCGTCTGCACGATAAAAGGTCTTTGATAATCAGGGGCCCTGAGGACAGGGGCCTGGCACAAGGAGTCTTTTAAGCCATTGAAGGCCTTCTCACACTCGTCGGTCCAAGTTACCTTCTTGGGTTTCTTCGGAGTTGTGAGGGCAGTCAGAGGGGCAGCTATGGTGCCATAGTCTGCCACAAAATTGCGGTAATACCCCGTGAGTCCTAAGAAGGCTCTCACTTGGGTTTGCGTAGTGGGGGTAGGCCAGTCTTGTACTGCTTGTACTTTACAGGGAAGAGGCTGTATCCTCCCTCCACCTACTTCATGTCCAAGGTAAACCACTGAGCCTTGTCCAATCTGGCATTTACTAGCCTTTATGGTCAGGTGTGCTTTCTGAAGAGCCTGGAGCACAATCCCGAGGTGTTTCACATGGTCTTCCCAGGTGGCACTGAAAACTGCTATATCGTCCAGATATGCAAGACAGAATTCGTCCAACCCATTCAACACATGGTTCACAAGCCTCTGGAAAGTGGCAAGTGCATTCTTCAACCCGAACGGCATTACCCGGAATTGGTAAAGGCCGTCTGGAGTAGAAAATGCTGTCTTCTCCTTGGCATGCTCTGCTAAAGCTATTTGCCAATAGCCAGCAGTGAGGTCAAACGTGCTGAGGTACTTGGAGGCACCCAAAGTATCCACCAGCTCATCTGTTCGAGGCAAGGGGTGTGCATCTGTCTTGGTGACAGCATTCAGAGCCCTGTAATCCACGCGGAACCTCAATTCAGAAGTGCCTGCCTTTGGAACCAAAACCACAGGGCTGGACCAAGGACTACTAGAGGGTTCAATCACCCCAAGGTCTAACATCTTGTTGACCTCGGTCTTAATATAAAACCGTACTTTGTCTGACATCCTGTATCCCCTACTTTTGGTAGGTACACTGTCTCCTGTGTCAATGTTATGTTTGCACCAAGGTGTCAAACCAGGCGACTGTGAAAACAGGGGGGAAAACTGCCTAAGCAAACCTTTCACCTCAGCCTGCTGATCAGAAGTCAGGTGAGGGGCCACTCGGACACCCTCAAAGGAGCTATCTGAAGGACTGCTTTGGAACAGGTCGGGGAGAGGTTCAGACTCCTCTTCCTCAACATCTGAAGCCAGTAGCAGTGCTGCGATTTCGACTCTTGGGACGAAAGCCTTCAGCCTATTCACGTGAAACACTTTTGGAGCCTGTCCAGGCCTTCCAAGGTCCACTAAATAGTTAACCTCACCCAGGGGCTCCACCACTGTGTAAGGGCCTGACCATTTGTCCTGTAAAGCTCGAGGCCTTATGGGATTCATGATCAGGACTTGCTGACCAGGTGTAAAGTTGATGAGGGAAGCTTTCTGGTCGCACCAATGTTTCACCAGCGCTTGTCCTGCCTTCAATTTATCACTAGCCAAGCCCATCAGAAGTACCATCCGTTTTCTGAGCCCTAGCACATAATAAACTAAGTTGGTAGTAACAGGGGGAGTGGGCATCTCCCATCCCTCTTTGACGTTGGCTAAGGGTCCCCGTACGGGATGACCGAACAGAAGTTCGATGGGGCTGAAGCCAACACCCTCCTGTGGTACCTCTCGGTAGGCAAACAGTAAGCATGGTAAAAGAAGATCCCATTTTCTTCTCTGAGGTTCCTCCAGAGCCCCAATCATGCTCTTTAACGTTCTGTTGAAACGTTCCACCAGACCATTGGTCTGGGGGTGGTATGCAGAAGAGAACTTGTAGGTGACCCCACATTCTTTCCACATAGCCTGCATATACTTTGACATAAAGTTGCTGCCACGATCCGACACAACTTCTTTAGGGAAGCCAACCCTAGTAAATATGCCAAGTAAAGCTTTTGCAACTGACTTGGCAGTTACAGTTTTCAATGGGATGGCCTCAGGATATCTGGTTGCATGGTCGACCAGCACCAGGATAAACCTATTGCCTGAGGATGTTTGCGGGTCAAGGGGACCAACAATGTCGATCCCTACCCTTTCAAATGGTACCCCCACAACTGGGAGCGGTACCAACGGAGCTTGGATTGTCGCGCCAACCTTACCAGACAACTGGCAGGAGGCACAACTCCTGCAGTGACTTTCTACTTGCACCCCCATCTTGGGCCAGTAGAAGTGCATGGATAACCTTTGCTTGGTCCTCTTCATACCAAGGTGACCAGCAAGGGGAACTTCATGCGCCAACTGCAGGAGGAAGGGCCTAACAGCAAGGGGAACCACCAACCTCCTATGGTCTCCTTCTGTAGACTCTGTGGGCTCACTATACAGGAGTCCACCTTCCCAATAAATCCTATGCGTCCCAGGAGGTTCACCCTCAAGCTGGGAGCAGGCCTGTCTCCTTAGGCCTTCCAGAGATGGGCACTCACGTTGGCCTTTACTGAATTCGTCCCTATCAGGACCTCCTTCAACTAACAAGTCTTTTAGTTCAGGATGATCGTTGGGGTCAAATACTTCAGGCATCGCCACCTCCTTGTCAGGCCCGGGCGATTGGCCAACTTCCTCCACCGCAGTGGTAGGCGAGCTCGGGGGAATATTCTCTTTCCCTCGTCTTGACTTGTCGACTCCTTTCGCCTTGGGTTTCCCCTTCGGCTGGGGCGGCGTATTGGTCTTGGCCAATGCTGCCCGTGCTTGAGACCGTGTGTAGGGTCTTTCGGCAGTGTCTCCTACGAGCCCTAAAGCTCCGAGATCATTACCTAACAAGACCTTTCCCGGGACGTTTCTCTGAATGCTCACTGGAATCCTGACTGCTGTACCATTTAAAGTAAGATTTACAGGTATTACTGGGAACATACGTAGTGGGCCGTCAGCCAACTTAGTGGGCATCAGAGTAGCTCTGGCAACTTCCTCTGAGTCTACCAAGGTAGAATCCACTACAGTGCGACTGCACCCACTATCCCTAAGAGCTGGAGTATCTACTCCATTGATCAGCACACTGTCTTTAAAGTAGTGCTTGGTATTATCCGGAATCCTAGCATAAGCCTCTGCGACTTTAGGCTCCCAGGAACCCAGGGAAACTAAAACTACCTCAGCCTCTATCCCGCTGGGAAATGAGTCTGAGGAGAAGGATGCTCCTGTAATCTCTTCTTCCTCGCAGGAGGAGAAGGCCAGATTAGCGGAGTGGACCCCCAAATGTCTAAACTTACACCGGGGATCCCCCTTCACGTGGTCAGTTGCTCCACAAGCAAAACAAGATCCATTGGGTCTGTTTACATAGGGAGGCTTATTGTAACCAGAGTTCTGTTTCGGAGGCTGACCTCCACTACCCTGTGAGTTCTCTTGTGTCTTACACTTATTTTTCTTTTTGTGGCCCTTATGAGAAGAAGATTTATCAGATTCTCCACCCTCCACATCTTTGGACTTTTTCCCTTCCTCCTGCTTACCAGGATGAGTTTTGTCCTTATGGGACACTCGATGTGACACCCATAAGTCGGCTGCAATGGCCAGCTTCTTAGGATCTATCTCCTTCGAATCGGCCAAATGCTGCTTAAGCTCTGGGGAAGAAGATGCAAAAATGTGTTCCAGCATGACAAGATTTATCATGCCTTCGAAGGTAGAAACCTTATCACCTTCGACCCAGCCAGTTAAGTTTTTCAAGGATTTAGTGACATAAGATACCCAAGTACCACCTTCCTTTTTCTTATACTCTCTGAAACGTTTCAAATATTGGGCCGGAGTCTTCCCAAACTTTAAAATGAGAGTTTGCTTTAACATTGCGAAATCAGCTCGCTCAGCCTTCGACATTTCCATAATGGCACTACAGCCAGAATGGGGCAGTCTGCTGAGTAACCAGGCAATCTTATCAGCATTGTCAACTTGTCGAACTTCACATGCATACTCAAACGCATTCAGCCAGTCCATAATGTCATTCCTTTCCTCATACACACTGAGCAGATCTTTCGGAAACCGTGGATGAGAGGAGGCCCCAGACCCATGTCCAGGACCCTTGGACCCATTTGCAACCTGAAGCTTGGCCAGTTCCAACTGGTGATCCCTGTCTTTTTGTTTTTCTGCCTGTTCGATTTTTAGTTTGGCTATGTTGAATTCAAGCTCCTGCTGCCTAAACCGCAGCTCTTGCTTCTTGAATTCAAACATAGCCTCCCCATCAGCACTGGCAGAGGAAACATTAGACATCTCGTCCTCCCTGTCCTCGTGGTCGCGATGGATCAGTGCAGCGGCAGAACCGTCGGTTCTACCAGTGAGAGCAGCCCCACCACCTTCCGCACTGTCCTCAGAAGTTATAGCGTCAAGCTGCGCTTCTTGCCACGCCACGATTCTTTGGATCATTTCCAATTTCGTGCCTTGAGAGGAAGCACCTCTCTCCGCACACATCTTTTTCAATGTTTCTGATTTGGAAGCATTTAAAGTTAACAAGGTATTTGTTTCCATACTGTTAGATAGGACTATGGCCTTTTTAAAGTTATACTACAACAATTCACTACGTGTCCTGGTTGGAATAACCTGAAATGCCTTAGTTCGTGCGCAACACTGGATACCTTCAGTCGTATCCCACCGCTGTACACCAATTTGTTAAGACGGATTTCTGAACTCTGTCCTGGTGGCGGAGAAGCTCAGAAGGCCAACCTAATTACTTGGAACAGGGTAACCTCTGGACGAGCCAGACCAATCAAGGTAGCGATTGCGGCGGTCAAGACTAGGTCTCAAGAGGGGTGAGGGTGACTGAAAGCCCGCAATGAGCACACAAAGCAAGATCACTTACAAACTACTCCAAACAGTTGTTATATTAAAAATATATACACATTTATTTCAAGGCCTTTAAAACAATGACCGTAGCGAGAAAATCACAATATAACGATAGTAAACCAACACATACCATATCAACACAATATATATACAAATACGACAGTCTCAAGCGTTAGATGCACGAAATGGGTAGTCCACCTAAAAGGGAAGGAAGACAGGCAGTGCGAAATAATGCTTAGACCCAGTTCGCCTTCAGAGGCACCTAACTAGATGGAAGTCCGAGCCCTGCGAAGAGTGGAGCCTTGTGCTCAAAAGTACCTGCACGCGCTGGTGCCAACGGGCAAAAGGAGAAGCTCTTTGAGGGGAATCAGGCAGTTCAGTTTAGTGCACAAAAGAAGAAGAACAAGTTCTGCGACTCAAGCGCAGCCTCCACAGTGGGCAGAAGCAGAGCGCGAGTACGGAAAAGGGTGCTGTTTGACACAGCGGGGAAAAGCAATGGGCTCCTGCAGGAGGGCGACCAGATCCTAGCTATGCTACTCACCGGTCCCCGATGCAAGCAGACCCAGGCTTCTCCGCGTCAGTTTCAGCAGCTGGCAGGTTCAGAAGAGCAGGGAACGCCTCGTCGTCGTGTTGAGTAAAAAGACGTCCCAATCGAATAAACCCGCATAGTTTGTTACCCCAGCAGGGCAACGGAGCGGCCGTGTGTATCTGAGCCAAATGTACACTACTCACTTCAGACCTGGGAACGCCAAGTGTACGAAGCGTGTGAGAGTGACAAGGACTCGAAATACTACACAACCTGGCGGCGGTTACAGAGCAAGACTCCCGTGTAAGCTGGTCAGTCAGCTGGATGGCCCAGAGACGCTTCCGAAGGCTTACTGGCAGGAGATGGTGAAGATGCCGAGAAAAGCTGTTCCCGCTATTCCAAAGGTCGAAGTACCAGTACAGGCCTTCTGGTTCGATCAAAGGTGAAAAGGGTTTCACAAGACGACAGCAGTGCAGAGGAGAAGTCCTTCAGCGGGTCACCAGCGATTCCTCGGTCCAGCCTCTTGGTTGCAGGATACTTGGCTTCTGTATTCCTTCGTTCGTGAGAACTCAGGAGATCGACATGGTAGTGGTGTTTCCAGCCCCCTCTTATCCACGGTTCCCTTCGCGCCAAAACGGAGGGGACCCAATGGGAGATCCGCTCATCAACACTCACACCATTCGTGGACCAATCACGGACCACGGTGGTCCCAGGCATTCACACCACCCTAGACTCTCTGGCACCCAGGATGTGTATTGGGACCAGACATCCCAGCCCACATCCTGGAGGCACACACAAGACATGTAGAAGCCCGCAAAAGCATCCGTGTTTCGCGGGAAAGTACATGCCCAAATAAGGAAGGCCCCGGGTCAGCTCGACCTGGGGAAGGTGAAGGGAGCAAGACGGTCAGCGGACAGGACAAAGGAGCCTCGTGGTCTGGCCATTTTGGGAGCCAGGCCACCATTTTGGGTTAAGCGCGGAAAACGCGCTTAGAACGCCAAAAGGAGCTCAAAACACAAGAAACGATCGCTGCCACCATTCCCGTCCCTGAATCTCTTGCACCGATCAGATACAATCCTAAATGAGTATCTAGGGCCTGTAGAAGGCTAGAGACCCAAGAGAGCTGTAGCTTAGCTTACAGTGCCCTCTTGTATCATGTTGCACGAAAGCTGCAACATGATAAAAGAAACTACGGGAAACAGCGTTCCCCGGTACTGACTGTCTTAAGGGCATGTCAGTTTCCCCGTAAGAAAGGAGCGAAAGCCCAGAGGAGTGCGGCAGAAGGCTGCACTTCTCTGGCAAAGTCAAGAACAAGGTGAAAAACAACAGCAAAAAGTTTAGGGGTTGCCACATGGAAGGAAAATTACCTACAATTACGAAATCTTTCCTAACACTCGCCCCTCCCAGACTATGGACAGGGGGAACTAATCCACCCCCTGGATGAGTCTCTTGTTCAGGTCGGTTAAACATTCTGGACAACCCATCAGCATTGCTATGTTGGACACCTGGCCTATGCTCAATAGTGAAGTCGAAGCCTTGTAGACTTATGGACCACCTAAGCAACTTTGGATTCTCCCCCTTCATGTTCATTAGCCACTTTAAGGGCTTATGGTCAGTTTGCACAGTGAAGTGGGTCCCATAGAGGTCTGGCCTCAGCTTCCTTAGGGCCCACACGACAGAGAAACATTCTTTCTCTACCGTGGACCATCTGAGCTCTCTGTCCTTAAGCTGGCGGCTAATAAAACCAATAGGGTGTTCCTTACCCTTCTCATCTACTTGTGATAGTACAGCTCCTATCCCAGTGTCAGAGGCGTCCGTCTGCACGATAAAAGGTCTTTGATAATCAGGGGCCCTGAGGACAGGGGCCTGGCACAAGGAGTCTTTTAACCCATTGAAGGCCTTCTCACACTCGTCGGTCCAAGTTACCTTCTTGGGTTTCTTCGGAGTTGTGAGGGCAGTCAGAGGGGCAGCTATGGTGCCATAGTCTGCCACAAAATTGCGGTAATACCCCGTGAGTCCTAAGAAGGCTCTCACTTGGGTTTGCGTAGTGGGGGTAGGCCAGTCTTGTACTGCTTGTACTTTACTGGGAAGAGGCTGTATCCTCCCTCCACCTACTTCATGTCCACGGTAAACCACTGAGCCTTGTCCAATCTGGCATTTACTAGCCTTTATGGTCAGGTGTGCTTTCTGAAGAGCCTGGAGCACAATCCCGAGGTGTTTCACATGGTCTTCCCAGGTGGCACTGAAAACTGCTATATCGTCCAGATATGCAAGACAGAATTCGTCCAACCCATTCAACACATGGTTCACAAGCCTCTGGAAAGTGGCAAGTGCATTCTTCAACCCGAACGGCATTACCCGGAATTGGTAAAGGCCGTCTGGAGTAGAAAATGCTGTCTTCTCCTTGGCATGCTCTGCTAAAGCTATTTGCCAATAGCCAGCAGTGAGGTCAAACGTGCTGAGGTACTTGGAGGCACCCAAAGTATCCACCAGCTCATCTGTTCGAGGCAAGGGGTGTGCATCTGTCTTGGTGACAGCATTCAGAGCCCTGTAATCCACGCGGAACCTCAATTCAGAAGTGCCTGCCTTTGGAACCAAAACCACAGGGCTGGACCAAGGACTACTAGAGGGTTCAATCACCCCAAGGTCTAACATCTTGTTGACCTCGGTCTTAATATAAAACCGTACTTTGTCTGACATCCTGTATCCCCTACTTTTGGTAGGTACACTGTCTCCTGTGTCAATGTTATGTTTGCACCAAGGTGTCAAACCAGGCGACTGTGAAAACAGGGGGGAAAACTGCCTAAGCAAACCTTTCACCTCAGCCTGCTGATCAGAAGTCAGGTGAAGGGCCACTCGGACACCCTCAAAGGAGCTATCTGAAGGACTGCTTTGGAACAGGTCGGGGAGAGGTTCAGACTCCTCTTCCTCAACATCTGAAGCCAGTAGCAGTGCTGCGATTTCGACTCTTGGGACGAAAGCCTTCAGCCTATTCACGTGAAACACTTTTGGAGCCTGTCCAGGCCTTCCAAGGTCCACTAAATAGTTAACCTCACCCAGGGGCTCCACCACTGTGTAAGGGCCTGACCATTTGTCCTGTAAAGCTCGAGGCCTTATGGGATTCATGATCAGGACTTGCTGACCAGGTGTAAAGTTGATGAGGGAAGCTTTCTGGTCGTACCAATGTTTCACCAGCGCTTGTCCTGCCTTCAATTTATCACTAGCCAAGCCCATCAGAAGTACCATCCGTTTTCTGAGCCCTAGCACATAATAAACTACGTTGGTAGTAACAGGGGGAGTGGGCATCTCCCATCCCTCTTTGATGATGGCTAAGGGTCCCCGTACGGGATGACCGAACAGAAGTTTGATGGGGCTGAAGCCAACACCCTCCTGTGGTACCTCTCGGTAGGCAAACAGTAAGCATGGTAAAAGAAGATCCCATTTTCATCTCTGAGGTTCCTCCAGAGCCCCAATCATGCTCTTTAATGTTCTGTTGAAACGTTCCACCAGACCATTGGTCTGGGGGTGGTATGCAGAAGAGAACTTGTAGGTGACCCCACATTCTTTCCACATAGCCTGCATATACTTTGACATAAAGTTGCTGCCACGATCCGACACAACTTCTTTAGGGAAGCCAACCCTAGTAAATATGCCAAGTAAAGCTTTTGCAACTGACTTGGCAGTTACAGTTTTCAATGGGATGGCCTCAGGATATCTGGTTGCATGGTCGACCAGCACCAGGATAAACCTATTGCCTGAGGATGTTTGCGGGTCAAGGGGACCAACAATGTCGATCCCTACCCTTTCAAATGGTACCCCCACAACTGGGAGCGGTACCAACGGAGCTTGGATTGTCGCGCCAACCTTACCAGACAACTGGCAGGAGGCACAACTCCTGCAGTGACTTTCTACTTGCACCCCCATCTTGGGCCAGTAGAAGTGCATGGATAACCTTTGCTTGGTCCTCTTCATACCAAGGTGACCAGCAAGGGGAACTTCATGCGCCAACTGCAGGAGGAAGGGCCTAACAGCAAGGGGAACCACCAACCTCCTATGGTCTCCTTCTGTAGACTCTGTGGGCTCACTATACAGGAGTCCACCTTCCCAATAAATCCTATGCGTCCCAGGAGGTTCACCCTCAAGCTGGGAGCAGGCCTGTCTCCTTAGGCCTTCCAGAGATGGGCACTCACGTTGGCCTTTACTGAATTCGTCCCTATCAGGACCTCCTTCAACTAACAAGTCTTTTAGTTCAGGATGATCGTTGGGGTCAAATACTTCAGGCATCGCCACCTCCTTGTCAGGCCCGGGCGATTGGCCAACTTCCTCCACCGCAGTGGTAGGCGAGCTCGGGGGAATATTCTCTTTCCCTCGTCTTGACTTGTCGACTCCTTTCGCCTTGGGTTTCCCCTTCGGCTGGGGCGGCGTATTGGTCTTGGCCAATGCTGCCCGTGCTTGAGACCGTGTGTAGGGTCTTTCGGCAGTGTCTCCTACGAGCCCTAAAGCTCCGAGATCATTACCTAACAAGACCTTTCCCGGGACGTTTCTCTGAATGCTCACTGGAATCCTGACTGCTGTACCATTTAAAGTAAGATTTACAGGTATTACTGGGAACATACGTAGTGGGCCGTCAGCCAACTTAGTGGGCATCAGAGTAGCTCTGGCAACTTCCTCTGAGTCTACCAAGGTAGAATCCACTACAGTGCGACTGCACCCACTATCCCTAAGAGCTGGAGTATCTACTCCATTGATCAGCACACTGTCTTTAAAGTAGTGCTTGGTATTATCCGGAATCCTAGCATAAGCCTCTGCGACTTTAGGCTCCCAGGAACCCAGGGAAACTAAAACTACCTCAGCCTCTATCCCGCTGGGAAATGAGTCTGAGGAGAAGGATGCTCCTGTAATCTCTTCTTCCTCGCAGGAGGAGAAGGCCAGATTAGCGGAGTGGACCCCCAAATGTCTAAACTTACACCGGGGATCCCCCTTCACGTGGTCAGTTGCTCCACAAGCAAAACAAGATCCATTGGGTCTGTTTACATAGGGAGGCTTATTGTAACCAGAGTTCTGTTTCGGAGGCTGACCTCCACTACCCTGTGAGTTCTCTTGTGTCTTACACTTATTTTTCTTTTTGTGGCCCTTATGAGAAGAAGATTTATCAGATTCTCCACCCTCCACATCTTTGGACTTTTTCCCTTCCTCCTGCTTACCAGGATGAGTTTTGTCCTTATGGGACACTCGATGTGACACCCATAAGTCGGCTGCAATGGCCAGCTTCTTAGGATCTATCTCCTTCGAATCGGCCAAATGCTGCTTAAGCTCTGGGGAAGAAGATGCAAAAATGTGTTCCAGCATGACAAGATTTATCATGCCTTCGAAGGTAGAAACCTTATCACCTTCGACCCAGCCAGTTAAGTTTTTCAAGGATTTAGTGACATAAGATACCCAAGTACCACCTTCCTTTTTCTTATACTCTCTGAAACGTTTCAAATATTGGGCCGGAGTCTTCCCAAACTTTAAAATGAGAGTTTGCTTTAACATTGCGAAATCAGCTCGCTCAGCCTTCGACATTTCCATAATGGCACTACAGCCAGAATGGGGCAGTCTGCTGAGTAACCAGGCAATCTTATCAGCATTGTCAACTTGTTGAACTTCACATGCATACTCAAACGCATTCAGCCAGTCCATAATGTCATTCCTTTCCTCATACACACTGAGCAGATCTTTCGGAAACCGTGGATGAGAGGAGGCCCCAGACCCATGTCCAGGACCCTTGGACCCATTTGCAACCTGAAGCTTGGCCAGTTCCAACTGGTGATCCCTGTCTTTTTGTTTTTCTGCCTGTTCGATTTTTAGTTTGGCTATGTTGAATTCAAGCTCCTGCTGCCTAAACCGCAGCTCTTGCTTCTTGAATTCAAACATAGCCTCCCCATCAGCACTGGCAGAGGAAACATTAGACATCTCGTCCTCCCTGTCCTCGTGGTCGCGATGGATCAGTGCAGCGGCAGAACCGTCGGTTCTACCAGTGAGAGCAGCCCCACCACCTTCCGCACTGTCCTCAGAAGTTATAGCGTCAAGCTGCGCTTCTTGCCACGCCACGATTCTTTGGATCATTTCCAATTTCGTGCCTTGAGAGGAAGCACCTCTCTCCGCACACATCTTTTTCAATGTTTCTGATTTGGAAGCATTTAAAGTTAACAAGGTATTTGTTTCCATACTGTTAGATAGGACTATGGCCTTTTTAAAGTTATACTACAACAATTCACTACGTGTCCTGGTTGGAATAACCTGAAATGCCTTAGTTCGTGCGCAACACTGGATACCTTCAGTCGTATCCCACCGCTGTACACCAATTTGTTAAGACGGATTTCTGAACTCTGTCCTGGTGGCGGAGAAGCTCAGAAGGCCAACCTAATTACTTGGAACAGGGTAACCTCTGGACGAGCCAGACCAATCAAGGTAGCGATCGCGGCGGTCAAGACTAGGTCTCAAGAGGGGTGAGGGTGACTGAAAGCCCGCAATGAGCACACAAAGCAAGATCACTTACAAACTACTCCAAACAGTTGTTATATTAAAAATATATACACATTTATTTCAAGGCCTTTAAAACAATGACCGTAGCGAGAAAATCACAATATAACGATAGTAAACCAACACATACCATATCAACACAATATATATACAAATACGACAGTCTCAAGCGTTAGATGCACGAAATGGGTAGTCCACCTAAAAGGGAAGGAAGACAGGCAGTGCGAAATAATGCTTAGACCCAGTTCGCCTTCAGAGGCACCTAACTAGATGGAAGTCCGAGCCCTGCGAAGAGTGGAGCCTTGTGCTCAAAAGTACCTGCACGCGCTGGTGCCAACGGGCAAAAGGAGAAGCTCTTTGAGGGGAATCAGGCAGTTCAGTTTAGTGCACAAAAGAAGAAGAACAAGTTCTGCGACTCAAGCGCAGCCTCCACAGTGGGCAGAAGCAGAGCGCGAGTACGGAAAAGGGTGCTGTTTGACACAGCGGGGAAAAGCAATGGGCTCCTGCAGGAGGGCGACCAGATCCTAGCTATGCTACTCACCGGTCCCCGATGCAAGCAGACCCAGGCTTCTCCGCGTCAGTTTCAGCAGCTGGCAGGTTCAGAAGAGCAGGGAACGCCTCGTCGTCGTGTTGAGTAAAAAGACGTCCCAATCGAAGAAACCCGCACAGTTTGTTACCCCAGCAGGGCAATGGAGCGGCCGTGTGTATCTGAGCCAAATGTACACTACTCACTTCAGACCTGGGAACGCCAAGTGTACGAAGCGTGTGAGAGTGGCAAGGACTCGAAATACTACACAACCTGGCGGCGGTTACAGAGCAAGACTCCGTGTAAGCTGGTCAGTCAGCTGGATGGCCCAGAGACGCTTCCGAAGGCTTACTGGCAGGAGATGGTGAAGATGCCGAGAATAGCTGTTCCCGCTATTCCAAGGGTCGAAGTACCAGTACAGGCCTTCTGGTTCGATCAAAGGTGAAAAGGGTTTCACAAGACGACAGCAGTGCAGAGGAGAAGTCCTTCAGCGGGTCACCAGCGATTCCTCGGTCCAGCCTCTTGGTTGCAGGATACTTGGCTTCTGTATTCCTTCGTTCGTGAGAACTCAGGAGATCGACATGGTAGTGGTGTTTCCAGCCCCCTCTTATCCACGGTTCCCTTCGTGCCAAAACGGAGGGTACCCAATGGGAGATCCGCTCATCAACACTCACACCATTCGTGGACCAATCACGGACCACGGTGGTCCCAGGCATTCACACCACCCTAGACTCTCTGGCACCCAGGATGTGTATTGGGACCAGACATCCCAGCCCACATCCTGGAGGCACACACAAGACATGTAGAAGCCCGCGAAAGCATCCGTGTTTTGCGGGAAAGTACATGCCCAAATAAGGAAGGCCCCGGGTCAGCTCGACCTGGGGAAGGTGAAGGGAGCAAGACGGTCAGCGGACAGGACAAAGGAGCCTCGTGGTCTGGCCATTTTGGGAGCCAGGCCACCATTTTGGGTTAAGCGCGGAAAACGCGCTTAGAACGCCAAAAGGAGCTCAAAACACAAGAAACGATCGCTGCCACCATTCCCGTCCCTGAATCTCTTGCACCGATCAGATACAATCCTAAACGAGTATCTAGGGCCTGTAGAAGGCTAGAGACCCAAGAGAGCTGTAGCTTAGCTTACAGTGCCCTCTTGTGTCATGTTGCACGAAAGCCGCAACATGATAAAAGAAACTACGGGAAACAGCGTTCCCCGGTACTGACTGTCTTAAGGGCATGTCAGTTTCCCCGTAAGAAAGGAGCGAAAGCCCAGAGGAGTGCGGCAGAAGGCTGCACTTCTCTGGCAAAGTCAAGAACAAGGTGAAAAACAACAGCAAAATGTTTAGGGGTTGCCACATGGAAGGAAAATTACCTACAATTACGAAATCTTTCCTAACATGAGGAACTGCTGCAAAGATTTGATAGAGTATTGGTGAACAGTACACATTAATGTGCAAGGCCAGTTGTAGGTGAGGTGTATTGGTTCGGTGAAATGGAGAGTGGCATCTAAGTTTGATGGGGATATTTGTGAAAGCAGTGTTTCTTTTTCCATTATACTACTGTGTACCTTTTCATACCCTCGTCCACTGCTATGTACAGCAATTTGGTTTGTTTGCTCTTGTTTGTATGATGCTTCATTGAGGTATGGTTCTGTGGTGGTGGTGGGACTCCACTCACCTGTACAGATGTTGCCAAAGGTATATATGCTGATAATGCGTTTGTTTCGAAGTAGTGGTTGTAATTTACCAATTAATTTTGTTAGTGGTTTCATTCTGTTTAAAATTAAAATAAACAATTTCCGTTGCAGGACCTTTGCACTGTCTACAACAGCTTCCAGGATCACTTTTCTGCAGTAAGTTTTAAGGGTTGAGCGTAATTTATCCCCTCTATTTATAAGGTTCTGCAGGACTCTGTGGTGGAACATTTTTTGTAAAATTAATTTTTTGGAATGCTTCCTTGTGGTTAGATTACCATTTGTACATGCTCTGTTAGCAGTTGTGCGAGTTACATTCTTTTTAGTGCTTTTCTTTTCATTTCCGCATTTTGACAGAGGAATTACAGTGTCCTTAATGGTAGGTGCTTCCCTTTTCGTTAATGACTGTATTAGCTCTTCTCTTTGAACTTTCTGTACAAATTCTGCTAGGGGTGTATGGATACTTTATCTGCTTTTAGGTTGCGCTGATCTATGGAGTTGGTGTTTGGTAGCCATTCTGTAGTAGCTGTTGGAGAAAAAAGAAAAGTGTAGGTGTGCAGATTTTGAATTGAATATGTGTGCAATGTGGCATGAGTGGTTGAATATGAGGGTAGGCATATAAATGGAAGTGTGTCCCTGTGTAATGGGCTCTAACTTTCGGTTGGGAACACTATATTACTATCTGGGGTTTAGTATAATGTTGTTGAGATGATAATATACAGCGAGAAACTGTAGAGGTGTCATGAGTAAGAATGAAGCACATACCGGTGGGTTGACGCAATTCTGTATCTTAGAACACTGCACTCTCTCAGTAACACGTAAAACACTACGATGGTATTGTATTTACTTTGTTGGTTGGTGAGAGTAGGTTTATTCTAGGTTGTATTTTCAAGTTCACACGCCAGTGACTTTCAGGACCGAGGTGGGTACTGCACCTGTATAAGAAGTTTGTAAGAAAATATGTTTTTTAATGGCATATTTGGAGAATACATTCTTTAAAAGTGTAGGTGATGTCTTGGCAGGAAGAGTTAGTGTGTGTGTATAAATGGATAGCTTAGTATTTGAATGGGGACTTGACAACATCAGCATATTTGGTAAGGGTATAAGTGGGTTATTTGCAAGTGTGTTGTATGACGTGCTCCTTTGAAAGTGTGTGTATTGGTGTAGGACTCTTTACTTTGGACATGTATTAATTCTCATTGTAGAAGGGTGAGAAAAAGGTTCAGAAAGATGTACAGATTGCAAAGGAGAATCTTTTGGTGTGTTCAATTACATTTACTTTTCTGCATATATATGCTTGCTACATGAGTGGAGCAATTGTTTCAGTTCTTTCATTTATTTATGCACATTTATGAATGGTACTGTTGTCAATGCACGCATACATTTTTTTGTTTTTTAAGTAATGTTGCAATCTATGAAGTGTGCAAGGTAAGTAGCAGGCAACCTGTTGTCATGCATGCAATGTATGCACTTGGCTTAGTTTTGTAGGATACATTCAGTGATCCTTTTCTGTGTGATTTTTACGAATTTCATAGGAGGTGAGTTAATGGGGGAAAAGATCGTAAGATTGTGTGAAAGAAAGAAGAAAGTAACCGTTTGGATATTACAATGGCTGCTATGGATAAATGCTATCTTTGCAAGCACATACCACTGTAGGTGGCATTTGATGGTAGGTGATGGGAGAAATGCCAGTATGCTTTTTGAGTATGTTGTGGAGTATTCAGTGGCTGGTAACCTGTTTGAGGCACTTATAACACAGTTGCAAATGTACTGGTCAAAAAGTATTGATACCTGCAGGTTGTGGCGATGTGGATGAATCTGGATGCAGAAATCGTAGATAGTTTTACAGTACTTTCCAGTGGAGGTGCTTTTGATTCACAGGACACTTGCACTCTGAGTGTTTAACGGTTAGTATGGAGTGTTCAACAGAGATGATAGTGTTAGATGCAGAGATCTTGGATGTGATTGGTGGATGTTTGTGTGACTGTTTAACAGTAGACAATGAGGGAGTGCTGGAAAAGAGTACTGGAAAGGGAAGAAGGACTGTCCCTGCTTTACTGGGGCACGGCCCTCGCGGTAGTTGGGGAAGCGCACATGCTACAAGCTGTCCTTCTTACTATGCTTGGCATGGAAATGGGACTGCCGATTATCCAATCAGGTGTTGAGGGTCTCCTGAACAGGAAGGGATGGTCATACTTTTTTTAATTGCTGTGTACCGTGATGATGGCAGAGATGCAGAGAGTGAGAGTGCTCACTGTTGGTGATTTGTTTGTGGCTGACCTGCACACCTATGCCCAGGGTAGCAGTGTTGATGAACATTTTGGTGTGGAAGGAGTGCACGCTTTGTGGCGCAGTGTGGCTCTACCGAGTTTGCAAGTTGTCATTGAAGAGTGCAGAGATGTGGCCATTTGGAGTTTTGTTGACATACTATTTATGCATTGTGGAGCAATGCATGTGGCATCTCGCACTGCCGCAAGTTTATTCGGTGAACTGAAGGAGGTGCTGAAAACAGTGATGCATAATTTTACCACTGCAACAGTGATTTTTTCATGCATACCACCAAGACTATCGTGAAACAATCCCGATGTACTTTCTTCCGAGGTAGAGAAGGAAAGGTGTTTTGTAAACAGTGGCATGTCTGCTTTTCTGTTCGATGCTCGGATGTTCTTCTGTGCCCATGAGAACCTTAGTGATTCTAATGTGAGGTGTTTCAGTGGAGCTGATTTTTTTTGTCCCCCATTGAAAATGCTCTTGTGTTCCAGAATCTAAAAGATTTTTTGGAGAAGCTCCTGTAATAATGTAAGGAGGAGAAGAGAAGAGAACAATCCCCAACAAATACAATTGGTCGATAAGGTTTCCTGGGTGTGGTGTGTAAGGACAGATTGTGCCAGAAGGTGTGTCAGCAGATAGGAGTGCACATGGCTATGGTTACGGCTGCACCATTCACAGGAGGCAGAGTGTATGGCTTTTGGGCGATTCCTGGATACATTGGTTGAAAATGTATGCAGAACGCTGTGGAGTGGCTGCAGACCTTGGGTTCCATAATGTGGATGTCCACTGGTACGGAGTATGTGGGATGAAGTGGCTGCATGTTCATCCTCTTTGTACCACTTTGGTGACGCTCGATCATCCAGACATTATTATTATTCATTGTGGAGGGAACAGTTTAGGACATGTTACCGGCATCTCACTGCAGATCGCGATGAAGGAGACACTTTGGCAAGTCATGGAAATGTTTCCAAAGTCACGCATAATTGTTTCTCGCATTACCCAGAGACAGATGTGGCTGCGTTCTTCCTCATTTGCGCCACAAATGGAGAAAGCGCTCCACAATGTGAACAAGGCTGTTTGCGCCTTTTTTGCGAGACATTGTCATGTTCTCCTTCCACAATGAAACCTTTACGTTCCGTAGTACCAACTTTTTTCATACAGATGGAATCCATCTCACTCATGCTGGCAATGAGCTGTTTCTGCATAATATCCAGAACGCAGTGCAGCGCTTCTTGCAAGTCTAGCAAGCATTTCCCCATTAGGTGTTCACCACTTCAAACCTTCCAGACATAAACTGCACAAAAAGGCTCTTTTCAGAGCCACCACTTCTTTTTGAGAATGCGTTCAATGTGTGTGACTGAGCCACGCCTTGCATTTTTTACTGCGCTGTCCACGGAGCTTATATGCTGCGGTACGGCCTGCATCCTTTCATTGGAATTCTATTTTTGAACTGTGAAAGGTGGCTCTGAAAAGAGCCTTTTTTTCCCCCTTTCTGGTTGTTTTGCATTTTTCCTATTCTTCTAACACACGACATAGAAGGAAAGGAATGGAAGGGAGGTAAGGGAAAGGGCACCAACCACATGGATAAGAAAGGGCAAGTGGGGAGAGGAAGATGTTGGGTGGCCCTTACTTAGGTAGGGGGCACTCCTTGTCATGCTCCCTGACCGAAGCTTCAAAAGCACTTAGAAGTTGCTCTCCCCCGCAGAGTACCGCATTGCAGTCCATGCACAATACAGTGAGTGACCTTTGAAAGGTACAGGTTTGCTGCGGTGCGTGTGGCCTGCAAGGCTGGTTTAGGGATCCGCTGCCCCACTTGAGTGTCCCTAGTGGTGGCAGGCGCAGATGCGGAGGATGCTGTAGAGAAAATTAACCTACTGCCTGGTTCAAAGGGGACAATCCTCCAAACTGCTGCCTTGTGGTTCAATTTGAGGTGTCGCCGCATGAGGTGTACAAGCCAGTTTTTTCACGACTGAATACTCAGTGAATTTCACCTATTTAGCACTAGATTTGGGCACATCTCCTACGGTGGTAAATAGTTTCCACACCCACGATTCATGCTGGCTGCAGGCAATGGGGAGTTGCTCTACTTTATCTTCATTCTCCTCTTGATCTCTATCTACATTACCACGCCTGTTCCCTTGTCCAGGCCCTTTGGAAGGAGGTGGTGGTGGTGGCAGTGAGGGTGAGGGTGTGGGTGCTGCCGAGTTAGAGGCAGTAACAGCAGCCATGGTTGCCATTAGTTGGAAAGGTAATATAGCAGAGTAGAAGTGGTCACAAAACAATTTTAGCACAAAGTAATGTGCACCGCTGCTCTGTTCTGGAAAGCCAAACACAGAATGCAGAGCAGCTCTGGGGTGTGGCCTTTTATAGGGCTGCTGTGGAGCACTTGCAACTGGAAAGCGGCCCTACATCTTTCCCAGAACTAGTTAGATGTAAAAGGGCAGAGTAGTGTAGGACCTCTGTAAGGGTGCACTTTCACAGTAACGCTGCATACATTGCAGAAAATAGTACTTTTTCAATGTCCAGAGGCCCCGATCACATCTGGCAAATAGGGGCCAGTGTGCAGCGTGGGTGCGGTCCCATGGTGACATCAGGAATGTTTTCGATTGGGACGGCTGTCCGCAGGACACATATTGGGCAGAACACTTTGTGCACATCTGCATTGGTGTCCTACGGACACAGTTGGGATCCCTGGACTATTTAAAAGTGTGATACAAGTGCCCTGGACATTTATAAACAAGCTGGGTGTTTGGGTGGGATGTTCAGATGCACAGCTACTCGCAGGACGTGGGTGGGCGCCTCGAACTACTAAAAGTACATCACACATTTTCGTTGCATATCACATTTGTTATGTCATCTTGGATGTCATGGCTGGTAGTCCTTGCAGTGCGCAGTGGTGGCACAAGTTATGGTTGCTTAGCTTACCATAACTGGCAAATTTCTGGGGTTTTGCGGATTTACTTGTAACCATAATAGGGATAGGTGGTTATAAGTGCAAAGTAACTATAATGGTCCTTTAAAGAAGCCTTTGCTCTGAATGTGATAGCTTTTTAGTTGGGCAACTGATCCATAACGTCCCTTTAACAACGTTTTTTCACTGAATATGAAGAAAGATAAAATCACTGTGAACAATCTGAGTTTGGTGTCGAGAATATAGGAGCATGGAGACAGTTGCATTGGACAGAGACGGGGTTGATAAATGTAGATGTGTGTCAGGTAATTATTATAGTAACTCTGACATTATAACATCAAGCAAGAACATCATGGAGAAAATTAGAGCCCACATAATATGTGGTGAATGATTTTTAGCCATGGAAACACATCTGAATTATCCATCTGCAGAGTGCCTATGTGTAATCAATGACCTCTGCAGAAAACGGGACATGTTCAACTGAAATACAGATTCTGTGCTGCGGTTGCATTAATCTTCGCATGAAACTGGAAATTAGAGCGAGTATAGTAGAGTTACATTTACAAAGGCCATTCAAGCACTAACATAGATGTTTAGCCGTAGGGGGATAGACATAACAGGGCTAGTGCATATCCAAGTAACAGTGAAACGTGAGCAGAAATATGAAGGCAAAATGACTGGACTTAAGCAAAGTTACATGGCATGCCGGGAAGATGAATTCAAAACTTTTCTGTACAAAGTAAATAGAACAAACTTCTTCAGTACAAAGAAAGAGCTCAATTGTCTGTAAATTGTTAGAGTGTGAATGGTAAGCAGGAGATGTACCTAAGACTTCCACAGGCAGGCCACGATGGATTGTTTTTGCAAAACTTACATTGTATTCGAAAATCAGCACAGAGTAAGTAAGGGACAGCTTTGTACTGAAGAAACACGTGAGATGGGAAGAAATGATGTCGAGCAGAAGGGATTGGAGTAAGGTAAAGAATAAAGCACATACGCATAGCACGAGGAAATAGTCAGAAATGAAGGATGTTTTTTTTGGGGTGGGGTACAGTTTTGGATTAGGGAAGCTGAGTTTTGCAACTCTCTGACTGCTGTTCCTAGGTCTGTTTGTAGGCTGGTTTTGGTGAATGGATATTTTGTGATTTATCTGGGAGTTAATATTAAAAAGACGGTCGGAGGCCTAAAATGAGGAAGATGGTTTACCAAACCCAGGCCTGTCAATGAGAGCACTTGAGACACAAATCCACTAATGGGGAAGAAGAAACTATGTGATTCCGTATGTTGTGGAGTTGGGAAGGAGCCAATTACAAATAGCATAGAGGTCAGGGAATAAACTGACCTACACTAATCCAAGGACAGAGATCTCGGAAAACATCCAGTCACAGAGCGATTGTTCAGTTGTAGTATCAGGATATAAACAGGGTCACATAGCTCCTTGGCAAAGTGTTAACTTCGACATATAAACAGTGTTTCATTAAAAGTGTGGTATCGCAGATGAATGGACTGTATTAAAAAAAAAAATTGGAATAAAATGTCATTTTTATACACAGCAATGTAACTATGACTAACCATTTTTTCCAGGGCAGCGTGGCTTAACAGCCATGGTATAAGTCATGTTTCCGTAAGGCTCCTGCCGATCCTGAAAGATCCTGTGGCGCACAGACAAATGAAATAACGAGCACGACATGCAACTGGACCTGCAGCTTTATGAATATGCGAGGCACGTCATGAGGGCATTGCTGGTCTGAACAGATGCTGGATACTGAAGTTACGTGCAAAAAGAAAATGATGCGGTCCTGCAGTGATTTCAATAAAATGGCGGCCACTCTGGAACAAACAAATACACCAGCGAGCCAAATGGAACATTAAAGGTGCCCGCAACGCGATCGAGCGGAAAACAAAAGAAGGTGGCCGGAAACAATGCACAATAATCAGTAGGAGCAGGCATACTGCCTCATGCTGTGCTGGTGAATGCCTGCACCGCCGGGAGACACCGAATAATGCAGTGGATCATGCCACTGCAACATAAGTCATGCAACATAGCTGCGGTATCCCGCCCGGACTGGAAGGCGAGTGCGGTGGATCGCCTACGGTCACTGAGCAAGCAATACCCCGGTGTGAGGCCCGGACACTATAGAATATAACAGCGCACACTGCGCCCTCCAGCCCGTTCAAGTGACTGGGAGCATAAAGTGAGGTCCGGGCACTGGGTGGTGAGGCCGTCTATATTAGGCCACTCAGGGAGCACAAATAACTGGCCCGCTGAAACTCCATATGGCAAGAGACTACAAACCGGTTATGCTGTAACCCAGCATAACCCGTGCATCCCTCCATTTTGGACCCATAACTTAGCAATAACTCATACCTCCCCCCCCCCCCCAGAAAAGTGTTACAAGAGCCTTGCTTGGTTTTTTGGCATAAAAGGCCGCAGATTTATTCTCCACAGATCATAAAACACACTGCACACATTAGTGGAGATATTTTGGAAGATGCAGCGACTGCTCCATGTCCGAAACCTGCTTCCCCCTTGCTTTCCAAAAGTCCATCCTAAGCCCAACTCTCCCAACCCTTTTTGCCTGAGCCTCGCCTGCCCCTGCAGGTAACCTTGGGCGGGGAGAGTGCCGTTTCCTTGGGGGAAGCTGAGCCCTTGTTGTCCCCCCCAGACGCCCCTGCCGTGTTAGGCTCCCAAGGGGCGCTGGGTCTGGAAAGGGCGAAGACCCTTCCCGCTTTCTCCTGGCTCTTCCGGAGTCTGTCTCTTGTGTTTGGTTGCCCAAACACTGCCACACCTCCTGCCGTCCTGCGACGTCGACGACCAGGCCTTCTGCTTGACCCCGTTTGTAGGGTGGGTGGGTTTCAAACGAATTCCTCGGTGGCAGGCGGGTCCCACTGCCAGGGGTGAATGATTTCTGCAGTGGGGACCCGCATGCTTTAAAGGGTGGTAACTCCTCCCCTTTCCATTGTCCCGCTTTCGCAGGCTTTCTCTTCCTTTTGCCGTGCTCATCTCTTCGCAGGCTTTTCTTGTTTTGCCGCGGTCTGCCTCCCCTCCTCTGAGGAGGGGGGAGGGCGCTTTCGGAGGAGGACACCGCCCGGATTATCGGGGTGCCTCCTCCATTTGGGTTTCCTCGTCGACACCTGGCATAACCCGTGCATCCGTCCATTTTGGACCCACTACTTAGCAATAACTCATACCTCCCCCCCCCCCAGAAAAGTGTTACAAGAGCCTTGCTTGGTTTTTTGACATAAAAGGCTGCAGATTTATTCTCCACAGATCATAAAACACACTGCACACATTAGTGGAGATATTTTGGAAGATGCGGCGACTGCTCCGTGTCCGAAACCTGCTTCCCCCTTGCTTTCCAAAAGTCCATCCTAGGCCCAACTCTCCCAACCCTTTGTGCCTGAGCCTCGCCTGCCCCTGCAGGTAACCTTGGGCGGGGAGAGTGCCGTTTCCTTGGGGGAAGCTGAGCCCTTGTTGTTCCCCCCCAGACGCCCCTGCCGTGTTAGGCTCCCAAGGGGCGCTGGGTCTGGAAAGGGCGAAGACCCTTCCCACTTTCTCCTGGCTCTTCCGGAGTCTGTCTCTTGTGTTTGGTTGCCCAAACACCGCCACGCCACCAGTGGGTTACCGCCCTCTGTGGCTCCCCCCTGCCTCCTTGCTTATAAGTCTAATAAATGAGAGCAAATGTTCCAGAAAAACAAATCCAACCCCAATGGGGACAAATGCACCCTGTCCTTCAGGAAATACTCGGGTGATTTTAAATTGATTAAGCCGTGCCTGATCTGGCCAAAGCCCCTCCCCCTGCAGAACCTGGCCATAGCGCCGTTCAACTTTCTTCTGGACCTCTCTATGGCTGCATGATTATCTGCCCCCGCCATTCCTGCCTTGGGATTATCTCGGACCAGATGATTTCTGTGTCCCCCAATTGACCTGCCAACTCCTGTAAGGAGGCCATCATCGCCCGCATCAGCGCCCCTCTCCCTATGCTTGTCAGATCGTTCCCCCCCAGGTGTATGATCAACAAATCCGGTCTCTGGTGCTTCGCCAACAGCCTGCGCACCTGCCCCTGCAGCTGAGCCCACTTCATGCCTGGTAACCCATGCCACTCTACTCGAAATCTGCCGTCCGTGATTTCCTCCTGTTCAGCCGACCAGCTTGCCCCTGCCCTTGACACAAATGAGTGTCCTACCACCCAGATCGTCCGTTTCTCTTTCGGGGCTGCCGCTAAGGGGAGAGAAGGTGACATGTCAAGTTACATTTTCTCGGGCCTGATATATCTCTTAAAACACCCTGACTTCCATCTGCCAATCTGTTTGATCGTCCCTTCTCCCATACCCATCACCGCGGCAGATGTGGCCGCCCCAATCC
Organism: Ambystoma mexicanum; assembly: GCF_040938575.1. Taxonomy (NCBI): domain Eukaryota; kingdom Metazoa; phylum Chordata; class Amphibia; order Caudata; family Ambystomatidae; genus Ambystoma; species Ambystoma mexicanum. Next base: position 188,426,232 of record NC_090924.1, on the reverse strand, counting down.
TAAATGAGTGCGTTCCAAAGACGCCCTTGGTCTCCCCAATTCCCTCCAGAGCTATTTCCATCACCCGTCTGAATTGAAAGAGGCTTAATGCCGACCCCTCGTGATGGATGAGCAGAGGCGCCTCTTCCCTTGAGGGCAGCCTCACTTTTAAGAACTCCGCCACTGCCCTGACTGGGCAAATAGGGTCGTCCTGGATGGCTTGGAGGGTTACTGTGCACTCTCTGCCTCCTTGGTCTGTTTTAGACCGCCTCACCCACACTGCCAGCTGCGTCCCTACGACCCGGACATCTTTTACCCTCAAAAACTCGTTCCCCTTTGCCTCCTTGTTTTCGGGCACTAATTCACTAACTCTGAAGGCCCCAAAAAACGCCAGTGTGAATGCTGCTTTGAAAAGGGCCACCTCGAACCCCCTGGCACACCTCCTGTAAATGTGCCACGATTCTTTGGAGTTTGACCATGTCTATGGGCCTCCTATCATCACTCTTGGGTGCTCCTTGTTTAGCCCACCCCTTCATGGCCGTCACTATGTAGTGTTCCTTGGTGGGGTCCATTTTACCTTCGAGTTTGTAGTGGTGTGCGATGGTCGCCAAGTGGTACGCCATCCATGCCCTGGACTTCCCTTCGTGCCACCCCCAACCCACAAAAGCCCTTACCGGTTGCTCCCCCTCGTTGCCCGCTAACACCTCCTGCTTGAATTTCAACTAGCGCTCCCAGCATGTCTTGTATCTGCTCGTGGTACCCGGGGCCAGCGCCATTTGGATCAGTGCACTCAGATTGCCCCAATCATGCCCCACCACTGTGCCTTGAAGGTGGCCATCGTCTCATCTGCTCCCGGGCAATTCCCTCGAAATGTTTTCCATCTGCAAACGAGAGAGAGCATCAGCAGCTGTGTTCTGCACCCTCGGAATGTGCCTGGCTCGCACCTCAATGTTGAGTTGCAGCATGCATTTGTTGAGCACCCTTAACAACCGCAAAACCCTGGTGTTGCTAGCGGAACCCTGATTAATGACCTGGACTACCGCCAGGTTGTCGGACCATAGCACGATTTTGCTGTCTTTCAGGTGTTCTCCCCATAATCTGAATGCAACTACAATGGGAAAGAGTTCCAGCAGCGTGATGTCTTTGGTGACCCCTGCCCGGTGCCATTCCTCTGGCCAGGCCATGCCGCACCATTTGGTGCCCAGGATTGCCCCGAAACCCAGAGCCCCGGATGAATCTGTGAACAGCCTGAACCTGCCATCTCTGTCCCTCTCCCTTCTCCACATTCGTACCCCGTTAAAATGGTTCAAAAACGTGTCCCACATGTCAAGGTCTTCCTGAACCTCCAACCCCAGCCTTACGTGTTGATTTGCATGTTGTAACCTCACTGTTTTCAGCTCAACATTCCTTGCAAACACTCTGCCTACTGGGATGACCTTCCCTGCGAAGTTGAGATTGCCGGCCAAGACCTGGAGTTCTTTCAAAGTAGCCTTTTTCTACCCCTTTAGCCCTTTGAGGATTTCCTTCAGTTTATGCACCTTTTCCTGGGGGAGCCTGCACTCCCCTTTTAAAGTATCGATTTCGATTCCCAGGAATGTTAGACAAGTCACGGGCCACACTGTCTTGTCCCCTGCTAATGGGACCCCCATCACCTCCGTCAATCTCTGGAATGTGCCCATGAGAGCCCCACAATCGTCCGACCCCTTTTTTCCCACAAACAGGAAATCCACCAGATAATGTACAACTGCCCCGTTCTTGCACTCGTGCTTGACTGCGAACTCTAAAAAGGTGCTAAATGCCTCAAAATACGCACAAGAAATGGCACAACCCATCGGTAGACATTTATCAAAATAGTACCTGAACTTTGAACCCAAATAAATGTTGGCTGTCTTTGTGGATTGGTAGTAACCGGAATGCAGACTCAATATCTGCCTTCCCCAAGACGGCTCCTTTCCCTGCCTTTCTAATCACTTTCACTGCATCTTCAAAGGAGGAATACTGTACTTTGCACAGTTCCTCATCGATCCCATCATTGACTGAGTCTCCCTCGGGAAAAGAGAGGTGGTGAATCAGCCGGTACTGCCCTTCCTCCTTTTTAGGAACCAGCCCTAACGGGGATACTACCAGGTCGTCCAGCGGGGGTTTAAGGAACGGGCCTGCCACCCTTCCCAACCTGATTTCCTTGGCGACTTTGGCTGCCACCACCTCTGGCATTGCTAATGCTGACCTGAGGTTTACCGCCTCCGCTCCTTTCTTTACTCCTGCACATGGTATCTTAAACCCCCATCTGAACCCTTCCCATAAAAGTCTAGAATAAATTCCTTTCTCCACACCCTCTCTTTCACCGTCAATGGGATATGCCATGACAAAGAGTTCACTGCTACGCTTACTGGTCCAAACCCTGGCATTGTCCTCCCACACTGTGTCATCATTGGTCCCCACATCCCCTCTAAGCCTCCATTGCCATTATGCCCCGGGATTGGACCTGCCCCGGCCACCCCTTGGCCCCACCTGGCCGGCGCCTGTCCGGCCCCTGCCACGGGCCCTCCCCCTTGAGGTATCCCTGGCTCCATACGGCCTTGCCCCCACCAAGCTGGTCCTTGCGCCACCCCTGTCATTGCCCCTTCTCCTTGGGCTGCTGCTAAACTGTGCCCCCCAACGAGGTTAGGACTGCTCCCAGTCGTGGTGTGTGGACCTTGTGGCTCCTGGCCCAGGCCATTCTGACTTAAAGAATTCACATTGTGCATAGCAGTGGGCCTGTGCCCCTGCTGTGACATCCCACTTGCAACCGGAGAGTTCCACCAGGCCCCGGAGCACTGACTCGCCCACCATGGCTCCCCACTAACTAGGTTCGCCCCCCCTGGCAACCCATTGATGCCTTGGTTCCCTGCCTGGATCCCCTTGCCCCCAGGTCCCCTGATCCCCATGCACCCCTTGGCTGTTGCCCTTTTGCTGTGCCGGTGCCCACATGATTAAATGCATTCACATTTCCACTTAGTACTTGCCCCGCACCCCCGCTACCCCATGCCTGCATACATTGTATTAGCATACCTTTTACCGCCTCCAGGGATGCTGGCCCTTCTTCCCTTGCAGCCACCGGTATGGTCGCAGGCGTGCTGGGTGGACCTGGTTCCCCTGTTGGCGCCACAGGTGCAGGTGCCGGCATGGCCACAACCTCCTGTGCCCGCCCTTTGTTCTTTGCCCCCACGGTCCTGGGCTTCCTTGTTGCCTGTTCCTTGCTTGCCTTGACTTGCTGCGTCTGGATCCTCTTCCTCTTTCCGGGCGGCTCCTCTTCTTCCTCGACCTGTTCCTCTTCATCCAGCTCTTGCACCTCATCATTGTCTGGGAAAAGCACCGGGGAGCTAGGCCCCTGGCTTGTGCTTGCTTGTCCTTCCCCTTCCTGCTGCGCCGCCAAGACCTCCATCCAATTGGGCCCATGCTTTGCAGCAGCCTGTTTGGCCATGTTCATGAATGCTGCAAGGTCCATTCTCGTTGCTGTGGTTCCCCTTCCCCTTTGAAGTCGCTCGCCTTCTTTGTTTGCTGCTTGACCCAGTTCGCCTTTCTGTGCGGGGTCGTGCCCTGACCTTTCACTGCTTCTTTCCTGCTCAGCCTCGTGCACGGGCCGTTTCGCTTCGGCCTTGATTTATTTCCCCAAAACGGGGTGAGTCGACCTGCCCCGCCCGGCGAGTCGAGCCCTGCTGAGTGTCCTTGGCTTTTCCCAACGGGGTGTGCTGACCTGCCCAGCCGCGAGCCCCCTTGCCGTGGCTGGGACCCGCTCGTTCGCCGTGCTGCGGCTTCCTAGGGGAGAGCTCCGACCTGCCTCACTCGTGTGCCGGCCCGCTTTTGAAGCCGCCGTGAGCTTCCCTGTGAGCGGCCGCGGCCTCCTTCTTCCGCCGCAGCCGTGCCCTGGCTCGCTGCTCCCCCGCCGATCACCTCACTTCGTTGCCGGCTCTTTCTTCTGTGGTTCCTCCTCTGCAGCTGGGCTCTGCCTCTGCGTCGCTGTTGTGCCGGCTTCCTCTTCCCGGCTTTCTCCTCGTATCGCCGTCGCCGCCGCACTTTCCTTGTTCGGTGAGGTCCACTTCCGCTGGCTGGGCTCCACGCAGTCCTCACACGCCGACGTCCCAAACGAACAAATCCTCCAAAACAAAACGAATTCCTCGGTGACAGGCGGGTCCCACTGCCAGGGGTGAATGATTTCCACAGTGGGGACCAGCCTGCTTTAAAGGGGGGTAACTCCTCCCCTTTCCATTGTCCCGCTTTCGCGGGCTTTCTCTTCCTTTTGCCGCGCTCATCTCTTTGCAGGCTTTTCTTGTTTTGCCGCGCTGTGCCTCCCCTCCTCTGAGGAAGGGGGAGGGCGCTTTCGGAGGAGGACACCGCCCGGGTTATCGGGGTGCCTCCTCCATTTTGGGTTTCCTCGTCGACACCTGGCATATACAAAGCGAGTGAACTAGCCTCTCAGCACCATATGAATGACCTGGCCAAGTATGCGTGTCCGCGCCCCTGTGTAAAAGACGCTGAAACAACATCAAACACCCGGAATAAAGGTGGACACATACTAATTCTATGCAGCAACATTGTTGACATGAGGCAGAGGGAGCCGGAACTATAAACAGCACGTTACTGACGAAACCACTCCTAGATGATACTCTGCAACCCGTGGGTATTCAGGCTCGATACAACACAGGAATGAGACACGGAACCCAAACAATGGATCTGCCGATGACTGCGGTGATAGAGTTCTCTATGTCAGAGCACTCTCTCACTTTATGAATAGCGAACGAGATTACTGTTAGACTTTAAGCACACATGATACTGAAGGGCAGCAGTAAGATGGAGGACCAGACTGAGGGTCAAGACATTTAAATAACGAGACGTAGACATCAGGGGTGGTGAGAGGCAAACACGCCACGTGAGAAGAGGTGGCTTGGAAGAGCACAGTTGCGTCACGGGTAGCAACGAGGGTCACAACAGCGAAAAGAGGAATCAACAAGGAGCCCCAACAACAACAGAGAGGAGTCAAGCACGAATGACACACGATCATATGAATATAGGGGCCCTGTCACATCAGCAGACGCCAGCTCAGTGCAAATGAACTCCATATGGGGGGCTCGCTCGGAATACAACGGGTACGTTCTGGCAAGGATACTGGAATCACGTTAGGCCCCTCAGACACTGCTACTACTGCTAAATGTTAGCCCAGGTGGCAGCCCTGTGAACTTGAGCGGATAGCTAAGTACAGAGAAGAGTGGCTAACATTTGACAGGGGCACTCATTTTGTACATCACACCAGGGGAAATGAATAGACTAAGAAAACACACCCGAAGAAGGAGGTGTGCCGGAGAAATATTACAGTAGAATGTGCTTGAACTCTTCGGATAGCAGCGAGATTGCAGCACAACTATCTACAGTACCGTTCCAAGGCATTGGAGCAAACACGAGTCGATAAGGCCAGGTAGCAAATTTGAGGTATACTATCTGGCTAGCCAACTCCAATACGTAGCAAGGTGGTATTCGGAGCATCCTACACCAGAATCCAAACTGTTGAAAGCCGATTGTGCCCCTTACTTTCTGAATGAATGGATATGGCTGTCAATATCGCAGCGGGAAGAAGGGACCAGACTGCTGGATCTGGGTTGGAAAATGTGGCGAAGAGCCTGCCAGGTAATGGAGAACCTGTTCCCATGCTCCCCACAGATGCCGCTAGTGGCACTGGATGGGATGGATGGGCAAATGAGGGGGATTGTCAGATGTCAATGGGAACCGATCGGTATAGCAACCCTCGGGGATGTGTGGTAAAACAGGAAGGTGGTAGATTTTGATACACTGGTGGAAGACACAGGATTACACAGAGGACAATACATCACATACGATAGGCTGGTCAAGATGATAAAAGGTACATGTTCAGAGACAGTGTTCACCCAACAGCCAGACACTGCCATAGAAACATTTTATGATGTGTCAGATGGAGGCCTGAGTTCTCCCGAATATACGAACTGTTGATGTCTAAGGTGGGGAAGATGGTGACACAGACGAGATGGGATCGGGAGGAGGAGGCTGGGGAATCAATGGGAGACGGGTTGTGGGAAAGGGTACAGGAATACCACAAGAGAGTATCAAGGAATGTGAGATTGCAACAGATTCAGTTATGTGTTACCCACAGAGGATACATGACCCCTAAGAAGATAGCCAAGTTTAAAAACACGGGAACGCAGACCTGTCCAAAATGTGGGGAGGTGAACACAGGAATGGTACATATGTTCTGGGCATGTCCTGAAATAAGGAGATTCTGAGGGGAGGCGGCCCACCTCATGGCAGGAAAGGAGATTAATTTGGATGTGAACTCCCTGTGGGCATGCATGTTAGGGGGGTGCCCCAGGCCACGTAAATTGAAACATGTGAGTAAACTCACAGACCTGGCGTACATACTTGCTAAATGCAGGATAGCAATGAGTTGGAAAGCAAGTAGAAGACCGAAAGTAGAAGCCTGGTGGCATGAACTTCAGAAATGGGTGGACACTGAAACAGTGGAGTGGAAAGAAGCAGCAAACAGAGGTGCGGAGGAAGAAGTGCACATGTTGATAGCGTGGAAACAAATAGTAGCTACACTGTCTGGGTCTGACCAGGCAAGCCCGGAGGAAGACATCGCTTCAGGGGGAGAGGAGGCAGGGATGCCCATAGAAGAGGTTGTGGAAGGCAGAGGCGTGGGGTAGGCTCGGAAGGGAATGGGGTAGGTGGGGGGAGAAAACAACATGAAACTGTACATGAAAATTGAAATGCATACTTGATGTTACACTGTATGGTTATCAAGTTTGAACTAATACAAATTTTAAATAAAAAAAAAACATTTTCTCCAGAAAATTGACTTTGTCTTGTAGGGCAATGCCATTTTTTGTATTGCTTTATAGAATCATAGTCATTGGCGGGATTAACACCAAAGGAAGAACACTATATGTCAAGTTCAGTAACTACTTCGTTTACATGAATACCAGCATTTTGCATGTCTGGTCCTTTCCTTCATAAATGACTTGCTTTCCTCATTGTTAGACTATACATCCCACATCCTCTGCCCATGCAAATACACATTTCTTTCAAAGTGGATTTGAGAAGATGTCCTACCTTTGCCTCCACAGTATCACAAATCACAACAATTGTGTCAGCCAAATCCTCCGGGAAGATGGTTGCTGTGCAGTCTTTCACCTGCTACATGGAAAAAAAAGAAAAATAAGAGGCATTTTAGATTTTTTGGGAAGCATTCTTCTTAGTTAGAGTGTTAAATGTTGCTTTTCTTCTCTAGCCTCGAATGACGCTTGCTCTATAGTTCACAAACTGATCTTGTATGTTGTTTCAATCGGAAGAAATGAAAAACATTGAGTCTCATTCTAATTTATCCTAATTAGGGATCAAATCCTGAGCCAGACCTTTGTTCTTCTCTCCCCTACCACAATTTCAGTTTAGTGACCCACCCTCTCTTCTCCTAACTTGGCCATCTGTTTTGGCTTCAATTCTTCCTTACCTGATGTTGTGCCGGGGTCTCTCCTACCACAAAATAGTCTTTTTTTCTTCTCTTATCTGAGCCCTTGGTGGCATGGAATGCTTTTTCTGATGCCTGTCTCTCAGTATTCTTCAGTGCTCAACAATAATATTCCTGAATGAAAAGTTATTCTTTTAGGTTGTTTACATGGGTACCCCAAGCAGAGGCAGTGTCCATATCTACATGCTGACTCCATACTTTACCACCCTCCTTAGAAGGAATCCCTTATGGTTGAAGAGCACATATGTTTACCCCTTGGTGTCTTAGGAACTACCACCTTCTCCATCGCAGTACTTTTAATCTGGATGATGTTAACCCCCTTAACAATCCTCCACTCATCCTCCCCACGCTCCAGAGATCATACACCATGGAAGGAAAGGGACCGGGATAATCTGCATCACGAGCTAACCTCCACACCATGCAATGGAACAAAGGAAGACAACACGCCTGGGAAAAGGGGAGAGACTTGAAGACTGATGCTGGGCTACAAGACATTCAACAACACTTCGCCTGCAGATGGGTAGATGCCCCCTTGGCTTCCTTCCCCTCCCCATCCTTTTCCCAATCAAGAAATAATCTGACCGGTAAGAGGTCATTTCACGGTGGACAAGGAAAGGTGGACTACCCCCTGGGGAGTTCCCCAAAAAGGTTCACATGAGTTCATGGTTTTCTATGTTTGAGTGACAGGTTCTTCTAGTTGGGGGGAGTACAGGGTGGCGGGTGTTTATGGGGTACAGTTTATTGGTATAGCCAGGGGGTTTGGGTTCAGGTTCTATAATTACACAGCAGCAGGGAAGTCGAACCCGTGGAGGTGGCGGGATGCGATGCCAAGAAGGAGGCTCGGGACTCCAGAAGCTAACACAACACATGATCCTCCTTGAAATCACAACACACAGAACACGCTAACAGAACACAAGTAGGCCAACTGTCTTTTCTATTATGGAATGTTAACGGACTCGGTTCCGGTATAAAAAGGAAGTTAGTACTTCAATACCTCAACCACTATTCTCCGGATGTGGCCTTACTATCAGAAACCAATCTGATGGGTACAAACTGCGGGTTCTTTAAGAGATCAAACTACTCGCACACATACCAGGCTGGGTTCTCGAGCAGTGCTAGGGACACAATGATACTTATCCACAAGCAAGTTCCCTTTCAGGTCACAAAGGTACGGCCTCATCCTCCCGGCCGTTTCGTGCTGGTATTGGGGGACATTAGAGGGAAGCAATGAGGCTTTATCACAGCATACGCCCCCCCCTACATTTACAAAAGAACTCTTGGTGGAGCTATGATCGGTATTAATGGCAGAGTGGGCAGATGCATGGGTCCTGGGAGGTGACTTCAATGAGGTCATGGAGGTGGCTAAAGACAGATCACATAAAGAGAACAGGGCTCTGTGGGTCCCGACCGCACTGTATACTTTCACTGAAGCAACAGGAATTTTAGACACCTGGAGGACACTGCATACCACTGACACTGGGTCCTCTTTTTATTCCACTGCACATAAGTCACTTTTAAGAATTGACTATGCCTTCATCCCTTGTAGCATTTTCCATGGGCTCATATCGGTGGAACCCCTAGCGAGAGGGATATCAGATCACTCTCCCCTCCTCATAACCTTATAGGGTATACATCACCAACCAGATGCGATCTGGCGCCTGAACACGTACTACTTGGGATTGCCCGAGATAGTGGAAGGGCTCGCGGGTAAGACCAACGATTACTTCGAATTGAACGAAGGGTCCGTGGACTGCCCGATCACAATGTGGGAGGCATATAAAACAGTTCTCTGAGGGGAGGCCATCTCCCTGTTGTCGGCCCATCGTAAACACCACCATCAGGAGATCGTAGATGCAGAAAAACTAGTGTCTGAGCGAGAGGAGCAACTCCTAATGCTTAAGACCGCAGCATTGCAGGAAGCCTTAAAACGGCTCAAGAATCCCTACAAAATATCGCTCTAGATACGGCTCAGACTGCCCACTGGTCGACCAGATGCCAGATCTATGAAAAAGGGGATAAGGCAGGTAAGACTCTGGCATGGCTGGAAAGGTGGGAACACAGTAAGGGACAAGTGCGCGCTATACAATCGACGGATGGGGAATTATTGACGTCAGACTCCGATATTGCAGAGGCCTTCGTGGACTCCTAAGAACAACTTTACGCCCTGCCGAGGGAGGGCCCTTCGCCCAGCCACTCCAACTTTCTTGATACGGTTGACATCCCGAGACTCTCGATAGAACAGACAGAACAACTTGACTCTGAAATCACAGAGAACGACGTCCAAGTCGCTTTAGCACAGCTCCAATCCGGGAAGACTCCCCTAGATCTCAGAAGAACATGCATAGTGGTGATCCCTAAAGCGGGGAAACCCCCAAAATGCCGCGCATTTTACAGACCTATATCACTGATAAAAATCCTCACGAGAATCCTGGCCAATAGGTTGCTTGGGGTGATTGAGGCACTCATCCATCCAGACCAATGTTGATTCATGCCCAACAAATCCACCCGTATGTAACATACGTCAACTTAAACGGTCCATAGAACGAGCCCCGGAGATATCTGACCCGCTGGCCTTACTGGCGGTGGATTTCGTAAAGGCATTCGATTCGGTGGGGTGGAAAGCCCTTTGGGAAATCATGAGCCCTAAGAATCTCGGGCAGGGATTTATCTCCTGGACCAAGCTCCTCTACGACTCCCAGAAGCGACAGTAAGGGTGAACGGCAGGTCATCAAGGTCGCTCCCCATAGGACATGGGACCAGACAGGGCTGCCTCTTCTCCCCCTTGCTATTTCTCCTCGCCATTGAACCACTGGCGATTAAACTCAGAACCGATAGAAATTGGTCTGGATTTGCCTGGCTGAAAGGGGGGCGGAGACAGAGTGTCGCTGTATGCAGACAACCTCCTGATCTATCTCAGCAACCCTGTGATCTCCTGCCCAATCATGTCTCAGACCCTTAGAGAATACCAGAACTTCGGGGCATTAAAGTTAATGTCCAAAAGACTATATACTTCCCGGTCCAGGGTGGAGACGCTGCAATTCCCGAATCCTGCCCATACCACGTTTCCATCCTTGGCTTTATATACCTAGGTATTCGTATAAGCCCGGCCCTGGACGACTATCTGCGGCTAAACCTGCAACAAGTGCTGGACAGATTCGATAGAGATGTCTCTCACTGGCGGACCCTCCCGCTCTCGACACCAACCTCCGGGAGTTGCTCTTGGGAGGGAAACAACATAGAATTACTCTGGCAACACTGCAGCATTCAATATGGGAAGGCGGTATAGGATTACTGTGTATTCGCACCTTGCCGCACAATCAGGGTGGTAAATGATTGGTTACACAGCGACTCCGCACTTCCACATGTCCGCATAGAATTATCTCCTATGTATTCTATCTTGCCCCTCCAGGCTCTATACATGGATGGGAAAGATGATTTGGGAATGACTAAAATATCACACCATGTTCGCCGTACTTGGAGGGAGGCACACAGACATATCGGCTGGGCACGGAAACCAACATTAGCCCAGCCCCTATGGCACAATGCAAACCTCCCCGAAATACAAATGATGCGATGCTTTGAGATTTAGGAGAAGCGGAGGATATGCACACTAGCACACATTTTTCACGAAGGGCGCCTATTGGAATCTGACATCCTGAAAGAAAGATTTACTTTACAACCCATTGACAGTTTTAGACATGTACAACTTGCTCATGGCATGAAAGTCCAGTTCCCGAATCTAGCAGATGTGCCCCCTTGCTCCCCCCTGGAAAACAACATCCTCCCAGACTGCATCCCCTCCAAGGTCACTTCCACACATACCAGGCCCTTAACTCCTTTGGCACCAAAGAACTCACTAGGTTGAAAGAAAACTGGGAAAGGGACCTGGGCAGGATGGAACCGGAGGAATGGGTGGAAGCATTGATGTTCCCCCGTGAAATCGGCCTTCAGTGCGAAATTGAGGCTGATACAACTCAGAATACTTCACCGCTCCTACTACGCCCGAACAACGATAGACAAATGGGGAGGAATAGAGGGCAAGGTTTGTCTCTGATGCAAACACGAGAGGGGCACCTTTTTCCATTCTATCTGGGAGTGTGATGTAGTGCAGACCTACTGGGCAGAATGCATTGACAGGGTTTCAAAAATGATGGGGTCATCTATAACATTGGATCCGAAGCTGATACTGCTGGGGATACGGGGGGAGGTGAACTTCACCAAATACGAGAAATCATTTCTGGCTGTTGTACTTGGGGTTAGGAAACGGCTGATCGCTGCAACCTGGGGCTCGACAGAAGCCCTGTGCCTAAATCGTTGGTCCAACAAAGTGAATAGGTGCGCATCCCTTGAACAGTGTATTTACAAAGCGAGAGGCTGCCCCAGAAAGTTTCAGAAAATATGGGGGGAGTGGACGGATGACTGAAATACCACCCCCCTCTCTTCTGCCCTCCCTCCCTTCCCCCCTCTCTTGGATGGCTGTGCACCCCGGAACCGTCAAGAACCCGTTAAAGACTGTTGATACGCTTAACACATCACCTGACCCTGCTGCCCTGAATCATACGGAATAACATTGAATCATATTCTACTGTATGCTTATCTTATGTTGTTTGTTTATATAAAACTTAATAAAGTGTTTTAAAAAAAATAAAACAATCTTCCACACTTCTATCACCCCCTTTTTCATCTTGATGCTATAAACTTCACCTCTTTACTTCTTTCTATTACCTCCTCCTTTACATCGTTGATGTTCCTTTCTATGCCCCCTTTTCTTCTCTCTATCACCCCCTTCTCCTTCTTTGGATGTTTCTCTGCTCCTTTGCCTCTTTGAACAACTCTTCCACCAACGCTTTATCCCTTTTTTCTTTCTAATTCATGTTTCTTCTCCACCTGTCATGGTCTAATTGTGCTTACTTTTGATCCGTATCCAAAATCTTGTTTCTCTACACACCCAACCCTATATCTTTCTCTTCCCAGCCCACTGGGTCACTCTCTTCACAGTCCCCTGGGACTTTCTCCTCCAGCCTTCTGGTTATTTTTCTTCCCACCCCCCTGTACCTGCCAGCCCTCTGGTTCGCTCTCCTCCCAACCTTCCGGGTCTCCTTTCCAGCAGTCTGGTCTTTCTTTTCCCCCAACCCCTGTGTCGTCTAATTCCCCACATCTAGGGTATTTCTTTCTCCAGTGTCTTGGGCTTCCCCTGAAGCATGTTATCTCTTCTTACCCCAACTGTCTGGGCTTCTCCATCCTCCTGTCTCCAGCTTTCCCCAGACTCCCGAGGCTCTCCACCAGTCTCTTAACCTCTGCTCTTGCTCCATCTCCAGCTTCTTTTTCAGTTCCTTCTGTTCACCTCTTCAGCAGGCTCTCAACAAGCGCTTGTTCTTAACTCCCTCTGCCTTATGCAGTGGACACTGCCTTTTATAGGACTTTGGTCACACCTGATAGCCTCTATCTGGTTCAAGGGGACTGCAGTGTGTTTCCATAGGTAGTTGGTAAGGGGATTGGCTGACAGGGGATGGCTTACCGTCCTGATGTGGTACCTGTGACTGTCTCATCCTTCTCTTTGGGCAGTCCCCTCTCACTGCCACACCCTAGCCTCACATCTACTGCTTGACTCCATTAAGGTATTTCCCATGTTATAACACTGGTTTTATATAGGATCTCTGTACACGCACAATGACAATTGAGCATGCAGGTATGCCTGGCTCTGTGGCATGGCCATATCAGCTTGATACCCTAAAGGGCCACGAGCATTTAAGATGGCAATGTAATGAGCAACAGTCTCGTAAGCCTGGTGGCCTGGTGGGGGTAGCCCGGGAATCCTGCCCATGCCGCCCCACGACTGATCAGCGCCTGGTTTGTGGTGGCTCCCAGCACCAGCCTTTCGGTTGTGAGCGGGTCCTGACCCCAGACACTATGGGGTTAGCACTAATGTCACACTACAAAATCCATCCGGTGTTGCACATGTTCCTACTTAAAGTGGCAATTACATTCTCTAAATTACAACACACAGGATTTGGGCCACAGGAAGAATACAAAATGGCACTAATTCTTTACTAACTTCCCTATGTTGTCATCAACCAATACCTGGTCAAATGGAAGGGATATGGACCTTAAAATAGAGAGCGGATCAATAGCCCCGATGTGTTCACTCCTATGCTTGTGAAACTGTTTCATTGTATGCATCTCCAGAAACCTGGTTCCCTTTCCGCTTTTTCCACAGGGAGGGGATGTGGAAAGAGACAGACTGTTTGGGCTGGAAATGTTCCAGTCCTGCATGCTCCCACTCATCGTAGGCCTCAGAGGAAAGATCTTCCTAACATTACATGTTGCCTGGTCAGCGGGTTGAGGGAGGGCAGAGTACATGACTGATTCCCCATCTTCCTCAGTCCCTGCCAAGCCCAACCTACCTTGCAGTATGGGCTGAGCCTAGGGCAGGCGAACCGTGTGGATCAGTAGTCAGACAGTCATAACCCGAAGCCAGGCAACTCCCACCAGAGCTATTCCTCATGCTCCCTCCCACCACCCTCAGGATGCTACACAAAAGCCACATCCCAAATGGGGTGTGTTGTTTCAGCAATCATAGGATTCAAGTCTCCATAGGGACTGCAGTGAAGTAGTCAAATTAGTCATCCAGAAACAAGGCACCTAGATTTAGGGAAAAAATGACCTTTTTTGTCCTTTCTTAATTGTTGTTGATGCCCACATAGTGCAGGAAGCAGATGCTACTTTCTGGGCATACACCCCATGAAAACAGCTTGTGACGCAACATGCGAGAATCACATGAATAGCGAGGCCTAACAATCCCTCCAAAAGACGAAGTGTGCTGCAGAAGGAAGATGTCCTCTAAACCAAAGCAAAGGAATACCATACTAAACATTTACCATATTCCGGGGGAAGTGGGATAAAAAGAGAGGGAGTGACTGTCCTCCAACTATTGGAGCTGCTGTGTAGCCATGTGAGGGTTTTCTTTGGGGGTGCTGCCTGCAAAGCTGCAGTGTGGCAGTCTCTCTTGTTTCCTATAGGAAAAGACGGGGCTCTGAATTTTAACTGAGGCTCCGAATGGTAACAAAAATGAAAACTCATCCCATTTGCCAACAAGAGTGTGAGACTTGGGTGTGAAACTCTAGACTGAATATGGTGTGAATCAGTATTGTGAGTGCATAGAACATACAAGGTAAAAGGGGGGGTTTGAGTTTGGCATTACATAAAAGCTGATGTTATCATTTGTGCACCACACCCTGGTATAGCATGGACTAAATTGCAATGAAGCATAAAACTAATAATGTACTAATCCTACTAATAGCCTTAAACTCTAACCTATCCCATTAATAATATTCAAGGCCGCTCACTTCATAGCCCTGTGGTGCAAAATATTGATGACAATCCAGCTCATTGTAAAAGAGAATATATGTGCACAATGAAATCTGTTTTCTTGCAAAGAATGTGAAATACGTTGTGTTCAACACAAGCTTATTGTTCATTTTAAGAGCAAGAAACGAGTGCAGAAATGTAGCCATTTCATCCGTTGGCTTCTGCCTGTATCACGGTCGAAGGTGCAAGATGAACATGTGCTCTCTGGAACCTTCTAGTGGGTTGGTTACAGTTAGAGGGAGGTGGTGTGGATTGGCAAATGACATCACGGGGAAAGGCAGGCATTTTCTTACACTTTATGTACGCCCAGATACATTTGTGGGCAGATCACACACAGAGGGTTTAAAAAGGGCTGGTTATCAGAGAGAGGGGTCCCTCTCTCTGTCTCTACCTCTGGCTCGGGGTGTGCTCCATTTGCTGACATTGTCTGTGCAGGCTGGCTCTGCTAAATTCATCCATGCCGAGAGGGGAGAGAAGCAGATAAAGGAATTCTCCAGGTGGACTGTGGGGGAAGATGCTCAGCCAGGTAGAGAGGGAATTCCAGCCGAGCCTCACAGAGGGCACACAGAAATAAGCATGTTTTTAGTAAGATTCCAGTAAAGTGAGGTGTGCGTGGTGAATTATTTTTTTTTTTCAAGAATGTTTTACAGGCAGTGGTATGCTGGTGAAAATGAACAAACATGGGTAGTTAATTTTTTGGGGATGCTTAAAGCAAATGCTATATTTCAACGTCTTTTGATAAGTGCATTCTACAGGCAGTTGCAGCCTGGAAAAGTATCTTCCCATTTATAAACGTAGATAGCTATTTCTCATGTGTTTTTAGCCACCGTCCGCACAGCAAGCTTCCGATATAACAGGTGGTGTATAAACTGCCAGGACTAGTGAAAAGCTTCAAGGTCAGTGTAGCAGTGTTACGACCATCGTATCGCAATAAAGGGTGCTTGAAGTCCATTTTGGGGAAAGAGCTACTTTATCGCAGGGGAAACAATTGCAAATGAAATGTAGTTGTGGCTATTTCATTTTGATGTTTGAATCACAGAGAATGTCATGTGAAAACTCAGTGCATTGCACATGTTTTTGTACTTTGCATGAATTCTAATTTCTTATAAAGCACAGGAAAAAGGAAGTAAGTCAACCTTGGTCTTTATTATGTGTCCTAGTTACTTCTGATAGCATACATACAGATGTGAAGCAAGTGGTTTTCTCATTTTACCGCAGGCAATATTTTCATTTTACTGCATGTGGTAAAACGCATATAAAAAACTGGTGAATTGGTTCAATTAAAGAGGCTGGTTATTTGAATAACAGTATTCATGTGTCCTGGTAAATATATTCTGGATTACCACCAAAGTGGTATTGTAGATAAAATACCACATAATAATGACATTGTGATCTAGTGCACACCAGGTCCAGTTTTGTCTTTCCACTCATTATCCCAATATAATATTAATATCAGGTAGTCCTGTATATGTAGGGCTCACCAAAATACCACAAAATACCCTACCACTAGCCTATGTACAGATACCAAGGTGGTGAATCATAGCTGATAGGTCTGGTTGTGCTGCATTGTTTCTGGGGATGCCTCTCCTATTCACTGGTATGCTCAGATCTCCCAACGTCCCACAAATGACCAATACATGTACAAATACTTCTCAAATATTGAAATGTCATGACTGCAACTTTTATGTGAAATCAACAGAAGGCTGCACGGGAAAAGTCATTGTTGTCTAGGAAGTGTTGGTGATGGTGGTGCGTTAGGAAGAGGCAATGTAGACTGCTCATTTACAGTGTAAACTTCAAATTGCACCCAGACACTCACAACACACAGACCCTCACAGCAACCCAACTGTAAGATTGCAGGCAAACATTAACTAGCATTGGCAAAGCAAACAGTTTGAAATGTTGCATAGGCATTGTATAGGCATTTGCTAGGCACTGACCTGTTCACAAGATCACAAAACCTAGAACATTGAGCAATTACTTGGGCATATGATGGCAGTACCTGGCAAATTATTATGTAATATCTAAAGACAAAACTATTGACAGGATTTCAGTGCATGCAAGAGATAGAAATCAAGTGGCTGAAGGCACACTTGTTTAAGACATTTGTATACCACCAGTAGTAATTTACAACTGCAATTAAGCCATTAACTCACATCTGACTGCTTACACGAGTGGGCTAAAGTTCAATAGAGTGAGCTCAAAGAGATCCCAGGAGGATGTGCTTAGGGTCGGATTGGCCATAGGAATTAGCAGGGCCATGGGCAATGAATGGGTGGGCAAATAACTAAATTGCACCAACAGGTCACATGTCATTTCTCCCCTACCTGTACTCCAATGCAATATTTTTGGCTTAAGTGACACCTAATAGCCAAACCCAAAGAAAACACTTTGGGGACTACATTTCCTATAACTGCTCCATTTGCTGACCATGATAGTTGCCATTGTTCTAATCATCTCTGGTTATGAATGAAGTCCCACCTGGGAACAAGTGCTCAGTATTCTTGTGGCTTGTGGAGCAGGCTGGTCCCCTTTGGATCAGATGATGAAACATCAGAATACTCACAGGCCGTCCAGGGACCCAGTGGATGTTTTAGAGGCAGTTTTACATGGTATGCATACATTATGAAGTTGTGTAGTCAGAGAGTGATCCACACAGTTGGCAAATGAGTAAGGATTGGGAAAGATTTGAAAGTTTGATTGTAAGTGCCCTGTTGATTTTGGGACATTGCCATTTCATTAGTTTCTTTCATTGAAACATTCTTACGTTTTGCTAATACGTTTTAAAAAGTCACTGATCCCAGAGCGATCATCTAGAAGTAAGCAGGAAAAATTGCATTATGTAGAGTTGCCCAACAAGAAGTAGTTGGGAATTAGGTTGCAGTCAACTTCATTTTATTAAAACAGTGCAATGCAGAAGGGATTTACCAACAATGCTTTTTTATTGTTTCAGGTAGGACAGCAAGGGCCTCCACATTAAAACCAATCAAGAGGAGTGTGGTAGGGGCATGCACTAAACATTTCTGTTTTCTATCCTCTCTGCACAGTTTCTTTTCCCTTTGGATCTTCCTTAACCCCTACGACCAAGGATCTGCTATATGTAAGGGCCCACTCGATCAGCCTTATTAATAGTTTGGCGGTAGGGTAAAACATGAGGTAATTTGCAAGTCGACCTGTTTTATCACCCAGCAAATTATAGGTTTTGTTGCTAAAGTACAATAGACCGCAAAAGGGTTCAATGGGACTGAAAAATGGGGAACGGCTACTGGGTCTGCATGACTCTAAATCATGCAGACTCTTTCCGTTACTGCATCATTACCATCCATTAATGTTAATAGAGTTAGGTGGTGTTGCCGGAGGTAATACAACCTGTGAGAAATAGCAGTTTGATGAGGGTGTAAAAGCCCTAGCTTTTTTCATTTTTTATTAAGTAAAAAGAAGATGTGTGTAATTCTGTATCAGAAAAAGTGGTTTGCTAATCAGACCTCCTTTTCAGAAAGCTCCACGCCAAAAGCATTTTACTTAATTCCCTTGATCTGTAGCTCCTGCTCTTCAATTGGGCAGCATACGTTCAAATGTCACCGTTCAAAGGTCACATGTCCCCTGTTTGGCACCTTCTGTAACACCAAAGACACTGCAGACAGATCTAGAATGTAATCTTCACCCCAGGCCCAAAAACATAATAATTGTGAGACTATCCATCTGGTGGCAGGGTAATCTCTTAGAATAAGCCACGCCTGATTTTTTAGGGCACACAATTATTAAAGCCACAATTTACATCATACTCATGGCAACTCTGTGAGCTCAGGCCAACTATAGAAAGGCTATGTGAATTCCTAGCCAGACTGCCTGTCTTGGCTTTAGCAAGCAAGGTAAAAGGCAGGGAGGTGTTTAGTTCCTCTGTAAGGTGGGGTAACGCTTCTCCCCAGTGCAGGAAACTTTCAGCAGGAGAGCTACTGGGAACAGTGTTTCAGAGAGGCACACCCATAAAAAAGGGCCAGCCTCACAACAGGATGTTGCATACCAAAGTGCCCATGAAGATGCAGGATTGTGAAAGGGCAGAGTTAGAATGGGCATAGCAGAAGGGACTGATGGACAGGTTTCTTGATCTTGGTTTTCTGTGGGCTTCTCTTTCCTTACCATGTCCTCCGCTTTCTGCAGAGGAAGGCATTTTAGGTATGGTGCAAGAAGGCAAATGGCACTTGTCACAGTGGCAGGGATTGGATCATGTAATGCAGACGTGCTTTAATCCAATCCCCTGCAACCTTTTACCTTCATAAGGAAGGGGTCTACCACTCCATCGTTAATTCCTTTTGGATCTTCAAGGCCAGAAGAATTCATTTGGACCATGTTGGGAGAGCAGTCCTTTCTAAAATCCTCCAGTTGTGAGGTGAAGTCAGTTGTTCCAGTGCATAGTTATGCTCTGTGCCCTGACCATCCTCAGGGAACATTGGGGGTGACTGCTGTGGAACCAAGACCTGAACTCTGTCATACCAGTAACCAGTACCCAGACTCCTCATTGGAGGAGAAGGACTCGTGCAGGTCCAAGCTAGCCTCTATGGAATGGAAGTGAAATGGAAAAGGGCCTCTCCTGTGCTTGTGGTGCTGGATTGGAACTCGCAGAACCAGAAGAAACCAAAGCAGCTGGATTCATGAATTCTGCTGCTTCAAACTGTCCTCAAGCCCAAGTCAACAGCATTTGAATGCCTTTGAACGATTCAAAATCTGTGGTGCTGCCTTTGAACCATTGTGTTGCCAGACTGAAACATCTCACATCTGCATCACACCAGCAGAGCGCTTCACTTGCTCAAGCTAGAGCAAGAGGCTCACTGCTGCGGAAGTCTTCAAACTGTTGTGTCTTTGAACAGCACCTTGAAACAGCAGGATCATCACATTGAATTGACCCAGACCTTGACTCAAACCACTGGAAGAATAATTTCGCTTGACTACTCAACCCAGCGGTACCCACCGCATCGAATCGACTTGACCATTGAACTTAACCTGGTGGACTCTTCGACCTGCACCATTTTGACGCCACATTGAACCGCAAAGTGCTTCATATCAAACTCATCTCTAACTCACTACCTGGAGAAACACAACTTGCTGCATTCCAACCTAGTTCGACCCACACACGCAGGGCTGAGAAACCCAGTTCAAAGCTGTTGAAGCACTAAAAAGCGACTATAGTACTTTTGTGAGGTTCAGCCCCCATGGTCCACGTTAGGTACATCTGTGCCTGCTAAGTCACTCCTTTGAACCTGTTTCTTAAAGATGTATCCTCTTTTCCCAATCAAGAAATAATCTGACCGGTAAGGGGTCATTTCAAGGTGGACAAGGAAAGGTGGACTAACCCCTGGGGAGTTCCCCAAAAAGGTTCACATGAGTTCATGGTTTTCTATGTTTGGGTGACAGGTTCTTAAAGTTGGGGGGAGTACAGGGTGGCAGGTGTTTATGGGGTACAGTTTATTGGTATAGCCAGGGGGTTTGGGTTCAGGTTCTATAATTACACAGCAGCAGGGAAGTCGAACCTGTGGAGGTGCCGGGATGCGATGCCATGAAGGAGGCTCGGGACTCCAGAAGCTAACACAACACATGATCCTCCTTGAAATCACAACACACAGCACACGCTAACAGAACACAAGTAGGCCAACTGTCTTTTCTATTATGGAATGTTAACGGACTCGGTTCCGGTATAAAAAGGAAGTTAGTACTTCAATACCTCAACCACTATTCTCCGGATGTGGCCTTACTATCAGAAACCCATCTGATGGGTACAAACTGCGGGTTCTTTAAGAGATCAAACTACTCGCACACGTACCAGGCTGGGTTCTCGAGCAGTGCTAGGGACACAATGATACTTATCCACAAGCGAGTTCCCTTTCAGGTCACAAAGGTACGGCCTCATCCTCCCGGCCGTTTCGTGCTGGTATTGGGGGACATTAGAGGGAAGCAATAAGGCTTTATCACAGCATACACCCCCCCCCCCCTACATTTACAAAAGAACTCTTGGTGGAGCTATGATCGGTATTAATGGCAGAGTGGGCAGATGCATGGGTCCTGGGAGGTGACTTCAATGAGGTCATGGAGGTGGCTAAAGACAGATCACATAAAGAGAACAGGGCTCTGTGGGTCCCGACCGCACTGTATACTTTCACTGAAGCAACAGGAATTTTAGACACCTGGAGGACACTGCACACCACTGACACTGGGTTCTCGTTTTATTCCACTGCACATAAGTCACTTTTAAGAATTGACTATGCCTTCATCCCTCGTAGCATTTTCCATGGGCTCATATCGGCGGAACTCCTAGCGAGAGGGATATCAGATCACTCTCCCCTCCTCATAACCTTAAAGGGTATACATCACCAACCAGATGCGATCTGGCGCCTGAACACGTACTACTTGGGATTGCCCGAGATAGTGGAAGGGCTTGCGGGTAAGACCAACGATTACTTCGAATTGAACGGAGGGTCCGTGGACTGCCCGATCACAATGTGGGAGGCATATAAAACAGTTCTCTGAGGGGAGGCCATCTCCCTGTTGTCGGCCCATCGTAAACACCACCATCAGGAGATCGTAGATGCATAAAAACTAGTGTCTGAGCGAGAGGAGCAACTCCTAATGCTTAAGACCACAGCATTGCAGGAAGCCTTAAAACGGCTCAAGAATCCCTACAAAATATCGCTCTAGATACGGCTCAGACTGCCCACTGGTCGACCAGATGCCAGATCTATGAAAAAGGGGATAAGGCAGGTAAGACTCTGGCATGGCTGGAAAGGTGGGAACACAGTAAGGGACAAGTGCGCGCTATACAATCGACGGATGGGGAATTATTGACGTCAGACTCCGATATTGCAGAGGCCTTCGTGGACTCCTAAGAACAACTTTACGCCCTGCCGAGGGAGGGCCCTTCGCCCAGCCACTCCAACTTTCTTGATACGGTTGACATCCCAAGACTCTCGATAGAACAGACAGAACAACTTGACTCTGAAATCACAGAGAACGACGTCCAAGTCGCTTTAGCACAGCTCCAATCCGGGAAGACTCCCCTAGATCTCAGAAGAACGTGCATAGTGGTGATCCCTAAAGCGGGGAAACCCCCAAAATGCTGCGCATTTTACAGACCTATATCACTGATAAAAATCCTCACGAGAATCCTGGCCAATAGGTTGCTTGGGGTGATTGAGGCACTCATCCATCCAGACCAATGTTGATTCATGCCCAACAAATCCACCCGTATGTAACATACGTCAACTTAAACGGTCCATAGAACGAGCCCCGGAGATATCTGACCCGCTGGCCTTACTTGCGGTGGATTTCGTAAAGGCATTCGATTCGGTGGGGTGGAAAGCCCTTTGGGAAATCATGAGCCCTAAGAATCTCGGGCAGGGATTTATCTCCTGGACCAAGCTCCTCTACGACTCCCAGAAGCGACAGTAAGGGTGAACGGCAGGTCATCAAGGTCGCTCCCCATAGGACGTGGGACCAGACAGGGCTGCCTCTTCTCCCCCTTGCTATTTCTCCTCGCCATTGAACCACTGGCGATTAAACTCAGAACCAATAGAAATTGGTCTGGGTTCACCTGGCTGAAAGGGGGGCGGAGACAGAGTGTCGCTGTATGCAGACAACCTCCTGATCTATCTCAGCAACCCTGTGATCTCCTACCCGATCATGTCTCAGACCCTTAGAGAATACCAGAACTTCGGGGCATTAAAGTTAATGTCCAAAAGACTATATACTTCCCGGTCCAGGGTGGAGACGCTGCAATTCCCGAATCCTGCCCATACCACGTTTCCATCATTGGCTTTATATACCTAGGTATTCGTATAAGCCCGGCCCTGGACGACTATCTGCGGCTAAACCTGCAACAAGTGCTGGACAGATTCGATAGAGATGTCTCTCACTGGCGGACCCTCCCGCTCTCGACACCAACCTCAGGGAGTTGCTCTTGGGAGGGAAACAACATAGAATTACTCTGGCAACACTGCAGCATTCAATATGGGAAGGCGGTATAGGATTACTGTGTATTCGCACCTTGCCACACAATCAGGGTGGTAAATGATTGGTTACACAGTGACTCCGCACTTCCACATGTCCGCATAGAATTATCTCCTATGTATTCTATCTTGCCCCTCCAGGCTCTATACATGGATGGGAAAGATGATTTGGGAATGACTAAAATATCACACCATGTTCGCCGTACTTGGAGGGAGGCACACAGACATACCGGCTGGGCACGGAAACCAACATTAGCCCAGCCCCTATGGCACAATGCACACCTCCCCAAAATACAAATGATGCGATGCTTTGAGACTTAGGAGAAGCGGAGGATATGCACACTAGCACACATTTTTCACGAAGGGCGCCTATTGGAATCTGACATCCTGAAAGAAAGATTTACTTTACAACCCATTGACAGTTTTAGACATGTACAACTTGCTCACGCCATGAAAGCCCAGTTCCTGAATCTAGCAGATGTGCCCCCTTGCTCCCCCCTGGAAAACAACATCCTCCCAGACTGCATCCCCTCCAAGGTCACTTCCACACATACCAGGCCCTTAACTCCTTTGGCACCAAAGAACTCACTAGGTTGAAAGAAAACTGGGAAAGGGACCTGGGCAGGATGGAACCGGAGGAATGGGTGGAAGCATTGATGTTCCCCCGTGAAATCGGCCTTCAGTGCGAAATTGAGGCTGATACAACTCAGAATACTTCACCGCTCCTACTACGCCCGAACAACGATAGACAAATGGGGAGGAATAGAGGGCAAGGTTTGTCTCCGATGCAAACACGAGAGGGGCACCTTTTTCCATACTATCTGGGAGTGTGATGTAGTGCAGACCTACTGGGTGGAATGCATTGACAGGGTTTCAAAAATGATGGGGTCATCTATAACATTGGATCCGAAGCTGATACTGCTGGGGATACGGGGGGAGGTGAACTTCACCAAATACGAGAAATCATTTCTGGCTGTTGTACTTGGGGTTAGGAAACGGCTGATCGCTGCAACCTGGGGCTCGACAGAAGCACTGTGCCTAAATCGTTGGTCCAACAAAGTGAATAGGTGCGCATCCCTTGAACAGTGTATTTACAAAGCGAGAGGCTGCCCCAGAAAGTTTCAGAAAATATGGGGGGAGTGGACGGATGACTGAAATACCACCCCCCTCTCTTCTGCCCTCCCTCCCTTCCCCCCTCTCTTGGATGGCTGTGCACCCCGGAACCGTCAAGAACCCGTTAAAGACTTTTGATACGCTTAACACATCACCTGACCCTGCTGCCCTGAATCATACGGAATAACATTGAATCATATTCTACTGTATGCTTATCTTATGTTGTTTGTTTATATAAAACTTAATAAAGTGTTTTAAAAAAAATAAAACAATCTTCCACACTTCTATCACCCCCTTTTTCATCTTGATGCTATAAACTTCACCTCTTTACTTCTTTCTATTACCTCCTCCTTTACATCGTTGATGTTCCTTTCTGTGCCCCCTTTTCTTCTCTCTATCACCCCCTTCTCCTTCTTTGGATGTTTCTCTGCTCCTCTTTGAACAACTCTTCCACCAACGCTTTATCCCTTTATCCCTTTTCTCTTTCTAATTCATGTTTCTTGTCCACCTGTCATGGTCTAATTGTGCTTACTTTTGATCCGTATCCAAAATCCTGTTTCTCTACACACCCAACCCTATATCTTTCTCTTCCCAGCCCACTGGGTCACTCTCTTCACAGTCCCCTGGGACTTTCTCCTCCAGCCTTCTGGTTCTTTTTCTTCCCACCCCCCTGTACCTGCCAGCCCTCTGGTTCGCTCTCGTCCCAACCTTCCGGGTCTGCTTTCCAGCAGTCTGGTCTTTCTTTTCCCCCAACCCCTGTGTCGTCTAATTCCCCACATCTAGGGTATTTCTTTCTCCAGTGTCTTGGGCTTCCCCTGAAGCATGTTATCTCTTCTTACCCCAACTGTCTGGGCTTCTCCATCCTCCTGTCTCCAGCTTTCCCCAGACTCCCGAGGCTCTCCACCAGTCTCTTAACCTCTGCTCTTGCTCCATCTCCAGCTTCTTTTTCAGTTCCTTCTGTTCACCTCTTCAGCAGGCTCTCAACAAGCGCTTGTTCTTAACTCCCTCTGCCTTATGCAGTGGACACTGCCTTTTATAGGACTTTGGTCACACCTGATAGCCTCTATCTGGTTCAAGGGGACTGCAGTGTGTTTCCATAGGTAGTTGGTAAGGGGATTGGCTGACAGGGGATGGCTTACCGTCCTGATGTGGTACCTGTGGCTGTCTCATCCTTCTCTTTGGGCAGTCCCCTCTCACTGCCACACCCTAGCCTCACATCTACTGCTTGACTTCATTAAGGTATTTCCCATGTTATAACACTGGTTTTATATAGGATCTCTGTACACGCACAATGACAATTGAGCATGCAGGTATGCCTGGCTCTGTGGCATGGCCATATCAGCTTGATACCCTAAAGGGCCACAAGCATTTAAGATGGCAATGTAATGAGCAACAGTCTCGTAAGCCTGGTGGCCTGGTGGGGGTAGCCCGGGAATTCTGCCCATGCCGCCCCACGACTGATCAGCGCCTGGTTTGTGGTGGCTCCCAGCACCAGCCTTTTGGTTGTGAGCGGGTCCTGACCCCAGACACTATGGGGTTAGCACTAATGTCACACTACAAAATCCATCCGGTGTTGCACATGTTCCTACTTAAATTGGCAATTACATTCTCTAAATTACAACACACAGGATTTGGGCCACAGGAAGAATACAAAATGGCACTAATTCTTTACTAACTTCCCTATGTTGTCATCAACCAATACCTGGTCAAATGGAAGGGATATGGACCTTAAAATAGAGAGCGGATCAATAGCCCCGATGTGTTCACTCCTATGCTTGTGAAACTGTTTCATTGTATGCATCTCCAGAAACCTGGTTCCCTTTCCGCTTTTTCCACAGGGAGGGGATGTGGAAAGAGACAGACTGTTTGGGCTGGAAATGTTCCAGTCCTGCATGCTCCCACTCATCGTAGGCCTCAGAGGAAAGATCTTCCTAACATTACATGTTGCCTGGTCAGCGGGTTGAGGGAGGGCAGAGTACATGACTGATTCCCCATCTTCCTCAGTCCCTGCCAAGCCCAACCTACCTTGCAGTATGGGCTGAGCCTAGGGCAGGCGAACCGTGTGGATCAGTAGTCAGACAGTCATAACCCGAAGCCAGGCAACTCCCACCAGAGCTATTCCTCATGCTCCCTCCCACCACCCTCAGGATGCTACACAAAAGCCACATCCCAAATGGGGTGTGTTGTTTCAGCAATCATAGGATTCAAGTCTCCATAGGGACTGCAGTGAAGTAGTCAAATTAGTCATCCAGAAACAAGGCACCTAGATTTAGGGAAAAAATAACCTTTTTTGTCCTTTCTTAATTGTTGTTGATGCCCACATAGTGCAGGAAGCAGATGCTACTTTCTGGGCAGACACCTCATGAAAACAGCTTGTGACGCAACATGCGAGAATCGCATGGATAGCGAGGCCTAACAATCCCTCCAAAAGACGAAGTGTGCTGCAGAAGGAAGATGTCCTCTAAACGAAAGCAGAGGAATACCATACTAAGAATGTGCCATATTCCGGGGGAAGTGGGATAAAAAGAGAGGGAGTGACTGACCCAATGTTTTTGTTTGCCCTCCAACTATTGGAGCTGCTGTGTAGCCATGTGAGGGTTTTCTTTGGGGGTGCTGCCTGCAAAGCTGCAGTGTGGCAGTCTCTCTTGTTTCCTATAGGAAAAGAGGGGGCTCTGAATTTTAACTGAGGCTCCGAATGGTAACACAAATGAAAACTCATCCCATTTGCCAACAAGAGTGTGAGACTTGGGTGTGAAACTCTAGACTGAATATGGTGTGAATCAGTATTGTGAGTGCATAGAACATACAAGGTAAAAGGGGGGGTTTGAGTTTGGCATTACATAAAAGCTGATGTTATCATTTGTGCACCACACCCTGGTATAGCATGGACTAAATTGCAATGAAGCATAAAACTAATAATGTACTAATCCTACTAATACCCTTAAACTCTAACCTATCCCATTAATAATATTCAAGGCCGCTCACTTCATAGCCCTGTGGTGCAAAATATTGATGACCATCCAGCTCATTGTAAAAGAGAATATATGTGCACAATGAAATCTGTTTTCTTGCAAAGAATGTGAAATACGTTGTGTTCAACACAAGCTTATTGTTCATTTTAAGAGCAAGAAATGAGTGCAGAAATGTAACCATTTCATCCGTTGGCTTCTGCCTGTATCACGGTCGAAGGTGCAAGATGAACATGTGCTCTCTGGAACCTTCTAGTGGGTTGGTTACAGTTAGAGGGAGGTGGTGTGGATTGGCAAATGACATCACGGGGAAAGGCAGGCATTTTCTTACACTTTATGTACGCCCAGATACATTTGTGGGCAGATCACACACAGAGGGTTTAAAAAGGGCTGGTTATCAGAGAGAGGGGTCCCTCTCTCTGTCTCTACCTCTGGCTCGGGGTGTGCTCCATTTGCTGACATTGTCTGTGCAGGCTGGCTCTGCTAAATTCATCCATGCCGAGAGGGGAGAGAAGCAGATAAAGGAATTCTCCAGGTGGACTGTGGGGGAAGATGCTCAGCCAGGTAGAGAGGGAATTCCAGCCGAGCCTCACAGAGGGCACACAGAAATAAGCATGTTTTTAGTAAGATTCCAGTAAAGTGAGGTGTGCGTGGTGAATTCTTTTTTTTTTTCAAGAATGTTTTACAGGCAGTGGTAATGAACAAACATAGGTAGTTAATTTTTTGGGGATGCTTAAAGCAAATGCTATATTTCAACGTCTTTTGATAAGTGCATTCTACAGGCAGTTGCAGCCTGGAAAAGTATCTTCCCATTTATAAACGTAGATAGCTATTTCTCATGTGTTTTTAGCCACCGTCCGCACAGCAAGCTTCCGATATAACAGGTGGTGTATAAACTGCCAGGACTAGTGAAAAGCTTCAAGGTCAGTGTAGCAGTGTTACGACCATCGTATCGCAATAAAGGGTGCTTGAAGTCCATTTTGGGGAAAAAGCTAATTTATCGCAGGGGAAACAATTGCAAATGAAATGTAGTTGTGGCTATTTCATTTTGATGTTTGAATCACAGAGAATGTCATGTGAAAACTCAGTGCATTGCACATGTTTTTGTACTTTGCATGAATTCTAATTTCTTATAAAGCACAGGAAAAAGGAAGTAAGTCAACCTTGGTCTTTATTATGTGTCCTAGTTACTTCTGATAGCATACATACAGATGTGAAGCAAGTGGTTTTCTCATTTTACCGCAGGCAATATTTTCATTTTACTGCATGTGGTACAACGCATATAAAAAACTGGTGAATTGGTTCAATTAAAGAGGCTGGTTATTTGAATAACAGTATTCATGTGTCCTGGTAAATATATTCTGGATTACCACCAAAGTGGTATTGTAGATAAAATACCACATAATAATGACATTGTGATCTAGTGCACACCAGGTCCAGTTTTGGCTTTCCACTCATTATCCCAATATAATATTAATATCAGGTAGTCCTGTATATGTAGGGCTCACCAAAATACCACAAAATACCCTACCACTACCCTATGTACAGATACCAAGGTGGTGAATCATAGCTGATAGGTCTGGTTGTGCTGCATTGTTTCTGGGGATGCCTCTCCTATTCACTGGTATGCTCAGATCTCCCAACGTCCCACAAATGACCAATACATGTACAAATACTTCTCAAATATTGAAATGTCATGACTGCAACTTTTATGTGAAATCAACAGAAGGCTGCACGGGAAAAGTCATTGTTGTCTAGGAAGTGTTGGTGATGGTGGTGCGTTAGGAAGAGGCAATGTAGACTGCTCATTTACAGTGTAAACTTCAAATTGCACCCAGACACTCACAACACACAGACCCTCACAGCAACCCAACTGTAAGATTGCAGGCAAACATTAACTAGCATTGGCAAAGCAAACAGTTTGAAATGTTGCATAGGCATTGTATAGGCATTTGCTAGGCACTGACCTGTTCACAAGATCACAAAACCTAGAACATTGAGCAATTACTTGGGCATATGATGGCAGTACCTGGCAAATTATTATGTAATATCTAAAGACAAAACTATTGACAGGATTTCAGTGCATGAAAGAGATAGAAATCAAGTGGCTGAAGGCACACTTGTTTAAGACATTTGTATACCACCAGTAGTAATTTACAACTGCAATTAAGCCATTAACTCACATCTGACTGCTTACACGAGTGGGCTAAAGTTCAATAGAGTGAGCTCAAAGAGATCCCAGGAGGATGTGCTTAGGGTGGGATTGGCCATAGGAATTAGCAGGGCCATGGGCAATGAATGGGTGGGCAAATAACTAAATTGCACCAACAGGTCACATGTCATTTCTCCCCTACCTGTACTCCAATGCAATATTTTTGGCTTAAGTGACACCTAATAGCCAAACCCAAAGAAAACACTTTGGGGACTACATTTCCTATAACTGCTCCATTTGCTGACCATGATAGTTGCCATTGTTCTAATCATCTCTGGTTATGAATGAAGTCCCACCTGGGAACAAGTGCTCAGTATTCTTGTGGCTTGTGGAGCAGGCTGGTCCCCTTTGGATCAGATGATGAAACATCAGAATACTCACAGGCCGTCCAGGGACCCAGTGGATGTTTTAGAGGCAGTTTTACATGCTATGCATACATTATGAAGTTGTGTAGTCAGAGAGTGATCCACACAGTTGGCAAATGAGTAAGGATTGGGAAAGATTTGAAAGTTTGATTGTAAGTGCCCTGTTGATTTTGGGACATTGCCATTTCATTAGTTTCTTTCATTGAAACATTCCTACGTTTTGCTAATACGTTTTAAAAAGTCACTGATCCCAGAGCGATCATCTAGAAGTAAGCAGGAAAAATTGCATTATGTAGAGTTGCCCAACAAGAAGTAGTTGGGAATTAGGTTGCAGTCAACTTCATTTTATTAAAACAGTGCAATGCAGAAGGGATTTACCAACAACGCTTTTTTATTGTTTCAGGTAGGACAGCAAGGGCCTCCACATTAAAACCAATCAAGAGGAGTGTGGTAGGGGCATGCACTAAACATTTCTGTTTTCTATCCTCTCTGCACAGTTTCTTTTCCCTTTGGATCTTCCTTAACCCCTACGACCAAGGATCTGCTATATGTAAGGGCCCACTCGATCAGCCTTATTAATAGTTTGGCGGTAGGGTAAAACATGAGGTAATTTGCAAGTCGACCTGTTTTATCACCCAGCAAATTATAGGTTTTGTTGCTAAAGTACAATAGACCGCAAAAGGGTTCAATGGGACTGAAAAATGGGGAACGACTACTGGGTCTGCATGACTCTAAATCATGCAGACTCTTTCCGTTACTGCATCATTACCATCCATTAATGTTAATAGAGTTAGGTGGTGTTGCCGGAGGTAATACAACCTGTGAGAAATAGCAGTTTGATGAGGGTGTAAAAGCCCTAGCTTTTTTCATTTTTTTATTAAGTAAAAAGAAGATGTGTGTAATTCTGTATCAGAAAAAGTGGTTTGCTAATCAGACCTCCTTTTCAGAAAGCTCCACGCCAAAAGCATTTTACTTAATTCCCTTGATCTGTAGCTCCTGCTCTTCAATTGGGCAGCATACGTTCAAATGTCACCGTTCAAAGGTCACATGTCCCCTGTTTGGCACCTTCTGTAACACCAAAGACACTGCAGACAGATCTAGAATGTAATCTTCACCCCAGGCCCAAAAACATAATAATTGTGAGACTATCCATCTGGTGGCAGGGTAATCTCTTAGAATAAGCCACGCCTGATTTTTTAGGGCACACAATTATTAAAGCCACAATTTACATCATACTCATGGCAACTCTGTGAGCTCAGGCCAACTATAGAAAGGCTATGTGAATTCCTAGCCAGACTGCCTGTCTTGGCTTTAGCAAGCAAGGTAAAAGGCAGGGAGGTGTTTAGTTCCTCTGTAAGGTGGGGTAACGCTTCTCCCCAGTGCATGAAACTTTCAGCAGGAGAGCTACTGGGAACAGTGTTTCAGAGAGGCACACCCATAAAAAAGGGCCAGCCTCACAACAGGATGTTGCATACCAAAGTGCCCATGAAGATGCAGGATTGTGAAAGGGCAGAGTTAGAATGGGCATAGCAGAAGGGACTGATGGACAGGTTTCTTGATCTTGGTTTTCTGTGGGCTTCTCTTTCCTTACCATGTCCTCCGCTTTCTGCAGAGGAAGGCATTTTAGGTATGGTGCAAGAAGGCAAATGGCACTTGTCACAGTGGCAGGGATTGGATCATGTAATGCAGACGTGCTTTAATCCAATCCCCTGCAACCTTTTACCTTCATAAGGAAGGGGTCTACCACTCCATCGTTAATTCCTTTTGGATCTTCAAGGCCATAAGAATTCATTTGGACCATGTTGGGAGAGCAGTCCTTTCTAAAATCCTCCAGTTGTGAGGTGAAGTCAGTTGTTCCAGTGCATAGTTATGCTCTGTGCCCTGACCATCCTCAGGGAACATTGGGGGTGACTGCTGTGGAACCAAGACCTGAACTCTGTCATACCAGTAACCAGTACCCAGGCTCCTCATTGGAGGAGAAGGACTCGTGCAGGTCCAAGCTAGCCTCTATGGAATGGAAGTGAAATGGAAAAGGGCCTCTCCTGTGCTTGTGGTGCTGGATTGGAACTCGCAGAACCAGAAGAAACCAAAGCAGCTGGATTCATGAATTCTGCTGCTTCAAACTGTCCTCAAGCCCAAGTCAACAGCATTTGAATGCCTTTGAACGATTCAAAATCTGTGGTGCTGCCTTTGAACCATTGTGTTGCCAGACTGAAACATCTCACATCTGCATCACACCAGCAGAGCGCTTCACTTGCTCAAGCTAGAGCAAGAGGCTCACTGCTGCAGAAGTCTTCAAACTGTTGTGTCTTTGAACAGCACCTTGAAACAGCAGGATCATCACATTGAATTGACCCAGACCTTGACTCAAACCACTGGAAGAATAATTTCGCTTGACTACTCAACCCAGCGGTACCCACCGCATCGAATCGACTTGACCATTGAACTTAACCTGGTGGACTCTTCGACCTGCACCATTTTGACGCCACATTGAACCGCAAAGTGCTTCATATCAAACTCATATCTAACTCACTACCTGGAGAAACACAACTTGCTGCATTCCAACCTAGTTCGACCCACACACACAGGGCTGAGAAACCCAGTTCAAAGCTGTTGAAGCACTAAAAAGCGACTATAGTACTTTTGTGAGGTCCAGCCCCCATGGTCCACGTTAGGTACATCTGTGCCTGCTAAGTCACTCCTTTGAACCTGTTTCTTAAAGATGTATCCGTCGAAAAGGGACTATGTTGGAATGTCTTTCTCTTTACCCCTGCTTCATTACCTAGAGTGCTTTCATCTCAATGTTTAGCAATTTATGTGTTCTTTCGATAGGGGTGGATTTTTGCTTGTTTTTTATAGTCAGTTAGTTGCCCATTGGTGTGCTTATTTAAAGTATATATATATTTTGTATACAGCCTTGATTGGACATGCCCAAATGTTAGCATCTTGTGCTATTGTTGTTTTGGTTGGTACTGTTATCACATTCAAACCCCTCCTAAGAGCCTTCCCCTGGCCCACTTTATCACACACTGCAAAGGAGGTCTATCTCAGTAGTAATTTTGTCGCATAGCCAAACATGTAATGATGCCCTATCTGTCAGAGGTTTGACATTGTTTTGGAAGAATTGTTTGCTTCTGTGGGTTCTCTACTGCTTCGTTGGTGATGCCGGGAAGTTCAGAGTTTAAAATATTACCATCTGTGATGTCCTACAAACTACAATATAAGGGTGAGTAGATCAGCTCCTCAGCTGTTGTGTGTGATAATCTAGCCCAATTTGTGTTTTTAAACTCAATAAATCTTCTGAGCGCTTTCCGGCACCTCCCCCATGCATCCATCCACTTCCCTGTAGCGTTCATTCCGACCCGCCTCCCAGCCCAGCCTCCACCCCTGATTGTCCCTTCTACCATAGTCCATTAGTGCAATGAGGCACTAGCCTCGCCTGAGCGACTGAGCACACACTTCTCCTGCTGCCTAGAGCATGAATAGATCAGCCTTTCAGCTGTTGTGCGTTACAAATTGGCCCAATTTGTGTTTTTAAACTCTATGAATCCTCTGAGCGTTCTCCCCCACGCATCCATCCATTTCCCTGTTGCTTTCCATCCCGCCCACCTCCCAGCCCACCCTCAACCCCTGATTGGCTGCTCTGACGTAATCCCTTAGTGTGACGAGGTACTGGCTTTGCCTGGGCGACAGTGCACACATTTTCTACTGCTGCCTAGAGGGTGTGTAGAACAGTCCCTCAGCTGTTGTGCGTGACAATTTTGCCCAATTTGTGTTTTTAAACCTCCCGGTTGCTTTCCATCCCGCCCGCCTTCCAGCCCACCCGCTGCCCCTTATTGGCTAAGTGGACCAATTTAGTCAGGCCTCACAGCGCAGGCCCCTGCCCAGGCAGCTCCTTGCTACGCACTCTGAGGCAAAAAACAGCTCCAGCAGAAGCAGCGCCAGACTGTGTTGAGTCATGTTAGGCTGTGGAGTCTTCAGCCATCAACCAGCAGCGACTGACAAGGTAGGTGTGGTCTGGCCAGCGAGACCAGCAATTACTGTCCCCCATTTAGACTGTCCAATCCATCTAATTACCTAAGTACCCAACCTATCACACTGTCCAAAACCCTGTATTAAATTAAAGCATTTAGTACTGTCTCAAGTCTAGGTGCTGTTGCATTTACTACTGTGCCCCATATTAGGTGCTTTCTCCCTCTATCCAGATGTCTCAAATTTGGGTGTTGGCACATTTACTACTGTCCCCCATTTTAGACACTTTCTCCCTCTGTTCCGGTGTCTCAAATGTGGGTGTTGTTGCATTTACTTCTGTCCCATCATTTTAGAGGTTTTCTCCCTCTGTCCAGGTGTCTCAAATCTAGGTGCTGCTGCATTTATTTCTGTGCCCCGTTTTTGTGTCTCAAATCTAGGTGTTGTTGCATTTACTACTGTACCCCCATTTTAAGTGTCTCACGTCTAGGTATTGTTGGATTTATTACTGTGTCCCCGTTGTAAGTGTCTCAAATCTAAGTGGGCGCCTGTCTCCCTTGTTGGTCATCCGTACCCAAGTTCAGTGGTAATCCCAGGGAGCCCTGGCAGTGGGCCAATGCCTCTCCAGAGGGACAAGCTGTACCGCAGAAAAGCCAAAGCTCCAGGACAGTCAGGGCTGCTCCCCTGGCCTTGGGCACCGGTCTCCCATGTTGGGTGACCGTCCGCAAGTCCAGCGGCAGTCCCAGTGAGTCCCGGAAGGGTGCTCATCCCTTCCCAGTGAGAAATGCTGTAGCGCAGGCCAGCCAGAGCTCCAGGACGGCCGGCAGTGCTGCGTTGGGCGCCTGTCTCCCTTGTTGGTAAACTGTCCCCAAGTTCAGCGGCGGTTCCAGGAAGCCCTGGCAGGGTCCCTATCCCTCCCTGGAGGGAAAGCTTGTAACAGAGGCCAGCAAGAGCTCCTGAATGGTCGGGGGTGAGGTGCCCGGCCTTTGGCGCCTGTCTCCCATGTTGGGCGACCATCCCCAAGTTCAGCGCCGGTCCCAGGGATCCCCGTGAGGGGACCTATCCCTACCTGGAGAGAAAAGTTGTAACACAGGCCAGCCGGAGCTCTGGGATGGCTGGGACTGCTGCCTCCTGGGTTGGTGACCTGTCTCCCTTGTTGGACAACCGTCCCCAAGTTCAGCAGTGGTCCCAGGGAGCCCTGGCAGTGTGCAGAGAGAAAGGCTGTAACACAGCCCAGCTCCAGGAGGGTCGGGCTGCTGCTTCTGGCCTTGGACACATGTCTCCCATGTTGGGTGACTGTCTCCAAGTCCAGCGGCAGTCCCAGGGAACCCCAGCAGGTTCCTCTCCTTTCCTGAAAGGACAAGCTGTAACGCAGCCCAGCCAGAGCTCCGGAATGGCCAGCAGTGCTGCCTACGGACTTTGGCACCTGTCTCACATGTTGGGCAACCAACCCCAAGTTCACTGCTGGTCCCAGGGAACCCTAGCAGGGTCCCCATCCCTTCCTGGAGGGAAAAGCTGTAACACAGTCTAGCTAGAGATCCAGGATGGTCAGGGCTGCTCCACCCGACCTTAGGCACCTGTCTCCCTTGTTGGTCCACCGACCCCAAGTTCAGCGGCGGTCCCAGGGAGCCCTGGCAGTGTGCCAATGCCTCGTAGAGAGAAAAGCTGTAACAAAGCCCAATCAGTGCTCCAGGATGGTCATGGCTGCTGCAACCTGGCATTGGGCACCTGTCTCCCATGTTGTGCGACTGTCCCCAAGTACAGCGGCAGTCACAGTGAGCCCCAGCAGGGTGCACATCCCTTCCTGTAAGGAAATTCTGCAACGTAGGCAAGCCAGAGTTGCAGGACATCCGGAGGTGCTGCCTCCGGGCTTGGGCACCTATCTCCCTTGTTGGTTGACCGTCCACAAGTTCAGTGGAGGTCGCAGGGAGCCCCGGCAGAGTCCCCATCTCTCCCTGGAGGGAAAACCTGTAACGGAGTCCAGCCAAAACTCCTGTCAGGTGGGGGGTGATGTGCTCAGCCTTTGCCGCCTGTCTCCCTTATTGGGTGACCATCCTCAAGTTCAGCGCTCGTCCCAGGAAGCCTGGGAGGGTCCCCATTCCACCCTCTAGGGAAAAAACTGTAATGCAGTTCAGCAGTGGTCCCAGGGAGCCCTGACAGTGTGCCTATGCCTCCCCAGAGTATAATGCTGTAACACAGCCCAGCTCCAGGAGGGTCGGGACTGCTGTTTCTGGCCTTGGACACATGTCTCCCATGTTGGGCGACTGTCTCCAAGTCCAGTGGCAGTCCAAGGGAAGCCCAGTAGGTCCCTCTCCTTTCCTGAAAGGACAAGCTGTAATGCAGCCCAGCCAGAGCTCTGGAATGGCCAGCTGTGCTGCCTAGGGACTTTGGCACCTGTCTCTCATGTTGGGCAACCAACCCCAAGTTCACTGCTGGTCCCAGGGAACCCTAGCAGGGTCCCAATCCCTTTCTGGAGGGAAAAGTTGTAACACAGCCTAGCTAGAGATCCAGGATGGTCAGGGCTGCTCCACCCGACCTTAGGCACCTGTCTCCCTTGTTGGTCCACCGACCCCAAGTTCAGCGGTGGTCCCAGGGAGCCCTGGTAGTGTGCCAATGCCTCGTAGAGAGAAAAGCTGTAACAAAGCCCAATCAGTGCTCCAGGATGGTCAGGGTTGCTGCAACCTGCCTTGGGCACCTGTCTCCCATGTTGTGTGACTGTCCCCAAGTACAGCGGCAGTCACAGTGAGCCCCAGCAGGGTGCACATCCCTTCCTGTAAGGAAATTCTGCAACGTAGGCGAGCCAGAGTTGCGGGACATCCGGAGGTGCTGCCTCCTGGCTTGGGGACCTGTCTCCCTTGTTGGTTGACCATCCACATGTTCAGCGGCGGTCCCAGGGAGCCCCGGCAGGGTCCCCATCCCTCCCTGGAGGGAAAACCTGTAACGGAGTCCAGCCAAAACTCCTGTCAGGTGGGGGGTGATGTGCCCAGCCTTTGCCACTTATCTCCCTTATTGGGCGACCATTCTCAAGTTAGCGTTTGTCCCAGAAAGCCTGGGAGGGTCCTCATCCCACCCTGGAGGGAAAAACTGTAATGCAGGACAGCTAGGGCTTGCTGCCTCCCGTCTTGGACATGTGTCTCCCTAGTTGGTCGACCGTCCCCAAGTTCAGCAGCAGTCCCAGGGAGCCCTGGCAGTTTGCCAATGCCTCCCAGAGAGAAAATCTGTAACAGCCCAACCAGAGCTCCAGGATAGACATGGCTGCTGTCCCTGGGCACTTGTCTCCATGTTGAGCGACTGTCCCCAAGTCCAGCGGCAGTCCAAGGGAGTCCCGGAAGGGTGCTCATCCCTTCCCTGAGGGAAATGTAGTAATGCAGGACATTCAGAGCTCCGGGACGGCAGGCGGTGCTGCCTCCGGGCTTGGGCGCCTATCTCCCTTGTTGGTCGACCGTTCACAAGTTCAGCGGCTGTCCCAGGAAGCCCCGGCACGGTCTGCATCCCTCTGAGTAGGGAAACCCTGTAACGGAGGCCAGCCAGAACTCCTGCATGGTCGGAGGTGATGTTTCCGGCCTCTGGCAACTGTCTCCCATGTTGGGTAACCATCCCCAAGGTCAGTGCCAGGCCCATGGAGCCCCTGCAGGGTCCCCATCCCTCCCTGGAGGGAAAGGCTGTAACGCAGGCCAGCCAGAACTCTGAGGCAGCCAGGGGTGCTGCCTCCCGGCTTGGACACCTGTCTGCCTTGCTGGTTGATAGTGCCCAAGTTCATCAGCGGTCACAGGGAGCCCCGTCAAGGTCCCCATCCCTTCCTGGAGGTAAAATCTGTAATGCAGCCTAGCCAGAGCTGAAGAACTGTCGGAGCTGCTGCCCCAGGCCTTAAAGAGCCAGTTTTTCTTGTTGGTCGACCATCCCCAAGTTCAATGGCGGTCCCAGGGAGCCGTGGCAGTGTGCCAATGCCTCCCCAGAGGGAAAAGCTGTAAGGCAGCCCAGCTACATCTCCAGGACGGTCAGGGCTGCTGCCCTTGGACATGGGCACCTGTCTCCCATGTTGGCCGACAGTCCCCAAGTCCAGCGACAGTCCCAGTGAGCCCTGGCAGGATTCCAGACCTTTCCCGGAGGGAGAAGCTGTAACACAGGTCAGCCAGAATTCCAGGATGGTCAAATGTCTGAAAATTGTGTTTTCCTCCCTAAATTATGGAGTTTGCCAGGCCTTGTGGGTAATACATTATTGGACGATTCAAGCAAGTCAGACCTCTGTGGATTCCCATGGGTTTCTTCTTTTCAGAAATGTATGGGTTTCCCTGATTTCCTTGGTGGTTGCGACACCCAGGCCCACATCTGTAGGTTGTCTCGCCAAACCCTCTGGGGATAGCAGTGGTTTAACCTTTTCCCTTTGCACCCAGGTAGATGCACCCACACATGTGTGTTACTTTTTTCGTCAGTACAGCTGTGGGAATGTGGGAAGGTAAAACATGTGTTGTTGGTAGCGGGTTTATGTAGTTTTCTGGTGGCAAATGTCTGGAAATTGTGTTTTTTTTTCCATAGATTTTGAAATTTGCTGGGTCTTGTGGGTAATACATTCTAGAGCGATTTGCGCAAGTCAGACCTCTGTGGATTCCCACAGGTGTCTTCTTTTCAGAAATGTATGGGGTTCCCTGTTTTCCTTGGCGTCTGCAACACCCCATGCCCAAATCTGTAGGTTGTCCACAAGACCACAATCCTAAAAATGTCCTCTCCCGAATCCCTTTGGGGATAGCAGCGGTTAGCCTGTTCCCTTTGCCCCCAGTTAGGTGCATCCACACATGTGAGGGGCCGTTTTCATTGAGACACCTGTGGGAATGTGGGAAGGTAGGACATGTGTTGTTGGCGGTGTGTTTCTGTGATTTCCTGGTGGCAGATGTCTGAAAATGATGTATTCTTTTCCCTACATTTTGGACTTTGTCGGGCCTTGTGGGTAATAAATTCTAGGGCGATTCACACAAGTCAGACCTCTCCGGATTTCCACTGGTGTCTTCTTTTCAGAGATGCAGGGGATTCTGTGTTTTCCTCAGTGGCTGTGACACCCCAGGCCCAAATCTATAAGTTGTCCACAAGACCATAATCCTAAAAATGTCCTCTCCCCAAACCCTTTGGGATACCAG
Source organism: Ambystoma mexicanum (assembly GCF_040938575.1). Taxonomy (NCBI): domain Eukaryota; kingdom Metazoa; phylum Chordata; class Amphibia; order Caudata; family Ambystomatidae; genus Ambystoma; species Ambystoma mexicanum. The sequence goes on along the minus strand of NC_090924.1, from coordinate 188,387,597 downwards.
TGGTTTAGCCTTTTCCCTTTGCGCCCAGGTAGATGCCCCCACACAGGTGAGGTACCGTTTTCATCGGGACACCTGTTGGAGTGTGAGAAGGTAGGACATGTGTTGTTGGCCATGTGTTTCAGTGGTTTCCTGGTGGCAAATGTCTAAAAACGTTGTTTTTTTCCCTACATTTTGGACTTTGCCGTGTCCTGTGGGTAATATATTCTAGGGTGATTCACGCAAGTCAGACATCTCTGGATTCCCACAGGTATCTTCTTTTCAGAAATGCATGGGGTTCCCTGTTTTCCTTGGTGGCTGCGACACACCATGCCCAAATCTGTAGGTTGTGCACAAGTCCAAAATCCTACAAATGTCATCTCACCAAAACCTTTGGGATGCCAGTGGTCTAGCCTTTTCTCTTTGCACCTAGGTAGGTGCACCCACACATCTGAGGTACTGTTTTCATTGGGACAGCTGTGGGAAGGTGGGAAGGTAGGACATGTGTTTTTGGTGGTATGTTTCGGTGGTTTCCTTGTAGCAAATGTCTGAAAATTGTGTTTTTTCCCTAAATGTGGGACTTTGTCAGGCCTTGTGGGTAATACATTCTAGGGCAATTTGTACAAATAAAACCTTTGTGGATTCCCACGGTGTCTTCTTTTCAGAAATCCATAGGGTTCCCTGTTTTCCTTGGTGGCTGCGACATTCCAGGCACAAATCGGTAGGTTGTCCACAAGACCACATCCTACAAATGTCCTCTCCCAAAACACTTTGGGATACCAGTGGTTTAGACTTTTCCCTTTGCGCCCAGAGAGGTGCACCCACACATGTGAGGTATCATTTTCGTTGGGACACTTGTGGGAACATGCAAAGGTAGGACATGTATTGTTGGTGGCGTGTTTCAGTGGTTTCCTCTTGGCAAATGTCTGAAAATTTGGGTTTTTTTCCCTAAATTCTGGACTTTGCCAGGCCTTTTGGCTAATAAATTCTAGGGCGATTCACACAAGTCAGACCTCTGTGGATTCCCACAGGTGTTTTCTTTTCAGAAAGGCATGGAGTTCCCAGTTTTCCTTGGTGGCTGCGACACCCCAGGCCCAAATCTGTAGGATGTCCACAAGAACATAATCCAAAAAATGTCCTCTCCTGAAACCCATTGGGGATAGCAATGGTTCAGCCATTTCCCTTTGCACTCAGGTAGGTGAACTCACACACATGTAAGGTACCATTTTCGTTGGGACTCCTTTGGGAACGTGGGAAGGTAGGATATGTGTTGTTGGCAGCGTGTGTCAGTGGTTTCCTCGTGGCAAATGTCTGAAAATTGTGTTTTTTCCCTATATTTTGGACTTTGCTGGACCTTGTGGTTAATACATTCTAGGGCAATTTGCTTAAGCCAGGCCTCTGTCAATTCCCACGGGTGTCTTCATTTCAGAAATGCATGGGGTTCCCATTTTCCTTGGTGGCTGTGACACCCCATACCCAAATCTGTGGGTTGTCCACAAAGCCAAATCCAGTCTTCCCCAGGGCATTTGATGTACCATTGGTTTACCCTTCTCCTTTTGCACCCAGTTAGGTGCACCCACACATGTCAGGTCTCATTTTCGTTGGGGCACATGTGGAAATGTGGAAAGTTAGGACATTTGTGTTTTTTTCTTGGTTTTGATAACATTTTCATACATTTGCTACTGCACTTTATTACACAACCCTTTCATTTCCCAAATGAAACCTACATTTAGTCACTGCTTTAGGCACTGTATGCTTTTGTAACCTGCACAAGTTACCTATCCTTCAAAAGGTCTGCTTGTGCTTTTTCAAAAAAATGTATGCTTGCCACTCTGGACCACATTTGTTTTCCTTATTTTCACATGGAAAGTACGTCTGTTTAGGCCGTTAGCATAAACATCCTTTGTATCATTGCTCTGTTTTTGGCTTGTGGTATTGCTTATTTTGTGAAACATTGCGAGCAATGTGTGAATTCCTAACTAGAAGGGGTGGGGAAATTTAGTGGTGCACTGCTTTTCTCAATATTCACAGAAGCCATTACCTTACAGGTCCAAACATGTCCAGCACAAACCTTTTTTTCTGTCATTTTTCAAATTCTTTCCCAAACTATGATATGATATGATATGATATGATATGGCATTTATAACGCGCCTATACACAAGTGTTTCAAGGCACAAAGAGGCAAGGGAGGGAGAACAGAGGGAAGACAGACAACGATCCTACTAGGCCAGGTGTCATTCAGATTGCGCAAGTGCATGGGAGGGGCAAGGGGAGGAGAAGGGGGAGAAGTGCGGGGGTGCGGGGGAAGGTGGATAGGACAGTGCAGTACATGGGATAAGAAAAAAACGAAAACCAAAAAATAAATAATAAGTAAAGGTACGGCCAGCAGGTGGCAAGTGCAAGGATAAGTGCAGGCAACAGGTGTCAAGTGCTGGTAGTGGGACTGTAGGGATACTGAAAACAGTCCCCAAGTGCAGTGGTTGTCAGGAAGGCAGTGCAGGAGTGCGACTGGCGGGGGATGGGACCTGGGCCCGAGAAAAGAGGGTGACCAGGTAACCAGTGCAATTTCAGTGTCAGCAGCCAGGAAGTCAGCAAGGGAGAGAGGGGGAAAAAGCAGAAGCAAAGATAAAGGTTTTGAGATGTGTCCGGATCCGAAGATGATTCTCCTCAAGTTTCAGGGAGACAGGAAGGCTGTTCCAGAGGGAGGCCCCAGCCGAAGAAAGAGATCTACCACCAAATCGTTGCTTGGAGAAACGACTGACCCTGAGGGAGTTTGAGGCGAATGAGCAAAGAGCTCAAGTAGGAAGGTATTTAGGGAGAGCGAATTGAAGGTATTGAGGCCCCAGGCCCCAGAAGGCTTTGTGGACAATGCAGAGGGTTTTGAATTTAATCCTCGCAGCCACTGGGAGCCAGTGCAGACATTTCAGTCCTGGAGAGATACGATCCCTGGGCTTGAGGCCAAGGACAAGTCTCGCAGTCCTGTTCTGGATAAGTTGCAGAGGGCGGAGCGTAGAAGCGGGCAGATTTAGAAAAAGGCTGTTGCAATAGTCCAGCCTAAAGAGAACCAGACCTCTGGAGACCGTGAGCTTTTGGGGGAAGGAGAGGAAAGGAAGAATACCTCTGAGGAGGTGCAGCTGGTAGTGTGACTTCTTAGAGACGTCAGAGATGTGAGGAGAGAAGGAGAGTGTAGAGTCGAAGATGACCCCAAGGTTTTTAGCCTTGCAGGTGGGAACAGAAAGAGGGCCCGAGAGGCAGGCCAGAGAGCTACAGGAAAGGAGGGAGTGAGTGTGCCGATGAGGAGAATCTCAGTCTTACTGGCATTTAGGCAGAGGTCATTGGTGGCAACACACTCCTGGAAAGCAGACAGACAGTCAGAGATGAGGTAAGTAGAGGAGGAGGCCGAGGGTAGCCTGAAGATGAGCTGGGTGTCATCCGCATAGCACTGAAAGTTGGGGCAGAGAGTTGGGGTGATCTGGTGGGCCAGGAGTGCCAGTAGGGAGAGAGGTTAGACCCCTGGGGGACACCACAGGTAGAGAAAAAGATAGCAGAGAGGAAGGACCCAAGTTGGACCTGGGAGGGTCGGTCGGAGAGGACAGAAGTAAGCCATGCCAGAGCCTGACCAGTGATACCCAGGTTATCACGGAGACAGTTGAGCACAATGGCATGGTTGACAGTGTCAAAGGCAGAAGAGAGATCAAGCAGGATGAGGACGCAAGGGGTGCTAGAGTCAAGGTTGGAGAGCAGGTCTTCACGGATGTTCAGGAGAGCAGTTTCTGTGCTTCTGGCAGCTCTGAAGCCAGACTGATGGTCATGAAGGCAACCAACATAGTCAGTGTGGAGATTAATCTGGGATATGGCCAGTTTCTCCAGGAGCTTGCCCAGGAAAGGAGTGATGGAGATTGGGTGATAGTTGGCCGGGCAGGAGGGGTCGGCAGTGGGTTTCTTAAGTAGGGGGTGCACAAGGGAGTGCTTAAGGGGGGATGGGAAGACTCGAAGTGGCGAAGGAGTGATTGCAGAAATCGGCCAGGGCAGGAGCCAGGGAGTCAATATGGTTCTTGATAGTTTTGGAGGAACAGGGGTGAACCTGTTTCGACAAGACTTTCATAGATCGGACTTGTCTAGAAACCTCGTCTGCGGAGAACAGGGGAAAGGCAGAGCAGGAGGGAGGAGAGGAGGCTGCAGAGAGGCCAGAGGAAGAGAAGGGAGTGAAGGTAGGAGATAGGAGGAGAGAGAGGACAGGATGTCCTGATTTTTGGAGATGAAGTGAGAAGCCAGTGCCATACAGATGGCCTGGGAGGGCACAGGAGAGGTAGAGACTGCGGCAGGATTGGCCAGTTCCTTGCAGATTTTAAAGAGTTCGGCCGAGTTGTTAGATGCCGCAGAGACGCGGGCTTGGATATGTGCTCTCTTCTTGGTTAGGACAGAGAGCCAGTATTGCCTATGCAGCAGGCAGCAGGCCAGTTTGTCAGAGGATGTACATGAAGCACGCAAATTCCTCTCGGCCACCCTACACTTGCGTTTTAGGGTGACAAGGTCAGAGTCATACCAGCAGTTGCACTTGGCTTTGGGCTTCAGGCAGATTCTCATGACAGGGGCAAGGATACCAAGAGTATCAGATATAGCAGAGTGGAGCGTGGAGAGGGCTGTGTCAGGATGAGAGTCAGCCAAAGGGGGATGCGGGTGAGAAGGTGGTGACGAAAGCCTCAGCTGACACATGCTTCATGGGTCGGATGATCGAGAAGGTGGGTGGAAGTGATGAAAGTGGCTTGGCCGAGGGTTAGGGAGGGTGAGGTGGGAGGAGAGGAGAAAGTGATCACTCCAGGAGAGAGGAGTGGTGCGATGGACAGAGAGGGGAAGGTCTGAAGAGATCAGAACATCAAGAGTGTGCCCTGCAGAATGAGTCGGTCCAGAGGGGGGAATAGTGAGTGAGAGAGAGTCACAAAGATCACAAAAGAGTCCAGAGGGAGGACAGGAGGCATCGAGGTGGATATTGGACTCTCCAAGAAAGAGGAGTTGAGTAGTTGAGGACAGAAGTGAGGAGGGAAGATCAGGGCCACACCCCCACCAGAGCGGTTGGCCCTGGGAGTGGAGAGGATCTTGTAGCCGTCAGGTAGGAGCATATCAAAGCTTGTGACAGAGCTAGCAGTGAACCATGTATCGGTGAGACCGAGGACATCAAGGTCAAGTACTTCCAGAAGGCAGCAGATATCAGAGGAGTGTTTGGTAGTAGAGCGAGAATTTAGAGTGGCAATATGGAGAAGGTTGCCATCCTTGAAGGACTTCCAGGCAGGGGTACAGATCAGAGGTATGCCCTGCGGAGGTGGAGAAGGGGCCCAGAGGGGGCAGAGAGGGAAGGGGAAGGCAAGGAAGCCAAGGTGGAGACAGAAGGGGGAGGCGAGGTAGTCAAGGAAAGAGGAGAGGGGGAAGCAGGAGAAGAAAGGAAGTTGATGAGGCACGGAGACGTCTATCAAAGAGGTGAAGGTTGGCCTGATGGCCTTGGACCAGGATTGGTCCCGTTGGAGTAGACATTAATGATGACTTCAGAGGAAAGGAAGGATGCCAGGAGGGCGTCCCAGCGGGTGCCACCATTAATGGGTGAAGAGGAGAAAGGAGAGAGCACAGAGACCATATGAAGGGTCCATAGGTCTGGCGAAAGCACGACAAAGAAGATGTCAATGAGAGTTTCCTTGGAAGAGGCACTGGTGTAGGTATCGGCGATAGGGAGGCCTGGGTTGGAGACCAGGATGTCCTTTTTAAACTTCTTCCTACCAGATTTAGTGAGGAGAGCAGGATAGTCAATAGAGAAGCAGTTAGAAAAGATAGGAGAGACAGAGAGCACCATAGAGTAGGTGAGAGAGGAGGGGGTGGAAGAGAAAGGGGAGGACACTAGCGAAGGACACTGGAGTAGGCAGACAAGACAGCGAGAGGCAAGCAAGTTGCGCAATAGGACAGAAGACAACACTCAGGATAGAGCTTTCAAAATGCGCCGGTTTGAGACAGGTAGGAGGGCACACCTAAGATTGAGAATCCTAAATAGGGGAGAAAAGGCCTGATTTTCACAATGCATTTTTTTAAATACTGATACAGTGCATATTAAGCAACACAGGGAAAAAAGACACCCAAGTTTGAGATTCCTGAATAGGGGTGAAAAGGCCTGGTTTTCACAATGCAATTATTTAAATCCTAATACAGTGCATATTAAGCAACACGGGAAAAAGACACCCAAGTTCAGGGCCATCTTAAGCACCTTTGGGGCCCCGGGCATGGACATATTTGGGCCCCCCCTACACCAAACCAAAGGAATTAAGGGATCAAGAATACCAGTCACATCCCCCACCCATCGCGCTCACAACCTATAGGTTGATGTGCTGTCTTGCAGCATAATAAGCATGTTTACTCCATTTAAGTCCCCCTGCCCCCTTCATTCGTGCTACAATCAGAATGATAAACAAGTAGCATTTGAAGACCAACATTAGCCGTCTACAAAAGGGTTACTGTTCTAGTACATATAGGAAACTTTTTTTCAATAACATCCAGGAAGGTAGATGTAGTATTAATGCAGGACCGTAAGTAAAAGTTACATATAACCCATAATAGGCAAAGTACTCACACTAGCTGCCTCACAGAATGCAAAAGAGCTCAAGCATGGATAGAGACCACCAACTGGAAGGAAGGGGAACGCTACACATACCGTAGCATGGTTAGTGGAGGCAGATTAGAAGCTACCCGGAAAGTGTCTTTATCCAGACAGACTGAGATTAGAAGTGGGACATTGTTTTCAAATAGTGTTGCCATTAGATATCAAAGGAACAAATGCCTGTGGTGTGCGATTTAAATATGCTCACTATTAACACATTGAAACCATAAATAAGGCTTTTATGAAGATCATACCAGGAGAAGGCAATCACTCGGAAGGGCTGACAATTTTGAAAAGTTTAGGGACTGGCAATATTGAGAGGTTCGGCAATACAAGATTAAATTAGATGCCCAGGATCGCACATTATTAAGGGGTGAAGAGGTGAAGCTGGGATTTGTGCTAACTCTGCAATTTCAACATTTAAACACTTTCTTTTCCAGTTCTTACCATGAACTAAAACAATCTAATTTTATAACAAAAACGGGCTTGGAAAGTACACATCATATTACTAAACATGACAATTTATAAACAAAATATTATAGAAGGGTGTTATGCACAAGGGGAATTATTCTAGCTTCATTCTCTTGTCTTTTGTATTTTAAAGATTTAAATACTTCCAAAACAATGGCTTGTGACATTTTCATTTATAAACATGCTTAAAAACCTTTGACTTTTACCAAAAAGCAAACTGTGTTTTGTGTCAAACAAGCAGACCTTAAAGTATGTTTGCCAGAGGCCTGCAACATATGGTCCGCTCTCTTCTGTCTACCAACCCTCCCACCCAAATGGTCTACATAAGAAGAAAGATCAAGTAATGGGCTAATTGATACCAGCATCATGCAAGAAGGCAAACCTCACAGAAGACAGCAGAGTAATGTAAGATATATGAGATGAGTTCACCAGGATCACTGTATTGTCTGCTGGCAAATCCAGGATACAAACTTGAACGCTGTCGTTCCATAGTCTTAAATTTGGATAATTATTCACCTCTTGGGCTAACAATTTATGGCATCGTTGGAGGCGATTGCCTAGGTTTTACAACACCCCATCTGAACAAACCAATTTCTAGACCTTCACCATACAGATGATATGTTAGTTTTTATAGCAACCCCTATCTGGTACAGGTACATTGCTGATAATAGCAGATGTTGTTCTGCAAAACCAAGTACAAATGCAGGCAAGTTTATAAACTTCAGACATTGGAAAGGCTCAGCCAGCCTTGCTGGAATGTGATATTCTAGTTTTGCATATGAACACAAATGTGTGTGAAGCAATGGGTGCTTCACACACTGAGCTAACTTTTGAACCATTGTGGCACTCAATGTATCAATATGCATTCCACCATTGCCTATTGCACATGATCAACCTAATTCCCACAGGAAGGAAAGAGTGCTACAGAGTTGTGCCATAAGGAACACACAAACTATATATACCACAGTGAACACAGAAAGCAATACATGATGTGATCAAGGCAGAATGTGCTAGCCAAAACAGAAAGGCAATAGGTCTAGAGCCTCAGCAGCACCCCTTAAAATATCCTGGCGTGTGCTATTTAAGACTTCTGAACAATGGAATCTTCCTTAGATCAGCTAGCCTTGTGGGGTCACCTCCAAGGTGGGGGCCCTGTGCAAGTGCCCCTTTTGCCCTCCCATAAAAACGTCCCTGCCCAAGTTTGAGAATCCTAAATAGGGGAATTTTACCTAAACAGCTGTTGCCTGGCCTGTACAAATGACCCCTTCCTAAACTTTAAATTGTGTCTACTTTTCAGACAAGTATGTCTTTCGGTCTTCCCATTCAACTTTCCTACCCTCCTCTTCGATTCCATCCACGCATGTCCTATTGGATAAAAACAGAAAAATTGCCTACCTCTGACAAAACTGATGGTAACCTTATAAGAATATGTTTTTTTCATTTCTACTCAACCTGTTCTTGAAAGCTTGGAAATTGGTGAATTCAGAACAGCAAACCATTTGTTCCTAGCTCTTAGTACATCATTTTATTGGAATTTATGGAAAAAACACAACATTTGCTATCTTTTTTGTTATTGTCTCTTACCCGCCTACAGCAAACTAGGATTCCCAGGTGATGCTATGACCGCCTACATGTGGGACGAAAAGGGGCCAAATCTGGGTGAGATATCTCTTGTAACAAAAGTATTAAAAGGGATTGAATGAGGCATACCGAACTCTCCAAAAAAGGGCCCAACACTGGGAGGGAAAGCCCGCAGCAGTTAAGAGGTTAACCACTCAATCCACCTCACCGACTCCACTCCCCTGGAATCTGAGACTCAGCATTCAACTGGATTGCCTCGTTCCTTAACAGGAAACAAATCACTGTCCTCCCCCCTTTTACTGCCTCCGCTCGCCCAGTGTACACCAAAATAGCCCAATGCGCTTGCCTCTCTCCTCTCCTTTTCAACCTCTACATGACCCCACTGCCAGGGATCATCCACTCGCACAACCTCACCTGCTACAATTATTCTGATGACACCCAAATTATCCTGTGAATCCCCAAAACGAGCTCTGCTCAACGCCCCAACCCAGCAGCCTGTCTCAGTGATATAGACCAATGAATGACAACAAACCTCCTTCTCAATCAAGGGGAAAAATAGATCATCGTGTGTGACAACACAACTCTTGTCCTGCAACTACTCCCATGGCACCCTCCTTCAGCACTCCCCCTCCTACTTCCAACACAGTCAAAAACCTTGGCTGCACAATGGACTAGGGCCTAACCCTGTCCCGCCGTATCAATAATGTTTCTAAATCTTGTCACCACCACCTCAGGCTTCTGAAACAAATCTTCCCTTATTTCACCTTCCCCACCAGACTGGCTTCTATTATGTCCATTGTTATGTCCAGATTGGAGTATGCAAACCCCATGTACCTGGGTGCACCGCCCTACCAAAAAGAGTCCAAAACACAGAATGGGCCCTCTGAGTGCTACTACAGAGCATCTGGAAAAGGTCCACCCGCCTGAACTAACACAACATACACTCAACGGCCAGATTATCTCTTGAAGAAATCCACTACCACAAACCACCAGAACAGACACGGCTGGTGCAGTGAGCTCTGAAAGCAAACATGGAACGAGGGGCCTCAGACCGGTAACCACAGACACTAACTCCTACCAATATGCTCACTCTCCACTTTGCATAAACAAAAAATAGAACGCAGCTACACTCCTCAATAATTTCAGACTAGCTGCACGCATACCTACATTACTCCAAGAGCACCTCAACAGCCTGCTAAATCACAGCTATACCCCACAAAATATCTGCCTAGCTGCACATATGATCTCCTACACTGGCCCTATAGCTGCCAGAATGCAGACTCGGAGACTACTGTCCTTGCTGCACACATTACATTGACCTCTTACATCCACCGCATCACGCCTAGCATAAGAATGCAGACAACCATGCACAAACCACTCTGACTGCACACATACCAAGTGCTCCCAAGCACTAATTATTACACTACTCTCTCTACTGACACGTCCCGAGGACGTTCAACCAGCAGCGCTGTGAGATCATACCAATAGTACATAAAGTGCTATACAAATGCAACATAACATAACATATTTAAAAATGAGTGTGTCTCAGAATTAAAGACCATCTGCTGGCAAAATCCGTCATGGATGTTGTTAGGTAGAATTATCCAGAATGGCTAATTTCCCTTACCTACTGAGTCCCTCAGCAGCTTTGCTGGATTTCTAAGATTTATTTTTTCACCTGGTAAGAGTGTGGGCCTTTTTTCCCACTCTTACATGTGTTTTGCTGTGTGTGTTTAACATTTTTGCGTTCATAGACTGTGGAGCCTCATCTACCCCATAGGCATCATTGTTTTACTGTGTGTTACACAGCACCTTCAGTGCAGTGACACAGGGTTGTCTTTTTCAGACTTCCCACTTTAAAGTCCATTTTCTGGGACTGACTACTGTCTCCCAGACACATGTACAGTTGCCACTTTTTTTATTCGTCTTTTTAAATCCACAGAGCCAGTACAAACTATCTTACATAGAGTTCTGGAAAGGGCAAATAGTTATCCCTTTTTGTCTGTTTCTCATGGAACATTATTTTGTTCCCTTTTCATTAAGATTTGGCTGGTGGCAGTGGTTTCTACTATATTTTTCCTACCACGGTTTATTTATATAGCCTTGGTACTGTTTTAGGCTATCTTGGTATCCTCTTACTTAAACTTGCTTAGACCACATTTTCTTTTATTTGGTTCTGGCTGGGTTTATTCGCCATTTCTTTTTGCAAAAGTCTTTCTCGTGTTTTACTCTGCGCGGCAAACCAGGTTTGGTTCCTTTGTTCGCCAACCTTTGGCGTTCTTCTGCACAGAAGCCCTCCTTAGGCGCCTGAATGTCTGAGGGGGACAGGATGTGAGGGAGGGGTTTGAGACTCCCTGCGGTGACTGTCCCGCCGGGACAGCCACCCTGCTGTGTGATTGACAGCCAGGCTGTGTGAATGGGGGAAAGCTGCATAAAAAGCAGGTCTTTGGGACTGAGAAGGCAGAGTCGCCACTGGATTGAGAGAACCGAAGAGAAGCTGATAGAAGAGGCTTGGTTGTCTGCCCATGACTTACCGTGACTCTGCCCTAGAGTCATAAGCTATAGCATTAATGACCTATTGTTATAACCTGCTATTGTACATTTGTATATTTCCTGTATAATTTGTATATTTTTGTATATTCAATTCAAATGCTTTGCCCGTACCATGCTTGTAACTAAGTGATGCGCCCGGATGCCCTTGGGCCTGGTGCGCTATATAAATAAAATGAATAAAAATACAAAAAATACAAATACCTCTACCACGACTGAACCTCCCGGTGAAGCCCTGCTGCGGGTGTCATACATAGGTATTCCCTATGGAGAAGGTGGAGAATACATCGGTAAGCCAAGAATCACCTCCCCAACATGGCGGATTCTTTTCACTGCGATTATTTTAACATCTTCGTTGGTCTAGTCTCTTCCAAAATGGCCGCTTCTAACTCCTCCTTTATTACTAGCTTTCCAACCCAGAACGGCGCGTTACTTCAAACTTAACTCTGTGAAACTAATGGATCTCCGGGCGAAGTAAGTGCTATCTCCTTTCCTTTTTTCCTTTCTTTTCTCATTCATTTCTCCCTGCTCTGTAACTCGAGCTGCAGCACGGCTTCCCCGTGGCTTGCTCAGCACTTCCCATTCGCTTAGTTTGTTTGGATTACGACTCCGGAACTAATCTTGGGATCCTTTCAAAGTTTGTTCCCGGCGAGACTTTGGCTGCAGATACTCCGTGTGTATATTAACACATAATTTCAGACGGGAAAGCAGTGCCTTTCATACTCACTGCCATTCTGCCACTCTGAACTCTTATTGTAATTCTAGTCTAAATTAAACTAGGAATACGTATCTAAAACCCTTCTTGTTGTGTGACTTCTAACACAGTGTTTCCAAGGGGAATTTCTTTCTGAACTCGTCGGATTAACCCTGCATTGGACTTTTTGCCAATCTGTTTAATTTGTCAGACAGTCAATTTATATTTGCTATAAAGGCAAACACCCTCTCACAGACGCCAGGACAATCTACTACTTTGTGCATCACACCCGATCAAGACTTCCTACTTTGCGCAACACGTGCACCAAAAAGTTAAATTAAAGCAAAGGATATCTTGCAACTGAACACTGCAAATCCGCACAAAACTCTGCATCGCTCGTAAAGATAGGAAACTTTGCTTCCGGACCTACAGTCTGACTCTACGTTTGGGTTTTCTTCCCCAGGAGGGTTTCCCCTGCTTTACCTAGGATCTTGTTTTCACCTTATCGAGGTCACAGGTGGAGCTGGGAAAGCTCCCCACTGTTCATCCTTACCCATTTCCCTCTTCGCAGGTAAGGGTTCAGTGAACCTCTTTAAAAATATATTCATAGAAACTTTGTTGTTAGTAAATAATTGCAAGAGTCATAACAGAAAGTAACGCCCAAAATAATAGAATAAATGGACCAACAAATACAACAAATGATGGCGGGATTGCAAAATCTCACCACAGAGGTCCAGACCCTAAAAAACGATAATGCCGTTCTCAGACAATTAATGATGCAACACCACGACTTACCACCAGGCCCATTACCGGGCGGTAAATATGATGGTAATCCAAAAAAACTTCGTGAGTTTTTAGACTCATGTGTAGTGCAATTCGCCTTTAAACCTGCTTATTTTCCTACAGACCGCATTAAAGTAGGCCATATGATTTCTAATCTTGTAGGAGCTGCCCTCGCTTGGGCGACCCCACTAGTGATAACCAATAATCCAATTTTAGATTCCTATCCTGGATTCATCAATAGTCTGAGGGCAATGTTTGGAAGACAAGAAGTAATCATATCAGCACAAGAGCATCTATTAGACTTTCAACAGGGGTCTATGGAGACTTTATCTTTTATAACCCAATTCAAACAAATGGCCCATGAGACTGCCTGGTCTGATGATGCCTTAATTACCTTACTACGTAGAGGACTCAACGAAGATCTAAAAGACGAGATTTCTAGACTGCCTCGACCTGGGAATTTCGCGGAAATGATCACTATGGTTCTCCAACTAGATTACCGCCTACAAGAACGTAATACAGAAAAGAAACGATCCAGAAACCCCCGCTTACCTGAAAATACTAAATTCCATCCCAAATCCTCCAAAGAAGAAGAACCCATGCAAGTAGGATCTGCAAGAGGCCCCTTAACCACAGAAGAACGAATCAGACGCCGTACTTTGGGTCTCTGTATGTACTGTGCCTCCAAAGAACACGAGTTAAAGGATTGCCCATTGGTCCCTCCTAGAAGATCGGGAAACGCAAATTCCCGGTCATAAGGGGAACTATGATCCGGGAAGGAAAACACAGTTCTCCAATTTCTACCCAAATGGTGCTCATCAAAATATCATTGAGAGTGAAAGATCACCTACTTGACAACATCCCAGCTCTGATCGATTGTGGAGCCGCAGGAAACTTCCTGGATGACCACTGGGCCCACAAGTATCATATCCCTCGTAGATCACGTTCTACATTCATCCCCGTAGAAGGAGTGGATGGTACCCCACTCTCTTCGGGACTTATCAAAGAAGAAACCGAACTGATAAACATGACTATTTCGACCCATCAAGAAGACATAGCTTTCGACCTCATAAGAGCAGCCCACTATCCCGTGATCTTGGGTCTTCCATGGCTCCGACTACATAACCCTTTTATCAATTGGACAGCAGGAACTCTTTTTCTAGGTTCAGAACATTGTGTAAACCATTGTTTAAATGAGGGATCAGTAGGGTTTCACACCCTCCCGCCTATACCTCAGTCTCAGGAATCAACCTCCATCAAAGTGATGACAACCTTGCCTAACCATTATCATGATTATAAAGAAGTTTTTTCTGATCTTGAGTACAAAGAACTCCCTCCCCATCGTCGGGACGATTGTTCCATTGACTTAATTCCAGACCAACCTATTCCTTTCGGTAGGATGTACATTCTGTCTCAAACAGAAAAAAATGTCCTACATGAATACTTGGAAAGCAATCTCCGTAACGGACTCATCACAGAATCTCATTCACCGGCAGGTGCGTCGTTATTTTTTATCCCAAAAAAGGATACAACTGAACTTAGGCCCTGTATAGACTACAGAGGGTTAAATAAAATAACCATTTCGGATAAGTACCCCATGCCCCTTATTCCAGACATCCTAGAAGCCGTGAGAGGAGCAACCATATTCACCAAACTCGATCTGAGAGGCGCCTATCACCTCATCCGAATACGCAAAGGCGACGAGTGGAAGACTGCTTTTAGAACCCCATTCGGACATTTCGAATACAGGGTTATGCCATTTGGTCTCTCCAACGCACCTGCCGTTTTCCAAAGGTTTATAGACCATGTTTTTTCAGACCTCTTACTACACACGGTAGTGGTATACATCGATGATATTTTGATTTTCTCCAAGAACCTCCCTGATCACATCATCCATGTTCGGGAAGCATTAAGAAGACTAAAACAGAACCATCTTTTTGCCAAACTAGAAAAGTGCGTATTTCATCAACCCCAAATCCCATATTTGGGGTACATACTATCCGCACAAGGGACACAAATGGACCCCACCAAAGTACAAGCAGTTCTAAATTGGCCCATACCACAAACCATAAAAGAAATTCAGAGTTTTTTGGGGTTTTCAAATTTTTACCGCAAATTTATTCCACAATTCTCACGTACCATACTTCCCATCACTAGACTTCTTAAGAAGAATCACAAATTTGACTGGACTAACGAAACCCAGGAAGCCTTTTTGAAATTGAAACAGGCCTTTACTACAGCCCCCATCTTGAGACTACCAAATCAAAAACTACCCTTTATAGTTGAATCCGATGCCTCTAACAAGGCCATAGGAGCGGTACTAAAACAGATGGACACGGCCGGAAGAGAACATCCTCTCGCCTATCTGTCCAAGACTTTATCCAACTCAGAGGTCAATTACACCGTCCTAGAAAAGGAACTTCTGGCCATAAAAAAGGCCTTACAAGAATGGAGACATTTACTGATCGGAGCCCAATTTCCCATTGAGGTAAGAACCGATCATCACAATTTACGAGTTCTACAATATACAGAAACACAAAATAGCCGACAGGCCAGATGGGCTCATTTTTTCTCATCTTATCGGATAAATTTCACTTTTATTCCAGGCAACACCAACATCATGGCAGATGCCTTATCTCGAAAACCCATCACTCACCAACACTCCTTTCAAAAAGAAAAGATGTTCCCAGACTCTACTTTCATCTATCTTGTTAGAGATTATTTATCCACTATCAAGGATGTAACTTCCACAATGGAACCCCTTATCACCATTGACAAGCAAAGATTCAATCTCATCACAGAAGATGGATTGTACTTCCATGATTCTAAATTGTATCTTCCCACGGAAGAATTAAGAAAGGAAGCTCTACAAATGAATCATGACTCCGTTATCGCTGGACATCGAGGCGTGAAAGGAACCTTGTTGCTAATTAACCGACACTTTTGGTGGCCTAAAATCTCTCAAGATGTGCAAGATTATGTAAATTCTTGTGCAGTATGTAGCCAAACTAAGACGTCCCGCCATCATCCCTCTGGATTACTGGTTCAACCTTCTCTCCCCACCAAACCATGGCAACAAATATCAACTGATTTCATTGTTGATCTTCCACCTTCCAATAATCACACAGCCATAATGGTTACTGTTGACTACTTCACCAAGCTTGCTCACTTTGTAGCCATTCCCAAAATACCAACTGCAGCCCAAATGGCCACCATATTTCTCCACTCAATCTTTTCTAAACATGGCCTTCCTGACACCATAATCTCGGATCGCGGATCCCAATATACATCTCGGTATTGGACCCTGGTCTGTAAAACCTTGGGCATCAAACGTGCCTTAAGTTCAGGGTACCATCCCCAGACTAACGGCCAAACCGAGAGACTAAATCAAACCCTTGAACACTATTTACGATGCTTTGTGTCAACCCTTCAAGACAATTGGTCAGAACTCTTACCCTTAGCAGAATTTGCATATAATAACACCCACCATAGTTCCATCAACACCTCCCCCTTCTGTTGCACGTATGGTTACCACCCTTCCAGCATACCTACCATCACTCCCTCTAGTCCCCATAGTCCCTCGATAACTTCCTTGATGGATTCCATTAAGATAGGTCATTCAAAGGCCCTTACCGCTTTAACCCATTCGAGAGAACAACAAAAGGTACAGGCTGACAAAAAAAGAATGTATACTCCACCTCTTCAAGTAGGGGACCAGGTCTGGTTAGCTTCTAAATTCCTCCCCCGCCACCTGGTACCTTCCAAACTCTCACCCAGATATTTCGGACCTTTTGTTGTTTTATCAGCCATTGGAACCGTAGCCTACCGACTGAAACTGCCAATTTCCTGGTCCAGAATACATCCTGTATTTCACGTATCACAATTGAAACCCTATATTCCGGATCGGTTCCAGAGAAAGCACATAACATCCCCACCGCCTGTCGATACTCAGTCTGGGCCTGAATATGAAGTGGCCGGCATCTGTGATTCCCGTTACTTTCGTGGTGTACTTCAGTATTTAATTGACTGGAAAGGATATGCTATATCTGATCGTACATGGGAACCTGCTTCACAGGTCCATGCTCCGGATTGTATTCGACGTTTTCACAGGTCACGTCCCTGGAAACCCGGTCCTAACCCCTCACAAGGGGGGCATACTGTCATACATAGGTATTCCCTATGGAGAAGGTGGAGAATACATCGGTAAGCCAAGAATCACCTCCCCAACATGGCGGATTCTTTTCACTGCGATTATTTTAACATCTTCGTTGGTCTAGTCTCTTCCAAAATGGCCGCTTCTAACTCCTCCTTTATTACTAGCTTTCCAACCCAGAACGGCGCGTTACTTCAAACTTAACTCTGTGAAACTAATGGATCTCCGGGCGAAGTAAGTGCTATCTCCTTTCCTTTTTTCCTTTCTTTTCTCATTCATTTCTCCCTGCTCTGTAACTCGAGCTGCAGCACGGCTTCCCCGTGGCTTGCTCAGCACTTCCCATTCGCTTAGTTTGTTTGGATTACGACTCCGGAACTAATCTTGGGATCCTTTCAAAGTTTGTTCCCGGCGAGACTTTGGCTGCAGATACTCCGTGTGTATATTAACACATAATTTCAGACGGGAAAGCAGTGCCTTTCATACTCACTGCCATTCTGCCACTCTGAACTCTTATTGTAATTCTAGTCTAAATTAAACTAGGAATACGTATCTAAAACCCTTCTTGTTGTGTGACTTCTAACACAGTGTTTCCAAGGGGAATTTCTTTCTGAACTCGTCGGATTAACCCTGCATTGGACTTTTTGCCAATCTGTTTAATTTGTCAGACAGTCAATTTATATTTGCTATAAAGGCAAACACCCTCTCACAGACGCCAGGACAATCTACTACTTTGTGCATCACACCCGATCAAGACTTCCTACTTTGCGCAACACGTGCACCAAAAAGTTAAATTAAAGCAAAGGATATCTTGCAACTGAACACTGCAAATCCGCACAAAACTCTGCATCGCTCGTAAAGATAGGAAACTTTGCTTCCGGACCTACAGTCTGACTCTACGTTTGGGTTTTCTTCCCCAGGAGGGTTTCCCCTGCTTTACCTAGGATCTTGTTTTCACCTTATCGAGGTCACAGGTGGAGCTGGGAAAGCTCCCCACTGTTCATCCTTACCCATTTCCCTCTTCGCAGGTAAGGGTTCAGTGAACCTCTTTAAAAATATATTCATAGAAACTTTGTTGTTAGTAAATAATTGCAAGAGTCATAACAGCGGGTCCGAATCCCCAAACTTCAATGACAGGGAAGAGCTGCAAGGAATCTTCTCCCCTTGAGCTGGTGGGACCAGCCAGTTCGACAAACTGCAAGCCGGGCCTCCCTCCTCTGGTCGAATTTGCTGTACCCATCTACAGTGAATCGGATAGCCAGCAGGACCGGACCCTGCTTGGGTTTTAAGGAGCACACCTTTTATTTGTTGCTTTGCTCTGCTGCTGGTTTCTTCCCTGCGCAGTGCAGGACCATCCAGTCTTCCTACTTCGTGTCAGTCCGACAGTCGCTTCAGGAACGGTGAGGTGCAGGACCTGCCAGGAACGTCTGTCTAAGCTACAGCCTTCTTCTCCTTTTAAGGTACTGTTCAAATCCAGTCGCTCGTTTCGTCCGACTGCGATAAAAGTACATGAAATCTTTTGCCAATCCGAGGGCTTGTCCTTCTCTATTCTTTAAAGTAACTTTTGATCCGACCAACTTCGTTCTGAACTGTTGGCAAAGACTTAACCGCAAACTACCCTGAACTGTCTGATCCTCTACAAAGACTTTGGTCCATTGACTTTGGCCCTGGTCTCACTGTAGTTGCCTTTTCTAGATTGCCCTGCTTACATACTTGTTGGTGCTGCTCAACCTTTGTCTAACTTTGTCTTTCCCTCCCTTTTAAATTGCTGGAGTGCCATTTTGCTCACACTTCATTTTGAGCTTAACTTGTCCAGAATTCATTGGGTGGTGTGTAGTGTATTAAGAGTGTGATTTTTAAACTCCTTGATAATAGTGAAATGTTTTGTAACTGATGTGTAAATAAATGTATATTCTTTTGTTCAGAAACCTTGAGTCAGTGTTTGTTTAAACCATAGTAATTACTGTTCTTTGTGTAACTATTGATACTGCTCACTTTACTCTTGAGATAAGTCTGGCTGCTCAACCATCGCTACCTCTTTACTGTGTAGTACAGGCTTGTACCAAAGGTGAATTTGTACTGTCAGATGTAGTCTTAATTGTGTGTGGTATTCCCAAAGAAGGGAACTGCATATGATTTTGCCTAACCCTGGTGTACAGCGGTGAGTGTAACGCTCACCTGGCTCCCACGGAGGCGCTGATCTAGTCTGGGTTGCTGTGGCCTCTTCAAGCGTGATGCGCAGAACTCGGACCACCGATTGAACAGGACCCCCAAATCTTGCTTGTCTGGCCCGTAGGAATATCCTTCTGCAGACGAGAAAGGGGATTAACTGTCTGCAGAATAGTGTGCTTGCTCCCCCCTTTCTCCCTTCGTTCTTCTCTGACTTCCTCCAAAACCCCCGGTTTAAGCTCACCTTATGGTTTGGAAGGATGAACTCTCCATCCTGCTTCTGGTGCTGGGGCGCGCGTTCGTCCAGTTACTTCACTGTTTTTCAGAATGGCGCTGGCAAAATCTACTTGACTTTTCTGAGCGATACTCCGTAAGTATGAAGATTCAAAAGTTCAAGTGTGAGCCTCTTTTATGTTGTCTTCCTAACCTGTGATCTGTCCTTTATTTCAGGTGCAGAACGAAGGCGATGCGTTGAGGGGTTAAATTGCCGATGGTAAAATCAGGTGATTAGTGATGAGGGTGACCCCTCTAAATGTCTTTATAATTCCTCAGTAATGTCTTTTGTCCTTTCCCCATAGGGGCCGGGGTGCGGTACCTGCCAATGAAGCGGCGCCAACCTGAAATGTGGAATGGTTCACCAAGAAAAGCCGGTAAGTATTATGGCTGAAAATTCAGCTTTCCTCCTCTGTTCCCTCTGCTCACCTTTTGTCTCTTCTTCTCTCCCCTAGGTGCAGAGATGTGGCGACCGGTGCTGACAGCCGCGATGGAGCCGGGAGATGTCTCGAGGACAGGTGAGTGAAGCGCGGCGCTGCAGCGAGCAACGCAATGCTTTTAAATGGAAGTCTTTCTTCAAGAATGCTGCCGTGAAGATTCCGGATGCAGGTAAGAAGTTTGAATAAGTTCTTGGTTTTCACCTTTCTCTTCTCTTCTTTCCTTACAGGTGTTCCAGGTTCGAGGCGGGCGTGGCTGGAGTCCAGGTGCAGGAGCAGACACGGTGAGCGTTCAGCTGCTGGGATGTAGAACAACGCGAAGCACGTGTGGCTGTCCGGGCGTGGCTTAAATAGCCTTGGAAGAAAACCTAGGTAAGTATTCTTCCACAGCCCCACCCAAGAACGTAACGAAATAGTCCTTTCAGTAAAATAGTCCTTCCTAAGCCTCATTTGGCTTGGGTCTTCATGCAGCATGGTCTGCATCAGGTGAGTATGCAGCATGGTCTGCATCAGGTAAGTGCACCAAACACTTTCCTTTATGAGCCTGGCGCCTATGGCGCCAGGACTGATGTCCAACATGAGCCTGGCGCCAAAGGCGCCAGGACAGAGTCCAAAGAGCCCCTATAAGGGGCCGCTGGGCTTTTACCCGGGGGCATGATGCCTGCTCCCGGGGGTGCTGGGCCTGGTCTGGTGCTCCGGGGGTAGGCATCATGACAGCACTCCCCCCCAAGGCCCCTCCCAAGGTCGTTCCCTCTGGAGGTTTTGGTTTGTTTGGGAAATTCCGATGGAACCTTTTTACTAGCCGAGGTGCATGTACGTGGTCGCTGGGTTCCCAAGAACTTTCCTGAGGCCCGTACCCCTTCCAATCAATTAGATAGAAAAGTTTTGATTTTGAGATCTTAGAATCCAAAATGTTCTTCACCTCGAATTCAGGCTCCCCATCTATCTGGATTGGTTCTGGTGGCTTTATTAATCTGGTTCCTGGTTGCACTGGTTTCAAAAGTGACACATGAAAAACGGGGTGAATCCGCATGTTAGCTGGTAGATCTAGCTTGACTGCCACTGGGTTAATTATAGCTTTGATCGAGTAAGGGCCTAAATACCTTGGATTAAAAGTCTGAGGTCCCTTGAGCGATAAGTGTTTGGTAGCCAACCATACTTGATCCCCTATTTGGTATGGAGGTGCCTCTCTTCGATGCAGACCGCATTCTTTTTGTATTTCCATTTCGCATGTTGTAAGTGTGCAGTTGCATCCTTGAAGGCTTGAGTAATCGTAGAATGCAAATGGTCCACTGCGGGCATTTCAAGGCTCAAAGGTGAGTCCAAGTCTGAAGTACGAGGGTGATGTCCATACAGGGTATAAAAGGGGCTCTGACCAGTTCCAGAGTGTATCGAGTTATTGTATGCATATTCAGCCACCCATAAAATATCCTTCCAATTACCCTCCGATTGGTGCAACATACATCGTAGATATTGTTCAAGGGTCTGGTTCGTTCTCTCCGTCTGACCATCGGTCTGTGGGTGGTGGCTGGTTGAGAGCCTTACGTCGATTTGTGCCAGTTGACAAAACTTTTTCCAAAAATGAGAAATAAACTGGCTAACCCGATCGGAGACTAGTATGGACGGGAATCCATGCAAACGGATGATATTTTCGAGGAATTCCTTGGCAAGAACAAAAGCTGAAGGTAATCCTTTCAACGGAATAAAATGGGCCATCTTGGAAAATAAATCCACCACAACCAGAATAGTATTGTATCCATTACAATAGGGCAGGTCCGTGATAAAATCTAGTGACAAGGTGTGCCAAGGTGCTGGTGGAATGTGTAAGGGTTGAAGAAGACCGGCGGGTTTTGTTTTTTGAGCTTTGTTTTGGGCGCAAACTCCACAGGACATCACGAAAAATGTAATATCCTTTCGCCAGGAAGGCCACCAGAATTGTCGTTTAATTTTTTCCTCTGTTTTGGCAATGCCAGGATGTCCTTCCATCAGAGTATCATGATGACGGGAAATAACCAGTTCTTGCAATTCCGTTTCTGGCAAAAATAAGCGTCCTTGGAAGTAAGGTAAGCCATCGTTGACTGAAAAGTAAGACCCCCTTTTGATCCAATCCTGCAAGGCTGAAGAGTCCAGGAATTGTTTTACCCGTGCTTGAATGTCTTCAAGGGTTTGTAAAGTGGTTATCCCCAAAATTCTTTGTTCAGGAATTATCGGCACAGGTTCTGAGTTTGTGTCCATTTCTCCCATTCCAATTCGAGATAGCGCGTCTGCTTTGCCATTCTTACAGCTGGGACGGTAAGTGATTACAAAATCGAACTCAGCAAAGAACAAAGCCCATCGGAGCTGTCGTGAAGACTGAGCCTTGGCAGTTTTTAAATATTGTAAATTTCGGTGATCAGTGATCACGGTGATGGTATGCCTGGCGCCAAGAAGATAATGCCTCCAAGCCTTAAAGGCGGACTTAATGGCTAATAATTCCTTAACGGTGATTGCATAATTTATCTCCGGCAGCGAGAACTTTCTGGACCAAAATGCTGCGGGGTGCAGTTGTTTGGTTTCGGGGTCTCTCTGAGACAGGACAGCTCCCATGGCTAAGCTGTACGCGTCAGTTTCGACTATACATGGCAGATCGGGACGTGGGTGTTTCAAAATAGGTGCGGACATAAATTTAGCTTTCAATTCCTGAAAGGCCTGTTCAGCTTCCTCGGTCCATTCAAAATGTTTATTTTTCCGCAAGAGTGCAGTGATGGTTTGTACCACACGTGAAAATTCCGGGTTAAACCTGCGATAAAAATTGGCAAAACCAAGCATGCTTTGGACACCTTTCACCGAACTAGGTGATGGCCATTTGAGGATGGCATCCACTTTCCGTGAGTCCATTCGGACCCCTTAAGGTGTCAGGATGAATCCAAGAAACTCAACCTCGGTGGTATGGAAAACGCATTTTTCCAGCTTTGCAAATAGTTTGTTCTGGCGCAATTTCTCTAGGACGGCCCTGACATGTTTTCTGTGATCTGATTCCGAAGAGGAGTACACCAGAATGTCATCGATATACACGACAACACAGACATCGATGAGTTCCCGAAGGACATCGTTCATGAAGAATTGGAAGGCAGCAGGCGTGTTGCACAACCGAAAGGCATCACCTGGTATTCGAATAGTCCATATTTTGTACGGAAGGCCGTTTTCCATTCGTCGCCTTCTTTTACTCGTACCAGATGATAAGCCCCCCGGAGATCTAACTTGGTGTATACGCAAGCGTCCTTCACCTGGTCAAGGAGTTCAGGGATCAAAGGCAGAGGGTAACGATTTTTAACAGTTATCTGGTTCAATGCACGGTAATCGATACAAGTTCTAAGGTCGCCTTCTTTTTTTGGCACGAAGAACAAAGCCGAGGATGCCGGAGACTTTGACGGGCGGATGAAACCATTGGCTAGGTATTGATCTAAATATTGTCTCAAATGCAGATTCTCCGGTTCAGTAAGGGCATAAATCCTGCTACAAGGGGGTTGTGCACCGGGCAGCAGATCGATATGGCAATCGTACGATCTGTGAGGAGGTAACGTGTTGGCCTGTTCCTTTTGGAAGATGTCCTGAAAGTCTTGGTATTCCGGAGGTAGTTGCATGGAGACAGAGGTTACTGATGCTAGACTGATCTTCAGATTTTCTGGGTAGCAGGTTTGTGCACAATCCGGGAAGGTTATTCTCTTCGCTCGCCAATCAATTCGAGGATTATGTGTCTCTAACTAAGGGATTCCGAGAATAACCTGAAACTGTGGAGCCTTGATTACATCAAACACAACTGCCTCCCGATGGCCGTCTGGACCTACAAGTGTCACCTCAGCTGTGGAATGTGTTACCGGTCCAGAGGCAATTTCGGTTCCATCAACTGTGGTGATGACATCTTTGCTGGTTTTAGGACGCAGAGGGAGGTTAATCCTGGAGACCAATTCACGATCCACATAGTTTCCTATAGCCCCACTATCGATGTATGCCTTTATTGCATGCAACCGCTTAGGCTGTTCCGGATCTAAGAGGACCATTGGCACAATGAAATGAGAGGTCTGAGAGTTAGTTTTCAAGCTCGGCAAGTGGACCCCTACGCTTGTCGGGCGTGGTCGTTTCCCGATGCAGAGTTTTCATGGATTTTATCAGCGGCTCCTACCACCTTCTTGGGCGGCTTTGCAGGGCAATCTCGTAGAAAGTGTCCAGAGGAACCACAATAAAGAGATAATTGAATCTGCCGTCTTCTTTCACGTTCCTTTTGAGTTAGAGGTCCTTTAACCCCTCCGATTTGCATTGGCTCAGAGGCTTCAGCCCCCTTGAGGTTAGCGTGGGTCTTGACCAACACCCGGGTCTCAAACTTAGACCGATCTGCTTTTCTGTTTTGCAGTCTGTGATCCAATTGGACCACTAAGTCTATATATTCTGAGCATTCTTGGGGCGGATTTACAAGTTGGGCCAGGATATCTTTAAGTTCTCCGCGTAGACCTCGATAAAATAACATTATTCTTTTATCCTCTGGCCACCCAGTTTCCACAATTAGTCTATTAAACGTTGCAATGTAGGATAGAAGGTCTTGATTGCCCTGTCCCAGAGATAGAAGTTCGTCAACCGGAGCCTGCCCCTGGGAGTGACGAGCAGATAACCTTTCCATGCTTGCTTGAAATCCTTGAAAATCACAAATAATCGGGTCATCTTGAGTTACCAGTGGAACTGACTAATCGGCAGCACTGCCGCGGAGATATGACAAAACAAAGGCTAGCTTGGTCTGGTCATTAGGGAAGGCCCCAGGTCAGCATAGGAAATGCAAACGACACTGATTCATGAATGCGGCAAATCATTTGGGGTCCCCAGCAAAGCGTTCGGGTGGGGCCAGCGGCATGTTTCCAGGTAGATTAATCTGCACTGGGTTACTGGAAAGCACAGGAGCGGGGTTCCCCCCGGAACCGGGTAAAGGAGTTTGTCCAGCTTGACCTTGCAAAAGCTGTCTAGCCAGGTCATCAGCTCTTTCCTTTGTTACAATCACTTCCCTCCTGAGAGCATTAGTCTCTTGACGAGCGGCATGTACTTCGGACCGTAATTCCCCCAGTAGTTGGGCCAACTGGTCAGTCTCAGAAGTTTCCATAGCGCCTGGGTGGGAATTTGTAGGAAGGCTTCGCGTTCTGTAACGCTCACCTGGCTCCCACGGAGGCGCTGATCTAGTCTGGGTTGCTGTGGCCTCTTCAAGCGTGATGCGCAGAACTCAGACCACTGATTGAACAGGACCCCCAAATCTTGCTTGTCTGGCCCGTAGGAATATCCTTCTGCAGATGAGAAAGGGGATTAACTGTCTGCAGAATAGTGTGCTTGCTCCCCCTTTTCCCCCTTCGTTCTTCTCTGACTTCCTCCAAAACCCTCGGTTTAAGCTCACCTTATGGTTTGGAAGGATGAACTCTCCATCCTGCTTCTGGTGCTTGGGCGCGGGTTCGTCCAGTTACTTCACTGTTTTTCAGAATGGCGCTGGCAAAATCTACTTGACCTTTCTGAGCGATACGCCGTAAGTATGAAGATTCAAAAGTTCAAGTGTGAGCCTCTTTTATGTTGTCTTCCTAACCTGTGATCTGTCCTTTATTTCAGGTGCAGAACGAAGGCGATGCGTTGAGGGGTTAAATTGCCGATGGTAAAATCAGGTGAGTTAGCGTTGAGGGCGACCCCTCTAAATGTCTTTATAATTCCCCAGTAATGTCTTTTGTCCTTTCCCCATAGGGGCCGGGGTGCAGTACCTGCCAATGAAGCGGCGCCGACCCGAAATGTGGAATGGTTCACCAAGAAAAGCCGGTAAGTATTATGGCTGAAAATTCGGCTTTCCTCCTGTGTTCCCTCTGCTCACCTTTTGTCTCTTCTTCTCTCCCCTAAGTGCAGAGATGTGGCGACCGGTGCTGACAGCCGCGATGGAGCCGGGAGATGTCTCGAGGACAGGTGAGTGAAGCGCGGCGCTGCAGCGAGCAACGCAATGCTTTTAAATGGAAGCCTTTCTTCAAGAATGCTGGCGTGAAGATTCCGGATGCAGGTAAGAAGTTTGAATAAGTTCTTGGTTTTCACCTTTCTCTTCTCTTCTTTCCTTACAGGTGTTCCAGGTTCGAGGCGGGCGTGGCTGGAGTCCAGGTGCAGGAGCAGACACGGTGAGCGTTCAGCTGCTGGGATGTAGAACAACGCGAAGCACGTTTTGTTGTCCGGGCGTGGCTTAAATAGCTTTGTAAGAAGTCCTAGGTAAGTATTCTTCCACAGCCCCACCCAAGTAACAAAATAGTCCCTTCAGTAAAATAGTCCCTCCTAAGCCTCATTTGGCTTGGGTCTTCATGCAGCATGGTCTGCATCAGGTGAGTATGCAGCATGGTCTGCATCAGGTAAGTGCACCAAACACTTTCCTTTATGAGCCTGGCGCCTATGGCGCCAGGACTGATGTCCAACATGAGCCTGGCGCCAAAGGCGCCAGGACAGTGTCCAAAGAGCCCCTATAAGGGGCCGCTGGGCTTTTACCCGGGGGCATGATGCCTGCTCCCGGGGGTGCTGGGCCTGGCCTGGTGCTCCGGGGGTAGGCATCATGACAGCACTCCCCCCCAAGGCCCCTCCCAAGGTCGTTCCCTCTGGAGGTTTTGGTTTGTTTGGGAAATTCCGATGGAACCTTTTTACTAGCCGAGGTGCATGTACGTGGTCGCTGGGTTCCCAAGAACTTTCCTGAGGCCCGTACCCCTTCCAATCATTTAGATAGAAAAGTTTTGATTTTGAGATCTTAGAATCCAAAATGTTCTTCACCTCGAATTCAGGCTCCCCATCTATCTGGATTGGTTCTGGTGGCTTTATTAATCTGGTTCCTGGTTGCACTGGTTTCAAAAGTGACACATGAAAAACGGGGTGAATCCGCATGTTAGCTGCTAGATCTAGCTTGACTGCCACTGGGTTAATTATAGCTTTGATCGAGTAAGGGCCTAAATACATTGGATTAAAAGTCCGAGGTCCCTTGAGCGATAAGTTTTTGGTATCCAACCATACTTGATCCCCTATTTGGTATGGAGGCGCCTCTCTTCGATGCAGATCCGCATTCTTTTTGTATTTCCCTTTCGCATGTTGTAAGTGTGCAGTTGCATCCTTGAAGGCTTGAGTAATCGTAGAATGCAAATGGTCCACTGCGGGCATTTCAAGGCTCAAAGGTGAGTCCAAGTCTGAAGTACGAGGGTGATGTCCATATAGGGTATAAAAGGGGCTCTGACCAGTTCCAGAGTGTATCGAGTTATTGTATGCATATTCAGCCACCCATAAAATATCCTTCCAATTACCCTCCGATTGGTGCAACATACATCGTAGATATTGTTCAAGGGTCTGGTTCGTTCTCTCCGTCTGACCATCGGCCTGTGGGTGGTGGCCGGTTGAGAGTCTTACGTCGATTTCTGCCAGTTGACAACACTTTTTCCAAAAATGAGAAATAAACTGGCTTCCCCGATCGGAGACTAGTATCGACGGGAATCCATGCAAACGGATGATATTTTCGAGGAATTCCTTGGCAAGAAGAAAAGCTGAAGGTAATCCTTTCAACAGAATAAAATGGGCCATCTTGGAAAATAAATCCACCACAACCAGAATAGTATTGTATCCATTACAAGAGGGCAGGTCCGTGATAAAATCTAGTGACAAGGTGTGCCAAGGTGCTGGTGAAATGTCTAAGGGTTGAAGAAGACCGGCAGGTTTTGTTTTTTGACCTTTGTTTTGGGTGCAAACTCCACAGGACATCACGAAAAATGTAATATCCTTTCGCCAGGAAGGCCACCAGAATTGTCGTTTAATTTTTTCCTCTGTTTTGGCAATGCCAGGATGTCCTTCCATCAGAGTATCATGATGACGGGAAATAACCAGTTCTTGCAATTCCTTTTCTGGCAAAAATAAGCGTCCTTGGAAGTAAGGTAAGCCATCGTTGACTGAAAAGTAAGACCCC
Organism: Ambystoma mexicanum; assembly: GCF_040938575.1. Classification (NCBI taxonomy): domain Eukaryota; kingdom Metazoa; phylum Chordata; class Amphibia; order Caudata; family Ambystomatidae; genus Ambystoma; species Ambystoma mexicanum. The sequence continues at coordinate 188,359,907 of NC_090924.1, read as the reverse complement.
CTTTTGATCCAATCCTGCAAGGCTGAAGAGTCCAGGAATTGTTTTACCCGTGCTTGAATGTCTTCAAGGGTTTGTAAAGTGGTTATCCCCAAAATTCTTTGTTCGGGAATTATCGGCACAGGTTCTGAGTTTGTGTCCATTTCTCCCATTCCAATTCGAGATAGCGCATCCGCTTTGCCATTCTTACAGCCGGGACGGTAAGTGATTACAAAATCGAACTCAGCAAAGAACAAAGCCCATCGGAGCTGTCGTGAAGACTGAGCCTTGGCAGTTTTTAAATATTGTAAATTTCGGTGATCAGTGATCACGGTGATGGTATGCCTGGCGTCAAGAAGATAATGCCTCCAAGCCTTAAAGGCGGACTTAATGGCTAATAATTCCTTATCGGTGATTGCATAATTTATCTCCGGCGGCGAGAACTTTCTGGACCAAAATGCTACGGGGTGCAGTTGGTTGTTTTCCGGGTCTCTCTGAGACAGGACAGCTCCCATGGCTAAGCTGGACGCGTCAGTTTCGACTATATATGGCAGATCGGGACGCAGGTGTTTCAAAATAGGTGCGGACATAAATTTAGCTTTCAATTCCTGAAAGGCTTGTTCAGCTTCCTCGGTCCATTCAAAACGTTTATTTTTCCGCAAGAGTGCAGTGATGGGTTGCACCACATGTGAAAATTCCGGGATAAACCTGCGATAAAAATTGGCAAAACCAAGCATGCTTTGCACACCTTTCACCAAACTAGGTGATGGCCATTTGAGGATGGCATCCACTTTCCGTGAGTCCATTCGGACCCCTTTAGGTGTCAGGATGAATCCAAGAAACTCAACCTCGGTGGTATGGAAAATGCATTTTTCCAGCTTTGCAAACAGTTTGTGCTGGCGCAATTTCTCTAGGACGGCCCTGACATGTTTTCTGTGATCTGATTCCGAAGAGGAGTACACCAGAATGTCATCGATATACACGACAACACAGACATCGATGAGTTCCCGAAGGACATCGTTCATGAAGAATTGGAAGGCAGCAGGCGCGTTGCACAACCGAAAGGCATCACCTGGTATTCGAATAGTCCATATTTTGTACGGAAGGCCGTTTTCCATTCGTCGCCTTCTTTTACTCGTACCAGATGATAAGCCCCCCGGAGATCTAACTTGGTGTATACGCAAGCGTCCTTCACCTGGTCAAGGAGTTCAGGGATCAAAGGCAGAGGGTAACGATTTTTAACAGTTATCTGGTTCAATGCGCAGTAATCGATACAAGTTCTATGGTTGCCTTCTTTTTTTGGCACGAAGAACAAAGCCGAGGATGCCGGAGACTTTGACGGGCGAATGAAACCATTGGCTAGGTATTGATCTAAATATTGTCTCAAATGCAGATTCTCCGGTTCAGTAAGGGCATAAATCCTGCTACACGGGGGTTGTGCACCGGGCACCAGATCGATTTAGCAATCGTACGATCTGTGAGGAGGTAACATGTTGGCCTGTTCCTTTTGGAAGACGTCCTGCAAGTCTTGGTATTCCGGAGGTAGTTGCATGGAGACAGAGGTTACTGATGCTAGACTGATCTTCAGATTTTCTGGGTAGCAGGTTTGTGCACAATCCGGGAAGGTTATTCTCTTCGCTCGCCAATCAATTCGAGGATTATGTGTCTCTAACTAAGGGATTCCGAGAATAACCTGAAACTGTGCAGCCTTGATTACATCAAACACAACTGCCTCCCGATGGCCGTCCAGACCTACAAGTGTCACCTCAGCTGTGGAATGTGTTACCGGTCCAGAGGCAATTTCGGTTCCATCAACTGTGGTGATGACATCTTTGCTGGTTTTAGGACGCAGAGGGAGGTTAATCCTGGAGACCAATTCACAATCCACATAGTTTCCTATCGCCCCACTATCGATGTATGCCTTTATTGCATGCAACCGCTTAGGCTGTTCCGGATCTACGAGGACCATTGGCACAATGAAATGCGAGGTCTGAGAGTTAGTTTTCAAGCTCGGCAAGTGGACCCCTATGCTTGTCGGGCGTGGTCGTTTCCCGATACAGAGTTTTCATGGATTTTATCAGCGGCTCCTACCACCTTCTTGGGCGGCTTTGCCGGGCAATCTCGTAGAAAGTGTCCAGAGGACCCACAATAAAGACATAATTGAATCTGCCGTCTTCTTTCACGTTCCTTTTGAGTTAGAGGTCCTTTAACCCCTCCAATGTGCATTGGCTCAGAGGCTTCAGCCCCCTTGAGGTTAGCGTGGGTCTTGACCAACACCCGGGTCTCAAACTTGGACCGATCTACTTTTCTGTTTTGCAGTCTGTGATCCAATTGGACCACTAAGCCTATATATTCTGAGCATTCTTGGGGCGGATTTACATCTTGGGCCAGGACATCTTTAAGTTCTCTGCGTAGACCTCGATAAAATAACGTGATTCTTTTATCCTCTGGCCACCCAGTTTCCACAATTAGTCTATTAAAGGTTGCAATGTAGGCTAGGAGGTCTTGATTGCCCTGTCGCAGAGATAGAAGTTCGTGAACCAGAGCAAATAACCTTTCCATGCTTGCTTGAAATCCTTGAAAATCACGAATAATCGGGTCATCTTGAGTTACCAGTGGAACTGACCAATCGGCAGCACTGCCACTGAGATATGACAATACAAAGGCTACCTTGGTCTGGTCATTAGGGAAGGCCCCAGGTCTGCATAGGAAATTGAAACAACACTGATTCATGAATGCGGCAAATCGTTTGGGGTCCCCAGCAAAGCGTTCGGGTGGGGCCAGCGGCATGTTTCCAGGTAGATTAATCTGCACTGGGTTACTGGAAAGCACAGGAGCGGGGTTCCCCCCGGAACCGGGTAAAGGAGTTTGTGCAGCTTGACCTTGCAAAAGCTGTCTAGCCAGGTCATCAGCTCTTTCCTTTGTTACAATCACTTCCCTCCTGAGAGCATTAGTCTCTTGACGAGCGGCGTGTACTTCAGCCCGTAATTCCCCCAGTAGTTGGGCCAACTGGTCAGTCTCAGAAGTTTCCATAGCGCCTGGGTGGGAATTTGTAGGAAGGCTTTGCGTTCTGTAACGCTCACCTGGCTCCCACGGAGGTGCTGGTCTAGTCTGGGTTGCTGTGGCCTCTTCAAGCGTGATGCGCAGAACTCGGACCACCGATTAAACAGGACCCCCAAATCTTGCTTGTCTGGCCCGTAGAAATATCCTTCTGCAGATGAGAAAGGGGATTAACTGTCTGCAGAATAGTGTGCTTGCTCCCCCCTTTCCCTCTTCGTTCTTCTCTGACTTCCTCCAAAACCCCCGGTTTAAGCTCACCTTATGGTTTGGAAGGATGAACTCTCCATCCTGCTTCTGGTGCTGGGGCGCACGTTCGTCCAGTTACTTCACTGGTTTTCAGAATGGCGCTGGCAAAATCCACTTGACTTTTCTGAGCGATACGCCGTAAGTATGAAGATTCAAAAGTTCAAGTGTGAGCCTCTTTTATGTTGTCTTCCTAACCTGTGATCTGTCCTTTATTTCAGGTGCAGAACGAAGGCGATGCGTTGAGGGGTTAAATTTCCGATGGTAAAATCAGGTGAGTTATGATGAGGGCGACCCCTCTAAATGTCTTTATAATTCCCCAGTAATGTCTTTTGTCCTTTCCCCATAGGAGCCGGGGTGCGGTACCTGCCAATGAAGCGGCGCCAACCCGAAATGTGGAATGGTTCACCAAGAAAAGCCGGTAAGTATTATGGCTGAAAATTCGGCTTTCCTCCTGTGTTCCCTCTGCTCACCTTTTGTCTCTTCTTCTCTCCCCTAGGTGCAGAGATGTGGCGACCGGTGCTGACAGCCGCGATGGAGCCAGGAGATGTCTCTAGGACAGGTGAGTGAAACGCGGTGCTGCAGCGAGCAACGCAATGCTTTTAAATGGAAGTCTTTCTTCAAGAATGCTGGCGTGAAGATTCCGGATGCAGGTAAGAAGTTTGAATAAGTTCTTGGTTTTCACCTTTCTCTTCTCTTCTTTCCTTACAGGTGTTCCAGGTTAGAGGCGGGCGTGGCTGGAGTCCAGGTGCAGGATCAGACACGGTGAGCGTTCAGCTGCTGGGATGCAGAACAACGCGAAGCAGGTGTGGCTGTCCGGGCGTGGCTTAAATAGCCTTGGAAGAAGTCCTAGGTAAGTATTCTTCCACAGCCCCACCCAAGTAACAAAATAGTCCCTTCAGTAAAATAGTCCCTCCTAAGCCTCATTTGGCTTGGGTCTTCATGTAGCATGGTCTGCATCAGGTGAGTATGCAGCATGGTCTGCATCAGGTAAGTGCACCAAACACTTTCCTTTATGAGCCTGGCGCCTATGGCGCCAGGACTGATGTCCAACATGAGCCTGGCGCCAAAGGCGCCAGGACAGAGTCCAAAGAGCCCCTATAAGGGGCCGCTGGGCTTTTATCTGGCGGCATGATGCCTGCTCCCGGGGGTGCTGGGCCTGGCCTGGTGCTCCGGGGGTAGGCATCATGACAGTGAGGATCAAGTATAGTGATTACACTTAGAGTGCTGCTATTACATTAATCAACTAACCACAAGGCTAAATATCACTAAAAAGCTATATTAATCATGTCTGATATGGAAAGCTACAGTCAGGAGACCCTCCTTAGTTACACTGTGGATTATCTGAAAAATCTCTGTAGAGATAGGAATCTCTCTGTTAAAGGCAAAAAGTCTGAATTGATTTAAAGGTTGTTAGAGAAACAAAGTCTGGAGGGTGGGTCTGAAATACCCAACCCTCAGCAAATGTGGAAAATGATGAGGATGATAATGTGTCTATTATTGATGAGTTAGATGAGGCCCACAATGTAGTCCTCACTGCTCCTCTGCCTGCTCAGCAACCACTGGGACACCTACAGGTCCTACACTCAGTCCTGAATTCATTGCTCTAGGAAAGATGAGGCTTGAATTGTAATTTAAACGTTTAAATGCTCAAACTGAACAAAAGCATCAAGAACTTAAGCTCAGAGAAATGGAGATGGACTATGCCTTAGAAATAAAAAAGTTGTTTATTGAAAATGCGTCCCTCCCAGAGTCTTATAGGTCTTCCAGTCCTAAGAGACCCTGTATGCCTAAAGAAATTGTTGGTATGTATGAGGCTAAGCTTGATATTTTGAATTGGTTGGCAATGTTTGAATATAACCATGGGATTCAATACATTACAGGGAATCAGTTGCTTCCTTGGCTCTTCTATAGGCTACCTACTGTTGCATCTGATGTTGTGATGGAGATGGGGGAGGTGGATAGGATGGATTATGAGTGTGTGATGCTAGCTTTAATTACTATATTTGGGAAGACCCCTTCCCAGTAGCTTAAGAGGTTTAGGACTCTCAAAAAAGCATGATGGTACCCCTTGGGCTACCTGGGTATGTGAATGTTTGAAAAACCTAGATGGTTGGATTAAGGGTTACAGAGTAAACACTTATGAAGGAATAAGAAATCTTGTTATGTTGGAGTTAATTTATGATGCCTGCTCTCCTGAGCTCGGACAGCACTTCGCTGATTCTAAGGAGATAGATCCAAAGAAGTTAGCTAAGGCTGCTGACTTGTGGGTTGCCAACATGGCTACTCACAAGGATTTTGGGACAATTCAGCAGAAGGATGAGGGAAAGCAGCCAAAGAAAGATAACAAGGAGAATTCAAATACCTCCAATCCAAAAGAGGGCCCCAAACAGCAACATAAGGGAAAACCACAAGGGAAACCGAATCAGGCTAGTGTACCATCAGGACCCAAACCAGATGGAGGTCAGAACAAGCCCTCATTCATCAAAACATTTGGTAAATGTTATGTGTGTGGGTCAACTGACCATGTGAAAGGAGATCCCAGATGTAAGAGTAAACCTTCAGGGGTCCACACTGTCTCCTTAGCCTTCTCCCCAGAGGAAGAAGTACATATGTCAAGTGGTGACTTTCACCTACTGGCTGATGAACCCATGAGAGTCTCAGCTAGTGTTTCTTTAGTGTCCCTGGGCTTGTGGGAACAACAGAATTTAGATGTCTATAATTCCATCCCAGATAATGCTAAAGAGTATTATAAAGATAGTGTTCTTGTGAATGGCCAGGAGACTCCTGCCATCAGAGACAGCATAACTGTGGGTGATGAAACATTTATTAAGGTGGAGAATGTTGCTAAGGCACCCAAACGCCTGAGCAAGTTAGCTGGAGGCCCTGTGCAAATGCTTTCCCAGTTACCAGCTCTCATCCAGTGTAATGATATGACTGTCAAGATACCTGTTAGTGTGCAGAGTGAAGTGCCTGGGAGATCCCGTTGGGTAATGACCTGAAAACTCTTGGAGTTGTGTCTAGTACCCCCAGGCCTCCCAGTAAAAGGAAACAGGAGATCACAAGGCCTCTAAGGGAGGGGACCTTGAGAGGCTCTCCAGAGGAGTTGGTAGAGGAAACTATCACTCCCAGTCCACAGGAGTTGTTCACTGCTATTTCTGGAAAGAAAGAGACAAAGGGGAATCCCAAGACCTCCAAGAAAAATACAGCTAGCACCCTTGTGCTACCAACAAGGACATCCCCAAGATTGTCCAAAGTCACATCTGTGACTCCTACACCTGCTGAGGCAGAGTGTGAGGTACAACCCTGTGTGGTTGATCCAGTTTCTGAAGAGTCAGATTTGGAGGAAGACATTGGGCCTCATTATGAGAAGTGCGCTAAAAACGGGGTCATTACCGGCATGGAGGAACTAGCGGGTCCGTGCTCGTTTGACGCCGCTAATAGCGTTTACGAGTGCGGGAGCACGCGTGATCACCCATACCGGTAATGGCCATATCGGCATGCAGCTAAAGGCCCTCCAACCCCCCGATAGCGCCATCACAGGACCCGCCGAGACCGTCTCCGCCTAGGAGGAACCCCTTAATACCGACCCGGTAATAACACCATGGTAATACCGGGCTCGCAATACCAGACCCGGAAGTAATGTCATCGCGTCAGAATGGGAAATGCGCCAGAGACCATCTTTAAAAACACAATCCATTGCAATCCTCCCAAACCACCAGTGTATTACAGGAGAGACCAGGGCCTTCCAAATCACTATGTCCAAGGCAAGCAGAAAATCGAATCCCCGCCTGCGCAAGAAGTGTTTTTCTGATGAAGAACTAAACATGTTGGTGGACACCCTTGCTGCCCATGCTGAGGACATAAATACCCATAAACTCAAGAGGGAAGCACAGCAAAGGAAAAAGTAGATTTGGGAGGAGGTAGCCCGCAAGGTTTGTGCTGTCGGCACCATCCCACGGACAATCAAAGACTGTAAGAAAAGGTGGGATGACCTCTGCCTGAGGGTATGAAACATCCTGGCCAGCAGTCGGAAGGAGGCCACAGCCACAGGCAGGGGTGCCCATTCCCCGACAAAACTAATGCGCTGGGAGGAGACGTGTAGTACCTTCATCCAGATGGAGTCCATCGAGGGCTTTGGGGAGATGGGTGCTGCAACATCTGGAGATGGAGGTGAGTGACCCTGCAGACCCCAGTAGGGGAAACCATGACGTAGCACAAGTAATCTGGAATAGAGTCTAGGCAAGGGAATGCATGTCCCAACACACACACATCAACATATCCATGTCCAGATGGAGGCCCAAACCCTGCCACACTGAAATGCATGCTGAGTGCCAATACCATTATCAACAGACAGCCAATGCACATGGACCATTCCCATGTCATACATCACACAAACCCCAATACAACGGCATGCCACCTGCCATGCAACATTCCTGAATTGAGACGTCACGGCTAATGCCAAAATGCCCCCTTCAAACTGCCCTGTGTGACACACCTGTAAGATATGAATGCATGATAAATGAAAATCTCCACAGCACCATATAATTCAACTTGCATGTAACATCATCACTGATGCCCTGCATCTCTTCTACCCCGCCAGGCACTGATGTAGAAGATGCCAGTGAGGAACCAACCACAGGGCATCCACATCCTGGGCCAAGACAACTGCCACTGACAAAACCACCTCCGGGGCAGCCTCGCAGCCCACACCAAAACCCAGGGCGAGTGCCCAGGCCATGGCCGCACATGAGTGCTCCACATCTACGCCTGAGACCGGGACCACAGAGTTGGCAACACCAGTGGAAGGCGAGGCCAGTGGAACCCATTTGGCAGAAACAAGTTCCATGGGGGAGGCAGCAGCCACTGCCCCACTGAGCGACATTGAAACTGGAGTGGAGGAGTATGTGGACAAGGATGTGCTAATCCATGTGGCATGTCCAGACTCCCCAAGCCCCCTGTCCACGCCCCTACCCCACACTCAGCCCACACCCACCAGCAGCATTGCGGATCCTGCGCTCCACGATTTGGACCTCACCACCACCCCTGAGGCCAACCCTGCCAATGCACGCCCCGCCGCAGCACCCTCACCGCCTGCTGCTCCCACCAACCTTGAGGCATGGCTAGCAAGGGTGGAGGCAAGACAGGACTCCATGCTGGACCTTTTTTGACAATATGTGGCTGAGGGAGACGACACGAGGCGAGAGATACGGGGAACACAGTCGCCATTAATGCCTCTGCGGTGATGATGCAAGACAGTCTGGGAGCCATCATGCAGGTCCTGACCTCAATCCTGCTGCACATGCAGCAGCAACAACCCGCACCAGGCGTGCCAATCACCACAGCTTCTACCCCATCCACCACACCCCCATCCTCCACACCCGCTTCCTCTGCACCCTCCAGCCCTGTGCGTCAGACAAGACGGAGTACGAGGCAGTCAGAAATGCTGCCCCTGGACACCAAGAAAGCAAGGAAATAGTGTGGGACAACAATGGGAGTGGGTTAGATGGTGTAAGTGGTGTATAGGTGTATAAGGGGGTGTTCATTGGGAGGTATGGGGAGTTCATTGGGGGGTATTGGGTGTTTTGGTGTTGTGGGGGGAAGGGAGGTAGCACATTTCTGTAGTTTATATTAATACACCCGTTGTGTGAAAAATCATTCAATGCCTGGACATTGTTCATTTTGTGTGCATACATTTTATTCTTGACAGTGCACAGTGCCCAAATCCCCACATTCCCTGTGTGCATGTCCACATGGACCCAGTGTTCAGTGTAGTACTGACACATATCCATCAACGTCCCTGTGGGTCAGAAGTATTCGTCAATCAGCGATTGGCGTACTGCACGGCCATCTTGTGCATCATGTACTGGCAGGGGTGCTGCTTCTCCTCCATCTTCATCCTCATCATCCTCACCCGGTGCATGCATGTCAATGTCAGGTGGCATTGGTACATTTCTCCGGACGCACATGTTGTGCAGCATGACACAGGCCATGGTGATCTTTGTGACCTTCTCAGGCCTATAAAGGAGTGCTCCACCAGACCTGCTTAGGCAGCGGAATTGTGCCTGCAACAGGCCAAAGGTCTGCTCAATCACAACATGGGTACGGGTATGGACCCGATTGTACTCCTCTTCATAGCTGTTCCGTGGGTTCCGCACAGGAGTAAGTAGCCACGGCTTCAAGGGATATCCTCCATCACCTGCATGGGCGTACAGAGAGGTCTGTGTGAGTCATTCTAGCTGCCACCTTCAGGATTCACAGCCATGGCCGCAGCAATTTGCTGTTGACATGCACATGTCCCTCTATGTATGCACAAATATTATTTAGATGCATTGTATACTGCAATATGGTGTGTTAGTCTGCATGGCGTTGAACGGATGATGCAGGGTGATTACTTGCATGCCAATACGGATGTACTGTGGATGCAGGACGATGTCTTGCCTCCCATGATTGCTGTGTATAGTACTCTGTGCATTATCACACTAGCCACATTGGCACTGTTTTAATCATGTTTGGTCAGTCATTGCTTGACATACCCATGGTGGCCAGGTTGGGCATCTTACATGTTGTCATTGATATACGGCATTGGTCCAATGTGTGGCAGTGATGTGTCATGTTTGGGTTGGGAGGTTCAGGTCAGGAGTGTATAGCTATGCGTGCATTCTCCACTCACCGCCCATTCCCACCCTGGTGGAGAATGCATCCCCCCACCTCATGACTCTGATGCACTGCCATGGCCCAGTCAGGCAACTCACCAAGCAGCCAGGCACGTCGTCCAGCATGTCACTCCATGTAACGGGGTAGCGTGGAGTTACTCAGCAGCATGGCATCATGTGTAGATCCGGGATATCTTGCACAACAATGTGTGATGATCTTGCTGGAGTCACATACCATCTGCACATTGATGGGGTGGTATTGCTTGCGATTGCGGTACACAGCCTCTATGGCATGAGGGACTACCAATTCGAGATGGGTGCAGTCGAGGGAACCGACGCAATTGGGCATGCCTGCAAGTGCATGGAAGCCTACTTTGGTGTCGACAATCTCCTGGGCAGTCCGTAGTAGGGATATGTGGGTGCTAGCATGCTTCAGGAGGGCATCCAGCATTTGGGTCAGCATGCGTGAAAAGAGTGGTTGTGAAATGCCATGCAGCTGGCGCACTGTGTGCTGGTAGGTGCCTGTGGCCAGGAAGTGGAGCACAGACACCACCTTTAGTAGCGGGGGGGTGGCAGTGCGTATTTCTATGAAGCTGACGATGTCGTAATGTATCATGTACACAATGGTGGTGATGGTGTCCCGGTCCAACAGGTACATGGTGTGGATCTGCTCAGGGTTTAGATTGAATGGACTGGGTCTAGATGCGAGGGATTGGTGGCTCCCTACGGGGTACTACTGGCTGCACTGGTGGTAATTGCTGGGCCTGTCTCACCCTCCTTCTCCTGCGTCTTCTCTGTGCTGCCTGTGGCTGTGGCTGTGGTTGTTGTTGTAGTTGTTGTTGTTGCTGTAGTTGTAGCAGTATAGACATGTCCTCCAGCCCTATGATTGCAACAGCTAGTGGTATCATTTGGGTGTGGGAAGGGGTGTGGTGTGTGGGTGTACTCCTTTTATGCTGGGACAGGCTCCATTGACTCCACATGTGGTGATTGTGTGTACCTGTAGCAGTTGCCTTGACTGCAGGTTGCTGTTTGAGGGTGGTCTGCGATGACCATCAGCATGGTCTGTATGGCCATCATCGTGCAGGCCCTAATTACAGCCTTCGGGATGGCGGTAATTGCATGCCCGCGTGAGTTGTGATGTTCTCCTATTACCGGCATCCCGGTACTTCCTCCACAAAGGGGCGCGTGTACGCACGCGAGCCGGTATGAAGGGGCACGATACGGGCAGTGGTGGTATGAAACCGGATATTAAATTATGCCTCTTATTACAAACGATTTGTATGTATATTGGCCTACGCCAAGTTGCTTAAAAATTGTACGGGAATAACTCTCTGCGGCAAGGTCTTGACCTTAGAAATTGATGTAAGCCGCCACCTTGAATCAAGCCTCCATTTTAGGTTAGAAACCGCCATTTTGGGGTTTTATACAAAGTCACCCTGTAATCTAAAATGGCCGTCTCGTGTGTCCTTGTTCTTGCCTTAACCTCTCCAACCTCTGTAGGGGAGTTAATGTCCAACCTGCCCTCAGGCTACATGTTAGGGTCATGTAGACCTTGTCCTTTGTTGACCTCGGGAGCAGGGGGATTACTTGAATTAGCAATGTTAAACTACAAGTATACAAGAACAGTAATGCTATCCGAATATAATATGCGAAACATTGTTTGGTCTGTATTAAAGCAATATATAAAGAGTGTAAATATTAAATTGAAGAATAATGGAGTGTGTTAGTAAATGTATTGAAAAGTAAACCGCATGCACAAGACATGTAAATTAGGAAAGTGAACCTGGCGCGACCCTAGCCCAGTGCATGATTAACCTGTAAGGGGGCTGGACATCATTTTACAAATTGTATAAATGCGTCGATGTCCAGCTAGGAAATTCCCTCACTGCTCATATTGAACCCTGCTGGTGGTCTCTGTGATATATTGACGGCCGAATAGCTATTTGTGTACTTTGTTGAATACTGTTCAGTTTTGTAATAAAGATTTTGGGAATCTTTATAAGCCCGTGTCGGTGTATTTTCCTTTGCTCGGTGTAACAGCCGTAATATTGTATTTTTTCTGATTCCACAGTGGTATTGGCGGGTTGTAGGTTCGTAATGGCCAGGACCCGTTAACGATGCCGGTAATACCATTCCGCCTTCCTATATTCATTACCTCCATTCTCGTAATGAGGCCCATTGTTTTAGTTGGCGATCTAGACCCTGTTGACCATCCTGAGCTGCAGTCTCTAATGGCAGAAGGTGGACCCAACAGGGCAGACTTCAGCAGAGGACAAAGAGAGTGTCCTACTCTTGAAGGTGTTCGCCTACAGGCAGCTTCTCAACTTGATGGGCAAGAAGTTGGGAAGCATAGGTTGAGCAGGGAAGATGGCTTCTTCTACAGTGAACCGACTGAATCAATCCCTGGGGACTGCAAAAGACTTGTAGTACCCCTAGAAAACAGACTCCAGTTCCTACAGTTGACCCATGAGATACCTTTGGCTGGTCATTTAAGTTTCAAAAAGACCCAGGAAAAACTCTCCTTATACTTCTACTGGCCTAAGATGGGTTCGGAAGTTGACAAATTCTGTAGGAGCTATCACACTTGCCAAACCTCTGGCAAGAGTGGAGGCAAGAATGTGGCACCCCTGGTGCCTCTCCCAGTGGTTGGAGTTCCTTTTGAGAGGGTGGGCATCAACATTGTTGGTCCCCTTGACCCTCCCACATCTTCAGGAAACAGGTTTATCCTGGATGTAGTAGACCATGCTACTAGGTATCCTGAAGCCATACCTATGAGGACTGTTATGGCTCAGGATGTGGCTAAGGCTCTACTTGGTATTTTTACCAGAATATGGTTTCCTAAGGAAGTGATATCCGACAGGGGATCCAATTTTATGTCCCACTACATGAAAGCCATGTGGAAAAACTGTGGTGTCACTTACACGTTCTCTAGAGCCTACCATCCACAGACAAATGGACTGGTAGAAAGGTTTAATCATACTATGAAGAGCATGATAGGTGCTTTAGAGGAACCCCTTAAAAGAAAGTGGGACCTTCTACTGCCATGCCTTCTCTTTGCTTATAGAGAAGTCTCTCAGGAGGGAGTTGGTCACAGTCCCTTTGAACCTCTCTATGGCCATCCAGTCAGAGGCCCCTTAGCCCTGATTAAGGGGGGGGGGGGGGGGTTGGAGAGTGCTCCTTCCCCGATGTCAGTCAGAGTGACTGACTATGTGATAGGTCTCCGGAGGAGAATGTCACACATGATGGCAGAAGCTAGTGATAACTTAAAAGCAGGTCAGGCTCTGGTCAACAATTGGCATGACCAGATGTCACGACTCGCTCCCTTCGCTCCCGTTCCCGCCACTTGGGGGCATGTTTTGGGGCTTATTCCTTGCTGGACATTTCCTCCGAACCTAATGCCACAGTGCTGTAATGAATTGGGAGCGCTAAATCCCTATTTTCCAAACTACTTCCCTTCCGGATACATTCCAGGTTTTTGGCAGCCAGCATGCTTCTTTAACCAAATGACTGTGTTTCCCAGAATGCCTGGCCCACTGCTCCACCTCCACCCTTGCAGGACAAGGTTGGGTGGAGGATAGGCAACACCTGTGGCTGCAGGTGCAGCAGTCAGCACACCCGAGGCGTGTGCTCGTTAAACAGCTTTAAAAGCCTCAGTCTCACTTCAGTCCAGCGCTGGTCATCGATTGCAGTGTTCCTGTTTTTGACTAGTCCCTGGTTCCTGGTTCCTTGCCTTTGTACCTTCTTCCTTGTTCCTGTTTCCTTGTTTCCTCCGCCCTGAATTTCGGATTCATGAGCTAATTGATTTCTGCTCCCTTGATTTCCCTTTTTGTCTTCCTCTGTTTGCAGGCAGCAATTCTCAGTGTTTTCCCCTTTTAGATGCAGCCCAGTTTGTCTGTGTTCTATATTTCTTTGACTCTGTCTTTTGCTGCAGTTACCCATTTGCCTTAGCCTTCCTCTTAGTTTAGTTTCCTGTCTTTTCCTTGGAGGAGTAGGGAGAAGTTTGCATAGGTTATTTCGTTTTTCCCTGCTCCTGATCCTTACTTTCTAGAGGATCCATTCCATGTTTTCCACTGCACTTCTGCATTTATTTTCCCTTTGATTATTAGGTGTGGTGTGCGGTAGTAGCTAGCTCCTGTGTGAATGCTTATGTTTTCCTCACTATTTTGTAGACACTATTCCCACTTAGGTATTTAGTTTTCCTTCCATTGCTGTTCTAGCCTTTCGGGGTCCCAGTTTCTTCAACAGGATTCGTGGGCTAGCTGACATTCAAGAGGTTTATCTCGTCCTCGTGAGTACAGTTCTTAAGTTCCCTTCTGTAATACCATCAAGAGTGTTAGTACACAGAGCCTGTCATTGCTTGCCCTCCACGTGGGTTTAGCGCTGTCAGTACCTGTAACAGCAATTGGGGGTAAGGCGCTTGCCGACTTTCCTCGCGGTCAGGTGCTTACCCCACATCCCTTTTCATATATTGGTTTTGATGTCACACTCTATTTGCATTCCTGGGTTCTAGCATACCTGAGTCGTAGCTCCTTGGTGCACATTTCCCTTGCCATATTCGCTGCCTTTGTACTCGCCTGACTAATCCTGACAGTATGACCAGCCCAAAATTCCCATTGAATATGGCAAGTTTAAAGAAGAAAGGCAGCAAGGCCTCTAACAAGTTAGTACAGAAAGCTTCCCCTACATTTACCTGTGACAATCAAATCACTAGTCTTGGCTTAAATGAACTCCTTGTCACGAATGGGCATTTACGAGCAAAGTATTTTTCCCATAGGATGGCACATCCTACATTGCCTGATCCTAGTTCGATCTTTTGTTCTGATCCCGATTCTATGTCAGCGCAAGCCTTAGCCGCAGAAAACAACACACTGTTAGACTTATTATACAAGAGTACCTCTGTTGTTGAACCCCATGATTCCAGTTGTGCTTCACCTCAGATAGAACAGTTTCATGGTACAAACATAACGAATGGAGGGGTTCCTTGCATAACTTCAGTTTTCTACCCTCAGTCCAAATACTTCTTTGCACAAGTACATACGGTAGTCCCTAATGTCAAGAGGTCTAAGGTCAATAGATTGCTTAAGGGTAACACAGACCAAGTTAGTATGAGAAAGTATAAATCTCAGAACCTGAAAGCAGTTGAGGACAATGCACAATCGGTGCACATCCAGATTGCTAGTGCAGGATCCAGCCCTGATGCCACTATGCCTCCCCCTGTGCCTACTGATAGTGATGTACAGTTAATGCAGGGCATGCTAAGAGCTAAGCTTGAGGAGCTAACACAAGAATTCATTTCTTTACAAGAGGAGAATAAGATCTTGCACGCATACCTGAATACACCTCAGACTTTATCCATTGATGTTGATGAAGTAAAAACAGTTCAGCCCCTGAGTGCAGAGACTTTGGTAAACCATGATAATTGCCAATATGTTAGATCTATTGGAAGTGAAAGTCTTTCTTCTAGCACAGCGCTCAATCTGGGCACAGTTTCTAACAATTGTTCTGCTGATTGTCAGGGATTGCAGTTAGCTGAAGATTTACAAGCCACTCCTTTACCTAAAGTTTCCTGTGTAGCAGTCTGTCATAATTCTGAGCTAGCACACATACAAGCTTCTGATCTCCAAACACAATACACAAAGGTGGCATACACAGATTCAGTCACTACAGTAGGCTTAGGTCCTGCTCTTGATACAGCTGCTGAGACTGAAGTAGATGTTAAAGCTGATGTGGAAGACGATCTTACCTCTGGGTTCACTCTTCCTTCTGCCAATTCTGATCAATACGAACAGTCAGAGACAGTACAGATTTCATGTTCTGATGAACTCATTCCACAGTATACAGAACCAAAAGACCAGCAGGCGATTCCTGAACTGTTGATTGTTAATCTGCCTCTTTCAGAAGCTAAGACAGAGGAATGGACAATTGACGAAATCCTGATTAACAGAGACTTTACTATGGTGATTCCACTGGTTGATTTTGACTTCCACAAAGAAAGAGACTCTGTGTCACCCACTAAAGAAAAGGACTGCAAGGGTACAGTTCAGTCCTTGGTTACTGGAGCCAAGGAGTCTAATGCCCTAAAGGTGCCCTCCATTCCTGAGCCACTAATGTGTCTATCAACTTCTGAGACTTCTGTGTGTCCTCCTACAACCATTGACTCTTCTATGATCCAATCCACAGCCCTGCAGTCATCTTTGGTACACGTGTCTTCAATCAATGAACCGCTGTCATGTCTACCATTTAATCAAGAGCCTCCACCATGCACGGGGTTAGTCCCAAAGACCCTGACATGTTTGGATTCAGCTACCGAGATGGCTCCAACTCGCATGCCTTCAGCTTCAAAGTTTCCTCTGGCCTGCCTGTCTTCAGCTACAGTGACTCATCCAGAAGATCATCCTTCAGCCAGAGAGCCTCCGGTAGTCTATCATATGTGCATGTCTTCAGTTCCAGAGTTTATTGCTTGTTTGCCTTCAGTTCATGATACACCGGTATCCTGCTTAGCTTCGCTTCCAACATCAGAGGTATACCTGTCTACACCATCAGATCCTGCTATATTTTCTACTGCCCCAGACAGTCCTCCTGAATCCCAAACATTTACTGTCGATGAACGTTTAGATTGCCTTTCTTTTGCTTCAGGAGGAGCACCAGAATGCCTGCCTTTTCCACAAGACGATTCTCCCAACTGCTTCACTTTAGCATCAGAACCTCCTAAAAATGCAGCATCAGAGTTTGAGACTTTTGCCAGCTCCCGCTTCAGAGTCATCAAGCTGGACCAAGTGGTGAGTCAGAACCACTCACCTGGGTGTGCACAGGGGGTGGTGCAGACCGGCGTATTACCTACAGAACTGGTGCAACAGAATTCCGCCAAGAAGCACCAGTTGGGTGCTAGCAGCCAAAGAAGGGAATGACTGCTGCAGTTCAAGATGTGTCTGTTATTGCTCCTTCTGCGAGTGTGCCTGAAATACCAAGTACTGTGTCTATCACTCCTATCGGTAGGCCAAACGTCCCTGCTGTTGTATCCAACGTGCAACAAAGTGGCTACACGACTGTCACCAGGAGTACCAGCCTCGTACAACCCATGGGACTTCCAGGCATCCAAGGCGTAGAATATGTGCAGTCAAACCTTAATCATTTTCAACCACAAGCCTTTTCCCAGATGGATGACAGAAAAAGATCTGAACCTCTACCTCAGCCGCCACTTTCTCTAATGGCTGAACATGAACATTTCCTGAAGCCTGCAACTTCCTCACCTCCCGCATGTCCGCTCTCGGCAGAAAGGCTAACAGAACTTCTACCATCGTCTAAGGCAAGTTGCACCAGCCTGCCTCCCTCCTCAAAGACTTACAAGGGTCCACTTCCAGTGACTGAGCTTCCTGGACCTTCCAACTCTGCTCCAGGTCCTGCAAGTTCTTCATGCCTTTCTTCGAACCATGAGTTTCTTCCTCACCAGAAGTCACCGTTTCCATCAGTATCACCTCCAAAGACAACACACTCCTATCATGGAAGCCCATCTGCCTTTGCCCACAAGCCACCATTTCCATCAGTGCCACCTCCAAAGAAAAAGCACTCCCATCATGGAAAGAAGAAGTCTCGTACGGGTGGCGGGCACCCGAAGAGGGCCGTAGGAGGGGGTATACTGTCACGACTCGCTCCCTTCGCTCCCGTTCCCGCCACTTGGGGGCATGTTTTGGGGCTTATTCCTTGCTGGACATTTCCTCCGAACCTAATGCCACAGTGCTGTAATGAATTGGGAGCGCTAAATCCCTATTTTCCAAACTACTTCCCTTCCGGATACATTCCAGGTTTTTGGCAGCCAGCATGCTTCTTTAACCAAATGACTGTGTTTCCCAGAATGCCTGGCCCACTGCTCCACCTCCACCCTTGCAGGACAAGGTTGGGTGGAGGATAGGCAACACCTGTGGCTGCAGGTGCAGCAGTCAGCACACCCGAGGCGTGTGCTCGTTAAACAGCTTTAAAAGCCTCAGTCTCACTTCAGTCCAGCGCTGGTCATCGATTGCAGTGTTCCTGTTTTTGACTAGTCCCTGGTTCCTGGTTCCTTGCCTTTGTACCTTCTTCCTTGTTCCTGTTTCCTTGTTTCCTCCGCCCTGAATTTCGGATTCATGAGCTAATTGATTTCTGCTCCCTTGATTTCCCTTTTTGTCTTCCTCTGTTTGCAGGCAGCAATTCTCAGTGTTTTCCCCTTTTAGATGCAGCCCAGTTTGTCTGTGTTCTATATTTCTTTGACTCTGTCTTTTGCTGCAGTTACCCATTTGCCTTAGCCTTCCTCTTAGTTTAGTTTCCTGTCTTTTCCTTGGAGGAGTAGGGAGAAGTTTGCATAGGTTATTTCGTTTTTCCCTGCTCCTGATCCTTACTTTCTAGAGGATCCATTCCATGTTTTCCACTGCACTTCTGCATTTATTTTCCCTTTGATTATTAGGTGTGGTGTGCGGTAGTAGCTAGCTCCTGTGTGAATGCTTATGTTTTCCTCACTATTTTGTAGACACTATTCCCACTTAGGTATTTAGTTTTCCTTCCATTGCTGTTCTAGCCTTTCGGGGTCCCAGTTTCTTCAACAGGATTCGTGGGCTAGCTGACATTCAAGAGGTTTATCTCGTCCTCGTGAGTACAGTTCTTAAGTTCCCTTCTGTAATACCATCAAGAGTGTTAGTACACAGATCCTGTCATTGCTTGCCCTCCACGTGGGTTTAGCGCTGTCAGTACCTGTAACAGCAATTGGGGGTAAGGCGCTTGCCGACTTTCCTCGCGGTCAGGTGCTTACCCCACATCCCTTTTCATATATTGGTTTTGATGTCACACTCTATTTGCATTCCTGGGTTCTAGCATACCTGAGTCGTAGCTCCTTGGTGCACATTTCCCTTGCCATATTCGCTGCCTTTGTACTCGCCTGACTAATCCTGACACCAGAAGGCCAGCATGGTTGAGTTTATTCAAGACCAGCTTGTACTAATTAACGTGCCAACAAGGCAGAGGTCCTTGCAGGACTAATGGATATGACCCTTCAAGGTTATGGGAAAACCTGGAGAGGTGAACTATTTGGTGGATTTAGGCAGACATAAGGAGGCTCCCAGAGTCTTTCACACCAACCGTTTGAAGGCATATGTCTCGAGACCAGAAGTGGGAGCTTTGCTTCTAGCTTCCGCTCAAGAGGAGGAGAGTGAACATCTACCTGACCTACTCAGATGCCAACCTTTAGATGAGAACATAGAAGGTGTAAATCTTAGGAGGTGTGCAAAGTTCTGTTAAATCAGTTTGCCTCCCTGTTTTCACTTTCACCAGACTTGACGCCTTGGGGCCAGCATGATATTCTCACTGGTGACTGTTTACATATGAAAAGCAGAGGTTACAGAATGCCAGAACATGTGAGATCCCACATCTAAGGAGAGGTCAACAAGATGCTTGATCTCGGGGTTATAGAGCCATCTACAAGTCCATGGTCTAGTCCAGTTGTTCTAGTACCAAAGGCAGGATCCAAGGAGTTGAGATTATGTGTGGACTATAGAGCTCTAAATGCAGTCACTAAGACTGATGCCCATCCTTTGCCAAGGACAGATGAACTGGTGGATAAACTTGGTGCAGCCAAGCACCTCAGTACATTTGATCTGACGTCAGGCTATTGGCAAATAGCCCTGACAGACCGTGCCAAGGAGAAAACCGCATTCCCAACCCCAGCAGGCATCTCCCAGTTTAAGGTTATGCCTTTTGGATTAAAGAATGCACCTGCTACATTCCAAAGGATGGTCAATAAAGTTCTGAATGGGATGGAGGACTTCTGCATGGCATACTTGGATGGAACATGTTGATCACTTAGGATATGTTTTGCAGGCTCTTGAGCAGGCCCGTCTGACCATAAAGGCAAGCAAATGTCAAATTGGTCAGAGCAAAGTGGTCTACCTTGGTCATGAGGTAGGAGAAGGTGAAATAAGGCCTTTGTCTAGCAGAGTACAAGCTGTAAAAAACTGGGCCAACCCTACTACTCAAACCCAAGTAAGAGCCTTCCTAGTTCTCACTTGGTACTACAAGAATTTCATTGAGAACTATGGGACCATAGCTTCCCTTTGAATGTAATCTCCTCTCCAAAATTCCCTAAAAAGGTTAGATGGAGTGAGGAGTGCACTCAAGCCTTTGAAAACCTGAAGAAAGCCCCCAGTCAAGCTCCAGTCCTAAGAGCTCTTGATTATCACCAATCCTTCATTATGCAGACAGGTGCATCCAATACAGGTATAGGTGCAGTTCTTAGTCAACTGGATGAGAAAGTTAGGGAGCACCCCATTTGCTTCATCAGTAGGAAACTGAAGGAACCAGAAACAAGGTGGGCAACTATAGAGTGTGAGTGTTTTGCCATTGTGTGGTCTCTGAAGAAGTTTAGGCCATACCTGTATGGATCTACTTTTGTGATTCAGACATACCACCAACCCCTGAGATGGCTAATGCAAATGAAAGAGGGGAACCCAAACTTCTAAGATGGTCAATCTGCCTGCAAGGGTTTGATTTCACCATTGAGCACAGGTCAGGATGTCACCACCAAAATGCTGATGGTCTCTCTAGGATGTTTATAACCGACTAGAGTGAAGAGATTCATCCAGGAATGGATTAAATCCTCCTGTCCCTTAGTCTGGGGGGGAGGGGTGAGTATTAGGGAGCATTCTCCAGAATGGCTAATTTCCTTTACCTACTGAGTCCCTCAGCAGCTTTGCTGGATTTCTAGGATTTATTTTTTCACCTGTTAAGAGTGTGAGCCTTTTTTCCCACTCTTACATGTGTTTCGCTGTGTGTGTTTAACATTTTTGTGTTCATAGACTGTGGAGCCTCACCTACTCCATAGGCATCATCATTTTACTGTGTGTTATACAGCACCTTCAGTGCAGTGACACAGGGTTGTCTTTTTCAGACTTCCCACTTTAGACTCCATTTTCTGGGACTGACTACTGTCTCCCAGAAACATGTAAAGTTGCCATTGACTTTATTAGTCTTTTTATATCCACAGACCCAGTACAAACTATCTTACATAGAGTTCTGGAAAGGGCTAATAGTTATCCCTTTTTGTCTGTTTCTCATGGAACATTATTTCATTCCCTTTTCATTAAGATTTGGCTGGTGGCAGTGGTATCTACCATATTTTTCCTACCGCGGTTTATTTATATAGCCATGGTACTGTTTTGGGCTATCTTGGTAGCCTCGAATTTAATCCCGCTGGACCACATTTACTTTTATTTGGTTCCGGCTGGGTTTATTCGCCATTTATTTTTGTAAAAGTCTTTCTTGTGTTTTACTCTGCGCGTCAAACCAGGTTTGGTTCCGTTGTTCGCCGACCTTTGAAGGGCTTCTGCACAGAAGCCCTTCTTAGGCACCTGAATGTCTGAGGGGGCAAGATGTGAGGGAGGGGTTTGAGACTCCCTGCACAGGGTTTCCTTAGAGAAACATGTCGCACTCTTTGTGATTGGCTATGGTGACTGTCCCGCTGGGACAGCCACCCTGCTGTGTGATTGATAGCCAGGCTGTGTGAATGGGGGAAAGCTGCATAAAAAGCAGTTCTCTGGGACTGAGAAGGCAGAGTCGCCACTGGATCGAGAGAACTGACGAGAATCTGACAGAAGAGGACCTCTACCATGACTGAACCTCCCGGTGAAGCCCTGCTGCGGGTCCGAATCTCCAAACTTCAACGACAGAGAAGATTTGCAAGGAATCTTCTCCCCTTGAGCTGGTGGGACCAACTAGTTCGACAAACTGCAAGCCAGGCCCCCTCCTCTTGTTGAATTTGCTGTGCCCAGCTACAGTGAACCGGATAGCCAGGAGGATCAGACCCTGCTTGGGTTTTAAGGAGCGTATCTTTTATTTGTTGCTTTGCTCTGCTGCTGGTTTCTTCCCTGCGCAGTGCAGGACCATCTAGTCTTCCTACTTCGTGTCAGTCCGACAGTCGCTTCAGGAACCGTGAGCCTGCAGGACCTGCCAGGAACATCTGCCTCAGCTACAGCCTCCTTCTCCTTTTAAAGTACTGTTCAAATCTAGTCGCTCGTTTCGTCCGACCGTGGTAAAAGTGCATGAAATCTTTTGCCAATCCGAGGGCTTGTCCTTCTCTATTCTTTAAAGTAAGTTTTCGTCCGACCAACTTCGTTCTGAACTCTTGGCAAAGACTTAACCGCAAACTACCCTGAACTGTGTGATCCAAAAGACTTTGGTCCTTTGACTTTGACCTGGCCTCTTGATTTGATTTCCTCACCGTAGTTGCCTTTTCTAGATTGCCGGCTTACTTACTTGGTGATGCTCAGCTTTTATCTAACTTTGTCTTTCCCTCCCTTTTAAATTGCTGGAGTGCCATTGTGCTCACACTTCATTTTGAGCTTAACTTTCATTGGGTGGTGTGTAGTGTATTAAGATTGTGATTTTTAAACTGCTTGATAATAGTGAAATGTTTTATGACTGATGTGTAACTAAATGTATATTCTTTTACTCAGAAACCTTGAGTCAGTGTTTGTTTGAACCATAGTAATTACTGTCCTTTGTGTAATTATTGATACTGCTCACTTTACTATTGATTGGCTGTTCAACCATTGCTACCACTTTACTGTGTAGTACAGGCTTGTACCAAAGGTGAATTTGTACAGTCACTTGTAGTCTTAATTGTGTGTGGTGTTCCCAAAGGGTACTGCATGTGATTCTGCCACACAGATGTATATTCTCAATGTAAGGAATTACATACATTAGGAAAACAAAGAGGGCTGGACTCAGCATGGTTGTGTGAGGGGAGAAAAGTGTCACTCATTGTTGTTGGTGAAATTTTGCACATTTTAAACTAATTCAGTCTCATACGTTTGCATTTCAAAAACAACTTCCTTACAAGGGAACATATTTCAAAAACGGAGTTCTCCCTCCCACTTCATCCCAGATGTTAAAAGTGATGTTTGCATTCCAACTGCGAGCATCGCTTAGCAACAAAACGTCTTTTGGTACCAGGTGATGTAGAGATAAGAGCTTGGAATGTGAACAGTACCCCTCTGGGGATTATTTTCATGACTACTGTTACATTCCAAACACCCACTGACAGGCTGGAGCCTCGCCATTGCCAATCTGACAAGGTTTGATCACAGGACGTATTCTTAACATTAGCACTCTGCCCGAGGGCCACACAGTCTGGCACCTGGAGAAGATCCTGCTGTCCTGTGAAAGTCTGCACGGGTTGCAAGGTGGCAGTGTGGCGACGGCAGACAAGATCATGGAAACTGGAAGCAGGCAGGCCCGGAGCATGTTGCAGGCAGCACGTATATAGAGAATGTATGCATGTATGATAGGTTATTTATAACGTGCTTAATACCTAGAGGATTCTAAGCGCGGACCCGGGGATCGAGCCTGTGCTGCTCTGTGTCGTCTTGCTTCCAAAGTGAGAACGTTGCTCCTGAGCTATCCCCCCAGACGATGTACTCCACACCCTTAAAAAAGGAATGTATAATAATTAGCCTATCTGTAAATGCGAATATCCGTATAGTAATCAATATGGGTGATGAAAGTAAAGCTTGGACTCCGCTGGGCTGAATCCCCTGCAAGACATTTTGCAAAAGAAAAAAGTGAAAAGCACCATATGCTTCAGAACAGAGTGCCATTTGCACAGTTGCCTTGAACCATCACGTCAGGAGGGTTGTGTTGCCGAGCTGTGTCCAGAGTTGCAGGACCCACTCAGTGGTCCTCTGCTGCTGCTTTTTCAGTTACCTTGCTGACCCTGCCAGGTTCCCGGCCTTTTGGGCTGCTCTTCCTATGTTTGTCGGAGTGTCGCAAAAGTCGTTGCTTGCACCCTTGGGTCTATAGGGTGCAGCATGGAACCCCCAGTGATCACAGTAGCACTTATGAGAGCCCAGCTAGAGATGCACCTTTTGCTTTGTCTGCCCCGCTCCCTCAATCCTCATCTGAGCCGCTTCTGGCAGATGCAGCCCAGGACTATAATACATGCCAGCACCCCCACTTTCTGGCATGGCCGGATTGGTCGGATCTGGTTATTTACTAATGAGGTGGATGTGGGCTTCAGCCGAAAGCTATGGTCAGTTGGCTAGGAGCCTTTATCCAGATTTCCAATCAGTAGCAACCGTACGGAGTCAGGAGCATGAACTGTTCGGGGCCCCCGGATGCGGCTGTTCCAGCCATGTAATGCAAGCTCACCATTCTGGATGCACCTGAGCTACAATGTCTTACCTGAAATGAGATGGAGCTATCCCATCTAGTGGATCCTGTCATCACCATGTTCCTCCAAGCCAAGACCAATAGAGCAGATGTGACCCAGAAAATCATGAGTGGAAGATGCTTATATAGAAGAGTGGAGTCTTGTACAAGAAGGGTCCTGTTCGAGACCAGACAGTACATTGCCTGGTGTTACCACATCAATTCAGCCAGGATGCACAGTATGTACCAAATGACCAGCAAGGACATCCTGACAGCAATACAACTTGTGAGTTGGTTCACTTACGGTTCTTCTGGCAATGACTATCCACCAAAGTATAGCATTATTGCCAGCACTGTGCCATGTGTCATCAGGAAGACATCACCTGCAGATCTCTGAACCCCTGGACCGCCTCTGCATCGAATTAATCAACCTAGAGATGGATCAACAATGGGTGCATAATAACTTGGTGTTGACAGACCACTTCACTCGGTACACAAAGTCATTAACCACAAAGGACTTGTGTGCCACTACCGTTGCTAGCATGCAGTGGGAGTACTTTGCACTCTATGTTTGGCTTGCCAAAAGAATCTGAGTATCAGATGCACGTCTTACCTGTGGTACTTGCTTGGTCTTTTCTGGGAAGCGGAAGGGTCTGTCCCTTCGGGCAGCCAACTCAACCCCTAATGGTACAGGGGTAGAGAGAGGCTGGTCCAAGAGTCAGATCCAATTGCAGGGTAAAACCCAATGAAGGGTAAAAAAAATCCGGAAGAAAAGGCAGGTATCTTAATCCATGTAAAATAACACTTGGTTTGAAACAGTAAAGGAAACAGAGGCAAAATAACTAGAGGAATGGCGAGAACAAAAGAGAAGCCAGATTAGCAGGGGGCTTGGCGGAAGGCAACTGGAGGCAAGAGAAAAAGGTAAAGGCACAGAGAGCATCAGTGCAACAGAAAGAGGTTGTGATGCACTGCTTACCGGAGCTGCAGTAGTTTCATAGCGTTCACCTGAGGGGCTGTACTTACGGTTTGGCGTGACATTCCTGCATTCATAGTGCAGACTGGTGGCCATATTCAGATGGGCGACATGGTCCGACGTGGCCGCCATGTTGCAGTGGGGGGCTGAGGCTGCCATTGCAACCAGATGGAGTGCTGTGGATGCAATCTGACACCGAGTCCAACAACCAGATTTTGAATCGGCACTCATCATGCAAAATGACTCCCATCTCCTGAGTTATGGTTACTAATTTGTTGAAACATTTCCAAGATCTTAGAACAGTCTTGTGTCTCATACATTGTCAAGGGGAATGGCTCCCTTCCCTTGATCGTAAAGTTTCACACAATACTTTCTTGGGAGGCCAGGAGAATGTCTCTCTTATCCTGAAGTCCAGTCTCAAATAGCCTGGGAAATGACTCCATTCCCCACGCCTTTTGGACTTTACCAATGGTCTGGGTTACCAGGAGAATGACTCCCTTCTCCTGGTAACTTGTTATCAGTTCCTTACAACCAGGGGGAATGACTCTCTTCCTCATTTCTTCTTTTTATCAGACTGCACACCTACTACACCCAACTCTGATTGTTAGGTGGGTCCGCAACCCTAGCTTCTCTTCTTCTTTATCTTGTCCACTTCCCTGACAAGTTCTTCCACAAGGAGGATGACTCGTATCCCTTTCTTACTTTGGGTCCCAGACCCTGGCTTCTCTTCTTCTTTGAACTGGCCCACTTGGTTCACTTCCCTGCCAAGTACTGCCACAAGAAAGATGATTCTTATTCTTTTCTTGCTTTGGGTCCCAGAACGTGGTTTCTCTGTCAGTGGGTTTATCCCCACCACTGTTGTGAGGGACTCTCCCTCTCAAGTTCTCTTTATGGTACTTGGGGTCCTCGAGCCTTCTCTGGTGATCAACGGGCTTAATTTCACCACTGAAATGAGGAGGAGAAGGTTTCTAAGCTTTCTCTTCCCCAGCAGGTTTCGCGTGCCACCCTTTACCTTATTGAGGGTTTCGACACATCACTGGGGCATCCTGGGATGGCGGGTGTTCCGTTCATCTTCTCTGGCATCTTTCTTTTCCTGCGGGTGTGCAATGGCATTCCCGGCTGCCTTCTGCTTTCTGTCCTCTTCTTGACCCTGCTGTACACCGGTCTGCTCCTGCAGACCTCTGGATCAACAGACGTGGCAGACTGCTAGTATCCTTGGAGCTCTCTCCCTTCAGATCAGCAACGCAGGTAACCATCTCCCGAGTTTGGTGCACAGCACACCAGCCATCTTCCATGGCTTCCAGAGACACAGTGTTTAGTCCATTGATGATTTTCATACAATATTTCCTGCAGTGTCTGGGCCCATTGTATAAATCCTTCATCTCATTCACATGTTTCATCTTCATTGCTCTGTGGGGCCAACTCGTACCAGTACGTGGATTACCTAGGTTCCTGTTGTTCTTCTTTATCTCAGCACTTTTCAGAGACTTAAGGTACTCTGCCTTATAACAGTACCTTGGTCTACTGTCTACAAAGAGGATAGCAGGGAAAGGAGAGACTAGAATATGTGGGGGGGGCGGGCGATGTTCTCATAAGGGCTGTAACCTAGATGGTCATTCTTATCCCTAGAGGGGGAGTCCCTCCCAATGAGAGCCTACCGCATTATACCACCCCCGGGTGGACTATAGGTTAGTGGCCAAACATCCATGGTCTCATGGAAAGAGGCTACCTCCTGGGGAGAAGTGAGGCCAACCGAAGGATCGTCGTACAGTACTCCAGATACAGAGTGGTCCAAGTTATATTTGTGTTTTAGCCTGCCTGTGTATATAATGCCTGTTTAGGGTGAAATTCTATTTTTGTTTATATCTAGGGGCCTTTCCTCCTGTACCTTGCTGTTCTGCTACCCTGCTTCTCTGCATTTCCCATAATCACTACTACAGCAGTGCAACAATGGGCATCATTTTAGAGGGGGGGGGGGATAAGTGTGTTTGGCCACCCCACCAACAATTGTGGCACACCAATTTGTCCCACCATTTTGCAGGGGCCCCTTTCAATTAGATGTCATGTCACCAGACCTTTTCAGCAAAGTTACTCACTCAGTGCAACCTCTGTACAACCCTCAGACTGCAGGGGCAGTGGGGCAAAAGGGTAAGAGGTGGGGCAAGAGTGATAGAAGTATGAAAATTAGCTATTGAAGTCTTCTGTAACAATTTCTGGTTTGGAATTGAAGAAGAAATGTTCTACCCCGGTTGATATTTGAAATTTCTACTTTCAATATGCATGTTTTACAAAGAATGTATTAAGATGGATGGCATTACTATTTTTGATGCATGTTTCTTTGTGTGCATGTAATAAGTACCTGCTGAAGGAAAAATATGTTTTCAATAAATCTAAAAATGTATCAGTTCAGGCTAAACAAATGCTGTCTCATCAGGACTGTATCTCAATGGAAATGTATTTTCTTTATGATTGTGATTATTATGTAAGCCCCGTTTAACTGTTTTTAACAAACCCTAAGGGGTGACTTTTCAGTCTACAAACTTGTTATGTGCCCTGTACTTAAGGCTGCAGGATAATGGTTTCAGCGAGGTCAGTGGTCAAATCCTTAGATAAATGGGGGCTCATTATAAGTCTGGCGGTATATGTTAAAAGTGGTGGTAACAGTATTACTGCCACTTTTACTGCACTGCCAAATTAGGAGACAATGGTAATACCGTCTGCGGTGATACTGCCAACGGTATTACCGTTGGTGTATTTACCTACAAGGTGGAGTTAAATGCACACACGTGATGGAAATTAAGTAACAGGTGCTCCCAATACACTCAGGAAGGGTCCAAAAGGCCCACACTGTCCCCAAGCACACTGTCCAACACCATCATGTAGCCACTAGCTCTTGTGAACATGGATGTGCAGCTGCGCATTGAGCTGCAGAGGCAGGAAGAGCAAAACAGTGTCCAGTACACAGGAAAGGAGGAAGAGTGGGAGGAGGGGACACCATGCAAGGTGAGTGCCCATACCCCGGGCCAGGCCCTCATCCTGGACCTTGACTGACAACCAGCTAATCACCCTGTACCGGCTGAACAGGGAGGCCATTGCTGAGCTGCTGACCCTGATTCAGGATGACAGAGAGCAGGATCAATATGAGCACAGCCTTAGACCCGCTGCTGAATCTTGTGTTGGTCCTGCATTTCTTGGTAATGGGCACCTATCAGCACACTGTGGGCATGCTGTACAGCATGTCCCAGCTGGCATAATCAAAGGTGCTCATGCTGTGCTGGAAGCACTCCTGCGCCATGCCTCCCAGCACATCTCCCTGCTGACTAGCCAGGAGAAAACCATGAATGCACGTTTCTTTGAAGCTGCACACATGCCTTACGTGATAGCTGCTCTGGACTGCATCTATGTGGCGTTGGTGTCCCCCCAGGCATCTGAAGAGGTAACCCACAACCGGAAGCATTACCACTCCCTGGATGTCCAGGTCACCTGTGATCCTGACCTCCTCATTACACAGTGCTGTTCCCGCTTCCCTGGTTCCACCCACAATGCCATGGTCCTGTGGAACAGCACACTACCTGGATACATGGAGAGGCACAGAGGGCAGCGGATGTGGTTATTGGGTGAGTACAAGTATCATCACACAGACTATTCTCGCGCACAATTGACATCCCATTTGAGGGGGGGGATTACCACAACTGAAGAATGCATGCCCTATCAGGGCTCTGTACATGCAGCACCTGCCCTCCCACGCCACACATGGCAGCATAGAACCCACCAATGCTGTAGTAAGTCTCCAATGCATATTGCCCCAACAGGCTAGCAACACACGCATAGGACTCCATGAACCACAATGCAACATAACATAACCCTGTAAATGGAACGACATGCAACAAAGGAACGGGACACTGGCAGGAGTATTGCCATGTACTCAGGAAACCATTTATGTGAAGCCATTGTGAAATAGATACAGACAACCTGCACAAGTACAGATAAACCCCCATCAGGAAACATGCATGGTAGCAACTCATAGGCCCAACACAAGCACATGGCATTCTACCCTGTCAATCACAGATACTGAAAGCGACGAGTGCTGGCAGTGAGCTGCGTGCATAATGTTACACAACAGTGTATATGTTCCCCCTGAGTGAATGAGTGCACATGCATGTACTGCCATGGTAAATAATGTGTGACAATACTTTTGAAATGCATGCACAGACTGTCAATCAACATTCTGTTTTAACGGGCAACACATGCACAATGCTCTGTGACTGACACCTATGACCTTTGCCCTTGCAGGTGACTCTGGATACCCCCAGATATCATGGCTAATGGCACCCTTGTGGAATCCACAGATGCCACAGGAGGTGGCCTACAACATAGTACACGTCCGTCCCAGGCTCTGCATCGAAAGGACATTCGGCCTGTTGAAGGCTCGTTTCAGTGCCTACATTGGTCTGGAGGGGCCTTAATGCATAGGCCAGAGAAGGTTGGAAAAAATTGTCCTTGCCTGTGCCATGCTGCACAACATTTGCCTCAGGCGGAATGTTCCCTTGCTCCCTGTTGAGGATATGCCACCCCCAGAAGAGGAAGACTCCCTACCTGCGGGTGCTTTCCTGCCATGCAGTGAGCGGGAAGAGGATAGGGATGGACGTCTGGTTCGGCAAGAAGTGATTGACAATTGTTTTGTTTTTTAAGGGCAATTGATATGCACTTGCAATGCACCACGGTATACAATCACAATAGGAATAAAACACTTGCACACTATAAGGAATGTCGTAGCATAACTTCAAGAAAATAAATAAGTAATGTCAAAAAACCCTCCCCAAATACCCTCCCCAAAAACCCTCCCCATAACATCATCCCAAAACACCTTCCCTCTCCAAAAACTCTCCGCAAAACACCATCCCCATAACCCTCCCCAAAACATCATCCCAAAACACCCTTTTAAAGCCAAACAAATAGTCATTTCTGGTGCCTCTTGGGCTTGTAAGCCTACTCCAGTGCTGTAGGAGTCAGGGGGTGCTGTGAGTCGTGCCTTGTGGTGCTTGCCTGTGACCCATCTGTGCAGGTGGCAGAGGTAGAGAGCTTAGACGTCTGGCCCCGGATATGCTGGAGGGTCAGCAGCCATGCACGCCTTTAGGCATTCAGCAAAGGCAACCATTCAATCAGTGTGTTCCCTCAATCTCTGCCCGACCGAAGTGATGGCAGTGGTGCCCTGACAGAGGGAACAGGAACTCCAGCACCATTAGCCCTGCAGGCAGTCCCTCATGGCCTGGATGTGTTCCACATGCTAGCCCGCCAGTCTCTCAAGTGATGCCTGGTGCCGCTCCATGGTATCTAGCCTTGCCCAAATTACTGACATGTTGTGCATGGGCAAAGGTGATGGGCTGTCGGGAGGCTTGGGGCTGAAGGACGGTGAGCAGAAGCCCATGTCCTTCTCTTCCTCCTCCTTATCAGTGGTGCAGTCACTGTTAGTGCGTAAAATTGAGTTGCGGCTGCAGATGCACTACCAGAGATGGTGAGGAGGGTGTGCTGGTACCCTGACGTAGCTGTGGGGATTGCCACAGGGGCTGGCTATGGCTGCTTCAGTGGCAGCCGTGCCACCTGCATGGCCGTGGAGGGACCGATGGGCAACACTGTGAGGATGATGCTATGCTCCAGCCCTGCCGGTGGTTCCAGTGCAGTGGTATGTAGTAGCCTTGCTGCCTTGCTTCTCGGCCTACTCCGGCTGACTAAGGATCCGGCCTGTGCAGGGGTGGAGGTGGATGGTGTAGAAGCAGTGGAGGGTCCAGCTTGTGCAGGGGAGGAGGTTGATGATGTCGCCGCAGTGGAGGGACCGGCCTCTTCACTGTCCGTGGACTGTGTACCGGTTGGGAATACAATACAACAACATGCTCTCAGTCATATTGCAGACATGTCAGCTGGTTTTCAAGACACTCATGCGTCATTATGTGTGCTCTGCATATGCACATTTTTGTATGATTGGGATTTGTGGTATTAGGTCAATGAGTG
Source organism: Ambystoma mexicanum (assembly GCF_040938575.1). Classification (NCBI taxonomy): domain Eukaryota; kingdom Metazoa; phylum Chordata; class Amphibia; order Caudata; family Ambystomatidae; genus Ambystoma; species Ambystoma mexicanum. The sequence goes on along the minus strand of NC_090924.1, from coordinate 188,328,824 downwards.
CTGCTACTACTAGTTGTAGGTAGTGCCTGCTGAGGGTGTACATGGTGCATACATATGCATATTGCCTTTTGGCCTGCCAAGATGGCCTGTTGTTGTGGGCGTGCTGGGGCTTCACTTGCCAACATGGACTATCTTGGAACACATGGGTGCTTCTCATGTTTCAATGTGTCGGCATGCCCATTTCACCTACAGTGCATGTGCATTACTACATTTCCCTGCCTCCCCTGGCACCTGTGGGTACTCACTGTGCATTCACTGTGATGACACCATGGTACGGTAACAGCATGCAGAGTTATTTATTTATGACAGACCAGCGTGTCATTGTTGGAAAACATTTCCCCAGCCTTGAAGGATCGGCAAATTGGCACCCTTGCTCACAGTTATTATCTACATTATGAGTATTCACAACTTCCCAGTTTGGCAAACTCTGGGTGCAGACAGGACAATTTTACACTAAAGACTTTGTTTAAAGGAAGATAATGAAATGAACATTACACAGCGTATATATAATAATTTCGGTGTCTGCTTGTGCTGCTTGCTGAAAGAGGAGACTTATTTTAATGTGACTTCTTCTTGCAACATTTAGAATGGATAATTCTGGTGTAGCACTTCCTGATTCACTGTAGTGGATAACACAGTACTCTGAGAGCACAGAAGTGTCCAACCTGAAGGTAAGAAACCTGTTCAGTGACATGTGTTATGAGATTGTGTGGGGAGCTAATGGACGAGGAGGAAGCAGCAGGGTCAGTTATAGGCAATTCTAGCACAACACAAGCTAGTCAATGGAGACATACATACACACACACACACACCCACACACACACTGACACACACACACACACTGACACTGAAAACTCACACTCGATGTCTCACAATGCTCACATACATGCACACACACTAACGCCATCATGGAGCAAATGCACACTGCACATGCAACCCCTCACACACACCTTCACACCATGTACACACACACACACACACATACACGCTCACATCAAACACACACATATTGCATCCATACCCTCTTAGATGACATGCACCCCCTCATACCACACATTCCCCCGTACACTGCACATATATTCAAAAAGAGGACTACACTGTCTCTGGGCAACATTCTAAAACAGAAAAATTGAAATAAAAAAGAATCACATCTATGCCGAACAATGCCAGTGTGGAACCCTGGCCTGCCGGAGTTCAAGTTGCAGCACTTAACCATTATGCTACAATTATGTTATGGTTGGTATTTTCGCAAGTTTCATACTTAGACTTTTATCATTGAACATATTAAATTGTAGGCTAAATATAAAATGTATGCTCTGTGTAGCAAGCGATTGTGGCCTAATGGTTAAATGCTAAAATGCTAGGTCTTGAATATTGGCAGACTAAGGTTCTAGGCTGTTTTTTTTAAATGTAAAAATGTAATTTAATTAAAAGAACTACAACTAGGAGGTGGCAAGGGTTGTTGCATTGCAGCTCTGTGATCTTATTTGGAATGAGGGAGTTTATACATGGATGCAATGTCAGTCACATCCAAAACACCCCTCATGCGAAAATAACAGCACTGGAATGGCTTTCGTGCTGAAAAGGGTGCTGTGGGAGAATGTCTGTGCCAAATCGGCATGCAGCAAAATGACGGTGCCGAAAAGGGGTGTACCGCTTGGAGCATGCTGCTTAACCAAAGTGTGTGGTCCATGGCAAATCATTTAGTTTCACTGCACATTGCCTAAAAACATTGTGAGTTGTCAAAGCCTGCAATCCGAAGGCCATGATTGGTGGTCTGGTAGTGTTTTAAAATGGACAGTGGGCACCACTGACCATGGCTGAAGACCATGTTAGTGGTCTGGAAGCATTCTAAAAATCTCTGGAATAACAAAACCCTTGAAATTCAAGGAAAACACTTTAGTTGAAGGGAGTTTAAGGTGAGCAATACATTGCAAAAAAACCTTTCAAATTCAAGGAAAAATCTTTAGTTGCAGGGACGTTGAGGTGAGAACTTTGCGCAACAACACACCTGAAATTTAGCTAAGCCACGTAAACTTTGCATGGCCGACGCATCATGTTGGAATTGTTTACCACTGAGATTCATTATAATGGACACTCCATGTTAATACTGTTTGAGGAAGATTTATGGTTATGTTTTTGATATTTTTATTTGACTTGCATAATCTTACATATGAATTGTGTTTTGCAATCGATGTATCTAATTTAACTTTACCTGTGTGTAAAATTAGGACTATATTTACCATCACTAGTGAGTCCATTTTTGCACATTTGTGTACATTTTTGTGATTGAATGTACAATATACTACTTTTTGGTACACCATATCTACATCTTTAAAACAAAGCTGAAATATTAATTAAGTTCGATGTTTCTTTTTGGACCTAGTAGAGTGCATGCAGGCTCACCAGTTGGCAATGACTGGGTTGTGTTTTGCTAAGTTTATGTTGGAGTCCCAATAGGTGAGGTGGCACCATCTGATTGCACCAGATTAATTGTAAATTGTAAAGATATAATTTTTGAACATTTCAAATCTTTCAGAGTGTGATTCACTACCACTGTGGTGCACCTCCCACTTGTCTACATCGATTATTGCATTTACACATTACTGCTGTCAGGGATTGTGACTTCCTCATCGCTGATGTAACTATCTGCAACGCCTTCTTTTGCCTTTGATCTAGAAATCACAGGCAAATGAGGGCACATACCTAAGGCCACAGAACGCGCAGGTTGTGCAAGCCCCTTCCCACGCTGCAAACAAGTACGCACAAGTGCTGACGGACTCCAGCAGCCAGAAGAGGGAAGATGAGTGAGCAGACAGCAGGTAAGTGAGTGTGTGTATATGTATGTGTCTCTATGTATGTACGTTTATGCCTGTGCGCATGTGTATGTAGGAGAGGTGGGCGGACTATGTGAGTTGCGCGGAAGTATGGAGGGAGGCTAAAGAGGGGTTTCGTGAGGTGAATCCCTGCAATTAAAAATAAATCCCACCAATGTGGGAGAAGTTGGTGACGTTCGAGATGAGGGGCATTTGATTCATGGGTAAAATCCCCCTGGAATGTCATTTTTCCCACCAGTTGAAGGCCTCAGCAAATTGGCCTAATAAACCCTCCCTTTTTGATATGCGGCCTTCAACAGGTGGAATTTAGACAAAGATCAACCAATATCTGTCCAGTTCTCGCTCCTTGTTACACCCTCCCACAGTGTTACCTTGTTATAGTATTTATGTTATGTTGATGGGCTTCTATACTACAGCACATAACCACCATAGTAGTTTCAAATTGCCTTGGCTCCATGAATAAACTACACTTCAGAGATGCCAATTGTGTCCAATCAGTGGAAGTAACCATAGACCCTTTCATGACCACCGCAGTCTATGCATTTGCTTCAAAAGGTAAGGTGAGTTTGTGACTTCAGAGCATATTTTGGACAATACCTTGTCTTCTGCGTGAAGGCACAGATATGCAACATCTGCGACTGTTCTCCTTGTCATTTGCCAGCAGCTGCTTTCGCTGAACCCTCTCACTGCCAATGACAGGGACAGTTCAGGATGATGCAAAGCCAGAAGACACTTTGCAGATGATGGCCCATCAGTGCTACGACAGGAGCGACTCCTGTCAAGGAGTGGGTTGTAGTGTGGTAGTCTTGTACAATTTGGAAGTAAGCACTTTCCATTCCAAGCCTTTGACCTAGAGCAATGCGGCCCATTTTATACAATATACACATGAAGCATTTAACATTCCCGTTGTCACTGGGAATTACTGGTGTTATTCTTCTATGGGTGATCCTAAGGCTAACCAAGAAGTCCTTGAACTCTTGTCCGTGGAAGGGGAACCTTATTCGTACCCACCATGTTTAGGATTCCATGTATAATAAACATCTTCTCCAGTTTGGGTATCACCTGCGACTCTGACATGGATTTGAGGGATTCCAGCTAAGGATATACAGACCACTCATCCAGGATGACCAGAAAGTGCCTGTCAGTTTCAATTGTCACATAATTCATGCACATACACTGCAATATCTCTGAGCTCCCTGATGGTGACTAGATTGTGGAGGTCAGTGTGTTGCCTCCGCTGCTTAACATGATAAAAAGCTGTTTATGGCAGACTCTTGGCCTCTAGTTCTGGGAAATAGACTATCTCCCTCATTCTGCCCTAGGTTTAGCCATCCAATAATGCCTCAGGTGGGCAAGACTAATAAGTTGACCAATGCTGTTGGCATCACAATGCATGAGTCTCAACGCAAGAGTCGCTTTGATCACAGGGTGAGCTCCATGCTGATTCTCCAAAGTCCCTGTAGTCCGGTGTCCCTCAATGAAAATCAACTTCTTCAACTGCTCATAGCTAACAGCCTCAGAGACCACATCAAAACAGTCCACTTCTCTAGTGTCAGTGGCACACTCCACAATGGATATGGATAGAGGTATCATGACCTTCTTCAGAATATGAATGTGCTATTCAACCATGTGGAGATCTCCATTGTGTAGTCCTTGATGCAGCCTTTGGTGATGCAAGAGGTAATCTAAAGGATTCTCTGCACCAGAGCGATGCTTCATAGACTTCCAATACAGTAATTACCTCTAAATTATTGCTAAGGATCTGGGGGCTGTCCAAGAGTGAGTGAGTGGAATGAGAAGAGGGGTTTGCGATCTGATGTCTGTAAATGTGCACATGAAAGAGCCGGCATCCCCAAAGAAATGTTGTGAGTGGTTTCTCTATCCACCTTGGTTTTCCGTTGGTTCTTGTTAACACCCTGCTGATGTACACATTACGATGTATGCTGCCATTCAATCCTTTTGCACCAACACATTACCTGGTCCATGTGGCCTCCACTACTATTTTCCTGGTTAAAAAAAGGGGGGAAAACTCTATAGTGGTGTCATCTCCGGGTTCCACTTTTATAGCTTAACACATATGCTCCTAAGTTGTCCAGGATCATGGGCAGTCTTTGTAATAGCACAAAGTGGTATGTACCTTGTCAGCAGGTGGGGGGTGATGGATCCACAGCAAGTTACCATCCATAGATAGATTTCCACCTCTGAGTGATTTTGGGTACCCCTTCCAACTTGCCATTGATCATATTGTCAGGTAAATGTGGCAAAATAATTCTATTAGTGGTTTACGGCACTCAAACATATTCCTATTCAGCAGCAGACATAATGATTGCGGATATGATGGCACATTGGACAGTCATTCTTTTTGTTCTGAATCTGATGTTGAAACGACTGGAATGTCATTGCCGATGAGAAGAACACTTGGGGGATCTGCCAGTACAATGTTGATGGTATATTGGGAAGCCTCTGCCACTGCAATATTTGGAGAGTCTGGTTCAGTAGCGGCAGGTGATATCCAGCACTGCCACCCAGGCGTGAGATGTGCTTGGCACCTTGAAGATTCGCCATGATGTCATCTCTCATTTGCATGGGACAGCACATCGTCTTGATGGCCTTTTTGGCCAACAACTGCATATCGACACAGATTCTAACCAAATTGGGTTGCTTCAGTTTCATAGTTAATACATCGGGTGACATCCATGATGTCCTCCTTTTCCAGCCTGCTAAGTAGCATTTCATCCTACCTTCATAAGTGAAGAGGTATCTGAAGGTGGTATAGTGCAACTGGCTGCACTGGTTCATTAGTGTGGTGGCAATCTGTTTGCCCTCTCTGGTACCACACAACCCACACAATGGAATAAAGCTCTATACGTGCGTAAAAGGATAGAGATATTTTCCATGTAAAACCCAAATTAAATCTTAAATAGTTATAGCCCATTCACAGAAAGCTTTGGAGGCCCCTCTACTGAGAACAAACATGGCCATATAACCTGTTCTATGGGAAGGTGCCCACAACCACATTTTAGCTCACAATACCTATGGCAGAAGAGAAATATTAATGTGCATATCAGTCTGGTCCCCTCCACTGCAGCACTGAAATGCTAGGCAATTCTCTTGACAAGAGTACAAACAGCAACCCCAAACGCATGTTTCAGCGTAGTTAGGCCTTATCAGTGAGGTGGAGCGGTGCCTCTATAAGCACATGAGAAGGGTTCCACGTCTGATTACCCGGGGAAATTAAGGGTAATCCAGACATGGACATTTTGGTGAAGTGGAGTCAGGCATGATGTCTTAGGCATCTTCTGTGGCACCTGTAGGTGTGCATGTAACCAACCAGGAAAAAGAGACCAGTCATTTAAGCTGCAGGAGCACCAGCAAGAGCTGTTCGTCTAGATTACATGTCAAGTCCTACGGAAGTAAATATTAATACACCAACAGGAGCTGATGGCCTCACAATCACTCCTTGAAGAGTGCTGCAGGTGGCACCAATATAGAGGCACACATTTGGGACTTTCAGAAGAGCAAACAGGAAATTAGTGTTGTGACATGCTGAATGATGCAGGCATCCCCTAGTGGTGTACCGAACCTCGGCTTCGAGTCACTATTCAGCCGAATTTTGGCTGAAACACAGCTATTTGGCTTGCCCTGAATACTTTCTGCAGTAGTGACTCAAAGTCAAAGTCCACTTTCTATGATTAGCTGTCTTCTTCCTGTTTGGGAGATAACAGCCAATAACAGAAAGTATGGCAGAGGTTGTAGGCTGCAAAAGCTACAGATAAGATGTCTGCTTATTGGCCACTGCAGCCTGACCACAAAGTAAGCACATCGCAGAATCAGTGAACGGATCGCATTAGACTTACAAACATGTTCTGTTGTTGAGAATGTAGGTTTTGTGTGTTTACTAAATAAGCTGGAGCCATGGTACAAAGTAAACTCACATACATATTTTTCGACTCACATCCTCCCTGACCTGTACGTAAAAGTGTGCAAGTACATTGCAGCTGAGATTTAGAGTACTGGGAAAATAGCATTTACTATAGACCTTTAGACCTCTGATAATACAGTCAAATCTTTTATGAGTTTAACAGCACATTGGCTAGCCAGACACATGAAAAGGCCTGGAGATGTATTGTAATGTCAGGATTTTGAAGGAAGACATACTGGTGCGAAAATAGGCTTGGCATTCCAAGAAATGCTTCAAAGGTGGCAAATTATCCATTCTAAAGTGCATGCGATTCTTCAAGATACCTACTAGTGACATAAGAGTAAAGTGAACTTGGACTTCTTTCAGATCTGTTTTTTCATTTATTTATATCTTTTTATTAAGCTTACTGAGATATATATGTCCAATTAATAAACATGAATACTCATGCAATACAATTGAAATGTTGTTTATTTTTTTCTAGAACATGTTTACTTAAAAAAAACAAATATTCTGCTGACTATTCGTCGCTGGCCGAATAGCTGGGCCAACTGTTCAGTTTTCGGCTGAATAGTAAAATAACTATTCAGTACACCCCTAGGACCGATACCCCAGAAAACCTACCTGCACCTCAGTGCAGGGAGCAAGGATTGCCTGTGTGACCATCTGTCCTATACTAACAACTAATCCTCACTTGCCATTTGTTAAGTGCTTGCTGGAGGCACTTCAATTAGTTTTGAATTAGCAAAGCAGTACAAACAGAGAGGCTTGATGCATGAGCTTTGACTGGTCCAAGCATGCAAAAGGCAGCCCATTTAATTCTGTTTGCATGATAATGCAATCAGCCCCATCACACATGTGAAAACATGTTACGTCGTATGTTAATTTGCTTACATAGCCTTTCATCATCTGGGCATCAGAAGTATTTCAGGACAGGAGGTACTCTATCTGACTACTCTACCTCGACCAGCCTTGTACAATATCTGAATGTTCTTTGACCCCTTCTTAACCTGTTTATTTGACTATAACACTGCAAACGTAACATTTTATTTGAAAATATCTTAACTTTAGCTTATTGTAATCAGCGTCAATCACACTATCAAGTAGGAATCCAGTCATTGAAGGACAATCAGCAACTTGCTGTTACACTCTGCTAACTAGGAAGTCAAACCTCAGAGCGTTAGTTGCCTTAAGAAACCAATAACCACAAGTCAGTGAAATTACTTCACACTATGTTCACACAGATGATGGCGTAAGCAAAGAAATGCAGGCTTCCTTTATGTGAGACAAGTGGACAGACCCTTTTGTAACCTTTGCTTCCTAAGAGGGTGCACAGAACCAACAATTGAGCTCCTCTTGCACACTTTACCGCTCAGTTTGGTGTGATTTCCCCAACTATACCTGACACATAAAAGCCAGTGTTACTAAGAGCTTTCTTGAACTTTCAATAATATATAGGTTTCTATTGCGAAGAATGTTGTATTGTAGACCATTTGAACAAAATGTTTTATTTGCTATTATAAAATAAAGAAGAAAAATATTATAGAATTGTAAGCTATATCTTTTACACAGTGCATAGTATAACACAAAATACAACATGAAAATGTGTTTTCTTTTTTTATTTATTGTTTATTTATTTCCAAATGATCTTAAACAGAAAAACTAACAGACTAAGCCTGACGACATTTCTCCTAGTCCAAGTGCATGAAGTGGTACAGTTGAGACCAAACTCGGGAGGGGCAGGGGCGGAAAACAGTGGGGGGTCTACAGGACAGATCAACTAATTGATACTAGTACATTTAGGTCAGGCATACGTACAGACGGTGGTGCAAGGATGGGGGGGAGGTGGGCAGGAACAAAGAATCCGGTCCAGCAGGGCCCTGGTTAAGTGCAGAGAGGACTGCCATGCTCAAGGAGCATAAGCTGAAGTGCAGTAATGTTGAACAAAGTGCAGCAGGCCAAAGGCAAATGCAAAAGACTGACAGGGGAGCCTACGACCTGTAGGCTCTGGAGGTGAACCAGGAAACCAGTCAGCAAAAACTGAACAGAGTTATGGAGGAAAAGGAGGGTGAAGATAAAAGAAATGAGGTTAACATGGGAGAGGGAGAGAGAAGGAGGAAGTGAAAAGGAAGGTCTTGAGGAGTTTCCAGAACTTAAGATGCTCCGGCTCAAGACAGAGAGAGGCAGGGAGGCTGTTCCAGAGGGAAGCACCTACAGAGGATAAAGAAAAGGCTGCCACCTCAGTGTCTAAATTAAGTACAAAATTAAAGCTAAAACATGTCTTATCCTCTTAGGAAAGTCCAACAATTTAATGCATTCTTTGAAAGACATTTACTTTGACAAGTTTCAGTCCCACCTCTTAGGATATTCTTCAGGGGGACACTATTGAAGGCAAGAGCTGGACTCCTAAAAGCTATGAAATGTTTTATTTTCAGGTTGGTAATAAATATGAGATCAAAAAATACTCATCCAAAAATCTCATCCATTACAAAATTACAGCTTAGTTCACCTGCCACCTTCAGACGAGGCAATCTATCTTTTGAAATTGAGCCCAGTGTTTTGTTATCTTGCACTTCTGACATAGCCTTGTGCTAAATCTACCTGCCTCCACTCTCCTCACTTTATAACTAATCCAGAACAGACTTGTCCTTGGCCTCAAGTCCTGGGATTGTATCTCTCCACCTCTGAAATCCCTTCATTGGCTCCTAGTGGATGCAAGGATTACATGTGAAACCCTCTGCATTGTCCACAAGGCTTTCTGGGGCCTTGCTCCAAAATACCTTCAACTAACCCTCCGTAAATACCTACCCTCTCGAGCCCTTCGCTCCTCTACTTCTAACTCTCAGGGTCAGTCGTTTTTCAAAGAAACGTGCTGAGGGTAGATCTCTGTCTTTGGCTGGGGCCTCCCTTCAGAACAGCCTGCCTGCCACCCTGAAACTTGAGGAAAACCATCTCCGTGTCCAGAAGCACCTCAAGACCCTCCTCTTCGCTTCTGCTTTTGACCATCTTCTCCCTTGCTGATCTGTTTCCTCTCTCGGCACCTTGCACCTGGCCACACTCTGTCCTTCAGGCCCAGGTAACCACTCACCTTGCCACCTTCCTACACTGCCTCTGGCCACCCCTTGCACTGGAGTCTGTATCTGTACCGATACAGTCCCCCACCCACTTTTCTTCTGCATTTATCAGATATACCCTGTCTGCTTAACCTAGCACTTGTCACTTGCTGGCTGCACTACCTCTGTTTATTTATTTATTTATTTTACTTATTATTAATTATTCTGTTCTCTCCTCTTTTCCACACTTTCCACCTCTCCCCCTTCTTTGCATTTCCCCTTTTTCCCTTTCCCATGCACTTGTGCGTTCTCAATGTCATTGGGCCTAGTAAGATATTTGTTTTTGTTCTCCCCTGTTCCCCTCCCTTTTCCTGGTCGCGCTCTGAAACACTTTTGTACGAGCGCGATATAAATAAAATATCATTTAATTTCATAAGGAGGACCTGGATCGAGACAAATGATTATTTTTTTAAATCAATGTCTTAAGGTGGGTGTGATACTTCTCTATTTGTTGGATGTTCAGACCGGTTTCTCCTAGTGCGACTAAGGGCACCTTGGGACGCTCTTCCATTCACAACTGTATATTTAGATGTCTTTGGCATATTCAATATTTATTCAAGATTTTAATTGGTAACTCCCCAGGTTGTCTGTTCAAATATCAATATATATTAATATATATGTAAATATTCAAAACCCATTACCTATGTTTTTCAGCAATGTAGGCTCCTAAGGACCAAGTGCAGCATGCGTCCCTTGTATCAGAGCAACTGTGACATTTTGGGAATATAACAGAGCACGGACAAACAGACACATATGAAAGGAGACTAAAACTAGTAAACATTGGGTTTCCTTGCACTGTTGGAGGGAGTGGGCCCCACATAATATGAAGCATGGGACTTCTGTGCTCTGTGTATTTCAGATGATGTAGTAGTACATGATCCCTGCACTGAGACTTCTGAGAAGTGACGATGATTTGGCTTCAGCGATATGCCAAAATTACTAGATACTGAGATACAATTCTCAAGTACATGTAAATCTGGAGAGGTCTCCAAATGTAAATTCTACCTTATTCACAAAAGGCTTTATACTATTCAACATTCAAAAATCAGTTCTATGGTGCATACATTGACTTAACCGACTGAGCAACTCCTTCTCTCCCCTTCTCCCCTGCTGATCTGTCTGCTTTGGCCCCTGTGCACCTGGTTGCCCTCTGATTTCGGGCCCAGGTCCACGGCCACCCTGCCACGCACCCGCACTGCCTAGGGACAACCCTTGCACTTGGGTCTGTATCTGTATCTGCAACCCTACAATCCCCTTTTCTGCACTTATCAGACACCCGCTGTCTGTGCCTTAAACCTAGCACTTGCCACCTTGCTGGCTGCACTACCACTTGTTGTTCTTTTTTTATCCTTTGCTCAGCTCTTTCCACTTCTCCCCTCCCCATGCGCTGTCCCCCTGCCATCTCCCCTGCACTTGTGCGGTCTCAATGTCACTGGGCCTAGTAAGATCGTTGTTCCCCTCCCTTGCCTCGTCGCGCTCTGAAACATTTGTGTATGAGCGCGATACAAATAAAATATCATATATATATATATATATATATATATATATATATATATATATATATATATATATATATATATGTATATATATAATTTTGGGGAACTTCTCTTACAACCAAACATCAATTTCGTATTACACCGTTCAAAAGTTTTAAAATGTTATCTGACATCCCATGGATCTGGGACTTTATTAGAACTGACATTGTTATACTGAAAACACCATCAAAGGAGATCAACAAAAAGTTAGTGGATGAAACTGAAACAAGTAGACAAATGGGTTAATTTTACACTTTTGTTCTGGAATTCGAGGGACTTCATTATTTTTTTTATAATAAGGTGTTATGTCAGGAACTTAGCAACTACAATATACTAACTCTTCAAGAAGTCTGGTTACAAATTTAAATAGTATTGGATGGATATGTTGTATCCCAACAATTTGCTACACTGTCTAAAGGGGTCTGACCATCAGGTGGTTTGATCACGGCCATCAAAAATAATAATTATTAGGGCATTTACTTTAGGGTATTTATTGAGCATGAATCTAGCTTTGTAAAGCAACAGAGTGCTTTACAATCGTAAGGGGAAGAACACAGTGAAGGAAACAGAGAAAAAAGCAGCTGGGATCTAACAAAGGGGGGTGGGCAATTGGCAGATGGGGGGAAGACAGTAGGGAGCAGATCATAGAGTCTCAGGTACGGTGGGGAGGGAGTGTGGGGACCTAGGTGTTAGGGTGTTCCTTGAAGAGGGCGATCTTGAGCACTTTCCTGAACTGCAGAAGTGATGGGGCACATCTGATGTTGAATGGGAGGAGGCTTCAGTGTCCTGGAGCATAGACAGAGAAGACCTGCCTTCTGGTTCTTTCCTTCATGCACAGTTGTAATTCAAGTCTGCACATTTCCTTACTTCGGGTGGATCGCTGGCCTCTGGAGATGCTGAGCTTCTCAATGAGGTAGCTTGGGGACTTCAGGATGACAGCCTTGTAGATGATGCAACATGATTTGAAGATGATACAGGCTTGCAGTGAGAGCAGGTGCAGTTTGATGAGGGTCGGGGTGATATGGTTGAAATTGCAGAGTCCTTTAATGAGTCTTGCTGCAGCATGCAGAATACATTTCAGGTTTGCCTGGGTAGTCGGCGGAAAGCCTTCCAAAAGAGCATTGCCACCATTCAGGTGGGAGAGGACCAAGTCTTCGACTTCGGATCTGAAGCTGTTTTCTGGGATGGAGAGCTTGATTTTTCTGCAGGAGAGAAAGTGGGTACCAGGCCATTTGTGTCTTCCTTGCTTTTTGCTGTTTGAATGTGAGGTATCTGTCTATGTTGAACCCAAGAGACTTGGTACAGGAGGCCATCTGAGCTGTGAAACCCTCGAGGTTCATAGTAGAGAACCAGGTCTGGATGTCAGGGTGTTTGGTGTTGTTGGTCAACACTAGGAATTCAACCTTGCGGGGGTTGTGCTTAAGGTAAGCACTGGACAGCAAGGTCTGGCTCAATATGAGGCAAGCCTTGAGCCTGTGGATGTTTTCAATGAAGGAAATCTTGAGGAAGATCTGCATGCCATCTGCATTGGTGAATGTGGATGTTGTGTGTAGAGAGTAGTGTTCTGAGTGGTTTAATGTAAAGATTGAAGATCACTGGGACCAGGATGGATCCTTGCAGGACTCCACAGGTCGTGGATAGAGTTGGTGATCTAGAAGAATCCATTTAGACAAACTTGGCAGTTCGCAATTTTAACCAGCTGAGGACGATCTCAGGGACATCCATGCGATGATGTAGATTGTCGGTGAGTGTCTGGTGGTCTACTGTGTCAAATCCTGCAGGTCAATGAGAATTAGGAGGCCAGGATGGCCATCATCAAGGATTTTGAGGGCATCATCAATCACCTTCATGGTTGTGTTATTGCCACTTTCATTTGATGTGTGTGAAACATGTGTAGTCCAGGAAACAAATCTGAGGGATCATGATTTTTGGACTGAAACTTTTAAACTAGAAAGGAAAAATAAAGTATTTGGAACCTTAACAACAAGAAATAGGATTGTATTGAAAAAACAGAACCCAACCACGTTTAACAGGCAAATTAAATGATTTTTCACCAAATAACACTTGAAAAAGAACTTAATGAATGCTTTAACCTCTGACCATTTTACTGGTTTTATCTCTGTGCAATCCTGTTTCTGTAAGAAAGGTGACTACTTAAACCCTATAGCCCCATGGATGTCGAAAGTAAGACCTTTGCATTATTAATCTTGGAGCAATGGTCTGAATCATCAGGTCGGTTGTAGAAATTCCAAACAGTTTTTAGTAAGGGCATGAGCACTACCTTAAATTGTTTTATTTTGAATGATCTACATCAAGAGCCTGGACTGCAAACACACCACCCATTTTTGCTGCATGCATTGATTTTTCACAAGCATTTGATACTGTAAATAGATCACTTTTATTGGAAAAACTGAATAATTGCAATATTCTGAAAACACTATTAGCTATATTAATATAGCTCCATTCAGATAATTTTCTGCAAATTAGATTGAATAGGCAAGGTGTCCTGACACAAGATTTTGCGATGTTTAGAGGACTTTGGCAGGGCTGTGTCCTCAACCCATGCCTGTTTTCATTTATATTTGTCTGAGAGTGGATAAATGCCTTGCAGTCTAATCCGTTGCCACTCATCCCTTAAACAACTTAATTATTTACTGGTTACCATATGTGGATGATGTGATTTCAATATGCCACACACAATTATCTCTCCAAGTTCTTATTAATGTTACCCGCCACTACGGTGTGAATAATGACCTAGTAATCAATCCAAATGAAACAAAAATTACAAGATTCTCTAGAAACACTACGAAATCATATGACTTTATTTGGAGAATCGCTACTACTTTGCTTCTCCCGGTAACACATTTAATCTGTTTAGGGTCCAATCTGGATGCGGCTCTCAATAAAAAAAAAAATAAGTGCAACTAGATTAAGTGATAAAGCAACTGCTTTTGTCTCTCAAATTATGAGAATCCATTAAATGTTCTTTAGATTCTGATTAAGTCCCCTTATTAATTTTCATAACGCAAAAGTAATCCCAGCCCTGCTGTATGGTAATGTGATATGCCACTTGGTTGTGGATACTTCCCTGGAATAAATTGCGAGCATTATCTGGAAGAAAACGTTACCTTTTCCAAATTATATTTTCCAATGGCATCTACTTGCATTGAACTTGGCCTAACTTCACTGAATGGCTGGATAAGCTAGAACATTTTGACAGGAAACAAATTAATTCAGAATCCCCAACAAAACTCAATCTTTTGTGATAGGAATAAAATCATGCTTGTCGGGAACCCAAGTCCAATTTTGAATTATATGTGTCAAAGCGAAATCCATACTGGCGAATATTCAACAAACAGCAAAAACTCTAATTAACAACCTATTCCAAGTTCAAAAAGCTCTTTTTTAAAAGATTGTTGTGATACTATTGACAGTATTCAACACTACTTACTGTTCAAAAGTTTCTCAATAATCAATAAAGCAATGAGATCACTGCCACACTATTTGGGAAACTATCACAATGCATATTGGAGGTTGCCCTTTTTATGTTTTATATTGAATGTGATCCCTACTGGTAAAATCCTGTATTTGCGTTCCAGGAATACGGTTGTTACGAGTTACTGTTCTTATTGTAGACAAAAAGACTGCATTGAATCTTTAAGCCATTTTTTGATCCAATGCCCAATCTTGCATAATTTAAGACATCTGATTTTTTGTGACTTTGTAGATAATGATCTTGGTTTTTAACTCATGATTTTGGGTGTGTTTGTCTCATGGTAATGAAATACCACTGACAATTGGTGTGCTTACATTTTTATCTCCATTAAATGATAAATATATGTGTTTTACATCTTAATAATGTTGAACCCTCTCAAATTATGTAAGTCACTTTCTTATACACTATCAGAACTTACCCGAGATTTGTTTCTACGCCCTAAGCACCATACTAACTGAAATTATTATGTTTTTAAAATGGAATGTTGATTTGTCAATTTAAAATGTGGTTACTCCATATATCATAGACAGCACTTTATTAAATGTAGATGGTATTGGAATGTATGTCCATTGGGAATTTTTGCAAATTACTTAACATGATTTAAGCACTTTATTATCTCTCATATGTCGAATGTATGTATATTAGGTATAATCAATCATATTGTACATACACAAATATGATTATTTTACTCCTACATCCCATCCCCTTTCCTCCATACTTATGGAACATCTCTCCGTCCTGTGGGACGGGACCAGAGCTTTTGTAAAAAGCATCCAAAAACGTTTCCAAAAATGTTGTCTTTCCTCTCTTTCTTGCGCGTGGCCCGGCACGCGGCCGTAACCCCGCCCGCCTTGGCTCTGCCCCACGCATCGCCCATCAGTCCTTTTCTCCGCTCGTTCGGGACTGGACGCACTTGCATCCTCGGAAGATTTTCTTCCCTTTTTTCCTCTCTGGCTCTCGCTAGCGATCGTGTGCTAGACTTTCTATGTCGTTCAATCTAGACTTTCCAGATTGTTCATCGTGTCACTGTTGTTTCGCGAGGGCGGATCCCCATCCTCTTTGTTTAGAGTGCTTGGGTCCGGATCACTGTTGGGACTCCTGTTTTTACTGCGACTCCCTTTCGGTCCGGGTACTTCAACGTCGGTTGGAGCGGTGGGAGGAGGTGTTCCGACAAACTCCTCCTTCACATTTTCAGGCGTTCATCGACAAGAAGAAGAAACGCCCGGTAAGTTATTTACTTTTCAGAGCACCCCGGCCGGGGGCTACCTTTCCGGGTTCCTCTCGGGCCGGGAGGGGCGTTGATCGCTCTGCCACCGGGGTTCGCCCTGAGGTGCCCTTTGGGCCTAATAATTGTACCAGAGTTTTCT
Source organism: Ambystoma mexicanum (assembly GCF_040938575.1). Classification (NCBI taxonomy): domain Eukaryota; kingdom Metazoa; phylum Chordata; class Amphibia; order Caudata; family Ambystomatidae; genus Ambystoma; species Ambystoma mexicanum. The sequence continues at coordinate 188,312,557 of NC_090924.1, read as the reverse complement.
CTGAGGGTCTCCATAAGGGGCCTGTGGATACCGGAGTGTGCTCTGAGGCCCCTCCTGTGGGGGCTGTTTGTAGACCCAGTTCTACTGAGTCGTGAGGTACCGGAGCTCGCTCTGAGGCCTTTCTGTCGGCTTCCCCCAAAAATAAGACCGGGGTGCGCCCCGAGGCCTTGGGTGGGCTTGCTGTTACCGAACGGATGTTCGAGGCCGGCGCAGATAAGGCTGTTACCGGACCTGGGTCCGAGGTCCCTCGTTCAGAGCCTAAAGCTACCAACAGTTCTGAGAGGCCTGACAAGGCCTTGTCGGTGAAAGCTGTTTCTCACCATTCCCTCTCTTGCAGTGACACCAGACCTGTTGAGGGGGCAAAGAAGCTAAATTCTTCTTTTACCGGCAGTGCCGAGGTCCTTCCTTCGAAGGCTAATTTGGCGGTTGGTATGTCACAAAAACATTCCAGGCCACACAGTACCGGCTCTGCTGAGGTCCCTTATGTTAAGGCTAAAATTAAGACCCCTAATCCATCGACGGGGACCCCTGCCTCACTTCCTCATGTGCCGCAGTTCCCCTCAGATGATGACAAAATGGCGCCCGTTCCCGCCACGACCACGGAGGCCATTTTGGGTGCCAACGGCCTGAGGTGTAGGGCTTGGCCCCTTGGGTGAACATAGAGTCCCTTGTGCGCATCCTTATCGGCCAGTTTGTGACTGAAACTCTCGGATGCCTCTTCGGCACAATGTTTCGCTTCCTGCAGGATCGGCACCGTTGATTTATGTGGATACATCGGTGGAGGGGCCAGTGTGGCACCCGTCACCGTTACGTCCCTGGATTTGTCCACCTCATAAGAGGCCTCCTTAGGTTCCGAAGCAGTCCCTGGAGGAAGCTTTTTTCGGTAAATTTCAAACGCTTATGCATACCGACCCCATGAGGGAGTATTTAAAGGGCTTTTTAGGCAGATATGCTGTCTCCCCCTCCTGCTCCACCTGTTCCTCCGGTGGTTCCTCCGGCGCCTCCCTTGCCTACGGTGCCTCCCCCGACTCTTCCGCCTTTGCCCTCATTGTCCCTTGTGGACAAGGCAGCGCCCGACACGGTTCAGCAGGATCCTGATCTGTCGGATGACGCACAAGGCGAGCAGGACAGCAAGGACCTTCCCCGCTCTATCAGAGCTTTTCATGACCGGGTACTGGACATGATGAACTTCTTAGATGTTCCAGTGCCCGAGGCACCCTCCCCGCAGGAGGGCGTGCTTTCTGGGGCGTTCACCCTTTCTCCCTTGGAGCGTACTGGCCTGTTCTTGGAGAAGGACGTTCTGGCGAGGTCCGAAGAGTCTTGGAAAAGCCACACTATGGACGTTTTGTCAATAAGAAAATTGATGCTAGATACAGGCTGCATTCTTCGGAAGAGATGGCCCTGTCGTCTTGTCTGCTCCTTCTTCTCCACAGTGGTGGCTGCGGTCACTTTGCAGTCCAGGCCTGCAGCATCCTCTTCCACGACAGCTACTCAGGTTCTGGGAAAGGAGGACAAGTTCCTCGACTCCCTTGGGAGGAAAATCTTTGCTAACTCGGCCTTGCAGCTCAGGCAGGCCGACGCTGAATTGATATTACCGGGAGCTAACATGCGGATGTGGAAAGGTCTGTCGGAGTTTGAGGAGTTTATCCCGGTCGAGAAGCTGGAAGACTTTAAAGGAGGCCTTTCCGACGCCAGGGTCTTGGCCCAGGTTCTCCTGGAGGCTGCGGCTCATCACGTAGACACCTCGGCTCGGGGCCTTATGCTGGGGGTTGATACCTCACGGTAGGCGTGGCTGCATGCAACTAAATTCTCAAAAGAAGTGCAGGACCAGGTGCTGGACCTTCCGTTCGATGGGAAGGAGCTCTTTCATGCTACAACAGATGTAGAGCTCCCCAAGACGAAGGATAGCACTCAGACAGCTAAGTCCTTGTCTGTTCTGGTTAAAGCTCCTTTCAAAACCCAGAGACCGTTGTCGCAAAGTCGACCTTCCTCTGGCTTTAGGGGCTTCATCGACCACAAGTCTCGCAGAGTGGATACCCCTGCGGGGAATAAACGCTGTAGGCCACAACGGACGCAGTTTTTCTCCCGTTCCTCAGCCTCCTCCTCAGATTCAGGTGGCACCGCCACCGATAAACCTACTAAATGAGGGTTTTCCGTGCGTGCACGAGACTCCGTTGGGAGGACGTATTGTGTCTCATTGAGAGTCGTGGCAGGCCATCACAGAAGACAGATGGGTCTTGTCAGTCGCTCAAGCGGGCTTCCGCTTACCTCTACCCCCTACCCCACCCCTCAACCCTCCTTTTCAGCTGTCGGGCTCGCCCTCCCTCAAAGCCGAGGTTCGGAAACTTCTGGACCTCAGAGCTGTGGAACCCGTTCCCCTTGGGGAAAGAGGGGAGGTCTTCTACTCCCGGCTGTTTACAGTGCCCAAACCCAACCAGGCTGGCCTGTGCAGCATCCTAGATCTTTCCCAGTTCAATCTTTTCCTACCCCAAGAGAAATTCAAGATGATCACGCCCAGCAAGATACAGTCCTCCTTGCAGATGGGCGATTGGCTCAGCGCGGTGGATCTTCAGGATGCGTACATGCATATCCTGATCTGGAACCCACACAGGAGATATCTCCACTTCTCTTTGTGAGAGGAGCACTTCCAGTTTCGAGTGCTTCCTTTTGGCCTCATCTCGGCGCCGCGTGCCTTCACGAAGATGATGTCGGTGATTGTGGCCTATCTTCGTCTCCAGGGTATCCATGTGTATCCATATTTGGACGACTGGCTCTTACGCAGCCCTTGTCCGCTGTAAGCAGCGGGCAATCTCAAGTCTCTCATTCAGCTACTGTTCCATCTTGGGCTGTCGGTAAACTGGCGGAAATCTTCCATGACGGTCTCGCAGGACCTGATTTTCCTGGGTTTTCGCTGGAACACGATCGACTGCAGAGTGTACCTGACCGTGGACAGAATGGCGGATCTGTTAGCCACGTGTCAGATGTTTGTGCAGTCGGAGAGCATGTCGGCCTGGTGGTTCCAGAGGCTTCTGGGCCTCATGGCCTCGTGCGTGCTGGCTCTTCCTCTTGCTCGTCTCAAGATGAGACAGACCCAGATGGCTCTTCGGAGTTCCTGGCGTCAGGCTGTGGACCCGGATTCCAAGCTGATAATGATTCTGGATTCCATGAGAGTGGACCTGGATTGGTGGTCATCTCTCAGCAACCTGTCGGTGGTTGCAGGGTTTCTGGACCCAAGCCCCACGGTGACGATCACGACGGACTCCTCCCTTCTGGGGTGGGGTGCGACGTTAGATCTTCTTCAGGCTTCAGACCTCTGGTCGCCTCAGGACAAGCTCCTGCACATAAATCATTTGGAGCTTCTGGCGATCTTCCTAGTGCTCAGGGCGTTCAGACCGCTCATTGCCAACAAGGTGGTCCGCATACGCACGGACAATGTGGTGTCAATGTATTACATCAACAAGCAAGGGGGAACGAAGCCTCCCCCCCTCGTGGAGCTGTCCATCCAGATATGGGAATGGGCCGTGCTTCATGGGGTCTGGCTGCTTCCAGTGCACATCCTGGGTCAGGTGAATGTCACAGCGGATGCCCTCAGCCGGCAGTCAGTGGTCAGCTACGAGTGGGAGTTGAAGGCAGAGGTCCTCTCATGGATTTTCTTGCGTTGGGGCACACCGGAGGTGGACCTCTTCGTTACGGCGGTAAACAAGAAGCTTCCTCAGTATGCTTCCAGAGGGGGGCTGAGAGCATCCTCCCTGGAGGATGCTCTCAAGATTCCATGGCACAACATGAGAGCTTACACCTTCCTGCCTCTGCCTCTAGTCCATCGAGCAATTTGGAAACTGAAGAACTTGGTGAACTGTTCCCTTCTGCTCATAGCCCCGTGGTGGCCGGCCAGGTTTTGGTTCTCAGAACTTCAACACCTGTCGGTGTATCCGCCGATCAGGTTACCAGTGTCCCCCAATCTTCTTCATCAAGGGGAGCAGCAGATGTGGCACCCCTCCCCACATTCGCTCAGCTTGGCGGCATGGTGCCTGAGTTCAAGTCTTTAGAGCATCTTCACTTGTCTACGGATAACATGCGTATTATACAGGCAGCCAGGAAACCCTCGACCAGATCCCAATACAGGAGTAAATGGCTCAGGTTCTGTCATTGGTGTTTGGAAAAGCAGTTGGATCCAAGGGCGGCTACAATTGACACAGTGCTGTCCTTCGTGTCCTCCCTAGCAGAGTCGGGTGTTCACGTTCTGTCATGCAGAACTTACCTTTCAGCGGTTTCCGCTTATCTTTCCACAGACCAATGCTCTTATTCTCTGAGTAACCCAGTGGTTAAGAAGCATTTTGCAGGCTTGAAACGCCTCTACCCTCCGGTTCGTAGTCCGCACCTGCCCTGGGACTTAAATGTAGTCCTGACGGGGTTGTGCCATAAACCCTTTGAACCAATGGCCACGGTTGACCTCAAGTACCTATCCTAGAAAGTATCCTTTCTGGTCGCCGTTACGTCAGCGAGGAAAGTGAGTGAGCTCCAGGCCTTGTCAGTGGAGCATCCTTTCTTGGTCTTTCACAAGGACAAGGTAGTCCTATGGACAAACCCGGCCTTTCTACCGAAGGTGGTAACTGAATTCCATATGAATCAGTCGATCGCCCTACCGTTTTTTTTTCCAAACCCTGCCTCAGATGCTGAAAGGGTTCTGCACTGTCTTGACATCAGAAGGGCTCTTAAGTTCTACCTTGACAGGACTTCCGAGCTTAGGAGTTCTTCTCAACTTTTGTGACTTTCAGCAACCCTCAGGGTAAGCAGGCATCTAAGGCGTCTATTTCTCGGTGGATCACCGCCTGCATCACGGAGTCTTTCACCGTCCAAGGGCTGAAACCTCCTAAGGGTATTCACGCGCACCTGGTGCGGGGCAAGGCATCCGCGGTTGCTCTTCAGAAATATGTCCCCTGGGAGTCCATCGCTAGGGCAGCTACTTTGGCCTCCCCATCGGCTTTTTGTAAGCATTATTGTCTTGACATGAGCTCAAGAGCTGATGCTCAGTTTGGTCAGGCTGTGCTGAAGAACCTTTTTCAGTAAGGGGTGTTTCCATCCACCTGTAGTTCCTGTTAGGAGTGCTTGGGAATCTCCCATAGGTATGGAGGAAAGGGGACGGGACGTAGGAGTATAACCAGGTTACTCACTGTAGTGACCACCTTACTCATAGTCCATAGTCCCCTTTCCTCCATACGCCCACCCACCGTCCCCTCTAATAAGGTTCCTCTGTTATTGCTAATAGGTCTCTGACCTGGCGATAGAAAAGGACTGATGGGCGATGCGCGGGGCAGAGCGTAGGTGGGCGGGGTTACAGCTGCGTGCCGGGCCCTGCGCGAGAAAGAGAGGAAGGTCAACATTTTGGGAAAAAAATGTGGATGCTTTTTACAAAAGTGCACCAGTCCCGTCCCACAGGCCGGAGAGATGTCCCATAAGTATGGAGAAAAGGGGACTATGGACTAGGAGTAAGGTGGTCACTACGGTGAGTAACCTGGTTATTCCTTTTTCTCTTTCCCTTTCCTTTTAGCCCTTCATTTTTATTGTATAACATTTTTAATTTGTGTGTGTAAGGTTTACTATGATAAACCAATTCACAATAATAATAATAATAATAATAATAATAATAATAATAATAATAATAATAATAATAATAATGATAATTAAAAAAAAAACATTATTTTAGTTAGGGCAAGATAGTGTCTCATGAGGATACTATAGGTCACAATTGTTTTTTTGACATCTGTATTATATTGAAGTAAAACATTTTTTTCAAGAAAAAGTTCTACAATACAAAATTCTTCCCAATAGAAATGTAAATATTTTTCATCATTCAGGAGAACTATGACTGAGAAGAGGTTTTATGTTTCAGATATATATGTTATCCTGGTTGCCCCATCTCAGAAAAAACAGGTCTGTCTCAAGGTGTGTTGATTGTTTTTCTAATAGTCAATCAGTAATCGATGTGCAATATAAAAATCCTGCTCTCTTTCACAAAATAATGCTTTCTTTTTATCCAGACAGAAGCTGTGGTACCTTTTCTACTGTCTACTATAGTGGCCAATAACTGTCAAAGGCCTCTCATTTTCACGAGCTTCATAACCTGGACTTGAAGGTTAGGGCTATAATAGTTTCTCCTGGCATGCTAGTATTCCAGAAGTATACTTCTGTTTTCTAAAGGTCCAAGTCCTTATCAGAAGCTTCATGTAATATCATTAGAAACCTAGAAGACAATACACAAATAAATTATACAAAACTCTTATTGTACCCAAGAAATACACAGGTTCTATAAAAATATACAATATTTGAAGCTGTAGTCCAGAATAGTAACATTGTTAAACGGATGAATCATTCCCCATTGGATATATCTGTGTGTCCTGCAGTGACAAGTCTGAATACCGATATGGCCCGATATTGCCCTTCAGCCTCTGAGGCCTATACAATGGATACATTTAGGATCCTAATGACACCTGTTATTAAAAAGGCTTAAAAGAAGGATGAACCCTGTATGAACCACTATATAAAAATGTGATATTATTCTCAATATATACAAGCACTCTTCAGGAAAAACAAGATTTTATGAAATGGGGGAAACTTCAATCACATCCAAGTTGTCATCAGTTAGAGTTTGCACACATCACCTGCACAGATGTTTTGAAGTGGTGTAACTTACGCCCAAGTCCTTGAATGCACACTTGTCTTTATGTTGACTGTCTAACTGCTTGGCACATGCTGTCTCTTTGATGGTGAACTGCAGCTGCCCAGGATGTGTTGGCGTATCCTTTGGAAAGATTGAAAGTGAAATATTGAGTAACTCATGCACAGAGAATAATGTGTATGACGTTTCCTTTAAATCTAACAATTATGAAAGGCCAGATTGTATGTTTGTCCAATGCCGCCATGCACAGTAGAGGCTTCCCAAATGCACAGAATGCTCTGCTAGAGGGAGCTGATGCCTTAGATTATACAGTGGTCCAATTTGCATAGCTTCACCTGTTGTCATCACGAGAGGGAGCTGTAGGCTTAGTTTATATAGCGGTCCTATTGTGTGAGTGAAAACCTGCACTTTGGCCCGTGTACACAGGTCTATACATTAGTTGTTTATATTACACTATGGTATCTCATTATACAGTGGGTTTCAAAATAAAACAAACCAGTTTCAGTTATGTTGCTTTGATGTTAGGCCATATTCAAAGAACAAAAAAGGCCCTAGGTTAGATAGTCTGCTTAACCTCAGGTAAGATTTTGTGTACTGCTTAAGACTGGGGATTTATTCTTACGCAACCAGTGCTACCAGTCATGATTTGTGGCTGTGAGGGAGTGAACAGGCATATTTAATTAGCTATGGGCACATACCTCTGGTAAATCACACTTTGGCTGGTTCAAAGGGGCCTTACAAAGTGCTTGTTAGAAGACAGTGGTAGATATGGAATAGGTCATACATTGAAAGTTACCCTGAGGGCATGGTTTCCGAGGTGTGCTTCATAACAAGGAATTTTATTAATTATAGAAGTCCCACTAAATCATTGCAGGCATCCCTATTTTATATTTATTTCAACAATGTTTAATTTTAGCCAAATGATAACATTTAAGAAGTTGTACTTTTAGTTATTGGATTAAGCATTGTGGTCAGTATCACCCTTCTTGAACAAAAAAAGAGATGAATGAAATACACATCAAAGATTCCCCTACAACCAGCCATGATGTAATGGCGGAAATACACATTATTGAGGCGATATGCCCCGAGACTGCAGGCAATTACCTTATGCGGTAATGGCCTGCGGATGAGGGGCATATTGCCATTAGTACCCCGGCCCATTAGGCTGGGGTACTCATTTCTTTTTCCTGGCTACGGGCCGTGTTACGTTTTACAGCCGAAAAATTAAAAATAAAAACGTTTCAAAAATGGTTACAATGGACTGAAAACATAGTCTGTTTTCTCTTTCCATGGTGGCCATAGTAAACAAAGAAAATGGCCGCCAGGGAAAGGGAGAAGGGACTATGTGTAGTACCTTCTCCCCTTCCATGGCGGACATTGAAGTAAATTGAAAAAAGTAAAAAATACAAATGTCCGCCATGGAAAGGCTTCCTTTCCATGGCGGCCAGTCATGGAAGAACTCCGGGCCGCATGGAGCTCCGAGCCTTCTAGGGCAGATAAGGTCCCGGCAAAGACCAATGAGCTTGCGTTTTACAAACTCATTCACCCTCGCCGGGTACTCATTAGAGTTATCATCGTAAGGCCTGTAGTGAAAAAACAATAAACACTATCAATGGATTCCCAATGCTTACCAGGAACTGCACACTTTGCTGCAGGTGATGTCTAGACACATGCATTCACAGGCTTTACAATACTATTCGTACTCGTGATTAGAATAATTTCTACGCATACCAACATTTTCCTGGTGTTCCTTCTACTGTGACCAACAATCAATATCTATCATCAGACCTTTCCAGTATTTTGAATGGTGAGCACTTATGGGATCTCCAGATGTTTTGGCCCACAATCGTCCCTAACCAGTGTAGCCAATGGTGAGGGACAGTTGGAGTTGCAGGCTCACACATCCGGAAAGCCACATGTTGCCTACGCTACCACAGTGTGCTTTCTTGTGAATAAATGTAAAGCAAGGACCTACCAGGCACTTAACACTTCTGAGAGAACATATAATCAAAAGGTCTAGGAGCCCCTCTATCGAGAACGAACACGACAAAATAACCTGTTGTCAGGGTAGGTTCCCCCTCACGAGGGTCTACAACCATGTTTAGCTCACTGTACCTTTAACAGGGGAAAAATATCCTTTTGCATATTGTTCTGGTCCCACCCACTTGGGCAGCAGTCCAGCACCAAAATGCTAGGCAATTATCCTCTTTACAAGAGCACCAATAACAACCCCAGACAAATGTTATGTTCTAATTGGGCCCCATCAGTGAAGTAAAGCTGAGCCTCTCTAAGCACATTGATCCAACTAATGAGATCAGACATGGCCAAATAACATGTTCACTAGGTAGGTTCCCACTCAGGAGGGTCTATAACCAAGTTGTAGCCCACTGTACCTTTCACAGAGGAGAAATATACTTTTGCATATCAATCTGATCCCACCCACATGGGCAGACCACCACAAAAATGCTAGGCAATTCTCCTCTGAACAACAGTACCAACAGCAACATCAGACACATGTTTTATCTGGTCGGGCCTCATCAGTGAGCTGAAGCTGTGCCTCTCTAAGCACCATGAGAAAGGGGTCCATGTCTGGATTACCCTGGGTAATTTAGGGAGAGAACATAGAACAGATTGGGTGGCTTGTAGGTGAGAGCACAGAAAAAAGTCAGATAATAAAATGTCTGTTTAATAGGGAAACCTTTGATTGCTAATCACAATGTCCCTTAGAAAGGTTGATTATATTGCAATATTCCACATTGAAATACATTATTACAAAGAGTTAAAAAAACAACTCACACGGGAGAAATGGGCACTATAGGGAAAAGGAGGCTCTGCATTTCAGCTGGGCAGAATTTTAGTAAACTCAGACTCTGACAGCAAGAGGTGTGAGACTCTGGTCTGAGACAAAAGACAAAAGGGGTTTTGAGTTTGTCATTGCATAATAACTGATGATCTAACAGAGTATAATGCTGCACCATGGTTCACTATGGATGGAGTTGCAATGAAGACTAATAGTTGCTAACCCTTAATCCCTAACACTCCTAATTTACTAATCGTATTCTCACACTACTGCTAAAGGCAGCTCAGTCCATAGCTCATTGGTGCAAAATATTGACGCAGATCGTTAGTAAATATTGGCTCATTTCATGAGAGTTGCAAACATAGGCCCTGTGATGTTGCTTGGAAAATATAGACACACGAAAGCTGCTTCTGCAAGAAGATGTGAGCAGAGAATTTTTTTTCCCATTTTGCTGCCCTAAATCTCTTTGGAATGGTGGCAGGCAAAGCATGTTTTACACCCAATATTTGCCACATCTTTGTCATCACTGCACTGGTGAAATGGCTCCCACTGTCTGATTCTATCCTTTGATTCTATCCTTTGAGGTCAACCGAAACTAGAGAAAATATGGTTGACTAACAAAGTGGCCGCCATATGCGCACTGCAATCCGGTGCTGGAATGCATTCCAGCCACTTGGACACTAAACAAGTAACTGTCAATAAATACCTGTTTCCCCATGCTGGCCTTTGCACAGGACCTACAAAGTCAATTTGCAAATCTGTCCACGGAAGTGTCAGACCTTTTTTCATTAATGGTGCCCTGTGTGTTGGGGAAGTAGGTTGAAGCTGTGCACGCACTAAGTATCCCCCTGTATATAGTGCTACATCTTGTGACATGTGTGGCCAACAGGCATATTCTTTTAAAATATCCAATCTTGTCTGGGAACCACTGTGTCCAGAGTTATGGCATCATGGGCATGATGTAGCATCAGTCCCCAAAATGACAAAGGTACTACCCATTGGATTTGGCCTGACACAGATTTCCACATCATCAGACCATCCTGCAATCAAATTCTTTTTGTTCTTTAGTAACACCCTCAGTTCTTATTTCCCTTTACAGTCCTCCTCGGTCAGAGGATGTTGTTATGCTTCAAGTAAATGATTATATAAGAGACCCAAAACGGGGTCTTCTTTTTGTGCCTTGACCAAGTCCTGATCAGGTGTATCAAAACTCCACTGCACTATGGCTGATCAACTGTTCTCTATGTTTTGGAGCAGGTTATCGCATCCACCTGGATTTCACCAAGCAGGTGCTCAATAGGAAACATATCCCCCATCACAGCCCCAATCTTGGCTAATGGATCTGCCTTGTCATTCCTTTCCTTGTCTTCCCCTGCTGTTTTCAGATGGCCCTGTATTTTCCTCCAATGAATGGTCATGTCATTTTCGGAAACATGTTTATCTATGACCTGAATCATTTTGCCATGTTTAAGTGTTTTTTTGTTATAAGTGATCATTCTCTCAATATCCACCTGGGTAAATATTCCACAACAAAAGTTCGGCATAAACAGAATCAGTGACTAAAACAATTTCTTTAAATGTATTTTCTACCGCTGTGGATATTGCTTTATAAATAGCAGCCAATTCTGCAAGTTGACTGCTTTTGGAACACACTCTCATGCTTACCCTTGGAATGCCATAACACTTGACCCAAACATGTGCTATTCCTTCCACTAAATTCCTTTTCAGAATCATTTCCCATGTGGTATGCACATCTATCTACATACACAGATGGAGGTCACTGCACATTTCTTCATTGAATGCCTTGTGTTGGGATTATTCAACATCAAATACATGTGTTTACAGCTCTGTGCTTTCAGTGCACAAACAGCTGCACAATCATGTAAGTCTGCTAGCCCTTGAGCAACTGGGTATTTTGTATTCTGTCCATACCTCACGTCCACTGGGGATCCCTGCAATGCCAATGTCCATGATGTTATTCTTGACTGGGCCAAATTCCCGGATCTGATCCTTTTACTCTATAGAAATTGTAAAGGCTGGTAACTTGTTTCAACAATCACCTGTTCCCCTTATGGGTCAGAAGGGTTGTAATGCCTAGACAGTGGTCAAAAGTGTTGTTTCACATTCACTACATTTGGGCTCGACTTGCGACAATGCCTTGCTGGCATATACAATGGTTTTGTTATTTACATTGTGTTTTTGGTACAGGACGACTGACATACATTGATCTGTGAAACCTATCTCTATAAACAAATCCTGGTCCTTTTTGGGTAAGCCAAATATGGTGCTTTCATCAAACAGTTCTTTAATTTGGCCACTGCCTCACTTTGTTCCTTTTACCATTCCCAGGTTACTCCCTGCTTCAGTAATTTAGTCAAAGGTTGTGTGACTTCAGCATAATCTTCAATGAATTTCCTGTTGTAACTTCTCATTCCTAACACGCTTTTTAAGCCTTTCAAATTATTGGGATCTTTTAGTTTCTGAGTAGCTTCCACCTTTTTCTTTTGTGGATTTAATCCATGCTCTGTTACTTCATGACCTAGGAAGTTGACCCTCTTTCAGCACCACTGCGCTTTCTGTAAAGATACCTTTAGCAACTGACCGAGCACATGTCTATTTTCATTGAAGTGACTTTTTAAGTCTTCATTGTTGATGAGCACACCATCCACATAAACCACAGTTCCTCTCTGAGCTGCATCTGGGAGCACTTTACGAATGAATATCCAAACTCACTTCCAGTATTCATATAGCCAAAGGGGATCCGGGTCCATGCATATTGCAATGGTTTAAAGGAGAAGGTAAATAGATTCTCTATGTGTTTGGGCAATGGCAGACACCAGTACCCATCTATAAGATCCAGAGTCGTAAATATATTTGACCCTTAAACTTGTGCAAGGCCCTGATCAATAAATGGGAGAGGACACCTTGAAACAGGTACCCTCTTATTTAGTTTGCTCACGTCTGCACACAAGCACCATTGGACATTGGGCTTTAGCACACCTAATATGGGAGTATATGAAGTACTGCCAATAGGCCTAATAATGCCTCTGGATTGCAGATTTTCAATTATTTCCACCAGGGACTCCAGGCAGGTCAGGGGTAAACTATATTGTCAAACACATACTGGTTCCCTACCGTACCCTTCAAGTAGTGTAGCAACATGTAAATCGGTTAGCCCACAGTCATAGGTATCTTTGGCAAAAACCTTTTTGAACTCGATGAATATTTTCCTCACATGGTCTTTTTCCTCTTCATTTGTGCAAGCATCTGCAGCTTGGATTTGTTCCTCTACCATTTTAGAAAGGTCTGGGAGGTCCTCCAAAAGAGGAACCTCTGTGTTTTCCTCTAATTGTGTGGCAGTGTCTCTTTGGAGAGCCGCCACCATCAGATATTTTGGAACATTGACCTCCATCTCAATTTGCTGTGTTTCACCTGCTGATTTTCTCTTTCAGATTCATCTACTTCAAAAAGGATACAATTATCTTGATAACAGTATATTGCTTCTTCTGGTTCATAAGGGTAAACAGACAGGATCCTGAAAATCCCCTTTTGGTTTAGAATCCAGTGACACGGCCAATTCACCCCACAAAGTTGCATAGCCTCCAAGGATTTCCCCAATCACTGTGTTATTTAAATCAACAGTGTAGTGGGATTTCTGTATTGCCATCCATAATGCTGTATTTTCTTTCAAATAAATGTTCCGGTATCCCTTGTTATTCAACAGTAGTTGAGCGGGGCCATCCCCAATCTCTACCAATGGTGGATATCCACATTCTAGTCCTTGCTGTTTCATGGATTCATTGAGGCGCACAAAAGCATCAGGCCCTTCCATCTGTTGTCCCTTACTGTATTTTAATGTTATTACGAACTGTCTGGTGAACACAGGAATAGTGATGTCCTTCTTTACCTCAAGCTCAATTGCGTATGGCATCATTTGGGCACAATGACAAGCTTGTCTTTTATTTTCAAATTCAGGTCCCGCTCCACCCAGCCTAGACTAAACCTTTTGGTTCAAGAAATGTAACACCATACACATTCTGTGCATGATGTCATTTGCCAAGTAAAACTTATTATTGGTCCCACTTACAGTCCAAACATTGTGGTAAATGCTTTTGGAACCAATTGTGATTTTCAACATGCAACTTCCCACAATTCTTTTCCCAAATTCAGGGTCATCCAGCCCAAAGATGTGTTGATTTTCTATTTTAAAACTTGGTATTTCCTCTCTCTCAAGTATTTGTTTTATACACAATTTCATTAATAAAACTTGTTTCTTGCTCTAAACACTGGCTCAATCATGTATTGATGCCCATTAACATGCACCAGAATCTAGGTCTGCCCTTCTTCCATGTTTATCTCTGCAATTGTTGAAATAAATGTTTCCTAATCTGACTCTGCAGCAACGTTCGGTTTAAAATTTTCCTCATTTAGATAAAAACGCAATGTGTTCTCATCAATCTGTGTCTGCCAATTTATTTTGGGGTCCAGAAAAAATTTCTGCAGATTGCTTTTCCTTTTTCCCCTTGTATTTCACTCTGACACATGAGAATGACAGTGACATAGGTACACAGCCATTTTGAAGATACACTTCCACTGAACTTTCTGCACTGTTGCTCTGGTTCATTACCTTTTTAGGTGTTGGAGTAAATGGGGTATTGTGGTCTTTAGCCAAAAAACCTCTGTCAATTAGAGGTCACAGCCTCCTAAGGCAATTTGTTCCTATAAGGACCACTTCCTGTCTCATTCTTTGTCTCCCTATCTTGATGTCAACTTCAGTGAAACCCACCACTGGTATTTCTTCCCCATAAGCACAGGGCCTTCACTCTGCCTAAATATCAGCATGTCCTGTGGGGATTTTTCCTCATTTATGCTTTGCATTAGTTTCTTTGACATTATCGTTGCTTGAGCGCCTGTGTCAATCATTGCAAATGTGAAACACCTCTCTTCAATAGTGATATGTGCATAATATCTATCCTCACATTCTTCAAGTACACATATGAAGTGTGAATTGTTACTGATTTCAGGGCTTACTTACCTTAGGCCTGCCTGACTTCTTGCTAGGCAAAGGGGAATATGAAATGACACCTTAGCCCCTTTTTTGCCCATCCTCTTTGTATCCCTATGCTTACCTTGTTGGACCTCGGAACCCCTTTGCAGCACAGCCACTGACTGCCCCCCTGTCTCGGGACTACCAGTGTTCACCCTCCTTTCCTCTACTGCTTTTTCCTCATTGCCTGGGTCCTTTCCAGTTACCTCCATTCTGGAACCTAGTGAATGTATATTTTCATTAGTGTTGTGCGGCATACATTTTGTATGGTACATGTCATTTTCACCTCCTGAAAAATCTGTGGCTCAAAAGATTGTACAAGTGACTTACCTGCGCCTGTCTCTGGGGGTATTTCCATTCCTGTGAAAGCATGAATAGTGTTTTGATTATCAGATAAAGATAGGTCACGTGCTACTTTCTCTACAATTATCATGGCTCAGATATCCAATGTACCATTAACCCTGCAATGATCCACCTTGTCACAAACCATCATCTCTTTGACAGCATGTGTTTCATCATTATCATATTGCACATTCTTTTTAAATTGCCATCTATCGCTTTGCTCTACAGGTTTTTCACGTTCATTTCTTTTTCCTGTTCCTCATTTTCGTGCACCCGAATGGTTTGGTTCAAATCTAAGTTAAACCACACTCCCTTTGTGTGTGTGTTACTGTTCCCTGTCTCACTTTCATTTGTTCGTTTTCTAATAAAAGGTAATTCATGGTAATTTCTGTGTTCCCAATGTAGCAAAATGACTAACTAGTCACATGTTGTCACTGCGCGCAAGATCACTCCTGTGACATTCTGCACATTCATTTGGCTGTTGTTTTTGTGCTGCACACAATTTCCCTATTTGCTCAGACAATGTAATCTGGGCCTCTAATCATTGGAACCTGTCCATGTCCCTAAACTCATCCCTCTGTGTTCTAGGTCAGTAATGGTTAAATTCACTGTGATTAGGCCTGTTCTGGTACCTTTTAGGAGATTGATTTCTGTTTGTGTTTCCCCTGAATTCCCATGAGACAGGAGGTGGTGATCGTGGGGTGACCATCCTTTGACCATGGTGAACCTGTGGTGGGGACTGAGTATATTTGCGAGGTGCATAGTTCACATTTTGTCTTTCATTTAGGTGTAGGTGTAGTTGCTCCCTGTGCTTATTTCCATTTTCAATGAACCTACCCACATACCTTGGGCTTTCCTGATGGCCATATACCGTAGTGGTAGGGTCAAATCTACTACGGCCTCCAATATCTGATTTGAACCATTGTACATCTGATTCTGGGTGTTATTTAGCCCTGGCATTTCACAGCAAAATCCCACCTTGGGAGCTTAACCAAGATACTGAGGACTAATGTATGAGCTTCTGTCACTGGCATTTATATATTGGAATACAGTGGTTTGGGGTGGTGTTCTCTTTGGAGCCCCACCCCTTTGGTTGTATGGTGTGTCATTCTTTGCCTGAGTTTGGGCTGTTTCTAGTGGCAACTTTACAGACTTTACCTCTAGAACTGCTGGTGTGGATTCTTTAGCTTTTGGCTTAGATTCTCTACTCTTAGCGGTCTCTTTTTTCTCATTAGATGTTCCCTTATAGATTTTAGTTAACTGTTCATTTATCCATTCTAGTGGTTTTTTCCCTGTCAAATTGACAGATTAGCTGAGACACAATATCTCTCTGAAGCCCATAGAAGTAAGCAGTCTTCAATTCTACTGAATGAGGGTTAAAGGTCACATCAAAGCGTGAAAATGGCATTCATAAATTTTGAAAACATTGTCGAGGCAAATCATTTGACTGGACTGTCATGGCATAAGTAGCCTTTTTTATCCTGTTGAATAGTATGATAGGATAAGCATTGACATCTAATCTATTTCTCAAAATCCTCCCAAGACATGTTTTGTTGCTCATTTAAGCCTCAAATACCACGGGCAGAGGCTAATGTAAGTTGAAAATAGCAGCCATATTGGACACTAGGTATTTGAAGCATCTTAAAAATATCAGATACAACCTTGAGATGATCTTCAATACAACCGTCTTCCCCTTTTTTTTAATAGTTCGATCAAGGCCTTGATAGATTTCAATATCGTTAATGCACTGAATGGTGCAGCATGGGATGTGTCATCCCTCCCTGTTCTCTTGTGGGTGAGTAGTTGTGGTGGTTCAGCCTCGAACACTGGACCACAGCCATACCTGCTTCCATCTGTATCAACCGTTCCCGTCCTGTATCTAAACTAAACTGTAACTCAGCAATGAAATCAGAATATGTTCCCCACAGCTTTAGAAGCTTATGTAACAAAAAACACAACTTGGCACATAACCAAATAATACTTTCAATGTCTTGTTTGCATTCATTTGCTTGAAATACTCTAAGAAGATACGTTTTTCAAAATACTTCCCTCTTCAAAAATATTTTCGGGTCATCTTTTTATACTACATTGCTAATCCTGTGTCATCAAGTGAACAGATTTTCAGATGAACGCGTGGGAAAATCAAAAGTTTTGTCTCTAAGTAACTAGATAAATCAGAAAACCTTGTTTCTATTTGTGACATCTCAGAACCCAATACCAATAACACAATTAAAAAAAACTCAGCTTGTATACTGTACAATCATTGCCAATTCCCTCGCAATGCACTTCAGGATAGGGCATGAGCACACAACATGACTATGCTAAGCCACGCCCAGTGATTGCTTTACCACTTCCTGACCAATGCACCATAAATATGTTGGGGTATTTTGGGGACCCCAGAGACACAGGACCACCTGGGGTTATGAGCGGCAACCTAAAATCTAGAACTGGTGTGCACTAGAACCCAATTTTTCTACTTTAGTGGTATTTCAATGGTGGTATAATTTTTTGGTAGTTTGGTGTAGAAACTCAGCATAGATTTACCAGGTCACCTGGAAAATGTAACATGGGTAATAAGCTCTTTATGATTTGCACCAGTTCACAGTGTTTTGGTGAATCTTACTTTATACTGCTGGCGGTAGTAAAAATACCTTCTTAGCTTTGTACCTGTCTATGCGTTATCATGAGTGATTATGTCACCAATAAACAGCCATGACCATTCTTTTTATTTCATAAGATGCTTTATAGATCTTCTGCATGGCCAGAACAAAACACACATAGTAAAATATGACATCCCATCATTGCACATTGAGCATTGTAGGCGAGTTAAAAGCAAAGAAATGTACACTCATATACTGACACAGGCCGGTTTCCTAAACTGTCAAAAAATTCTGCAATTTAGAACTGGTGCGCACTAGGACCCAATTTTTCTATTTTAGTGCTATTTCAATGGTGGTATTATTTTTTAGTAGTTTGGTGTAGAAACTCAGCATAGATTTACCAGGTCACCTGGAAAATGTAACATGGGTAATAAGCTCTTTATGATTTGCACCAGTTCACAGTGTTTTGGTGAATCTTACTTTATACTGCTGGCGGTAGTAAAAATACCTTCTTAGCTTTGTACCTGTCTATGCGTTATCATGAGTGATTATGTCACCAATAAACAGCCATGACCATTCTTTTTATTTCATAAGATGCTTTATAGATCTTCTGCATGGCCAGAACAAAACACACATAGTAAAATACGACATCCCATCATTGCACATTGAGCATTGTAGGCGAGTTAAAAGCAAAGAAATGTACACTCATATACTGACACAGGCCGGTTTCCTAAACTGTCAAAAAATTCTGCAATTTAGAACTGGTGCGCACTAGGACCCAATTTTTCTATTTTAGTGCTATTTCAATGGTGGTATTATTTTTTAGTAGTTTGGTGTAGAAACTCAGTATAGATTTATCAGGTCACCTGTAAACTGTAATATGGGTAATAAGCTCTTTATGATTTGCACCAGTTCACAGTGTTTGATGAATCTTACTTTATACTGCTGGTGGTAGTAAAAATACCTCCTTAGCTTTGTACCTGTCTATGCGTTATCATACGCGATTATGTCAACAATAACTAGCCATGCTCATTGTTTTTATTTCATAAGATGCTTTATAGATCTTCTGCATGGCCAGAACAAAACACACATAGTAAAATACGACATGCCATCATTGTACATTGAGCATTGTAGGTGAGTTAAAAGCAAAGAAATGTGCACTCCTTTACTGACACATGTCGGTTTCCTAAACTGTCAAAAAAATGATGCAATTTAGAACTCTTTTTATTTCTCACACACCAGGTGAAAATGTCTCTCCGTCTGCCTAGTGGCAATACTGCTGCTCTCCCCCCCTGTTCTAATCTTGGCAGAATAAACACGTTTTATATCTGAACCTCGAGATAGCTACTCCTCTTGGCAGCTTATTTCTTTTTGCAGAAAGATAGTCTAGCAATGGAAAATGTGGTATATGAAACAGCTTCCCATATGCCTATTTTACTCCTTTTGAATGATCAGTGTAATTTTTTGGCAGTTGCACACACACGTCCCTCACTTAGAACTGGACACTCTCCTAAAAAATGCTTGGTTCAGTGTGAGCTCAGACTCAGCGAGCTGTGATTCCCTCTCAGCTCGGCTGTTGAGAATCTCTCCCACCACAGGTTGCCTGGACAGTGCCCTCGCACAGAAAATCTTTCTTATTTGCTTTTCTCTCCTTCTAGGCCGGAAAAGCTCAGCAAGCTATTCCAAGAGACAGACAGCCAGCCACAGTCAGCAAATCCAGCCGTTCCTCCTAAACAGCCCCCTGACTCTCTATGCACTTCCCTTTTTAAGGCCTCTCCCTGTGATCTGCTCCTTGATGTATGTTTTTCAACAGAAAGTGTAAGAATTGACTGCCCCTCACTGTGATGTCACATGCCACTCAGACGCCAGCTATGAATAGTCAAACCTCTGGAAACTTCTGGAAAACACATGTTTTGCCTGCCACCTTTCCACAGGATTCAGAGCAGAAAAACGGATGCCAAAAGCTAAATTTCTCAGTGCTGGTTTCTTGGAGCAGAACGTGAACAATGGCACTGCTTTGAGCAACGTGCCTTTTCACCTTCCTCCGCTCACATCGTCATGCAGAAGCAGCTTTTGTGTGTTTATTTATTTTCCAAGCAACATCGCAGGGCCTGTGTTTGCAACTCTCATAAAATGAGCCAATTTTTACTAACTATCTGCACCAATACGTTGCACCAATGAGCTATGGACTGAGATGCCTTTATCATTAGTGTGGTGATAAGATTAGTAAATTAGGCGTGTTAAGGATTAAGGGTTAGTAACTATTTGTCTTCATTGCAACTCAGTCCATAGTGAACTATGGTTCAGCATTATGCTATGTTAGATCATCAGTTATTATGCAATGCCGAATTCGTAATTCCCTTTTGCCTTTTGTCTCACACCAGAGTCTCACACATCTTGCTTTCAGAGTCTGAGTTTACTAAAATTCTGTCCCAGCTGAAATTCAGAGCCCCATTTTCCCTACAGCATCCTTGATTATTTCCCAGCATGACCATTACTTGAACAGGTTGAGAAAGAATAGTTTCAGATCGTGGGACTATCAGGCTTTTATGAGCTGTTCTACAACACCTCAGTGACTCAAGAAAGGCCACCTAGCACCTGAATCAAAGTGGGATGGTCAGGTCTGTTACACAAGTCAGGAGCAGTAGGTCTGGACAGAGCAGGGAAATTATGAGAAATTGAGCAGAAGCTCCTGATGTCAGACTACAGGAATGTGGTGGAACCTGGAAATTATACTCATAGAACAAAAAGTGCAGACATGAGGCAATACAAAGGGAGAAGAAGGTTTCAAGTCGGCAGGTATGTTGAGGAAACACATGCCAGCTCAGAAGCACATGTTCCATTGACATTTTCCAGGTGCAGCAGGTGATTGCAAATGCCACATGATTTGAAGACGTAACAAACATGCAAGTCTTGGCTCACAAAAAAGGTAAAACCAGCATACATGCAATTTGGAAAATTAGCACATGGAAATCCTTATCGACCTTGTCTCAGCCAATCAGAATGTTCAGAGTGAATTCAATAACTACTGTTACTGACTGCATTTTGAATATTATGAAGATGGATGGGGAAGCCTACCTTCCCCTCCTACGAAATTCATAACACAGAAGAAGGCCAGGAAACACTGCAATCGCCCATTCTATTTTGGACGGATTCCTTATGGACCCATGATTGATAAGTACGTTGAGAGGCATCCCTCAGCCAGCCACACCGACCTAGGGACATAGAGATCTATCCCTGTGTGGATGAAGAGCCACAGCCCATGAACAAAGACACCTGCATTGACAGTCTTGACTAAAGCACCAAGAAGCCATGTTGCTAACATCGTTAGAGACACCACGACATAGCAGCGTTAGACATGAAGCACACATGCCATTTGCACTTCAGGTCACACACACACACTCGAATACATGAAAAAAATGAGCGTACACTTCTATAGTGAGAGGACAGACAAATATACATAGTGTTATTGCTTTTATTATTTTGCCACTAGCCAAACACAGCTATGCAGAAACTGCAAGGAGCGAGAGATCCTGAGCAAGGATTGCAGATGCTTATATGCAAATAACCTTATGGAACTGCAGGAGAACTTATAGGGCCTGACAGAATCAAGTGTGACTAACCTATGGAGGATGTAGTATAACATGGACACTGTAGAAACCGCATTATAATGGTTTAGGAAAATTACAGCAGGCCACAGGCCTCTCAGCAAGGGCCAAGCTGAGCTGAATTCAGGCTGGGCAAAGATCAAGATGTGTGAGACAGGACCTGCTGCCAAGGCCAAGAGATACGAATGACATTCCAAAGCAGAGAGGGGAATGGCAAAGCAACATCCAGGTATGATTATATTTAACTAAACACTTCCTCTCTAGGAGGATCTTTTTTCCCCACTAACAGCGAATTTACCACACCAAAGAGGAAGCTAAAGTATATGAAAAGCTTTCACTTTCTAATAGAGAAACATTTTCTTTTTACGTTAAACCTAATGCAAGTTCATGTTAAAACATTTCCAGTTCAACCAAGTTTGCAATTAAAATGCTTAACTCATAAAGACACCCTTGTTTTAATAGTAAACATTGTCTACTTGAGCAGTTGTTTTAGTATTTGTACCATTGTGACAGAAAAAACTGCGGGAGTTCCAATGATCAGAGCTTATACCCAAGGCTCAGTCGTAACACCAGGGACAAGTCTCTAAGACCAGTCTCTAAATGCGGACCGGAATTCGGGCCTGTACAGCTCTGCAGTATCTTGCTTTCATGAAAAACGTGTTGCTCCTGAGCTATACTCCAAGACCAATATATCTTTCTCCTATGCTTATTCCAAAACATCAAAGCCATTCTGAAGGCTGTAGGCCATCAAAAACAGTTTCTATGAAGCAGATTGCAAAGTTGGAGAACACCTAAGCAGTTATCATGGTAGATGTTAAAAGCCAGAGATCCATGCATGGACACCAAAAAAAAGACAGTCGGAAAACCCCTCACCGCTTCTTACCCTGCCCAATCCAGGCTGGCAAATAGTAGTAACTACTCATGTATATGCTAATAGCAGACCTCAAGGCTTTTAAGGATAATATCTATCAAATTAAAGCAGATATGGCAGTAGTAACAAGGGCCATCACCCATAGATCCATTATGGTGACTGCTGTTAAAATGAAAGTTAAAGGCAGTAAAGGAGCAACAGACACCAGACACCTTGGCTTGGAACCTACACCAGTAATTAATAAAGTGATTACCAAGTTAGAATATAGAAATGGACAGTACAACCTCTGGAGTTGTAGTTTAAGAGAGGAAGTGGAGAGTGATGACTGTTGCACTTTCCTAAAAAGGGTCTTCCTTGACTGCTAAAAGATTTAGTTCACATGAAAATTCTTGGTGGAAAATACTTCCAAACTGAAACCAGGACAAATCAGACTCAGACAACTCCTCCTCAAAGTAGTTTTAAGGTCTGTAAATTGGTTGCCGGTAGAAATAAAATCATTGCATTCTAGTACTTTGTTAAGGAGACAGTAAAGCTGAGAAATCTCTGTCAGGAGCCCTGAATTAAACGCCAGGGCTACAAATACAGTCGTTTTGAAACCACTAAAATGAGGATCTTGCTCAATGATGTTGCTAAATCCTTCTCTGACACCAATCCCTTGCTGTTTACCTAGGAAAGAAACCACCTGATTGAAATGTCACTAACACCTTGAAATTCAAAGCCAGCTGGATCACATGATGCATTTAGCTTGCTGCTTTCATAATTAGTTGTTTAAGTACAGTGTCGACTTTGCTCTTCACCTTTGATGTGGTGTGTCTTGATTGCATCAGAGACATTTCTTCGTCTGCAAGTGGAGAATGACAGATCAATTTTGTTAGTATCACACAAGGTCTGTCTCATCTTCATTAACCCACCACACACCCCATCGGTTTTCCCACCTTTGTGGGTTAATTTAATACAAACACTATTGATGACATGGTGTTATGCATAGTTGAATAAGGTGGTGCCTAGGCAAATGTTGAAGTAAGCCTCACTTACTGAGAACGCTTTACACTATCCTTATAAAGGCAGGATCATTTCAGGTTCATCAAATAACCTTGTTTTGCTGCAGGAGTCCTACATTCCTAATAAATAACTCCAGTGTACATCCAAGCCATGGTATGATACAGCCCTTTCCTCACCAGCAAATGACAAAAAACACAAGGTCATAATTTGAATTCCAAAGAATATTAGTGCAGTACTAAAAGGCCAAGGGACAGGCACATGTGATAGGTGATTGTGTGATAAACTTATGTGAGGCATTACATATCTTATTATATTGAACCTGTGTGGTCCTAGTGCAGTTAAACCCATTTCTGGAGCTGTCTGTCGGTGTAGACTATGGCTATCAGTGTCACTACGTCTGGGAGGCAACTGTAGCTTGCTACTGGGCCATCTCTTGGATAGAGACTCCACATTTAAATAGTGGGTGCAAAGTGGCTTGATACCCCTAAACACCATATATAGGCTGAGCCAAGGAACTTACAGTATTACAAGACGAGACATGAATATGAATGTTATCACCTTGAAAGCCCTGAAAACCTGACCAAGGACAATTTTGAGGACTTTTTCATCATTAACAAGTTGGAAGAAACTAAAGCTGTGATCATTTGGGATACTTTTAAAGTAGCGCTATATGTATTTGCCATTTCAGTTATGACCCACAAATACAGACAGTGTAACATACACAATGACTGAATCAAAGAAAGAGATGAGAAGGCTAGAATGGCTTCACATTTCATCAATATGGATCTCGGCCATTCTGGACATTCTACAGGAAATATATGAGTACAATAGATTGGACAGCCGAATAGCAGAATATGCTGTTAGAAATATCAGAACTAATCATTTGTTAAATTCCAATAACATGGCTAGATTATTAGAAAACTACCTAAAGTCCAATGCAGGAAACAACTAAAGTCACAGCAGTAACTAGGATAGAGAGCTCATCATTGCATCAGAAGGCATATCTGGAAAATGGCAGTAATTTTCAACAGCACTAGCCCTGCTCATGCACTAATACTTTCTTGAAGATTTTAAATATTCTAAAGTTATATCCAGAGTCCACTGTCATATAAGATGCCCTATTTTGTTAGAAAAGAGGACAATGTCATCCACTCAATAAAATCTGTGGACGGTCTGGGTTCCTGATGGAACTCTACACATATTTTTATGTCTTTTTAAGTCATTGGTGCTGCTCAAATATAATTTTTGAATATTTAATTTTGAGTGGCAAATTGAAGGTTTCCTATAGAGAATCAGTGATAGTGGTAATATCAATGCCTGGGAAAGATTTGGCTGTCACAGCTAATTACCAGCTGTCAACAATGTTGTTTCCAAAATGTACAAAATCCTGCAAGATGGAACATATTTGAAAACAGTGAATAGGTCATGAAGCTGGAAATTAAATGCAGGTGCTGATCCAAATTCGCTGTCTCACAAGAAGACATGTCTCTCATCCACAGTAAGGGTCCTAGATGCTGTCCGCGAGTCCACATCGTTATGTGGGTGTGGCCTAACGTAGGCTCACGTGCGCAGAAGTCAAAAGGGACATGACGTTTGGTTAGGGAGGGGCCAGGGGAGTTAGAGGCAGTTGCCGCCTTGTACCAATAAAGAAAGGTTGTACCGTGGTTCGGCTCTGTGTGGTGCTTAAGCGCGGCCTGCACGCGGCCAACATACGATTGCACAATGGCGACGAGGGGTGCCCGTGCCTAGCACGGAGGTCTGCCGTCGGGCAGTGCAGCGCGTCGGCGCGCCTCCCACACGCATCGGAGCCCAGCGGAGGCCGGGTCCATCGCCGCGCAAGCGGAAGACATGCGCATGCAAGCGTATTAACACGCAACTCAGCCACAGCCTGCGAGCGGGACCACGATGCTTGCCAGTTCGTCAGCGCAACAGCCGGCAAAGGTATGGGGGACCCTGCAACGGCACCACCTGCCCGCAAAAATAAGCAGAGGCAGATCCATGCAGCGGCGACACACCCAGCTGCTGCTGCACACGTGCTGCCCCCCCTGCTGGATCAAGGCAAATAGCCATACTCACCCAGAAAGACCCCATGGACCCATCCAACAT
The DNA here is from genome assembly GCF_040938575.1 of Ambystoma mexicanum. Taxonomy (NCBI): domain Eukaryota; kingdom Metazoa; phylum Chordata; class Amphibia; order Caudata; family Ambystomatidae; genus Ambystoma; species Ambystoma mexicanum. The sequence goes on along the minus strand of NC_090924.1, from coordinate 188,287,505 downwards.
CTACATCGTGGCCTATGCCAGCAGGAGCCTCACCGCCACAGAACAAGCATACTCCCAAGTGGAGAAAGAGAGCTTGGCGGTAGTGTGGGCGTGTGAATACTTCCCCCTGTTCTTGTTTGGCAAGCAATTCACAATAGTCACAGATCACAAAGCGCTACTGACTATCTACAGTGATCCAAGAGCATGCATGCCCCCGAGGATAGCCAGGTGGGGTCTACGTCTACAGGATTACAAGTTCACAGTGGTACATCGACCGGGGAAGGACGAAAATCCCGCAGATTACCTGTCCCGACACCCCACGGGACCAGCAGACTCACAGCCTTCCATAGCAGATGCCTACATAAACTATATAATACATCACCTACAGCCACTGCCGGTGGGGTGGCCGGAATTGATCACACACTCTGAACAGGACCCAGCCCTTTGAATCGTGAGGCACTGCCTACAATCCAACAGGAAAGCACTCATGAGACAACAGGCCAAGGACGAAGCCGAAACAGTACGGGAAGACATCAAATGGCTTGATCAAATACGCGATGAACTAACAGTGGTCGAGGATCATGTAGTACTCAAAGGATGCAAAGTAGTGATCCCGAAGGAACTCCGGGAAAGGACAGTGCACCTGGCCCACAAAGGCCACAGAGGAGTGGTAGCTACCATGCGCCTCCTCCGTCAAAAAGTCTGGTTCCGCCAACTGGACAACCTGGTAAACAACGTTGTGGGGGAATGTCACATCTGCGCACAGGTAGCGCCACCCCCACACCCCAACCCACTACAAATGTCACCATTGCCCAAGCAGGTGTGGGAGGAGCTAGCAGTGGACCTATTTGGACCCCTCCGAGATGGAACCCATGTAGTGGTCCTCATGGACGAAGACTCACGCTTCCCATATGCACAGATAGTGGAAAGCAGCGCAACGGCCAGTGTCATACCAGCTCTAGACAGAATGCTGTCGGCATATGGGATCGCCAAAATCATAAAAACGGACAACGGCCCCACATTCGCAAGTCATGACTTTCACAACTTTGCCAAATACATGGGGTTCCAACACCGCATGATCACACCACGATGGCCACAGGCAAACGGCATGGTCGAAAGATTCATGGCCAGCATCAAAAGAACTCTCCAGATAGCCAGCATCCAGAACAAATCTTTCGAGCAAGCCCTCAACCAATTGCTGAGGGAATACCGGCACACAACCCACAGCATGACGGGGATATGCCCTGCGGACCTCATGTTTCGAAGGCCAATCATAACGAGATTACCAGAAAATCCGAGGACACTAGCACTGACAACGCTTGAACAGGAAGCCAAAGAGAACGATGAGAGAGCCAAGGCCAAAATGAAAGAGGTTGCAGAACGCAAAAGAAGAGCCCAGCAAACGCCTGTGCAGCTGGGAGATGAAGTGTGGCTTCGACAACCGAAAACGAGAAAAGAAGATGCTACCTTTGCATCTACCCCATTCATCGTGACACACAAAAAAGGCAGCATGGTCACTGCACTACGAAGTGACTGCTCGTCAGTGACACGAAATGTGTCATACTTCAAACGGGTGGCACCCAACACAGGAAGGACAAGGGAACTGAACAATGAGCCGGAGGAAGAAAGAATGCAAGACGAACCATATCAAGGAGATGGAGAAGAGTCTGAAGAGGAACGGGACTGGTCCAAAATCTTTGTTTTTTACAATTTTTTGGTGAACTGTGATGAACCTAGAAAAAACATCACTAAAACCGTGGTATGGGCCTCTGATCTGCTCAGGTGTGCAGAAGGACACAGAAACTCATTGGAGTCTGTGGAGCTCCAGAGAAGAGCAATGCAGACAGCTGAAGCTACGTGGGAGCTGTCAACGGTATGGTCTGAACGCGGAAGGCCCACCGCAGCAACCAGAAGCAAAGCAGAGACCTCAAAGGCGACCAATGAACTGGCTTGAAATAAAAAGTAATCCTGGGTACTCCAAGAACATTTTGAAGTATCAGATAACTTTGAATACCAAACCAAACCAGAAGCGTAAAGAGGCAACTTGGGTGCAAATCTCCTTCTATGAGATATCAACTTGGGGGAAATCTGTAACCCTCATTGCCAAGACAGGCAGTCATTGTCCAACTCCCCACACAAGGGACACTGGTGTGGACAACACTGGAACAAACATTGCCACTAACAGAAAAGACCAAGACTAGTTGTAGGAGTTTTTCTTCCTGGCATGCGAGTAAACCAGGAAAGGTATCAGTTGTAGGTAGTCCTAGTAGGTGAGTATACAATGAAAGAAACAGTTGTTTTGAAGTGTGGTTGTGGCAGAACATTGTTGTGGAAAGAAACAAATACTTTGAAAAAATGTTGCATAACAAAAGACATTCGCTGTGCTGTCCTGACAAAGGTATTTCATTGGAAGAATATTGTGGTATCCTTTTATCTGCTTTATATCCTGGGAAGAACACGTTGTGGAGGAAACAGTTGTTTTGATTTTGACCAAGTGTTTTGTGAAAGAGAAATGTACTTTGCCAAGCGGAAGGATAATGTCATGATTCCTGCCCCCAGCCCTCCGAGATGTCAGGCTGGAGCCAGGCCATGATCACCTACATGGCCCCTAAGGGCCTCTCCAACCTTCCAAAGACCCACTTGGAGTCAGACTTGGCGCCTGTGGCGCAAAACTCACACACTTCCCTAACATGGCATTGAACATTGGACTTGTAGTGCATAGGTGGGGGCAAGATGGTTGCCCCCACATATTTTGCTTCCTAGAACTGCATATGCAGTCTAGCCTTTTGGGTGTGGTTCAACCCAGGGATACCTGGGATACCCAGAGACTATTTAAGCCACGTCCAGGCCGAAAAACACGCTTTGCGTTTCTCTGCACCTGCAGCATGACACTCACCGTGCTTGGATCGGTCTCCAGAAGGCCTACTCCTTTCTTCCGCGCCCAGCTTCCCTGCAAGAACAAGAACAAGAACACCATTAATAATAGCCTTACCTTGCAGAGCATCCAGCTTCCATCCATCGCTCCTCCAGTCCTGTGGGCAACTACGGCAGTGTCATCCTCATCTCGGCACGCCGCGTCCTAAGAAAAGGGAAAAGAACAGAGAAGAAGACATTAGTAAGCATACTGCATATCTTCGCTTACTTGAAAACTGTACGAGATTCAAACGCTTACCTAAATCCAAGCCCCTTGGGGTAACTTTAACTGCAGAGCATCTCATCAATCTGCAAGAGGGAAAGGACATACCAGGTTAGCGTGGAAAGCATTCGGAAGCGCCGCACATCGCGCTCCCTCACCGCGCTTCTTCATCTTACCTGGCATCCACGCTGAAACATTGCAGCACCTAAAAGGACACAGAAACAAACTCTGATAAATACAAGTATGAAGGGGCTGCACCGTGCATCGTGCCCTCACTCACCGTTAGTGCTACTCACCTCAGCAGCACGCCGCCATCTCCGAACCCCGTCCATCACCTAAGGAAGGAAAGACATATTATAGAATGAACGTGAGTTACAGAACTGTTCATAATACTCATTGTACTTACGGGTCGGGCTGAAGTTACAGCAAGCCCAGTCCGTCGAGCTCACGCCAGTGAAGCAACTAGGCAGCAACGAGCTTGCATCAATCAATGCACCCCTGCACTGAAAGCAGGACAGAGAGCGCGCTACACAAGAAAACAAGGTGAGGAGTGGACCAAGGGGAAGGTTTGGACCCCAGGAAAGAGGGGGGGGTCAAGCACGCAGAGACAATAGAGAGTAAAACTCTGACAATCCTGTGTTTCAAGCTCAGTCTCCAGTCAAGTAAACTCCAGGGAAGGGTTTGAGGTTGTAGGAGGTCCGAACAGGCTGAGTGGTGTCCTCGTGGATACCAGGTGAGCGTTACAGATAATTTGAATGGAAAAGACATTTTGTGTTGAACTTAATATAACTTTGTTGCATCCAAATCTTTGCAAAGGACTTCCTGAACTGATTCAGGGTAGGAGAACCAAACTCTGGTCACAAGGAGTACTTTGGGTGAAATGATACGTTTGAACTTTTGCACTGTTTTATTGAACTGAAATCAGATATATTTACCTTCTACACTTTAGTTATATGTATTAGTGTGAGGGTCATATACATTTGGACACCAGGTCATCCTTCTTTAGGTTTAGTTTTCTAGGTAGGGACATTCTCATTAGGATAGGGACAGATAGGCATTTATCTCACCTCTTTTTAATTTTATTAAAATGGCAAACATTGAGAAAACTATACCTTTGTGTCTGTCTAGCATGCCTAGCCTCTCACAGAACCGTGGCCCAAATGTTAATCTTCAAAAGTATTGATTTCCTAATTGGTGATACCGTGATCTGACAGAAGTGTCTATCTAAATCAAGTCTTTTTGTGAAGAAATAAGCTATGCAATCCCTGCCACAGAGACACAATTATCCCTAGACATAATATTGTTAACATCCCGGGGATGTTAGCCTCCACTCTCACAGAAGAATTGCAAGCAGCTCATTTCACTTATTAACATGGGATTTAAATCAGAAATCCTGTAAGCCAGCAGATGCATTTTCCTTTGACGGCATCTGGATGGCGGGTATTGTTTGTAAGAAGATCCCACCTATAATCTCAAATTGGGAAAACAGTTGAAGTAATTACTGGGGGTGTTGTTTAGCCTATTATGTCAAAACTAATGGCATGATGACCTATAGGGTAAGTGTTTGGAAGGTTTCCCATTTATGTGTCATTTTCCCTCCAGTTGTTTACCCCCCAACTTGTTGCTGCTGTTTAAACACCATAGTCTGACTTTTGCCAGTGAAGCACAGCCTTTAGCTGCATTCCAATGGGCTTTCGCTCACTTTATTATGGGGAAACTGACATGCCCTTAAAGACAGTGGGTACAGGGAGACTTTGTTTCCTTGGTCCATTCCAATGTTGCAACTTTTCTGCAACATGTTACAAGGTACACAAGTGCACAATGTACCTTACAGTACAGTACGCCTGGGTCTTCCTTTCGTTTTCAAAGGTCCTAGACTCCCTCAAAGGATTTGTCAAGGAGAGGTACAGATGTGCCTTGGACATGGCAGGTGGCAGCTTATCTTTTCGCTTATTTTTAACCTTTCTTGCCATGCAATCCACGTTTACCACGGTTGGCACAGGAAGGTGTCCTGGCTCCGAAATGGCCATGCCACAAGGTTCTTTGTCCTGTCCTTTGGCCATCTTGCCCCTTTACCTTCCCCAGGTCGAGTGTAGAGACGGCCATGTTTGGAATCCGGGGCACGCAAACCATTCTCCCTGTTACACTACGGAGCTTGGTTCGCGTGACCCCAGAGACCGTTGGAGCCGTGAAGGAGTGTATGGGCACGGCGGGCCCCTTCGATAAATAAACTTACCTGGTTCCCCTTCGTTTCGCCTCCGCCTCATTTCTTTTCATTGGCGACGAGGACGAGGGGGCCCGCCACGGCATTAGGACAGCCAGCGGCCGCAGCGAGCGAAGCACAGACCCTCCCTGCTCACAGGGCCTCGCCGATGCGGACGGCTGGAGGCCCGGGGCTGGGTGGAGCCGCGGTGCAGCTGGTGACACGGGACCCGTGTTTCTGAGCGCAGGGCCAAGTTGAGAGCTGCCCTCCCCTGGAGATCACACAAGGTGAGGAGGAGGGGAGACAGGGGGCGGCAGACTACACAGTCGGACTGTGTTCACAGGAAGCCTCGAGGGACACGCCCCCTCTCAAAGGGAAACAAGCCCTACAAACCCAAAAGCTAGTGCACAAAAAGCACCCAGATACACTAAAAGAAGTGCACGCAGAAAAAGTATTGATAATGGGATTCAAGCCCTGAGTCAAGGTTGAAGCAGCTAGAGGCAATTGTGCAGAATTTAATTTCAATGTATTGATAACAAGTGTCAAGCCCTGATTCAAAGTCAAAGGACCTAGAGGCAATTGTGCAGAATTTCAGGACAGACAAGCAGAATTGGACTAGCTCACTGCAGCCAGTAAAACACTGCAAACACCATGGCGGCAGCAAGCATGGCCCCGCCCCCACCTTTCCTACCTGAGCCAGGGGCACCACCTATGAGGTGGGACAGGTGGAAGAAGATCTTTGATACCTACCTGATAGCAATTGGAGGAGACAAATTTGCGGCTGGAAGGAGAGAGGTGATACTTCTGCACAACCTCGGCACTGAGGGTCGCAGTGTCTATGATGGCTTACCTCAGCCACCTCTGGAGGGCCAAGGTGATATGGACCAGTACATTATAGCTGAGTGGAAACTGGAAATCCATTTTGAGGCTAAGAAGAAAACGACGTTTGAAAGGCACAAGTTTTTCCAGAGTTCAAGAGCAACAGGAGCCAGTAGAAAACTTTGTGGCAGCACTAAGGTTATTGAGTCACACATGTGAATTTGGAGGATTGACAGACTCGTTGATACGAGATCAGCTGGTGCGTTGCACTAGCAATATGAAAATACAAGAAAGACTGTTAACTAAAGATGTGACTTTAGAGGTGGCAATTGAGATTGCAAGAGGAATGGAACAGACTCACAAATACATGTCCACGATGAACAGTGAGAAATCAGAGGGTGAAGTAGCAGCTGTGAGAGCATTTAAGAAAACTAATTTGAGCAGAGAAGTCAAATGCTACAAATGGGGAAGCAATCGCCACATATCTACAAGCACGTTTTGTCCGGCAAAGAACATTTTCTGTTTGAAGTGCAAGAAAAAAGGGCATTTCGCCAGAGTGTGCAGAGAATCAGGGCAAGTGCAGTGCATAGGGTCTGGTGCAAGAATGTCAGAGCAGGAAGAAAACATGGATGTGGCTCAGCTGACCCAGACCAAACACGTGCTTGAAGTGTCAGAACCATCCGGCAAGCAAAGTGCTCGGACTGACGTGTTTATGATGAATGGAAGAGTAGTGGCATTGAAAGTGGATAGTTGCTCCCCATGGACGCTGATCTCAAGGAAAACATATGAGGTCTGTTTGCAAAAGAAGATAGAGAATTTGGAGGAGCACGGCATAGAACCATATGCCTATGGAAACGTGAAGATAGACGTTCTAGGAAAATTCAGAGCAATGATTAAATATAAGGGCAGAAGTTGTGATTCGGAGGTGTTTGTCACGAGAGAAGGTTCATCTTTGTTAGGCTGGGAGGAACAGCGTAAGCTCGGAATAAGGATACAGGCAAGTGCAGAGGTAAATGATACATGGGAGGTAGCTGAGGTAAATGATACATGGGAGAAAAGTTCCCAGCAGTCTTTAAAGGAGAGTTGGGGATGGTCAGAGACTTTCAACATGAGATTTGCTTAAAGGCAGGAGCAGTTCCCAAGGTGCACAAGGTGAGGCCGATACCTCATGACCTAAGAGAGAGATTTAAGACTGAAATTGAGTCCCTATTGCAGAAAGGTATTATTGAAGAAAGTGAAAGTTCTGAATGGTTATCACCAGTCGTTGTGGCAGCCAAAGCTAATGGTGACATAAGACTTTGCGTTGATATGAGGGACATCAACAGGAATATTCTAGTGGACAGGCACCCTTTGCCGATTATAAGTGACAAGTTGTCAACTCATAAGGCCCGAGTATTTTCTGTGATTGACCTGTCTCAGGCTTATCACCAGATGCCCTTGAAGGAAGAGTGCCAACATTTTGTCATGATGCCTACCCCCGGAGCACCAGGCCAGGCCCAGCACCCCCGGAAGCAGGCATCATGCCCTCGGGTAAAAGCCCAGCGGCCCCTTATAGGGGCTCTTTGGACTCAGTCCTGGCGCCGTTGGCGCCAGGCTCATGTTGGACATCAGTCCTGGCGCCATAGGCGCCAGGCTCATAAAGGGAGGTGTTTTGTGCACTTACCTGATGCAGACCATGCTGCACGCTTCAGGCCTCCCTGAGACCGAAAGGGACTATTTTTTCATAGGGACTATTTTTTCACTCGGGCGTGGCCAGGGAAGGATACATATCTAGTTGGGGAAGGATACATACCTGGGACTTCTTTGGAGGCTATTTAAGCCACGCCCAGACAGCAGCTCATGCTTCGCGTTGTTCTGCTTCTTGCAGCTTAACGCTCACCGTGTCTGCTCCTGCTCCTGGACTCCAGCCACACCGACTCAAACCTGGAAGACCTGCAAGGAAGGAAGAGAAGAGAAAGGTGAAAACCAAGGACTATTTCAAACTTCTTACCTGCACCCGGAATCTTCTCGCCAGCATCCCTGAAGAAAGACTTCCATTTAAAAGCATTGTGTTGCTCGCTGCAGCGCCACGCTTCACTCACCTGTCCTCGAGACATCTCCCGGCTCCATCGCGGCTGTCAGCATCGGACGCCACATCTCTGCACCTAGGGGAGAGAGGAAGAAACAAAAGGTGAGCAGAAGGAAAGCCTGATTAACAGCCATAATACTTACCGGCTTTTCTTCCACATTTCGGGTCGGCGCCGCCCCGTTGGCAGGTACCGTACCCCGGCCCCTATGGGGAAAGGACAAGAGACATTTCTGGGGAATGATAAGGACATTTAGAGGGATCGCCCTCATCACTACTCACCTCGGCAGTTTAACCCCTCGACGCATCGCCTTCATTCTGCACCTGAAATAAAGGACAGATCACAGGTTAGAAAGACAACATAAAGGGGGCCTCACTTGAACTTTGAACTTTCATACTTACGGCGCATCGCTCAGGAAAGTCAAGTGGATTTTGCCAGCGCCATTCTGAAAACCAGTGAAGTAACTGGACGAACGCGCGCCCCTGCACCAGAAGCAGGATGGAGAGTTCATCCTTCCAAACCATAAGGTGAGCTTAAACCAGGGTTTGGAGGAAGTTAGAGAGGAACGAAGGGGGAAAGGGGGGAGCTAGCACACTATTCTGCAGACTGTTAATCCCCTTTCTCATCTGCAGAAGGATATTCCTACGGGCCAGGCAAGCACGATTTGGAGGTCCTGTCCAATCGGTGTTCCGGGTCCTGCGCATCACGCTAGAAGAGGCCACAGCAATCCAGACTAGACCAGCGCCCCCGTGGGAACCAGGTGAGCGTTACAGAACGCGAAGCCTTCCTACAAATTCCCACCCAGGCGCTATGGAAACTTCCGAAACTGACCAGTTGGCCCAATTACTGGGGGAATTACGGGCCGAAGTACACGCCGCTCGTCAAGAGACTAGTGCCCTCAGGAGGGAAGTGATTGTAATAAAGGATAGAGCTGATGACCTGGCTAGACAGCTTTTGCAAGGTCAAGCTGGACAAACTCCTTTACCCGGTTCCGGGGGGAACCCCGCTCCTGTGGTTTCCAGTAACCCGGTGTAGATTAATCTACCTGGAAACATGCCGCTGGCCCCACCTGAACGCTTTGCTGGGGACCCCAAACGATTCGCCGTATTCATGAATCAGTGTCGTTTGCACTTCCTATGCAGACCTGGGGCCTTCCCTAATGATCAGACCAAGGTAGCCTTTGTGTTGTCATATCTCAGCGGCTGTGCTGCCGATTGGTCAGTCCCACTGGTAACTCAAGATGACCCGATTCTTCGTGATTTTCAAGGATTTCAAACAAGCATGGAAAGGGTATTTGCTCGACACTCCCAGGGACAGGCTCTGGATGACGAACTTCTATCTCTGCGACAGGGCAATCAAGACCTTCTATCCTACATTGCAACCTTCAATAGACTAATTGTGGAAACTGGTTGGCCAGAGGATAAAAGAATCACGTTATTCTATCGAGGTCTAGGCGGAGAACTTAAAGATGTCCTGGCACAATTTGTAAATCCGCCCCAAGAATGCACTGAATATATAGACTTAGTGGTCCAATTGGATCACAGGCTGCAAAACAGAAAAGCAGATCGGTCCAAGTTTGAAACCCGGGTGTTGGCCAAGACCCACGCTAACCCCAAGGGGGCTGATGGCTCGGAGCCTATGCAAATCGGAGGGGTTAAAGGACCCCTAACTCAAAAAGAACGGGAAAGAAGACGACAGATGCAATTATGCCTTTATTGTGGGTCCTCTGGACACTTTCTAGGAGATTGCCCGGTTAAGCCGCCCAAGAAGGTGGTAGGAGCCGCTGATAAAATCCATGGAAACTCTGTATCGGGAAACGACCACGCCCGGCAAGCGTAGGGGTCCGCTTGCCGAGCTTGAAAACTAACTCTCAGACCTCGCATTTCATTGTGCCAATGGTCCTCGTAGATCCGGAACAGCCTAAACGGTTGCATGCTATAAAGGCATACATCGATAGCGGGGCTATAGGAAACTATGTGGATCGAGAATTGGTCTCTAGGATAAACCTCCCTCTGCGTCCTAAAACCAACAAAGATGTCATCACCACAGTAGATGGAACCGAAATTGCCTCTGGACCGGTAACACATTCCACAGCTGAGGTGACACTTGTAGGTCCGGATGGCCATCGGGAGGCAGTTGTGTTTGATGTAATCAAGGCTCCACAGTTTCAGCTTATTCTCGGAATCCCTTGGTTAGAGACACATAATCCTCGAATTGATTGGCGAGCGAAGAGAATAACCTTCCCGGATTGTGCACAAACCTGCTACCCAGAAAATCCAAAGATTAATCTAGCATCAGTAACCTCTGTCCCCGTGCAACTACCTCCAGAGTACCAAGACTTTCAGGACGTCTTCCAAAAGGAACAGGCCAACACGTTACCTCCCCACAGATCGTACAATTGCCAAATCGATCTGGTGCCCGGTGCACAACCCCCTTGTAGCAGGATTTACGCCCTTACTGAACCAGAGAATCTGCATTTGAGACAATATTTAGATCAATACCTCGCCAATGGTTTAATTCGCCCGTCAAAGACCCTGGCATCCTCAGCTTTGTTCTTCGTGCCTAAAAAAGAAGGCGACCTTAGAACTTGTATCGATTACCGCGCATTGAACCAGATAACTGTTAAAAATCGTTACCCTCTGCCTCTGATCCCTGAACTCCTTGACCAGGTGAAGGACGCTTGCGTATACACCAAGTTAAATCTCAGGTGGGCTTATCATCTGGTACGAGTAAAAGAAGGCGACGAATGGAAAACGGCCTTCCGTACAAAATATGGACTATTCGAATGCCAGGTGATGCCTTTCGGGTTGTGCAACGCGCCTGCAGCCTTCCAATTCTTCATGAACGATGTCCTTCGGGAACTCATCGATGTCTGTGTTGTCGTGTATATCGATGACATTCTTGTGTACTCCTCTTCGGAATCTGATCACAGAAAGCATGTCAGGGCCGTCCTAGAGAAACTGCGCCAGCACAAACTGTTTGCCAAGCTGGAAAAATGTGTTTTCCATACCACCGAGGTTGAGTTTCTCGGATTCATCCTGACACCTAAAGGGGTCCGAATGGATTCACGGAAAGTGGATGCCATCCTCAAATGGCCATCACCTAGTTTGGTGAAAGGTGTCCAAAGCATGCTTGGTTTTGCCAACTTTTATCGCAGGTTTATCCCGGAGTTTTCACGTGTGGTGCAACCCATCACTGCACTCTTGCGAAAAAATAAACGTTTTGAATGGACCGAGGAAGCCGAACAGGCCTTTCAGGAGTTGAAAGCTAAGTTCACGTCCGCACCTATTTTGAAGCACCCGCGTCCCGATCTCCCATATATAGTCGAAACCGACGCGTCCAGCTAAGCCATGTGAGCTGTCCTGTCTCAGAGAGACCCTGAAACTAACCAACTGCACCCCGTAGCATTTTGGTCCAGAAAGTTCTCGCCGCCGGAGATAAATTATGCGATCACCGATAAGGAACTATTAGCCATTAAGTCCGCCTTTAAGGCTTGGCGGCATTATCTCCTCGGCGCCCGGCATACCATCACCGTGATCACTGATCACCGAAATTTACAATATTTAAAAACTGCCAAGGCTCAATCGTCTCGACAGCTCCGATGGGCTTTGTTCTATGCTGAGTTCGATTTTGTAATCACCTACCGCCCCGGCTATAAGAATGGTAAGGCGGACGCTCTATCCCGAATTGGAATGGAAGAAATAGACACAAACTCAGAACCTTTGCCGATAATTCCCGAATAAAGAATTTTGGGGATAACCGCTTTACAAACCCTTGAAGACATTCAAGCACGAGTGAAACAATTCCTGGACTCTTCAGCCTTGCAGGATTGGATCAAAAAGGGGTCTAACTTTTCAGTCAAGGATGGCTTACCTTACTTCCAAGGGCGCTTATTTTTGCCAGAAAAGGAATTGCAAGAACTGGTTATTTCCCGTCATCATGATACCCTGATGGAAGGACATGCTGGCATTGCCAAAACAGAGGAAAAGGTTAAACGACAATTCTGGTGGCCTTCCTGGCGAAAGAATATTAAATCTTTCGTGATGTCCTGTGGAGTTTGTGCCCAAAACAAAGGTCAAAAGACAAGACCCGCCAGTCTTCTTCAGCCCTTAGACATTCCACCAGCACCTTGGCACACCCTGTCACTAGATTTTATCACGGACCTGCCCTCTTGTAATGGTTACAATACTATTCTGGTTGTGGTGGATTTATTTTCCAAAATGGCCCACTTTATTCCGTTGAAAGGATTACCTTTAGCCTTTGTTCTTGCCAAGGAATTCCTCGAAAATATCATCCGTTTGCATGGATTCCCGTCCATACTAATATCCGATCGGGGAAGCCAGTTTATTTCTCATTTTTGGAAAAAGTGTTGTCAACTGGCACAAATCGACGTAAGACTCTCGACCAGCCACCACCCACAGACCGATGGTCAGACGGAGAGAACGAACCATACCCTTGAACAATATCTACGATGTATGTTGCACCAATCGGAGGGTAATTGGAAGGACATTTTATGGGTGGCTGAATATGCATACAATAACTCGATACACTCTGGAACTGGTCAGAGCCCCTTTTATACCCTATATGGACATCGCCCTCGTACTTCAGACTTGGACTCACCTCTGAGCCTTGAAATGCCTGCAGTGGACCATTTGCATTCTACGATTACTCAAGCCTTCAAGGATGCAACTGCACTTTTGCAACATGCGAAAGGGAAATACAAAAAGAATGCGGATCTGCATCGAAGAGAGGCGCCTCCATACCAAATAGGGGATCAAGTATGGTTGGCTACCAAACACCTATCACTCAAGGGGCCTCAAACTTTTAATCCAAGGTATTTAGGCCCTTACTCGATCAAAGCTATAATCAACCCAGTGGCAGTCAAGCTCGATCTACCAGCTAACATGCGGATTCACCCCGTTTTTCATGTGTCACTTTTGAAACCAGTGCACCCAGGAACCAGATTAACAAAGCCACCAGAACCGATTCAGATAGATGGGGAGCCTGAATTCGAGGTGAAGAACATTTTGGATTCTAAGATCTCAAAATCAAAACTTTTCTATCTAATTGATTGGAAAGGGTACGGGCCTCAGGAAAGGTCTTGGGAACCCAGTGATCACGTACATGCACCTCGGCTGGTAAAAAGGTTCCATCGGAATTTCCCAAACAAACCAAAACCTCCAGAAGGAACGACCTTGGGAGGCGCCTTGGGGGGGGGAGTGCTGTCATGATGCCTACCCCCGGAGCTCCAGGCCAGGCCCAGCACCCCCGGAAGCAGGCATCATGCCCTCGGGTAAAAGCCCAGCGGCCCCTTATAGGGGCTATTTGGACTCAGTCCTGGGGCCTTTGGCGCCAGGCTCATGTTGGACATCAGTCCTGGCGCCATAGGCGCCTGGCTCATAAAGGAAGGTGTTTTGTGCACTTACCTGATGCAGACCATGCTGCACGCTTCAGGCCTCCCTGAGACCTGAAAGGGACTATTTTTTCATAGGGACTATTTTTTCACTCGGGCGTGGCCAGGGAAGGATACATACCTAGTTGGGGAAGGATACATACCTGGGACTTCTTTGGAGGCTATTTAAGCCACGCCCAGACAGCAGCTCATGCTTCGCGTTGTTCTGCTTCCTGCAGCTTAACGCTCACCATGTCTGCTCCTGCTCCTGGACTCCAGCCATGCCCGCCTCGAACCTGGAAGACCTGCAAGGAAGGAAGAGAAGAGAAAGGTGAAAACTAAGGACTATTTCAAACTTCTTACCTGCATCCGGAATCTTCTCGCCAGCATCCCTGAAGAAAGACTTCCATTTAAAAGCACTGTGTTGCTCGCTGCAGCGCCACGCTTCACTCACCTGTCCTCGAGACATCTCCCGGCTCCATCGCGGCTGTCAGCATCGGACGCCACATCTCTGCACCTAGGGGAGAGAGGAAGAAACAAAAGGTGAGCAGAAGGAACACAGAAGGAAAGCCTGATTAACAGCCATCATACTTACCGGCTTTTATTCCACATTTCGGGTCGGCGCCGCCCCGTTGGCAGGTACCGTACCCCGGCCCCTATGGGGAAAGGACAAGAGACATTTCTGGGGAATGATAAGGACATTTAGAGGGATCGCCCTCATCACTACTCACCTCGGCAGTTTAACCCCTCGACGCATCGCCTTCATTCTGCACCTGAAATAAAGGACAGATCACAGGTTAGAAAGGCAACATAAAGGGGGCCTCACTTGAACTTTGAACTTTCATACTTACGGCGCATCGCTCAGGAAAGTCAAGTGGATTTTGCCAGCGCCATTCTGAAAACCAGTGAAGTAACTGGACGAACGCGCGCCCCTGCACCAGAAGCAGGATGGAGAGTTCATCCTTCCAAACCATAAGGTGAGCTTAAACCAGGGTTTGGAGGAAGTTAGAGAGGAACGAAGGGTGAAAGGGGGGAGCTAGCACACTATTCTGCAGACTGTTAATCCCCTTTCTCATCTGCAGAAGGATATTCCTACGGGCCAGGCAAGCACGATTTGGAGGTCCTGTCCAATCGGTGTTCCGGGTCCTGCGCATCACGCTAGAAGAGGCCACAGCAATCCAGACTAGACCAGCGCCCCCGTGGGAACCAGGTGAGCGTTACAGAACGCGAAGCCTTCCTACAAATTCCCACCCAGGCGCTATGGAAACTTCCGAAACTTACCAGTTGGCCCAATTACTGGGGGAATTACGGGCCGAAGTACACGCCGCTCGTCAAGAGACTAGTGCCCTCAGGAGGGAAGTGATTGTAATAAAGGATAGAGCTGATGACCTGGCTAGACAGCTTTTGCAAGGTCAAGCTGGACAAACTCCTTTACCCGGTTCCGGGGGGAACCCCGCTCCTGTGGTTTCCAGTATCCCGGTGTAGATTAATCTACCTGGAAACATGCCGCTGGCCCCACCTGAACGCTTTGCTGGGGACCCCAAACGATTCGCCGTATTCATGAATCAGTGTCGTTTGCACTTCCTATGCAGACCTGGGGCCTTCCCTAATGATCAGACCAAGGTAGCCTTTGTGTTGTCATATCTCAGCGGCTGTGCTGCCGATTGGTCAGTCCCACTGGTAACTCAAGATGACCCGATTCTTCGTGATTTTCAAGGATTTCAAACAAGCATGGAAAGGTTATTTGCTCGACACTCCCAGGGACAGGCTCTGGATGACGAACTTCTATCTCTGCGACAGGGCAATCAAGACCTTCTATCCTACATTGCAACCTTCAATAGACTAATTGTGGAAACTGGTTGGCCAGAGGATAAAAGAATCACGTTATTCTATCGAGGTCTACGCGGAGAATTTAAAGATGTCCTGGCACAAGTTGTAAATCCGCCCCAAGAATGCACTGAATATATAGACTTAGTGGTCCAATTGGATCACAGGCTGCAAAACAGAAAAGCAGATCGGTCCAAGTTTGAAACCCGGGTGTTGGCCAAGACCCACGCTAACCCCAAGGGGGATGATGGCTCGGAGCCTATGCAAATCGGAGGGGTTAAAGGACCCCTAACTCAAAAAGAACGGGAAAGAAGACGACAGATGCAATTATGCCTTTATTGTGGGTCCTCTGGACACTTTCTAGGAGATTGCCCGGTTAAGCCGCCCAAGAAGGTGGTAGGAGCCGCTGATAAAATCCATGGAAACTCTGTATCGGGAAACGACCACGCCCGGCAAGCGTAGGGGTCCGCTTGCCGAGCTTGAAAACTAACTCTCAGACCTCGCATTTCATTGTGCCAATGGTCCTCGTAGATCTGGAACAGCCTAAACGGTTGCATGCTATAAAGGCATACATCGATAGCGGGGCTATAGGAAACTATTTGGATCGAGGATTGGTCTCTAGGATAAACCTCCCTCTGCGTCCTAAAACCAACAAAGATGTCATCACCACAGTAGATGGAACCGAAATTGCCTCTGGACCGGTAACACATTCCACAGCTGAGGTGACACTTGTAGGTCCGGATGGCCATCGGGAGGCAGTTGTGTTTGATGTAATCAAGGCTCCACAGTTTCAGCTTATTCTCGGAATCCCTTGGTTAGAGACACATAATCCTCGAATTGATTGGCAAGCGAAGAGAATAACCTTCCCGGATTGTGCACAAACCTGCTACCCAGAAAATCCAAAGATTAATCTAGCATCAGTAACCTCTGTCCCCGTGCAACTACCTCCAGAGTACCAAGACTTTCAGGACGTCTTCCAAAAGGAACAGGCCAACACGTTACCTCCCCACAGATCGTACAATTGCCAAATCAATCTGGTGCCCGGTGCAAAACCCCCTTGTAGCAGGATTTACGCCCTTACTGAACCAGAGAATCTGCATTTGAGACAATATTTAGATCAATACCTCGCCAATGGTTTAATTCGCCCGTCAAAGACCCTGGCATCCTCAGCTTTGTTCTTCGTGCCTAAAAAAGAAGGTGACCTTAGAACTTGTATCGATTACCGCGCATTGAACCAGATAACTGTTAAAAATCGTTACCCTCTGCCTCTGATCCCTGAACTCCTTGACCAGGTGAAGGACGCTTGCGTATACACCAAGTTAGATCTCCGGGGGGCTTATCATCTGGTACGAGTAAAAGAAGGCGACGAATGGAAAACGGCCTTCCGTACAAAATATGGAATATTCGAATACCAGGTGATGCCTTTCGGGTTGTGCAACGCGCCTGCAGCCTTCCAATTCTTCATGAACGATGTCCTTCGGGAACTCATCGATGTCTGTGTTGTCGTGTATATCGATGACATTCTTGTGTACTCCTCTTCGGAATCTGATCACAGAAAGCATGTCAGGGCCGTCCTAGAGAAACTGCGCCAGCACAAACTGTTTGCCAAGCTGGAAAAATGTGTTTTCCATACCACCGAGGTTGAGTTTCTCGGATTCATCCTGACACCTAAAGGGGTCCGAATGGATTCACGGAAAGTGGATGCCATCCTCAAATGGCCATCACCTAGTTTGGTGAAAGGTGTCCAAAGCATGCTTGGTTTTGCCAACTTTTATCGCAGGTTTATCCCGGAGTTTTCACGTGTGGTGCAACCCATCACTGCACTCTTGCGAAAAAATAAACGTTTTGAATGGACCGAGGAAGCCGAACAGGCCTTTCAGGAGTTGAAAGCTAAGTTCACATCCGCACCTATTTTGAAGCACCCGCGTCCCGATCTCCCATATATAGTCGAAACCGACGCGTCCAGCTTAGCCTTGGGAGCTGTCCTGTCTCAGAGAGACCCTGAAACCAACCAACTGCACCCCGTAGCATTTTGGTCCAGAAAGTTCTCGCCGCCGGAGATAAATTATGCGATCACCGATAAGGAACTATTAGCCATTAAGTCCGCCTTTAAGGCTTGGCGGCATTATCTCCTCGGCGCACCGGCATACCATCACCGTGATCACCGAAATTTACAATATTTAAAAACTGCCAAGGCTCAATCGTCTCGACAGCTCCGATGGGCTTTGTTCTTTGCTGAGTTCGATTTTGTAATCACCTACCGCCCCGGCTATAAGAATGGTAAGGTGGACGCTCTATCCCGAATTGGAATGGAAGAAATAGACACAAACTCAGAACCTTTGCCGATAATTCCCGAATAAAGAATTTTGGGGATAACCACTTTACAAACCCTTGAAGACATTCAAGCACGAGTGAAACAATTCCTGGACTCTTCAGCCTTGCAGGATTGGATCAAAAAGGGGTCTAACTTTTCAGTCAAGGATGGCTTACCTTACTTCCAAGGACGCTTATTTTTGCCAGAAAAGGAATTGCAAGAACTGGTTATTTCCCGTCATCATGATACCCTGATGGAAGGACATCCTGGCATTGCCAAAACAGAGGAAAAGGTTAAACGACAATTCTGGTGGCCTTCCTGGCGAAAGAATATTAAATCTTTCGTGATGTCCTGTGGAGTTTGTACCCAAAACAAAGGTCAAAAGACAAGACCCGCCAGTCTTCTTCAGCCCTTAGACATTCCACCAGCACCTTGACACACCCTGTCACTAGATTTTATCACGGACCTGCCCTCTTGTAATGGTTACAATACTATTCTGGTTGTGGTGGATTTATTTTCCAAAATGGCCCACTTTATTCCGTTGAAAGGATTACCTTTAGCCTTTGTTCTTGCCAAGGAATTCCTCGAAAATATCATCCGTTTGCATGGATTCCCGTCCATACTAGTCTCCGATCGGGGAAGCCAGTTTATTTCTCATTTTTGGAAAAAGTGTTGTCAACTGGCACAAATCGACGTAAGACTCTCGACCAGCCACCACCCACAGACCGATGGTCAGACGGAGAGAACGAACCAGACCCTTGAACAATATCTACGATGTATGTTGCACCAATCGGAGGGTAATTGGAAGGACATTTTATGGGTGGCTGAATATGCATACAATAACTCAATACACTCTGGAACTGGTCAGAGCCCCTTTTATACCCTATATGGACATCGCCCTCGTACTTCAGACTTGGACTCACCTCTGAGCCTTGAAATGCCTGCAGTGGACCATTTGCATTCTACGATTACTCAAGCCTTCAAGGATGCAACTGCACATTTGCAACATGCGAAAGGGAAATACAAAAAGAATGCGGATCTGCATCGAAGAGAGGCGCCTCCATACCAAATAGGGGCTCAAGTATGGTTGGCTACCAAACACCTATCACTCAAGGGGCCTCAAACTTTTAATCCAAGGTATTTAGGCCCTTACTCGATCAAAGCTATAATCAACCCAGTGGCAGTCAAGCTCGATCTACCAGCTAACATGCGGATTCACCCCGTTTTTCATGTGTCACTTTTGAAACCAGTGCACCCAGGAACCAGATTAACAAAGCCACCAGAACCGATTCAGATAGATGGGGAGCCTGAATTCGAGGTGAAGAACATTTTGGATTCTAAGATCTCAAAATCAAAACTTTTCTATCTAATTGATTGGAAAGGGTACGGGCCTCAGGAAAGGTCTTGGGAACCCAGTGATCACGTACATGCACCTCGGCTGGTAAAAAGGTTCCATCGGAATTTCCCAAACAAACCAAAACCTCCAGAAGGAACGACCTTGGGAGGGGCCTTGGGGGGGGGAGTGCTGTCATGATGCCTACCCCCGGAGCACCAGGCCAGGCCCAGCACCCCCGGAAGCAGGCATCATGCCCTCGGGTAAAAGCCCAGCGGCCCCTTATAGGGGCTCTTTGGACTCAGTCCTGGCGCCTTTGGCGCCAGGCTCATGTTGGACATCAGTCCTGGCGCCATAGGTGCCAGGCTCATAAAGGGAGGTGTTTTGTGCACTTACCTGATGCAGACCATGCTGCACGCTTCAGGCCTCCCTGAGACCTGAAGGGACTATTTTTTCATAGGGACTATTTTTTCACTCGGGCGTGGCCAGGGAAGGATACATACCTAGATGGGGAAGGATACATACCTGGGACTTCTTTGGAGGCTATTTAAGCCACGCCCAGACAGCAGCTCATGCTTCGCGTTGTTCTGCTTCCTGCAGCTTAACGCTCACCGTGTCTGCTCCTGCTCCTGGACTCCAGCCACGCCCGCCTCGAACCTGGAAGACCTGCAAGGAAGGAAGAGAAGAGAAAGATGAAAACCAAGGACTATTTCAAACTTCTTACCTGCATCCGGAATCTTCTCGCCAGCATCCCTGAAGAAAGACTTCCATTTAAAAGCATTGTGTTGCTCGCTGCAGCACCACGCTTCACTCACCTGTCCTCGAGACATCTCCCGGCTCCATCGCGGCTGTCAGCATCGGACGCCACATCTCTGCACCCAGGGGAGAGAGGAAGAAACAAAAGGTGAGCAGAAGGAACACAGAAGGAAAGCCTGATTAACAGCCATAATACTTACCGGCTTTTCTTCCACATTTCGGGTCGGCGCCGCCCCGTTGGCAGGTACCGTACCCCGGCCCCTATGGGGAAAGGACAAGAGACATTTCTGGGGCATGATAAGGACATTTAGAGGGATCGCCCTCAACCCTACTCACCTCGGCAGTTTAACCCCTCGACACATCGCCTTCATTCTGCACCTGAAATAAAGGACAGATCACAGGCTAGAAAGACAACATAAAGGGGGCCTCACTTGAACTTTGAACTTTCATACTTACGGCGCATCGCTCAGGAAAGTCAAGTGGATTTTGCCAGCGCCATTCTGAAAACCAGTGAAGTAACTGGACGAACGCGCGCCCCTGCACCAGAAGCAGGATGGAGAGTTCATCCTTCCAAACCATAAGGTGAGCTTAAACCGGGGTTTGGAGGAAGTTAGAGAGGAACGAAAGGGGAAAGGGGGGAGCTTGCACACTATTCTGCAGACTGTTAATCCCCTTTCTCATCTGCAGAAGGATATTCCTACGGGCCAGGCAAGCACGATTTGGAGGTCCTGTCCAATCGGTGTGCCCGGTCCTACGCATCACGCTAGAAGAGGCCACAGCAATCCAGACTAGACCAGCGCCCCCGTGGGAACCAGGTGAGCGTTACACATTTGACGGCGTTCATTACGGTCTTTGGAACTTTCAAGTATCGAAGGATGCCATTCGGACTTGCCTCGGCAGCGGCTGTGTTTCAGAGGATAATGGACAAAGTGATGGAGGGTGTGAGGAATGTTGTGGTGTTCCAAGATGATATGCTAGTATTTGCAAATTCTAAGGAGGAACATGATGAAGTGTTGAGAGAAGTGTTGGGAAGGTTGTCGGAAGCCGGAATGACTGAGAAGAGACAAGTGTAAGATTGCTGTAAAAAGAGTAGAGTATCTCGGACATGAGATTGATGAATTGGGTGTGAGACCAAAAAAATGTTTAGTAGAAGCTGTAGAAAAAGCTCCTGTACCGACAGATAAGGACCAAGTGAGGTCATTTTTAGGACTCGCAGAATATTACCATCATTTTGTGAAAGATTTTGCAACAGTGTCGGTCCCAATAAGAATGATTCTTAAAAAGGGGTAAAGATTTGAGTGGACTTGAATGTGGGAAGGCATTTGAAAGTATCAAAGTAGCAATCAGTAATAATTGTAGATGCAAGTTTGAAGGGGTTGGGAGCCACTTTGGTACAGTTGGATGTGGACAAGAAGGAGAGAGTGATTGCCTTTGCTTCAAGAGTGTTGAGGGGGGCGGAGTTCAAGTATTCAGTGATTGAAAGAGAGACTTTGGCCATGTTTTGGGCTGTGATACATTTTAAATTTTTCTTTTGGGGCAGGCGATTTGTTGTTCGCTCTGATCACAAGCCATTAGTTCAGTTGTTCGAGAGTGGTAGGTGGGCTTTGGGCTCGCCTAGGATAAGCAGGTGGGGTTTGGGTCTTCAGGGGTACAACTTTGACCTGAGTTATCTTCCTGGGAAGAAAAATTTGGTAGCAGATTGTCTATCGAGAATGCCTTTAAGAGAAACTGAGAGAGTGGAAGATGAGACAGTAGAAGAATCAGTGATAGCTGAGGTTAGTGAGGAAGTGGACCAAGAAAAGTGGTTACAGAAAGAGGAGTCCGATGAGGAACTTAGGTTGATCAAAGAATGGACTGTGAAGGGATGGCCCCACAGGGAAGATTTGGATCAGAATTTTAACAATTGGTGGGAAGTTAAGGAAGAATTGAACATAAGTGAAGGCATGTTGAGGAGAGGACGTTGTGTGATACCTCCGCTGGCCATCAGGCAGACTCTTTTGGAGCTGGCCCATGAAGGCCATCCAGGGGAAAGTGCCATGAAGAGGAAACTCAGACAGAATTTCTGGTGGCCGCGTATAGATAAAATGGCAGAGAGGTGGGTGAAGGATTGCATGGAGTGCCAATTGAGTGACAAAACCAAGGTGATGAGAGAAACACCGTTGAGCTTTAACACGGTGCCAGAGCACCCGTGGTCTAAGGTTGCGGTAGACATTGTGGGACCCATAATGGGATTAGGTGATGGATTGAAATTCTTATTTGTGTTGGTGGATTTCCACACGAAATGGATTGAATGGGAAGCAGTAAGAGAGGTCACGGCTAGAGAGCTAATTCTGTTCCTAGAGAAAACTTTCCTAAGGGAAGGTGTGCCCACTGAACTAGTTTCAGATAACGGAGTTCAGTTTGTCTCGGTGGCAATGAAAAAATTCCTCAGTAGCTATGGCATTAGACATGTTAGAACTGTGTTATACCACCCACGGGACGATGGCCTGGTGGAGAAAGTAAACTGTCTTTTGAAGGAAGGTGTGCAGTTAGCCATGAAGGCAAGGCAGCCATGGAAGCAGATGTTGGAGATAATGACATGGAATTATCTCACTACCCCACATTCAGTGACAAAGGTGTCACCATTTGTTTCTCTTAAAGGAAGGGAACCTGGAACTAAACTGTGTCCAGGTTGGTTGGGAGTAGCGGGAGTAGTTCATGTAGATAGAAAACAGATAATGAAATGTATCAGGGAGAGTCAAGAAAGAAACAAAATGTGTTTTGATGCACGGGAGAAAGTGAAAGAGCGTGAGTGGAAAGTAGGAGATATGATATACGTAAGGAATCCAAGACTAGTAAACAAATGTCTGGACAGCAAGTTTATGGGTCCAAAAAGGATCTCTGCAGTGAAGAAGAGTGTGGTTATATTGGAAGGAGGAGAGGTCTGGTCCAAAGGGAGAATTGCAAAGGCATATTGTGAGGATAAGAGAGTGGAAAATAATGAATCTAATAATGACAGCAAAAAGAAAAGAGATGAGAAGAGGGGAAGAGTTCAAGGCGGGGGTGAGAGCGAACAAAGCGGAAGTGCTCATGACAGTTCTGAGGGAAGTGTTCAAGTTGAGAATAAGAATGAGAATGTGGTTGATAAAAAATGTTGATGGCAGTTCTGGTAGTTATCAGAGATTCAGGTCAAAACCTGTGTGGATGAAAGACTATGCATCCTATTGATATAGGGTGCGTCTATAGCGTTTTAATTTTAGTCTGTAGTGTTTACAGATTTTATCTAAATTAATACTTTAAAGCTAAGAGTACTTTTGCTGAAACGTTCTATGGAAAAATGATTTATATCTCTCTTAAATGGAAATGTAATATTAGGTCTTTCGTATTTTAAATGTTTTGTTCTGTGAGGAGGGAGGTGTGTAGAGACGGCCATGTTCAGAATGCGGGGCACGCAAGCCATTCTCCCTGTTACACTACGGAGCTTGGTTCGCGTGACCCCAGAGACCGTTGGAGCCCTGAAGGAGTGTATGGGCACGGCGGGCCCCTTCGATAAATAAACTTACCTGGTTCCCCTTCGTTTCGCCTCCGCCTCATTTCTTTTCATCGAGCCAACCCGGGAAAGTCCTTGTTTGGCCGTGCATTCTTCCACGAAACGCCAGGCTTTCGCAGGCTTCTGCATGCCTTGTGTGTGTGCCTCCAGGATGTGGGCTGGACTGTCTAGTTCCAATACACATCAGGAGTGCCAGAGAGTCTGGGGTGCTGGGAATGACTGGGTCGTCAACTTCCGTGATTGGTCCACATCTGGTGTGCCTGTATGTGAGCAGATCTCCCATTGGGTCCTCTTCTTTTTGGCGTGAAGGAGATTCTGGATAATAGAAGGCTCAAACACCCATGCCAGGTCCATCTCTTGAGTTCTCACTGAAACTAGGAAAGGATCCAAGCATCCTGAAACTAAGGAGCCGAGTCGGGGAGCCGATGGTGACTGCTGTAATGTTTGGCACCCTGAGCACGCTGTTGTCCCTCTGGACCTCTCTGCATCTGATCAAACCAGGAGGTCTGCAAAGGTGCTTCGACCCTTTTGAATAGTGGGATCAACTATTCACGACACCTTCATATAAACCTGTACGTAAGCCTCTTCGTAAGTGTTCCTGGGCCAACCAGTGAACTGACCAGCTTGTGCAGGACCTTTGCTCTGAAGCCGCTGCCATTTTGAGTTGACACTTGAAACTTGGTAGATTGTAAGCTCTGTGAATTCCCAGGTCTGGAATAAAGAGAGAGTGCCCGAACTGGAGTACACACGATCACTGTGTCGCCCATCCATTGTGATTAACTTTGCACTTGCTTTGCTGCTTTGCCCCTCTGTGCCCTGAAGTCTGGCCTGATCCCTTCACCAGGAGCGGAGAAATCACCACTGTCCTGCCAGGGAATCATCGCTGTATCTTTGCCGCTGAAAGCCACAGAGCCACACAACTGCCACATTTGAACTTGCAACCAAAGTGGACTCGAATGCTGAAGTTTGGTCTGGAGTGTGCCTGGATCATGAGTACTAGCAACCCTTACCAGTGGCCCCTAGCGCATCCTTCCACTTTTACGCTCGAGTGTCCCCTGAGGGCTACTCACCTTTCCACAGGTAGCCTGTGCTACTGTCCCTTTCCCAACTCCTTGAACCTGTTCTACCCTTTTGGGGAGACATACAAAAATAGTGGGAACTTGTTCTTCTTTGCCTCACCCACCTTTCTGAGCTGCCACAGCCCTTGCAAGAGACCCCGTTTTCGCCCTTCTGCACTATCGCGTGCACCTGCAATTGAAAGTACATTTGAGCACTAGGCTCGACTCTTCGTAGGGACTGGACTGCCTCTCAGTTAGGAATTTATTGATGAAGAACTGCCCATTTGCACTGCTTGCTCCCTTTCCTTTTAGGTTGTGGGCCCATTCCATGCTTTTACTCTTTAGGCCACTTGGTATATTATGTATGTGTTATAGTAGTGTTGTATTGAAGTATTACTGTTGATAATTGCTTTGTGTTTGAGTTCAAAGGCCTTGAATATCTAATTCCTCTAATGTAATATCTAATGTACATGTATTTTTTATATATATACACCTGACGGGGAGTGATTTGTAGTGTACTTTACTCTGTGTGCTCATTGAGGTCCTTCAGTCACCCTCACCCCTCCTGAATCCTAGCCTTGATCGCCGCCAATGCTACCTTGATTGGTCTAGCTTGTCCAGAAGGTTACTCTGTTCCCAGAAACTAGGCTGTCCTTCTGAACCTCTGCCCACCAGGTCAGAGTTCAAAAATCCATTTGAACAGTAGTCAATGAATGTTGTCTTGAATATTTATATTTTCTGTTTGCTCTTTTGCATACTGCACATTTATACGGTAACACTAATTGAAGAACCTATTTCCCAACTCTTTGCCCTGCCTCTTGAGTTCCGTAGTTTGTGCATGTTCAGGTTTGCATTGAATGAGGGAGTTTACAGATAAAATCTCATGAGTATGTATGGTCACTTGTGTTGTCTTGTAGGTGGTATGCTACATGGCTCAATGTTGCAGCTTTTCTCTGGAAATCAGGTCAATGGAGTGAAAAAAGATCACCTTCCAGAGAGACTATATCACCACTGGTTGAAAGCCACTGAAGCAAGGTAGTTAAAAGCAAGAGCATCCGGGTTTAACGGGATGCGGATACAGGGGCAGTTGCATATAAGGAGTAATTGTGGCCACCGAGGGCCTCAAGGATATCAACTGCAGAGAAAGTAAGGAGGTCGATAAGGGGGTAGGACCACTGATATTGGGCTGTGGTAGGCCCAACTTGACCAAAACCATGAAATGTTAGGCAGAATGTTCGGGGCAGTGTGGCATAAGATAGGAGAAGCTGCCAGTAGAGGAGAAGATGGCATAAGGAAAACAACCCTCTGGGCACATCTCCTATTCGAGGAGGCATTATATATAGGTGACACAAGAACATAAAATACATGTCATTAGGGCATTGGAAGAGTTAATACTGCCTGTCATACCTAATCTGCGGTCATTTACATTTATGTATGGTTACGGCTGTATCCTGTTAATGCTTTTTGACAGATGAAATTGTATTTTCTATTTATAATTCTTTAAAAAGATGTGAAATAAATAATAAAATAAAGAGTTAAAGATTTTCAAAATTGAAAGCAAGTTAAAGATGCATCGCATCGAACAAAATGGTGTTGTATAATCACAACTTTTAGGGAATTATATGATATTTTGAGGATATTTGAAAATGAGTGAAAAGGGAGACAAGTTATGCGAGACGAGCATGCTGTTGTTATTACCATAGGGGAACAATAATATGTTGTTATTGGTGATTGTACATTCATACTTTCAGAAATGTTCTTAATTGGATTTTACGGTTGTCTATTTTCTTTTATAAGTATGTCAGAGGTGGTGTGTGTTTAAAGTACACTCTTTTGGGTCTCAACAACTATTGACATGATACGCTGCATTATATGTCTGTATGTCCATGCTGTCCAACTCCATTCATGACATGGTGTGGCGGGTCAGAGGACGGCCACAGAGTCTGATAATCCATTTCACAAAGAGGTTTATTAAAGAAAAGGGGAAAGGACTATGTTTCCCGATGCTATAAGGCAGCCCTACCTAACTAAACTAGCACTAGGTATGGGCCTCGTCCATCATCACTGAATGTCTCAACACAACCGGCCCTCCATTGAAACTAAGCCTAACTGACCCTACCCCTAGGACAAGTAAAGACAGGAAAATGACTTTTTTCCTGGGGCTTTTGCTTCTTGCAAAGTTCTGTTTTAGTAACTGATATTCAGATAGTCTCTGGTGACTCATTGTATCAGTTCACATACATTTTACTGTTTTCTGGTTTCGTCTCTCTTTGATGGTTACTTTTAACGGTTTTGTTATTCTTCTCTGGATTCTCTGTACAGAGAGTTGTTCTGTGCTCTCCCCGTGGTAACGTTATCCAATTTTTCAGCATCCCTTTACTTGAACTGGAATGAGATTGGTCCCACTATGATTCTCATTTCCTCCTCTAGTTTTAAATATCACAGTCTCTTTACTTTGACTAATTCAACAGCTCGCCCGGCTGTGGAATAGTTTGCAAATGATTTTAAGGTTGCTGAGGCCTGCTGAGAAGAGTTCTCAGTTTGTGGATTTAGGCCCTTGCTTTAAGTTCTGAAGTAAAGTTCTGGTCTTTGGAGATTGATGGATTTGAAGTCTGGATCTCTGGATGTGAAGTCGTCGGTCAGCATGCTCCGCAGCAAATGGAATTGAATGTCTCTACCTGTCCCAGCAGTCTCTTTTTATGTGTTTTGAAAATGGGTGTGTGCCTGGGCCTAGCTAAGCCTGCCCCTCTCTACTTGTCATTGGCCCAATTCTCCCCTCTCCCATGATTGGGGGAAGGAAATGGATTGTCATCATGATGAGGTCTGTTTATGGGTCAGAGGATCCTCCCCTGGTCAGTTTGCCCACAAATCTATATTTGATTCAAATACATCTTTCCCAGATATACAATTTGTTGAAATTACATGTACACATTATATATTCCTTATGGTCCATGCTTGTCCGCCTCTGATCTTCCTGGGGGCTTGCATTCAAAAATGACAACATTTTGCGCTTTTTAACTGGTTTTGCAATATCGGACATTTACCCAAAATTACACACATGTGCGCAAGGAGTATGGACATTAATTGATGAAGTGTCAGATTTTTAACTTGCAGACATTTGGAGTAAGACATTTGGAGTAGCAACCCCCCAGAATACCCCACAGGGTCCTAACGCCTCTCAAAATGTTCACAGAAAAATCACAAAAATAATGATATTACTTATATAATTCTGACAAGTCCGCACTATGAGTTATCTATCTTTTTAAAATTATGCCCTGGTCAAAAAGGGGTGTGGCTTCCCACATCACAGGGTGGAATAACTGGTTTATCCACTTCCCCCAAGCTCAGCTGCTAGCAGAGGCACTGCCCCTCCCAGTTTCCCCTAAGAGGAAGCCACTTTATGACGCCCCCAATATAACATTTGCCTGAGTCAAGGGAGTTGCATTGTTCTGTTCCTCCCAGTTAGGTGCTCCACCCCTAATCTAATCAGAGAGGTGACAACTCCTTTTGGCAAGGGGCAGCAGGATGCAGCTAGGCATACCTGTCGGGGGTAGTTGTCAGGCAGAATCCAGTTTCACTAAGCCAGGTTTCTGCTAAATGTCACTTTTTGTTCCCAGTTTTCTACATTCAAATCAAACTGACAATTTGTACCTATACATTAAATAATTACTTCCTTCAAGTCATTTCAGAATATGGTTTTACATTCTTCCACCTCTTAGCAAGTCTTTCCTTGGTCTGGTTTTGTTTCATTTGTGCAGTTTTACACAAAAGTCTGGTGGTTTTAAAACGCCGGCTCTCTGATAGTGGTGAGTACTGGTAATGCAACCATTTTTGGGATTAAGAAAATGAATTCCCCACAGTTCTGAGTTGCTTTTTTTGGCAATCAGCATTGCCATTCACAATGGTTTCAGGCTACTGTGTGTGTAGCCCAATGGTGGTTTTAGGCAGTGCTCTCTTGTGCTCACAACATAGGCAAAAATGGGTGGCAGCCTATTCTTCATGTTTTCCCTGTGCACTCTCTGGGGAGTTCTGGCCATCATGATGTTTTCAATGCCAGTAAGGCACAGTTTTTGTGGTAGGGCTCGGATGCATGGGTAAAAACATCCCACAAACGTCACCAGGGCTTATACTTGATCAGGGTTTGTTCTCTCC
This sequence comes from Ambystoma mexicanum, assembly GCF_040938575.1. Taxonomy (NCBI): domain Eukaryota; kingdom Metazoa; phylum Chordata; class Amphibia; order Caudata; family Ambystomatidae; genus Ambystoma; species Ambystoma mexicanum. Next base: position 188,258,941 of record NC_090924.1, on the reverse strand, counting down.
TTCACCAGTGTGGTCGCTCATGATGCTGCAATGTCTCTTCTCTCATGCCGTCGTCTAGGATGGTCACAGAGTATTTCTAATACCGTCAGGTTCCACATTTCTGCTTCCCAAGTGGTTTTGGCATAGTTTATTGGACTCCTGGTCCACCACCAGCATTCTGTGGTCAACCCTCCACCTTCTTTGTCTCTCTCTCTCTCTCAGGACTACAGGATTCTCCAGCTTTACTTCTCTAGCTTTTTCTGCTGGTAAGATGCTGCACTGCTTTGTGTTCCTTTCTGGAAATAGGACGTTGCGTGTCCAGCTCTCTCTCTGCATTAGGCACTTCACCCATTTTGTAACTCACAGGCTTTTATCTTCACCATTCTCTTCTTTAACTTGTAGTACAAGATGCCTAGTTCTGCATGTCCAGCCTTCTTGCATCAAGAAAAGACATATTGAGCCTGCTGCTTTGTCAGTCCATTGAAGACCGCCTGTTGCCACCTGATCATGGTGACTCCCAGTGTCATGCATCTTCTTCGCTCCCTGGATGTGTCCACAGGTTGCCTGTTCTGCAGAAGTCATTATATTTTCTGTGCAAGTGTGTTCAGCTGGAAGGGACCTGGAAACGAGATTCAAACACAGAGATCGACCAAAAATAAATCCTGCACACAAAAGTGACCTCTGCAACCGTGACCCTTGGGCCTTCCTTGACCAAACCAAGCAGAGAAGACTGTGTCCCTAAGGAATCTGGAACCTCAGCAGTGGTCTCTGGAAATATCGGAGTTGGGGGTAAGTTCATATACCTGTTTCTTTTGCCCGCTGTCCTCCATAGGTTTTCATAGGTTTAAAGTCCTGTTCCTATCTCTCTCTTTCCTAACTTAGGTTTGTGGTAGCATGGTGAAGGATCCCTTCCTAGGCCTAACTTGGTGCAGTAAGATTGTGAGAGTTACTTACCTGAACTTTCCTTAACTTTTTGAACCTTGAGTCATATCCACTGGCATCATCCAATAACATCGTAAACCTACCTGAAACGTATAACTTTGGAATTGGTGACTTTAGGGCACAAGCCCCAAACCATCTTACGGTTGGAATTATGAAGTGTTGGGGAATTATTTTATGGTTGTTCTAAAGTGTTTTGACTGAAATGTATGCATCAGACACTGGTTATCAAATCAAATGCTTTCTATCTTCCCATGAGGTTTAATGTATATATCTTTGTTATAGTAAGTGTGTGGCAATATTTGACTAGAAGTTTCACTTGCTTAATTTGTATTTTAAAGGCCATATAATTCAATATAGATTTTATATTTTCCTGTCTAACTGGAATTATTGGTGTTGTTCTGTCCAGACTCATTGTATCCCTAGATCACTCTTAGAGCCCCTCCTAAGTCTAAAACTTACCATTCTGCTACCTACCGTGATCAGGATTGGCTAGACTTTAGTGTCTTTCCTGTTCACCATAATAGGTCGGCCTTCCAAAATCCTCCTCAGATTTTGGAAAATCTATCTTAACCACATACTAGTAATGCCACAATTGTCAGCACATCAGTGGCGTATGGAAACTATTAGACAATTCATTATTTTCAAATATATTCATTGATTTTCACAACTGAAAATGTGTTTCCCCGCCTATGGGACCATAAACACAATTAAACTTTCAATAAACAATGGGCACAAGCAAACACCCTTCCTCCATGACTATGTGCAGTTCTCATTCATTGTTGAATCATTGATAACGGTTATGACATCAAATTATATTTATTTAGATTCATTGTTATAGAGTTTGTGTTGCCTCAGATGTTCTGATACATCATAGATACCACTTTAGCAAAGATGGTCGATATATGTGAGGAGATGCAGGAACAAAAAAGCACCTTTACGTACATTTTAACAGACATCGACCTTCCAACATTTTCAGTAAAAGTAGGCCAAATATTTTAAAATGAAGAACTTACTGAAACTGCCATCAAGAACTGCTTTTGCACCCAGTGATGTAATAACCCAAATGCTTCCAGTTGGTTTAACATATTAGATAAAGGTCCTTCTATATCATCCGCTGGGCCTTCCATCTATAAACACTGACTTCAGCATCAAGACATTTTTCAGATATGTACCCAGTCACCACCTTTTTCTTTCTGTCCATAGGCTACTTGCAATTCCTTCGGCCCACTCTGCTACTAATTAAGTCACTGTTTTATAAAATTCCATGCTTCAATATTTTAGCAACATTAACAATGTTTTAAGCTTCTGGAGATCCCTCAAAACATTTGCATTGCCTAATTATGCACATTGTTCATTCCTTTTGATTTTTTTCCTCAGAATCTGTAGTGCCATAGTGTCTATTTATTTATTTACATTTATTTCAGTGCACCGAACCCTGGGGCATCTGGGCGCAGGTTACAGGAAGTGCATAGCACATTGGTTACAGTTAGGTAAATAGCAGCATATGTTTGGGTGTACAATTTAGAAAGCCTCACCTCATGGCACGAGGTACTAAATCAAACATGCAGTTACAGGTAGGTAAAGAGCAGCATATGTTTGGGTGCACAATGTGTAAAGCCTCACCTCATGGTACGGGGTGCTACATCAAACATGCAGTTACAGCTGGCTAAAGAGTGACATAGGTTCAGGTGCACAATTTGGAAAGCCTCACCTCATGGTGAGGGGTGCTACAGCAAACATGCAGTTACAGGTAGGTAAAGAGCGACATAGATTAGGGTGCACGATATGGAGAGGCTCACCTCATGGTGCAGGGGGCTATATCAATCATAGTAACAGGTAGGTGGGAAACAACATAATGCATGGGGCAAAATGACAGTAGGGAGTTCACCATTATAGAGACCAACACAATCAGGCAATAGTGTGAGACACAGAGTTGGTGAATGTCAATACGTAGTGGGAGCGAGTCATCAGGTAATGTAGGTGATACATGTTTGGGTCCGGCACTCGGAGACAAGCTTTTGGATGTGGTTGGCGGATAGCCGGGTGGACTAGGGAGTGGTGTATAACCCCCGGTTGCAGGTCCTGCATTGATGGGTGCAGAGTGATGGGCGCGCGCTCTGCCGGTTTATGGATTCCTGCAACAGTGGTGTGCAGAGGGTAGAAGGATCGGGCAGATTGTCGAGTGCTACTGACCAGTGTCGTACTGGAAGAAATCTTGAGGGAGGCGGGAGGAGTAGCTTGGGGAAGTCAAGTAAACGCTGATGGGCTGAGAATGGAGCCAATACCGGCAGATCTCCTTTGTGTAACCAAATGGGAGCGATGGAAGGGTTGTCTCTGAGAGCAGAGTACAGACAAGTGTCGGAGACATAGGATGCGTATGAGGGGCCAAGGCACCTCTTACCTGAATGAAAGGCTGGGATGCTGAAGATAAGTAGTGAGAGGCATCACGAACAGCTGTGGAGGTTTCTTGGATCAGTGAGGAGTAGTCGTTAGAGCAGCCTGGCTGTCATGCCCAACAAGACAGGCAAAGACAGGAGCCTTATGTTTGGGCCTTGGTTCTGGGATCGGTTTCGCCTCACGGCTCGGCTGAGCTCCTGGATTTGTACCCAGGGACCACCAATCAGAACACATGGTGCTGCAGGGTGGCTCACCAAGCAAATCAGAGAGTGTAGGAAGGCTGGGCACGGCGGCGGCCATCTTTAAAGTGGTTTTGGGACCACTGGAGTTGCTGGCAGATGTTGTGTGCAATGTTGGTGCCTTGATCAACGGAGGCACATCCTTCTTGTCCAGGGTTTATTGTGTAAAATGTAATTTTTATTGTACAGATAACATAGCAGACCTCTTTTGGTGTATCTACCCTGAGAATAGCACTCACGCTTCAGGGTTTGCACTTCTTGTGCCATTGTAGGTTACTTCAGAGGAAAGCCTTGTCCAGTGGTCTTCACTTTCTTGTAACTAACTTGTGTGTCTTTGCCTTTTGTAGTCACCATGTCTTCTAACTCTTATGAGACCCTCTTGGGTCACTATGTTACTATAGCAACTGAGTTTGCATCTGGAAGCTCTACCTTCTGCTCTTATCCTGTCTGGTTCAAGTGAAGTCAAGAAGCATTATCTGGGGCTATTATCCCATAAAAGCATAAACAAAAAAATACCATCTAAAATAAAACATTCATGAATCAAAATGCTAAATATAAAGCAACGGGCAGTTATCGCAAAAATAATGTAAATCGAATTGATAGATAGAGTCATAAAATCTTCTATCGCATATTAAATGCAATGACTGGAAAAGAAAACAATTTAAATAAAATTCAATTTTTTAAAATGGCAGCAGTACCAAAAAACGAAAAAGGCTTCACTATACCAGGAACCTTTATTCCCAAAGCCAAGGCATTTTTAATAAGTCATTTACCCACCAATCCTGCTTTATCATATTCCATAAAAATGTACAATATTGCATCTCTCTATTGCTAGAAATGCCTATTTCTCAACACAAATGATACTTTATATATGTGAGGCTTGTTTTAAACATCCAAGAAAGATGAAGCGCTGAACTATTTCTCTATAACATGACCGGTGTATTTGTAAAGTGCCTGTTCACCCCCAAACAGCATCTTGGCGCTAATAACAGATGTGTTTGGTTACCCAATTGACCTTCCAGGATTTGAAGCTGTGACCATGAGGTCAAACACAGGCCCCTGTAGTGGATGCATTGATCTACTGAGCCACAGGCCCGGCTCGTACACCGTTTAGTTTGGTTGTCTCACATGACCATGAGCAGGCGAACATATGAAGCATGAAGACACCCAAAACACAAAGAAGGCTTTCTTCAGATGAGGGATATCCATCCACCAAAGGCATGAGCAGCACAAACGATTTAAAGCAAAGATTTTGGGCATTGTCTGGCAATTGACAAAGATTGGAAATGGGCACTTACCATCCTCAACTCATGTGTTGTGGATCAGATGAGCTCAGCACACCCTTTTGAGTCACACTGATGAATGTAATGTGCTCGGTTGATTGGAGTTCATTGTCTGCAATGTGTAGTACAAGGGGTGATGTACGTGCAGCGTGGCCGCACTCTTACTGCTCTTACTCAGAGCAGGAGTAAAACATATGGAGAGTGGGGGCCAGGACAGCCTCCACCCCACAAACGCACACCCGCTTGCCACACCTCCTCGGCTGACCCGCATTGGCCCTTTCCCTTCACTTCCCATTTTGCTTCCAAATACTGTGATGGACAAGGCACCTGAACTGTGCTTAAGCACTTAAATATATGTACCTATCAGAAGCCTCACACTGAAAACACAGACGTTACAAATGCAATGTCTGCACCGGTGATGCCTTTCTTTGCAAATTGTGGCTTAGCGGAACGTTATGGTGTTATTTGGGAATGTAGGGCTTCGCTTGAACTGTGATGGCAGCACCTGCACACGTGAGGCAATACTTTACATATGTGATAATACCACTCGTCAGAGGGCCTTACTGCGGCATTTGTGCTCGGAGGGTATAGCATATCAATAGTGACTACACCGGACACATGAGGGTATGTTTACAGGTGGTGACACCTAAATAAGTGAGGACATATCTTGCATGTGGTAATAGGGCTCTTCAGGCTGCACTTGGCATATGACGGCAGTTGCTTCAAGGCTACACATCACATTAGGTGAATGGGTAGGAATATGGACTCTTATTGGAGGATGTGATGACGCACATGGCATTGCTGGGAGCATCGGCAATCACGTTTTATGACTTATTTTATGGGAACTGTGCTATACATATAAAGGTATTATTGGGGCATATGCAACTCCACGTGCAATAAGGCAGACAAAACCTATTCGCTTTTCTACTGCTTAATAATGTTGTGTGTGCCATTATAAATCGGCCACCGGTATTTAAATAAATCTAGACTCTGGCCCCAAATTACAAAACAGTCTTTCTTCACCGAACAACGTGATCCACTTTCAGGAACTGGCTCCGGTTAACCTAGAGATGCATGCCTCAGGGGGATGTGCTGCCCCATGTGGACACTGCATGGAGGAGCTCTGTTCCTGTACCACCTAATTACCAGGTGTGCTAACAAACCTCTACAAAAACCCGATTCCACTAGTGCCCTTTGACTTGCAGTGTTGCTCACAATGGGTTATCTTGTGTGTCTTGTCTGTCTGTCGTGACACTGAGGAAGCCTTGGCCTGCTAAAGCTTGGACTTCGTGACATGGCCCAGCTGTGGTCTCCAGGCAAGCCTGTCTCTTTGTACTCAAGCTCCACTCTGTCATCTTGAGCGCTTCCCTTCCAGTGGTGCTGCCTCCTGGACCATCCACCAAACTGCAGCGTCTGAGCCCTCAGGGGGTCGCGCGGCTCAGGGTATCCTCGGGTACTGCTCCCCCTTATCTCCCACCTCAGCACCCCACACCTCCATGCTGTGTGCCCAAGGGAAGATGTTGGGCCCCTCTTGATCGAAACAGTCATGGCGCATTGGACTTTCCAGCACACCCTGTTATCCCTTGTATTGTGAGGGAATCCCTGCTGGCCACGTTCCACCCGACTGATGAGAGCCAGCATTGAAGCCGTTGCGTGGACACCTTTGAGTAGGGTGTGTGCCAGTATGCATCCTGTCAGGCCATGCACAAGCCTAAGCTGCCACTGGTGGGCCCCGTGCTCTAATGGGGCTGAGAAGCCAAAACAATGGAATGGAATTCAACCAAGAGGAATGCCCAGGGCTGAGAAACATCACACGGGCGTGCCCAGGGCTGAGAAACATCACACGGGCATGCCCAGGGCTGAGAAACATCACATGGGCATGCCCAGCTAGCACTCATGGCTCCTGCAAGCATAGTTAAAAAGACAACTTTTGCTGAGGAGAGCAATGTGCACTGCCTCACTCATGTATCACTCTGCCTCGTGTACTGGTCACACTCCATCACTGGCTGGTAACCGGGCTGGCCTACCTGATCATCTTTCTATTGATTACCCATGCTCCAATGTGCCTGCCATTGGTTACTGCTCATTAAGCCCTACACTGCTGGTTAATGCATCGTATCATATTTGTTATCAATGCCTCATGCGTTGGTCAATATAAATGATCGATATGATGCTATATCGTGGATAAACAGATTATCTCGAATTCACTTTTTATTTTTAATGCAACCATACCATGAACATATTTGCTCCCATCATGCAACTCTGCATGCATAACGCAGGGATGTTCTAAGACCTTCATACATGTGCTTCAAAGGACTTGGGGCAATAAAACTTACAAGTCAACGGAGGATAGCACAAGGGCGACGTGCTGGAGGGCTCTCGAAATCCCTTCACAGACACAGTCCAAGGTGCTTCCCACATACTCTGTACATTTTCATCTGCAGGGTTCCAGAAAATAAAATTGGCAAAGTGCACTTTTCTAGAATTTGAAAGTGAAAACTATAGAATCTTTAACTCTACTTGTGTGTGCTGAGGAACCATAGAACGTTAGGATCGCCTTTGGGAAATGAACTGTTGACAAGAGCCCTTGATTGGGCAGGCGGTATCTGTCTAGCAACGCAACTGCTCTTCGTTACTTGAGGGCACTTGGGACTTGTAGTTTCGTACACTCTAAAGCACCCCTTGGACTACAAGCAAAGAATAGCCCAAACAACCCTCTTAACAAGCCAACATAATAGATTTCAATTGTTAAAGCATTTGCCCGTCAAAGAAACATCTACATTCTTCAGAAGTGGGTGCTTTGTAGATTCAAATAGGTTGCTTTTTGATCATTTCAACTTAAAATCTTAGTTAGAAAGGTTGTGCTGTTGAAAATAGAATATAAAAAAAATCGAAGACCGAGGAATGACTTTTAAAGTGTTATATTATTATTTTTTTTTCGGAAGTTCATCAGTTTTAAAGCGCTATTTATAAACATAACTCCTTTGTGGTTCCCTTGAACTGGGCGTTCAGCCAAATTCTGAAATGCGCCATTGCTACACCCCTAGCCCAGAGAGAAGTATTTTTCAGAGTACTCACAAGTCTGTGGCTTGGCTCGGCCTCAAGGAGTTTGAAGATAGAGGTCACGTCAGGCCCTCGGTTGTAAGAGTCAATGGCCTTGCCTATGATGAGGGCCGCATGGTGGCCTGATGGTGTCCTCGGCAGAGCGGCGCAGCTTGCCGAAGAAGCGCAACACAGGACTAGTGAGAATATCCACCAGCTCTCCATTGCCTCGCGCTCGAGGGAAGCTGCAGCTGCCTCTGCTTGTTGCTAGATTATGCAGTGGCTGAATTTATTACTGGCTGTCTCCTCTTCCCCCCCTGTGGAATGTTCCCTCTGAGACTAACAAACGTGCAGCCAAAAGTCATGTATGCACACGCCATCCACAAACGCCTTTCAACAGATTTCAGTGCTTCTCAGGAAATACACAAGTATATATATATATTAATTGAAAAAACTATGTTAAAGGGACGTTATGGTTAAGTTGCACTAATAAAAACCTATGAAATTCAGTGAAAAAAAGTCGTTAAATGGACTTTATGGTGGTAAGTAAAACCGAAAAACTCCAGAAATTCGCCAGTTATGGTACGGTAAGCAACCATAACTCGCACTACCACCGTGCACTGCTAAGAACTAACACCCAGGACATCAAAGATGACATCACAAATGTCATTGATGACAACCAGTTAAAAAAAATCTACATATAGCCTATTAACATATTAAACTTCCACACACCAACTGTCACTTAACAATGTTCCACAAATATTTTGCATCTGCATTTTCTATACTTATACCCAAACGTTGTACATAGTGCTCCTATAAATGCACATTTGCATTGTACAGTGAGAGAAGTGCATAAATAAAAGGGGTAGTACGGGTGGATAAGTGCTCATGGGAGTCAAGGAAGGAAGTGCCAAAGGATGCCAAGGTGGGAGGCCACTAGTTAACTGCTGGGACAGAGAAGTACCAAGGGTGGGCTACCGTAACATCCCTTTAACAAGGTTGCTTCTGTGAATTAAATAGGTTTTTATAAGTGAAAATGTTTCATAATGTTACATCACTGTATATGAGTTACTAATAATTCCTCTTTTAACATATATGAAACTATAAACCTCCTTTAACAAACACATTTCTTTTTATTAGCAGCACATGCTGGGGATACAAGTCATTGTTCAATTGCCTAGGGCATGAGGATCGATCGTGACCACAGCCCCACCAAACCACCCCCATTACCCACTGCACCTACCCATCATCATAGTTCAGTATCCACTACACCTTCATAATGTGAACAATGGCCAGTACTCAAAGCTTGCATGGCCAGCGTCCACAATTCATGGGGCATGGGCTTTCGGCCATGTCGCATGCCCAATGGGCAAATTAGAGTAGACCTTTGTCCTTGCTGAGGGCCAGGCGCACTGCCCTCAGCAGCAAAGTTATATCAATATTTTTTGTACTTACATTTCGACACTTTCAAAAAAGTGAAACACAGGACCAATTTGCGAAACCATATTTTCACATCCTTGCATATGCTCCTTGTACGAGTTTGATGCAAATCCTTCCATGTTTTATTTTTTGAAAAGTGTCAAAATGTACCTACATAAAATAGTCATATAACTGAGCCCCCTCTTCACAACATTCATTCAGACTTTGCAGAAACATTCAAGGTTGGGTGAATATTGATATACCTTCCGTGAGCCCGTTGGGTGCATGAGCACTTCCTCTTCATGACAGAGCTTGCTGCAGGAGCAGCGTTACCACTACTCCTTGCAGCATATAATTAAATAATGTGGGTTTCGCCCCACAAGCAACCCGCAGGCCCCCGGCACCTGAGGAGGTCCAGACCGGCACTTTTGTGCTTCCTGGCTAGTTTATTAGCCCCCACTTTCTGCCACCTACCCCCACAATGCTTTGTACCCCAGAAACCTCCAAAATGGCTGCGTCGGTTGCTTCATAGTCTTTTTAAATTCCTAGACCCAGCCCACACTATCTTCCTATAGAGTGCTGGAGGGGTTACCCAGTATGCCCTGTTTCTAGAAACTCATGTACCAGTCAAATGCTACCCTTTTCTATCGAAATGGCTGGTGGCAGTGGTTTTACAACAAACTACCATGATTTTTCCCGACCACGAACACCTGTAGCTAAAAAAATCGCGGGAGCCATGTTTTTCAAGATGGCGCCTTAAACCCCTTTATTTAAACAGGTCTCGGTCTTCTTTTTTTGCCATTTCTTTTTGGAGAGGTCCTTCTAGTGTTTGTCTCTGCACGCCAAACCAGGTTTGATCCCTTTGTTTCTATGCCTTTGGCGGGCTTCAGGACTGAAGACCGCTTCTGGCATCTGAGTGTCTGGGGTGGGCAGGAAGTGAGGGAGGTGCCCAAAACTCCCTGTGCTTAGTCTCCTTGGAGACCCAAATGCACTCTGGCGTGATTGGCTGGCTGACTGTCCAGAAAGGACAGCCACCCTGCTGGGTGAGTGGCAGCTAGGCTGGAATGAATGGGAAAAAACTATTTAAAAGGCAACTCTCTTGTACTGGAAAGCAGAGTCTACCACTGGAACGAAAGAACGGAAGACGAGCTGAAAGAGGACGGCTTCTGCAACTCCTGGACCGTTGGTTTGCCCGGTGAAGCCCTGCTGCAGGTGCAAATTGCCAAATTCATCTCGACAGAGAAGCCCCTTCAAGGACGACTTCTTCCTTTGAGTTGGTGGGACCAATCAACTTGTAAGCCACCAAGATACCATTCTCGGAGCTGGTTAGGATTAACCAGGAGGAAAGACACCAGCTTGTGTGCTTGAATTACAGCTACTGGAAATGAAGTGACTCCATTTTGTCCGCATTTTTTGACGATCCCGTGCATTGCAGGAGTCCCCTGACGTCCTCGCTCTTGTCCCCACGGCTGAGGCTCAAGAACAGTGAGATCTACAGGAAATGCCAGGAACCAACGTCTTCTGCTGCATCTTGTTCTTCATATTAAGGTACTGTGCCAACCCGATTGAGAGAACTTACCTCTCGTGGTGAAACTTTCACAACTTGCAGGCCTAATCAGCTTGTGACCCAACATATGATTCATTTTCTTACAAACTACTACTGAGAACTTTGGCAAAGACTTTACCATTTACTTCAAGAACTGCTCTTTCCTATCCAAGACACTAGCCCATTGACTTTGGCCTAGGCCTATTGAACAGAATCGAGTCCTCTAGTGAAATAAAACTGTTTGCACTGCCTAAGAAAGTATTTGTGATCTATTCTGCTAACTTGTGCCTTTTTACTCCCATTGAAAGTAACTGAAATGCCATTTTGCTCCAATTTCAGGGGAGCCTAATTTCTTCAGAAACGTATTGGTTTGAGATTGAAGTGTGTTTGTGTATAATATTAAGTTGCCTCCTTCTAGTGAATGTTTTCTAAATGATTGTGTAATAAATTAATGAGTGTTTTACCAAGAAACCTTGAGTGTAAGTGTCTACTTGAACCACTGTGATTGCAAGACCTCTGTGTAACCTCTTGTACTGCTCACATTTCCTCTTGAGATAAGCCTGGCTGCTCAGCTCGCTACCACAAAACTGTGTAGTGCAGACTTATACCAAAGGTTCGTTTTGCTTACACCTGTAGTCCTAATTGTATGTGGTGGTCCCAGAGGGTACTGCATGCAATTCTGCACAACACACACCATTCTTCATCCAAATAGGGCAACTAGCAGGCTGCAAGCCGGACCCTCGCACCAAAGGCCCCACAATCAAGGCTCCTGTCCGAGTCTGATTCATCCTATCTTCCGTGAGCCAGTTGGGTGCAGGAGCACTCCATCTTCACGACAGAGCATTCTGCAGGAGCAGAGTGACCACTAAACCTCGTAGGATCGCATTCACAGCTTTGCGGAATAATTTGGGTTTTGCCCCACAAGCAACCTGCAGGCCCCCCGCACCTAAAACGGACCAGACTGGCACTTTGACACTTCCTGGCTAGTTTGTTAGCGCCCACTAGCAATCATAGTAGCTTCGAGCTACTGGAGACAGCTGATTGGCTACCACACCACTCTTCATCCAACCAGGGCAACCGGCAGGCTTCAAGCCGGCCCCTCACATTAAAGGACCCGCAATCAAGGCTGCTGTCTGAGCCTGTCCAAGACAGCACAAGCCCAGCCCAGCTACCAGAAAGGCCTCAAGATTGTTGCCACTTTACAAGCAAGCATGGCCTGCCTCTCGCAGAGGGCCCCAAGACTTTAAGAACTGACTGCTCAGGGTCCCGTAGCCTAGCGAGCCGCAGCCGACAATTACTATACCAATCATCTATCATGGTAAGGCCTCCCCTTGTTCTACTAGCTCTTAGATTGTCTGTCTAGCCAATATCACCTGTATGTTACTGCTGTCACACGCTTTGTCCCTCCGGCGTATCAGCCCTTCCTAGCCCATGCGTTACAAGTCCACGCTCCATTATGCCCTGCCAAGAGCCCTTATTATCACAGGAACTCCTGGCCCGCAGACTAGCAATGCTGCGGTGCCCCACAAAACCGGTGCACTACCCGTGTACCCCAGGCCCACAGCCTACAGAAACGATCTACTTGGCTGGTGCTCCTTGCGGTCCACGGCCCCATTGAGCACCAATAGCAATGCCATCAAACATACTGCACCAAAGTCCTCGCAAAGGGTTGCACCCCTGTTTGACGGCAGCAAGAGCCATGGCAATATCTCAATCCCTTCCCTAGTAAGGAGGCACACCATGCCCTCCCACCCTCTCATGATAGCTGTATGATATACCCACAGCGCAATTTCATTCACCCCAACCCACCAGCGCCTTCTAAGCAGCAACCTATGCCTTCCCATCCATGCCCTAACCCTGCTATAGCTACACACGAGCTCAAGCGCCCCAGGAAATTGGTCCGTGGAATGGGGGATAAACGCCACATTATTCCCATTAGCATAACACAAAATGCGAATGGAAATGTTGGAAAATCTTACTGAGTATATGTACTTTACTGAGAAATGTAAAGTAGATGGAGTCTATAAGATTCTTTTTTAGTTCTATTTTTTAACTGTGAAAGGTGGTTCCTAAAGGAACTTTTTTGTTTTTGATTTTTGCAGGATAGGTTAGAACGTAAGGTGGGGCGGGAAATGAGGGAAGAGACACCCAGCACTAATATGGAGGGGCAGGTGGACTGGGGAAGATGTTGCGCGTGTATTACATCTAAGGTAGGAGGCAGTGTTTCTCATGCTCCTTGATTACAGCTTCAAAAGCACTTCAAAATTGCTCCCCCCTGCAAAGTCATGTGTTGCAGTATATACAGAGGACAGTTGTCTTCGAAAGATATGGATCAACAGCTTCTTTTATTGCTTGCAAGGTAGCTGGTGGGATTTTGTGTCCCACAGAAGTAGGCTGTCTGGTTACAGTATTGATTGAGGAAGATGAGGTGGAGGAAAACAGCCTAGTACTTGCTAAGAAAGGAACAACCTTTCTGAGAGCATTGCAATGGTTGGATTTGGTGTGGTGGCGCATGGGGGTGGACCCGTAGAAGTACTGTGCAGGTAGTCAACGACTGAGTAGGTAGCTTTAGCCATTGGTACATATTTAGCAGTGTTTAAGAACTGCCACTCCCATGATTCTCTCTGGGTGCTAGAGGAAGGCACTTTATCTACTTCCTCTGTCTTCTTCATTGTCTTTGGAGGAACTGTGCTTTTTTTTGTTGTGTAGGTCCTCCAGCTGGTGGTGGCTCTTGGGGAGGAGGGGTGGCAATAGCTGATGCCATTTTTAAGATAAATAGCAGTTTCGCTAATATTCTTCCAAGTATGTGCTCTGTACTACATATAGAATGCCGGAGATCAAGTTAGTTGCACCAATTGCAATTATATTCAAATGATAACGTTAATGGTCAATATTGATTGATCATGAAGATTGGTTTGTTAGTTGCTGTTAGTTTGCTTCTGTTCGAAATCTTTGGCCACTATTATTTATTCATAGAGGTGTTTGGTTGGCAATCTAAAGAGAATATCCTTAGTTGCTTTTTCAAAAGGTGTCCTTAGATCTTTACCCTCTATTGTGATTCATAGAGGTAAATGGTTTTCAAACGAAAAAGGTGTCCTTAAATGTCTTTTTTAAGCAGTGTCCTCAAAAGCTATTTTTATAAAGGTGTCCTGTGATCTTTAGCCTCTAGTGTATATTCATAAAGCTATGTGATTTTCAAACACAAGAAAAAAAAGAGTATCCTTAAATGTCTTTTTCAAATAATGGTCCTCGATTATCAAACGCAAGGAAAAAAGAGTAACCTTACATTTTTTTTTTTTAAATAATCGTGCTCTGTACTAGATTGTTCATGGATAATGAGTAAAAATAGGTGTAGGAGCTGTGCAAGGATACATTTTGAGTTTGAAAGTTCCTACAACAGTAGAAAATGCAGTTCCGAACTGCCGCAAAGCACGGATCTGATCACAAAGTGTGGACGCGTTCGCAAACACGTCATCATGCCAAACGCAAGGTCACATGAAACTGTCTGGAAAGTCTTTGATGACGTCAGACGTTCGTGGACGTAGACAAATGCAAAAACAGTGGAAAAAGTTGCAAAAAGTGTATAGAAGTGTGAAAAATTATGCTAGAAGATGCAAAATGGCAGTTCTAAGGTGAAACTTTGTAAATTGGCCAAAAATGTTGCTATATTTGGGTAAGTATGATATTAGAAAGTTGTAGGAAATTAGTATTCACTAGTAAAAACCCATGAAATTCACTAACATTCATGGAAAAACGTTGTTAAAGAGAGGTTATATAAGACCACTAGGGGGCCCAGACCAACATGGACATGTATTGACATCGCTCTTCAACCAGCCCTTGGGCCTACTTTAGCAAATTCTCCCCCCGGTGGAGAGCGGGCTGCCTGAAGCCGACCAGGGGCCTCTGGCGTCTCTGAATTAACCAACAAAGAGAAACTGCGACCCCCAGCTGACAACGGTCGAGAGGCGCAGAGCAACAAAGACCTACTTCAACAGGAGAGCCAAAACATACTATGCTGCGGGCAGCAGCCACAAAGAGCTCTAAGGGCGGGCTGCGAACTGAGAAGCAAATCCAGCCCGGCAATGGCAGTCCTCAGGAGGAGACCGCAGATATCGCTGCAAACTGGTGGCACCCCGGCGGCAGGGTAAAGAGAGAACGAGGAAGGCCCGGCAAAAGCCACCGGCGACCCGATGCAGCGTGGTCCTAACTGAGAGTCCGGGAATTCAGCGGAACCCACCCAGTGGCCGATCGAGAGAGCACCCACGGGGGGTCTCGGAGTGATCCAGGACCCATCCCTGCATCAGCCACAGGGCTTGTACTACACTGGGGGTGGACTCCGTCCGGGACAGCAAAGCACAGAAGGAGGCGCTCTGCCTGGAGCCTGGGATGTAGAAATACAGCCACCGTGGGGACGCGCGCAGAAGACAGGGTGCACACAGCGGCCCGTGTCGCTGAACTTCTGAGGTGGTCCAGTGGCTCCGGCCCTTGGGATACCGGCTACACCAACAAGGCCAAGGGGACCAACCCAAGACGAAAGACGGACCAGTGAGAGGGAGGGCCCACATAGTATAGACTGGCTGCCCCAAGCGTCAACGGCGACCACGAGGGATGCTGAGCGGTAAGCAGACCGTATAACTCCAACCCCCCTTAAAGGACAATGACCTGGGTGGCCTGGAGCCGCCGGACGACCCCACCGGAGTGCAAAGGGGCTGAGGGGTACTGGCACTGATCTGTGAACTGAGGAAAATGTAGTGTCACCATTTCTCCCACACATATGGCCCGCACGTGTTGTGGAGGAGACCACAACCTCATGATTCCAACCCCCGCCGAAAGACACCCTCGGAAGGCACCTCAACCTCATATTGGCCACCAGGGGAGAGCCCCACCGTCCCGCAAGGTGCCTGGAGCTACCAACAGCTGGGGAGCCTTAACAAGAGCATATCATCAGTGACCCGACCACTATACTGGGAAGCCGGAGAGACGTGGCGGCCCACCCGTGGCTAGGCGGCAGTCCTACCCCATTAGTCGGCACGTAACGAATAGGCCCTAGCCGTGTACAGAAGCATGCTTGTGCAGAGGAGGACATGAACGAGAGATACAGCGAGCAGGTACCTAGGAGCACGGCTGGAGGTGACAGAGCAACCACGAGCACTACCCTCCTCCTGGGCAAGCCCACCTGAGCGTTCTGTGGAAAAGCAGCTATCACTACTGCCACGCAGAGGACCAAGGGCTGTCGGCCCAGGCCCCCGCACCCAAGGACAACCTGAACGTTTCTGGGGAGGGTGGGGTCGCCAGTAAGCCCAGGTGGAGGGTTGACTGGAGAGCCGGTGACGGGGAGGATGGCCGTAGTCGGGCCCCACAACTGAAGTTAAGGAGCACTCGGACACATTACCCCCTATAATAGCCGGGGTACTGGATACCCCATAGCCGGCAAACACAGGGTCACACATGGTAAAGGAGCAGAACCAGGAGTGGCATCGACATTGCTGACCCCCGGGGTGCACCCCAAAAACGTGGTCTGGGGGAGTGACAGAGAGAGAGAACATTCCGGTGGACAATCCTATTAGCCCCGGCCCCCCAGGGGAGCAGGGGAGCAGTCCTGCCAACCCAGGCCCCATGCCCAGCAAGGGCCGGCACTCCGCCACAGACAGGAGGAGGCCAATAGAGAGGAGGCACACCTCGAAGTGCCTGAGCCCCCTGGGGTACTTGTGCTTCCCAAGGAACTCACTGTGACGAAGACACGCAGACAAAGGTACTATTCACGCAGGAAAGGACACACAGGCAGACGTTGTTCGAGCCTGAGACCAAAGACACTCGAAGCATCGCAACACAGACCCCTGAAACCAAGAGCACCAGGGAGATAGACACAAAAGACCAAGCTAAGACATGCTTGCAGAGGGCAGTGGCCAGATCTGAGGTATAATGGGAACAGAATACGAAGAGATTGAGCTGGAGAACAAGAAAAGACAGGCCGTTCACACTAAGAGGCCCTCCCCAGGGATCCTTTCCTTACAGCGATTCCGAAGACACTCAAACACTGTGTAAGGAGTAATTCTCCCCCACATCCAAGAGATGGCGATGGGAGAAGACCCCCATCCCCCGGCACTGACTAGGGAGGACATAAAGGATGTATTTCAAGAAATCAAGGCAATAAGGTCGGACATACAGGCCTCTCTCTGTGACATCAAAGGCAGAGTGGATAAACTACAGGAAAAGATGGAGGGGATGGAGAACAACCATATCCAAGTGGACGTATTAGATGTGAAATATGAAGCAGGACTAGCAGATCTAGAAACAAGGAGGAGGAGATGGCCTTGAAGCTCAATGACTTAGAGAATAGAGAGAGGCGTAATAACCTCTAGATCCTCGGAGTGAGGGATCAGAAAGGGGAGATGGCAAATGACATCAGAAGGAAAGTACAGGGCATGAGAAACCAGCTATTTGCGCTTGAAGGCAGCAAGGAGGTACAACTGGAAAGGGTGAACAGAGGCAGCGGTGGAGTGGGTAAAGGCCCCCGATCCATTGTGGTCTGGTTCCTAATATACAGAGAGAAGATGTAAGTTCTGGAGAAAGCAAAGAGACTGGGGAGCTTCCTCTATGAAGGGGACACAATTAAGATATTCCAAGACCTCTCAGCCCTGACATTGGCCCGCCGCAGAGCCTGCCGCCCCCTCACACTTTGGCTCTCAGAGAAGGGCATTAGGTATCGATGGTCATATCCTTTGCACTGACTTTTGAGAGGGGGCAAGTGGATTATCGTGTGACTGGTGGTCCGGATGCTCTCCAGGTGCTTCAGGTCATCAAGGGTGAAGAAGAGGCGGGAGACACAGAGAGTGCTGAGGTGGTATCACAGGAGCAGTAGCTCAGGCCGGCAGGGCCCCAGGCCATTAGAAAGAAGACGCAAGGAGGTAGAACATTTAAGAAACTGAACACCCCCCGCCCTGCGAGGGGAGGGGAATGGAAAAATGATACCTGCCTAAGCCCAAGATGAGTAAGTAGAAGGTGACCACAAATCACATAATTCCCACCGGGGGGAGGTGAGGGGATAAGGATACCAACGGTGGGAAAGCCTGTTTTCTTCCTTAGTGGTGCACCTTAGGGTGGGCATCCAGAAACATGTAAATTCACAGGGGGAGGGGAGGGAAGAAAAGGGTGCGGGGGTAAACACATAAAGAAAGGTAGTTCAAAGCTTAATTTGGAAGAATTTCATTGTTCCAAGTGGTCATGGAAAGTAATTTGCGGTACTCATGGCGCTCCATGATGAGGGAGGCCAGGTTGGGGGTATCGGAGTAGACTCCTTAAAAAATGTGAAAGGACTCAACTCCCCCACAAAACACTCATTGCTGTTTAAGGAACTGAAAGCCTGCAACCTCGATGTCCTTATGATACAGGAAACACATACATATCCGGAGAGGAGAGACGGGTCCCAAGGGGGGTCCATTTTTTGGGCCTCTGCACCTGCAAAGAGGGGAGGTGTGAGGATTTTACTTAACAAGAGGTTCAGGCTCACCGAACCGATGGTGTGGGGCGGACAGGACGGGAGGGTGCTGGCGGTATCATGAACCATAGAAAATGCTAGGGTGACCTTCGTGTCGGTCTATTCCCAAATGTAAACCAGATGCGATTTCTGAGGGAGGCCATGGGCAAGATCACAGTCAGGATAGAGGGCCTCCTCATCTTGGGGGGGATTTTAACGTGTGGGCGGGCAGGGAGATGGAGCACGGTGAGGGGCAAATCTCCACAGGGAGTAGGGGGGACTAGCTAATCGAGCCTTTGTGGATTACATGTGGGACCAGGGGCTCTGTGATGTATGGAGGGACCTCAACCCGACACTGAGGGGCCATACCTTTTACTAAGCAGTCCACAGGTCCAGAATCAGGATAGACTATTTGTCCATGGAACACCAACATCTCACAAGGGCCGAGGCATGTGAACACTCCCCGATCAGTTGGTCAGACCACGATCTAGTACAGATGGAGGTAGTATTCTCTGGTTTAAAACCTAAGGAATCTTTATGGAGATGCAACAACCTCCTACTTAGGGACCCACTCTTTGTGGAAGAAATGAGGAAGGCAATCGTAGAATTTTTCCAGTTCAATGACACAGGGGAGGTGGGGAGAAACATGGTATGGGATGCTGCAAAGGCGACGTGGAGGGGCCTCCTTATCCGGGAAGGGTCCTCCAAAAAGAGGACCAGAAATACTGTCCAGCAGAATGCGAGGGGAAATCCACACCCTAGAGAGGGCAGAGGGCAAAGAGGTGGAAGAGAGAGAAGAGGACCTTAAGGTGGCAAGAGAAAAAAGACAAGAATTGAAGGGCATAGAAATTGGAAGAGTGGTCTCCACTTTACAATATTTAAAACAAAAATACTATGAAAAAGGGGACAAGGCAGACACACTACTGGCATCGAAATTGAGAGGTCAAAGGGCTGAGAGGTGGGTGTCAGGAATCCGGGGCAAAGAAGATCAGAGATGCACGCAGGCAAGTGCGGTGGAGGGGGGATTTGCCTCCTTCTACGAAAGGCTTTATGGGAGAGAGGGGGGACCCGATGAAGAAGGGCTAAAGAATGACCTTGCAGGGGTGTCACTCCAGAGACTCCGGTCCGGGGACAGTATAGAATTGGACAAACCTATTGCACAGGAGGAAGTACTCAGCTTTAGCGGGTCTAAAACTAGGGAAGGTACCGGGAGAGGATGGCTACACAGCAGGGTTTTACAAATCTTCACAGGAACACTAGCGCGATACCTGGCTGCCCTATTCACAGATATAATGAGCACAGGATTCGGGTGGGCACTCATCACGGTTATCCACAAGGCAGACAAGGACCCTGAAGATTGCAATTCATATCGCTCCATCTCCCTACTCAATGTCGATGCAAAAATATTTACGAGAATCCTGGCCACAAGACTGGAGAGCCATATGCCCAAGCTATCCATTCAGATCAAGTGGGCTTTATCCAAACGAAGCAGGGAGCCGGCATCCTACGTAAGACACTTCACCTCATGCGAACAGCGGCAGGGGGAAAGGAAACCCTGTATTAGTGGCCTTAGATGCGGAGAAACCCTTTGATCGGGTGGACTGGGATTTCCTCAAGGGGGTACTTGAAAAATGTGGACTAGGTAGGGGGATCAGACTGGGCATTGAGGCCTTATACGAGTTCCCCACGGCAAGGGTCACGGTCAATGGGAGATTATCCAGGACTTTCCCTCTCCAAAGAGGGACCAGACAGGCCTGCCCCCTGTCACCTCTGCTCTTCGCGTTAACAATGGAAATAGTACCTCAGGATCTCCCCACGGGTAGAGGGCATTGCAGAAGGTGACAGGGAATTTAAACTCAGGCTTTATGCAGATGATGTTATGCTTCACCTAAGGCATCCGACACGATCTGTCCCTACGGCCAGGGAGATAATTGGGGAATTTGGGAGGTTTTCAGGGTTTAAGGTTAACTTCAGTAAATTAGTGATCTTCCCATTCACCCCTAACCCGGAGAGAGGAGTAGAGGAGCTGGTACCGCTAGGATTACAAATCCAGTTGGAGGAGCTGAGATATTTTGGGATTAATATAGTTAGACCAGAGGGTGGCATCAACAAAGCTAACTACCCTCCACTATTCGGGAGGTTATTCACTGAAATGGAAGAATGGGGAAAGGGTCTCCTGTCATGGATGGGAAGGCTGAATGCGGTCAAAATGAACCTCCTACCAAGGTTTTATATTTATTCCAGATGCTCCCAACTAGGGCCCCAGTGGAACACTTGAAGGAGGCCAGGCGGCGCATCGTGAAGTTTATATGGCAGGGCTGTAAGCCTAGGGTGGGGTCTGAGATGCTTATCCTGCCAAAAGGGGGGGGGTCAGCCTCCCAGACCTGATGACCTATTATAGGGCAGCCCAACTAAGGGCGACAGTCCCACATCTGAGGGAAATCCTGGACATACAGTGGGTATTCCTAGAAAACCAACACCTACTCCCAGCAACAGTGGAGGAATGGGGTGTCCAGTTAAAGTTTTGAATCCTTTTGGTCAAATGCCAAAAGAATCGAATCAATAGGCCCGAAAACAAAAGGATCGACATTTTTTTTT
The DNA here is from genome assembly GCF_040938575.1 of Ambystoma mexicanum. Classification (NCBI taxonomy): domain Eukaryota; kingdom Metazoa; phylum Chordata; class Amphibia; order Caudata; family Ambystomatidae; genus Ambystoma; species Ambystoma mexicanum. Next base: position 188,238,019 of record NC_090924.1, on the reverse strand, counting down.
TTACAAGTATATATTTTTTTGGGCTTTCGTATACTTAAAAAAGGTTGTTTTTAATAAGAAAAACAGGGCTGTGGGGGGGGAACCCCCCGAACCCCCCAAAAAAGACAAAAAAAATGTTGACCCTATTGACTCGATCCTTTTGGCATTCGACCAAAAGGATTCGAAACTATGACCTATAACCGAGGAATGGTTCTGGGTACTGAGGAACAGGCTACTGCAGCTCATTAGGAACTACCAGTTCTTGGGAACACACTGGGAAGTCTTGGAGATGGGAGAGAGGGGAGAGAAAGTAACCGCCTGGCCCTCCCCCATGAGTCACATCTGGGCACCCCGGTCAGAGATGACATGCCAGAAGTGAGGAGCTACCGACCATGGTTCGAGGCGGGCCTCACAAGGGTGGGCCAACTGGTCCAAGAGAAGGAATTCATAGACATCCAGAAGCTGGAGGAGACATTAGAGGTCGGTAGACTGTCAGTGCTGCTATATCTGAGGCTCAAAGGGATAATTATGACTCCAAAATGTGCCAAAAGCATTCAGAGGAAGCTCACCCCGGTTGAAAACGTCCTATATGGGTATGCTGACAGGAACGGCCTGATATCACGCCTTTATAGAGCGCTATTGGAACCCAAGGTGTAGGCCACTAGGGGGCTTCGGTCTCGATGGGAGAGGGATCTAGGAATCGAACTGGAGGATGGTCACTGGCAGGCGTGTAGGCGTGTAGGCGAGCACTTAAGACGTCCATATCATGCCAGTATAAGCTGCATGCAGTTGAACTACTCCATCGCTGGCAATACAATCCAATACGCCTCTCTAAAATGTTCCCTACGGTGGCACGGATGTGGAGCTAGCGCCAACTACTGGCACATGTGGTGGGTCTGCCCCAGGGTGCAGGTCTTTTGGACCGAGGTTCTTGGTTGGATAAGCGATGCAGGGGGGGCACATACAAACTGGACTACTTGCTTATACTATTTGGGCTTGAGCGATCTGTTGCCAGATGGGGGGTCCCGCCAACCTTGGTACACTTTCTCCTCTTGGCAGCAGGAGCATGTAGGGCTAGATTTTGGAAGAGGGAAATTCTCCCCACGGTGCAAGAATGGACAGCCACGACTAAAGACATTTAATTTATGAAGAAGATAACAGCAGCAATTCACGGAAACAGTGCACCAGTAGGAGCGGAATGGTTGCAGTTTCATGTGCGGTTCTAGCAATGGGGGGAAAGGGAGGCATGAAGCCAGCCTGAGGGGAACCAACCCGGTCGGACAATGCATAAGGCGAATGAAGGAAGCGGAGCACCAGACACACTATGGGGCATGGACAACATTGCTAAAGACCACTCGACCACGGACTGGATCAAGGGCATAGGACCTACTCTGTTTACTGCCAAAGAGGAAACCACGTTGAACATTTTTGGGGACCGAGGGAAGGGGGAGGGAATGGGGGAACAGCATGCTGCACTGATAATATACCTTTTGTAGGGCTCCTCCTTTGCATTGTTTGACTCATGTATTGTACTACTCTGCTGAAGCTTAATAAAGAGAAATAAAACAATTAAAAAAGAGAGGTTATGGTTACAAGTAAAACAGAAAAACCTCAGAAATTCACTAGTTATGGTAAACTAAGCAACCATAACTCACACCACCACCATGCACTGCTAAGACTAATACCCAGGACATCAAAGATGACATCACAAATGTCATTGATGACATCCCTGTGACATCACATGTGAAATGAATTTGGATGAAAAGTCTCTACAAAGGGTTGTATTTATAATGTTGGTAACAAGATGTCAGGGGTGATTTGGAGACCTATCCTGAACTACTTAATCTATTAAAGAATGTACTCATTTAAACAAAACATTGGGCTTCATTTGGATTGTTGTGGTAAGGCAACAACGGCGCCAGTAGTGCTACCGGTGCTGTTGTTACCTCGCCACAACATTCTGAGTATGCTCCCGGGTGCCGCTCTGGAACGCTTGGTCAGACCAGGCGTGCAGGGCGGCACCCCCAAGCAGTACCGGATGGCAGCAATGGCCCCGTTCCCTTTGAGCCCTGTGGCCGGGTCCGGGTCTCGCAAAAGGAAATTACCAGGCCCTCCAAGGTCGGAATGGCCCAGTAAGTTCCCTTTTGCGGGACCCGGACCCGGGTTTGGGGGTAGCCATGCCCGAGGCCCATTGTATTAGAGTGTTGTTGTTGTTTTTAATACAGGAACCTACTCATACAAAAGCATAGGCAATGGCTGCAGCATGCACCATAGAAGTACAATATTTGTAATCTTGTAATTTTGGATAGTAAAATAGTGAATGCTAACATATCAGAGTTTTGAATAATGTTAAACATGTAATAAATAGCTAAAAATTCAAGACCTACTACACACTTGTGCTAGTACAAACAATACATTTGAAGACCCACAATGCATACAAATCAGAGGCATACAGGGATCTCTAAAATATAGAAGAAAGAAACAGCATCACCAGAAAATGATAATAACATTAAAGTTCATATTCATGTATACAAATGAATAGTGTGTTTGAGGCCTGCTTATTGCCCCATGTATGTGCACCATGAGCTGAGACCAAACCCTAAGGAAAGTACTTTAAAAACATACAACATGGTTAACGTCTAGATATATATAACCTTTTGAATTGTAATATTATGACTGTCAGTGAACAAAACCACCTGGCCTAGATATGTCAGTGACCAAAAACAAGTGGCCCAGATATATGATGTCATCAGTGATGTCATCAATGACATTTGAGATGTCCCGGGTGTTAGCCTTAGCAGTGGACAGTGGTGGTGCAAGTTATGGTTGCTTAGCTTACCATTCACAGCGATTCTCTGAGGTTTTTCGGTTGTACTTGTAGCCATACCGTCCCAAAGTTTTTTCATTGAATATATGTATATATATATATATATATATATAGAGAGAGAGAGAGAGAGAGAAAGAACAGTGCACTCCTCCACCAACATACTGCACAAATCAGCAAAGAGACAGTTGTTGTGGCACAGCTATTTACTTTATTCAAGGACCCCTCAGCAGAGACATTGAAGCCACATAAAAAATGACGTGTTTCTCAACAAACTGTTGCTTGCTCACATTCAAATCACAGCACACTGTGGAGCAGATTTTAAAACATGGAAACAGAACTCTATGGTGACAGTGGCTAGAGAGTCCTGGTACTTTCTCTATGTTCATTGTCATTAAACAATGGCCTAAAACACATATAAACGCTGTCGGCCATGTTGTTATGTTGTGTTCTACACACAGTTCTACACGCTAAAAGTGCTCATCCAATGAATCTCAAAAACAGCATTTCATACGGGGAGTTTCTCCGTATGAAAAGAAACTGCAGTGAAACCTCTACTTTCATTCAAAATGCAAAAATAACAGCAAGTAGATTTCAAACTCAAGGCTATAAGAAATCAGTCATTAACAAAGCCTACAATGAATGCAACAAACAGACTAGGCAAGAACTTCTGACCAAACCAACAACAAAAAAAGTCGAAACAAGAGCAGATTATAATAGCAAAGAAAAAATCATCAGGTTTATCACAACATTTGACAATGGCGCCAAAGAGATCAAGAAAATATTGGCCAAATATTGGTATATCCTGAGAAAAGATCAAGACCTCAGATCAGTGATAAACGTAAATCCAAGTGTCACGTTTAGAAAAGCCAAGTCTCTACAATCTAAAGTTTCTCCCAGTATGTTTCAGTCTAAATCAAAAACAAACTGGTTAGAAAAACCAGCAGAATTTCAGAGATGTGCAAAATGCAAAGCATGCAAATATGGACAAAATACGAAACAATACATCCACCCTCGAACAGGACGTGATGTTAGGATGACCAAAATCATATATTGCAGCACCAAATTTGTTGTATATGTGATAACTTGCAGTTACAACCTTTGGTACATAGGGAGCACGAAACTGGAAGTCAAGGTCAGAATTTTGCAGCATCTCAGAGCAATTAAAAACTTGGACCCTACTTATCCTCTAGCCAAACATTTTTCTGAGGTTCATGGAGGAGATATCTAGTCCCTTAAGTACTTTGGTATAGATCATGTACAGCCACAAATAAGAGTGGGAAATAGGGAGCGAAAATTGCGACAATTGGAAAGCCGATATATAATCGACTATAACACCAAATCCCCTGGTGGACACAACAAAGATGAGGAACTGTACACGTTCATAGGGGAGTAAAATGACCAGGAAAATAGTCCGACATCCCGAGATGGATATATATGGGGGAAAGTTAATCTAATATTAGAATGGATCCAGTTCGAATGAAAAAGAACTATGCAGTTGAGAAAGCCATGAAATTATTAATGTAAATATTGAACAACAATGTTAATTCTGTTAGGGAACTCGTGTACATATGAGTAAGCTGCAGAACTAAATAAAGTGAAAGCTTTACAACAGCTCACCTTGGCAATCGATGACTCCAATCTGGAAAGACAAAGCAGCTGTGAAAATTTCCCAGAGACAGCCCTGGCCACTCAACCCAGGGTAAAGTAACCCAGGAGAGCGGGCAGGACTCCCAGGGAAACCCTCAATGGGAAGAAAACCCTGGACGAATCCCAGCTCGTGCAGATCAGGATACGATGAAAGATGGACGTCTACGGCAGGAACCCCCGGGAATCACACCAGACACTTTGTCTGCAGGAATGAGAGGTGAAGAGATAGGAATCAGGTTAGAGGAGGGTCTGTAGAATGGAAAAGAAAAGAGCTTCAAAGAGATCTCTCTCACCCGAATCGGACTAATGGAAAGTTCGGGTCTGGAATCTGACTGCAAAGGACAGCTTCAGGGAAGCCTGGAAGGATAATAGGAAATGAGAGCCTGGCCAGTCTCAAAGGGAACCCTAGAGAAAGGGTACTTACTCAGATGTGGGTCTGGCCCGAATAGAAGACAAACAAGATGGGTTGGCGAAGCCGGTGGAAAAAGACACCAGCGAATGCAGAGCAGAGGATCTGATGAGAGAAAGCAACAGGGTAAGTAGGAACCGCTAATGGTAAAGAGAAATGTGTGCATGAAGAGGAAGGATACAGCAACGAACTCACGGAGCGTCAAAGACAGAAGCGACGCGAAGCACTGGTCGCTTCGGTTCCGGATAAAGGATCACGTGACCGGTCGGCCGCACGTCAAGAGAGCGTGCAACTACTAGACCGCTGCCAGCGGGTCGGAAAGAAACGCTAGCTTCCATCTTGGAGATGCTTGGAATCAGGGCGCCGCACAAGCGGGTCCGTGCCCATAACGACCACTTGCCGCGATGTGTAACAGTATGCCCTCTCCTCCGGGAGGGCGCCCCTGGTTTGCCCGGATGAAGCAGGAAAAAACGTCGCGCAAGTCGTTGTGCATGAACACCAGAAGCTGGCTCCCACGTTCTTTCTGCCGGAGAATAACCTTTCCAGTCAATTAGAAACTGCAATCGACCACGATGATATCGTGAGTCACAAATTGCAGCTACTTCAAATTCAGGACCACTGTCAGTGAGAATCGGAGGAGGTAGGGAATCATGATTGCGATGAAAATGATCCCGCACCACTGGCTTAATCTGAGACAGATGGAAAACCGGGTGAATCCGAGACCAGGAAGCAGGTAAGGCAAGTCGGACAGCAGCCGCTCCAATTTTGGAGAGAACCAGAAAAGGACCGAAATATCTGGGAGATAGCTTAGATGGAACCAAATGACGAGGAAGAAATCTGGAAGCAAGCCAGACCGAATCCCCGATGGTCAGTTCCTTAAATTCTCTACGATGACGATCCGCATACTTCTTTGCTCGATCCTGAGCTTTCTGTAACGACTGCTTGGCCAGTCTCTGCCCCTCATGGATATCTGCAATCAGAGAATCCACCCCCGGACAGTTGGAATCGGAGGGAGAAACACTCGGAGCAAAGGAAGGGTGATAACCATAAGTACAGAAGAAAGGAGTGGATTGGAGAGCAGAATGCAAAGAATTGTTGTATGCAAATTCTGCTAAAGGAAGCAGTTCCACCCAATTATCTTGAGCTGCAGAAATAAAGCACCGTAGGTATCCCTCGAGGGTTTGGTTCAAACGCTCAGTTTGCCCGTTCGTCTGCGGATGATATCCAGAAGAGAGGGCACGTTTGATCCCCAGAATGCGACAGATCTGCTGCCAAAAGAGGGAGGTGTACTGAGGACCTCTGTCCGACACTATGGTATCCGGTAGACCATGGCGAGAAAATACTTCAGAGAGAAAAATGTTGGCCATGGAAGGAGCATTTGGTAATCTTCGCAGAGGGGTAAAGTGTGCTAATTTGGTGAAATAATCGATAGTTACCATGATAGTAGTCATATTCGATGATGGTGGTAAGTCAGGAATGAAATCAGTGGAAATGATTTGCCAAGGTCGGTCTGGTATGGGCATTCTAGCTAATAACCCTAATGGTGGTGAACGAGGGGACTTAGCAAGAGCACAGATGTTACAGGCGGCTACATAATCCCGGACATCCGATCTCATGGAAGGCCACCAGAAATGCCGTTGGATAAGTTCCAATGTGGGAAGTACGCCCCTATGTCCTGCAGCTCGTGAGTCATGGCAAATTTTTAACACCTCCAATTGTAAAGAAGGAACGGGAATCAACACTTGAGTACCATGAAAGTAGTATTCCTTTTCCTTGGCGAGAAGATAAGTAGATGCCAGGTCTTCACAAAGAGTTTTATTAAGAGTGGTGGCTGTTTGTACCTCTTGCAGGAAGTCAGTGAGTACAGCAATAAATCGAGCATTGGGAAACATCTTTTCTGGGCTAAACGATGAAGTTGGAGAATCTTTACGGGACAAAGCATCTGCTCTTAGATTCTGTCTGCCAGGCCAGTAAACAAATTCTATCCGAAAGGGTAAGAAGAAATAAGCCCAACGTGCTTGTCTGCTATTAGTGGTATAAGCATTTTGGAGAACCTTGAGATTTTGGTGATCAGTACGCAACAAGACAGGAAAGGGGGAGCCCAACAGCAAATGCCTCCATTCCTCGAAGGCGCGTTTGATAGCCATCAGTTCCTTCTCGAGTACTGAATAATTTATCTCAGCAGGATTAAATGTCTTGGATAAGTATGCCACCGGTCTTTCTTCACCATGTTCTGATGCCTGTAACAACACAGCTCCCAACGCATTCTGAGAAGCGTCTGTCTCAACAATGAATTGTTTGGATTGGTCAGGGTTGATCAAAACTGTGGAGGAGGTAAACATTTTCTTCAAACTGTCAAAGGCCTCTTGAGCTGAGTCATTCCAGACAAATGACACCCCTTTCTTGAGTAGTCGAGTCAAGGGGAGTATGATTTCTGAGAAGGAAGGAATGAATTTACGATAGAAATTGGCGAACCCCAAAAACCTCTGTATGTCCTTTATTACCGTAGGAACAGGCCAATCCACAACTGCGGAAATCTTTTTGGGGTCCATGGAGATGCCCAGGGAAGAAAGGACAAATCCTAAGTAGGTAACTTGTTTCTGATGGAATTCACACTTGGAAGCTTTGCAATAGAGATGGTTGGACTGCAGGCGTTCTAATACAATGTTAACATGATGGATATGTTCCTCTTGGTTGTTGGAGTAAACCAGGATATCGTCGAGATAGATGATGGCAAATCTGAACAATATGTCGGCAAATAGATGATCCATGAACCTCTGAAATATCGCAGGCGCATTAACTAAGCCAAATGGCATCACGTGATATTCATAATGTCCAAAAGGAGTCCGAAAAGCGGTCTTCCATTCGTCTCCTGGAGCAATACGAATGAGATGGTAAGCACCACGAAGGTCCAACTTGGTATACCAAGAAGCCCCTCGAACAGCTTCCACAACATCCGTGATGAGAGGCATGGGATATTTGTCAGTAGTGGTTATCTTGTTGAGTCCTCGATAATCTATACAGGGACGGAGCTCATCAGAGTCTTTTTTGGGAATAAAGAATAATGAAGCTCCTGCAGGTGACACTGACTCAGAAATTAGACCATTCCGTAAATGAGTTTGAAGGTATTCCTTTAATGCCGCCTTTTCCTTTTGCGACAGGACGTACATGCGGCCAAAGGGAATGGGCTGGTCGGGAAGCAGGTTTATGTGACAGTCATCTCTTCGATGAGGAGGGAGATTAGGAAATTCGGGGTTTTCAAACACTGATCGGTAATGCTTATGACAGTCAGAAATCTCCAGTTGGCTGATGGAAGATACCGTCGGTTTGAGAGTTTCATCTGCAGGTATGCGAATCCCCACAGATTCTTGAGAAAGACAATGACGGACGCAATATTCTGACCCTAAAAAAAGAGTTCCCGCGGTCCAGTTTATGAAGGGATTATGCAATCTCAGCCAAGGGAGCCCCAGGATAATTGGATAATGGGCAGTTCTGATTACGTCAAAAACCAGGGTTTCTTTATGGCTAGATATTTTACAAGTGAGCGGAATGGTTTGGTCCTTAATGGGGCCTGAACTCAGAGGGGTACCGTCTACTCCTTGAATAGGAGTAACTAACGTCTTTGGTACCTGAGAGATACCGTGTGATCTTGCCCACTCCACATCCACAAAGTTCCCGGCTGCACCGCAGTCTATTAAGGCCGGAATACCAGGGATGACATTTTCTGGTAGTAGGATGGAAAGAGAAACTACCACCATGGCCTGGTTGTTTAGAGAGTTGTCAAGAGACATACTGGTCTGATACGGGGAAGAATGATACTGGGCGCTTACCGGTCTTCCCTCAACGGTAAGGCTTTGAAGTTTCCCGATTTGGGACTAAGAGAGCGACGAGGAGGAACTAAGTGACAGTCCTTCAAAACATGATTGGAGGATCCACAGTACATACATAATTTCAAAGATCTTCTCCTATCTCTTTCAGTGGCTGAGATCGGTCCTCGAATGGTCCCAACTTGCATGGGTTCTTCAGTAGAAGACGGAGATTTCTGAGGGGTTGTGGAAAAATCCCACTGCGGACGTGTACCTTTTCCTTTTTTCCTTTCGCATGTCCTTTCATGCATTCGGTAGTCAATCTGCATGGTTAATGTGATCATATCTGCTAGATTAGAGGGACGAGGGACTTTTGAGACCTCGTCCTTTAATTCATCTGTGAGACCTCTCCGAAAAAGAGTAAGAAGACCTTCATCTGGCCAGCCTAGTTCAGAGGACAGTTGTTTAAATTGAGTGATATACCAAAGTAATTCCTTGTTTCCTTGCTTTAAATCGAGAAGCCTCTCTTGAGTAGCAACCGAAATCTCCTTTCTTCCAAACATGGATTTGAGACTATTAGTGAAAGCGGAGTAAGAATCGAGTATAACATTGTTGGAGGTCACTAAAGGAGTCGCCCAGGCTAACGCAGGACCAGAGAGGTGGGAAATGACATAGCCGACCTTATCTTTATCTGTAGGGAAGAAGCGAGGTTTAAATGTGAATTGAACGGTACAACTGTCAAGGAATTCTTTTAGTTTATAGGGATCACCGTCATACCTAATGGAATGTAAGGACGACGGGGGAGTGTCTGAAAAAGCTCTGGCCACGTGATGTCGTAACTGAGCATTGTCCTGTTTCAAGGATTGTACCTCTAATGACATGGCCTGCATGGCCGTCATTAGCTGCTGCATTTGTTGTTCCATTTGAAATCCCGATTGCCAATATTCCTTTTTTGGGCGTCGCTTACTGTTAATTCTGTTAGGGAACTCGTGTACATATGAGTAAGCTGCAGAACTAAATAAAGTGAAAGCTTTACAACAGCTCACCTTGGCAATCGATGACTCCAATCTGGAAAGACAAAGCAGCTGTGAAAATTTCCCAGAGACAGCCCTGGCCACTCAACCCAGGGTAAAGTAACCCAGGAGAGCGGGCAGGACTCCCAGGGAAACCCTCAATGGGAAGAAAACCCTGGACGAATCCCAGCTCCTGCAGATCAGGATACGATGAAAGATGGACGTCTACGGCAGGAACCCCCGGGAATCACACCAGACACTTTGTCTGCAGGAATGAGAGGTGAAGAGATAGGAATCAGGTTAGAGGAGGGTCTGTAGAATGGAAAAGAAAAGAGCTTCAAAGAGATCTCTCTCACCCGAATCGGACTAATGGAAAGTTCGGGTCTGGAATCTGACTGCAAAGGACAGCTTCGGGGAAGCCTGGAAGGATAATAGGAAATGAGAGCCTGGCCAGTCTCAAAGGGAACCCTAGAGAAAGGGTACTTACTCAGATGTGGGTCTGGCCCGAATAGAAGACAAACAAGATGGGTTGGCGAAGCCGGTGGAAAAAGACACCAGCGAATGCAGAGCAGAGGATCTGATGAGAGAAAGCAACAGGGTAAGTAGGAACCGCTAATGGTAAAGAGAAATGTGTGCATGAAGAGGAAGGATACAGCAACGAACTCACGGAGCGTCAAAGACAGAAGCGACGCGAAGCACTGGTCGCTTCGGTTCCGGATAAAGGATCACGTGACCGGTCGGCCGCACGTCAAGAGAGCGTGCAACTACTAGACCGCTGCCAGCGGGTCGGAAAGAAACGCTAGCTTCCATCTTGGAGATGCTTGGAATCAGGGCGCCGCACAAGCGGGTCCGTGCCCATAACGACCACTTGCCGCGATGTGTAACAAACAACTCAGCCCTCTCACTAAATAATCTTTTTTCTATATGTGATTTATTAATGTGTGATTTTTCTCTTTGTATGTTTAACTGTGGTATATATAGGTTTTAACTTTGGTTCACATTTGCACATTTAGATATCCTGGTTTTTAGCACAATTGTACAATATGTTTTTACTGACACCATGTTACTCAGATTTTAATAGAATTAGGCTAAAATAGGAGGGAAGAGAAACAAAGTCTTTTATAACATGACAAGATATTATATTGTGATTTTATATGGGGGGATTGTTATTTATCTGATGGGTGGCATTCATCTAAAGTAGGAGAATACTTTCTGTGGAACTAAATTCAATATACATGCGTTGAAATAATTGTATGGCTAACAAAAAAACTACTCAATATTATATACATCATATACAGTATTAATGTTGTATTTTAAGGCACTAGGCACTTTATTAGACTATTGAATAATTTTAAGTACATATAGTATATTTGCATATGATATTACAAACAATCAATATTGCACAATGCACTAGACACTTTAAATGAGGAGACATTTAATCTCATCCAGTTTATATAGCCTATTTGCACATGGTATTATAAACAGCTGATATTGCACTATGCACTAGACACTTTATTATAGATTGTACAGACTTTCCAAGTTAAACCAATACAACATTTTTTGTATTAAAGATATATCAAATCATTTTGTTAGTAGCAACATTTGCCAAAAATATGAAACCACTTGATTTCTATCAACATATGAATTGAAATAAGTTTCCAGCTAAGCACTAGTCACTTTATCTCCCCAATTATATGGTTGTAGAATGTAAAATTAAACTTAAATACATACATATATATATATATATATATATATATATATATATATATATATATATATATATATATTTTCCCCCGCCTGCATATCTAATGCAGCACGCAATCATATATAATATCAAATGTTATACAGAACCACGTTGCCAAAAGTAAGTCTGTAACTTTAAAATGTTGGCGGCAGAATGGACTCACCCAACATGGCCGCCACAAACAGACGAATCACAATGGTTAAAACATTGGTCTAGTGGTGGGAACACAGGAAATAGATCCAAGCCAAACAGGAAACACAATATAATCCAATGTAAACATGGTGTCAGTTACAATCCGACGAAGCCCAGTTTGGGGTGAAACTCGTTATTGTAATTTTTCACGGGTGTGCTTTCTTAAAGTCCATACCAAACAATAAAGGACATTTTTACCAATGGAAAATGCACGAGTGGCGTACTTTTTTCGAGGAATGCTGGATGGAGGTGTGCCGCTGTGAGCCGCGACTTTGCGGTTCATTTTTTACTTTACTTTGAATATATATATATATATAGAGAGAGAGAGAGAGAGAGAAATAGACAGAAAGAAGAGAGAGAGAGAGAGAGAGAAAGAACAGTGCACTCCTCCACCAACATACTGCACAAATCAGCAAAGAGACAGTTGTTGTGGAACAGCTATTTACTTTATTCAAGGACCCCTCAGCAGAGTCATTGAAGCCACATAAAAAATGACGCGTTTCTCAACAAACTGTTGCTTGCTCACATTCAAATCACAGCACAGTGTGGAGCAGATTTTAAAACATGGAAACAGAACTCTATGGTGACAGTGGCTAGAGAGACCTGATACTTTCTCTATGTTCATTGTCATTAAACAATGGCCTAAAACACATATAAACGCTGTCGGCCATGTTGTTATGTTGTGTCACATCCTTGCCCATAATATTAGTTAAACAATTGGCTCAAATTGAAAACAATTCCCCACATGTAAATGACACAATGGGGGTTTCAACTGTCAAATAAGTTCTCCTGCATATTTAGTCCTGTCACCGAATTTGTTTACTAAGATAAAGTGCCTAGTGCTACAAATAAATCACAATTGTTATCTTTACGAATTGACTAGTAACATAGCAGTTGGTTATTAGTGCACCACTCGGGCGCAACAGATAAATAAACAAATTAAGTGCTTAGTGCTTTCAGTAGAATTAATATAATCTCCAAATTAGCATCACAATCCATTAATTATTTATTGATGCGCCACTGTGGCAGGCGCAGGGATGAAGTGCTTAGTGCTAACAGTTGAATTAATTTGATTTCCAAATTGCTTAATGTGGAATACATGGCAATTGGTTGTTAATCCACCACCCCAGCAGGCTCAAAATAAAGTGCTTAGTACTTAGGATTTCATTTCAACTACACAACCAAATATTCTTTCATATACTCAAATGAAATGCCTAAATGCTTAAAATGTCCTTTGCAAATGACGGAAAACGACTGCAATGAGGAAAAAATCATCAATGTCATTGAACAGAGAATCCACAGAGCCAATGGAACACATACAGACCATGGTTAAAAGAGAGTATATCATTTAAAATGTGCTACAAGATTGTTTAAACCTCCGTAAAACAATTATAAATTGCAATTACAATTAATTTAAACAGGAATTATATAGAGAACTGATTGAATAGGTAATCTGAGCACAATATGAACCAAAATTCAGATTGAATGGAGAGCGGTGAATGTATGATCTTGTTTCTAGCCACTCTAATAAAGTGCGTAGTGCAACTTCTCCTCGGAAGCTAAACCATACAATAAAGTGCATAGTGCAACCTGAGAAACTGATCCATACAGTACATACAATCTTCCTTGAATGGCACATGTAAAAGTGCATAATGCATAAAGTGACAGGTGCATCGAGGAGATCAAAGCATATAAAGTGTAGATGCTCAAAAAATCATCCTCCAAGAATTTGGTACAAAAATGTATAAATGCGTGCCCATAGGAACATATAAAATCCCTGTCTAATCCCTGAGATTGAAAACACACTTGTGCAATATCATATTCGTATTTGAAAGTAAAATGATGAAAACAATAATCCCAAGTGATGAACCCAATTCTTGTAAGGGCCTCTGGTCTTGTTTGTCAACATGAGTACAACTATAATGTGTTGTGATCCGCCATATTGAGTCTGATAGTTTTGAAAGTTAATCTTCCTCCCTTGCATACTGTGAACTCCACACTGTGCAAAATAGCAAAAAAAGAAAAGTAAAAGACAAAGGGCCTCATTACGAGTCCGGCGGTAACCAAGGCGGTAAAACCGCCTGGTTACTGCCGGACTCGTATTACCATTCCGCCTCCGTGACTCCCGGAAATACCAGGGCATTACGACCCTGGTGTCCCGGGAATTCCGGAGGCGGAATTCGGTCAATCCCCATTCCCATTGAGTCCTAGAGGACTCAATGGGAATGGGAAAGTGGAAACACCGGCACCATCTTGTGATGGTGCTGGTTTTTCCACGTCCACCTGCAGGCAGGCGGTGTTAAACCTGCCAGGTCAGACCTGGCGGGAACATCACCTCCCGCCTGCAGCAGTCGGGATCGGGCGGTCCGGAATTAACAGTGGCGGCGGGTTTATCGCCACTGTTATTTCCGGACTGCTGACCTGTAATGAGGCCCAAACACTTTAAAAACCTCAATCATAGTTGAACTCAAATAAAGTGAACACATCATGGAAAATTAATACCATCCCAAATAAACAGTGGAATATAAATGTAGGTTGCTCTAATAAAAAAATAAAAAGTGCTAAGTATTCTTCAATTAAGGCTGGCAAAAGTAAAATAAAAGGTTTTGTTAACGTTGCCTTTGCTGTGTTTTATATGATATATTTTATTTATATTGCGCTCATACACAAGTGTTTCAGAGCGCAACAAGGCAAGGGAGGGGGACAGGGGAGAACAAAAACAACGATCTTACTAGGCCCAGTGACATCACAAATGACATCACAAATGTCATTGATGACATCACTGATGACATCACATGTGCATTTACTTTTCAGACAAGGGGTTGTGAATGTAATTTTGGCAAAAAAGTATCAGGGATTATCAGGATATGTGTAATAAACTACATACGTCATCATGCAATGTAGTGTTCTAAAGAAAATTCCATTACAGTGTTCTTTCTTGTACAGGAACCTACTCATACAGAAATGTAGGTATTGGCTGCAGCATACGTGTCATGATCTCTGCTTCCAAAAGGTCAGGGTTTTCCCAACTCCCTTGGAAGCAGATCCATAACCCAGGTTCCGAGTGCCAACCAGTCCCAATTGGGACCTTTTGGACCCAGTCCTGGCGCCAGTGGCACCAGGCTCATAAATATGCCCAGTCCCAGCGCTGGAAGCGCCGGGCTCATAATGCTTGGGTGGACTTACCTGCAGCAGACCATGCTGCTTACTTGCCTGCCAGTTGAGCCTCTGATCCTCTTCTGTTTGGAACTACTTTTCCTGTTGGGTGGGGCAGGAGCCACTCCCTAGATTCAGAACACTGGAACTCTTCTGGAAAGCAGGAACTCTTTTCTTACCTAGGCGTGGCTGTGGAAGGAGACACCTAAGCACTACAGGAGGCTATTTAAACCACACCCGATGGATGAATCTTGCTTTGCGTTATTCTGCATCCTCTGCAGCAGAACGCTCATCGTGTCTTCTGCATCTGATCCTGGGCCTAAGGAAAAAGGCTTACCATCCTGAATCCAGTCTTCAGCAACACCTATAAAGACAAGAAAGAACAGGTTAGCATTACGGTCTTCAGTGACAGCTCTTCACTTACCTGGTCCATCGGCTGTCACCAACGCCTCGCGCTGCATTCCGGCATCTGAAAGACAAAGGCTTACCTACTCTTCGTGCGCTCCGGAGGTCTTCACACTGCATTCCGGCATCTGAAAGACAAAAGCTTACCAACTCTTCGCACGCTCCGGAGGCCTTCGGCGCTGCATCCCGCATCTGAAAGACAAAACAAGGTGCGTTTAAATACATTGGGGAACTTTAATACTCACGTGCCATTACTCCTTTCCACATCTAACCCAGTGGGTATTCCGGCACCCTGCATCCGCTCCGAACTTGTACCTGCAAAATAAAAAGACAGTTAGAGCGCATCGTGAAGCAGGCAACAAGCGCTTACTTACGTGCTTCCAGGCGCTTCTATTCATCACACGGGCTCCATCTTCAACTCACTTCAGCCCGTCATCCGCCATCGCCGGAACCCTGCAAAACAAGAAACATCATTACTAAAGACTTTAAAGACATTAGAATTACTCGAAACTTACCGTTCGTGCAGTAAACGACGGACAGCAGTCCTCTGAAGTCAAGAGGCCTGCTCCCCTTATCCAGTGAAGAAACTGGTTACAGCACCCTGCCCCGAGGCAGATGGAGAGCACGGCGTTCACTTACCTAAGGTGAGAGCGTTAACCTTTGGGGTTCTACAGGAGAAGAGAAAGGGAAGAAGAGAGAGACATTCAATAACCCAGTTCTTTAATCCCATATTTTCTATCTGCAGACATCTTACCCTTCAAGTCAGACATACAGTGCACAGAGGTCCAGCCCAAAGAGCCAGCCGTGTGTTACACATCACCTTTGCAGATACGGTATACGCCCAGTCAAGACCGGCGCCTCTACGGGAATCAGGTGAGCATTACAGAACGCAAAGACTACCACAAAACTCCCGTCCAGGCGCTATGGAAACCTCGGATACTGACCAGCTAGCCCAGTTACTTGGGGAACTAAGGGCAGAAGTGCATGCAGCCCGTCAGGAAACGAACGCTCTAAGAAGGGAACTGATTATTTCCAAGGAGCGAACAGATGATCTCGCTAGACAATTGCTACAGTCACAAGCCGGACAGACCCCGTTACCCGCATCTGGGGGAAATCTTCCTTCTACATCCTCTATGAATCCAGTGCAGATCAACCTACCTGGGAATGTACCTCTGGCTCCGCCCGAACGATTTTCTGGTGACCCAAAGAGGTTTGCAGTATTTATCAATCAGTGCCGGTTGCATTTCTTATGCCGGCCAGCAGCCTTTCCAACTGATCAAGCTAAAGTAGCTTTCGTGCTTTCGTACCTTAGTGGCAATGCGGCAGACTGGTCGATCCCTCTAGTAAATCAAGATGATCCGGTCCTCCATGATTTTCAAGCTTTTCAGCTCAGTATGGAAAAACTGTTCGCAAGATATTCACAGGGGCAGGCCTTGGACAATGAGCTTCTTTCGTTGCGGCAAGGTAATCAAGACCTTTTGGCTTATATTGCGTCTTTCAACAGACTGATAGTGGAAACTCAATGGCCTGAGGACAAAAGGATTACGCTGTTTTATAGAGGTCTACGTGGAGAGCTCAAAGATGTGTTAGCCCAAGTAGTGAATCCCCCACAAGATTGTTTGGACTATATAGACTTAGTCGTTCAAATAGATCACAGACTGCAGAACAGGAAGGCCGATCGTTCCAAGTTTGATGCTCGAGTATTTTCCAAACCGCCAACTCCTTCCAAAGGAGTAGACTCCGGGGAACCCATGCAAATAGGGGGTCTGAAAGGTCCTCTAACACAAAAAGAGCGGGAAAGGAGAAAACAGTTGCAATTATGCCTCTATTGCGGAAACTCAGGGCACTTTCTTCGAGACTGTCTGGTGAAACCTGCCAAGAAGGCAGTAGGAGCTGCAGTTACCAAAGTTACAAACTCTGAGCAGGGAAACGACCTCGCCCGACAAGAATAGAGGTCCTCTTGCCGAGCGTGAAAACCAGTTCCGTGACCTCGCATTTCGTGATACCTATGGTCCTCATTAGCCCTGATAATCCGGATCGATTACATGCAATTGAAGCTTACGTCGACAGCGGTGCCATCGGCAATTATGTGGATCATGAAATGGTTTTGAGGATGAATCTAACTCTTTGTCCCAAGGCTGTAAAGGACGTCATTACTACGGTGGATGGTACGGAGATAGCCTCCGGGCCAGTAACGCATACCACTCAAGAGGTGACGCTAGTAAGTCAAGATGGACACCATGAGAAGATCGTGTTCGATGTGATCAAGGCCCCTCAGTTTCAGATTATTCTAGGAATACCTTGGTTAGAGAAACACAATCCTCTGATCGATTGGCGAGCAAGAACGGTCCAGTTTCCAGAATGTGTCTCTACTTGTCACCCTCCACCTGGTGTTGCACTGGCAGCAATTTCTTCAGAGACTCCCCAGTTACCTCCCGAATACCTAGAATACCAAGATGTTTTCCGGAAGGATCAGGCTAACTCTCTACCTCCTCATAGGTCTTATGACTGCCAGATAGACCTGATACCTGGATCTACTCCTCCTTGTAGTAGAATTTATGCCCTCACCGAGCCTGAGAACCTTCACCTTCGACAATACCTGGATCAATACCTGGCAAATGGGTTTATTCGTCCTTCCAAGTCCCCTGCTTCTTCAGCTTTGTTCTTCGTTCCAAAAAAGGAAAGAGACCTTAGAACTTGTATAGATTATCGCTCCCTGAACCAGATCACCGTTAAGAATAGATATCCGTTACCTTTGATCCCTGAACTCCTGGACCAAGTCAGAAAAGCATGCATATATACAAAGCTGGATCTTAGAGGAGCTTACCACTTGGTACGAGTAAAAGAGGGCGATGAATGGAAGACGGCCTTCCGCACCAAGTATGGGCTATTTGAATATCAGGTCATGCCCTTCGGACTTTGCAATGCCCCGCCCGCCTTTCAATATTTTATGAACGATGTCCTCAGAGAGCTCATAGATGTGTGTGTTGTTGTTTACATTGACGACATCCTCGTTTATTCTTCATCGGAATCTGAACATCGGAAACACGTGAAAATGGTCCTCGAAAGATTGCGTCAACACAAACTTTTCGCTAAGTTGGAAAAATGTGTTTTCAACGTGACTGAAGTTGAATTCTTGGGATTCATATTATCACCTGGCGGAGTGCGTATGGATTCAAAGAAGGTCGATGCAGTTCTCAAATGGCCATCACCATCCTCCGTAAAAGGTGTGCAAAGCATGTTAGGCTTCGCTAACTTTTACCGCAGGTTTATCCCCGAATTCTCTCAAATAGTCCAGCCCATCACTGCCTTGTTAAAGAAAAACAAACGTTTTGAATGGTCTACCGAGGCGGAACAAGCTTTCCAGGATTTGAAGACTAAATTTATCTCTGCACCAATCTTAAAACACCCTCGCCCCGAACTCCCCTACATCGTGGAAACTGATGCTTCAAGCCTTGCCATGGGGGCAGTTCTATCACAAAAGGACCCGGTAACCAATCAGTTGCATCCCGTGGCATTTTGGTCCCGCAAATTCTCGCCTCCTGAAATCAATTACACGATTACTGACAAGGAACTTCTGGCTATCAAGTCTGCCTTTAAGGCTTGGCGGCATTATCTGCTGGGGGCCCGACACACCGTTACTGTGATTACGGATCACCGAAACCTGCAATATTTGAAAACCGCAAAAGCCCAATCCTCTAGACAACTCCGTTGGGCATTATTCTTTGCCGAGTTTGACTTCATAATTACCTATCGACCTGGTACAAAGAACGGTAAAGCTGATGCCCTTTCTCGGATGGGAGTGGAAGAACACTTGATCAACCCTAAACCTGTACCAATCATTCCCGAACAAAGAATTCTGGGTGTAATCGCCACAGAATCCATAGAGGAAGTTAAGGATAAGGCCAGGCAACTTGTAACTCCAGCAGACATACAGAATTGGCATCTGCAGGGAAAGGACTTTGCAGTAAAGGACAACTTATTGTATTTCCAAGAACGATTATACCTACCCAGCACAGATTTACAGAAAAAAGTAATCTCTTGTTATCACGATTCTTTAATGGAAGGACATCCCGGTATGGCCAAGACCTCAGAAAAGATCAAACACTACTTCTGGTGGCCGTCTTGGGAAAAAGATATCAGAGACTTTATAATGTCCTGTGGAGTATGCGCCCAAAACAAGAGTCAAAAGGAAAGACCAGCAGGCCTCTTACGCCCTATTGACATCCCACCTCGCCTTGGCATAGGCTTTCTATGGACTTCATCACCGATCTACCTCCATGCTCCGGATACAATACGATTCTAGTAATCGTGGACTTATTCTCCAAGATGGCGCATTTCATTCCGCTCAAAGGCTTGCCAACAGCAGCAACTCTGGCCCGAGAATTTCTCGAAAACATCGTCCGACTGCACGGTTTTCCTTCGGTTCTAATTTCGGATCGAGGTAGTCAATTTATTTCTCATTTTTGGCGAAGTTGCTGTCGGTCGGCTCAAATTGATGTGAGACTATCGACCAGTCACCACCCTCAGACCGACGGACAAACCGAGAGGACCAATCAAACTCTGGAACAGTATTTACGCTGCATGCTGCAACAAACTGAAAAAACTTGGAAAGACATCCTTTGGATAGCCGAATATGCCTACAATAACTCTGTCCATTCGGGAACTGGGAAAACCCCGTTTTTTCTTTTGTACGGCAGTCACCCTCGAACCTCGGAGTTGGATCCCCTCCAAGATCTTGAAACACCAGCAGTAGACTACCTGCATTCTACAATCACCCAAGCCTTTAAGGAAGCTGTTTCTCACCTTCAAAGGGCTAAAGAACAATACAAGAAAGGAGCAGATCAACATCGGAAGGAAGCCCCTCAATATCAAGTAGGGGATCAAGTCTGGTTATCCACCAAATATCTACCTCTAAAAGGGCCACGCACATTCAACCCAAGATACCTTGGTCCCTATTCCATCACTACCATAGTAAACCCAGTAGCGGTCAAGTTGGACTTGCCCCCGCACATGAAGATACATCCGGTCTTCCACGTCTCTCTATTAAAACCCGTACAACCTCAAACCCGACTAACTAAATCTCCAAAACCTATCCTAGTTGATGGAGAACTCGAGTTTGAAGTCAAAAGCATTCTGGACTCCAAGATCTCCAAATCTAAACTATTTTACCTAATTGACTGGAAAGGCTACGGCCCCCAAGAGAGATCCTGGGAACCTGCTGAATATGTCCACGCTCCTCGCCTAATCAAAAGATTTCACCGAACATTTCCTGACAAGCCAAAACCCCCGGAGAAGCCCGGTTTGGGAGGGGCCTTGAGGGGGGGTACTGTCATGATCTCTGCTTCCAAAAGGTCAGGGTTTTCCCAACTCCCTTGGAAGCAGATCCATAACCCAGGTTCCGAGTGCCAACCAGTCCCAATTGGGACCTTTTGGACCCAGTCCTGGCGCCAGTGGCACCAGGCTCATAAATATGCCCAGTCCCAGCGCTGGAAGCGCCGGGCTCATAATGCTTGGGTGGACTTACCTGCAGCAGACCATGCTGCTTACTTGCCTGCCAGTTGAGCCTCTGATCCTCTTCTGTTTGGAACTACTTTTCCTGTTGGGTGGGGCAGAAGCCACTCCCTAGATTCAGAACACTGGAACTCTTCTGGAAAGCAGGAACTCTTTTCTTACCTAGGCGTGGCTGTGGAAGGAGACACCTAAGCACTACAGGAGGCTATTTAAACCACTCCCGATGGATGAATCTTGCTTTGCGTTATTCTGCATCCTCTGCAGCAGAACGCTCATCGTGTCTTCTGCATCTGATCCTGGGCCTAAGGAAAAAGGCTTACCATCCTGAATCCAGTCTTCAGCAACACCTATAAAGACAAGAAAGAACAGGTTAGCATTACGGTCTTCAGTGACAGCTCTTCACTTACCTGGTCCATCGGCTGTCACCAACGCCTCGCGCTGCATTCCGGCATCTGAAAGACAAAGGCTTACCTACTCTTCGTGCGCTCCGGAGGTCTTCACACTGCATTCCGGCATCTGAAAGACAAAAGCTTACCAACTCTTCGCACGCTCCGGAGGCCTTCGGCGCTGCATCCCGCATCTGAAAGACAAAACAAGGTGCGTTTAAATACATTGGGGAACTTTAATACTCACGTGCCATTACTCCTTTCCACATCTAACCCAGTGGGTATTTCGGCACCCTACAGCCGCTCCGAACTTGTACCTGCAAAATAAAAAGACAGTTAGAGCGCATCGTGAAGCAGGCAACAAGCGCTTACTTACGTGCTTCCAGGCGCTTCTATTCATCACACGGGCTCCATCTTCAACTCACTTCAGCCCGTCATCCGCCATTGCCGGAACCCTGCAAAACAAGAAACATCATTACTAAAGACTTTAAAGACATTAGAATTACTCGAAACTTACCGTTCGTGCAGTAAACGACGGACAGCAGTCCTCTGAAGTCAAGAGGCCTGCTCCCCTTATCCAGTGAAGAAACTGGTTACGGCACCCTGCCCCGAAGCAGATGGAGAGCACGGCGTTCACTTACCTAAGGTGAGAGCGTTAACCTTTGGGGTTCTACAGGAGAAGAGAAAGGGAAGAAGAGAGAGACATTCAATAACCCAGTTCCTTAATCCCATATTTTCTATCTGCAGACATCTTACCCTTCAAGTCAGACATACAGTGCACAGAGGTCCAGCCCAAAGAGCCAGCCGTGTGTTACACATCACCTTTGCAGATACGGTATACGCCCAGTCAAGACCGGCGCCTCTACGGGAATCAGGTGAGCGTTACAATACGCCACAAATGTGCTATATTTGTACTTTCCAAAGTTGTATAAAACAACGGTGAATGCTTCTGTATCACACCTTTCTGGGCTGTGAAACATGTACTAAGTTGTTAACAATGCATCACTTACTACATATTTCAAGTAGTACACATAAAACATAAATAGACTACAATGCATACAAATATGGGGCTTATATATGGAGAGTAAAATAAGCATACAAGAGGCAGTATCATTAGCAACTATGTATAATCTACATGATTGTATTCACGCACAAAAATGATTCCTGTGTTGCAGGCCTGCCTCTTCCCCTATATATGTAAATCATAAGATGCGATTAAATTCTAAGGACAGTATTCTAACAACATGTGAGAATAGCAATATCTATAAATGTAATACCTTTTGAAAGTTAAGTTTCTGACTGTTAGTAAATAAACTCACTTGGCCTAGATATCGCAGTGAACAAAAACGAAGGGGCTACACATGTGATGTCATCAGTGATGTCATCAATGACATTTGTTATGTCATCTTTGATGTCCTGGGTGTTAGTGTTAGCAGTGCACAGTGGTGCGGGCAGTTATGGTTGCTTAGCCTACCATAACTGGCAAATTTCAGGAGTTTTTCGGTTTTACTCCGAACCATAGTGTGACGTTTATAAAGTTTTTTTTAGTGAATTTCACAGGTTTTCAGTAGCGCAACTTAACCATAACGTCCCCTTAGCAACGTTTTTTTAGTGAATTTTACAGGTTTTTACTAGGGCAACTTAACCATAACGTCCATTTAACAACGTTTTTTTAGTGAATTTCATAGTTTTTTAGTAGGGCAACTTAATCATAACATCCCGTTAACAAACTTTTTTTACTGAATATACTCTTTCATCATGTGAATTTCGGAGATATGTACTATAATTCCCTTACTTTATATACATGTAACATAGAACATACAGAACCCCCTCGTAAATTATATTTGAAAGGCACGGACTGAGCGCCTGTCTGCGGACGTGCGGGGACGCGATCACCAGTACCCAAACAGTCAGGGGGTATCAGAAATTGTACTAATGTGCCATATGAAAAATGCACAAGTTTAAAAAAGAACACATAAACACACTATAAGTACTAATAAGTAACCAATTGAACCGTAACGTCGGAAACATTACCCATGCATTTAATTACCATGTAGAAAGAAATGGATTATACCATAACAAAAAAAGATGTGCCTCCAATGTAATTACCTTACAGAAACTCTGCAGCCAGGAGCGACAGTAGACGCACACAGCACAACGAAACTTTATTTTGCTTATATGGGTGTGTACTTTTTGTATGA
This sequence comes from Ambystoma mexicanum, assembly GCF_040938575.1. Taxonomy (NCBI): domain Eukaryota; kingdom Metazoa; phylum Chordata; class Amphibia; order Caudata; family Ambystomatidae; genus Ambystoma; species Ambystoma mexicanum. The sequence continues at coordinate 188,214,740 of NC_090924.1, read as the reverse complement.
GGTGAAGAAAAAAGTATGTATTTCGGTTGTTTTGACACAGAAATGTGCAGTACTTTGGAGTGGCTGGAGGAGAATTTTCCGCATGGGGAAATGTCGGAGGATAGCGATAATAATGGTACACACTTCTCAGCATAAGCAAATTAATAGTCAGTATTTTATGGGCATTTAACATTTATATATTTATTTTTAACCAGGTAAAAAAAGAACAAAGTCCACCAAAGGACACAGAGCAAGACAGCCTGAAACGGATAGAACAGAAAGTGGACATACTAAATGAGAATTTTAACAGGTTAAGGCAATTTGTGGAGGAATACATGAAAGGAAAAATAAGATATCACTGTCCAACCTGTACCTGTCCCCCTTCTCCATTTCCTAGTGAACCTTCCCCAAACTCTCAAGAAGAACAGAAACGTTTTGACGAAACATCCATCCCTTCATCCCCTCACAACCAGCCCGTGTTAAACCCTAATTCCCCTATATTCGTTTCAGTATCTGCTTCCACCTGTATTTCTCTTGATAGATGTATGTGTGTGTATTCAAAAATGTTCTATGTTAGTTGTAGTGAAATGGGTGGGATTGAAATTTTTTTTTTTAAAGAGTTAAAAAGTCAGCGGACAGCGCGCCCGTTCGGTCTGGCCGTAATCAAAATAATATGGATGTTCTAAGGGCAATACACCTACCCATACCATTCACAACCAAGATGGAACTGATCTTAGAATGCACCAGCCGTCCAAGTTGTGTGCAAATGAACAGAATGGGGGCGGCCTAAGGACATTATACCTCTCCGTACTGGTCAAGATAAAACAAGTTTTTAGAACACACCAGGTGTCCGGGATGTCTGCAAATTAACAAAATGGGAGTGTCCTAAGGACACTACACCCCTCTGTACCATCTGCAGGCAAGATTGAACTGTCCGGCATGTCCGTAGGCAAACACAATGGAGCTGTCCCAAGCACACTGTACCTGGCCGTACAGTCAGCAGAACATCTATGCACATGCGCACCACACCCATAAGTACTGCGAACATCGCGCCTGGCCGTAACTGCCCGTCTCACTTGTGTCGCACTTTTAATTAGTTTCAGGACCCGAACACTGTCCGCATGTGCACGTCCGTTACTCTGCATTTGGTGTCCAGCAGGCACCCATTTCCTTTGCGGATGTGTTCACAACGTTATCATGTGAACGCACCCACGCTGAGCGTGTGGCCTAATTTGCGCAGTTTGTCTGCTTCCGCAACATTTCAAAACAACTTATACAGACATGGGAAATTATTTTACAGTTTAAAATCACCATTCCACATGTCTCATACAATGGCCCTACCTTTCAATATTTTGTTTAGAATTTTTGCAGGGCTTTTGAGTGATCGATATGGTCACAAGGCGCACCCCTCCACCGCTATAAAAGGCCACACCCTCGAGCTCATCTTCATTGTACGTCTGGCTATAGCAGATTGAGTTCTGCTGCCTTTACTCCTGTAGTGAACATTAGTCGACCAACCCTAATGGCATCCATGGCTGCTGTTGCTTCATTAGCCTCAGCACCACCCCCAAAACCTCCACCGCCACCACCTCCCCAAGGGCCTGCAGTGGGAAATACGCGTGAAGATGTAGAGAGCGAGGAAGAAGAAGAAGAAGAGAATGAGGTGGAGGAACTCCGCACTACAAGCACTCGCCGGGATTCGTGGGTGTGCCGGTTGTTTTCCGTTTTTTGGAAACGTACCAAAAGCACGTGCGAACATGGTCAGGTGAAACCAGTACCAGTGCAAGTTGGTGCTGAGTCACGGGAGATCTGGTGCGTACAGCTTTGGTACAACAACCATGAAGAGACACCTAACTTCGTTCCACAGTGCGGACATTCGCAAGGTGGTACCGTGTGAAGAACATAGTAGGTTGAGTTCCTCCACAGCATCCTCTGTGTCGGATCCTCTCACCACAAGAGACACTCCTCTGGGAGAGTGCATCCCTCCAGCCGCCTCACAGGCCATTTGCGATGCTGTTGACCCTTAACTTGTGAGGGTCACAATATTGTGTATGTACTGCGACGCAGTACTCTGCAGGGGGAGAGTGTTCGAAGTGCTTTTGAGACTACCGTCACAGAGCACCAGAAGAACTGCTCCCTACCTAAGTAAAGCCCACCCTACATCTTTCTCTCTCCACCTGCCCTTTGTTATCCCCGTGGTTGTTGTCCCTTCCTTACCCTCCTTTACCCTCCTCTTCTAGTGTGTCGTGTGTAAAAAAATGAAAAAATGGAAAACAGTTTAAAAAAGGAACTATCAAGTGACTGGTGTAGGCCCACCGTGCATTTTTTAAAAGGTCCGCGGACAGTCGTAGGACGCGCAAAAATGGAGGGTGCAAGCGGAGCAAAAGAAATGCACTTTTCGCTGGGAGTAAGTGGTGGCTCTGAAAAGAGCCTTTTGGTGGTGTTTGGTGTGTTTGAAAAACTGTTGATTCGAAAAAACGGATTGCCAAATAGGTGACTATGAATCCAAAAAAGGTTGCAATGCATTTTGTAAATTTCGAAGAAAAATCTGATTGCCAGCATATGTGAGATGGACTCCCTGTCTGCGAAAAATGAAAGTGCTGCGAAACAAAATGTTTTCATTGTGGAAAGAGGACATGCCAACATCTCTTAGAACTGCACAAACAGCCTTATTGACATTGAGCCTCGCTTTCTCCATTTGTGGACCAAATGCAGAAGAACGCAGCCACATTTGTCTTTGTGCAATACGGGAAAAAACTACTTCGGCAATTTGGAAACATGTCCATGACCTTCGCAAGTCCTTCCTTCATTGCAAATTGCAAAGAAATTCCAGAGACATGCCCGAAACTGTTTCCTCCACAATGAATGATAATTATATCAGGATGACGCTCTGTCTGTAAAGTAGCACAGAGAGGTAGCAAGTCCAGCCACTTCATTGCACGCATTCCATGCCAGTGCACTTCCGCATGAGAAAATCCAAGATCTGCAGATATACCGCAATTTTGTGCATGCACCTTCAACCAATGTATCCATGAGTCTCCCAAAATCCGGATAATCTGTTTTGGAGCACACAGAGCCATAGCTGTCTGGTCTCCTGTCAGGTAAAAGACGTTCTCACTCAATCTCTCCGTTCAGAACACACCCGCTGAACTTTACTGACCAATCCCTAGCTTCACTCATTCTCATGTGCATGTGTCTCCACCCCAGAAACCCTAGAGGATCTAAGTGTGACGACTGTACATTTAAATAGTATTCCCCTTTTCCCCTTTAAGGTGGGCTCTGAAAAGAGACTTTTATTTTTTTGTTTTTTGGGCAGATGCCTGACAGACAACTGTTATTTTGTATTTTTTTAATTTTTTTTCTTCTTACTTTACTCCTACAATCATCACAGAACCTTCTCCAAAGCAAGCCTTACATTCCAAAAGAATGTGGCATTTCCCAAAAAAGATAACGAAACACCATCTGCTTCAAAATAAGCCACATTACTGGAAACAATGTTCTCGTGGCTGCAGAAAAACATACCAGCTCGTAACATGAAAGCACGCATGCCGCGATTGATGGTACACCTCCCAATACTTTGATCAGGACAAAAAACAGAACTGTTGTTGCATTTCCCTCTAGGGAGTGAGCCAGAAAAAATTACTTTCAAATCTTTACGTCAGTTCCTCAATCTGTATGTGAAAGGGAAAGACAAAATCAAAATGAAAGTGCTGCAAAATATGGATATCTGTCCAGTGCGCACGTACAAAGGACTACAAGGACATTCATTAGCCTGCATTTCAGGACCTATTTGCAAAAGCACCTTCCATGATATCAAAAGGATATCAATACATCATTCAAATGTAAGAAATCTAGTGTATAAACCGTACTATGCTAAAAGTCCAGCTTTAGAGTTAGCCAATTTAAATAACACTCTTCTGCATGTTACACCCAAATACCTACAAGAAGAAATCGACTGTATCCAGAGAAAATATTTTGGAAGTGAAAGCCACTTACAAAATGCAATAGATTTATAGCAGACTAGCAACAATTCTGTACATAGCAACCTTCTATTACACACATACAAAAAAGAAATACTAAAATGTAAACATACATCGGCTGAAGTACCAAACCATGTGTGTGTGTGTTGCAGCACAACGGTTTACAAAAGGAACACAAAAACTATAGACGTAACATACAAAATAGAAGACAATGAAGATTCCAAATGGTTTGAATTAGCTCTCTACGTTTTAGCAGAAAACAAATACCAAATAAGTGAACCGGTAATGTGTTGCAGTTACTGCACTACGAAACTGGACAACAACCAAACTCCTTCACGTGCTTTCACAAACAATTTGGAATTATTCCCACTACCAAAACCCCTGCAACCACTCAATTTGTATGAGAGCATCATAATTCAAACAGTTCACCCATTTCAAACAATAATACGCCTACAACCAAAAACAGCAAAATTACCTCCCTCTGAATTGGTGAAAGGCATTCGTGGCAAAGTAGTTTATTTGCCATTAGATCTGACAGAAATGTGCACACTCTAGGAGTGCAACGTCCAATAGAGAATTCTTTAAATGTCTTAGTAAATGGTGTACCAATAAAAGACAAACACATTTGGCAAAAATTGGTGGACTTACATAAAGTTCGGCAAGCCTTGCAATATCTAAAAGACATTAACGAATACTACAAAGAAATAAATATTGAAGAAAGCTTAAGGGAAACAACTGAAATAATTGAAGAGTCAGCAGAAACTGGTCAATTTGAACATCTGGATCCTACTGCAGCATCCACTCTTTTGGAACATTACACAATTCATCCACTGCACTCTAATGAGAGCATAGATGAACTTACCAAATGCGACAAACCAAAGAGTCACTAATGAGCATATGGGAAAAAAGTATAGAAGCACGTGCTTTTCCACTGCTATTTCCTACTGGCAAAGGCGGAAGATACGATGATAGACCCACTCAGATTATGCTACACTTTATTCGTAATAAAACGGTTTCTCCCCTCGGAGAAGTGCAACACTTCTTTTGGAGAAAAGAATACCAAGCCAGAGGAGCACCACATATTCACATGCTTTTATGGATCAAAGGTGCACCTAAATTTGGTCAGGACAGTGATGCCACTGTTTTGCAGTTCATCCAAAAATATGTCACTTGTGAAATCCCTTCACAACGGACACATAGTGACCTTCATAGACAGATTTTACAATTTCAAAGACACAAATGTGGCAAATATTGTTGTCGCAAATACAAAAGCAAAGAGAAATACTACACCAAATGCCACTTTGGTTTCCCTAGACCAGTTACAGAAACAGGTGAAGTGAACAACTTCATGTCTTCAGTTCGACATAGTGTTAAAGGTAATTCACCTAAGAACACGTATTGCATAAAAAGAACAGAAAAATCAAAATATATCAATGATTACAATCCACTCATTGCCCTCTTATGGAATGTAAACATAGATGTGCAGTACATTGCAGACAATTCGACTGCAGTTGCACGATATGTTACAGCCTACTTAACAAAAGCAGAAAAAACAGAGCTGCAAGACCTCTGGAATGACCCATCATCACATAAAACACTATCTGAGAAATTGTACAGCCTAGGCATAAAAATGCTCTCTCATGGCGCCTATGAAGCTGCAGATCGTTTAACCGGTACTGCTTTGTATGGAAAATCAGAAAACATAGTATGGCTAAGTCTTGGTCTGCTAAATCTAGAAAAAGAGTTCTGAAATCATATGAGGACATAGAAACAATTGCCAAAAATGATCCCAACAGCCAAGACATTTTAAAAAACAATTTACTGGATACATACTATCCGAACAGGAGTACCACTTTGGAAACCATGTGTCTATACCATATAGATCAAAACTTTGCATACAAAAATAAGAAACCCGATGAAAGCAAAGGTAGATATAGAGTGACAGATTGTGAAGGCAGCTTAGTGAAACTTACCAAACAAAGCTTAATTAATCATGTCAAATTGTCATTGAAAACTCCTCAACAAAAAGAACTATATTACATGTCCCTGCTACAACTTTTTAAACCATGGAGAAAAGAAGATACTAGATAAGTATGACTTCCATGAAGATGCTTTCAAAGCAAATGAAAGCACTATCACCGATGTGAACTTTACGCAGTACAAAACAATGTTGCACAATGAACAGTAACACGAAGAAGAACTTTAGGCCCAACTAGATAAGGACACTTCCGACAATAGTCAACCTTCTGTAACAGGAAGTCAAGAACCACTAGGACAGCCACTAATAGCAAATGAGGCAGAATTGGCCATGACAGAAGTGGAAAACACCATGTGTCACTATGAAGAAGATATATAAGACTTAACCGTACTACAATCAAAACTTAACAAAGACCAGCGCACCATTTTTGAAGAAAGTAACAAAAGAAATTGCACATGGTGTACAACGTAAAAATAAAGAATGTACCGGCCAAAATTACAAACATATACTGCTGTACACCAGTGGTGAAGCTGGGTCAGGAAAAACATTCTTAATCAAAATCATCAGCAAGTTCCTTCAACAATTGACAAACAACAAACTGTCAGCTGTTGAAACTGCCCCCACAGGTTTAGCTGCCTACAACATAGGCGGTGTCACTTTACACCGATTACTACTCCTTCCAGTAGAACACCAAAACAAATTAGACTATTATAAACTTTCTGCAGAAGCTGCAATGGAACTACGCAGAATATAAAAACAAATGAAAATGCTACTAATAAATGAAGTGAGCATGGTCTCCAACCTAATGTTGGCTTTTATTCACCTCAGATTGAAAGAAGTACTTAAAACAAACTACGAAGAACTCTTTGCAGGAAAACACATTATCGTTTTCAGAGATCTTCTACAATTGACACCAGTGAAAGGTGAACCTATTTTTAAAACCTTAGGACACAAACTCTGCCGTAAAACTGTTGGCAGCATAGGAAATGTCAACCTTTGGCAACATTTCCAATACAGAGAATTAACAGAAAACATGTGTCAATCTGCAGATCTCACTTACGCCAACATTTTAAAAAGTATTAGAGTTGGTGTACTATCTCAAGAAGCACAAGCAATATTAAAAAACCGGCAAATTCATGCATTTTATGGCGATAACGCATGTGCTACTGATGTTATGGAATAGTTATCCGACAAAAATGGCAATTGTATGGCCTTAATGCCAACTCTTGCAAGCTGTTTCAAATTCAATGAAACAATGTTAAAAAAAGAAATGCAAACAATAATGGAAATTTGCTCCGCAGACAAACTGGACGTATATGGTATGACACTATCCGTGTGCCAGCAAGCCACAACAAGACTAAATACCTTAGAAAATTCAATCTCCAACACAGCTGGGTTGGATCAAATATTAAAATTATCCTTAAATTGTAGGGTAATGCTTAAACGTAACCTTGACGTGGGGCAAGGGCTAGTTAATGGGGCATTGGGTACAGTTGTTGGCTTTCAAACATAACCACGTGACAGCAACATTCAGTTTGTCAATATTCGCTTTGACAAACTTTCAGAAGTTAAAAGAATAGGGCGCTCAACAGGTCGATTCCTTCTCTTCAAAAACATGTATGTACGTAGAGAACAATTTTCTCTAACTCTTGCATATGCAGTCACCATTCATAAATCCTAAGGTCTTACCCTAGACAAAGCATTGATAGATATAGGAAACACAGTCTTTAAAGAAGGCATGAGCTACGTAGCACTATCACGCTCACGTACACTTGACGGTCTATTACTAATCAACTTTGATGCAAGTAAAGTGAACACTGATATTCCTTGCATTTTAGAATACAATAGACTGTGTTCACTGTACAACCCCCATCTAAAATCATATCCTGTTCCACAAAAAGGAAAACGTGGTAAAAGAAAACTAATTGAAACAGAAATCAACAGAATCTGACGGCAAATCCTTCAAAGAAATCAAAAGAAGCTAAAACTTCATCAATTACCACAAGCAAAGAAGAACCTATTAGGGAAACTATATCAGGTACTTCTTCAAAGAAGGAACAGAAAGTCTGAAAAAATCACTCAGAGACAGAACTATCTGGTCCATTCAAATTTTCAAATGAAACTGGTGTAAGTTGCTATGCAAATGTAGCAATGAATATTCTATTTTAATTGCCACCAATTTATTTACTTACACAGTACAGACCAATTGTGTTTGCAAATGTTAGTCCTTCATAGAAACGCAACAAACAATCCTGACAAAACTTATAGGGGGTAATTCATAGAATTCAGCGCACAAGTGGCGCACGCGGCTGGCGCACAGTGAGTGCGTGCGAATCCCTGCGCCAGCCGCGTGCGCCAAAATAAATTTCCGCGCACAGCGTATTCATGGATTCCAGCCACCAAAACCAGCCGTGGCGCACAGTGGCGCAGCGACCCTGCAGCAGCGCCAGTTACGCCCCCAAGAACGCCCCTTGCGCAGGGAAAAGCCATCAAAATCCCCAATCCAGCGCAAAGGGCTGCGCTAACCCTGTACCAGCACGGCAAGCGGGGTACGTGTATCACTGGGGTGCGCGGGAAGTTCCTCACGTTATTTCAACTGGGTACGTGTATTTCAGGGGTGCGCGGGAAGTTCCACACGCGATTCCATCAGGGTACGTGTATTTTGGGGTGCGCGGAAACGTACACACGTGAATTCAGCAGGGTACCTGTATTACTGGGGTGCGCGCAAAGTTTCACACGCGATTGGCCCTGTGCGAGCGTGGTACGTGTATTTCAGGGGTGCGCGGGAAGTTTCACACGCGATTCCATCAGGGTACGTGTATATCAGGGGTGCGCTGGAAGTTCCACACGCAAATGTCCTGGGTACGTGTATTTCGGGGTGCGCGGAAACTTACACACGTGAATTCAGCAGGGTACCTGTATTACTGGGGTGCGCTGGAAGTTTCACATGCAAATGTCCTGGGTACGTGTATCTTGGGGTGCGTGGGAAGTTTCACACGCGAATGTCCTGGGTACGTGTATCTTGGGGTGCGCGGGAAGTTTCACACGCGATATCAGCAGGGTACGTGTATTTCAGGGGTGCGCTGGAAGTTCCACACGTGAATGTCCTGGGTACGTGTATCTTGGGGTGCGCGGGAAGTTTCACACGCGATATCAGCAGGGTACGTGTATTACTGGGGTGCGCTGGAAGTTCCACACGTGAATGTCCTGGGTACGTGTATCTTGGGGTGCGCGGGAAGTTTCACATGCGATATCAGCAGGGTACGTGTATTTCAGGGGTTCCGTGGCGTACTACACGTGAATTGGCCGTGTGGGTCCTCCCAGGTGTTCGCTCCACAACCTCCACGGTCCCTGCAGGCAGCCCACACCACGGGGGACTAGCCTGCACCCCCACTCATGTCCCCCAGCACCCCCACCCTCCAGCACTGTGGGGCACCCTCCACCAGGCCCCCAACTCATGTTCCCCTGCACCCCCACCCCCCAGCACTGTGGGGCACCCTCCACCAGGCCCCCAACTCATGTCCCCCTGCACCCCCACACCCCAGCACTGTGGGGCACCCTCCACCAGGCCCCAACTCATGTTCCCCTGCACCCCCACCCCCCAGCACTGTGGGGCACCTGCCAGCAGGCCCCCAACTCATGTCCCCCTGCACCCTCACCCCCCAGCACTGTGGGGCACCCTCCACCAGGCCCCAACTCATGTTCCCCTGCACCCCCACCCCCCAGCACTGTGGGGCACCTGCCAGCAGGCCCCCAACTCATGGCCCCCTGCACCCCCACCCCCCAGCACCGTGGGGCACCTGCCAGCAGGCCCCCAACTCATGTCCCCCTGCACCCCCACCCCCCAGCACTGTGGGGCACCCTCCACCAGGCCCCAACTCATGTTCCCCAGCCAACATGTCATCACAATCTAGATCCCGGGTCCCTATGGTCAGCCTCCAAATGCCAAACACCCACCCGAGTATTGCATCCACCCACTTAGAAATGCCAATTACATGATAGAACCCCAATTGCAAGTTTGGAAATGAACACATGTCCCTCACATACACCCAATGGGTGTCAGTGAATCTCAAAACCCATATCATGATATGCATGAAACCAATGAGATGATACTACACATTGAAGTTTGAACAAAAAACATGTATTAAAAGAAACATAGATTGAATCAAAAATAAACAAACAGAAATGGGAATTCAAAAAATTAAAACGCAGCATGTCCGTGAAATAATGCAAAACCAAAAATCATAATCCAAAGGAATGGTGTCCAAAGTCACAGTCCACAAAAGAAAATCCAATGGAAAATTATAATTGAAAGCCATTGCTCCATGGGTAAATTGTAAAAAAAAAAGAAAATCCAACAGTCAACTATATACAGATGAACAAGCCAGGGTCCATGATCCCAACAGAAGAAATGAAACCTATCTAATAACACTACCTAATAAAAAAAAACTATATACAAAAATGTGGCCCATTGTCCAAAAGGTCCAAAAAAAATGCAAAACCAAAGGAAACCTAACACTAACTACAGAACTATTTACAAGGGCAGCGGGCTAGTCCGACGGCTCACTTTTGGATGTCCCGGGGCAGGGCATCATCGAACTCCTGCTCAATGTCCCGGAGGCGGTCCTCATCCATGGCCCAGAGGGTCCGCAGGGCCGTCGACGTGTCCATCTCCAACCCCCTGCGGATTGCCTCGAGGCACTCGGCCCGCCGCATGGAGTTCTCTGCCCTGACCATCGTGAGCCGTGCCTCTTCCGCCCGCTGCCGCTCCGCATCTATGGCGTGGCCCAACCGCTGCCACACAGAAGACACTTTCTGTCCTGGGTCCTCCTGCCCTCCGGCCGATGCCTGCCCCTCCGATGTCGAAGGCCCCGAGCCATCATGGCTCCCACCACGTTGCTGCTGCTGCTGTGCCTCTCCCCGTGCACTGCCTCCTGCTGCCTGCACATCCTCCACTGGCTGGGGTGCAATCGTTGATGTGGCCACCCCTGCTGGACGTCCGACTCCCGACTTTGGCAGGGATGCCTCCTCCACCAGCCCGGCCGCACCGTCAGAGGCAGCTCCACAGGGCACCCAGGTGACTGATGGGTGGGAAGATGGCACGGAGGATGACTGGCGCATAGGGGGTTCAGTTGAGGAGGGGGTCACAGCAAGCCCCATCAAACGGAGGAATCCGGCCTGGGTGACCTATCCCAGTAGGCCGACGCGGTCCACGAGCCATTCGAGACGACGTGCAGTCTCCTTATGAAAAGACTGCAGGTCACCTCGCATGGCCCGTTGACGCAACGCCACACCAGTCAGGACAGGCTCAACCCGGACCCGGATAGCCACGTCCGCAGGCAGAGGAAGGCCAGTTGTCGTGAGCTCATCCCCTGCCTGAAAACAGGTCAGGACGTAGGCATCCCTGCTGGTGCAAGATGATGCAGGGACAGGATCAGGGACAGGCTTGCACACAGGCACCTCCGCGGCGGCCTGTGCTGCCTCCTGTCCCTGGTCCTGCACTGCACCACTAGCACCAGTGGAATCCCCACCTCCAGACCCCGTCTCTGTTGCTTGCATGGCCTCCTCCTCCACCAAACCCCCCACCAACCTGAATGACTCCGTGCCATCTTCCCCCGTTGGGCCCTGTGGGGTCCCAGCTGCCCCTTCTGCTGCCGAGGAGTCCAACTCCAACCTCCGCCTCTTGGACCTCCCCCCGGCAGCTGCGGCCTGGGACGCGGCACCGGACTCCTTACTCCCCGACGAGATCACAACCTGGGAGGGGAGCCGGGCCATGCGTCTCCGGCTGGCGGTAGGATCCCCGCCGCTGTGCTCCACAGCACCTTCTCCGCCCTCTTCATCAGTTGACGCTGCAGACAGGGAGAAATAAAACACAGGCATCAGGGCACTGTACAATGGACACATACACACATGACAGTTGTACATGAGTGGCATTGGCAAACCTCAGACATGCCATTACAATCCCCAACACACATGTCATTTCAACTTGCACACATGAGCCATACCACAGCCATATCGCAACTGCCAGCACCATCCATACACATACAACAGCATGAGCAGGCAATGGTGAGCCAGACATCACATGCAACACAGGGAATGCACTACACATGTACACACACCACCACACTTGCATGCATGTGTACACCTCTGCCAAGTGTCGCAGTGTTCAGATGGGCATCCATGTCACATCTGCCAATCAGGCTTCCACATCCCGCTGTCACATGCATCCATGTTGCATCACTGTTGCACCCTTGTCAAATACACACACATGCACATGTACACAGTGCTGATACATGCAGCTGAAAACAACATACATGCGTGACATCACGAACATGTCTACTTACATACACATTCATCCAAACATGTGTGCCCACACAACTGCATTTGGCATGCAAGCCTACACACATAAGCACCATCCATGTCTCACACATTACAGCCCTCACATGTGTTAGCCTCACGGCCCTGTACACCCCCACCCATACTCGACCCCATACAAACAGATGTGCAACCTGCACATTACTGAAACATCACCACACGCACAGCTCACAATCAGGATGCATGTACACTTACTGCTCGACTCCAGACGGGTCTGCCTCTCAAGGACCTGGACGTGGAGCACTGAGGATATGCGTTCCAGGACCCTCATCTGATCTTCCGACAAGTGGCCCCGGCGCCCCTTCGCATCCGCTGCCTTCAAGAGGCGCTGGGCCTTGTTCAGGGTCCTGGACCTGAAGTCCTCCCAGCGCTTCTTGACATGTTGGAAGTCGCGGACTGCCACCCCCTCCGCGTTGATGGCAGTCACGATGTCCGTCCAGATCTGAGTCCGTCCTTCCTTGTCGGTGCGGGAACTTCCGAAGAGGGCATCATACTGCCCCAGGACTTGCTCCACCAGGACACCAACTTCGTTGGCAGTGAAGCTGGTGCCCCTCTGCCTCTCTGGCCGGGGGTTGTCAGTGGTGCCAGATGTTGCAGTGCCCGACATGACAACCCCAGAGGCAGGAGTGGGTGGGCAACTGGGTCCTGGGGCTGGGCTGTGGAGCGATGGAATCCCAGTCGGGAGTCTTCGGTTCCAGCAGGGGTGGTCACAGCAACAGCACCCCTGGCTGATGTGCAGGCAGCAAATGGCAGGGCACGTGGGCAGCAGGCAGTCAGGCAGCAGCAGATGGCAGGAGGGAGCGTGCTCGGGGCTCTGGGGGGCAGTAATTCGGCCTTCTGGGCAGGAGCGTGGTCTTCCGTGTGCTTACGCGTGGCCAGCTTGATACGGAGTGATTTGGCACGTGAAAATTCTGCACGTCAGCGTGTAATTCGAGGAAAGGCCCTTAGCGCGTAAGCGCGTCTGCACGCATACACAATTTCATTGGACAGAAGGCCCCTCAAGCGCAAGCGCAGCGCCCCTGTGACGTGACGCGCGCAGGCGTGCATGGGCATTTCAGCGCGCATGAAAAAATGCACGTCCGCGTGTAATCCGGGGAAAGGGCCCATGCGCGTAAGTGACGTGACGCGCGCAGCGTTTCCCTCAGCACGGGTTAAAGGTGAGCGGGGCCAGCAGTTCGCTGTACGTGCCTTTCGTGGAGACCGACGTGTGTTGTTGCTTCCTGTTGTTTCGCGCGCCATCACAACTTCACAGCTATCAAGGACGTATCTCTTCTTTTGGCGGGAGTATTGGCTACGCGTGTTTTTCTGCATCGCGCTAATCAGACGGTGAGTCGCACACACTCTTTTTCCCACTGCGGGTGCCCCTGTGTATCGCACCCATTTTTGATGTCATAGTAGCCTGCGTGTCCCACGCGTACGCGTTATTCGTGTTACTGGGTGCCACCGAGTACTGCGGGAGGTTGAATACATGCACGTAGGCTGCAGGGTTGCGTGCACAGTTTTACTGCAGTTTTGGGGTGCCTGAGCATTGCGTGACCCGTCACTACATCACTGGGGTCACATACAGACTTGCAGGTGCAGGGGGGCTGTTAACATCTTGCTTCCCACCCCCTTCACCCCAATTGCCCAGGTCAATTGTGGTGTACACCTCCCATTGGCACCACTCCATCTGTGCCGGCACTACTACATCTGTGCCATGGTTGGGAGGCCACCAAAGGTGAGGGGCGCCTCAGCTGGGCGTACTCCTCGTGGCGGGCATGGTCGGGGACGTGGCTGTGGTGAGCAGGGAGTAGGGGGACTCCAGGGTGTCCAGGGCGGCCACAGAGGGGGAAGAGGCAGGGGTGCGCCACTTGAGCACAATGTTGTGCCATGTGTCGGTGCAGTCATGCCACCACCCCCTGTGGTTCCGGGGGATGCAGCTTCTGCATCTGGCACTGGCGCCCGTGTGACCCGGCAGTCCGTTCCATCGACTGCCACGGGCCCAAGGGTAGTAGTAGCTGCAGGTGCAGCTGTGGACACCGCCACCCAGGCTCAGGGTCTGCCAGCGCAGGCTGAGTTGGCACTTGAGGAGCCCTTGGTAGATCTCCAACAGGCCAGGAGGGAAACCATAGGGGCAGGCCGGGCTGCTCAGACCAAGACACGTGTCCCTGGGGCAGTCATGTCATCTGCTGCCCCGAACAGCCGGGTGTTGGCAAGTGCAGGGGCAGATGCACCCAACAACACCCCGGTTGTGAGTCTGCCAACTAGGACCGTTGCGGTCAATGACCCTGCCACAGCTGATGTTGCTGCGCAGGGTCCATTAGAGGGCACCCAGCTGCCACTGACACAAGTCAGGCCTTTGGTCGTCCCTCCACCTGCCACTCCCTCGGCTCAATCCACCGAACCCACTGGCCATACTGGTCAGGGCGGCATTAGCCAGCCAGGGTCTGCGCCACAGTCCAAGAGGAGGAAGGTTGCACCTGCAGCACAGGCTGGGACCCCACACACAGCCACAACCTCCTGCACGTCGAGGAAGAAGCCTTTCTGCAAGCAGGAACTGGACTTCCTCGTGGACTAGGTGCAGGGCCACAGCCGTGACATGCTAGTGGGTGCCAATAGTCAGACTACGGCTGCCCAACGTGACACCCACTGGAAGCATGTTGCAGAACATGTCAGTTCATTCGGCCATGAGGTGCGCACAGCGCAAGAGTGCAAAAAGCGTTGGAATGACATCAAACGCAGCACTAAGGCTAAGCGTGCCTCTAATTACAACTTGACTCTGGTGACTGGCGGTGGGCCTGCACCAGAGGAGGAAGAGCTCACTCCGCATGAGGCACTCGTTGCGGAGTTCATACCACCTGAATTGGTCGAAGGAGTGGGAGAGATGCTGGACTTTGATGCCCAGTCCAGTGAGTGTTGATGCGTGTTTGTTGAGGACGTGTGTGTTTCACTTGTGGGATGTGTTGTGCATGATTGCCACTACATGTGACGTGTACATGGTTCTGATGTGTAAGTAATGCAATGCTTCTGTGATGCATGTCTCCTCTGCCTGCATGCGGGGACTCCATGTAGGCATGCTCCCTTGCCCCTCTTCCGCCACTCTGCACCACAGTTCCACCTTTGCACTGGTCTGCTTCAATCTTGCCAATGTGTACTTTCTTGTTCATGCGTCCTGTGTAGATGCTAACTTCCAGCGCAGAATCTGCCAGAAATATGCCGTGTGGTACAGCCTTAGTACTTGATGCAGGGTATCTCACTTGTACTGTGCATAGGTCAGATGTCCCGCAGGGACATGAGTGCTCATTCATGCTCCATGTGCATTGCACGCATGCCCCTATGTGTCCTTGACTGGATGATCACTGTAATACAAGTCCTTGGTTACATACATTGCATGGCATCTCATCAGCCTTCCCATGTCAACTGTGGCTCAGTACTGCGTTGCACACATGTTTATGGTCTGACAATCTGTGTGGCTCACAGGCCTCAGCCTGTTCAATGGCCAATGACTCTGTCCAAGTGTCGTTGGGTCTTCTACACACATGGGCGGCCTCCAGAGTTTTCATCATGTGTCCTGCTTACTGTCCCATCATCATTTGCAGTGTTGTCACTTGAATCACATTAAGCTGTTGATGCCAGTCAACACTGCCTGTCAATACACAGGTGTATGGTCAGCCTTTTGATACCATGCTAGGCATCCCTGCTTTGGTACTGGGGTGGAGGGGTGCTTGGCTTCTAGATATGGTACACATTGAATGCACAATGCACGTGATGCCTGAATTTGACCTTGGACTGCCTTCGTATTTCCTGGCACACACCATGGAGTCCTTGTACATGTAGGTAGTGAGTGGCGTACACATTTTCTGCACTGCATAAACCCACTTCCATGGAAACTGCCACCTTTCAACAGGTCTGATCACAGAAACAATTCAAAGTTGACCCAGCATGCATGCCAGGTTATATGTTGTGTGTCACATGTCTGCCTGATGCGTTTGCTGTCGGTGTGTGTTGTGTGCTTCTGACATGTGTAGTGACCTTTTTTCTCTCTATTTTTCAGGTGATGATGCAATGGAGGCGGAGGATGGTGTTGTCATGCCAGACACAGGGTTGTTACCACTACATCAACCCGGCACTAGTGGGGGTCGTGGGGTGGTAGGCCACGAAAACCCCCAAGTGCTTCAGTGCATCTTGTCTCTGGCTGCCTATGAGTCCAGCCTTGATGACGACTCTGACGTCCATGTTGAGTTGGATGAGCATCAAGTCCATGTGTCAGGGGTGAGTGATTCTGTAGTGGACACTCCTCTGTCTGCGACACCTGCACTGAGGGATCAGACAGTCTTGGTTCCACCGCCCGTGGTGGATCGGGACGCAGGGTCACACTCCACACCAGTCACTGATGTGCCTGGGACATCACGTCGACGGGGGCATGTAGTCGTGCAGCCGCGGGCGGTGCCAACACAGCGAGGACCCCCGGTCCTTGGGTCCCGCAGGGGTCAAGCCCGGCGACACGGTCGCCGTGCGCAACCGCAGTATACTGAGTGGGAGCAAGACATGACTGCCATTTCCGAATGGCAGGGGGCAGCAATGGAGAACATCGCTGAGAGCATGAAGCATGTGGCCCGATCTGTGCTCCCCCCTGCTAGGCAGGTGCTTCTCCAGCAGCAGGCGGAACAGTCCATGGCCCGCTCGCTCAGGCTGGGCATGGCGGCCTCAGACAGGGCACGCCAGGCTGAAATGTCGTCTCTGCGTCAAGCAATTGCTGCTCACGCAGAGGCGCACATGGATGCCCTGAGGGAGGAGTATGCTTCCCTCAAATCCACTGTGGGTGTCCTTATGATGTCCCAGAGGCAGCGGGCAGAGGAGAGGTTTGCACAGCTTGAGCGTACCATCTCGGCTGAGCTACAGGCTTGCCGTGAGGTGCAGCGGTTGTCCAGCCAGGCCTTGCAGGAGGAACTCCGTGTTACACGTGCTACCTTGCAAGAGGAAGCACGTGTATCACGTGAGGTTCTGCATGCAGTCCTACGTCACATCGCCACACAGAACCAGGCTCACTCGTCCGGCAGACTTGCTGCCGACGAGGGGCAAGCTGCGGCTAGGCATGGCCAGGCTACTGTGCCACGTCCTCCTTTCCAGGATGAGCCAGACTCGGACGACCATCTATCTCCCACATAGGTTGGGCTGTGCAGGCGTTGAGCCCATGGAGGTTTTTTTTTTGGCTCAGCATCATCGCAAGTGGATGTTGAGCAGCACCCTGTACCTCCCTCCTCCTGGGTGCCTCCCCTCCCCCCGAGTTGTATGTGGCCATTTTTGATTTTTCTTTTAGTTTAGTTAGTTAAGTTTCTGTTTGATAGTTAGTTTAATTAGGTAATGTAGGTTTTCCATAGTTAGTGTAATTAGTTAATATAGTTTAAAATTGCTTGTCTATTGTGCTTTCATGTGATGGTGCGGTGCTTTGTGGCTTTTGAAGGCATCCACTGTCTGTTCCAGCTGGGCCCTTCAGGCTTGTCTTGTGTATGTGTTTGCTGCTTGGGGTCCTTGACTCACATGTGCCACTCCTGCCTCCCTAACCTATGGGCTCGCAAGGATGGTTCGGTGTCACAACCTATTACACAAGGGCTTTGGACTGTCATATCTGTGGCATGTCTGGTGCTGTGTGCCTTGTGTTGACACCCCTAGTGGGGATGATTTCGGTGTTATTGTCCACTGTTCAGCTTTTGCTAGATGGGGTGTTTCATGATTAATGTGTACATTCATTCCTATGCATTGTGTAGTATGTTTCTTATCTTTCCTGTACACGTGCTTGTTGCAATTCATGCCGTAGATAGTGTTCCACACTTTGGATGTGAAAGACGGACTGATGGTGTGATTTCTGATGTAACTCTCTGACATGGTCAAGTAATGAGATGCCTGAAGAGACACACACAGATGACTTTAAAGCATTAATCATGTGTTTCATGCCCTTTCTGCAGGGGGATGAGCCTCCAGAGCACCTTTGCCAGCAGACATGGCCCATTGGACGTCGGAATTCTGGACACGTTTGTTGGTGCCCACATGCACATGTGTGCACAAGCAGAGGCACAGGGATTGCAGACCTACATCCTAGAACTGCTGACGTGTCCCAAGGAACTCCAGGCAAGGTGAGCAGCACAGGGGGGCCACAACACAGCAAAGCTTGCACCAGGAGAGTTGCACATGCAGGCTTAGTCACAGCACTCAGGGTGAGCTTGGACGAATATTGGTGTTGAAGCACACAATGCAGCTCAGATGTGTTGGTGGACTGATAGCTGTTGATTGTAAGGTTGTCTGGGACACCTGCAGGGGCAGTGGCACATACCCTCCGGTACACCAAGGTCCATTGAGGCACTTGTTTCAACCATGTAGCCTTCCGAGACATGGAAAGGGGCAGCTCACAGGGACATACAGCAAGGGACATACTCGGGTGCAGTGCATTTCATTTCCATGTACATTTTGATAAATGCACTGCCAACTTTGTTTCGGTCATGGTGGTACACAACTTGCTCTGAAGTCATGCCTTGCTATATGGGTCTGTCTGCTTACCCAGGGAACATTGCATATTGTGTGAATTGTGACACATTGGTGTTCCATTTGCCACACACCCACCGGCGGCTGACTTACTGCATTGACTGTGTATGACCCATCACAGGGGTAATGTTATGTATGGGTGCGAAGCATCTACACCAGATTGTCTGTTTGTAGAGTAGTTTGTTGCTATGGGGCATGTTTGGTGGTGTGTTTTTGTGTAATGGGCACGTACAGGTTGCTGACTGTGGCTCTCTTTGCAACATTGCAGTGCTCCTGTAACCAGACCTGAGAGTGCGCAGGCAGGAGGCCAGCACTCAAAACCAGAGCTAAGTGTCTTGTTGTTTTTCTTTCAAACTGCTCTGCATAGGCTTGCTGAGGGGTGCACTAATGCATGGATGAATGTGTAATTCAATTTGGTATGTTTTTTCCCCCTAATCACCCGGAATCCTATCCAATTTTGAACCCTGTACCCTCTACCCGGTGTTCCTGCTTCCCATACCTATCCAAGCAACGTTCCCTAACCCTCTTTCCCCGCTGGGGTTGTGGATGTCTGTGTAAGCCCCAAACTTGCAGGTGCCAAAACCCTAGAGGGGGTGGTTGGTTCATGCCACTCCTAAGCCTGGACTACAGAAGGCCATGACAATGATGTCCAAGTTTGTTTGGATTGTGTATGTGTTCATGCAGGTAGTACATTTTCGTGCATTCACTACTTTCATGTGTCATTCCTCCTCCCCTCTCCTGCCACTCATTCCAGTTATCCAGTGTGCCAACACCTGTCCCGACTGCATATCCCTGACCCTCCTTCCCCACCAGGGTCTCAGAGGCCTGTGTGAGTTTGACCTTGCAGGCACTCGGGACACGGTGGGGGTGGTTGTTTCGTGACACTCCCGCGCCTGTACACGGGACCTGTGACAGTACACATCTGTTCATGGTGCATCATTCTATGTTATGTACCACACATGGTTCACATCCTGTTGTGACATTGTTTTACTGTGCTACCTTGGTTGTTACATCATTGTGGTAGTACTTGGCCTTTATGAGGTACTGCTACGTCAAGTCATCTACTGAAGGGTGTTCTGGTTCGTTTTTCTGGCTTGGATTTTGTGATTTTGTAAATGAGTGTGGACTCTGAGGGTGCAGGCACCTTTTTACACACAAGGTGGGAGATGGTGACGAAGGGGAAAGGTGATCCTGTGGCCAGGTGGAATTGAGGGTTGAAGGCTCCATGACCCAGGTGCAGTTGTTCAGTGGGTCATGGTAATTTGTGAGGGAGGGGGGGTTGTTGTTGATAGTTGCCTTGCGCTGCAGTGTGATGGGAACCCTGACATTGTAATGGTGGTATCCTATGTACATGTTGTGTTCTGCTGATCAATGCCTGTTCATGTGTTGTGTTTACCTTTCAGGTGCGAGGGGATAGTTGTGGTTTGACATGCTGGGGTGTACACATGGTGAATGTTCACATGTGATGTGTAGAGGACACTGATGGTCACTTGGTTGCACATGCATATGTTGAGTGCATGTCCTTACTGATCCACACACTTGCACTCTGATGCACTACATGTACAACCACCCTTGCATATCCACGTGTACACTGTTTGCCTTCTGGTGCCCACTGTGTCCCTGCAGCACATTTTCTGTGACCAATTATGGATCCTGTACATGCCTAATTTGCTTTTTGATGTGGTCTGTTGCTTAGATGTGATGCTCAGGGTGTGCATCACACACAATGGCTGTTCACTGTGCTGTGCGCTGAGCAGTGTGTTGCAGGAGTTGGACACAGCACACAGAAGCTGCAGTGTTGATTTTGCAATGCACAATGTGCATGTAGACAGGCATTCATTGTTATGTTACGTCTTTAACTCTTGTAATGCATTTGGAAATGACTTATTTTGGGTGGGAGGTTGTTGGTCAGTCATTTCATCTGATTCCATGTCAGGCATCATTGTCTGATGCCACTGTACATTTTGGACATGGCAATGTGTACCTTATTTTTACTGTGTTGGTGTATGGTTATTGCTTGCCATGTCATGTTGTGGTTTGGGAGGGTTTGAGTGACATAACAGTGATGGCCATGGCCTGTTTTGCAGGTGTGTGTGATTCACACCTTGCATGTCAGGGTCATCCGCTTCTCAAAGCAACTAGCTGGGGGTAGATCTCTTTCCGCGGAAGGGGCCTCCCTCTGGAACAGCCTTCCTGCCTCACTGGAACTTGAGGAGAACCATCACCGGTTCGGGAAGCACCTCAAGACCTTCCTCTTTGCTTCTGCTTTCTCTCTGCCTCTCCCTTGCAAAATTCTTCACTGGAACTGCACTGGATCTGCAACTGGGCCACTCTCACCGACCTCGGTCCCTGGCCCATCCACTCTCCACTTGCACTGCCTCCCTGGCAACCCCTGCACTGCGGGACTGTCTCTCTATCCCTACAGCCCCCCTTCCCAGCACTTGTCTGCACTTACCTTTGCAGTTGCCACCAGCTGGCCTATGTATTTGTTTTTTAGTCTACTTACCCTGTACTGCACTCCCCCCCTCCCCTTCCCCTTGCACTTTTCCCTTCCCCCTACCCCTGCACTTGCACAATCTAAATGACACCTGGCCTAGTAGTATCGTTGTCTGTCTTCCCTTGTTCCCCCCTCCCTGCCTCATCGCACCTTGAAATACTTGTGTATAGGCCATATCATATCATGTCATATGTGTGCCTTTTGGTCACACAGGATAGCTTGTGTTTAAGTAGCTAGGGATGCAGACAATGTGGCACTTCCATGGCAACTATCTCAGGGTCGTAGGGTTGTGACAGTTGACTGTCTCTTTGTCATCATCGATTGTCACCTGGTATGTGCCAGGCCTGTGTGCACTCCGCAGGGGTGGGAGTTTAGGTGAAAAATGTGGCCACAAGCTGGGTCCGGGCTTCCTCGCCACGTGCCCTGTCCCCTCCCATGGGCAGCGCCTGTGCCTGTGGTTGGGGATGTGGGGGCACCACCATGTCCACCGGTACGCCCTGCCGTGTTGCAACATTGTGCAGGACACATGCTGCCACAATGATCCTGCACACTACATGTGGTGCATAGAGTAGCTGCCCGCCAGAGCGGTCAAGGGAGCGAAACGTGACTTGAGCACTCCGAATGTGCGCTCCACTATGGCCCTGGTTGCAATATGGGCAGCGTTGTATCTTACCTGGGGTGGTGTGGTGGGGGTTCCGGATTGGCGTCATCATGTGGTTGCTCAGAGGGTAGGCACTGTCCCCTGGGGAGGTGTAAATGGTTGTGATTATTGGGGTTTGTGTATTTGTGTGTGTGTGTGTGACATGCATGCATGTGCAAGGGCATTTGTACTCACCTAGGAGCCAGGTGTCGCCATGCTGCCCAGCTTCCAGGGCCCGGCTCAGGGCGGACATTCTGTACATGAAACTGTCATGGGTGGAGCCAGGGTAGTTTGCATAGACAGAGGTGATGATTCCCTTTGCATCGCATACCACCTGTACATTGATGGAATACCAGTGCTTGCAGTTTCGGTAGATGTGCTCAGTGGCCCTAGGTGGACGTAGGGCCACATGGGTGCAATCTATGGCACCGAGCACTTTGGGGAAGTGTGCCACCCTGAAAAAATCCAGGACAACGGCCGGCCTTTCTGCAGGTGTTCTGGGCATGTATATGTGCCTGCGGACTGAGGGGCACGCTGTCATGATTGCCAGTACCTGGTGTAGGCAGCGTGACTGCGTGGCCTGTGAGACCCCCCCCACTATGGCAGTAGTCTGCTGAAATGACCCAGTGGCCATAAAATGCAGGACATTGAGCACCTTCTCCAAGGGGCTCAATGCTTGGGAGCAAAGGGTGGGGGATGTAAGGTAATCTTCCCACTCCCTGACCAGGTCTAGGATGATATGGGGTGGAAACCTATACCTGCCGTAGACCTGGTCATCAGGCATCCCAAAAAGGCTTGTCCGTGGTGCGAAAATGCGTGCCCTGGCTATTCTCCTCCTCCTGCGGTGTCCCACGATCAGTGCTGCGACAAATGGGGCATTCATCGTAGCTGTATATACGTGTTTGTTGTTTGCGCGCACTTTTATACTGTGCGCAGGGACGCTTCCGCCTGCCTTCGTGTGGCGGACGCGTTGACGCCTGTGTGCGTCTTTTGCCGTGCGCGGGTTTCCCGTATTCGAATCCATGAATGCGGGTTGTTGGCGTGCGTGTGGGCGTTCCGTGTAGTTCCCTGCACTACTTCCCCAGTTACGCCTTCTTTTTCACGCGTTATTCCCCATTCCGCGTGTTACGCCCACTGTTCCGCCCACTTTGGTTGTGTGCGCCGCGCTATGTGCGCTTTTGCTGTGCGCGTAGCGCACGCCGTGTGTGCCTGCGTGCGCCATGGCAGGATTGGGCGCACAGACAGCGGGAAACACACGCAGCGTCTTCCTTGAATCGCACGCGTGCGCGTGCGCTGCGTTTCTCACGCTTGCGCTACCTTGCGCCTGCTTGCGCTGGGATTTTCGGCGCACGTTTGCTCCATGAATCGACCCCATAGTGTTCACGGAATAAGACAAGGGGCCTCATTACGACCCAGGCGGTAAGGGTTTTACGGCGGCGTAAACAGCGCCGACCCTTACCGCCTGAGTACGAGGTCCCTTAGCGCCATGGAGCTTTTAACACCTGCTTTTGCAGGTGTTAAAATCCATGGCGCTAAGGGACCATGGAGTTAATTACGCCACCGTAATTTACGGTGGCGTAATTAACGCCTTCCCCACTCCCATTATGCCCTATGGGGCAAAAATGGGAATGGGGAAGGGTAAATGGGGATTGGGGACTTACCGCCCCGCCAAGGTCGGAATGGGGCGGTAAGTCCGCCAACCACCATGGCGTAAACGTAGTTTACGCCATGGTGGTAAAGTCACGGCCCAGGCGGTAACTTACCGCCTGGGTCGTAATGAGGCCCAAGAATTGGACTACTGTGCTGGAATGGTGAGATTCACTATAAACTCACAAGAAGATCCACAAGAATTTCTAATGTACTTACTACAAGTACTGGAAAACAAAAACATACCTATAAATGAAATCTTCCAGATTTCATACATGTGTAAACATACATGCACTCTCTGTAACAATGTGACACAGGAACAAATCCCAAATGAGCGATTTGTGTATGTATCGATACCTAATTGTGAATCCATCCCATTTCAGCAACTTCTGTAGAATGCAAACCATAGCAGATTATGTACTATCTGCAATTCAGATAATCACTCCACCCTACTGATACAAACACATAGTAACTACATAATACTTATGCTTCTACGTTACAATGCAGATGGTACCAAAAACAACTGCAAGTTGGCTGGATTCACACACGGTCAAGTGTCACTTGGTAAGAAAACCTTTACAACAATAGGTATAATCTACCACGCAGGAGCTACAACCAGTGGAGCTCACTACACTGCTTATATTAAAAAGAAATGTGGATGGGTCGAATGTAATGATAGTACCATTACCCTTAAGCAGAGATTGCCAGGTAATCTTACAAACGTTAATTTAATCTTCTTAAAGCCAAAATTTAATAACTAATGTGTACTTCAACATTAACAAAAATTCAAGTAAAAGACTATAAACAGTTAGAATACGCCAACAGGTATCTAACTGCCCAAGACTGTATAACAACTACACAGATAAATGAATGCCACAGATCCGTAACAAAAACTACACAGTTAGAATACGCCAACAGGTATCTAACTGTTGAAAAAATCTGCAACAAGCCAACATACATAACATTAATCAGAAACAACAAGTAAACACTCAAAGGAAACAAAGACAAAGGGCCTCATTACACGGTAGGCACTAAGGGTGCCGGTAATCCCTTAGCGCCCTACTACGAGGTCCCTCAGCGGGTGGTGTCCTTAACGCCTGGTCTGATCAGGTGTTAAGGACGGGACCCGCTAAGGGTCTTCAGAGCTAATAACGGTACCGCAAATTGCAGTACCTTTATTAGCTCCTTCCCCATTCCCATTGAGCCCTATGGGGGCTCGAATGGGAATGGGGAATGGTATTTGGCATGGGGATTTACCGGGTCCTCCAGGGTTGGAATGACCTGGTAAGTCCCCATACCGCCTACCCAGACCCGGTATGCGGTACAGGAGTAGCCATGCCGCTAATAGCGGCATGGTTACCTCCTACCGTGTAATGAGGCCCACAGTTTGTAGCATAGTAAAGAAAGTTTTCTTTTAATCCGACAAGGATTTTTTCCCCCAGACCCAAGGATTTGAAAAACAAACACAGAAAATGAGCTAAATGCACAGTACACTGGTTTGTAAACTAAGTATGAGGGTAAAAAAAAAGCTAAAATGTCTATTGAACAATGTAATAAGTCTTTATAAAATACAAACACTAACATGCTCTTTTCTTTTATCACAGAAATTAAAAACAGATATTTCCGCCAAGTACTAAAGTCATGTAAGAAATATATTGAATCTCAACAAAGTAAACAGTAAGTATAATTTCACACATGTCATACATATTCGAATCCATACGTCTGATCTATGGCAGTAATATGGTGCAGTGGCTGTAGGCAGGGCCTAGAGTCTTGGATATATAACCTACGACCTACACCCTGCGGCCAAGCAACAAAGACTGTAGGTCCTACCCACAACCATCGCAGCATATCAAAACCATGGTGGCTTATAACTTCACTGCTTATAACTTTGGTCTTGGGTGCATAGTGTGCAGCCATGCACCTAAGACTCTAGGTCGTGCAAAAAAACCACCGCACCACATCACACCCATGCTGACTTATAACCTCAGTGCTTATAACTTCAGTCTTGGGTGCATGGCCTTTGCCCATGCACCCAAGACTCTAGGTCCTGGCCACAACCACTTCAGCATAGCACAACCATTGTGGCTAATAACTGCAGTGCTTATAAGTTTGTTCTTGGATGCATGGCCTTTGGCCATGCACCCAAGACTCTAGGCCCTTCCCACAAACACCTGATCGATATGCGATACTACGGGTGTATCTATTGCTGTGATATGTTGCAGTGGTTGTGGCCAGGGCCTAGAGTCTTGGGAGTATGGCCTACGGCCTACTGCCTACAGCCAAGCATGCAAGACTCTAGACCCTGGCCACAACCACCGCAGCATATCACACACATGGTAGCTTTTAAATCAATAGCACACCCATAGAATGACACATTTTAACTGCGGCATACACTCAATTTACACCCAGGACTGTAGTCCCTGCCCACACCTACCAAATAGATATTCCATTGTATGGGTGTGATGTGTGAATTTGATATGCTACAGTGGTTGTGGGCAGGGCCTAGAGTCTTTGGTGTGTGGCCTTCGGTCATGCACCCAAGACTCTAGGTCCTGGCCAGAACCAACACAGCATATCGCACCCATTGTGGCTTGTAACTTCACTACGTATAAATGTCGTCTTGGGTGCATGGCCTCAGGCCATGCACCCAAGACTTTAGGCCCTCCCCACAACCACCTGATTGATGTTTGATACTACGGGTGTATCTATAGCTGTGATATGCTGCAGTGGTTGTGGCCACAGCCTTATGCACCCAAGACACTAGGTCCTGGCCAGAACCACCACAGCATATCACACCCATTGTGGCTTGTAACTTCACTATGTATAAATGTGGTCTTGGGTGCAAGGACTTCACCCATGCACCCAAGACTGTAGGCCCTGGCCACAACCACCGCAGCATATCACACCCAGGGTCGCGTATAAATGAATGGCACATCCATAAAACAAAAATTTTAACTAAGGCATGTACTCAATTGTAATGTTCGCTAACACCACGCGTGTCCTTAGAACAGTTTCAAGTTGCCTGCGCACAGCACGGACTGCAGTACTATCCTTATGAGACCCCTCAATTTCAGTACTTACAAACATCCCGGACAAGGCGGGCATAGGGAATACATCATTAACACTTGCCGCCTAAACAAATACAGTATTTCAACCATCTCTTACTCTTTGAACCTCCCCAAGCACTCTGCTACGGCAAAAAAGTTTCCGAAACAGCATTTCGCCTCTGGTCGCCGCCAAGATGTCGGGCGCATCCAAACAATTTGCCGCACATCACGGCTCACTGCAGCCAATCAGCGGAGACGTCGCGTGTCCGCAGTCATGACGCCAGCCTCTTAGCCAATCGGTAGCTTGCCCGCGGAGCGAACAGGGAAGTGTGACCGCGGAGCGGAAAATAGATATCACTCATTTTTTTAGACCTACTCTTTGGTCATTTTAAAGGAAACTACTGGACGGATTGTCACCAAATTTACAAAAGCACGCTTTTAGGCCCAAGCTCCTGCCCCTGGCCTGTAGGCGTACGCAAACTTTTTCTCCCATTCAGTCTATGGGAAAAAAAGATGTTTTGGGACCCCCCATAACTTTTCCCCCCCTGGACCAAACATCACCAACATTCAGAGTGGCCCATATACTTTTTTGCAAAGTTTGGTGAGGATTCGTCCAGGGGGAGCAGAGTGGTAAGCCACCCAAAAAGTGCTCTTCCTATGGAAACAGCAACTTAACCATAACTACACAGCCACTAATGTGGCTGTGTAATATATATATATGACCTTGGATGGTTATCATATGTCAGACTGGTCTGATGTTTGCTAACAGATGATACACAAATAGTGGTTAAACTGGTGGGCAATTAAAACACCACTGTCTCTATAGTTGGTAAATATCTTACTTGCATTACATCTTGGAAGAATCAACATTCATTAAAGATAAACTCATCCAGAACTAAAACCCTGACTGTCCTTTTCGTCATTTCCTTTAGTCCCCAAAGCTTCACACCATGTCCTACTCCAGTCAACACTGTTAAGACCCTTGCGACCCAGGGAGTAATATTGGATAATGTTCTTTCTTTTGAATGGCAGGCAGATTTGGTAGTAAAGGACAGATTTTCCACCTAAAGAGTTAGAGAGGTACATTATCTTTTTTGATGTACATCCATCATTGTATGGTGATCAATGATTGTATTTCTTCCAGGCTGGACCATAGCAATATCATCTACCTAGGCACGTGTTATGCTGCTGTCCACAAACCACTGATACATGCCACTCGGTAAGTGCGGTTAAGAAAGTTAATTGAGTTAACCACAGAGGGCAGCAGCCACCTCAGCCCCAAACTCTGCTACAAATGACTTAGGTTCCAGAACCTCTGATGGTTCTGGAACCCCACAGAACATAACACATCTTCCCCCCTTAAAAATAAAAAATAAAAACACACAACACAAAAACACTGAACACCCCAACAGCGAGGCCCCGTTAACAATGCATTAAATTAGTACATGAATAAGTGAAATTACCACTAAGCGAGGCCCCCTCAACAATGTATTAAATTAGTACATGAATAAGTTAAATTACCACTAAAATGAGTACACCAGTAAACACACAGAAAGTCCTTAAATTTGACAGGAAATGTCCTGATTCTTCCACCAGCACACCGCCCATCCATCACCACACTATTCCCAACATGACTTTCACTACTTACACTTCCCCCATCCATCACCGTATTACTTTTATTACTTTCATCACTATCACTCTGACCTTTACTCAACACCAGCCTACCCTTTGACCACACTTCTCCACCATCCACAATCACCACACTATTCCTCACTGCAGCAATCCTTTTGGGTCCCTGAAATTTACTTTCAAAAATTTGAGGCCATACCTAAGATTCTTTATACAAACAAAATCTGCAATTAGCCATTCTCGTTCCTTTACTTTAGAAGTTTCATCAAATGCTCTCTTGTATTGACCCTGAGCTTATTCCACCAATTTCATCACCTCCTTACGATTGACATTCACACTGCAAGCCAACCCCACCCAACCTGGACATAATTTGGTACCAGGCTGACGTCCCTTTAATGAGACAAAGGGAGAAACTCTTGTGACCGAGTGGGGTGTAACACAATAGCTCCACACCATTTCTCTCAAAACTTTATTCCATGACGTCTTCAGGTACTTGCACTAGACACAGTGGTGTCTCCCACACCACCTTGCTCTTGTCACTTGCTAAACAAACACCACACTCTCGTATCTTCCTGTCTACTCCGCTATCCATAGCCGGCCCGCAGTAACTGTGTCTTAACATCCTTTTGGTACTATTCATCCCTGAGAATGTCCCTGATGGGCAATCTCAATTAGTTTGTCCCTGATGCCCTCAAGAGGAATTACCTTCTTCCCCCTGCTGAACCTTCCCCCAGACACCAACAAACACAACTCGTCCCTCACCTCATAGAATCAATCACACTTTTTCTCTACATCATCTCTGCAAAGCCAACCTTTTACAGTACACTCCTTCACCTTACTGAGTACTATGTTATTTCTCTCAGCTACTATCCAAGCCTCTTCATTCAAGGGCCCCTGTTCAATATTGGAAACAATCATCTGATCTTCCTTTATCTTCCCCTCTATCCTATCGGACCCTTCTAGTGGAAGCCGCAAGAGACAGTCCGCCACTACATTCTCTTTGCCAGGGATGGAGCACATCTGGAAGTCATAGTTATGTAAACTTAATACCCATTTCGACATTCTGGGCGACCCCTTGGCCCAACACCCTGCAGCTAACAATTGCACCAATGGTCTGTGGTTCATCTTTACCATACATAGTTGGTCCCACAAGATAAATTTGAAATCTATGACAGCCCAAAACACTGCTAAACTTTCCCTTTACCCAACTGAATCATTCTTTACTGCATCCCTTAATGGTCTAGAGGCAAATGCAATCACATGCTTCTCCTTCCCACAGTCCAACTGCGACAATGATGCCCCCAGACCGAGCAGGCTAGCATCCACCGTCAACATGTACCTCCGTCCACTCACAAATCCCACCCAAGAGGGTGCCTTAGCTATTCCTTCCTTTATCTACTGGAAAGCTTCTTCATATTCATCTGACCACAGGAAGGTAACTCCTTTCTTTAGCAATTTGCTTAATGGTGTTGGAATAACAGCAAAATTATAAAGAAATGTATGAGAAAACTCGTGCTTGGGAGAATCCCTTTAGACAGAATCATGTGCCCTAAATATTCTACGTCATGCACACCAATTTTACACTTACTACGCTGTACTGTCAGGCCAGACTCACCCAATTTTTCCAGCACACACCTCAATACTCTATCATATTGTTCCATGCCATCACCAAAAATCAAATTGTCATCTTGGAACACTATCACATTGCTGATCCCCTCCAGCACTTTTTCCATCACCAGCTGGAAAACAGCTGCAGCCGATGCTAACCCAAATGGCTTACTAAGATATTTGAAAGTTCTTTCTGGCATGATGAATGCTATGCGGTCTTGACATTCTCTGGACAATGGCGCTTGGTGATATGCTGTTGATAAATCTTTGACCGTGAACCAACTAGAATCTCCCAAAACAGAAAGAGCCTCCGATATGACTGGTAATTGATGCCTCTCCACTAAGATGTTCTTGTTGAGCTCTCTCAAGTCAACACACAAACACATTTTCCCATTGTTCTTTGACACTAGAAACACTGGGGATAACCATTCTGTGCCAACTACCCGTTATATGACACCCCTTTGTAGAAAACCATCTAACTCCTTGCGCAATTGCTGTTTCATGTTGTGGTAACTGGACACACCTTATGCACCACAGTCCGAGAACTGCTCTTCATCTTGATGCAATGTTCAAAGTCCTTTCATTTACCCAGATTTTCCAAAAATACCTTGGGAAATTATGCGGCCCATCTGTCATGTACTTCCGCTATTGTCACTGGAATAGATGCATTAGCTTGAATGCAAACTCCTAATTTTCTTTGCTCTTCCCATCCAAGTAAGGATGATCCCTTCTTTGCCACTAAAATGTTTGCTACACATTCACTGCCTTTATAAGCCACGAGACCTTGACATTTTCCCAGCTATTCTATTTCACTCTCACTGTAGCCACAAGGTTGTACTTGAGGGGGCGACAATTCCTGTACATCTCTCAACAGAGTACTCGTAAAGGTGTCATCCCATACTTTAGTTCAAGGAGAGGCAGAGTCCACCTTCATTGATAACTTTGAAACATCAGTTTGAGATACATCGACAGGACCTTCCGCTCCCCTAGCCATTGCTGAGATTTCAAATATATGATGAGGCTTGATTTCTCCATGTTGGCCAAGCAGGGTACTTTCTTGTTCACTATGGTTCTGCTTGTGCTCCACAGCACTAATGGTAGACTCCTTGCACATCCGTGCAAAATGACCTCTGCATCTTCATTTAAAGCATTCTGCATTTCTGGCTGGGCGAAACACGGTGGTTGCTGCATGCCTAGGGTTGCCACATCGGAAACACTTGTGTCATATCCACTCTCTTCTTGACCCAAATGATTTTCCTTTGGATAACAGCACACACTTCTTGATAATTCTTTTCTATTTTCATTTCTTTCATATATTGCATTGTTTGTACAATGCTCCTGGTCAGATCTACTGCTTGTTCCATCGTCATATCCTTTGCCACAAGTTTCTTTTGAACGTTGGGATTATTACTGCATCTCACCAGCTGATGGCGAATTAACGAATTTGTTAGAGTACCAAATTCACAGGTGTGGCTCAATGTTCTCAATACAGCCACATACCCTTCTACCGGTTTTGAGGGATCTTGAGTCCTTTGGAAGAATGTGTGCCTTTCGAAGGTCACATTTTTCTTTGGCTCAAATTGTTCCTCTATTTTCCTCACCGCCAAAGTGAACTCGTCTAGGTCCCCTGCTTTTCACCTTGTGGTTCTGGAAGACCGTCAAAAACACTGTGCCCTTCTGGGCCTAAATTGTGCAACGACAATACTTGTCTTCTAGAGGGGCTGAACTTGTCACCACCATTGGCCACTATGTACATTTCAAAAAAGAAATTCCACCTATCCCACCTTATTGGTGGTGTTCCCGGTTCTGCCAGGAATGGGGGTGGGGGAGATATTGCAGCAGCCATGTTTGAACTTGTATGGTTGTTGCTCTTCTTTGGATCTTAGTTATTTTGCAGATTGTTATGTTTCTTGGTTGTTGATTTGCAAGGAGAGTTTCTGTGTGCTTCCTTTTTCTTTGTTTCTCTGGTTGCTGGTATTCTTATAATACATCTTTATTCCACTCTGGGAACAATCCCTTTTATTTCTTTCTATTCCCTGGCCTGCACGTCAAACTACCATCTGGGAACTCTTGCAATCCGTGATGCGTTGCATTGCTTAGCAAGGCCTCATAATGCTGGTCTGGCAGAGGAGGGCACATCACACGTGACTTTATTTAGAAAATGCAGCGCTCACAAACGCAAAGATGCTCACTCATGAGTTTGTTCCCTCGCGTCCCATTTCCTTTCTGGTTTTCCTTTCCCTTATTATTATTTTTTTTGGAAGTTCGCTGGACACCCTCAGTCTCCATGTGGAACTGCACTTCACCCCTCTCACCTTACAGCTGGGCGGACAATTCTGTTCCTTCCCTCTCCTCTGCAGTGACTACTGCTCCTTATTCCTTTCCACCCACATGTGAGGGATGGCCCTGCAGCCTCGTCACCACTGTTACGCTGCTGTCCACATGCCACTGATACACGCTACTCGGTAAGTGCAGTTAAGAACGTTTATTGAATTAACCACATAGAGCAGCAGCCACCTCAGCTCCAAGCTCTGCTACAACTGCCTCAGATTCCAGAACCTCTGGTAGCTCTGGAACCCCACAGTACATAACAGTATGCAAGTCAAACGTCTATCACACCTTAAAAGAAAACAGAACGTTGTTGCCAGAATATTTTAAAGTTGGGGAAATGTGATTCTAAATCCCAGGGAATCTCCTCTCTTCATTGTCTTCCAGTTATGAAAAGAGTCCAATTTAATTGACTTTGTCTTCTCCATAAAGCTCTTTTTGCTGGCCGTATGTCTTTCTTATTTGACAGAATTCAAATTTTTAAGCCATACCCGTCTTTTCATTCACATTCCCACATGCTCCTCAAGACCACCTTTTATAAACAAGATTGAATTGGAGTCATGAAAATGTGGTGCAGCTCTTTAGGATTTGGAATAACCTACCTATGACACTTTGGAAAGAGATGGGTGACAGGCCTTTCACTTCATTGGTTTGACTCTTTTTAGCTTACTGTCTCCAGACAGTATGTCTTCCTCCTTTTACATTTTTACCTATGGTAGTAACCTGTGGGGTCCCTCAAGGCTTTGCATTGTCTCCCCTTTTATTTAATTTATAGTTGCATCCGGTGGCCAATCTGATTGCAGAATGATGTGGTGTGTTTCTACTCCTATGCAGATGAGACGCAGATCCTCTTCCACTTAAATGCTCCAGCTTCGGACCCTCCGTCGTGGCTAAAGAACTGTCTTTCTTCTGTTGGTAATTTTATGGCCACAAACTGACTCAAATCAACAGGGATAAAACGGAGGTCCTCATGGTTGGCTCCCCTGCCTCTGGGGCTGTGTGGACTACTGACTATTGGCCGACCTTCCTAAGTTCTTGCCCTGAGCCAGTTCTAGAAGTAAAGAGTTTGGGAATTAAACTTCTGACCAGTGGATCAAGAGAAGCCCAAATGTCATCTATGTGTCAATAGGCGCTTTGTTAAGTCTTACCATTCTTTCCTCCAGTTTCTATTATGCTATCTATCTTGGACAACCAGAGGATATGTTAAGCCGGCTGCAAATTTTACAAAACTCGGCTACCCTGTTGGCTCTAAGAGCCCCTAGATTCTCGCATTCCATGAATCTACTTTGTCAGCCGCATTGGCTTCCTATTAGGAGCCGGATTTATAATTCTGGTGTTGAATTTGTAAAGTCAAAGATAACTCTGTACAAGCCCACTAGACCTCTCTGGTCCTGTTCCCAAACCTTGCTGTGTGTTCCTGGTTTAAATAGGGCTTGTGCAGGGGAAGATCGTTCTCAGTGCTGGCTCCCGCTGTGTGGAACTCTCTGTCTACGCATCTTTGTGACATCTCAGAGTATCATCAATTCTGCAAGAGCCTGAAAACATACTTAATTTGATCCAGCTTCCCAATTGTCATGCCCTTCGGCTTCCAACAGCATCCTCATGTCTGCGGGGGGAAAATGTGGTGCCTGCCCTGGCGATTACAACAACGCTGGAGACATCTCCCGTAAAACACTACACTTCCCAGAGGAGCTTGTGCGTTGCCCGTTCCTGGAACACTCGTTTTCCTTGCGTTCCATGCCTCGCATGAGTTGACTTCCTATATCTGGCCACGCCCCCATAATGCCGTTGCTCCTAAACCGTTGTATCGGTGAGCAGCGTTTATCAGAACACTCCCCGTTTCTTTTGCTTCCCTGGTTCCTGAACTCTGCTTGCCTCCTGGACTCCGTTGTTTGGTTCCTGATTTTGTTTCGACACTATTCCGATCTGCCCTGCTATTGAACACAGAATTCTTACAGGACTGCCTTTTGGACACCCTTTTTCATTTCTGGTCTCTGGCTCCCTTCCTGATTCTCAGCTCCTCAGCTCTCGCCCCCTTCCTGTTACTCGCTCCTCTTAAAGAAGCGTATCCCTGTTTGGCAATCTTTCTTCATAGTGAGGTGTGTGTACAAAACGTGCGTGCCTTACTGCTTCCTCCTGAAACAGTTTGTTGTGTATGAGGACGCTCTGCTGTGCCTCCACATTTTCTGTGTCCCCACTTATCTTGGAGTTACCTGGGTGACATTACTCTTACTTCCTGGACATTCTGCTGCATAAGTAAGGGGAGTGCTCTTTCTAGGGTTTGGAATTTTGGGACGCTTTGCTGTTTGCTCAAACCTTTGGATTTTGGGACGCTTTGCTGTTTGCTCAACATCTGGATTTCTGGGATGCTCTGCTGCTTTGCCCTGGATTGTGTCCTGTCTCCTCCTTGTTAGCGTCCTCGTGCCGCCCGGGTCAGGGAATCCCCCATACCTAGCCTTTGGGAAAACAGTGATACTATCCTTGAACATTCTGAAAGGTGCTACCGAAAATCCTGCTCCTTCACCTTGACTTGTGTTCTGTCACAATTAGTGATTCCACGAATCCAGGGATTGTCACAGGTAAGCTTGTGGGTCTTGGAGGGGGGTAGAGGGGTTGGTTTGTTGCCACAAACAATGGTATATAATAATTGCCTTGTTTTCCCCCTCTAGCTCTGCTGTGCACCCCGCCTTTTTGCCTGAGCCTTTGGCCTGACAGGTTTTACTATTCTGCAAGCTGTGCTCTCAGGAAGAAAGTCTATATTTCTTCAGTGGCGTTTAGTCCAATTGGTTTCCCAGACTAACGGCGGATCTGACGGAGTACGATACTGATTAGTCCTCACCCCGTCTTTTACTAGTGGCTAGATGCCTTTGGGAGTTAGCTAACACTCTACAAATACTTCTGCAATACAATACAATACTTTGTTTAGAACAAAACCTTTTATTTTGTATATGATTGAAAACTCTTGTTTCTAAGATTGTCACTCCTGCATCC
The DNA here is from genome assembly GCF_040938575.1 of Ambystoma mexicanum. Taxonomy (NCBI): domain Eukaryota; kingdom Metazoa; phylum Chordata; class Amphibia; order Caudata; family Ambystomatidae; genus Ambystoma; species Ambystoma mexicanum. Next base: position 188,179,519 of record NC_090924.1, on the reverse strand, counting down.
TTCCATTATAATTAACTTTACAGAACCATTTGCATCTATTTAATCTATGGCACCAAGATGCCTTCTTTCTGATGTTTAGTCTCAATATAACCCCATATTCCCCAAACTTTCAGGTGCTCAAAGTAAAAACACAAGTGTTTGTGGAAATCCACACCGAAATATTTGACTGACAAAATCAGCACATACCTCCCACACAGGTCTTTGAGATCTTCTAATTCTATTATTGGGAGTGTTCATCAATCACTGGAGGATGCTGCTTACTATCTGGTAGTGGGTGTCAATGAAAACCTCTGGGCCTCATTACAATTATGGCAGTGTGGGAAAAAATTGCCACTAACAGAATTACCACCACTTTTCCTGCACCACCATACTACCAGTATGGCCCCGGAGTGGGGGATTTACCTCCAGCAACATGGTGGAGGTGGAGGTGAATCCTCCCACTTTGCGATGAAAATTGGCAAAATCTGCGGATTTACCAAAGCAGTAATTCCGCCAGCGGTATTTCCACTAATAATTCTCCATAGAGTCCAATTCACTCTAAAAGAAAATGGGGATTAACTCCGCCACGGCCACTTTTAATCCAGTGGTAAATCCGCTAGACCAAGTGGCGGTAACTGTAATTCTGTTGTGCGGTATTCTGACGGATTTACTGCCGGAATACTGTCCAATTTGTAATGAGGACCTAATCTGTCACTAGGCCCTAAACTTGAGTCTAAGCAAAAGTGCTTCATATTACGCTTAAAAACTCTTATTTTCAAAACCCGACCCTCTTCAATGATTAACATCAGTACAAGGCAATTTAGTTTGTGGCGTGCATGTTAAAAATGATCTCACACATGTACCCAAATACTCACCCAACCACTCACTGCCTCACTTGTCCATAGAATGCCCTTTGACTGCTGCCTCATTTACATTTCGCTTGATTGCTGCTAATACCTTGTATTTTAGTGCTGACCTGTCAATAAAGTGCTACCTTGCCTACCAGATTCTCACTTGTCTAATTGTTCCTCTCGGACTGCACTTCAAGAGCAGAATTCCATGTTTGGGGATTCTGCAGTCTTGTTTGAAATGTGTTATGATATGAAATGGCATTTATAACGCGCCTATACACAAGTGTTTCAAGGCGCGACAAGGCAATAGAGGGGGAACAGAGGGAGGACAGAGACAACGATCTAACAAGGCCAGGTGACATTGAGATCGTGCAAGTGCAGGGGAGAGGTATGGGGAGAAGTGCAGGGGGAAATGGGGAAGGATAGACAGTAAAATAAATAAAGACAATAAATAAAAAGTGCGGCCAGCTGGTGGCAAGTGCAAGGTTTATTGGACCCCTTGAACTTTTGCCCTCCCTCTTCTTTGTTACGGTTTTCTAAATTATGTTGCTGAGTTCTCCCTGCTACTACATCAATTTGTTACTCCTTAACAGTGTATGGTCCCTGGTTGCCCATAAGGTTCCGAGACCCAGTGATGTTTCTTAAGAACCCCCTTTATATACTAGGGTGATTAGAGCTTGGGCTAAGCCTTCCTCCCTGGCAACATTTTCCAGGCAATTTTGTTGTAGTTTGCTGTCAGGGTCTGCCACTTTGGTTTCCTGATCCTGCCTGCAAGGGTGTTGCAACCCCAACACCCTGCCAAATCTGCTTCCCTGGGTTGTCTTGGTGCCCACCACCATTGTCTTGTTGCATGGGGTTGTCTTTGCTGGTGGGCCGTCCATGTTTGCTTGCTGAGACGCTAGGGCCTGCCATGGTCTGGCTCCTCCGTACTACTGGAGACATTTCACTTCTGGATGGTTTGGTGGGTCCCACTGCTGTGAAGCATGATTGTTCATCTTTGGGTCATCCAGTTAATTTTTGCCTAAGGGGTTCAAGTTCATGGAAGACAAGATGCATTGTTTCACCCTTTACATAATGTGTTTACTCACCTCACTGTTCTGCTTTCCTGGAACAGTGATTTCAGGATCCACCAGTATAAGCACGTACCTATAGATCCTGGGTTGGCAGGTTAATCAAGATACTTACCACCAGGGGACTGGGGTCTGTGGTCATTGGCTAACATTGGAGGGGCTAAACCATGCTCTGCTTCTCTGCCGCTTGGCCTGCTGTGTCTAGAATCCTCCACTGGATCTTTATTTCTGGTTCTCCACTGGTGTCCCCGGGGGTTGATTGCTTACTTCTGGGTACCCATGGGAAGAAACTGGGGCTTACCTGGATGTTTAACATCATTGCAGGTCAGCCTGCAGACTCTGCCTTGTTGCCTTCTGTGATGCACTTTTGTCAACTCTGAAACTCCCACAAGTGACATTGGAAGGCACTTACCTTGAATGTGGCTTGTTTCTAGGGTACCCCTATAGTCCCTGGAGTTCTTTGAAAAGCCCTTGAATGTTAGTGGCTCTGCCTGATTTACGTGGTATTTTAAAATCTGTGTATTACACTCTGGTCTAAGGATATATAATGTATCAATGTGGTACAACTGTTTCCCTCCTTTGTGTGTAATATCCCCTTCTGAGCATATGTCTGTCTACCTAACATATATGTTTGACTTTGGTAGCCCTTCTGGCTGCATTGGACACTGTGTTCTCTGTTATCTCCTTCTAATTGCCATAACTGTATTGTGTGTATATGTATTATGTATCATACTTTTATTTAGAGTGCTACTCGAAACCTGTATTTGAGTTCTTTATGGTACCCGTGGATCCTGAAGATGAGTATGAATATTGTGCGCAATATTATCTAGGGGTCTGCTCCTGACCTGTCATGTGGAAGTCTACAGGTATTCCGTCAGCTACCAGGTATGGGGCTTGCATTTGCATTCCTCCTCATGAAGTTAAGCCTGGCTACTCTGCTACAGCTACCATTGGAGAGTCTGGTCTTTCCTTTCCGTAGCACACTGTTCTATCATTAGATCAGATGGTTCGACAGTCCTCGTCAGAGTGTTGTGCAAAAATTCACCTAACAAGCACAACACACCCTTCACGACAGTCTCTCAAAGAGCCTATCTCACTATGTTGAGGCGACGCAAAGAGATCCGAAACTAAACATAATAGGGTCAGATGATATCAGTCGTCCCCATTGAGCAGCCTAGAGGAATGGGAAGCAAATACAAGACACCAGTTAATCAATCTGTATGATTAGTCAGCACCGAAAACCGCCTTGGCCATGGCAGCTCACTTACCAGGTACAGCTCATGATACCTCATGACATAACAGCAACAATTACCAATCAAAACCCAATCAACATCCCCACGTATATGTAAAAATAGAAGCACAGTGAAAAGAGAGAGACAGGGATTCAACATTTGATAGTCAACTAACCCACCCCCTCATCACCATGCCGGAGCACAACAGGGAGATTCTAGCAGACCTGCACAGTACCAACCAACACATTTAACCTCAGCCTACCCTCCACAGAATCTTGACTTACCTCTGATCACACTGCTCATATAAAATACAGCCCTGTCACCACGTGGTACTCGAGCCAGGATGACAATTACAATGCCAAAACTAACCATCTAAGTCTATTGATAATTAATGAAATATATAAAAGAGATTCAAGTCAACAGCACCCTATCTGCCATAATAATCCAGAGGAACATCACCAAAGCAATCAATGTAATAGAAAGTAACCACAAGACCAGTTGTTTCCTGATCAATGCTCACTCAATATCCAAACTGAGCATAGACATACACCACCTGTTCCCGAGTTCAACAATGACTTATTCTTCAACAAAAGAGTTAGAAAATCACCATGCAGCAATCTTAAAAAAGTCCATCCCATCCGATTAGAAAGTTAAGTCGTTCAATCACTATGAACAGAGAGGAAGAGGACCTGCAGGACCACATTGCTACAAAAGCACCACTCTCATGCAATATCACAGAATAGGAACCCCTCTTATTACACTGTAAAGTGGTCCACATGTCTGTGCTTACTGCTCTTCTAATATACAAGACATTTTTCTGTCACCTTTCACTTGCAGGCACATTTGTGGATATACTCAGAAAGCCTTTGGCCAGCCATCACTACCTCACAATCCTGCGAGATTTCCTTGGTTATGGGAAAGCAAAAACAAAATGAAACTGGATTTCAGCAAACCTTGATTCTCTTACTGAAGGGACCCATTTAACAAACGTTATGGTTGACTGTCAGTACCTCACCTTCCTGCGCAATTTGAATCTGTGGCTGAAGGAAAAAGAAAGCACAGAAACCAGAAAACTGTCACTGAACCTTGATGGCATTCCACCTTAAGCAATTAGTGGACAAACTCACTTAGGCGGAAAAACACTGTATACCCTCTCCCTCTGTCATGGGGTGTCCATCTTGCTTTACTGTTCACCTTATTCACACACTCTGCCACAATTCCTAAATACAGCAGGGACAACTAACTGCCATAACATAATGGGCAAACATTGCATTGGAGGAGCTCTGTGCTGCACACAAAGCCTCAAAACACTGTTGAACACACCATGGCAAATGTAAAGTCCAGGTAAAGGGATAATGAGAGCTCATGACAAGCCCACCACAATTAAGACGTTCAAAAGTTCACATATTATAACACTGCTAGATACTGAACCATTGACCTCAACAATGACAGAAAATAGAAACTACTGCAAGACAGACTACTACCAATAATTCTGTTTTTACAGATGATTTTGGTTTATCTCCCACTTTTTAGTACAACCTTTGAGCTCTAAATATCCCCTGTAATTATCATTTCAGGGGGACCCCTTTTTCTACTGCGTGAATAAAGGCTGATTGTCAAGATCTTTGTACCTGATGAAGGTGGTCTCTATCTATTCATACACCACCGAAACGCCAACTAGTCACAAGTGATAACTGCAGGTCCTGTGTTCCCCTGCTTTTTATCACTGTGGCCCTGCACGTGTAATAGCGGTAGGCGTTGTACACCCCTTTCAGCCTGTGTCATGATCTATGCCAGCCTATGTAAACTACCATATAACTTTTTGTCAAACTTAAAAGTAAGTGTACATTTCAATTTCACAAATGCATATTTGTGCGACACTGTTGATGTTGTTGTGATTTCCAACCAAAAATTAGGTCCAACTTACAGCACTCTGTATGATATTGCTCTATACACAGCATTCATTGTATGGTGCATGACCTATGTCATTGATTTAAACTAGGCCCAATACACAACACTTTGTGTGCTAAAGTTTATGTTGATGTTCTTTTCAGCCGAAATTAGGCCTTATACACAGCATTCATTGCCTAGTGCATGATCTGTGTCATTTATTTTGATTCACTTTACCCCTAAAACAAGTAAGGGTCAGCCAGGGATAGTTCTATTTCTATTAACTATCTTGGCATATTTCTTCTGCCAATATTAAACCATTTTTTCGGCAGCATGCATATGCCGTTTGCATATGTATAGTCTATTATGGGGCTGTACCCCTACTTTTGTTAATCTTTGTATGATTCTTTTTTCATTGACGGAATTGGTCAACCAGTATTCTTCGTTTGTGTAAACTGTGTTGTTTATGTATGTTCTCTGCTGTATTATGTACTCATCAAATTGTTATTCTCTTTGCTATAAACAAAAAAATAAAAGAAAGTTTATTTTTCTATACTAGTGTACCCACTTTACTCTCATAAGGTTACCTTGACTGGTGAGATACCAGTAAATCAAATACTGACAATTTGATATAAACTGCTTTTTAGGCTACCAGCTGAATAATTACTGATAGCTATATAAATTATATTTTCAACTTAGTTCGCTCAGGAACACCTTTGTGTTTTCAGATAGTTTTTTGCTCCATTAAGTTCCTGAACGTGTGGGAGTTCCTCTCTTGTATATATTTACAGATGGTAAAGGCAAAGAAAACCCACAACACACAATGCAAAGAGCATGCACAACATGCTCAGAAGGAAATGTTCTAACTTATTAAGGAGTTCAAGAACTCACCAGACTGAAACACCACATCAGGACCATCACAACAAATCCTGTACACAATATCTGCCCACTTCACCAACAAACTGTTATATATTCACTAGCATGTGTACCCCTGCTTCACACAGTAATTCCTACTCAGTCCTAGCTTGAAGTTTATTTAATTAACTAAACCAATGCTTCTTTGTAGACAATATTGCTAGACTTTCCTGTAGGAGCTAGTGTAATAAGGACACTATTCCTATCCGTGCTGTCCACAGGGAAGTTGAAACTGTTCCAAGGACATAAAAAATGCCCATCTAGCACAGTTAAAATGTTTGATTCTATGGGTGTGATTTATGGGTGTGATATGCTGCAGTGGTTGTAGCCAGGGCCTAGTAGGCCATGCACCCAAAACTCTAGGGCCTGGACACAACCACCGCAGCATATCACACCCATAGATCACACCCATAGATTTGAATATCTATCAAATATTTGCAAATGTACAGTTTGTGTACTGTTTGATTTGTATAGTTTGTATGTGAAGTTTTGGCTACGTCATGTCATTAAGATTGTAGAGTTTGGTAACAAGCACTGCAGTATAACGTATCCATGGAAGTAAACATTTTGTATTGTGGTGTATGATTAGATGTTTGCTTCAATGGTTCTGTTATGCAGCAGTATGTATGTGTTCTATTAGAATATACTTACTGTTTGATTTTTTGTGATTGGATATATTTTTTTCATGAGTTGGGTAACTGGAGCAGATATTCTTTTTCAATTTCTGTGATAAAAGAAAAGATCATGTTAGTGTAGGTATTTTATAAAGACCTGCAAAATAGACATTACAGCTTTTTTCAACCCTCATATTTAGTAATTTACAAACCAGTGTACTGTGCAATTTGCTCAGTTTCTGTGTTTGTTTTTTAAATCATTGGGTCTGTGGAAAAAAATCCATGTTGGATTAAAAAAAAACCTTTTTTTGTTATGCTACAGTATATTTGTTTGTTTGTTTTCAGTGCTCACTTGTTTCTGGCTAATGTTCTATCTGTTGGCTTGTTGCAGATTGTTACAAAACTTTTGTTGAATTTTAACTGGTTATAGTTTTTTATTTATATCCTCAAGTTGCTGATCTATCTGTTGGGTTGTTGCAGATTTTTGGAGCTGTTAGATACATGTTGGTGTATTTTAACAGTTTATTTCTTATTATAATTTAGTGGTATTGATTTATCTGTTTGGTTGTTGGAGAATCTTGGGGCAGTTAGATACCTGTTGGCGTATTCTAACTGTTTATTTCTTGTTATAATTTAGTGGTATTGATTTATCTGTCTGGTTGTTATAGAATCGTGGGGCAGTTAGATACCTGTTGGCGTATTCTAACTGTTTATATTTTTGTAATTGAACTTTTGTTAATGTTTAAGTACAGATTAGTTATTACATTTTGGTTTTAAGAAGATTAAATACGCGTGTGTAAGATTTGCTGGTAATCTCTGCTTTAGAGTAATGGTACTATCATTACATTCGAGCCATCCACATTTCTTTTTTATATATGCAGTGTAGTGACCTGCATTGGTTGTGGCTCCTGCGTGGTAGATTATACATATTGTTGTGAAGGTTTTCTTACCAAGTGATACTTGACCATGATTTAATCCAGTCAGCTTGCAGTTGTTTTTGGTACCATCTGCACTGTAACGTAGAAGCATTAGTATTACGTATTTACTATGTGTTTGTATTAGTAAGGTGGAGCGATTATCTGAATTGCAGGTAGTACATAATCTCCATGTTTTGCATTTTGTACAAGTTGCTGAAATGGAACGGATTCACAATTAGATATGGATACATACACAAAGCGCTCATTAGGGATTTGTTTCTGTGCCACATTGTTGCAGAGAGTGCATGTATGTTTCCACATGTATGAAATCTGGAAGATTTCATTTATAGGTATGTTTTTGTTTTCCAGTACTTGTAGTAAGTACATTAGAAATTCTTGTGCATCTTCTTGTGAGTTTATGGTGAATTTCACCATTCCAGCACAGTAGTCCAATTTGTGTCTTATTCCATGAACACTATATGTGTTGTCAGGTTTGTTTGTTGCATTTCTATGAAGGACTAACATTTGAAAACACAATTGGTCTGTGCTGTGTAAGTAAATGTTGTCATCAATTAGTGGCAATTGAAATAGAATATTGATTGCTACATTTGCATAGCAACTTACACCAGTTATATTTGAACATTTTAATGGACCAGATAGTTCTGTGTCCAAGTCATTTTTTTGGAGTGTGTGTTGCTTCTTTGAAGAAGTACCTGAGTTACTTTGAGCAATAGATTCTTCTTTGGTTGTGGTAATTGATGAAGTATTAGCTTCTTTTACTCTCTTTGGAGGATTTGCAGTGAGACCCTGTTGCATTTCTGTTTGAATTAGTTTTCTTTTACAACGTTTTCCTTTTTGTGGAACAGGATATGTTTTTAGATGGGGGTGTGTAGTGAACATAGTCTATTGTATTCTGAAATGCAAGGAATATCAGCATTTACTTTACTTGCATCAAAGTTGATTAGAAATAGACCGTCAAGTGTACGTAAGCATGATAGTGCTACGTAGCTCTTGCTTTCTTTAAAGACTGTGTTCCCAATATCTATCAATGCTTTATTGTCTTGACTTGACGCGTCGTGAAGAATATATGGGCCTCTGTCCCCAAGTTCCCCACAGGGAGAGAGAAAAACTACTCTCTGTGCGAGCCTTGAGGCCACAGGTGGTTGTTGTTTCGCAGGATCAGACGCCGCCGAGGACCCCAGAGCTGTTGGAATGAATTTGGTTATTAGTACAAACAAGCACAGTACTGTAAACAATGTAACTGTATTGAAAAGGGCTTACCTAAGTTTAATGGAAAGGTGCTAGGACCTCTGAGGCTGTGATGCAAGGAAGCGTCAGCAATCCAAAAAGCCAGGCGCCAGAAACTCAGCGCTGGCTACACACCTGATGATCCTGGAAGAATTCGTGGCACTATGGTACTCGTGGAATACTTGGAGGCACCGTAGCAGTTCAAGGAACCTCGAAGACAGTTGAGTAAGTGACAAAGCAGAGAAGTGTAATCCAAAACAATCCATTAACCGTTAGCCATAAAATCTAAAGTCTGTGAATCCGAGCAGAAACCAAAACCACAAATCCAAGGAGCAAGAATAAGCAGTCCGTAATGCGTAAGCTTGAGGTCTTTTTCCAATGAATCTAAGACGTGAATCGAGAACGCCGAACAGGGTCGTGAAAACAGCTGTGAAGCGGCAAATTATTCAAAATGCGCGGCTTTTATGTCTACCGACTCCCGATCACGTGAGCGGAGCTCAGGGCACGTGATCGGGAAGTCGACCCGAAACCAGGAAGTGGCTGCGGTCGGCTGCTCCAGACCGTTCACAATCTCCATGGCAGTTGCCACTGGAAACGAGGGAACAAACAAAGTCGCCCTCTGACAGAGCCTTGGAGCTGATGACGCTTCCTCCGCACCTTATGTAGCGTGACATTATGAGGGGCTGACTGTGACTTGGGGAGTCTAGCTGTGTTATATGTCGGGGAGTCCCCGGGGGTATGAGTGTTATGTAAAACGGTGTGCCTCAGGGTAACCTTCCTTCTGCGCATGACATTTATCTAGGGTAAGACCTTGTGATTTGTGAATGGTGACTGCGTATGCTAGAGTTAGAGAAAATTGTTCTCTGCGTACAAACATGTCTTTGAAAAGAAGGAATCAAGCTGTTGAGCGCCCTATCCTTTTTACCTCTGAAAGTTTGTGAAAGAGAATATTGACAAACTAAATGTTGTTGTCATGTGGGTATGTTTGAAAGCCAACAACTGTACCCATTTCTCCATTAACTAGTCCTTGCTCCACGTCAAGGTTACGTTTAAGCATTACTCTACAGTTTAAGGATAATTTTAATATTTTCTCCAAACCAGCTGTGTTGGAGATAGAATTTTCTAAGGTATTTAGTCTTGTTGTGGCTTGTTGACACATGTTTAGTGTCATACCATGTACGTCCAGTTTGTCTGTGGAGCAAATTTCAATTATTGGTTGCATTTCTTTTTTCAACACTGTTTAATTGAATTTGGAACAGCTTGCAAGAGTTGGCATTAAGGATATACAATTGACATTTTTGTGTGCTAATTGTTCCATGACATCGGTAGCACATGAATTATGGCCATAAAGTGCATGGATGTGCCGGGTTTTTAATATTGCTTGTGCTTCTTGAGATAGTACACCAACTCTAATACTTTTTAAAATGTTGGCGTAAGTGAGGTCTGCAGATTGGCACATGTTTTCTGTTAATTCTCTGTATTGTAAATGTTGCCAAATGTTGACATTTCCTATGCTGCCAACAGTTTTACGGCAGAGTTTGTTTCCTAAGTTTTCAAAAATAGGTTCACCTTTCACTGGTGTCAATTGAAGAAGATCTCCGAAAACAATAATGTGTTTTCCTGCAAAGAGCTCTTCGTAGTTTGTTTTAAGTACTTCTTGCAATCTGAGGAGAATCAAAGCCAACATTAGGTTGGAGACCATGCTCACTTCATATATTAGTAGCATTTTCATGTGTTATAACACTCTGCATAGTTCCATTGCAGCTTCTGTATAAAGTTTGTAATATTCTAATTTGTTTTGGTGTTCTACTGGAAGGAAAAGTAATCGGTGTAAAGTGACACCGCCTATGTTGTAGCCTGCTAAACCTGTGGGGGCAGTTACAACAGCTGACAGTTTGCTGTTTGTCAACTGTTGAAGGAACTTGCTGATGATTTTGATTAAGAATGTTTTGCCTGAACCAGCTTCACCACTGACGTATAGTAGTATAGGTTTGTAATTTTGGCAGGTACATTCTTTATTTTTATGTTGTACACCATGTGCAATTTGTTTTGTTACTTCTTGAAAAATGGTACGCTGCTCTTTGTTCGATTTTGATTGTAGTACAGTTAAGTCTTCTGTATCTTCTTCATAGTGGCACATGGTGTTCTCTACTTCTGTCATATCTAATTCTGCCTCATTTGCTATTAGTGGCTGTCCCAGTGGTTCTTGGCTTCCTGTTACAGAAGGTTGACTACTGTCGGGAGTGCCCTTATCTAATTGGGCCACGAGTTCTTCTTCGTGTTGCTGTTCATTGTGCAACATTGTTTTGTACTGTGTAAAGTTTACATCGGTGATAGTGCTTTCATTTGCTTTGAAAGCGTCTTCATAGGAGTAATATTTTTCTAGTATCTCTTCTTCTTTTCTCCATGGTTTAAAAAGTTGTAGCAGGAACATGTAATATAGTTCTTTATGTTGAGGAGTTTTTAATGACAATTTGATATGATTAATTAAACTTCGTTTGGTAAGTTTCACTAAGCTGCCTTCACAATTTGTCACTCTATATCTAGCTTTTTTTTCATCGGGTTTTATATTATTTTTGTATGTGAAGTTTTGGGCTATGAGGTATAGACACATGGTTTCCAAAGTGGTACTCCTGTTTGGGTAGGATGTGTCTAGTAAATTGTTTTTCAAAATGTCTTGGCTGTTGGGATCATTTTTGGCTATTGTTTTTATGTCGTTGTATGATTTGAGAACTCTTTTTCTAGATTTAGCAGGACCAAGACTTAGCCATACTATATTTTCAGATTTTCCATACAAAGCAGTACCGGTTAAATGATCTGCAGCTTCATAGGAGCCACATTCTCTATGAGAGAGCATTTTTATGCCTAAGCTGTACAATTTATGAGATAGTGTTTTGTACGATGATAGGTCATTCCAGAGGTCTTAGAGCTCTGTGTTTTCTGCTTTTGTTAAGTAGACTGTAACATATTGTGCAACTGCAGTGGAATTGTCTGCAATATACTGCACATTTATGTTTGCATTCCATAAGAGCGCAATGATTGCATTGTAATCATTGATATATTTTGCTTCTTCTGTTCTTTTTATGTAATATGTGTTCTTAGGTGATTTACCTTTAACACTATGAGCCTGATCACGACTTTGGCGGTAACCCTTAAATCCAGCGGTAGCGCTATTACCGCCGGATTTAAGGGTCCGCCAAATCAAGACTTCGGCGGATTTCGCCCCAGCTCTGAGCTGGGGGAAATCCGCTGAAAATTTGCACTAATACCGCCGGCGCTATTACCGCCAGCGGTAAGAGCACAATTTTCCAAATTGAGCCCAATGGGGAATGGGGCATTCCCGAATGGGCTCAATGGGGAATGGGGAATTACATTACCGCCGAACTTGTGATCCAGTGCTATTAGCGCCGGGGAGTTCGGCGGTAGGGCTAATACCGCCAGCAGTAATACCACCGGCGTTACCGCCAGAGTCGTGATCACGCACTATGTCTAACTGAAGACATGAAGTTGTTTACTTCACCTGTTTCTGTAACTGGTGTAGGGAAACCAAAGCAGCATTTTGTGTAGTTTTTCCCTTTGTTTTTGTGTTTGTGACAACAATATTTTCCACATTTGTGTCTTTGAAATTGTACAATTTGTGCATGAAGATCACTGTTTGTTGCTCCGGATGGAATTTCACAAGTGACAAGTAACAGGTGACGTATTTTTTGATAAACTGTAAAACAGTGGCATCACTGTCTTGACCAAATTTAGGAGCATCTTTGGTATTCTTTTCTCCAAAAGAAGTGTTGCACTTCTCTGAGGGGAGCAACAGTTTTATTACAAATAAAGTGTAGCATAGCAATGAAACAATGATGGAAATATCTTGAAACATTAACAGGATCTAGAGAGCAAAGTTCTCCAGGTGTTAGTACATCTATGTTTGTTTTGTTTTTGTTTGATATGCATAGGAAATCATGTAAATCTCCCCATGTATATTCAGCACAACTTAATGTAACAAACCAAGTTGGTGGGCCAAGGTTTCTTATCATACAATGTACATCTCTGTGACGTCGGAACCAGTACTCTTTCATACCATGTTTGCTAACAGATTTGTAATGATTAATTGTAAAACCTCATCTTTTTCTTGCACTTTTTGTATTAATTGCATAGCTGACATATTTTGATAGTGGGTTCCTGATTTCAATGTGTGTGCAACTCTGTAACATAGAGTTGCTAGTTCACTTTCAAAGAGTAGGTGGAATATGTATTCCACATTTTGTCTAAATCTGGGATCTTCAGAATACATTTGTTTCGAGTGGTATTCTGATGCTGTTTTCTGAATAGGTCTATCATTGTACCTTCCTCCTTTGCCACTAGGAAAGAGTAGAGGAAAAGCACGTGCTTCTATACTATTTTCCCATATGCTGATTGGTGATCCTTTGTTTTGTCGCATTTGGTACGTTTCTAGTGCATCATGTATGGTGTCATTAGAGTGTAATGGATGAATTGTATAATGGTTTAAAATATTGGATACTGTAGCAGGATCTAGAAGTTCAGATTGACCAGTTTCTGGTGACTCTTGAATTATTTCAGTTGTTTGCCTTAAGTTTCCTTCACTATTTATTTCTTTGTAGTATTCATTATTGCCTTTTAGATATTGCAAGGCTTGTCTAACATTATGTAAGTCTACGAGTTGTTGCCAAATTCTTTTGTCTTTTGTAGGTAAACCATTTACTAATACAATTAAAGATTGCTCTATTGGACGTTGCACTGCCAGAGTGTGCACATTTTCTTTCAGATCTAATGGTAAATAAACTACTTTGCCACAAATGCTATTGCTTGAAATGGGTGCACTGTTTGAATTATAATGCTCTCATATAAATTGAGTTGTTGCAGCGGTTTTGGTAGTGGAAATAATTCCAAGTTATTTGTGATAGCACGTGAAGGAGTTTGGTTGTTGTCAAGTTTTGTAGTGCAGTAACTGCAAAGTATTAAGGGGTCAGATATTTCGTATTTGTTTTCTGCTATAATGTAGAGCGCTAATTCAAACCATTTGGAATCTTCATTGTCTTCTATTTTGAATGTTACGTCTACATTTTTTGTGTTACTTTTATAAAAAGTTCTGCGGCAACACACACACACATGGTTTGGTACTTCAGTGGATGTACTTTTACATTTTAGTATTTATTTTTTTGTATGTGTGTAGTAGAAGGTTGCCATGTGTAGAATTCTTGCTAGTCTGTTGTAAAGCTATTGCTTTTTGTAAGTGGCGTTCACTTCCAAAATATTTTTTCTGGATATGCTCGATTTCTTTGAGTAGGTCTTTGGCTGTACCATGTAGAAGATTGTTATTTAAATTGGCTAATGCTAAAGCAGGACTTTTAGCATAGTACAGTTTATAGACTAGATTTCTTGATATGATGGAAGGTGCTTTTGCAAATAGGTCCTGAAATGCATGCTAATGAATGTCTTTGTAGTCCTGAGTATTTGCGCACTGGACATGTATCCATATTTTGCAGCACTTTCATTTTGATTTTGTCATTGCCTTTCACATACTGATTGAGGAACTGGCGTAAAGATTTGAAAGATTTTTTGCGAATGTTACACATTGACGTGCATGGCCATTTGTATACTGGACGTTCTGGTTCAGTTGAATGGAGAGGTAATTCTGAGTTTTCTGGGGATATTTTTGTAAGCAGTATTTCTTGTTGCATTATGGTATTATTAAGTTTTTCATAACCTTGTCCACTGCTATGTATGGCAATTGTGTTGGTTTGGTTTTGTTTGTATGCTTCTTCATTAAAATATGGTTCTGCGCTCATGGTGTGACTCCATTCACCTCCACAGATATTTAAGAAGTTATTTTTGTTGACATTCCGTTTATTGAGAAGTCTTTTTTGTAATTTAGTAGTTTGTTTTGTTAGTGGTTTCATTCTGTTTAACACTAAAATAAATAACTTTCGTTTGAGAAGGATTGCACTGTCTATCAAAGCTTCCAAGATTAATTTTCTATGGTAGGTTTTAAGGGTTGTGCATGATTTGTCTCCTGTTTTTATAAGATTCTGAAGGACACTGTGGCGAAACATTTTATGCTAAAATACTTTATATGGTATGGTTACTTGCTAGTACATCAAGATTTATAGGAGCAGTTTTAGCAGTAGTGGTAGCTGAATTCTTTTTAATCATTTTCTGTGTCGTTTTACATTTTGATGGAGGAGGCAAAGTTTCTGTACTGGAAGCTTGTTTTGTTTCGCTAAATGACTGTATTAGCTGTTTTGTTTGAACTTTTTGTACAAACTCTGCTAGAGATGGATGCTTATTTTGGACACTTTTATTTTCATTTGCTCTATTTCTGCGTTGCTTTCTACGGACTTGCTTTTTGGTAGGCATTCTTTGGGGTCTGTTGAAAAAAAAAGAAGGTATGGGTTGGGTCGTTCTGCAATGCAAAGAACGCCGAACAGGGTCGTGAAAACAGCTGTGAAGCGGCAAATTATTCAAAATGCGCGGCTTTTATGTCTACCGACTCCCGATCAGGTGAGCGGAGCTCAGGGCACGTGATCGGGAAGTCGACCCGAAACCAGGAAGTGGTTGTGGTCGGCTGCTCCAGACCGTTCACAATCTCCATGGCAGTTGCCACTGGAAACGAGGGAACAAACAAAGTCGCCCTCTGACAGAGCCTTGGAGCTGATGACGCTTCCTCCGCACCATATGTAGCGTGACATTATGAGGGGCTGACTGTGACTTGGGGAGTCTAGCTGTGTTATATGTCGGGGAGTCCCCGGGGGTATGAGTGTTATGTAAAACGGTGTGCCTCAGGGTAACCTTCCTTCTGCGCATGACATTTATCTAGGGTAAGACCTTGTGATTTGTGAATGGTGACTGCGTATGCTAGAGTTAGAGAAAATTGTTCTCTGCGTACAAACATGTCTTTGAAAAGAAGTAATCAAGCTGTTGAGCGCCCTATCCTTTTTACCTCTGAAAGTTTGTCAAAGAGAATATTGACAAACTAAATGTTGTTGTCATGTGGGTATGTTTGAAAGCCAACAACTGTACCCATTTCTCCATTAACTAGTCCTTGCTCCACGTCAAGGTTACGTTTAAGCATTACTCTACAGTTTAAGGATAATTTTAATATTTTCTCCAAACCAGCTGTGTTGGAGATAGAATTTTCTAAGGTATTTAGTCTTGTTGTGGCTTGTTGACACATGTTTAGTGTCATACCATGTACGTCCAGTTTGTCTGTGGAGCAAATTTCAATTATCGGTTGCATTTCTTTTTTCAACACTGTTTAATTGAATTTGGAACAGCTTGCAAGAGTTGGCATTAAGGATATACAATTGACATTTTTGTGTGCTAATTGTTCCATGACATCAGTAGCACATGAATTATGGCCATAAAGTGCATGGATGTGCCGGGTTTTTAATATTGCTTGTGCTTCTTGAGATAGTACACCAACTCTAATACTTTTTAAAATGTTGGCGTAAGTGAGGTCTGCAGATTGGCACATGTTTTCTGTTAATTCTCTGTATTGTAAATGTTGCCAAATGTTGACATTTCCTATGCTGCCAACAGTTTTACGGCAGAGTTTGTGTCCTAAGTTTTCAAAAATAGGTTCACCTTTCACTGGTGTCAATTGAAGAAGATCTCCGAAAACAATAATGTGTTTTCCTGCAAAGAGCTCTTCGTAGTTTGTTTTAAGTACTTCTTGCAATCTGAGGAGAATCAAAGCCAACATTAGGTTGGAGACCATGCTCACTTCATATATTAGTAGCATTTTCATGTGTTATAACACTCTGCATAGTTCCATTGCAGCTTCTGTATAAAGTTTGTAATATTCTAATTTGTTTTGGTGTTCTACTGGAAGGAAAAGTAATCGGTGTAAAGTGACACCGCCTATGTTGTAGCCTGCTAAACCTGTGGGGGCAGTTACAACAGCTGACAGTTTGCTGTTTGTCAACTGTTGAAGGAACTTGCTGATGATTTTGATTAAGAATGTTTTGCCTGAACCAGCTTCACCACTGACGTATAGTAGTATAGGTTTGTAATTTTGGCAGGTACATTCTTTATTTTTATGTTGTACACCATGTGCAATTTGTTTTGTTACTTCTTGAAAAATGGTACGCTGCTCTTTGTTCGATTTTGATTGTAGTACAGTTAAGTCTTCTGTATCTTCTTCATAGTGGCACATGGTGTTCTCTACTTCTGTCATATCTAATTCTGCCTCATTTGCTATTAGTGGCTGTCCCAGTGGTTCTTGGCTTCCTGTTACAGAAGGTTGACTACTGTCGGGAGTGCCCTTATCTAATTGGGCCACGAGTTCTTCTTCGTGTTGCTGTTCATTGTGCAACATTGTTTTGTACTGTGTAAAGTTTACATCGGTGATAGTGCTTTCATTTGCTTTGAAAGCGTCTTCATAGGAGTAATATTTTTCTAGTATCTCTTCTTCTTTTCTCCATGGTTTAAAAAGTTGTAGCAGGAACATGTAATATAGTTCTTTATGTTGAGGAGTTTTTAATGACAATTTGATATGATTAATTAAACTTCGTTTGGTAAGTTTCACTAAGCTGCCTTCACAATTTGTCACTCTATATCTAGCTTTTTTTTCATCGGGTTTTATATTATTTTTGTATGTGAAGTTTTGGGCTATGAGGTATAGACACATGGTTTCCAAAGTGGTACTCCTGTTTGGGTAGGATGTGTCTAGTAAATTGTTTTTCAAAATGTCTTGGCTGTTGGGATCATTTTTGGCTATTGTTTTTATGTCGTTGTATGATTTGAGAACTCTTTTTCTAGATTTAGCAGGACCAAGACTTAGCCATACTATATTTTCAGATTTTCCATACAAAGCAGTACCGGTTAAATGATCTGCAGCTTCATAGGAGCCACATTCTCTATGAGAGAGCATTTTTATGCCTAAGCTGTACAATTTATGAGATAGTGTTTTGTACGATGATAGGTCATTCCAGAGGTCTTAGAGCTCTGTGTTTTCTGCTTTTGTTAAGTAGACTGTAACATATTGTGCAACTGCAGTGGAATTGTCTGCAATATACTGCACATTTATGTTTGCATTCCATAAGAGCGCAATGATTGCATTGTAATCATTGATATATTTTGCTTCTTCTGTTCTTTTTATGTAATATGTGTTCTTAGGTGATTTACCTTTAACACTATGAGCCTGATCACGACTTTGGCGGTAACCCTTAAATCCAGCGGTAGCGCTATTACCGCCGGATTTAAGGGTCCGCCAAATCAAGACTTCGGCGGATTTCGCCCCAGCTCTGAGCTGGGGGAAATCCGCTGAAAATTTGCACTAATACCGCCGGCGCTATTACCGCCAGCGGTAAGAGCACAATTTTCCAAATTGAGCCCAATGGGGAATGGGGCATTCCCGAATGGGCTCAATGGGGAATGGGGAATTACATTACCGCCGAACTTGTGATCCAGTGCTATTAGCGCCGGGGAGTTCGGCGGTAGGGCTAATACCGCCAGCAGTAATACCACCGGCGTTACCGCCAGAGTCGTGATCACGCACTATGTCTAACTGAAGACATGAAGTTGTTTACTTCACCTGTTTCTGTAACTGGTGTAGGGAAACCAAAGCAGCATTTTGTGTAGTTTTTCCCTTTGTTTTTGTGTTTGTGACAACAATATTTTCCACATTTGTGTCTTTGAAATTGTACAATTTGTGCATGAAGATCACTGTTTGTTGCTCCGGATGGAATTTCACAAGTGACAAGTAACAGGTGACGTATTTTTTGATAAACTGTAAAACAGTGGCATCACTGTCTTGACCAAATTTAGGAGCATCTTTGGTATTCTTTTCTCCAAAAGAAGTGTTGCACTTCTCTGAGGGGAGCAACAGTTTTATTACAAATAAAGTGTAGCATAGCAATGAAACAATGATGGAAATATCTTGAAACATTAACAGGATCTAGAGAGCAAAGTTCTCCAGGTGTTAGTACATCTATGTTTGTTTTGTTTTTGTTTGATATGCATAGGAAATCATGTAAATCTCCCCATGTATATTCAGCACAACTTAATGTAACAAACCAAGTTGGTGGGCCAAGGTTTCTTATCATACAATGTACATCTCTGTGACGTCGGAACCAGTACTCTTTCATACCATGTTTGCTAACAGATTTGTAATGATTAATTGTAAAACCTCATCTTTTTCTTGCACTTTTTGTATTAATTGCATAGCTGACATATTTTGATAGTGGGTTCCTGATTTCAATGTGTGTGCAACTCTGTAACATAGAGTTGCTAGTTCACTTTCAAAGAGTAGGTGGAATATGTATTCCACATTTTGTCTAAATCTGGGATCTTCAGAATACATTTGTTTCGAGTGGTATTCTGATGCTGTTTTCTGAATAGGTCTATCATTGTACCTTCCTCCTTTGCCACTAGGAAAGAGTAGAGGAAAAGCACGTGCTTCTATACTATTTTCCCATATGCTGATTGGTGATCCTTTGTTTTGTCGCATTTGGTACGTTTCTAGTGCATCATGTATGGTGTCATTAGAGTGTAATGGATGAATTGTATAATGGTTTAAAATATTGGATACTGTAGCAGGATCTAGAAGTTCAGATTGACCAGTTTCTGGTGACTCTTGAATTATTTCAGTTGTTTGCCTTAAGTTTCCTTCACTATTTATTTCTTTGTAGTATTCATTATTGCCTTTTAGATATTGCAAGGCTTGTCTAACATTATGTAAGTCTACGAGTTGTTGCCAAATTCTTTTGTCTTTTGTAGGTAAACCATTTACTAATACAATTAAAGATTGCTCTATTGGACGTTGCACTGCCAGAGTGTGCACATTTTCTTTCAGATCTAATGGTAAATAAACTACTTTGCCACAAATGCTATTGCTTGAAATGGGTGCACTGTTTGAATTATAATGCTCTCATATAAATTGAGTTGTTGCAGCGGTTTTGGTAGTGGAAATAATTCCAAGTTATTTGTGATAGCACGTGAAGGAGTTTGGTTGTTGTCAAGTTTTGTAGTGCAGTAACTGCAAAGTATTAAGGGGTCAGATATTTCGTATTTGTTTTCTGCTATAATGTAGAGCGCTAATTCAAACCATTTGGAATCTTCATTGTCTTCTATTTTGAATGTTACGTCTACATTTTTTGTGTTACTTTTATAAAAAGTTCTGCGGCAACACACACACACATGGTTTGGTACTTCAGTGGATGTACTTTTACATTTTAGTATTTATTTTTTTGTATGTGTGTAGTAGAAGGTTGCCATGTGTAGAATTCTTGCTAGTCTGTTGTAAAGCTATTGCTTTTTGTAAGTGGCGTTCACTTCCAAAATATTTTTTCTGGATATGCTCGATTTCTTTGAGTAGGTCTTTGGCTGTACCATGTAGAAGATTGTTATTTAAATTGGCTAATGCTAAAGCAGGACTTTTAGCATAGTACAGTTTATAGACTAGATTTCTTGATATGATGGAAGGTGCTTTTGCAAATAGGTCCTGAAATGCAGGCTAATGAATGTCTTTGTAGTCCTGAGTATTTGCGCACTGGACATGTATCCATATTTTGCAGCACTTTCATTTTGATTTTGTCATTGCCTTTCACATACTGATTGAGGAACTGGCGTAAAGATTTGAAAGATTTTTTGCGAATGTTACACATTGACGTGCATGGCCATTTGTATACTGGACGTTCTGGTTCAGTTGAATGGAGAGGTAATTCTGAGTTTTCTGGGGATATTTTTGTAAGCAGTATTTCTTGTTGCATTATGGTATTATTAAGTTTTTCATAACCTTGTCCACTGCTATGTATGGCAATTGTGTTGGTTTGGTTTTGTTTGTATGCTTCTTCATTAAAATATGGTTCTGCGCTCATGGTGTGACTCCATTCACCTCCACAGATATTTAAGAAGTTATTTTTGTTGACATTCCGTTTATTGAGAAGTCTTTTTTGTAATTTAGTAGTTTGTTTTGTTAGTGGTTTCATTCTGTTTAACACTAAAATAAATAACTTTCGTTTGAGAAGGATTGCACTGTCTATCAAAGCTTCCAAGATTAATTTTCTATGGTAGGTTTTAAGGGTTGTGCATGATTTGTCTCCTGTTTTTATAAGATTCTGAAGGACACTGTGGCGAAACATTTTATGCTAAAATACTTTATATGGTATGGTTACTTGCTAGTACATCAAGATTTATAGGAGCAGTTTTAGCAGTAGTGGTAGCTGAATTCTTTTTAATCATTTTCTGTGTCGTTTTACATTTTGATGGAGGAGGCAAAGTTTCTGTACTGGAAGCTTGTTTTGTTTCGCTAAATGACTGTATTAGCTGTTTTGTTTGAACTTTTTGTACAAACTCTGCTAGAGATGGATGCTTATTTTGGACACTTTTATTTTCATTTGCTCTATTTCTGCGTTGCTTTCTACGGACTTGCTTTTTGGTAGGCATTCTTTGGGGTCTGTTGAAAAAAAAAGAAGGTATGGGTTGGGTCGTTCTGCAATGCAAAGAACGCCGAACAGGGTCGTGAAAACAGCTGTGAAGCGGCAAATTATTCAAAATGCGCGGCTTTTATGTCTACCGACTCCCGATCAGGTGAGCGGAGCTCAGGGCACGTGATCGGGAAGTCGACCCGAAACCAGGAAGTGGTTGTGGTCGGCTGCTCCAGACCGTTCACAATCTCCATGGCAGTTGCCACTGGAAACGAGGGAACAAACAAAGTCGCCCTCTGACAGAGCCTTGGAGCTGATGACGCTTCCTCCGCACCATATGTAGCGTGACATTATGAGGGGCTGACTGTGACTTGGGGAGTCTAGCTGTGTTATATGTCGGGGAGTCCCCGGGGGTATGAGTGTTATGTAAAACGGTGTGCCTCAGGGTAACCTTCCTTCTGCGCATGACATTTATCTAGGGTAAGACCTTGTGATTTGTGAATGGTGACTGCGTATGCTAGAGTTAGAGAAAATTGTTCTCTGCGTACAAACATGTCTTTGAAAAGAAGTAATCAAGCTGTTGAGCGCCCTATCCTTTTTACCTCTGAAAGTTTGTCAAAGAGAATATTGACAAACTAAATGTTGTTGTCATGTGGGTATGTTTGAAAGCCAACAACTGTACCCATTTCTCCATTAACTAGTCCTTGCTCCACGTCAAGGTTACGTTTAAGCATTACTCTACAGTTTAAGGATAATTTTAATATTTTCTCCAAACCAGCTGTGTTGGAGATAGAATTTTCTAAGGTATTTAGTCTTGTTGTGGCTTGTTGACACATGTTTAGTGTCATACCATGTACGTCCAGTTTGTCTGTGGAGCAAATTTCAATTATCGGTTGCATTTCTTTTTTCAACACTGTTTAATTGAATTTGGAACAGCTTGCAAGAGTTGGCATTAAGGATATACAATTGACATTTTTGTGTGCTAATTGTTCCATGACATCAGTAGCACATGAATTATGGCCATAAAGTGCATGGATGTGCCGGGTTTTTAATATTGCTTGTGCTTCTTGAGATAGTACACCAACTCTAATACTTTTTAAAATGTTGGCGTAAGTGAGGTCTGCAGATTGGCACATGTTTTCTGTTAATTCTCTGTATTGTAAATGTTGCCAAATGTTGACATTTCCTATGCTGCCAACAGTTTTACGGCAGAGTTTGTGTCCTAAGTTTTCAAAAATAGGTTCACCTTTCAGTGGTGTCAATTGAAGAAGATCTCCGAAAACAATAATGTGTTTTCCTGCAAAGAGCTCTTCGTAGTTTGTTTTAAGTACTTCTTGCAATCTGAGGAGAATCAAAGCCAACATTAGGTTGGAGACCATGCTCACTTCATATATTAGTAGCATTTTCATGTGTTATAACACTCTGCATAGTTCCATTGCAGCTTCTGTATAAAGTTTGTAATATTCTAATTTGTTTTGGTGTTCTACTGGAAGGAAAAGTAATCGGTGTAAAGTGACACCGCCTATGTTGTAGCCTGCTAAACCTGTGGGGGCAGTTACAACAGCTGACAGTTTGCTCTTTGTCAACTGTTGAAGGAACTTGCTGATGATTTTGATTAAGAATGTTTTGCCTGAACCAGCTTCACCACTGACGTATAGTAGTATAGGTTTGTAATTTTGGCAGGTACATTCTTTATTTTTATGTTGTACACCATGTGCAATTTGTTTTGTTACTTCTTGAAAAATGGTACGCTGCTCTTTGTTCGATTTTGATTGTAGTACAGTTAAGTCTTCTGTATCTTCTTCATAGTGGCACATGGTGTTCTCTACTTCTGTCATATCTAATTCTGCCTCATTTGCTATTAGTGGCTGTCCCAGTGGTTCTTGGCTTCCTGTTACAGAAGGTTGACTACTGTCGGGAGTGCCCTTATCTAATTGGGCCACGAGTTCTTCTTCGTGTTGCTGTTCATTGTGCAACATTGTTTTGTACTGTGTAAAGTTTACATCGGTGATAGTGCTTTCATTTGCTTTGAAAGCGTCTTCATAGGAGTAATATTTTTCTAGTATCTCTTCTTCTTTTCTCCATGGTTTAAAAAGTTGTAGCAGGAACATGTAATATAGTTCTTTATGTTGAGGAGTTTTTAATGACAATTTGATATGATTAATTAAACTTCGTTTGGTAAGTTTCACTAAGCTGCCTTCACAATTTGTCACTCTATATCTAGCTTTTTTTTCATCGGGTTTTATATTATTTTTGTATGTGAAGTTTTGGGCTATGAGGTATAGACACATGGTTTCCAAAGTGGTACTCCTGTTTGGGTAGGATGTGTCTAGTAAATTGTTTTTCAAAATGTCTTGGCTGTTGGGATCATTTTTGGCTATTGTTTTTATGTCGTTGTATGATTTGAGAACTCTTTTTCTAGATTTAGCAGGACCAAGACTTAGCCATACTATATTTTCAGATTTTCCATACAAAGCAGTACCGGTTAAATGATCTGCAGATTCATAGGAGCCGCATTCTCTATGAGAGAGCATTTTTATGCCTAAGCTGTACAATTTCTGAGATATTGTTTTGTACGATGATAGGTCATTCCAGAGGTCTTAGAGCTCTGTGTTTTCTGCTTTTGTTAAGTAGACTGTAACATATTGTGCAACTGCAGTCGAATTGTCTGCAATATACTGCACATCTATGTTTGCATTCCATAAGAGCGCAATGATTGCATTGTAATCATTGATATATTTTGCTTCTTCTGTTCTTTTTATGTAATATGTGTTCTTAGGTGATTTACCTTTAACACTATGAGCCTGATCACGACTTTGGTGGTAACCCTTAAATCCAGCGGTAGCGCTATTACCGCCGGATTTAAGGGTCCGCCAAATCAAGACTTCGGCGGATTTCGCCCCAGCTCTGAGCTGGGGGAAATCCGCTGAAAATTTGCACTAATACCGCTGGCGCTATTACCGCCAGCGGTAAGAGCACAATTTTCCAAATTGAGCCCAATGGGGAATGGGGCATTCCCGAATGGGCTCAATGGGGAATGGGGAATTACATTACTGCCAAACTTGTGATCCAGTGCTATTAGCGCCGGGGAGTTCGGCGGTAGGGCTAATACCGCCGGCAGTAATACCACCGGCGTTACCGCCAAAGTCGTGATCAGGCACTATGTCTAACTGAAGACATGAAGTTGTTTACTTCACCTTTTTCTGTAACTGGTGTAGGGAAACCAAAGCAGCATTTTGTGTAGTTTTTTCCCTTTGTTTTTGTGTTTGTGACAACAATATTTTCCACATTTGTGTCTTTGAAATTGTACAATTTGTGCATGAAGATCACTGTTTGTTGCTCCGGATGGAATTTCACAAGTGACAAGTAACAGGTGACATATTTTTTGATAAACTGTAAAACAGTGGCATCACTGTCTTGACCAAATTTAGGAGCATCTTTGGTATTCTTTTCTCCAAAAGAAGTGTTGCACTTCTCTGAGGGGAGCAACAGTTTTATTACAAATAAAGTGTAGCATAGCAATGAAACAATGATGGAAATATCTTGAAACATTAACAGGATCTAGAGAGAAAAGTTCTCCAGGTGTTAGTATATCTATGTTTGTTTTGTTTTTGTTTGATATGCATAGGAAATCATGTAAATCTCCCCATGTATATTCAGCACAACTTAATGTAACAAACCAAGTTGGTGGGCCAAAGTTTCTTATCATACAATGTACATCTCTGTGACGTCGGAACCAGTACTCTTTCATACCATGTTTGCTAACAGATTTGTAATGATTAATTGTAAAACCTCATCTTTTTCTTGCACTTTTTGTATTAATTGCATAGCTGACATATTTTGATAGTGGGTTCCTGATTTCAATGTGTGTGCAACTCTGTAACATAGAGTTGCTAGTTCACTTTCAAAGAGTAGGTGGAATATGTATTCCACATTTTGTCTAAATCTGGGATCTTCAGAATACATTTGTTTCGAGTGGTATTCTGATGCTGTTTTCTGAATAGGTCTATCATCGTACCTTCCTCCTTTGCCACTAGGAAAGAGTAGAGGAAAAGCATGTGCTTCTATACTATTTTCCCATATGCTGATTGGTGATCCTTTGTTTTGTGCATTTGGTACGTTTCTAGTGCATCATCTATGGTGTCATTAGAGTGTAATGGATGAATTGTATAATGGTCTAAAATATTGGATACTGTAGCAGGATCTAGAAGTTCAAATTGACCAGTTTCTGGTGACTCTTGAATTATTTCAGTTGTTTGCCTTAAGTTTCCTTCACTATTTATTTCTTTGTAGTATTCATTATTGTCTTTTAGATATTGCAAGGCTTGTCTAACATTATGTAAGTCTACGAGTTGTTGCCAAATTCTTTTGTCTTTTGTAGGTACACCATTTACTAATACAATTAAAGATTGCTCTATTGGACGTTGCACTCCCAGAGTGTGCACATTTTCTTTCGGATCTAATGGTAAATAAACTACTTTGACACAAATGCTATTGCTTGAAATGGGTGCACTGTTTCAATTATGATGCTCTCATATAAATTGAGTTGTTGCAGCGGTTTTGGTAGTGGAAATAATTCCAAGTTATTTGTGATAGCACGTGAAGGAGTTTGGTTGTTGTCAAGTTTTGTAGTGCAGTAACTGCAAAGTATTAAGGGGTCAGTTATTTCGTATTTGTTTTCTGCTATAATGTAGAGCGCTAATTCAAACCATTTGGAATCTTCATTGTCTTCTATTTTGAATGTTACGTCTACATTTTTTGTGTTACTTTTATAAAAAGTTCTGCGGCAACACACACACAAATGGTTTGGTACTTCAGTGGATGTACTTTTACATTTTAGTATTTATTTTTTTGTATGTGTGTAGTAGAAGGTTGCCATGTGTAGAATTCTTGCTAGTCTGTTGTAAAGCTATTGCTTTTTGTAAGTGGCGTTCACTTCCAAAATATTTTTTCTGGATATGCTCGATTTCTTTGAGTAGGTCTTTGGCTGTACCATGTAGAAGATTGTTATTTAAATTGGCTAATGCTAAAGCAGGACTTTTAGCATAGTACAGTTTATAGACTAGATTTCTTGATATGATGGAAGGTGCTTTTGCAAATAGGTCCTGAAATGCAGGCTAATGAATGTCTTTGTAGTCCTGAGTATTTGCGCACTGGACAGGTATCCATATTTTGCAGCACTTTCATTTTGATTTTGTCATTGCCTTTCACATACTGATTGAGGAACTGGCGTAAAGATTTGAAAGATTTTTTGCGAATGTTACACATTGACGTGCATGGCCATTTGTATACTGGACGTTCTGGTTCAGTTGAATGGAGAGGTAATTCTGAGTTTTCTGGGGATATTTTTGTAAGCAGTATTTCTTGTTGCATTATGGTATTATTAAGTTTTTCATAACCTCGTCCACTGCTATGTATGGCAATTGTGTTGGTTTGGTTTTGTTTGTATGCTTCTTCATTAAAATATGGTTCTGCGCTCATGGTGTGACTCCACTCACCTCCACAGATATTTAAGAAGTTATTTTTGTTGACATTCCGTTTATTGAGAAGTCTTTTTTGTAATTTAGTAGTTTGTTTTGTTAGTGGTTTCATTCTGTTTAACACTAAAATAAATAACTTTCGTTTGAGAAGGGTTGCACTGTCTATCAAAGCTTCCAAGATTAATTTTCTATGGTAGGTTTTAAGGGTTGTGCATGATTTGTCTCCTGATTTTATAAGATTCTGAAGGACTCTGTGGAGAAACATTTTATGCTAAAATACTTTATATGGTATGGTTACTTGCTAGTACATCAAGATTTATAGGAGCAGTTTTAGCAGTAGTGGTAGCTGAATTCTTTTTAATCATTTTCTGTGTCGTTTTACATTTTGATGGAGGAGGCAAAGTTTCTGTACTGGAAGCTTGTTTTGTTTCGCTAAATGACTGTATTAGCTGTTTTGTTTGAACTTTTTGTACAAACTCTGCTAGAGATGGATGCTTATTTTGGACACTTTTATTTTCATTTGCTCTATTTCTGCGTTGCTTTCTACGGACTTGCTTTTTGGTAGGCATTCTTTGGGGTCTGTTGAAAAAAAAAGAAGGTATGGGTTGGGTCGTTCTGCAATGTATGGGTGCTTTGTGCATGAGTGTCTGAGTATGATGGTAAAGATGTATGTGGTGGTGTGTGATTGTGCATTGGCAGCTACAATTAGTTGGGAAGGCTATACTTCTATTTGTGTGTCACTATACTGCGGTTCAGGTGACAGTAGAAACTGAGCTAGTGGTGAGGAGAAGCACTAATAGTAAATCTAATTGTATAAAATTAAAACAGTTCTTTGTTTTGTAGCACTAACATTCTAGGGGTTGAGTTATGTTATTTGTGTTCCAAAAAATGGGGATTTGTGTGCCATTCAGCCTGCTAATCCCTGTTTAATAAATGGGTATTGGTGGGCAGAATGGTTCAGAAATCTCAGTTTTTTTGGTGCGCACATTTCATGAATGAACTACACAGTGTGTTTGAGTAACAGTAAGAATATTAAGGTAGTATTGTACTTACTCTTTTTTGTGGAATGAGCAGGTTTCTTCGAATATGTTGTTTGTAGTTCAGATGCTGCTGATTCTCAGGAGTGTGGTCTTCACTGCAATTGTAAAAGAAAGAAGTTAGTAATTTCGTGTGTTTATAGCACTGATGTTAATTTAGACGTTGATTTTTATGTTTTTGTAGTAGTATTCTTGTTTCATATCCGAACATAGTGTATGCATGCATTTCATTTGACTATGTGCAGCCTTTATATTTTATTTAAAATATGTTAGTTCAACATGGTTTGCAAATGAGTAGAATTTTAAGTGTATGAAATTCACTTGGTTTTTGAAAGCTGTGTTGTAGATAGCAGACTGGTTTCGAAGTGACAGTTGATTATAGTAGATGGGAACAATTGCAATAAGTTCATTTTATAGGTTATGCAGGTATAGTGGCATTACTGTGTTTATATGCATTCATAAGAGTTGTACATGTACTGTAAATAAAATATGCATACTTGTAGTTTGTATTCATGCATGTGGATATGAATGCAGCTGTAAGTAGAAATCTTGGAGACTTGTAGAGTAGTTTTTGTAGTACATGCTTTCCAATGAAATGAGACTTGTACTCAGAGTGATCAACAGTACATTTGAAGTACAGAACTCTGATGATGGAGTTAGATGTAGAGGTCTTGGATGTGATTGGTGGATGGTTGTGTGACTGCTTAGTTGTATCCAATGAGGGAATGGCACCGAGAGTGATGTAGAAAGGGTAGAAGGGCTTGCTAAGAGGTACGTGCTTCGTGGACACTGCGGCTGTCCGCGGAACGGGCATGCCACATCCAGGGTTTTCCACCAAATCCAGCATGGAAAGGGGACTGCAGGGCTCAGCCAATCAGATGGTGAGGTTGTGGATTTGTGTTGAAAGAGACTGTGTGTAGTGAAGATGGCAGAAGTGGAGAAAGTCAGGGTTTGGGGCTTGGAGATATGTTTGTGCATGGTTTACAGCAGTATGCTCAATGCAGGCATGTGGCAAACAATTTCAATGTTAAAGTAGTGGAGGTGGTGTGGAGAACTATGCCTGATTGCAATGTACAGGCAATTGTACAAGTTTGTGAAGGTATGGGCAGGATGAACAGTCCGCATCTGGTAGTTTTGCACTATGGTGCTTTCCATTTGGGCTACGTCAGTGCCGCTACTTTGTTGGCAGATTTATAACACTTGGTTCAAGCAGTAATGAACATCCTTCCAAATGCCAAAGTAATTTTTTCTGGATTACTACCTAGGGCAATATGGGACAATAGTTCTGTTTTTTGTCGTCAGCAAAACATTGGTAGGTGTGCAATCAACCAAGGCATGTGTGCTTTCATGCTTAGAGCTGGTATGTTTTTCTGTAATAATGAGAATATTGATTCCAGTAATGCTATTTATTTTAAAGTAGATGGCATTTCCTCATCTTTTTTGGGAAGTGCCATGCTGTTTTGGAATATAAGGGTTGCTTTGGAGAAGGTTATGTGAAGATTTTAGTAGTAAAGTAAGAAGAAAAAACCCAAAAAAATACAAAGTAACAGGTGTCTGTCAAGCATCTGCAAAAAAAAGCCTCATTTCAGAGCCAACCTCAAAGGGGAAATGGGGCACACTATTTAAATTTACACTCACCACGCTCAGATTTTCGATATGTCCGCGAACATGGCGGTAGTCCGCGGACAGTGCGTATTACAAACAGGGGTTTTGAGGTGGAGAGACATGCAAATGAGAATGAGCAGAGCTAGGGATTTGTCAGTAAAGTTTACTGGGTGTGTTGTGTAAGGAGAGAGTTTGTCAGAACGTGTTTTTCCTGAGAGAAGAACAGATAGCTATGGCTGTGTGTTTCCTAAACAGATTATCTGGATTTTGGGAGACTCATGGATACATTGGTTGGAGGTGCATGCAGAACGCTGTGGAGTAGCTGGAGATCTTGGATTCCCTCATGTGGACGTGCACTGGCATGGAGTGTGTGGAATGAAGTGGCTGGACTTGGCACCTCTCTGTGCTACTTTAGAGAGAGAGCATCATCCAGACATAATTATAATTCATTGTGGAGGGAACAGTTTAGGACATGTGTCTGGAATTCCTTTGCAATTCGCAATGAAAGAATGACTTGGTAAGGTCATGGACATGTTTCTAAATTACCAAGTCATTTTTTCTCGTATTGCGCAAAGACAAATATGGCTGCGTTCTTCTTCATTTGGTCCACAAATGGAGAAAGCGAGGCGCAATGTCAATAAGGCTGTTTGTGCCTTTCTAAGAGATGTCGCAGACTTCCAAAAAATGCACAGGGCCCTGCACTGTTTATTTGCCACTTCTATTTTTAAACTGTGAAAGGTGGCTCTGAAAAGAGCCTTTTTTTTGTTTGTTCTTTTATATTTTTTTTGTTTTTTTACACACAACACACTAGCAGAGGAGGGGAAAGGAGGGTAATGAAGGGCCACCAACCACGGGGATAAGGAAGGGCAGGTGGAGAGAGGAAGATGTAGGGTGGGCCTTACTTAGGTAGGTAGCAGGTCTTGTGGGGCTCCGTGACCATAGTCTCGAAAGCACTTCGAATACTCTCCCCCATGCAGAGTACTGCGTTGCAGTACATACACAATATTATGACCCTTGAAAGGTAAGGGTCAACAGCATCGTGAATGGCCTGTGAGGCAGCTGGAGGGATGCGCTCTCCCACAGGAGTGTCTCTACTACGTTGATCACAATGTACAACCTTGCGATTGGCCCCTCTGTGGAACGACGTTAGGTGTCGCTTAGTGGATGTGTTACCAAAGCTGTACGAACCATGTCTCCCACGACTTAGCACCATTTTGCACTGTTTGCAGGTGACCTTGCTCGCACATGCTTTTGGTACGTTACTATTAATAGTAAACAACCGCCACACCCAAGACTCCCGGCGAGTGCTAGTAGTAGGGAGTTCCTCTACCTCATCCTCTTCATCCTCTTCATCCTCGTTCTCTACATCCTCACACCTCTTACCCTCTACAGGCCCTTGGGGAGATGGTGGTGGTGGAGGGTTTGGGGGTGGTGCTGCGGCAGATGTAGCAACAGCAGCCAAGGATGTCATCAGGGTTGATGAGGTAATCTCAGCAAGAGCAGCAAAGGCAGCAAAAGTCAATCTGCAATAGCCAGAAGTACAATGAAGATCAGCTCTGGGGTGTGGCCTTTTATAGGGGTGGAGGGGTGCGCTTCGCGGACAGATCGAACACCCCAAAAAGGTTCAAAAAGTTCCAAAAACTATGTGGAAAGCCAGGGTCATTTTCTGGGACATTTGCAATGGTGAATTTTTACTGTAAAATAATTTGGATTGTCTGAAAAAGTTCTTTTAAAATGTTGGGGAACCAGATAGTGTCTGCAAATTAAGACACATGCTCAGCGTGGGTGCGGTCACATGATCAAGTTGGGAACACGACCGCGAAGGGAACGGGTGTCCGCAGGGCACCAAATGCACATGAACAGTCGTGCACTTGCGCGCGGGTGTTCTACGTACAGTGTTCGGGTCCTCAAACAAATTAAAAGTGCGACACAAGTGAGACGGACAGTTACGGACAGCAGCGATGTTCGCAGGATTTACGGGTGTGGTGCACATGTGCGTAGATGTTCTGCAGACTGTACGGACAGGTATAGTGTCCTTAGGACACCTCCATTTCGTTTAACTACAGACATCCCGAACACCGCGCGTGTTCTTCTGACAGTTTCGACTTGCCTGCGGACAGTACAGACAGGTATAGTGTCCTTAGGATACCTCCATTGTGTTCACTTACGGACATCCCGGATACCGGGTGTGTTCTAAGAACAGTTCCATCTTGGTTGCGAACAGTACGGACAGGTATAGTGTCCTGAGGACACCCCCATTTTTTTCATTTACGGACATCCCGGACACCAGATGTGTTCTAAGAACAGTTCCATCTTGGTTGCGAAGGGTACAGACAGGTATAGTGTCCTTAGGACACCCCCATTTTGTTCATTTAGGGACATCCCAGACACCGAGTGTGTTCTAAGAACAGTTCCATCTTGGTTGCGAATGGTACGGACAGGTATAGTGTCCTGAGGGCACCCCCATTTTTTTCACTTACGGACATCCCGGTGACATCAATGACATTTGTGATGTCATCTTTGATGTCCTGGGTGTTAGTCTTAGCAGTGCACTTTGGTGGCGCGAGTTATGGTTGCTTAGCTTACCATAACTGGCAAATTTCAGGGGGTTTTCGGCTTTACTTTGACCCATAACGTGCCTTTAACAAAGTTTTTTTACAAATTTCATAGGTTTTTAGTAGCGCAATTTAACCATAAGGTCCCTTTAACAAAGTTATTTTACTGAATATATATTTAGAGATGACTGTCTGATAAAAATACACTGCCGCAATTCTCAACTATAAAATGGACTCAGCACCTACTTTCTGTCCCTTTCCGAGTGCATGCATTTTCAATTGTAGCCAACTCCAGCAACCCAGCAGTATTTTTTAGTGGCCCTTTTCCCTCCTAACATTTAAAGCTAGCACTGCAGCCAAGATTTGCCCCCCCCCCCATTACCATCATGAACTGGGGCATCCAACCTAGCCCTTTAAGACGAGATAGCAATACTTTAAGATGGATCGAGATTCAGAATATACTCAAACATCAATAATCAAACAGACTCAGGAAGTTGGCATAATACGTCTGTTTTAATATCAATGATCTAATACAGGGAGTTACAAGGAACATCAACAAACTAGCTCGATCTTCTCACTCAATGCATTTGACGTCTACCTATGTGGCAAACTACAAAAACCTACTTGGGAAACTGATTGGCTTACAGGGAACATCTGGGTATACGTTCCATACTTGTCAGGGTAGATGATTGGGTCTGTAACATCAGGTGAGGCAACTAAGCCCTCCTCTAGTGCAGGTTTTTTACGGACGTCATCAAATACACAACGTCCCATTGGTTATACAAACTATAGGGCTCTCTATTGCATGGCCCTCTATAATTGGTTGGCACCCTTGTACCGCTCTGTAATATTCCACACACATAAGCAGCACGCAGGCTGGCATCCAGGTGCTGGTGGGCTGGTCATAACCATAGCTTCCCACCAATTAGCCTGTTATCCATCATCACTCTTGCAGCCTACCATTCAATTAAGGCTTTGAACTTGGCCTTGGAAATGTTCTTTGCTCTGCAGTATACGAGGGAGTATAGGTATACTCTGTCTCTTGGTTTCGATATAGCTCGTCCCAGTGTCTATTTTCATCCATCCAGGTGACTGCAGACCATGTTTCAGAGTCTTTCTCTATTTAAAATACTATTAAATGATGAACCTCTGACGTCTTCAATGTTCTCGCTCCTCACCTAAGACAGGGGTTTTGTTCTTTTCACACGTTCTGTAACTGCTGTATGAATATTAAGGCTCAAGGTGGCCTTGACTTCTTGGTGCTGGGCTAGTTAAGCCGTTCTTCAATTCACCTCTGTGGTTATGTTTTCGATTTCTAACTGTGACACACTGAAAAGCCTTTCTGCTCACGGGATCCAGCTCTGCTAAAGTGCATTGTGGAATCGTCCATAGTCCATACATTCCTATGTATATACGTTGGCGGATCGCCACAATCTATTCACTACAAAGCCAGCCTTTAAGAATACTTTGTCTACTTGCGTTCCTGCATCTGTACATTTGTAAAATGACTTGATATCTTCTTCATTATTTCTATAGCATGAGCATCTTCAACATGAGCCCAAAATGTTGCTCATCATTAAACACCTACTCTTTAGAGTCTATAGAATGTCTACGGTATTCTGCTACTTGTCTCTTTTCTAGGTGTGTCAGCTCTGCTCTTCATTACGTCACCAATCTTCTCTTTTGCTCAGTTTTCACACTTCTTCCGGGATTTCATTTAAATGGCCATATTATTGTCGTGAATGCATGTATGGCTTCCTCAATGGGAACCTTGCTTCCAAGATTCTTTTTGGTATGGGTATTTTCACTGACACTGCGTGTGTCTCACACTCTGGCACCCAACAAATAGGCAGCATGGAGGAGGAGCTTTGGGTAGGGGTACTTGGCTCCACCCCTACAATCACATTTCAACTCATCCATAGAAAAAGGAAGCATTCTGCAGGCCTTTAAATCTACATAGATTAAGCACAGGGGTGTTGCTAGGTCTGGAAACGATCTTGGGCTACGCTAATGTTGGGAATGTCTGGACTCGGGGCTAGCTAGCCTTTTGGTTGTATCCTCTTAGCTTCTTTCCGGGGCTACAACAAAAAGACCCAGAGCTATAGCCTCCTCAGCTACCCCACCCTAGCAACGCCTCCGGTTAAGCCCCTATTAAAAAATTCTACAGCTAGTTGAGGCCCAATGTTTATTTTTTCACAACTATATGGCTCCTTGTCAATGGATGCAGGAAAAAGAACACAATCTTTGATGTGCCGCCACTGTCCATGGGTGAGTTGCTAGTGGGAGTTGAGTGTGACAGACATACTTTCAAGCACATAGACATTCCGGTGATGCTCACTCTATGTACCAGTGATGCCTGTAGGTTTGATTGTATGCGTGGGTGTACAGCTCATCAATTGGGTTAACCCTCATCAACTGGGTTCCAAAATGTGATCTGCCACACTGTTGTTACTTTTAGAGTATGCATTAAATAGTACATTGTATTACTGTTGCATTTATTGATTTTTGTTTTTGAATTAGCACCTTCTCTGTTTTCATGGCTGAGGATGTGATAATGTGTTGTCTCTTTTCTCTTGAATCCCACCCTTTCCACCAACCCTGCTGACCTCCCACTTGAATTCTCTCATCTTTCCACCTCTGTCTGCACTTAAAACAAAAGCGGCACATTGAAGCCACTCTCCATCTTAGGTAACAGCCCTTCAATAGCACCCTAGTTTCTGGATGATTATGTTCCCACCATCATACACTGTGCATCAGTGCTCTCGACCCAACTAAAATCAAACCAGACCTTCACATCAGTATTGCATAAAAGGCATAATTAACACTGTTAATTCCCTACCTGCAATGACATTTAAGTTGCTGTAATTACTAAATAACTCCTTGCTGAATGTTTAATGGCTGCTCTTAGTCAGCTCACGAGGTCACGGATAGTGCTGGCCTTTTGGGAGCTGCCAATACGTTTGTATGTATGTTCAATTCAACATTAAAAACGCAACATTTATAGACTACAACAGTTTTTTTTTTTTGCATGGGTCTGTTGTCCCATATTATGTATGCACACTTCACATTAAAGTGTTTAACAATACTGAATTGGGGATTATAGCAAGATGAGCTAGGAAGCAGACAGCAACTCTTCTTTCAAAAGACACGAGTATGGTGGCTCCATTTCACAGATGCATGGTTGCTGCATAGCAGAATATACCACTACTCAGTGTTATTTGCATTCACAAAATAGAAATCATATCTGAAATCATTAAAAACAAATACCCTAACATTAAGGAGGAGTGTTCTGCCATTATACTAATCATGTATATATAATCTTATTACAGCAACAATCAGCTACAGCAAGAATGGTCAAAGGTGAAGGGTCATGGGAGTTTTAGGCCAAAGCATCTGTTAAGAAGCAGGTTGCAGACCTCAACCTGTATTGCTACTATAGAAAGAGAATAGAATCGTACTGTACACATAGCTGCAGTAATGTCATATGTTATGTTGTGTTAGTGATATTTGTATAGTGCCTACTGCCATTGGTATGGCCTCGAAGTGCTATGGTGGAAGAACACCCTTTGAAAGACCATTGTGTGAGCAGACCTATAGCGGAAGGAGCGGTATAATGTGTGCATGCGTGCATTTACTGCCAAATGGGAGATAGGCAACAAATGGCTGGGAAACAAGCAGCATCGTGTGTTGCATAGGACCTACCTGCTTGTGGGAACTATAAAGTGGTCTTTCAAAGTCAAAACCAGTGTTGGGTTGCAGCTTGAAAAAATGTGATTAAATAGAAGAAATATGTTTGAAGGTTGCAAATCCATGCCATCTGCTAGCTTGTACAAGGGGCGTACCTGCACTTCATCAAGTTAGAAGAGTAAGTGCAATACATTGCCTCTCCTCCCTCACATTCAGACAGTATGAATAGTGTAAGAAGAGACAAGCACTGCCTGCACTTGCACCCTGAGACCAAATAAAAAAACAACGGATACTGCACACACAAACTTCCCTTTGACTCAAAAACCCCTCTTGCCTATTCTGCTCGCACCTTGCTTTCAGATATGCTCACGCATGGGGGAAACTGAAATTAATAGGCGTGTCTCTGTGGCCCGGCCAGAGTGTGTTTAAAAACCCAGCCAATATTTCAATGTATCACTGTTGATCTCGGTATTGGACTATCCCCTGAGCATGGAAGTCAAGAACTACTACATGATGTGTGCCCTGTTATGAAAACGATACTTTGATCTCCCAGAATGTCAAAGGTTACCCTTCTTAGAGGCACAGACATGCCTTGATGTCCAAGACCCCCACACATCTACCACCAAACCTGCTAAGGTGCATGGACAAACAAGCTGCTCGGTATTCAGCAAGTAGCATTGTACTGTCCACCCAGTAGTGCATTGTCCACAAAATAACTATCTTTCTATCCTCTTTACCTTGATTAAATGTATTCTGTGTAGAGGCTGCCTTCATTACTGTCTAATACACTATGCTATGCTAACATAGGTTCCACTACTGTAGAGTATGTTACTGGGGTTTACACCACATCTCTCTCTCTCTCTCTCTCTCTCTCTTGTTCTCTCTCTCTCTGTCTCTCTATCTCACTCTGTCCCTCGACAGTATGCCCCCTCACTTATGGTGCTAACAATAATTCAATGTTTTCCTGCTTAGAACCTGTGTTCATTTTGTTATCTTACTCTACAGTGTGAACCCCCACCATTGATAACGCAAATTACATTCCCTCTAGCGTTCTCTCTCTCTGTCTCTCTGTCTCTCTTTCTCTCTCTCTCTCTCTCTCTCTCTCTCTCTCTCTCTCTCTCTCTCTCTCTCTATATATATATATCTTTCAACAGTATGTGTCTCACTCACTATCCCTTTCTTAAGTAAATTCCGTAAATGTGTTCTGCTGCGTGGTATTAACATTTTTTAACTTAATACTATAATATTATTTTCATTAAAAGAGAACCCCCAAGAGTTGACTATCACCTGCCTGCAGAAGGACGTCTTTGAGAGTACTATCCAGTACTATCGAGGGGGCATAAAAAATGCAAGAGTACATTCTGTTTTTATCATATTATTTTAACACATAGTTTGTTATTAGGGTTTATGAAACACATCTTAGTCCCTTACAGAAATTAATTGGTCCTCCATACAACCTGTTTTCATTATGTTTTGTTACTGTCTGTCACTGGACAGTGTATACCACACAACACTGACAATGGCAATCACGTGGCCTCTTTCCCTATCACTCTAAACTGCTTGAGACTGCCTCCCTCTCCCTCTCTATCTTGCCCTTTCATCCATAACATCCTGCAATGTGTTCTGCTACGTTGTGATGTGCTAACATTTTCTATCATAATATGATTTTTCTTAAAAGAGGCGACCCAAGAAGGTATGCGTTTGGAGAAGGATGTCGAGGAGATTCTTGATTTTGCACCACACTGTAAAAGGGTCATCAACCCAAATTGCTAAATTGACCAAATCCGTGACTGTCGGCTGCGCTCCATATGCTGCATCTGATATGGGGCAGATATTCTCTAAAGTAGAGGTTTACAGGAGGATGTTGTGACATTTTGTCCATAGAGTACACTGAATCTGCACAATTTGGTCATGGTACTGGAGAACAAGCTGGGAACATCAAAGGGATGACCTTGGAGTGTGCATCATTGAAACCCATGTATTCTATTCCCCCATGTCCACCTTTACATTCCCAACCATCTGCTCACCCGCACCACCCTTGCACCCGTTGCCTTCTTCTCAGCCGCTACCAACATTTAAGCCCCACCTTCTCTTCTGTCAAACCCATGCAGCTCTCACTGGCTCCTTTTACAATAGTGACTTCCCCCACCTTTCCTGTTTGATGTCCCACAAGCCACACATCCCTTTCCCCACCTCATGGCTCTCAGAAAGAACATTGTTGGTCCCCCGTTACCTGGTTACACACAGAAAACCTGTTCAACAGACGATGGACAAGTGAATATTAATACATGTAATCAGTTCTCAAGAAATATGACCTGCATCCGGTTCAAACATTTGGTCAATTTCGAGCAGTCTGAGCATTGATGTAGAAAGGGGACTTTCATGAAACAGACATGGTGGACCTTGCTGTTCTTCTGTGGACCAACATCTTTGCCATTATGCATGCAAGGTTCAAGGATAACCACATCCAGCTTTGCAACAATATAAATAACCATTCCTGTAGATACAAAGGCAGAAACTGGGTCCCCACTCCCTCCTTCAACTGACCTATCACTCCCATCATAGTCCACCAGGCCAGTGCATCCATTAACCTGCCCCCTGTATCCCACCCATTCCCCCACTATGCCCTACAACACTAATTGGAGCAGTTAACATTCACCCTGCTCACCAGCGGTAGCTGTACAACTTCTCCTGCTTTACCGCACCCACCTCTACTCCCTTGCAACCTGATATCAGTGGACGCTGTCAACATTCCCTGTACTACATCCGCCTATCCTTCCTTGAACAACAGCACTAATGTTGACCATTAACCCTCCTCCTCTGCCAACATTGACTGCTACTTCACCTTCCCCCCTTCACTTACACTTTATGTTTTTAATGAACACATTGCCATACTGTGCTGCACTTGCGTTCTTGCTCTTGTAATAAAACATGTTTGAACAGTTCTAGCATGTACTTATTTATTGTTCTGTATTCATGTATTGGGTTAATAGCACAGGTTAAAAGCTGAGTACCTGAGTAAGATAACCTATTCGAAAGAGCATTTAGAGGGAGCATAGAGTGCATGCACATGTTTGTTGTGACAGCACTGTACTGCAAGACCATGAAGGGCAGCTTCCTAATGTGGTTTGTGCACATGCATCTGGGGTAAGTATCTGTCATGAAAACATTGCTATACTGTCCTAGAATTCTTCCTTCTTGGTGGATGTGTGGACATACTATCCCTTACGTTGTGCCCAGATCAATTTGATAGGTTTTAGGTCAGTTGATTCCTGGTGAGTTTGAACCATAGTTAGTTCTGATCCCACTGTAAAGGCAGCTGCAGAGGAGTGCTTGTGGTCATTGTCCTACATGATGTGTCATTTTCTGGTGAACTTCAGATGATGTGTAAAGAAGACGGTGTACATTATGCCTTAAAGAACATCACAAGTCCTTGGCCCACCTTGGAGATGCCATCCCAGCCATGTACATTGATTGGATGCTTTGGGGTGGCCTTGCTTGAAATTTTGGTCTTTACGTCTGAATGGCATCCTGTTGGATCTTACATGGGCAACAATGGACAGGATATCATCAACATCTTCCATTATGTCCATCCATATTGTCAAGTGAGCTACCCACTTTTCACAATTAGTGTTTTGGAGCAAAGGACAGAGTTTGTGCGCCATGAACAAGTCATGTATACAATAGAGCAAAATGTACACTATCTTTGGAGGGGGGAAGTTGGGTGGGGTGACCTGCGTTAGGGAAAGTCGATGAGACGATTAAGGTAGATCGGGGTTGGTTGTGTCGACGGAGAGTGAGTGAGCAGGTTGAGGCAGAGAGGGTGAGTGGAGTGAGGGATAGTGAGTGAGTGGAGCGAGGAAGACAGGGTGAATGGTGTGGAATAAAGTATGGTAACCAGGTTAAAGGAGATTGGTTGAACAGAGTGAGGTAGCGTGGGATCAGATAGGCAGGTTCTAGTGGGTGAGTGGAAAGAGGTAGAGTTGGTGAGCTGGGGAGATAGAATTGGGTGAGCAGACCAAGGTACATTTGGTGAATGGGGTGAGCTAGAGTGGGGCATGTTAAAGTGTATTGAGGGAGTGTGGGTGAGTGAGGTGAAGCAGAGTGGCTTAGTAGTGTGAGGGACAGTGGGGTGAGGTAGTGAGGGATGAGTGGGGTGAGGTAGTGAGGGATGAGTGGGATGAGGTAGAGTTGAGTGAGCATTGTGATGCACTGTAGGGTGAGGTGCGTGAGTGGGGACAGTTACAGTGGAATTTGATAGAGTGGAGTGAGTTGGGTGAGTAGGGTTATGGAAACTGCGAGAGCAGGGTGGCATAGAGTGGATACATTAGTGTGAGTGTATGAGGTAGAGTGGTGTGAGTAAGGTGAGGCCAAGCGCAGTGAGTGGGATGAGAATAGTGAGTTGAATGGGGTGGAGAGCGTGGTGTGAGGAAGAGTAGGGTGAGCATGGAGAGAAACAGTGTTGTAGCAGGTTGTGAGAGAGTGGGAAAATGGGTTGAGTTCGAGTGGTGTGTTTGGGTTGTGGGAATGTGGATTGGCAGGGAGATGTAGGGTGTGGTGAGGAGATTGTGTCAGTGGGCTAAGGGGGGGAAGGGTAAGTGGGGTGAGGTAAATGGGTGCGTTTTCTGAGGTATGGCAGGATGAGTTGGGTGAGAAAGAGTGGGTTAGCTGGGCAAGGTAGAGTGGGTGAGCAGGCTGAGGTAGAGTGAGTGAGTGAATTTAGGGATAAAGTATGAGTGTGGTGAGGAACAGCAGGGTGTGGTACAACAGTGTGAGGGTGTGTGGGTGAGCTCTATGAGGCAGAATTGGTTTGCCGGGTAAGGGAGAGAGGAATGAGCAGGGTGAGCAAGAGTGTGGTAAGCAAATTGATGCAGATGGGGTGATTGGGGTGATGTAGGGTTGGGTGAGCAAGAGTGGGTGAGTGGGGTGAGACAGTATGCGTGACGTAGAGTGGGTGAGTATAGTGAGTTATAGTAGAGTAAAATAGAGGAACTGGCACTGCAGTCATCAGTGTGCATCCCAGAGCCTGGTGGGCACAGTATATTACACTTATACTGATTTTGATCCCGTGATCACACAAAGGGATTGCATTTCGCTGCTAATCTGTCCTTTCATTTACTTGTTGTAGCAGCTCACCTATGATAATGCACAGATGCGTAAACAAAAAGATAGAAAATGGGAATTTTAACATAAACTTCTATAACTTCGAATTTTGATACCTTGGTCAAGCAACTTTGAGACACCTTACATCCACAGTGGCTTTACTTGTAGATTTCTATACAGTGTGGCTACATGATTCTTTGCATTCATGTCTACAGAACACCTACGTTCACACAATCCAATCTATTGGCAGGTATATGTGATAATGTACTGTTCATCCAAAATCTCCAATGTGCCTACTATGGCACAATCCTGCTCTACAATGCTAACTTTCTTCGATGCTTAATTATCTTCTGTGGGGTGGCATTGCCACTGGCATGGTTATACATGGCAGATGGTGTGATGAGCCCTTGCAGGGTTTCTGTAATGTGATAGCCAGCAAACATTATAAAGCTCCCTGAGTTTGGCATTCGGCTTTGGCCTAATGTCTTTAGGCATTGCTGGGATCATGAATTCAGGTATTGCAGGGACTGCCGCGCTTATACAGGTAGAAGGTACAAGGGATGAGTTAGCTCACATGCTCCGATGCATGATGAATAACTGTTCAGTCATCTCCAGAACAAGGCCTTTTAAAAGGGGTACAAAGGTGAGAGTAGGGATACACAGGGCATGTAAAAGTCTGCAGTTTTATTTGTTTCATTGCATAACATGTTATCTACAGACATCACCATTTTGGCACGGAAATTAGGAGCTATTAAAATGTTTCAGCCAGGGCATACAGAAATCCCCCATGTGGAAAGGTGTAAATATTAAAGGCAGCACCAGACACTCTGCATGAGGTTAACATCTCCATGTAACAGGGTTGGCACTTAACCCACTGTGATGGAAACAGCAATGCCGAGATTGCCAAAGAGCCTTGTGTACTCTAGCCAGGAACAATGCAATCATCACTTTATGCAGTAGAACAGTCACCTCTAACAAGGCCTTTTGGAATTTGTCTTTATACAAATCTGCTCTGGCTCTTTTGTTTTTTCATTTTCAAGTAATTCACTTAACATGCAGAAAACAATAAAAACAAAAACAGCTAAAATATTTTGTATACACCTATGTACCATTTGAGAATAATGTACTATCCTAGCTTGAGTACTAATGGTACAGTCCTGGCTAGCAGGACTGAATATTGTACCTTCAAATCAGTCTATTAGTCCCTGCCCCTGGTCTGACCACTTTTTTTTATCTACTTCAATATCTTGTCTCAAAAAACTGTTATAAATAAGAAACCCACTATCATCCACATGTTTTGTAGAAACCTTAAAAAGCTGACCCCAGAATCCTTAGATTCGTGGACTCGCGACATGCAGGTCAAATTAAACGCTGAGTGCTCTGTAGAGGAAATCACAGATATCTACCAAGACACTATCCAAATGGCAGTTGACACTCTAGCTCCTCTGCGACTTAAGAAGATAGTGCCGAGAGAGACTAACTCCTGGTTTTCCTCTGACTTGCAAGCTATGAAAAGTAATACAATTAAGCCCTTTACAAGTAGAAAAATTCCCTATCAGACTCGGATAAAGAAATTTACCAAACTCATGTGAATAATTATAAAAAGGCTATTACTATGGCTATGAGAGCTACGATCGTATAGCCAAAGCTCAATCCCAACCCAATGAGCTTTTTAAAGATTTTAAGGAGTTGGAATCCACCAAAAACAACAATTCAGACTGAATCACCAGAGATGCCAACTGGTGTAATTTGCTCCAAGAGGCTATGGATACCAAACTCAATAAGATCAAAGCTGGTATTATGCTCTCTAACATAACTATAGCCAAAACAGACCCCAATGCTTTCAATCCTACACCTAAGAGCTGGAAACCAGAAGAGCTCTTCTCTTTTAAACCTATCTGCAAAGCTGAACTTACGCTGATCATCGAGAAGCTTAAGCTGTCTTACGTAAGGGGGACATTTGTCCTGTGCTAGCTGTTAAAGCTTGCTCTTCTACCCTGATTCCTATACTCTGTAAGTTTGTGAATGCGTTCTTTAGAGATTGTTCTGTACCAGCCTGTATAAAACAACCCTGAGTCACACCGCTTTTGAATAAATCCATTCTCTCACCCAATGACCCACTTAATTATAGACCTACCTCTACCTCACCATTCATGCTGAAGATTCTGGACAGGGTAGCTTATACACAGGTACTTGCCCATCTTAGAACTGTGGACATCCTTAACCAGAGACAATCCGGCTTCAGAGAGAAGAACGGCACAGAGACAGCTTTGCTGGATTTAAAATCCAGACTTCTCTGCCATATGGATCAGGGAAACACAAGTATGCTGATGCTACTGGACCTGTCTGCTGCCTTCGGCCTGGTCGACCATGCAGCGCTGGTCTCCAGGTTGGAGGCGGTAGCTGGTTTGTCTCCCTCTGCAGCTTGATGGGTTGATTTATTTCTTGGGGGTCGGTACTGGAGAGTGAGCAGTGATCTGGCTGATGCCAATCCTCTAGAACTGACACAGGGAGTTCTGCAGGAGCCTGATTATCCCCCATCTTTTATAACATTTTTACTCTGTCTTTCTTGGACTTTTTGGATCTCAATGGTATTGAGTTCACTAACTACGCTGATGATACTCAATGTATCACCCCCCTCACTGGCGTATTCTCTGTTGATGAAGCAAATGTTGATAGGATCTACGGCCTCATCCAAAATTGGATGGACACCAATGGTCTTTCGCTTAATGTGAATAAAACAGAGTTGATGCTTGTAGGAACTGAAAGGAAAGTTTTTAAGTTGGAGGGACAGAACTCCCAATTTTGATTGGTGGTCTTACTATTGAATTCAAAAAAAGGTCAAGACGGTTTATAGTCATAATGTCGACAAAAAAATGTCGACAGACAAAAATGTCGAAAAAATAATGTCGAAAATAATAATGTCGACATTCTATACTTTTAATGTAAAAAGTCATAATGTCGAAAAAAAAATGTCGACATTTTTTTTTCGACAATATGACTATAAACCCTTAACACTATCAACACCTCACCCAACACCCTCCTGCAACCCCCCCACACCCCACACCACCACCCTCCCACCCCTCATATGCAACACATTCTAATTATTTATATATTTATTTATTTATTTTTTCAATAAATAAATAACCAACAAAAAGTATCATTTACTATGGGGGGGTCCCCCCCCCAACCCCCCCTCACCCAACACCCCCCTGCCACCCCACCACACCCCCTAACCACCCTCTCACCCCTCATACTCAACACAATCTAATTATTTATTTATTTATTTATTTATTTATTTTTTCAATAAATAAATAACCAAAAAGAGTCTAATTTATTATGGGGGGGGGTCCCCCCCCCTCACCCAACACCCCCCTGACACCCCCCCACACCCCCCCCAACCACCCTCTCACCCTCATTCCCAACACATAGTAATTATATATTTATTTATTTATTTATTATTCAATAAATAAATAAACAAATAAATAAAAAGAATATCATTTACTATGGGGATGTCCCCCCCAACCCCTCTCACCCAATACCCCCTGCCACCCCCCACCCCTCATACTCAACACATACAACACAACAATAAATATATATTTATTTATTTATACAACATTTCGAAAAAATGTCGACATTAA
Source organism: Ambystoma mexicanum (assembly GCF_040938575.1). Lineage (NCBI taxonomy): Eukaryota > Metazoa > Chordata > Amphibia > Caudata > Ambystomatidae > Ambystoma > Ambystoma mexicanum. The sequence goes on along the minus strand of NC_090924.1, from coordinate 188,135,312 downwards.
TGTAAAATGTCGACATTTTTGTATGTCGACATTATTGATTTTCGACATTAATTTGTCGACATTTTGACTGTCGACATTATTGATGTCGACATTATGACTGCACACCGGTCAAGACATTGGGGGTTTATCTGGACAGAAGCTTGAACATAAAGCCACAGGTCAGCAGTTTAGTTGCCTCCACTGAATATGATATCAAATTCCTCTCTCATGCCCGGCCTTTTTTTTCTAAGTCAAGCAGGGAAGTGCTCGCACTTGCTTTAATTGGTTCAAGAATTGACTATTGTAGCAGCCTTCTGATTGGTCTAACTAATTGCCAGATTAAAAGGCTTCAAGTGATGTAGAACAATGCAGTCAGAGTCATGGTCGACCGAAACAGAAGGGATCATATCTCAGACACAAGAAAGGAGTTACACTGGCTTCCTATTAAAGAAAAAATCTGCTTTCGGTTAATGACAATCATCTCAAACTGCCTGAAAAATTCTGGGCCCTCCTATTTTAGGGACGACATGGTCCCTAAAGCCTGTAATTACAATTTGAGATCCAACATTTGTTCCCTTCTTAAGTTGCCATTTGTCGGCTAACACAGGCCAAAAATGTAGCCTTCTTCTTGGCAGCGCCAACCCTTTGGAATAAACTCTCTACTAAGCTCAGAGAAGAACCCTCCATCAGGGTATCCAGAAAAGGACTAAAGACCCATCTGTTTAACTAATATCTTTGGATTTTAGAGCCAGCTGCCAGGATGTTCCGTCCATGTGCCATGTTGTTTTCTTCACATGTTTTGTACGCCTAGCGCCCTTAAGACTCAAGGTCAGTGGATGCGCTATATAAGTTAAACATAAATAAATACAATTGGGTAAGCAGTGTGAGGGTGTGTGGTTGAGGTACAATTGGTGAGTAGGGTAAGGGAGAGAGGAATGAGTGGGGTGAGCAAGAGTGGAGTGAGCAGGTTGATGTAGATCGAGAATCATGTACCATCCTAGCTTGAGCACGAATGTACAATTGGGTAAGCAGTGTGAGGGTGTGTGGGTGAGCTCAGTGAGGTAGAATTGGTGATCAGGGTAAGGGAGAGAGGAATGAGAAGGGTGAGCAAGAGCGGAATGGCTCTTTCAACAACAACTGAACAAGGACTAATTCCAATGGACACACATACGGACGCAGAGACCTCTCCAAATCCAATCCAAATGCTGGCTACCCACACTCTGTACAGCGCTCTGCTGTAATAAAATTAAAATAAATATAATTGTGTTAAAGGTACGATGTGCATTTTAGTCAGGAAGTCTGCATATTTTAACAATATTTTAATTCTGTAGTTCTATAAAAATACACATGGCTGCACAGTCCCTGATGCACCATGCCAGCTGCAATTCCAAATGAGCAACAAAATTAAATTCAATAAAATTGAAGACCATACAAGTGACAGTAGGTATATGAAAAAGGCACAGAAAAAAGTGTGAACATGAGATTAAAAGCACTTTGGATGGTAAGGGCATTTGAACCTGTGCCTCTCTAGCTGTGATTACCGGGAGATCAGCTGTTCCCCTAGAACACTGCAAGAGTGTTTTGCAGATCCATCATAGATTAGCAATACCTCAACCCCATCACTGTCCAATCTCTGTGGGCACAATCCTGCGCTTGGGTAGTGTGGTTTCTTTCAAGCACCACACCTTGGAGAGAGGGATGATTTGCAGTTTCTTCATCTTTATAGTTATCGGTGATGGTAAAAAATAAATGTAACAAGCAGAGGGCCCTCAACAAGACCACAAGTCTTGCATCAAAGCAAAGAATGCATCGTTTGTCAGCTGATATTACAATTGTCGATGACAGGTACTGTATCTCATTGATAATCCACTCAACCTGGAAATGGAATTTAAAGCTGATTTCAACATCTAAGATCGATTCACCTCATCATGCCTTACCTGTCGAACCTGGCAGTCATTATCCTGGTACTCTCCTGATTTGACAACTCTAAACGTCTTCACCTAGGTCTTCTGAACTACATTTTGAGCAACATACAAAGAATGCAAAGCTTAGAAGCCAGACTCCTTCTTGGACATGAAAAATGTGAGCATATCATACCCGCTCTCCAAATGATCTATTGGCTCTCTGCCAAACCCAGTTCACATCGAAACCCTTGGCATCTGTCACCATGTCTTCGTTGAAAGAGTCCCAGAAGCCAAGATGAAGAAGTTAATCCCAAAAGTGCTTGGGAGGATGCTTCCGTCCAGTAAAGTGGTTCTAAAAACAGTAGTAGAAATCATGCATTTTCAGTCCTAGCAACCAACATTCGGAACAACATACCCAAGGGACTCTAAACTTTGTTTACTACATGTCTTATGGGAAATTTCTAAAAACCTGGTGTTCACCAGGCTACAATAAGGGACACAGCGCTGACACTTTCGCTCCAGATGCTGGTGTCAATTGGGTCAGTCTCATCCATGATCCCTACATAATGAACATGGTATACTAAGACCTTTCCTTGAGAACACTGAGAAGGACAACAACTTTGAATTAAATTCTACCCTCCACTATCACCAAAATAAATTACCAGGGACAGCCAGGGCCCTCTGGGATGTTGAACATCATAAGTTCAGGAAGCTTGCAGGATCCTATCCCCAGTAAACTGCTCTCCATTTCTTCTTTCAACCTTACGCTACACATGCAGCTCACAACACAACCTGGAGTTAAATGCCCTCTAGTACCGTTAACCTACTGTTACGGTACCCTAAAAGGTACCTTGGAATTAACACAACCATTACAGCCTTTTCTCCAGGGCTAAATGGAACTCTCTGTCTCAATCCAAGATGGCCACTGCTGTGGTCCACATTCCATCCCATACCAAGCTCGCCACTGCCAATCAACGTAATTCCAGGAAGTTAACATCAGGCAGCGTAGCATCTTCTTTGCATCTTAATGCTTCATGAGTACGGAGCAGATGCTTTGTTTCCTTGTATCCTGTGCATTCATTGCACTTAAGCCTCCCTGTTCCTTTGTTTTGTACCATAGCCCTTCACTGATTTTTCTCCTATTTTTGGTCCCTTGGAAATAGTGGTCTTTCTCCGGTTTATCCTGGTTATCTTCCTAATTACCTACAGAGCCACAGTGTGTCCCACATCCTTACCAGGCTGTTGGCACTACCTGGCGTTTACACATTAACTCCAAGTCCTTCTTCTCCTTCTTATCTGGGGACCTACATTAAAAAGTTGACTTTACTTACTACTCCACGTCCACGGAACCTTTGAAGTACTTGCTGTCCTGGTTTTTATTCTGAATAGAGTGTGTTTTCCCCCATTCACTGCTTCATCTTGGTTCCCACTTGTAACTGGGTTTTCCCTCCATCCTTGGACAGTGTAGATGCCTGGAAGGACTGGGCATTCCTCTTGAGACCTGCCCGATTTTAATATGACAGGGAAGCCCTGAAGGGCTTAAATCTAAATAACGCTGCATCACTTCTGCCTGTACACCACCCACACCCCTAATCCCCTTGAACCTCCCACACTCCTGGCAGACCTTGCTTCTAGTGGGTTGAGCAGAAGACTAACGCCTTTGCCACTTCATGTGTTCTCAGCAGTAACCACCTAGAGACATACCAACACACAGAAGATGTTCTGATTTGCACCCTTCAACACGTCCATATGAGCTACTTACCCCCCCTTGCTTTCCACCTTCTTCCCCCTACCCTCTCTCAATCAGAGCCATAGACTAAAAAATTGTCACATGGCAAAAAGGTGCACTCAATGCAACTTTCCATTACATCATAATATTGTTGTGTTGAACACATGCCATTTCCGACAACCAGATCGCTTAAACAGGTAAGTGAAACTACTTAAGCAATAATGGCTTGAATGTTTCAAGCAAATGGTGGAAGATGTTGAAGTATCTAAAAAAAACATAAAATATGGGAGCCACCACAGAGCTTGACACCAAAACTTCTGCACCTGAAGTGTGTTCCATCTCCCATCTGCTTCAGCCATCAAGATCCTTCAGTACACCTTTCATTATCTCTAATGTAACTATAAGGCTGTGAGGGTGCAAACTTTGTGATAATCAAGATGTGACCAGAAAACAGGTTCTAGACTTCTTTAGGCAGGTTGGCAACAATGGCCAAAGGAAGACGGCAGAAACCCTTCCCTCACTACCATGGAAGCCAACCTGCAAAGTGTGACGTCCCAGTCAGTTGTAGCGCATGCACGAGCCTCGTTTGGGACCCGCGCATGTGCAGTTTAATAAACCGCGTCCGTGCGGGCAGTTGCCGCCGGGACGTGTAGCAGGCAGCATCGCGTCCCGTGTTTCTCTGAGTGTGTGCATGCGTGCATGTATGCGTGTGGGCCACCCGAGGCACGGGTGGCTATACAACAACTGGCGACGAGGCGGGATACCATCGCAGCGTTCGCTCGATGAACACGGCGTGTTTTACATCAGCGACGCTACATGGTGGTGAGTCACGGACCCGGCGGGAAGAAATCTATGGTGTCCTAGCGTCTGGTATGCAGCAGTAGTGGCCTGAAAAGGTGCTCGTGCGCTGCTCATACCACATTCACAGAATTTTTGGAACTCTGGCAGTCCTCTACAACCCAGAGGACAGCCCACATCGCACAGCTACCGCACAAAAGGTGGCTGGAAAGCACAACTGGCAACAAGGAAGACACACAAAGCTGGTGTCATGATGCCTGCCCCCGGAAGACCAGACCAGGCCCAGCAGCCCCGGAAGCAGGCATCGTGCCACTTGGAGCATGCCCAAAAGCCCCAGTTAGGGGCTGTTTGGGTACAGTCCTGGCGCCTATGGCGCCAGGCTCATAAAGATAAAGTCAGTCCTGGCGCCATGGGCGCCAGGCTCATTATTGATAACTTACCTGAAGCAGACCATGCTGCATACTCACCTGAGGCAGACCATGCTGCATGAAGACTCAAGCCAAATGAGGCTTAGGAGGGACTATTTTACTGAAGGGACTATTTTGTTACTTGGATGGGGCTGTGGAAGAATACTTACCTGGATCTTCTTCCAAGGCTATTTAAACCACGCCCGGACAGCCACACGTGCTTCGCGTTATTCTGCTTGCTGCAGTGTAACGCTCACCGTGTTTTCAGCAGCTCCAGTCTTCAGCCACGCCCGCTTCAGTCCTGGGACTCCTGAAACAAGAAGAAAAGAAGGATAAAGGTTAGAACAGGAGTTTTAACTTTAATCCTTACCTGAATCCTGATCCATTTCACCACGGAACTGAAAGACAGATCTTGAAGCATTGCTTCGCATTCCTACGGCGCCGCGCTGAACTCACCTGCTTGGCGGTACTTCAGCATTCCATCACGCTCTCTCCATCTCGCGGCCGCCCTCCGACACCTAAGGAGACAAAGACAGCAAGGTGAGCAAGGGGACTCTTTAAGGCTATACAAGCTACCTCCAAGGACTTACCTGATTTACCACGGGTGGTACTCACCTCATCTCGGGTCGGCGCAGTCAACTCTGCTTCATCGCCGTACCCCGGCCCCTAAGGGGAAAACCACAATAGACTTACCTGAATCTTACCGAGTGCCATTTGGAAATCTTCGAGTGGATTAATCGGCAACCTGCAAGGAATCGGACAGAGTAAAGAGCAGATATTTGAACTCTTATGAACAATTGGACTTTAGAGTCAATACTGGAACTCACCAATTCCTCTGCGCCAGTGAAGTAACTGGTCATCAACGCGCCCCTGTGGTCGACGCAGGATGGAGAGCTCATCCTTCCAAACCATCAGGTGAGACTAAGGAGGGGACATCGAGAGTGATCTGTGGGAAGACGACGGGAGTGGGGAAGGTGGGTTGACACTCAATTCCACGGGTGGTTAATTCCTCTTCTCCTTTGCAGAAGAATATTCTTGCGAGCCAGACAAACTAGGCTGAGCGGGCCAGTCCAGTCAGTCATCTCAGCGCTACACGTCACGCTGGTGGAAATAACAGCGGCCCAGTTCCGGTCGACGCCGCCGTGGGAACCAGGTGAGCGTAACAGCTGGAGGGGAGCAATGGCATGCTGAATTCCACCGTACAGTAACGTGAGGTACGTGCACTGCCCACCCAAGTCAGGTTTGCGGCCTCTGAGCCATAAGGAGGTGCCTGTGCGACCTGCAAACATGGCGGAAAGTGACGGAGAGGCGGAAGCTGCGACTGTGGTGGTGAAAGCACAACAGGGATCGTTGTTACCCATGCAAGAGTTTGATGTGTCCGGTCCCCCTTCGAAGGTGGGCCCAAGATGGTTGCTATGGATAAAAAAACTTGATATGTAGTTTACAGCGACTGGGATAACCAATGACGATGCGAAGAGGGCCACTCTTTTGTACTCGGCAGGTCTGGATGTCCTACCATATATGAATCCCTAAACCTGCAGGTAGTCACCTATGATGCCGTCAAAACTGCTCTGGAAAATCACTTTATACCGCTCTCTAACGTCGACTACGAGAGGTTTCTCTTCTGTGGGGAAAAATAGCGGGAGGAGGAATCACTTGATCAGTTTTGCGCGCGACTGCGGCTCATGGCCACCACGTGTCGATGGGACAATGAGGAATCGATGATTAGGAATCAAGTACTCCAAGGGTGTGGCTCAGGCAAACTACGAAGGCAAGTGTTGAGGAAACCGGGCTGGACCCTGCAACAAATCCTAGACAGTGGTAGAACCTATGAACTGGCGGAGTCGAGAGGTGCCAAGATGGACGCAGCAGTGCGCCCTGGGAAATCGGAAGAGGCATTTGCTATCAATAAACAGACTGCGTCAAAAGACAAGTGGGGTCAGAAACGACAGGAAACTCGTTCCGCGACAGGGTCTGGATCTATCTGCCAGTATTGCGGATATGATTTGCCCCACTCTGAAGAGTGTCCGGCCAAATCGAGGTCATGTGGCCGGTGCAACGGACCAGGACACTACGCCCGAATGTGTCGTGCCCCAGCTCCTGTGTCAAAACAGAGGGGCCTGGCCAGGGTACGAGGGGGGTGGTTCGAGAAGGCAGGGGAGCATTGCGGCTTTGGAGCAAGAAATACAGAGACTTCAGCTAGCTGAAGAGGAGGAGGAAGACAAAGTATTTTTCATCTCGAGCATCGCCACCGGGGCGAAGAGTAAAAGACAGCCCAAATGTGTTGTGAACATTCAAGGGGTGCCGACACAAGTGCTAATTGACACAGGGGCCTCAGTACGCGTGCTGGCCTCGGAACATTACCAGAAGATTCCGGGCCCTCCCGCGCTGAACATTTCGACGGCGAAGATTTTCACGTTTGGCGGAGACACTCTGCTCCCCATCAAGGGTGTGTTTGTAGCACCTGTATCCAGGGGCGGAAAGACCATAAAGGCCCGATTTTTCGTTACAGATGTGAGTCCCCACTCTCTACTCAGCTGTGCGGCATCCGAAGCCCTGAACCTGGTTCACTTTGCACTAGAGGTCTATCAGGTGGATATTGAGACACTGCTGGACAGGTTTGCGGGCATTTCTGAAGGAGTTGGAAAGTTGAAGGCGCCCCCGGTACGTCTGCACATTGACGACACGATCAGACCAACAGCGCTCAAGCACAGGCGGATTCCGTTTCATCTTCGAGAGAAAGTGGAAGAAGAGCTCCGGTCGCTTGTCAGTATGGACATTATCGAGAGGGTGGAAGGACCGACGCCCTGGGTTTCGCCCATTGTGGTGGCGCCCAAACCAAAACAGCCTGGGGCGGTGAGAATTTGTGTAGATATGCGTCTCCCCAATGCCGCAATTAAGAGAGAGAGACACTTAATGCCGACCCTCGATGATATCATTGGGGAGTTGCAGGGGGCGAAAGTTTTTTCGAAATTGGATCTAGGGGCGGGCTATCACCAGCTTGAGCTCCACCCAGACTCGAGATTCATCACGACCTTTACCACACACGAAGGCCTTTATCAATTTAAGCGCCTGAGCTTCGGCATTTCATCGGCCGCCGAAGTCTTCCAGAACACTATTAGGGGGGCGCTGGCAGGCCTTAAAGGCATCTTGAATATGAGTGACGACATCTTGGTATTTGCCGACTCGGAAGCAGAATACATGAAGAGGCTCGAGAGCACGCTGAAAAGGTTGAGTGATCTGGGACTTACCCTACACCGTCAAAAGTGTGAATTCTTTAAAGACCGGATAGGGTTTTTTGAATTTATTTTTCACGCCGCTGGAGTGTCACCGGATCCAGCTAAGATCAGAGACAATCGAGAAGCTGCGGCACCATCATCCCCCACGGAGGTAAGGAGCTTCTTGGGGATGGTGAATTACTGTGGGCGCTTCATCAAGGGTTTGGCTTCCTTGTCTGAACCCCTCAGGGCGCTGACCAGGAACGACGCCGTGTGGAGGTGGGAAAGCAAGGAACAGGAGGCATTTCAGGCCCTCAAGAATGCTCTGTCCGATGGGGACACCATGGCGTACTTTAACCCTTCCGTGGAATCGGAGATTGTTGTGGATGCCAGTCCCGTGGGTGTTGGGGCAGTACTATTGCACCCTAATGGAGTATGGGGTTCGACTAATATACAGACCGGGAACCAACAACCCGGCAGACTATCTCTCACGGCACCCCAACACAGAGAATACGGACAAGGACGGTGGCGTGTCCGACTGCCAAGGGTTGCTCTGTCACGTGGTGGATGGGGCACTACCGGTGGCACTGTCGAGGCTGGCTATAGCGACGGAATCATCCAAGGATGAGGTGTTCGGCATCATCAAAGCGGCCGTGGCGACTGGAGAGAGGTGCTGCGTAACAATTCACAGCGACAGTCAGATGCCCAAAAGGACCTGCAGGCACTCTGGAAGGTACAGGATGAACTGTCGGTCTCAGATGATGGATTGATTCTACGAGGGAGGCAGATTGTGATCCCGCAGGCGTTAACGATGCGCGTGTTAGAGCTGGCTCATATCGGGCATCAAGGGGTCGTCAAGACCAAGGCAAGACTTCGGCCCAAGGTCTGGTTTCCTGATTTGGAGGGGATGGTGGAGAGTTTCGTGAGAAAGTGCTTGTCATGTCAGGCAGCCAACCCAGGAGACAAGGCCCCACCTATCAGTTCTATGGAACGGAGTGAGAAGCCGTGGGGAACCGTCCACGTGGACTTTGGCTCGACTGGTCGGGGCATGTATCTTCTGGTGGCGGTGGATCAATGGTCGAGGTATCCAGAGGTGGAGGTGGTGGAATCCACAGCGACGGAGTTTACCACGAGGGCCCTAGACAAAATGTTTGCGACGCATGGATTCCCAGAGATACTTTGCTCGGACAATGGACCGCCATTTACCGGCAGCCAGTTTGCCCAGTATCTCCAATATAGGGGGATCCGTCACCGCAGGGTATCCCCGCTATGGCCTCGAGCGAACGGAGAGGCCGAAAGGATGATGCGTACCTTGAATAAGGTACTGAGGATTTCCGCCAGTGGGGGTGAAGACCTTCTGAAAAAGCTTGTGGAGTTTCTGCGAGAATATCGCACCACGCCTCACCAATCGACGGGGGTTGCCCCTGCAGGGGCGCTGTTCGGGCGTTACCCTCGGGGAATGATACCAGAAGTAGAGGGCAGGAGACCAGTTGTCATAGACAATGACAAAATTCGAGGGGAGCGCGCCATGCGCAATCAGAAGGAGAGCGAGAGACGAGGTCTGCACGACACCGAGGAGTGTGTCGGAGACTCTGTGTTAGTTCGGAACCGGCACCCCGAGGGCAAACTGTCTCTACCATACGAGCCTCGCCGGTGGAAGGTCACCCACGTGAAAGGAACTATGGTGACAGCGGCCTGTGAACGCGGCACTGTCACCCGCAACAGATCTTTCTTCAAAAAAGTGGACACATCACCAGAGGCCACAGGTCTAGAGGAGATGCCACACCAGGACACGATCCCCGAGGCTCCAGACGAGGATCCCACCAGGGCCAACGCCCCTGCAGACGTCAGTACCAGTGGAACTTTGCCGGGCCCCTCGAGGTACCCCGTGCGGAGGGACCGGAGACTGCCTGCTCACCTCAAGGACTATGTCCTGGACTCAGGGGACTGAGCCGAGGTCCCAACGGGCCGTCACCAGTGATGGGAGTATCCAGTTTGTGTTTACCAGTTTTGCGTTGTTAGAGCACCATATTGTTGTACTGTTTTGTTGATGAAAAAAAAAAGGGATGTGACGTCCCAGTCAGTTGTAGCGCATGCGCGAGCCTGGTTTGGGACCCGCGCATGCACACTTTAATAAACCGCTACCGTGCGGGCAGTTGCCGCCGGGACGCGCAGCAGGCAGCATCGCGTCCCGTGTCTCTCTGAGTGTGTGCGTGCGTGTATCTATGCGTGTGGGCCACCCGAGGCAGGGGTGGCTCTGCAACACAAAGGAGCTAATGGACAGTTGATAAATTGGAACGCGTCTAGTTCTTTTACGCGTTGATTCCAAATTCGAGGTGATTCACAATCTGTCACAGCTTCATTGCTCAAACCCGATAAACTGTGTAGAATGCAGTCCAAAGTTCCTTAACACTGGCAAAAGGTGTTCGGGAACTTTACAACCTATCAAGGAGTTATTGTGTAACTTTAAGTAAAAGCTAAACCAAGCTATACACAACCAACCTGCGAGTATTCAGGGAGAATATTGTTTAAATAGTATTTAGAGAGATACTAATGCCAACTTTGAGAATAAAACGCTCAGAACACCAAGGACACAACAACAGGTATTAAGCAAAAATTGACAGGGACGCATCCACATTAATTTGGGCATATATAGCAAATGTTTGAATTTATTTAGCCGTGATGAAGACCCCAGTGGGTTGAAACACGTGTCAGCAGTCAGTTTTGCACAAATCGTTGGTCAGTGTTATACCAAATGGATCAGTTGTGAGAACAAATTTCCTATTACAATTTTATTATTTTTTGTGTTAGATAAGAGAAATATATTTGTTTTGCTAGTCAGATGTACATGACTTGAATCGACTGTTAATTTCAAACTTGTATAAGGTGGACAGTCAATGAATATACATGCTTGAGAGTGACAAAAAAGTCAGTTTGTTAATCTCAAATTGGCTAATTTAGACTTTCAGAAAATACAGTGACACAGGCAAAAACCGCTTGGAAATACTTGTGTAATTTAAATGTTGTACTGATAATATAGCGTTAAGCGCGGAAAGCAGAGGGAACTATATCCATTCTCTTATACCTGAATGGTGGTTTAGGGAAGCCACCCGCTCCTCTTCTACCGCAGCATAACCTTGATCCAGTATCCTTTGTTCAGATTTCAACCAATAATACAACATAACCGAGTGAATGGGCACTCCATATTAGGTTCCCCACTCTCAGGACATTTTGCATTTCATAGTAAGCTGGGCCTGGAAGCAGCCCAGGACATTTCTCTATTACAACCCCATACATCAAATGACTTGGTGTCCTTCATGGCGGATTCGGGTGTGCCCTCCCGTGACCCCTTCTCACCTCTTGTTTCTAAAGTAGATTCGGTAGTCTCGGAGGTATTCCGGCGTCTGGGTCTTCGTAGCTCTTTTGGTTCCTTTGGCTTCTTGTCCTTCGTGGAGTTTAGGTAGGGTCTGGCTCCGCTGGAGGCCACTCTGACAGGATCTAAAGTCCTAGCCAAAGGGAACCCCAGGGAGACAGCCCCCAATCGCAGGGAAAAAGCTTGACGGCACCAAAAAACCCTGCTGATGACAAGCTCCCGTATTTCCAGGAAACCTTCTGAGGACTGTATATCTCCGAAAAAGGTTTGCAAAGTCTTCCACTCAAGAAAATACTGATCCTTGTATGAATCGCAGAGAGAGAGGGCTTAGAGTGGAATTCAGTGGGTACTTAGGCTGGTGAAAAAGTATGCAGAGAGACAGAACTGTAGTCATAGAAGTAGCCTGGAACATTAGTTAAGAAGGAAAACTAGGACAGCAGACCTGATCCCCTAGGAAGGCAACAGGGAGCAGTACAGGCGTGCCTCGATGGCTCAGAGGAGGAAACAGCTAGCCGATACTCCGTGTACACAAAGGAGGAAGACCAGGTACGCTGCTGGAGGAAAAGGCAACAGACGGAGAGGCGCTGGAAAAACCAGTGCGGAAAGGGAGAGGAGACAAAATACCAGGAGAGAAAATAGAGAAATAACATTGCGAGAGCAACAGCGTGATTCCCGGAAGAGGAACGGATACAACGCACTACGTGACACGCGTAGTGCGTTGATATCCCAAAGTCGGGCGGCCATCTTGGGAGGAGTCTAGACCTGCACTCTGACTTCTATGGCCCTCCGATACCGGAGTCATTGTAGCGCCCGGTTCTGGAGCTTGCAGCGTTTCCAGACGCTCCACTGCGGACGCATGACAGTATGCTTCCTTCCACCAGGCACCCCTCCCGGTTTAGCTGGATATAAACGATGATATTGCTGTAGTAATTTGGGAGCATGTACATGTGATCTGGGTTCCCATGTTCGTTCAGAGATGGGGTACCCTTTCCAGTGGATCAAATACTGTAATACCCCTCTCCGATATCTAGAGTCCACAATTCGGGAAACCTCGTATTCTTCGGGTTCTTCGGACACCTTGGTGCCAAACCTCCTTTTCCTTCTCTGATAGGGATCCATCCGATACTCCTTAAGAAGAGAGGTATGGAAAACCGGGTGAACCCTATGCAGGTACCTTGGCAGTCGAAGCTTAAATGCTACTGGGTTGATCTGAGCTGTGATGGGATATGGACCATTGTATCTAGGGGAGAACTTCCCAGCATGTACCCACCGGGGTAAGTATTTAGTGGACAACCACACCAGAGTACCTGGACCCCAATCTGGGTTAGCACGTCTTTGAAGATCCGCCCAGTCCTTATATCTCCTCCTACTTTCTTCCAACGAGGTCTTTGCCTTTCTATGTACTCTCTGAATCTCATGTAGCAATTGGTCCACCGAAGGTGTATTAGTAGAGGTTACATTCTCCCAAGGAAGATGTTGGGGGTGAAAGCCGAAAGTAGACATAAATGGACTCATGCGGATGGCAGTATGGTAAGTATTGTTGTATGAGAATTCCGCTAGTGGTAATAATGAGGACCAGTTATCTTGTTCTCGATTGCAAAAATAACGTAAATATTGCTCGAGGGTGGCATTGAGGCCTTCTGTCTGACCGTTGCTCTGGGGATGAAAACCTGAGGAAAGCGCTTGATGAATGCCTAATGGTTTACATAAAGCTGTCCAGAACTTGGAGGTGAATTGGGATCCTCTATCAGACAGTAAGATCCTGGGAAGGCCATGTAGGCGGACTATGTCTCTCAGAAACACGGCTGCCATCTCTTGAGCTGAGGGTAAACCTGGTAGAGCAGAAAAATGGGCCATCTTAGTATAAGAGTCTACAGTCACCATTATAGCTCGTTTCCCTTCGGAATATGGAAGATCCACTATGAAGTCAGTGGAAACATGCTCCCAAGGACAGGTGGGTAAAGGAGGTTGTTGTAATAGACCAAGAGGACGTCCACTTGCTACCTTGCTAGAGGCACAAATGGGACATGAAGAGAAGTATTCTGCAACATCCTTAGTTATCATAGGCCACCAGAAGTTCCTCTTCACTAACTCCAACGTACCCTTTTGTCCCTTGTGTCCAGCTAAGGGAGTCTCGTGACACCAGGAGAGTACTGTCCTTTGTAAAGTTCTGGTAGGCAAATATAGCGCAGACTCATGAAATAATAAACCCTCCTTGGGGGTCAATCCAAGGGTAGAGGTGTCTGTATCATGCGTGTGGTTCTTGACCTCTTGAAGGAAAGAGGTTACATGAGCGATGAATATCCTTTCTGGTAAAATTCATTCTCTTGTTCGAGGCTTCTCACTGGGTAATCTTAGGCTTCTAGAAAGAGCATCGGCCACCCTGTTTTGTGATCCAGGAATGTATGTGAGACGGAAACCATATTGAGAAAAATAATAAGCCCACCTAGCATGTCTTGCATTAGTGCATTCCATCTGTTGAAGCACTCTGAAATTACTGTGGTCTGTTCTGATCAAAAAAGGCTGCACAGTACCCTGCAAGAGATGTCTCCACTCCTGACAGGCTTGTTTCATCGCCAATGGTTCCTTTTCTAGTACAGAATAGTTCCTTTCACTAGGGGATAGAGTACGGGAGTGATATGCAATAGGGTGTTCTTGATCATCTTCCGCTTTCTGGAGTAACACTGCCCCTAAAGCTCCCTCTGAAGCATCCGTCTCCAGTATGAACTGGCGAGATTGGTCTGGTTGGACTAGAATTGGTGCTATAGTAAACAATGTCTTTAGTCTCTGAAAGGCCTTTATAGCTTCCGGATCCATATGAAACTCCACTCCCTTCTTAAGTAAAGCGGTAATGGGTAGCACAATTTCTGAAAAACATGGTATGAAGCGTCTGTAGAAGTTTGCAAGGCCTAAAAACCTTTGTACTTCCTTCGCGCTTTGGGGTATAGGCCATTTGGTGATAGCATCTACCTTACTAGAATCCATCTGGATACCGTCCTTGGACAGAATGTACCCCAGATAGGAAACTGTGGAAACATGAAACTGGCATTTTTCTGGCTTGGCATAGAGGTTGTTATCTTGAAGACGTTGTAAGACCTCCGTCACATGACCATAGTGCTCCTCTTCTGATGATGAGAAGATTAATATATCATCCAGATATATTACCACAGATTGGAACAAGAGATCCAAAAAAATCTTGTCGATAAATCTCTGAAAGATCACGGGAGCATTCACAAGTCCAAAGGGCATTACTCTGTATTCAAAGAGACCCAAGGGAGTGCGAAAGGCTGTCTTCCATTCGTCCCCCATTTTGATTCTTAAGAGATGGTAAGCTCCACGTAGATCTAGTTTGGTAAAGATCACAGATCCGTGTACTGCCTCTAGTATGTCCCTTATGAGTGGCATTGGGTAGCGATCCTTCTTGGTTATACTATTGAGACCGTGATAGTCTATGCAAGGCCTCAATTCTGTGGTACCTTTCTTTGATATGAAGAAGAGTGATGCTCCTCCTGAGAATCTAGATTCCGTGATTAACCCATTCTTTAAGTTATCGTCCAGATATTCTTGAAGCACCTTCTTTTCTGCAAGAGAGAGGGGATACATGCGACCAAAAGGCACTGTCGAGTCTTCCAATAGGTCTATTGAACAGTCTTCGGCCCTATGGGGCGGTAGAATTCTGGGTTTCTTATCCTCAAACACAGTTGAAAACCTTGAGTAGTGGGATGGAATGGTAGAAATTACGGGATTCTGCAGGAGGATCTCTTGACCCAAGTGAACATCCTGTTCCGTAGTCTGAATACAGTGTTGAAAACAATAGGTAGAGTCAAAGCTTAGAGCGTTCTGTTCGCAGTTTATCTTAGGATTGTGCTTGCAAAGCCAGGGGATTCCCAAGATCAATGGAAAGTGCGCGGCCCGAATGATATCGAATCGGAGTTCTTCTTGATGTCTTCCCATCCGTAGCTGAAGGTTCTGAGTCTCCATGATAATGGGCCCTGAGGAAAGAGGGGTACCATCGACCCCTTCCACTGGTACAGGTCGTTGTTTGGTAGTCAGAGGAATCTCGTGTTCCTTCACCCAGTGGATAGCTATAAAGTTCCCCGCTGCTCCACAATCTAGCATAGCTAATACTTCAATGGTTCTATTGGGATTGATCTGTAGATTCACAGTAAAAACCATTATTCTTGCATCTTCTTCAGTTCTGATAGGTTGGGCTTGACGGCAGGGATTGCTGTGGTTTCCCCCGATATCTCCCCTGCATAGGATCGGGGGCTGTAGTTTACCTTTCTGCGAGGTGGTACTTCTGGGCAATTGCACAATAAATGTTTCGCGGAACCGCAATACATGCACAGTCCTGCATCTCTTCTTCGCTGACTTTCTTCCGGGGTCAATGGTCCTCTAGTGAGACCAATCTGCATAGGTTCATCAGGGGGTCGTTCAGAAGGGCACGTTTCCTTAGTTGGAGGGAGAAGGTCGGTCATTGGGGAAAAGGTACGACCTCTTCTTCTTTCTTGTCGGCGTTCTGTTAAACGATATTCAATCTGTAAGGTTAGGGTGACTAGGTCTTGAAATGTCGTAGGCCTCGCTACTCGGGCTAGCTCATCCTTTAAGTCTTCATGGAGTCCCCTTCTGAACAGAGTCTGTTGTGCTGAATCCGGCCAACCCGCCTCTACGGCGAGCCGTCGGAAACGCGATACATATGTTTGAACATCTGCTGAGCCTTGACAGATATCTAAGATGGCTTCATAGGAAGAGTATTTGACCTCTGGTCTTTCAAACTGCACACAAAATCGTTGTAAGAATAAATTGTAGTCCTGAAGGGCCGGGTCATTGCTGGTTACCAGGGGGGTTTCCCAAGCCAGTGCGTTTCCAGTCAAGTTTGAGACCACAAACCCTACTCGGGACCTGGCATTTACATAAGTCTTTGGCCTAAAGGCAAAATAAACCTGACAAGCATCAATGAATTCTTTAAGGGCTCGTGGATTGCCGTCATATTTACCAAAAGGTAGAGGAATATGCGGTAAATCACCCTTAGTTTCATCCCGATTGGCCACCAATTGCTTCAATGTGGCATTTTCAGCTCGTACACTCTGTACTTTAGCCGTCAACCCTTGGATGGCGGCTACCATCTCCTGGTACTGTTCGAGGGAGGCCATCTCTGTTTCTAGGTGTTGTATTCTGTCCTGCACGGCGGATTTGGGTGTGCCCTCCAGTGACCCCTTCTCACCTCTTGTTTCTAAAGTAGATTCGGTAGTCTCTGAGGTATTCCGGCGTCTGGGTCTTCGTAGCTCTTTTGGTTCCTTTGGCTTCTTGTCCTTCTTGGAGTGTAGGTAGGGTCTGGCTCCGCTGGAGGCCACCCTGACAGGATCTAAAGTCCTAGCCAAAGGGAACCCCAGGGAGACAGCCCCCAATCGCAGGGAAAAAGCTTGAAGGCACCAAAAAACCCTGCTGATGACAAGCTCCTGTATTTCCAGGAAACCTTCTGAGGACTGTATATCTCCGAAAAAGGTTTGTGAAGTCTTCCACTCAAGAGAATATTGATCCTTGTACGAATCACAGAGAGAGCGGGCTTAGAGTGGAATTCAGTGGGTACTTAGGCTGGTGAAAAAGTATGCAGAGAGACAGAACTGTAGTCATAGAAGTAGCCTGGAACATTAGTTAAAAAGGAAAACTAGGACAGCATACCTGATCCCCTAGGAAGGCAACAGGGAGCAGAACAGGCTTGCCGCAATGGCTCAGAGGAGGAAACAGCTAGCCGATACTCTGTGTACACAAAGGAGGAAGACCAGGTACGCTGCGGGAGGAAAAGGCAACAGACGGAGAGGCGCTGGAAAAACCAGTGCGGAAAGGGAGAGGAGACAAAATACCGGGAGAGAAAATAGAGAAATAACGTTTGCGAGAGCAACAGCGGGATACCCGGAAGAGGAACGGATACAACGCACTACGTGACATGCGTAGTGCGTTGATATCCCAAAGTCGGGCGGCCATCTTGGGAGGAGTCTAGACCTGCACTCTGACTTCTATGGCCCTCCGATACCGGAGTCATTGTAGTGCCCGGTTCTGGAGCTTCCAGCGTTTCCAGACGCTCCACTGCGGACGCATGACACTTGGAGACGGTGGGTTTGGGGCAAAGATATCTGGAGGAGGGCTCTTATCTGAGAAGGCTCATCTAACTTGGTTTTGAAGTGGGTCAGTGAAGTGAGAGCCCCACATCTTATTTGAGGTTGTGCCCAGTGCAGCCAGAGGTTGGTGAATGGTGTATGGAAGCACCTGAAGAGAGTTGGGGTGTTTGGTGATCCTGGAATCAGCTCAGAGTGTATGGGTTGCCCTGTCCCTAGCAATATATAACCATGGCCTCTGTTTTCTTCCTGTTAGTGGCACTTAGAAATCATCCTACCTGATATGCTGCTGTGGCTTTGACCCTGCATGCAGCACTTGTTGATGTGATATTGACCTTCCCTCCCCACGGAGAAGTAGGCAATAGCTAGTGCCAGTTATCGCACTCTCAACCAGGTGTGATGCAAGCTTTCTGAGTTGCATGTTTTCCTGCAGATTGTGTTGCACTGTTGGACATTTTTTGCTGGAGAGAGGAGGTTCGTTCTGATCGGCCCTCATCATTAGGGGTTGAGCTAAAGAATCAAAGGCTCAGCCAAAATCAAAGGGAATGGGGCAATCAGCCATGTAGCCTCTCCTACAATGTATATTCCTTATTCCTAACTAAATTTCACACCTTTGGTATTCTAATCACCCTACAGGGCAGTAGTGTGGCAATCTGTTGTCAACAGCCAAATCTGCCCATCAATAGACCTATAGGTTTAGTTTGGAGTTGGGCAAATGGGACTACTATTATTATTATTATTATGGTATTCATTGAGTGCAGACCCAGCTTCGAGAAGCAACAGAGCTCGTTACAGAGGTATTCACCAATACAGATGCATAACGGAGCACTTTACAGAGGTGTACAACATTGCAGATGCAAAACGGAGTGCTTTTCAGTAGTAGCAACAGAACAGATATACAGCGGGAGGTAGGATACAGAGGGGGACAGAGGAGAGGTACAGCTGTACCGGGTGATGGGGAAGAGAGGGGCAGGTGGCGTTTAGTGAGTCAGGTGGCGCGAGGGGCAACGTGATGGCCTATGTGTTGAGGAGGAGAGACTCCTTGATGAGGTGGGTCTTGAGTTCTTTTCTGAATTGTAGGAGCGTGGGGGCGGGTCTGATGCCGATGGGGAGGAGGTCCCATAGTCTTGGGGCATTGGCAGAGAAGGCTTGTTTTCTGGTCCTTTTCTTTTAGCAGTGGCAGATTTCAAGTCTGCATGTGTCCTGGCTTCTGGTGGTGCAATGTCAGCCGGAGATGCAGAGTTTCTCTGCAAAGCAGCTGGGTGACTTGAGGATGACTGTCTTATAGATCATGCAGCAAGACTTGATGGTGATTTGTGCGTGAAGTGGGAGCCAATGAAGGTCAATGAGGGCCGGGGTGATGTGGTCATATCTGCGTATACCCTTGATGAGGCGTGCGGCCGTGTGTAGGACACTTCTCATAGGCACAAGGAAGGATGACCTCAGGCCTTTGAGGAGTGCATCCCCCATCCAAGTGGAATATGGAGTAGGTATTCAGTCTTGGAGGGGGTGAGCTTCAAGGATGCACTGGACATACACTGGACATGCACTGGACAAGACATCCAGGTGGAATTGGGGTCCTTTCCCTCCCCTATCACTCTCTCTATGTGCGGTGTCCCGCAGGGATCAAACCTATCCCCCTGGTTTTTCAATGGCTGCATGGCACCCCTGGCCCATAGGATAGTCACTTTCACCTCCAACTTTCAGTGTTACGTGGATGACACACAGCTCTCCTTCAGCCTACCCTCTGCCTCTTCCTCTTCCTCACTCAAATCTTATTGTCTGTCTGCAATTCAGTCATGGTGTGCTGCAAACGACTTCTGCCTCAATGCAAGTAAGACAGAGATTGTCCTCATCGAGACGCCTGCTCCCATCTTCCCTCTTTCTCTCTGGCCGGCCTCCCTTGGCCCTGTTCCTCCACCTATCAACGAGGCAAATAATCTGGGGGTCATCTTTGACTCCACTCTCTCCTTCTCGTCCCACATTGTGGACATCTCTAAAAAAAAGTCTCAATACCAACTACACCTTCGCTGAGGTATTGTGCCCTTTCTCACTTTCACCCAGAGGCTCATTGTCTCCAGAGCCCTGCAACAGCCTCCTTCTCAACCTTCCTTCTTCTAATTTCTGTCCTCTTCAACTCCTCCAAAACAGAACTGCAAGACTTATCCTTGGCCTCAAGACAAGGGATCGTATCTCTCCGGCACTGAAATCCCATAGCTGCAAGGATTACGTTTACAACCCTTTGCATTGTCCACAAGGCTTTCTGGGGCCTGGGCCCACCCTATCTGCAACGCTATCTTCCTAAATACTCACCTTCCCGAGCCCTCCGTTCGTCTTCCTCCAACTCTCTGTGCATGAGCAGCTTCTTCAAGCAGATTCCTCGGGGGAGATCTTTGTTCCACTGCAGGTGTCTCCCTCTGGAACAGTCTCTCTGCCTCTCTCCGTCTTGGGTCAGATCTCCTCCAATTCCAGAAACTCCTCAAGACTTTCCTCTTCGCCTCCTCCTTCACTCTTCCTCTCCCCTGCTAACCACTTGTATCTGCTCTCTCACTCTCTTCCTCTACTTCTGCTCAATTTTGCTGACTGGTTGCCTGGTGTACCTTCAGAGCCACACAGGTCCCAAGCTTCCCTCTGCAGTCTCCTGCACTTGTCTCCAGGCCTTGCACTTGCCGCAGCAGTACTACACTTCGGTTACAACCCATGAGAGTGGTATCTCTCTGTACTTAACCCATGTTCTGACAGGACTGTGCGCACTTGCTAGCTATTGCCCCCCATGCATTTCCTGTTCTGGGCACCTGCATGATCTGAATGTACCATGCCTAGTAAGACTGTTTGTATTGTCTTCCTTATGTCTTCTCCTCCCATGCATGGTTGCGCTTTGTAACACTTGTGTATAAGCACATAATAAATAAACAATCAATCAATCAATACAAGACTGGATCAGCAAGAGGCAGGTTTTGAGCCTATGGATGTCCTTGATTGAGAAGATCTTGAGTTATGTCTCGGTGTCGTCGGCGTATTGGTGGATATGGATGTTGTGTGTGGCAAGGAGGGCTCCCAGTGGCTCTATGTATTGATTGAAGATCACTCGGGAGAGGATGGAACCCTGCAGGGCTCCACAGGTGAAGGGTAGCATTGGCAAATCTAAAGGAGTCCATCTGAACAAACTGCTTGTGGTTGGCTAGGTAGGACTTAAACCAGCGTAGGACAAGGTTGCTGATCCCCATGAACCGAAATAGGGTGTCTGTAAGCGCCTGGTGGTCTACTTTGTCGAAAGTGGCAGAGAGGTTGAATAGAACCAGAAGGCAGGGGTGACGGTCGTCAAGGATCTTCAGGGTGTTGTCGACCACCTGTATGGTTGCTGTCTCTGGCACTGAATCCGGATTGGTAGGTTTGGAGGAGATTGTTGGTGTTGATGTGTTGCTGCAGTTGTGCGGCTACCACTTTCTCGATGATTTTACCTAAGATGGGAAGATGGGTAATGGGGCGATAATTACCTACGTTGTCTACACAAGAGGTATCAAGCCCAAAACATGTGGAAAATACCTAAAAGTAAAAAAGGTGCGGAAGAGATAACAAGATAAAGGGGCTGATTTAGAGTCTGATTTAGAGTGTGGAATTTTTGTCTGGTGTCCCAATGCTGAAAAATATCTAATTTAAGGCTTAAGAGCTCATTTTGCTCCAATTGTCATTTGCACGGCTGAGTGTAAATGTGAAGGGCAAAAGGCGGCATACATGCGTGCCTATAAATGAGCATCACGTTACTCCACTGATGAGAGGAAACAGGAGTATTCAATTGTTGTCTGCAATTGCTTCTGTGTTCTTTTGAAAGATCAGGCATATTTGCTTTCATTGACAGTTGTGGGTTGTCATTTTAGGCTACGTTTAAACATTTTTCATTTTCTGTCACTGCAATGTTACCTGTGTACACATACCTTTGATAATAAGTGTACAATTAAGATGGAGGGAGAACACAGCATTGAACTAGTACAGAAGAGTTGTGAGTGTGATTGCCTTGCTTCTCAGAACAGAGAATACATTGGTGAGACAATTTGAACTAAGCCGACTGACCTGAAATGTGAGTGGTCTAAATAATGTTGTGATGGATAGAAAGGTAACTAAAGGTCTAAAAAGAGCAGTAGAGGGACACATTCCTTACCTTGTTGCGAATACAGATTGCCTCCCATCAATTGGCATCACACCAGGTAATAGGGGTACATTTAGCCCCTGAGAAAGGGAAGATGTTAGTGAGAGTTTGAGTAACTTTAGAAGATTTTTAGGACACAGGTTAACTCAAGAGCCTAACATACGTTTTTAACAAGAGTGCTAGTTGGATAGTAGTAATCACTTTGAGAAACAACGACTAGGACCTTATTCAGAAAGCTTGAGAAGTAAACAGTAGACCAGCGGATGCTTTGATGTTGTCACTGAAAATTGATACATGTGAAGAATAAAGAATCTTTTTGCAGTTCTGAAAGGCTCCAAGAATGGTCAGTTCTCCACTGTCTCATTTCTATGCCCCCCCCCCAATAAGTATGACAATGTGTTTTAATATGGCTTTTTCACCAACACCACATTTATTGACACAAACCAAGGAATATAACGTGTACACTTTTGCCATTTGTAACTATATTCAACAACAAAAGGCTATCCAGTCGCACCAAATCAGAGACTTTCAAAGAGATATCCAAAAGTAGTTTGTAAAGTCACTTCCTTAAAACACATATAGGAATACATTAATTAATTGACTAAAGAGGAGAGTTGAAGCCTAAAAAGGTTAAACATATTATCATAAGGCTAAATAACATGACAATTTGTAATACATCTTATTTTGTATCTTTGTCTTTTCATCATGGTTTTTTAATCCAAGATCTGGTCTTTGAGGGTAGAGAAGCTTTCTTGAATAAGAGTGAAGGGTCCTCATTTCGCTGGGCTGCAAGTCAGGGTTTTGAGAGCTCCTTTCACAGACCCCTTACGATTCTGGAAAGGTTTCATTCTATCAGACAATTCCTAAAAGGTTGAAGCAGCCTGGTCCCCGACACCGCACTCTGCCACCACGCCTCCGTGCATTTTTGCGCTGAAATAACAAAAAATTGTTAACATTTCCATCATTATATAACACAAGGGCAACCTTTTTTGTTGACATGGAGTTCATGTAGTCCTGCAAGAAACTCTTCTTCCACTCATTCTTATCCCTATGAAATGAGCTGCAGTGCTTTCAAAGAACAGCGGCCATATTCAAAAGGGGCTAGATTGGAAACAACACAAACAATACTGGAGCATGGAAAAGAGACAGGACAGGTAAAGCAATGTAGTAAGATGGAAGAAGGGTCATGCCTTTCTCATTTTGATAAATAAACACAAATGCAAGGACAAGATTATAAAAAACAAGTAGTTCACCATCTGCAGATATTGTGTGTCCATTTTAATGAGGCATTACTGATTTTTTGTATTTACGTATTTAACTCTTGAGTTCTTAAAGGATTCAAATTCAGTGTTGGAAAACGATGGGTAAGACTTCACTCACAATGTGCCAGAAGGTGGTTGTCAGAGTTGGCTTTTCATGCTAAGCCATTACAAATTTTCAGTCAGTGTGATTCTGGGTGCAAGAAGTAGGTACATGGAGGAGAATAGGGGAACAAACTCCAACTGGTGACGGTCAATCTTCATTGAAAGAGTTGTTTTGGGGATCTTTTAAAGAAGTGGATACTGGGTAAGACATTGAGAGGAAAGTTTTGCCACTGTGCTTTTTGCTACACAAACTGATACGCTTGATAAGTCTGGAGCTACCACATCTAAGCTTTTGCCTTAGGATATTTTTCAGTGAAGACGTCATTACATTTTCAGGGCCATTTCTCTGCAAAGCTTTGCACCCATAGTTTTAAAGGTCATACTTTGGGCCTCTTTGATCCAGTGCAGCTCCTTTAAGACCAGTGTAATATTGTTTAAATCCTGAGATTAAGAGATGTTCTGGCTGCTTGAGTCTGAAACCGTTGTAGTTTTGGCATCTGCTTCCTTGCCACAATTGCATATTTTGAGCCTCATCATGAGTAGTGAGTGCAGGAAAAGTAAATTAAGCAGTATTTCAGAATAATACATGTTTTACCCCTACAGTCCATTATGGATTTTGAAATCCAAATGTGAAATATACACCTACATTTGTGTGCCAGTAATTAGCTCCACACAAATGATGTAATGGATGTGGTATTACTCATGCAATATTAATCCTTGAGTTAATACTACGGTGCCACAATGGAGTTTAAAGGAACCACTGAATGGAGGATAAATGCAGGGTCTGCGTGGCTTCGTATAATTCAGACCCTTCCTGTTAACACCAAATTTGTAAGAAGGGCCTATGTTGCAAGACTCTGGTGGGCCAGTATCAGGATCTTTGTGTCTTTAGTCTGATGATCATAGCAAAGGCAACACTCTTTTTTTTTTTTTTTTCCAAAATTATTTTTATTGTTTTCAACATAACAAGTCGTGCAGAGGTAAGATTATTACATGTATGTCAGCTTGTTTGAACGCATAGCTAGGAGAACAATACTTTGCGTGCTTTGGTCTTAGCTAGTCTTGCGTTCTCTTCGATAATAAGAGCAAAAGAAATAATAAAAGTAGCAACCACAACAGGATGGGGGGGGGGGGAAAAAGGGGGAGGGGGTGAGAGACAAGGAGCAGTTTTCGCAAGGAGCTGTTTTCACACAGGAACAGGTTACTATCTATTTCGCCAAGGAGACTATTTCAAGGGTTCGAGGTAGCGTTTTCGCTGGATTACGCCAGGGTACTTTAGTGCCGGGTCTTCCAAGTCAGGGGAACTCGATTGATCATTCGTGGCACTTCGGAGAACTGGAGGAACTCAGTAGCCTGTCTGGCTTGGGGCTGTGCTTTCTTTTTCAGTCTTGGGTTTCCATCCAGCGTAAGTTAGGTGGCTGCCTTGCCACCCCAGGGAATTGCTGCCCAAAGTCCAGAAAGGGCGCCCATGTGCGTTCGAATTTGGATTTATTGCCTGACCTGATGGCTGTGACTTTCTCCGCTGCGGCGATTTCCCAGCATTTAGACCACCACATCTGTGTGGATGGACCCTCCGGGTTTTTCCAGAGTCTGGCGATGGAGATTTTGGCGGCTGTCAGGAGGTGGGAGCATAGGTCCGCCAGGTTGCCGGTTAGAGGGAATTGGCCTTCTCCTGTCGACCCCAGGAGCACGATCCTTGGATCCCAGGGGATGTTGAGTCCAGTGATTGTCTTAATTTGTTCCAGGATGTTTTCCCAAAAAAGGGTGGCTTTGGGGCATGACCAGAAGAGGTGGAATAGAGTTCCGCGGTCCGGGCATCCCCTCCAGCATTGCGCTGGGATAGCCGGGTTACATTTGTTGAGGAATGACGGGGTTCTGTACCATCTGTAGCAAACTTTAAACGCACTTTCTTTGTTCGTCACACATTTTGAGCTTTTCAGAGCGCGGGACCAGATGTGTTGCCATTCCTCCAGCTCGATTGGTCTCCCGATGTCCTCTTCCCATTTCACCATATATGGCTCTTTTTTTGTGGGATCTGTTCTGTCTAGAATTTTGTACAGGGCTGATATTTTCCCCTTAGGGGGGGTTGTCGAGAGGAAATGTTCCAATGCTGTTAGCTCCCTGCTGCCTAGTTTCCTAACCTGAGGGTGTGATAGCCAGTGCCTCAGCTGGGAGTAGCGGAACCTTTCTGTTTCCTGAATCTTGAACTTTGCTTTACACTCTTCGAAGTTCAGGGGGAGGCCGTTTTCGAAGAAATCGGAGATAGTTTCTAAGCCGCCGGCTCGCCACTCCGTGAACTGGTTTGGTGTGATTCCGGGGGAGAAGTCGGGGTTGTTCCAAATTGGCGTGAGTGGACCCATTGTGGCCCTCCAGCTGGCGACTGTGTTTCTCGTTGCTGATAGGGGGCCCAGGTCCCTGGCCCCCTTGGGCTCCCTGGAGTGGGGCAAGGATTCCAGTGGGGTCTGACACCAATCTTCCTCTAGGTTTAACCACCGGGGTCGGTTGGTTGGAAGCTTCCAGGCAAAGGCCGGGGCTAGTTGGGCTGCGAGGCAGTACCTAGACACGTCTGGGACCCCTAGGCCGCCCAAGGCGGTGCTTCGGAGCATAATGCGCTTTGGGATGCGAGATTTCTTTCCTTCCCAGACTAGTTTCAGCACCTCTCTTTGTAGTTTTTGCAGGGCCTTTTCCCGGATCGACACCGGCAGGGCTTGGGCGTGGTATAGCAGCCGTGGCGTGAGATTCATTTTTATCGCAGTCGTTCGGCCGAACCAGGAGATTTCCTGTTTTTTCCAGCGGTTGATGTCATTTCTCAGGTCTCTGAAGAGTGCCGGGAAATTGGTCTTGTACAGCTTCTCGGTTTTATTGGGTATCTGCACCCCCAGGTAGTTGAAGCTGCTTCCAGCCCAAGGAATTTGGAACTCCTCTTCGAGATGAGCCTTGGTCTTTCTTGGGATATTTATGCCCAGTGCGATGGATTTGGAGATGTTTATTGTGAATCCCGATGCTGCTCGGAATTCTTCGAGCATTTGCCATAGGGCTCTTATTGACTCTTCCGGGCTGGTGAGTGTGAGGAACACATCGTCCGCGTAAAGCGCGATTTTGTAGGATTCTTTTTTGTGCGTTAGGCCTGATATTGATGCATTTCGGCGGACCCTTTCAGCGAATGGTTCCATGGATAGGGCAAATATAAGTGGGGAAAGAGGACATCCTTGTCTCGTGCCTCTAGTTATGTTTATTCTGCTAGATTTAGTCCCGTTGAGGCGAAGATTTGTAGAGGGTCTTTGGTAGATGGCCAGAACCCATTTTGCGAAGTTCGGGCCGAAGCCGAAGTGCTCTAGTATGTTCCTGATATAGCCCCAGTCGAGCATGTCGAAAGCTTTATGCGCATCTAAGGAGAGGACTGCCAGTTTTGTGCCCAGTCTGTTCGCTGATTCAATGATGTTGATAGTTCTGCGAATGTTGTCTTGGGTACCCCGGCCCGGGATGAATCCGGTCTGGTCCGGGTGGATGAGCTCTGGGAGGAAAGGGGATAGCCTATTTGCTAAGATTTTTGCAAATATTTTCGCGTCGTTGTTTAGGAGCGAAATGGGCCTGTACGATGAACATTGTGTTTGGTCTTTTCCTGGTTTAGGGATCAGCACTGTTATTGACTCGTTCATGGAGGGGGACGTGAAGCCGGTGGACAGGAATGAGTTGAATAGCTTTGCCAACTGTGGGGCTAGCAGGTGAGCGAATTTTTTGTAGAATTTTGCTGAAAACCCGTCCGGGCCAGGTGTTGTGTTCTTCAGGTGGCGGATCGTCTCGCTAACTTCCTCCTCTGAGATAGGGCCCTCTAAGTTCACTAGGGATGGAAGTGGCTGTTTCTTTGGTGCTAAGGCCAAGAATTTGGTGATGGCTGTGGTGGCTGTCGGGGGCCCTGCCATGATTTCCTCGTGGTGTTGCACCATTAACCCGAGTTTTTCGGGGTCCCGGTGGAATAAGGTGCCGTCCCTGTCTTGCAGAGATTGGATATGGTTCCTGGTCTGAAGCTTTTTCAGTTTGTATGCTAAGAGTCTGTTCGCTTTGTTACTGTTCAGGTAATAGTATTGTTTGGTATAAGTTAATGCTTTGGCGGCTCGGTCCGCCAGGTGGATCTCGAGCTCTCTTTTAGTTTTTTTTAGTTCTTGGTGCGTTATTTTCTTGTAACAGGCCTTGAGTTTGTCTTCCAAGGCTGTGAGTCTTTGCTCGAGCTTTTGTTGCTTGAATAGGTTTTGGCGCTTGAGTCTAGCTGTTAGGTCCATTGCGACCCCTCGAATCACCGGTTTCATGGCATCCCACACCATGGCTGTTGAGGAGTCGGGGGTTGTGTTCTCAGAGAAGTAATTCCGAATTGCTTCAGCGAGGTCAGAGCTAGCCGATATATCTGTCAGGATGTAATCTTGCAGCTTCCATTGCCTCTGGGTAGGTTCCGGGGCCCCATGGATAGATACCACCATCGTGACTGGAGCATGGTCCGATATTGCTATCGGTCCGATTTGGATCTTCTCCACGCAGGGGGCCAGGTTATTCGTGGCGAGCAAAAGGTCGATGCGTGAGTAGCCTTTGTGCACGTGCGAGAAGAAGGTGTAGTCCCTTTCCCCTTGGTTGTGGAATCTCCATATGTCTATTGTTTCGGTTTCCCGCAAGAATTTCGCCAGGGCGAGGGATTTGCAGAAGTCCTCCCTTGAGGCTGGAAGCGTCTTATCCATCGTCGGATCCGGGGGGAGGTTGAGGTCCCCTCCGATTATTAGGCAGCCTTCTGCGAAGGACGTGATGATTGGAAGGAGGCTAAGGAGGAATTGGTCTTGTTCTTTGTTTGGCGCATAAGCGGCCACCAGGGTGATCGGTAGCTCCACTAGGAGACCTTTCAGGAGTAGGAATCTGCCCTCGGGGTCTCTTTTGATGGTGATCTGTGTTAGTGGGAGGTCTCTTTTTAGTAGGATAGCTACGCCTCTCTTTTTCTGTGTGGCTGAGGCGAAGTAACGTTTTGGGTAGCGCCAAAATCTTAGTCGGCTTTGGTCGTCCGCAATGAGGTGGGTTTCCTGAATGCAGACAATGTCAGCTGCTAGTTGGTCTAGTTTGTGTTCCACTGCTTTCCGCTTTCTGGGTGCATTAAGCCCCTGCACGTTCCAGGTTGTAATGGTTAGGGTTTTGTCTAGCGAACCCATCTTTTGGATTTCGTGTAAGTCGATTCGGATTGTTCCTTGAAGCTTTCTTGTTCCTTGTTCCTGCGTGACAGAATTCTCCGTTCTTTCATCTTTACAATGCTGTCCTCTGCCCCTCGTCCCCCCCCATCCCCCCACCCCCCACCCATCAAACTATAACAAGGTTTCCGGGCCAGCCTTCAACCAACGGGGCATACGGCCGGACCGGTATGTAGATTCGGCATGGAGGCAAACTTTGCCTCTTCCTTTGGCCAGTAAATGTTCAGGATAAGCTTAACTGATTTGAGTACTGTAGGCATCTCGAAGAGGCTCGGCTCCGCCGTCAGAGGAGCAGAGAGCTCGGCCAGGGGGGAGCTTGTGTTTTTCATGTTCTAGGCTGCCCCTTTAGCGGTTGTTGTCCCTTTTGAATTTGCCCGCGGGACCGCGGGGTCTACGGCGGCTAGGTACCTTGGTCCAGGCTCTGGTGGATTCCCCGCGGGTACCTCCGGGGACCTCGGCAGCATTAGGGGGGGCCCCTTCTTCGCTTTCGGGATTCATGAACCTCTCAGCTTCTTTGGGGGAAGGGATGGACCAAGATTTGCCCTCCCAGGTGAAGAGTAAAGAGGTGGGAAAGCCCCATCGGTATGTTGTTTTCCGTTCGCGCAACCACTCTGTTAGTGGCTTAAGAGCCTTCCTTTTCGAGAGGGTGGTCGCCGCTAGGTCCTGGTATAGGGATATTTCGGCGTCCCGGAAGAGAATTCGGGTGGAACTTCTGGCTTCTTGCATAATTTCTTCCTTTACTTTATAGAAGTGGATTCTTGCTAAGACATCAGGCGCCACATTTGCGTTTTGTCTAGCTCTAACTCTGTGGACCCTATCCAGTTCCAAAGGGGCTCCGTCTGGGAGCATTATGATGAAGCGAAATAAGTCGTTGACATAGGAGTTGAGCTCCTCGTCGGAGACCGAGCTCGGAATTCCCCTCAGGCGAATATTGTTACGTCTCGACCTATTTTCAGCCTCTTCTTGTTTATTCTCGAGGGACTCACATCTGGCCTCGAGAGCGGAGAGTCTATCGGCCCCCTCCCCGATCTCAAAGTTCTGTTCGCACAGGGTGGTCTCTATTTCTGTTGTTCTGGTTTTGATCTCGCCCACTCTCCTATCCAGGGACGCAATTCTGTCTTTCAGTTCCTCTGTCCCTTTCTGGTATTCCTTGGTTATGGCGGAGAGGAGCTCCTGTAGGTCGGCTTTAGTCACCGCTTGGACTGTGGACCCCCCGTTGGGTTCTTGAGCGGTACCCCCCATGTCACTGCGGTCTCCTTTCTTGTTCTTTTCCCCCATGTTAGTAGACAACAGAGTCGCAATGTCTGATTGTTTGGTTACTTTCGGGTTTCTGGACATTGCTTCTTGTGGAATACGCCGGGGCCCGACCCACTCGGAGGTAGAGTGACTGTTATAGAGCACCTGGGCCTCTCTCCGGGCCACCCTCACGCCCTTTCTACAGGCCAGCCAATTCAAGTCTCGGAGTCGCTCCTCAGAAGGGCCACGTCTAGGTGGCTGGCTTGGTCACCCCTGGGGTGCTAGGATAGGCCGAATGGGCAGGGAAACCCCCGCAGTGCGGCAGGTGCCGCCTTACCTTCCCTCCAGGCACGTTCTTCAGGGTCCGCGCCCCCGGGAGGCTGGCGGACTGGGCCTTTCAGTCTCTTTTCCGCTATTCAGGGCTGCGAGGGTCTTCCCGCCCCGAACCCACCAGGCCGTTGGATGGGGGGGGCCGCCTTCTTTTCCCCTGCGCTTGAGGGGTGCCGGCAAGCCCCCTGAGGAAGGCCGGAGGAAGGCCGGGACCCACGGTCTCCGCCGGCGGTTACTGGGGGGGGGAGTCACGGAGTTCGTCCGGGAATGTTGTTGGGTGTAATCGGCCCTCCGGTTGCCCGCTGCCTCTCCGGTGTTCCTGGCGGCGGCCAACAGTTATTGGGGGGCGGGCGCGGGCCCAACTATGCAAGGGTGGCGGGAGCGGGAGATCTGGGACCACAGCAGGACTCTCGGGCCGGAGAGGGGGGGGGGGACTTCAGCTTGCTTCTGAGGTCGACGGAGTATTGTGCGGGCCCCCCGCCGGTCACCTCTCTCCCCGGCAGGGTGGCTGTGGGTGTCGCGGGGCTCCGTAGGACTTGTGCCCCGGCTCTCAGGAACACCGGTGGGGGGGGAGATCCCGTCCCGATGATTCCCGGGCCGAGATCGGCTCCCGCCTCCGCGATCAGGGGGTGCAGGCAGTGCCACCAGTCAGTCTCTTCCGGGAAGATCCACGGTTGTGTGCTTCGGAGGGGGAGGCGCCCTTAGATCCAAATCCGCTCGGGCATCGGAGGTGCTTTCGTTATGTCGGGCCGCTGTCCGCCATCTTGGCTCGCCGCGCACGTCGGAGTCCGCCACTGAAAGAAGACGGGCCCGGCACAATCCCCACTTCGGACCGCTGAAAATTAAGGCGCGAGCAGCCCGAGCCTCCGGGCTTTGCAGGCTAACGATTTCCTTCACCTAAGCTGGCAGTTTACTGGGGCATTTTAGGTAATACTCGGTCGCGGCCGGGCGCTCTCACCGGACCCGACCGTTCACCATGGCGCCAAGCCACGCCCCCCAAAGGCAACACTCTTAGAATGACAGTAAAGATCAGGCGAGAGAAGGAGGTCTTGAACTGAAAACACATGCATAGTTTCTTTACTTTCCTTATCATGGGGTTTGAGGCCTGCTTGGCTGCGAGTTGATGATAGCCTATCTCCTTTGCAATAAAATCCCTTAAAGGCAGTGCCCTGGGGTGCAACACATCCTTCCAGCTGAGGCCAACTCCTACTTGAATGTACAATTGACTATTGTGGGCTTCCCAAGGCTCTATACTCTTCCCCCTGGATCTTCAACATATGCCTGCAATAGCTGGTGGAGATCACTGCCCCATTGCCCGGAACTTTCCATACTTATGCTGGTGATAATTAGGGGGTCCTTTTGTAAAAAGTGTAAAATGCATGCAGGTGTAAAAACGTGGTGCTCTTCCTAGAGGGAGGAGGAAAGCAAACTGGTGATGCAAACTCCTCTTTACATGCCTCACACAACTCGGAAAGGCACATAAATGGGGGGGGCATTAATTAGAGCTATAAAAGCATTACATCTTGCTTGTTTGCCTTTGTTAAATACACCACTCAATTGAAAATGATCCCCTTAGATTGCCTTCTAACTATGTGGCGATTCTAGCTTCATTGCATCCTGCCTTGTCTGTGTCCCCTATCTGATATCTGTTGACAACCTCTCCCATAACACAGGAAAAATAGAAATCTTTTACCTCCACTTCTATGTCCTTTTTGTTGCCCTGGCTAGGGCTCCCCTCTTTGATTCCTATACCCAGGAACTTGGGTGCTCATTTTGATGTCCTCCTTCTCGCCACACATTCAAGAGCTTTCTTAGAAATTGCTTTTCCAGCTTCAAATGCATGGAGCATTCTCCCTTTTCTGAATTTCACTCACAGGGAAGGCACAACAAGGGATCTAGTCCTTTCTTGGATAGGTTACTCCAATAGTCTCACCCTCTTTCCTGCTGCCCTCCCCTAACCCCTCCTCCAACTCCCCCTCCTCCTCCTTCATACCTGACAGTCTGACTGCTATTCAGGCATGGTGCTCTGCCAATTATCTCTGCCTCAATTCCATTAAGACAGAGATCCTCCTCATTGGGACACCTGCTCCTAGCTTTGCCCTCACTCTCGTACTAGACTCCCTGGATCCCCTCCCTTAACCCACTTGTGAGGCAAAAAGCTTTGGGATCATCTTTAACTCCAATCGCTCCTTCTCTCCACACATCACGTACCTTTGCAAGAAGCCCAAGTTTCAGCTTCATCCCCACGGGGGCATTCTACCTTTCCTTAACTTCTCCCAGAAGCTCAATGTCTCCAGAGCCCTGGTTCTCTCTAGGCTTGACTACTGCAATAGCCTCTTCCTCAACCTTCCTCTTTACTGCCTTTGCCCACTCCAACAAATCCGGAATAGGGCAGCAAGACTTATCCTCTCCTCAAGCCCAGGGGCCACATCTCTCCAGCCCTAAAATCTCTCCACTGTCTTCCGGTGACTGCAAGGATCAAATTCAAGACTCTCTGCATCATCCACATGGCTGTCTGGGGCCTTGGACCGCTCTACATCCAGCTTTTTTCTCCCAAAAATACCTCCCAGCAGAGCCCTTCAGTTTTCTGGCACCAACTCTCTGCAAGGTCAAATGTTTCTTCAAGCAGAGATAGGAGGTGGATCCCTGTCCTCGGGTGGCGCTTCACTGTGGAACAACCTCCCTCCCCCACTCAGACTTGAACCGAATCTTCTTAATTTCTGGAAACTGTTCAAGACCTTCCTTTCTCCTCTTCCTTCCATCTCCCCATCCTTTGCTAACTCTACATCTGCTACTGGACTGGGGCCTGCTCCCTTCAGAGTCATACAAGGGCCAGGCCACCACCTACCAGTCCCCCCCAGCATCCTCCGCCAGCACTTGCCCTTGGGCTTCCTTTCTAAGACTGTCCCAACTTAGTCCTCCTTTCCACTGCACTCCTCCACCCCTCTTTTCCCTGGCCCGTGCTGCCTTGGCCCAACAAGCACTTGCCTGCAACCACCCATGGGGGCTCCCCACTTTGTCACTTCTCCCTCTGCCCCCATCCCCTTGCACTTATCACCTTGTTCTTGCACTTGCACGGTAGAATTGTCACAAGACCAATATAACCATTTCTTTATTGTTGTATTCTTATGATTTCCCATGCCCCCCACCTTTTGTCGTGTGGTGACTGAAAACACCTTTGTATATGTGCCCTACAAATGTCCAATAAAATAAAAAAATAAAAATAGCATGGCCTCCACAAGACTATACTCCACCATTTGCAGGTCATACAAAACAAGCTGGGCAAACTTGTCCTGGCACTGAAGCCCACAGGCTACATTACACCTGCCTTGAAATCACTCTACTGGTTCTCAGTTGATGACTGCATTTCCTTCAAAGTGATCTACACCTTTCGTACAGCCAATCACACAATTGGTCCTGGGTACTTGCAGTATACAGTGTCTAGGTACTGCCCCTCATGACTTCTAATATCCGACTCCTCCAGAATACTTTCTGCTTGGCAAACCAAAAACGATATACAGAATGATGACCCTATGAGCAGAAGAAAGCAACCTTTGCTTCAGTAAAGCTCTCAAGACTCTCTTCTTTCCAAATGCCTTCAACCTTTTTGCTCTGCATATTATCCTCTGGGGTTCCCTGGCTTGCTGTCTTTTATCTTGGTCTGGACTGTGCTGCTGCCTTCATGGACTTATTCCCCTCTTGAATTTCCTTCCCGACAGCCTTCTCTGAACAGACCTGGAACACTCTGCACTTGCTTTTTTGTCTGCATTGAATTCACTTTGCGCTTGCCACGCGCGCCCCTTATTCGCCTACTCCTATACTTATAAATTGCCCTTTCCGCGCACTTACCTGACCCGAATATGCCAAGGCTGTGAAAATGGAAGCCCCTCCTCCAACCGTTACCCTTTTCCTCTTGGGGCACTGCTAAGTGACTGAATTCACAGCTATGACTTTTAAATCAAAAAGAATCACACACGATCTCACTTTAAGACCAATTAAGATACAGTATCTGGTGTTTTAGAAACTCGAGGAAACTAGCAGGGAATCAGTGTACATCTGCATACATTTGAAATTGTTTTTGGCTATGCAGAACTAATCAATGTTGAAGAGCAGAGGTGATAGCGAGAACTACAGGGGAACTCAACCCATAAGGAAGCTGCACCATGGACTAACTCTTTTTGACTCACACAGTGAGTCACTTCATATTTAAATTACATTGTCACAATGATGCATAAGACACTGCTGGAGTAATTGCATTATATTAACCCCTTTTCGGGTCACTTAAAGAAGGTACTAACAGAATCTGATGGACGAAAACATGTTGAATCTTTTCAGTAATCATCAGGGTATTAAGGTTTTTTTGGTAGTTTTATTTTGTTCTGTATTAATGGTACAAGATGTCTCTCTATACAGCCAAGGTCAATTAATTAAGTAATCTTTTGTAACACGCTTAATAACGGAGACCAGTCTCTAAGACCGGGATTCAAACCTGTGTGGCTCTGCTTTGTCTTGCTACCAAGACAGAGATGTTGCCCCTGAGTTATCCTGCCGGGCCCAGATGAAGAGGTTGCACAACCTCACCAAAAGCAACCACATTGATATGTCCAATATAAGCTAAAACAATTGAGAGCCTTACCACAGGAATAGGGCCGTTGCAATTGATCATAATGGAGTGTCTTTCGGGATCCATTGGGAAGAACGCTGAGCAAATTTTCATTACCTACAAAGGATGGGAGAAAAGCGTCACTCATGAAATGTCTTTTGCATGGGTATTAATGAGTAAAACACACTGGGGTCATTTTCTAATGTAAAGGGTGGTAAACCAAGGCATAAAAGAAAGGTGCTATGCATTTACGCCTTGCTATATCGATCCAGGACATTTACTTTCACTGTAAAGGTGGAGAAGGTGCACCAAAGTTGCTGCCATGCTTTCCTCCTTCATCTTCAAAGGGCACTTCATTTTTACGCTTGCATGGGAATTCCATGCAAATGCAAAATGAATGGGTTCCTATAGAATCTATCTACATTTAGCACCTACTACAAGCTGGCAGAATCCATGGGAATTCATTGTAAATGTCTCCAGCTGTGCAACCTGATTGTATGGAGAAGCCTGGTTTGTTATCATTACAGAATCATTGCCCATTGTTAGAGAATCATTACCCATTTAGGGATCTAGTTATCCATCATTCATTCTGATTAGAAGTGACATGAAGTAGTGACATTAGACTATCCACATTATTCTGCCACTTTGTATGCATTTGCAATTTGCTATAGAATGAGGCCTGTTATATTTGAAGTGCCATGTAGAGACACATGTTATATTTGTAGAGACATCTAGACACATGTAGAGATATGTTGTTGACACCGGATGGCGCTCTGTGCAGCTTTTCTCACATGCAATGGTTTTCTTCTCTTACTCTTCATGATACAATAACTAGCCGGCAAGTTCGGCAAACGACAGCACTCAGTTCTTCCAACTTCTCCATTGCTTAAATTTCTTCTGCACACTCCAGTTCTCCTATTACTCCGCAGCTCTAACATGTCTATGCCATTTGCAGTGCGTGCATGTGTGCCACCGGCTACAGTTTACCAGTCTCCCTCCTGTTTCTCCCACCTCCGGCCCCTCCCATATTTTATCTCTAGACTTTAAAGTGCGTCCACTTCTCCTCCTTGCCACTGATTTTATCTTCCCAGCCTCTTAAGTTCTGGGGATAGATTGACTGTCCTCTCACTCTCCCTCACCCCTTTCTCCCCACCCACAACCCCTTTCTCCCCACCCACTTCACTTTGCATGGCAAGTGCTCCAAATGCTAACAATGGCCCACAATGGCTGTATGCATCTCGGCATTGGCGTACTGTACTCCGTCCTGTGCTGCATGACATGAGCAACATAGTCCCCAACAGAGCTGGTGAGAACCTGCAAACGCACCTGTCGGTGCCCAGACAAAGCTCTGAGATCTGCATGACTTGTTTGTTTCATGAACACCTGGACTCCACCAGAAGTGTCTTGGGCCTCGAGGACCTGTACAATCCACCCACGCTTAAATGTGACCGACCATTGCTGGCCTGTTTAGGACTAACACAGTGAAACAAGGGGAGCGTTATCCTGTCTCTGAATCATGGACCTTGGTTGCCCTCTCCCAGAGATGAGATTCGGAGGAGAGCAGGGCATTCTGGAAACCCTGAAACAACTCAGGGATTCACTTTGACCAGAGCATGGGTGGTAAACTGTGTTTGTTTCAGGGACATGCTTAGACAGTGTCTGCACCTTAAACCTAGCATTCCCAACCTTTGCAGGATTTACAATGTGTTGCATTTGCCCTTGGCATTCCCTACATTAGTAGACTTATACTGTATATGTGATAACCATGAACTCTTTCTTACACTTTTCTTCTCTAATGAAAGCCACTTTTTCAATGCCAGGCTATTGTAAAACAAATGTATTACACCTGCTTTCAGAGTACCATTCCAAGTGTGGGGGGGGTGTAATCTTGTGTTCTCCGGTGGTGTCCCTGTGTCTGTATGTTGGGTTCAGCAGATTGTTGTGTGCATTATGCAATTTATTTTTAATTTTGGGTATATTTTTCATTGTGTGCTGTCCCTTCTGTTCTTTTGTGCGTTGGGTGTGGTGCATTGCAAAGCATACATTTTCACTTTTCGCTATATTTTTAATTTCATGTTGTTCGCACACCTGAACTGCTTGGTGGGTGTGCAGAAGGATATTTGTGTGTATGTGTGAGTTTGTGCGTGGGTAGGGGTGTGTGTTGGATGCAGTGGATTTTATCTTGTGCATTGCTGGATCGAGTTTTCCTCTCATGGTATATTTTTAATTACATGTTATATGTAGCATTTACGGTACATGTTCCATCTTGTGTTGTCCCTTGGGCCTGTTGGGTGTGGTAGATAATCTTTCGTATTTTGCAGTCTGCTGCCGGGTTTATTATTAAATCCATATTGTCCTTCCTGCCCTAATGGGCAAGTACATATATTGAAACAAACTTTTTTCTTATAAAGTTATTGAGTTTGGCTGATCCGGTTTCCAAATGTTGCTTGAGCGCACAACTTCCTGCGGCTAAAAAAGTGAAAAAGTGAAAAGTAAGAAATAATTGTTTTGTAGTTTTTCTTTTGGTCGAAGTGTATTTTCTAAGTAATAACACTTCTACATGAACATTTGGCCATATGTTTGTGTCTAGGCTCGGTTTTTTGTGGATGTACCTGCCAGGAGGGCGTTGCAATAGTCTAGTTTTGGGCCAATGGTGGCTCTGGCTATTGATAGGCAGTTTGGCTTTGATAGGAATGGTTTAATTGCATTGATGAGTTGGTGGTGTGGGCTGAGGCAGAGGTGATGGCGATGACCTGTCTGGTCATAGATAGTGTTGAGTCTATGTAGACACCTAGAGCCTTTACAGATGTGGAGACAGAGATGGTCGTATTGTCAATGGTGAAGTTGGAGTACAGTTTATCTAGCTTGGCTAGTGTGTTTTTTTGACCTAATATGATGATTTCGGTCTTCTCCCCATTGAGGCAGAGGCCATTGGCTGCCATCCAGGCTTGAATGGTGGTGTATATAGAGTCTAGAGCTTGGGTGTGAGGTGAGTGTTTTATGATCAACCAAACCAAAAGTTGCCGACAGGCCAAGGAGTAGTAGGAGGGCTGGCTTCCCTCTGTTCATGATTTGGGTGATCTGGTTTTTGAGGTCAACCAGGGCAGTTTCCGTACCGTGACCTTTGCGGAACCCTGATTGCCTAGAGAATGGAGTGAGACTAGGAATTGTTGGATTTGGCAGTGGGCTGCTTTATCCAAGATCTTGAAGAGGAACGGCACAGTAGGTATGGCACGATAATTGTTGGGCTGTGCTGGGTCTAGTGTAGGCTTTTTCAGAAGGGGGAGTACCCATGCTTCTTTAAGGCTGGTGGGAATGGTGCCTGTTCTAAAGGAAGCATTAATGAAGGCTGTCAGGAGTGGGGCAAGGAGGTTCCGCGCAGTCCTTTATGAGCTTGGGTGGACAGATGTCCCCTTTGCATATGGAGGGTTTAAGGTTTTTGAGGAGGCTGATGACTTTGGGTTCAGTGATGTCTCTAAAAGTGAAAAGAGGTTTGGTACAGTTTGGTGTAGGGGAGGTGGGGTCAGTGAGTGTAGGCTCGGCATGGTGAGGTAGAGCTTTGTAGTGGTCCTTAATTTTTGTTTTTGTTTTTTGGAGGAGTTCCATTTTATTGAGCATGGCAGATTGGATACTGGCACACCTTGCTTCATCTTTGATGATCTCATCTGGAGAGTTTGGAGGAGAGATGAGTTCATTGAAGGTGGCGAAGATTTCCTTAGATTGTGAGTTGGCACTGGAGATTCGGACGTTGAAGGAGTTTGCTTTGGCTTTACTAATAGCATCTTTATACTGGCGGGAGATGAGGTTAAAGCAATTCTTGGTGTTGTCGCTGGGGTTGGTTTGCCAGCTTTTCTGAGCCTCCCTTTTAAGGGAGCGTAATGACTGTAGTTCTTCAATGAACAATGAATTTTTGTGTAGCAACTTTTTTTTCTTTTTGTATTCAAGTGGTGCTATGGAGTTGATGGCTGTAGAGAGGGTATCTTTGTATACGTCCGCTAAGGTGTTTGGATTGTTGGAGAAAGTTGGGGCTAGTGCTGGTATGTTAAGATAAGGTTGTAGGTTATCCTGTGGGAGTTTGTTTGAGCTTCTTACTTGAGCAGTGGGGGCCGGTGTGAGGATATTTGGCATGGAAGAAAAGGGTAAGGTGAACTCAATACAGTTGTGGTCTGTCCATGGCAAGGCTGTGTTGGCTGTGACATTGGTGAAACAACTGTGGTCTGCAACCCAATCAAGGGTGCGGCCTTTGGAGTGTGTTGGGCTTGAGACTTTTTGTGTGAATCCTAGGTCGGTGATCTCTTTAGTGAGGGAGGTGGCGGCTTTGTCATTGGAGTCATTAAATCCTAAGTTTAGGTCTCCAAGAAGAAGGGTCTTGGTAGAACCTTTGATGTTATCGCTGAGTAGGTGGGTGAGGTGTCCCTGGAAGTCTGATGGGAGGCCAGGGGGTGCTCTATAGTATGTGTATGTTGGTGGTGTTATTGGGGGACAGTGCAAGCTTGACAAATAGGATGTCGGAATTGCTATCCCAGAAATGACTAATGGGTCTGATGGCAAGGGTTTCTTTAAAGATGAGGGCTACTCCTCCTCCTGGGCGACCTGGTCTGTCTTGTCTGAAAATGGTGTAGTCAGGGGGGAGTGCGAGAGCGACCGCAAGGCGCATGCTTCATGTAGCCATTGATGGCCAGTAAGTCGAGGTTCTGGTTGGAAAGGGATCATGTATTTCTAGGGCGTGTGCTGAAAGTGAGCGAACGTTGAGGAGGGCACATTTAAGGTGTGAAGTGGGTGCGGAATTGGGCTTGATGCTGGCATGGATGCGGCCTGCGTCAGGTGTAGTGTGTGTTGTGGGTGTGAATTTTTGTATGTGAGTGTGCATGAGGTGTGTGGTGTGATTGAGGGAGGAACTGGAGCCTATGCAGAGATTACGGGGAGCTGTGGACATGACAAAGTAAATGAGATCTAATGGTTGAGTTCTGGCTCTAAGTCTGGTGCATCTGGTGGAAGGTGAGCATGAGGTGGCTATGCGTGGGCTTAGAAGTTGTTGGGTGGTGATGAGGCTGGGCATGATGGCTTGAAGGTGGGCAGCGGGATTGTAGTAGTGCAGTGGTGACTGAATGTAGGGAGAGTTAGTGAGTGTAATGATATGGTGGTAGGTGGCTTTAGTGAGTAAGAGAGCAAATGCTGTGGTGATGGAGGTAGAGCGACTCGTGAGTATCTTCCAGGCAAGCTTACTTGTGAGATTGGGCAGCATGGTGCGGGTGGGCAAGCAGAAGCCAGGGTTCGCAGCAGGCTGCAATTAACACGGTGGGCAGGCAGCAGTGAGCAGATATCACTACGGTCCACTATTACACATAGAGAGCAGGCTGCAGTGGGCAAAATAGCATTACAGGCTACGGAACAGCAGTGACCAAAATGTCATTGCATGGTACGGAGCAATCAGTGACCAAAATATCATTGCAAGCTACTGAGCAGCATTGGGCAAGATAGCATTACAGGCTACGGAGCAACAGTGGTCAAAATAACATTGCAGGCTACGGAGCAACAGTGATCAAAATAACATTGCAGGGTATAGAACAACAGTGACCAAAATAACATTGCAGGCTACGGAGCAACAGTGACCAAAATAACATTGCAGGCTACGGAGCAACAGTGACCAAAATATCATTGCAGGCTACAGAGCAACAGTGACCAAAATAACATTGCAGGCTACGGAGCAACAGTGATCAAAATAACATTGCAGGCTGCATAGCAACAGTGACCAATAATAGGGCAATGCTGAACCAAAAACGCAAAATGCTAGTG
Source organism: Ambystoma mexicanum (assembly GCF_040938575.1). Taxonomy (NCBI): domain Eukaryota; kingdom Metazoa; phylum Chordata; class Amphibia; order Caudata; family Ambystomatidae; genus Ambystoma; species Ambystoma mexicanum. The sequence continues at coordinate 188,095,090 of NC_090924.1, read as the reverse complement.
TGGGACACTTTTTTAAGCTAAAGTGGGACACTTTTTTGGCCCATGTGTGCCAGTTTGATAAGTTACTTCACCATGCAGCTAGTAGTTTTAACCAGTGTTAATGAATTAATACTCTTTAAAATGCACAATTTTATCACATTTTATCAAAAACCTACCCCTTGGGTACTACTCAAACAGTCTTTTACAAAAGGAATGAATTGCCATTTGCAACCATGGGTTACTTTTTCATTGGAGCCCAAGACAATGTTATGCTCCAGTCCGACTCTGTCTGTGTCTAAAACCGGAAGTGTTGCTGGGGTGGTGGTGGTGGTGTGAGGGCTGTAGCCCTGGATCTTTTGCCATCCTAGTGACCCCCCTGCCATTTGCTGATCCATTTCGATAATGGCCACCCGATATCCTGAGGCTCCCTTAATCAGCCTGGCAAGGTCTGGCTCACTCCCTTGTTGTGTTGAAAGGAGATATTGGGTACAATGCAAAGAAGTTGGACAAGGACAAACATTGTCTTCCTGCAAAAATGCATTGAAATAATATGTTTTTCCACAAAGATACTGTTTCCCTGTTGTGCTTTGCTCTAACACTGTTGCAATCACAACCATAATGCCATGTTATGCAGTTGTACTCACTGCGTCCTCCTGGAAGTCACACTCTTCAATGCTTTTGTTCTCAGACTTCAAGCACTCGGTCTCCATCATCATAAACTTCAGCTGCTGGGATTTTGTAGTCTCAGTCTGAGAACATTTTAAATATAAAATGGTCATCAACAGACAAAATAATGCATACGTTTGATCATATGTTAAAATAAATGATTAAAGAATTTCATAGGTGCACGTTGGGTGAGTCATTCTTTGGCCCTCATGGTTTGGACAGCACATAACATATTGTTCTGAAGTCGACAGCCCTGCAAAGATGCACCAATAGAACTTGCCACTATCAGTGGAGTGCCTGTACATACCATCTTAGAAGTCTCTTGATAGTCCAGTAGACCCTGATGTGATGGCAACGCTTTAGCATGAATGGATCACTTGCCACAGGGGGAAAGAGACCTCTGAATCGGCCTAAGGGGTAGGGAGCCTATAGTTGCTGTTCAACCACTGAAACACGTTGTTAAAGGGACGTTATGGTTACAAGTAAAACCGAAAATCCCCTCGAAATTTGCCAGTTATGGTAACTGGCAAATTTCAAGCAACCATAACTCACGCCACCATCTTGCACTGTTAAAATGAACACCCAGGACATGAAAGATGACATCACAAATGTCATTGATGACATCACACAACTGGGCCACTTGTTTTTGTTTACTGACATGATTCGGCTAGTTTTTGGTTTTTACGGACAATGAGAATTTCCAAAATGTAGAAGGTGCTATATATCTACACATTAACCTTTTTATATGTTCTTAAAGTACTTTCCTTAGAGTTTAATCTGAGCTCATAGTACACATACATGGGGCAATAAGCACACCTCAAACACACAATTAATATGTGTACATGATGATTAACGCTAATGTTATTGTCATGTTTTGGTGCTGTTCTTTCTTTTATCCTTAGTTCAGTTTCCCTGTATGTGCCTCTAAATTCTTTGCATTGTGCATTGTGCATTTTTACATGTATGTTTTCAACTAATACAATTGTTACCTATTTATTCCATGTTTAACATTTATTATTTTAAGACCGACAATTACTAGATTAAAAAATATTGTACTTCGATGGTGCATACTACAACCATGGCCTATATGTATGTATGATTAGGTTCCTCTATTAACAATAACACTAGAATGTAATGATTTGTTTGCATGAGTACATTCTTTAATACATTAAGTAGTTAAGGACAGGTCTCCCAATCACCCCTAACATCTTGTTTCCAACATTATAAATTCAACCCCTTCTAGAGACTGTTAATCAAAATTAATGTAATATGTGATGCCATCTTTCATGTCCTGGGTGTGAGTCTTAGCAGTGCACGGTGGTGGCGTGAGTTACGGTTGCTTAGCTTGTCATAACTGGCAAATGTATGGTTTTTTTTGGTTTTAATTGTAACCATAACATCCCTTCAGCAACTTTTTTTCAGTGAATTTCGTAGGTTTTTATTAACACAACTTAACCATAGTGTCCCTTTAACAGAGTGTTTTACTAGCGCAACGTAACCATAACATCCCTTTAATAAAGTTTTTTCGGTGAATTTCATAGGTTTTTGTTAGTGCAACTTAACCATAACATCCCTTTAACAAAGTTTTTTCAGTGAATTTCATGGGTTTTTACCAGTGCACCCTTAATTTCCTACAACTTGCTAATATAATACTTAACCTAATATAGCAAAATTTGTGTCAAATTTTCAAAGTTTCACCTTAAAGCTCTGCCATGCCCCACCTTCTAGCATAATTTGTAACACTTCTATACTATTTTTGCAACTTTTTCCACAGTTATTGTGTTTGGTGATGTTCGCAAACGTCTGACATCATCGCAGACTTTTCGGACAGTGTCACATGACCACCTGCACGCGTGCAGCATGATGACGTGTTCGCGAATGCGTCTGCACTTCGCGGACGGGTGCATGCTTCGTGAATAGTTCAGAACTGCACCTTTCAGCTCATGAAGGAACTTAGAAGCTCAAAATGAAAATGTATCCTTGCACAGCTCCTACACCTATTCTTAGTCATTAGCCATTAACAATCCAGCACAGGGCACATACTTTAAAGAATATTAGCAAAACTGCTATTTATCTTAAAAATAGCATCAGCTGTTTCCATGCCTCCTCCCCAAGAGCCAACACCACCACCACGAGCTGGAGGACCTAGACAACAAAAAAAGTGCAGTACTTCAAAAGACAATGAAGCGGACCAAGAAGATGAGGTATAGGAAGTGTCTGCCTCTAGCACCCAGAGAGAATCATGGGTGTGGAAGTTCTTTACTACTGTTGGGAATGTCCCAAAGGCTAAAGCTACCAAAGTCAAAATGCACTGAGTGCAACGTTGTACTGAGTCACGGACTACCTGGACAGTACTACTATGGGACCACCTCCATGTGCCGCATCACCAAATCCAACCACCGCAATGCTCTCAGAAAGGTTGTTACTTTCTTAGGAAGTAGTACGCTGTCTTCCTCCACCTCATCTTCATCAACCAGTACTGTAACCACAGCCTACTTCTGTGGGACACAAAATCCCACCAGCAACTTTGCAAGCGGTAAAAGAGGCTGTTGAGCCATATATTTCGAAAACAACAGTACTCTGTGTATACTGAAACATATCACTCTGCAGGGGGGAGCAATTCCAAAGTGCTTTTAAAGCTGTAATCAAGGAGCATGAGAAACACTGCCCCCTACCTTAGATGTAACACCTTTCGCAGTTAAAGAAATACCTAAAAAATAATTATTTTATAGACTCCACCAACTTTACATTTCTCAGTAAAGTAATTAGACTCAATAAAATTCTCCAACATTTCCAATAGCAAGTTGTGTTATGCTAATGGTAATAATAAGGCAATAAGCCCCTTGACTGCAGGCCATTACCACATAAGGTAATGCCCCAGGGGCCATAGTTACAGGCCTGTGCTTAGCGAGGGCCTTAACGAAGGCCCCAGGGGCATTACCTTAGGCAGTAATGGCCCGCAGTTAAGGGGCTTATTGCGATTAGTACCACGGGCCGTTACATCGGGGTACTGATGGTGTTTCTTTTCAGCTGCAAGATATGTTGCGCTTTCCAGTCGAAAAACAAAAAGTAAAAAAAATGGCCACCATGGACAGGAACAAGTAGTCCATTTTCTCTTTCCGTGGTGGCCATAGTAAACAAAGAAATACCACCATGGAATGGGAGAAGGGACTACTTGTAGTCCCTTCTCCCCTTCAATGGCGGACCAAGCGCCTTCATGGGGAGGTGAAAGAATGAAGGAGTCCGGCGCATGTTCGCCGCAGAGGGAAAACCATACAGTAAGGCTCAGAAAAGAACGAATCAGTGAAAAGAACACACAATCTTTACGGTTCGCCGGGTACTAATGGACAATTGTATACTAGAGACCAATATAGGACAGAAACTATGTTCTGTCCCAAAAACCTTTCTCTAGCACACAATAAGGACCAATATCGAGGGACCTTTATAACTATCCGCTGTCTCCATAGTCCCCTTTCCAGGCCATGGATCATTAAAAGACCCGCATGGCACGAGCACACAATAGTGCTGGATAGCCCTTCTGCCCTTTTAAATTTTATATTTGCAATACTCCCTCAATGCCTGCTTTCAAATAGTGACACATCCATCCACCAATCACTTCCAAAATCTGTACATATAACCATACAACCCTATGACCATATTACATTTCCACACACCTATAGCCACTTAACAATCTTCTACAAATCATTTGCATCTTCATTTCCCTCACTTATACAAAACATTGTACACAGTGCTCAAATAAATGCACATAAGCATTGTGCAGTGAGAGAAGTGCATAAACAGAAGGGGCAGTAAGGATGGGCAAGTGCTCATGAGAACCCAGGAGGGAAATGTCAAGGGATGCCAAGGTGGGACGCCACTGGCTAACTACTGGAGCAGAAGAGTCCCAAGGGTGGTACGCATCATAACTGTAACATCTGTTTAACAAAGTTTGTTCTGTCAATTTAATAGGTTTTTATAAGTGGAAATGTTTCATGGTGTTACATCACTGTATGTACGTTATTAATAATTCCTCTTTTCATATATATGAAAGAACTATAAACCTCCTTTAAGAAACATATTTTTTGCAACACATACGTATGTCTGTCATTATCAGCAGCGCATGCTGGGGATGCAAATCATTGTTCAATTGTCTACGGCTTAAGGCTCAACCATGACCCCCAGCACAACCAAACCACCCCTAGTATTCACTGAACCACCCTGCATCCTAGCTCAGTGTTCACTATACCATAATAATGTATCCAATGGCCAGTGCTCATGGCTTGCAGACATGGCCAGTCTCCAAATCCATGGGGCATGGGCTTCAGCCATGCTGCATTCCCCAATAAGCAAATCAGAGTACCCATTTGCGTTTGCAGAGGGACCCGCCCACTACCCAGATACCAAATGTATAACACTAGTTTTTCTACTTACATTCTTACACTTTAGAGAAATAAAACACAAGACATATTTCCAAAAACATTATTTCAGGTCCAGGAACATCGTGCAAGTTTGTTGTAATCTCGTCCACCACTTCAGGCTGGAACCACAAGCAGAATATTTTTTCCCATTCAACCCTACAGCTTTGGCCATGCTGCATGCCCCAATAAGAAGATTACAGTACACATTTCTCCTTGCTGACAGCCAGGCCCATTGTCCAGATACCAATGATATATCACTGTGTTGTGTACTTACTTTCGCACTTTCAAAAAAATAAACACAGGACATATTTGCAAAACAATGCTTTGAAGTTCTTTCTGACTCTCCTCATACATATTTGCTGCAATCCCATCCAGCACTTCAACCTGTCTCCATGAGCAGATTTTTGTTTACCATTCAAACCTATCCCAATTTCAAAAAACATTACCACATAGTGAGTCCCTGGTGGCCATGCCCAATTTAACCCCATTGTTCGTCCCTCGTGGTTAAGGCCATTAGCCAGATTGTCCGGGTCATGGCCTTTGGGACCCAGACAATCTGGCCACTAACCATGGCCACATACTATACCTCAGTCACAAAAGGTATATCAATATTTTTGTACCTATATTATGACATTTTCTAAAAATAAAACTCACACACGTTTGCAAAACCATGCTTTCAGATCCTTCACAATGCTCCTCACACGAGTTTGCTGCAAATCCGTCATGTTTTATTTTTTTTAAATATACAAAATATACGTACATAAAATAGTCATATAATTTAGCCCCCACTTGTTAAATCCATTCAGACGTTGCACAAACATTCAAGGTTGGGTCTATAATCTTTCTGAAAGCTTTTGTCCACATTCCTTAAATGGCAACAAATTTATAAGTCATAGAAAAATGTTCAGACACCCTTCTTAATTTGCGCCCTCTTGACAAAATCCCACCAAACTTTCCAAAAACATTCATATCTAGGTCTAAAATCTTTTTGCACACTTTTTCTGGAGATTCATAAAATGGCACCACATGTATAAGCCTTTAAAATATTTTGGACCCCCCCCCCTCTAATGTAGCCTTTGTTTTCACCTTCTGAGTCACATGTGAAGATTCCACAAAGTTGTCCATTCCATCCTTCCATTACTGCTTTTTGATTCAATTTATGCAAGGTGTTATTGCGGTTACCAGACATTTGATCGAAAAAAATTGATCGACTGGACAATTGGTCGAACCAATTTCGTCGAAAACCAAATGGTCGAATTTTTTATTTTTTTTATTTTTACCCCCTTTTTTGGGGGGGGTCCCGCCCCTAACCCCCTTTTTTTCTAAAAAACCCTTTTTTCCCTAAACTACAACCTTAAAAATATATATATAAATAAATAAATTTACGTCGACCAAATGTCCTGTTTTCGATGAAATGTCCGGACACCGTTATTGCTCCTTTTGGCCTCTAGATACATGCTCACTCTATCTCATATGAACTTAATACACTTTTAATTGACTAACAGTTTGGCTCTCACATATGTTTTCGTCTTCTTACATCTACTGAAGAATGTCCCACAGTCAGAGTGTATCCATGTGCTCCCTTTGTGCTCTGTGCTTATCCTTTGAGAATAGCATTGTTAACTCGAGACTAATCTTGATCATTGTCGTCTCTGCAAACAAAACTGTTTTCATGCGTCTCCTGATTCTTACAGCCTCGGCCTGTCTCTGAGGTAGCTTGGTAATGTTCAACGTGAGTCAGGGACCATTATCCTAATATGGCTGTCCTTGCCACGTTATATATTCATCCATAGCAAGCTTCTATACCGTGTCTTTCTACCTTGCATTACTGCATATTTATAGCTTTAGGTACATGTTACTCTTAGTGCTTCAGTTAGATTGGTAGATCATTACTTAGTATTTTCACATTGTTTCAACATAGGTTCATATATTTGCTTCATGACATCACTTTGTCCTTTTCAGATTTCATAATAACGTACGTCCATGATGTCCACAGATGCTTTCTGACGTCTTGAGAGGCAACATCCTTCGATATAGCATTCTTCCATGCAGCACCCTTCCACACGTTCAGTGCAAGGGTACATTCTATATGGCTGTCTGAGTGCATAACATTGCTCATACACTCGATGCGGCATAGGAACGATGTGGAAGGTCCCATCTATGGCTCTTCTCCAACTGTTCCAGTATGATGGCGATGAGGGGGTGGGAACTGGCACAATAGCATCTACCTGCTCCTCTACACTACTTTCTTTGTTTTTGGTATCTATAAGAATAACACGCTCCCACGTACATGTAAATATATTAAAAGTTACTTCATAGTTCTGTGCCTCTAGATAAGCCTCTCCTACGTCTTTGTACTTTATAGGATACAGAGAACTACACAACTATTAATTTCCCTATATTACACAGCTGTGTGTGTGTCATTCTATATGTTGACCATCCTACTGCGAAGGAAATTAGGTTTATGCCATGGCAAACTATGCATCAGTTGAATTGTCTTATTAAGTATTTCAGTGTGTATTGGCATTAACAGTCTCAGTGATAAAAGCAATAGACAAAACAAATACACCTCAAGACTGAGATTTGAAGCATGTGTCAGAGATGGAACAAAAACCATTCCAGGTCACAGAGATGGTACCTATTTGTGGGGCCTAGAGCTGTTCTTCTTTCTCTCTCACCTTGTTATGACCCTCCTCCGTAACCCTGAGTTAGTGCTACCATATGTTGAGGCCCAAACTCTCTAAAAGCTGTCTTGTGTTAGATATGATGATCTAAATACCAGTTTTCTAAACTCCCTAAGGGACTTCCTAACTTTCGCTACTCTATCTTGTTGTTAGTGCTCTAATGGGATTTGAGAGGGTGCTTTACAAATACTCTAATATATGCTTTGGCTAATGCACTCACTATCATCTCTCCCTTTAGTACTCTTTGGTCTCATCCCCTCTGGCTCACTCCTTCCACCACTCTTCGATCCTTTTGATATTCTCAGTCCTCCTAGGGTTTGCCACCACCATTTGATGCTAGTCCTCCTTCCACTGCTGCTGCTATCTCCTTCACTGTTCTACACCCTCCTCCACACTACTACTCCTCCCTTTGCAATACTGCTCCTTTCTCCATGCCACTACTCCTCCCTCTAAACCACTCCTCCTCCCTGCAAATCACTAGTCCTCCCACCAAGCCACTACTTCTCCCATCCAAACACCTACTACTCTCTCTAAACCACCACTCCTCCCATTAAACCATTACTTCTCCCTCCAAAACACTACTCCTCCCTCAAAACCACCACTCTTCCTTCCACTACTCAAGTGCCCTCTTTTCACTGTGAATCAGTCGCTTCACAATCACTGATTACACTCACTTTTCTACCCACTCGCCACAGAACCACGCACACTCACACTGCAGAACCACTTTCTCTCCTCAGCCAATACCTCAACTGTTCAACAAATTGCCCTAACACTCTGCCGCTCCTTCTTTCCTCCTCCTGGTCTCTGACCATCCTCCACATCCACCTCTGACCTCACACTGAAAAACCCACACTTCTTTCTGCTCCATGCTTATATCCTGCGTTGTCTGTCAGGACTGGACCTATTTCCTAAGCCAACAGGCCCTGTCGTTCCCCACACAGAGCGTTTGTGTGTAGTGAAAAGCCATAAGTTAGGGGCTATACCCCACCCACTTTCTCTTTGCAGGCTCACTGTGCTGGTGTCTCAGAAAGGTCAATGTTCATGTTTGTGTTCCGGGACCCATTCTGTGGAGTCTCCTGGTAAGTTTCTTAGAAAAGGGTGGGTCTTTCTCCTCTTTTGGCCCCTAAATTTCTAAGAGCCCTTGCAATCTCTTGCTTCCCCCATCGCGGTTCACTGCTGTGAGGAATTTTACTATCCACATGGTGGCCTTATTTGACATTTTAAATGAAATTTAATGATGGTAGATCAACCTCCAGAAAATGTGTGGAGCTAATCCGCGTGCATTTTCCTATGCTCACCGCACGACACACACATAGACCCGTGTACTCTGGGTGGACACAGCCAAGAGGTGTCATCCCCCCTGTCATATATAGTTGGGATATGACAGCCAAGAGTACATCAAGGTTTCTCAAGAAGGGGGAGGGAAAAACCTTCCTCCTGCCATGGCCAGCCCAATTAACTAACAAAGGCTCCATGCATCCGCCCTGCCCTTTCTTAGCTGCTGGTGGCAGATTTTCATACTAATCAGAGTTAATTTAAGCAGGCACACAGGAGGCCTGGTCGCAGGACTAACAAAGCACAGGAAAATCCCAAAAACTTTTGATATGCACTGTGTCAACCTGAAGCCTGCCCCCTCCTCTCTCTATAAAGGGCATTGACCTGTAATGTCCGGGACAGCTGTTTACAGTAGTAAACCCTGCAGGGGGACCCCATTCACAAGGTAGAAGTATGAGGTTTGGCAGCGAATGAAAGTCTGGTCTCGCCGCAGCTTTAAGGGAGGCATGCCGCTTTAATCAGGAACCACACAGAACTCAATTAACTAGAGAGACCCTTTAATCCACAAAAGAGAGGAAGATGGGTGGGACTTAGTATTACATGTTTTCACGCCTTTACCTTTTCTGTTGTTATGACCTCATGCATGCATGAGATTGTTGGTGGGGACCCATAATTGGTTCATTAAGGTAGGCTTAGCCTACACCAATCACTGTGGACCATTGGGCTCTAAAAGAGGGCTGGGACCCTTGTTTTGGCAGATCATCTGAAGACTTTGCGAGGAGTAGCAAGAAGAACTAATTTGGACCCTGGCTGAAGGTACAGTCTGTCTTACAGCTTCCGCCAGTTTAGGAAGCCCAGAATTTCCAAAGAAGGAAGCAAGATCACTCCTCTATACATCTCCCAGGGAATAGAGGGGGATACTGAATCCAGAGGACCCTCCAGCAGCTCCAGAGCCAGTACACAGCTAGTACACAGCCAGCACGCAGCGTACCCTGCTAGGCTCTGCAAGCAAGCTTCCTAGGTGGGAAGTGTCAGAGAGTTTCTGAACCAAACTAAGGACAAGGCTGTTGCCTGCAACACTCTCCTCAGCTTTGGGACGTTTGCCTTAAAGGAAGATGCAAGCCCAGAGAAGAAGCTAGGAGGAGTACATCGACAATCATCAACCAGCATCTGCCTTAAAGGTAATTTTCGAGCCAGTCGAGCCCCTCGAGCTGCAACCAACTGCACCACTGACTGTAGTCACTCTGCAGTTGCTAATGTCAAGCAAGATGCCTTGACCAGTGCTTCAGACCCGCCGACCAGCACTGAGATGATTCCTGACCCAGAGCCGCTTTGTAGGCCAGCCTGCTGCTGTCCATCCAGCCTTTCTGGCCCAACTGCCTGCCGCCTGATAACCGCAGCTGTCTCCCATCTTGAACTCTGTCACAGAAGCTTCAAAGGGCCCTGAAACCGACTCGACCAATGTCAAGCACCAAGAACCTCTGCAAGCACAAGGTACATTGTGGTTCTGTCCCCCTGGTCCTACTTTGAAGGGCCCTAGGGACATTTTATGAGCCATTGCTCCCTTTGTGTTGAAACCAAGTATCATTGAACTATTGTGATTAATTAATATACCGACTACCCTCCTGTCAGTATCCAGAGTGCATCCCCTTTCCTTCTTGAAACTGTCTGTCCTCTGCATTCCTTTACAGGGTGTGTTGTATTTTGTAGTGTGCTACCACTGTCTGTTGTGATAATAATAAAGTAGATATTTTCATACAACCTTGACTGGACACTCCCTTTTATCATTGGGTAATAATTGCATTTTCGCTGTGTTGCAACTTACCAATGATCCACGACCTTGCAGATATAAGCCTGCTGTTTCATCCACGTTACCAAAATTGGACAAGGAGGTTTATAATTTGCTTGTTTTTCCAATCTGTCTGGATCTGTTATGGTGTACTAGAGGTGTGGGGCTGATTGATGGTTTAGAAACTGATATTCATCCTAGGACCAGTGCTGCCCCGGAAGTTGATTCGTCACATTGGTGGCAGGTGGTCGGATCTAGTTGGAGCCTTGGGCACAGCTAATTCACCCAGTGATAAAAGTACTGTTGCAGTCAACATTCTACACAACTAGGTATTTGTAATAATCATGGATTTTGACATAGAGACTGTGAAAAGGAGAAGCAAGGTTGTCCTTCTCGTCCTATGTCAAGAGAGGGGACTTTCCCACAGCACTAAGGTTAATAAACATGAGTTGCTGACCAACCTCCAAGCTTGGGTAGAAGCGAGGGCAGTTGAGAAGAAGAACCCAAAGGTCTGGCTAGGCCCCGTCTACCCAAACGGAAAAGACCTTCACGGAGGGGGAAGTGGAAGGTGACGAGTAAGACATCATGAGCAGTGTTTCTCGCAACCATCCCACTGGGGGCAAGCGCAGTTCCTCAACACTCTAGAGTGTCAGTGATGTCAGAGGCTAGTGTGGCATCCCTCAGGTCCCACACCTCAGCACAGTCTCTAAGTGGCCCAGTAATTGTACTGGCTTTTAATGAGGTAGAGGCTAGAAAGCTCCTGCTGGAGTAGAGGAGAATAGCACTAAAGGAACTGAAACAGTGGGACAAGGTTGCCATAGAGCGGGACTGGGCCACCACAGAGATGTGCAAGCTGGTGCTTGGAGAGAAGAAAGTAAAAGGTGGTGGTTTGATTAGAGGACTGGTGGGAAGTAGTCCCAGTGTCAGGTATTGCTCACACTCTAGAAGGTCATGAATGTTTGGGGCGTGATTGAATGCAGACCTGGGGTTCAGTGAACCCCAGTTTAGGATATTTGTAGGTTTAAACTGTTTAACTGGGGAAAAGAGAAGTGGTGTGAAGGGACCCTCCTGTGTGGTGGTCGGGGACTGCCACTGAACACCTGTTTACTTGTTGCCTCTGTGTTGCCACATACATGGGTTAAAGGGAGAGTGTGTAAGAAGGGGGTCTCTACAAGATCTAGGTTCCGATGAGCAGGATCTGGTCTGAGAACACTAGAAGATGCGGATTATGGCATCAAAGGCAAGCAGGTTCTTGTGATTTCCTAGAACCATAATACTTCCATACAGGGATTTAAGTCGGTTATGGCTAGTCGAGGCAGAGCCCCGGTACTCTCCATAAAGTGGCAGTGAGCCAGGGGCCTGCTGGGGCTCACTTTAGCCCCAAACTAGACCCAGCAAGCATTCGAGAAGCATTGTGCGGTTGAATGCTATGTGATGCCTGTTCCTCTGTTTGATCAGGCGCATCATTTTCCAAAGCCTTCATGCTGGAGGTTTGGCGCAAGTGCAGGTACACGACAAAGGGAGACGAAGGCGCAAAACAGCAATGATTGCTGTGCGCCCCTGGCTCCTCACCCATCTTGATAAAAGAGGATAGAGACGGTGGGCGACTGTTCAGGTCTCTCTCGTCTAACCAGTGAAAAATGTGAAAGGAGACTCGCGACCTCCCAGCTCTTTAAAGTGAAACGTTTTTAAACCAGCTATCATCATCTGGGTTGTGCCTGTAATATGTGGAAGAGTTACTTGGCTTGTTCTTGGGCCTTAGTACCACATGCTGTTTGAATTTTCTATGAAGAGTTGTAGCCACATTTGAAAATAGCATTATTTTTCCTGCGGTGCTTCAACGCTTATTACCTTTTTAAAATGTGTCTGAGTGTACGCAGTTGAGAACGTGTTAACAGTCTTTCACCCGCCCTCCCCCATAGCAGGCTCTGGCAGCAGATGTATTGTATGGTCTTGCATGCCGCAGGAATCATTATTCCCCATTGCAGCAAAGCAAGTGAACAGACTGACAGAGTGCCTGATTTCCCGTTCAAATTGGAGACAAGAGGCACATGTAGATGCAGGTAGAGTGACTGGGTTTTTCATTTTTATATTCCAAGTTTGGTGCAATCTGAATGAGAATTTAATAGGCATTTTACAAGTACAGTCTTCATTTGAATGCAAGAAATTACAAATGATTCAGTACTGACTGAGCCACTAGGACCCAGACCACAACATGCCAGGCTATGGAGTGTTTTGCGGCAGACATGCATTGAATAATCTGCTGCCCCTGGCCCTTACGCCACGCCATCAATTTAGGACACACCCCTTGTTTGAGCCTTCTCATCCCACTTAAGACACTGGTTCCATTGTTGTAGATGTTTATTTGTGAGTGTTTTGTTTGGGTATCTAACTGGGACAGCTGATCACCCACCTAGACCCATTATTTTTATCACACTGTTTTATAATGGTGAAATTGGACTGGAGGGTGGGAACTCAAGTTTATTTGATTGATGTATTTATTTTAATTTGTATAATGCGCCACATGCCCATGGGCCTCAGAGCGCACGTAGAGGACAAAGGTCAGGCAGGGGGGAGTGTTGGGGTGGTTTTTGAAAAAATAGGATATCAATAATCCTTTTGAAGAGGGAGACCCAAACGTGGCTCCCATTACACCCATCCCACTTTCAGTCCGGCGAAAAAGAAATGAGAGGTGTACATCACGTCTAGACCCTTTCTCCCCGCCATTGATGTATCGCAGATGTGAGAAGCACTACTTACTCAGATAACTATTCAGACCATACCCGGATTATAGTATTGAAGAGATAGAGTTGTCATCAATTGAACAAGTCAACTGGCCTCACCCTCAAAGAACACCAATGGACATAATCTCATAGATATGTTAGACATGAAGCGCATAGGCATCCATGTACAAAGCTAAACAAACACTTTAGTTTATTGCTCAAAGACACGAAGCAAATGCTTATGACCCACATAGTTAGAGGATGAACACACATATACCTTTTGCTACACGGAAACTGCAAGGCGCCTAAGAATACATATGAACTGCTTGCTGGCGCTTAATCACAACTAACAGGGAGGGCCATGCGAATAAAGTTAAAAGTTATAGGAACATTGGAAGTGAATGGGGAAAGCAGGAAGAAAGAACTAAGAACACAGAAAAGGCTGACAGGCTGATCCTACTGCATCATGCAGACCAGGCTTTCAGATCAGACACTTGCACAGCCTTGCCAACGGCACGGAGGGAAGGAATGTTTCAATTTAACAGATGAGATACGACACCTGCGAAGGACACAGTCAAAAATCCTCTTAATTACAAGCAACGGAGCTCCATTTTGTGGTATCTCTACACATGATGAAGACAGAGCCTATTCAGCCAAGCCAGATGGAGGTGGGTGTTCCCATCAAACCAAAGATAGAAGGATACAACAGTTATACAGGTTCAAAACCAAGTGTTCTGCGATGAGGCTTAGGAGATCGGAGAAGGCAACTTATTGGGAACATGCAGCACCCAATACCTTGAATAGTTACTTTTGGCCTGGTAACTGTCCAAAGCTCCAAGGCTGAGTAGATCCATTCTGTCCAATCCCTAAAAACCTTCCACGCTAAGAATACAGTATGTTGCACCAGCCAATCACCTTTATACTAACCTGTAACTTTGTATTTGTCAAACACAGTGGTGGTCTCAGGACGAGCCACCCCATATGGCTTACCCAATGATCATAATAATCCCTTACAGAACCTCTATGTAGTTTACCTCACTGACCGATCCTTTCTGCTGTTAGGTTTTTGGGATGTAACTTGTTTTTGTGACGTCACTGGTTAACAAAATGGAACAACATGTGTTAGGGAGAATCTTCAGTTTCTCTGCTAATTCCCTTTAGTCTTAGCAACCCCCAGCCCTTTGGTGGAATCTGGGACCTTTTTTATTTTAACCCCCTGAGTGAGTGGGTCTTTTTGCCACCCACTCATGCCTTTTCCCTCTAACTAAGAATTTGTGTTCCTTATGTTTTAATGGAGTCTGGTAAACTCCATAGGCATCTGCTTTTTATATAGTGGCACACATCGCCCTTTGTACAGTGCCACTGAGGAGTCCTTTGGACTCCTCTAAATGCTAAAATACATCTTCGTGTGTGAACTACAGTTCCCAAGAATAGTAGGAAAACATTTGTCTTGCTTACCTTTTTCCTTTGTGGGTCCAGTAGACACCACCTTATGTGGAGTGCTGGGGGGTTACAAAATAACTCCTTAACCCACTTCTCATGTAACATTTTGTTACACTAACTAACTTGAATGGCTGGTGGAAGTGTTTTTTTTTACTACCTGTTGTGCAATGTATCTGAAGGGTGATTTCTCAGCTGTAGTACAGCACCCATGGGTGACAATTTTACCAAAATGGCGCTTGTCTTCTTTTTTAGCCATTTCTATTGTGTTAGTTCCTTCTGGGCTTTTAGTCTGTTGTTTAGATCAGGTTTGAGTCCATTGTGTGATTTGCCTTTGGCGGGCTTCAGCACGGAAGCCCCCCGCCCCAGGCTCCACTGTGTCTGGGAAGGCAGGAAGTGAGGGAGGACCCTGAAACTTCACTGGCCTTTGTTTGCAGGCATGCCTGAACAAAACCAGTTCTATCTGGATGGGTGGTGGTCCTAGAAGACAACCACCCTACGTGATTGAGAGCTGAGTGCTGTGAATTAATGGGATTTCGTATATAAGGAGAGGGTTGTGGGACTACAGGCAAAGTCGACCACTGGAACACAAAATCCAAGGAAGAAGACACAAAGAGATGCCAGCAGCACCTTCCAAGACTGTGAAAGCACAGGTAAATCCTTGCAACTGTGAGGACCCCGTTTGCCCATCAACGGAGAAGCTCCACCAAGGATGAGTTTCTCCCCAAGGTTGGTGAGACCAGCTAGACTCAAGAACTGCTCCATTCTGGGCCAACCCCTGTGTCTCTATGACCTTCCTGGGCTGCAATTTTCCAATACCCAGGGTACCCGGACCATTGACAAGTTCAATGTCTTCTGAAGGACACATCTGGCTGAAACTTTGCAGGCATCTCTGTGTGTCTGTCCATAGTCCCCTCACTAGAGGTCAGGACTGAGGGACCAAGGAAATTCCGACTGGGGATATTCGTTCATCTTTGGTGGTAAGAAAAAGGTGCGAAATCCACAAAGAGCCACTGAAGTAAGTGGAATCCAGTGCTGAAGAGTCCCTCTTGATAGTGCTGCTGCAGAAACCCGTCAGACATCCTTCCATTCTTCACCAAAACCAAAGTCCAGGAACAAGGGTCTGCATCGTTGCATCAAGAAGGAATCCAGCTGGAACAGCTGCTTCAATTCTAATGTACTGTGGGTCTTTAAGTTTAAACACTTTTTGCCAATTCTAGTGCTTCCTAGCTTGGGGAATGCTCCTTGCTATCCTTTTGAATTGCTGCAATTCACTTGTGCAGGCCTACAGCTTGTGCACATCAGGTAGGCTCACTTGAGCTCCTGGATTTTTCTTCAATGAACTATTGACTGTTCAACTAACTTTTTCTAAGAAGATTGCATCAGCACTAGAACTGTCAGACTTTGGCTGTCCTGGCTCCGTAAAGGCACCCCTCCCGAATCCTATTGGCTTTGGCAGTGCATATCCCCTATAAAGGTTTTAATTGTTTGACACTCTTATTGCTGTGGAACAGACTTCTTACATCAGAATGCGCAATGACCTATGAAAAATCTGGCCTGACTGGGCACGTAGAATTCGCCTCCATTAGACCAGACTAAGCCTCAACACCTCGGCCTTCAGAATACAACGACGGCCTACGACAAAAATGTGGTCCAGCTGGACACATAAAGATTCTCCTGACCTCCCGCAGCACCCTTCCAAATGCCTGATCTCCTGGGTTGCTTACTCGAGCCCGACCAGGCCATCTAATTCCTTATCTTGATCCAATGCACCCATGCATTGTAAGCCTTTTCAGAGAATGTTCCCACACTCTGGACTTTGGTCCCCAAGGGCGTTCCCACCACAAGTGTGTTCAGACCATATTTATGGGGTAAAGCACAATATAAAAGACTACTACTAAGAAAACTAGGCAGGCCAATGAACTTAGAATTGGACTACGGGACTCCGAGGGTCAGAAAACCAGCAAGGCCTATGTTCTCAGTTCCAGGTGTGAGCTCATCAGGGGAGTCTGTAAAGTGAGAGTTCAGAAGATCGAAAGTAGACGCATCAAGGATACATTTATAATGGGTTATGCCACCACCTGCACCACAAGAGTTATTTAATTGTAAAGTAAGCTGGATAGAAGTATTGTGAGAAGCATATAGGCACAAAAACACACAGCCAGCTAAGTTCAGATATTGTTGGGATTCACTGATGATACTGTATGTCTTAACATACAACACAAGTGTGCCGCTTTAGATGAATAAACACATTGCTACATGGTTGGGATAATAGATGCACATTTATCTACAATTAGATTTTCAAAAGGAATTTAGGAAATTGCATTGTCATGTCATACATTTGGGCAGGCTAAGAACATTTGCAGCGGGGATATACAATGAGAAAGATGCAGATTTGAGGAATATGGGCCAGGTTTTTGATGTTTAGATGGCCTAGATAAAAAAAAAGTGTACTGTGCACTGGGGTAGAAGACATTGTGATAAAGGTAGGTGCAACTAAACACAGACTGTGATTAGAGCTGTGAGAAGGAGCACCCACCATGAGAGTGGCTGAGAAATTCAAAGAGGGCCTCCAGAGGGGCAGGACATTGGTGGATAAGAGGGATGCTGGATTAGGAAAACCAAGTGATACAGAAGTGTTTGAACCACAGGAGGAAATCACAAGACTGGTAATGTTGTAGGGGGTTGTTATATTATGTGTGGGAATTTAAAGGCAGGTGCTGCACAGGACAAGGGTGGAGAATGTCTCTTTAGATCTGAGCTTGCAAGAGGGAAACTGGATGTGAGAATGAAATCCATCAAGCAAACAAGGCTAGGAGGCACTTTTATTTGCATAGTGGCTACAGCAGGTTATATACGCTGGACTGAAGGTGTATAGTGCAAGGACCAGCATCCCACCAGGTCACAAATGGTCCATAACAGAAAGCGCTCTTATTTGTGAGCCTTTGTTCTGATGCCTACTAGCTAAAGCTGTGGGTCATGTGCTTCTTTAACCAATCTGCACTGTGCCTGCTGTAAATATGAAGGGAACATGTACAGCCAGGTAGCCATCTTGGGAAGTCCTATTCTAGCTCCTGGAAAGCAAACAGTCATGGGGAACAACAGGGCTCTGCAGAACCCAAAGCAGGGCCACGTGGTAACAAGGCCAGATGATATATTGCAAGGCCTGGCAATCTCTGCTCTAGATTGATTCAGGTCACTTACTTCTTTTCACCAATCCTAAGGAACGCAGACACAGCCATGCTGCCATATTTCATGGG
Organism: Ambystoma mexicanum; assembly: GCF_040938575.1. NCBI lineage: Eukaryota > Metazoa > Chordata > Amphibia > Caudata > Ambystomatidae > Ambystoma > Ambystoma mexicanum. The sequence continues at coordinate 188,076,856 of NC_090924.1, read as the reverse complement.
GAAGACTGGCTTGATCTCCAGGTGCATTGAGTGATCAGTGAAACAACAAGGCCATGGGAGCCATGCCACAAAGAAACTACGTTATACCATTGGCATCGAACAACACCCCACAAAATCAACACACAAAAGGGCAAAGCAACTGATGTGGTATTCACCACCTCTCCAGCCACTGTGTGTCTTCACAACCAAGCTTTAGACTGGTCATACCAGACGGACCTATACACACTGGTCCACCACACCCCACTGGACCAATGGGGCCAATCTAAACTGACCAAGATAACTCATCAGTCTTTCAAGATCTTCCTGTAGACACACTTGAACGAAACCTCATTACCTTCTCCTCCAAACCTAACCCCTTGAAGAATGACAAAACCCAAGTCAGCTCATTCACCCACACTCTAACTGAGACCACCACTCTCAACAAAAAGAATCCCTTAGCACCTTCATACGCATAGTAACACATTGTTAGCAGGTGCACCATATTCAGACAAGAAAGGTGCTTGCAAAAATACCATTAAAGACTTCATCAACCTAAGAACCCTTTTTTCACCATGCAGGACACTCATAACCAAAGACAAAGAAAACTATAACACAACAAACAGCATCGAAGCATTCAACAGGAACAGTTCAGTCTTCTATGCCATGAAACTGCATTATACCCCTGCCAGATCCTGCAAAACAGTAGTCCACCAGCAAATGCAACTCCATCAACAACTTCTTCACATACACGATTGAGTGGATAAGGAAACACGCTAACAGCCTCAAACATACCATAGACAGAAATAGTACTTGAGTAACATTGCCAAAATTAATAGCCCACAAAATATCAAGATGGACATCATTCATGACATTTACTCTAGAAGACTAGACTAACAGTCTTGCAACTTTCAAATTCCACCCACAAAAACTGCATCCACCCTCCTCTAATGTGAATATCATCCCAGCTACAAGTTCACACCACTTCTTAACATCATCAATACATCTCTCACACAAGGTACCTTCTCTGATGCACTGTATTTGGGACAGATCATCCCCATGCCAAAGAAAGCCACACTCAACTAAGATGACCTGGGCAACTATTGCCCCATCAACCATATACCATTCCTCTGCAAAGTGATTCAGAAGACTGTAACAATGCAGTTGCACAAAGGGATCAGTTATTAAAATCTACTTCAGTACTACCAATTTGCTTTTTTTGTTTTTTTGTTTTTTTTTACTTGATTCAATTGTTAAAAAGAAAAACAATTTTTACAAGATTCCTCTTTGAGGATCCATCGCTCAGTCTGCAGTCAAAACAGTAAGTCCTGATCGTGCCAGCTTCTCCCATTTAGAGGAGAGATTTGTTTGCCTCAGGTTGTGGGGTTTATTTGTTCAGGTTCCGGGCATTTCAATAGACCTAGGCCTTCGTAGAATCCTACCACAGCTATGGTCCATCTGGTTTTTTCTCCACTCATCAGGTTGTTCCATCTCTCCTCTTCATCGAAGCAGTAAGCATTGCTAAATAGGCGGCCCAAGAGAGGGTGCGCGCCGCATCCACGCCTCTGCATATTAAAAGCAAATGCTTGAGTGTTTTGATCGTGTTTCGATTGTGTCTGGTTGTGAGCAGAAATGACAGAGGCTGGTGTTTACTTGTTTCCACGTAGCCAGTATTTCATTTGGTTTCTAACTATGGTGCAACAGGGAGTGTGCCACCATCCAAGACGTCAATGATGCTCTACAAAGGAAAAATGAGATCCTTGCTTTCTCATCCTACTCTATCTATGTTCTGCCTTTTTAACAGTTGACCATAAAGCCCTTCTCAACATCCTCACCATAAACATGGGATTCAACTGAAGAGACCTGCAATGGTTCTCCTCTTACCTCACCAACAGAGAACATGTCCAGATAGGCGCCAAAGAATCCCAGCAGAACCCATTAACTTGTGTAGTCTCACATGGCTCCATCCTATCCCCATTCAACTTCAACCTCTTGAAGAACCTCTGGAAGAGCTCCTCGCCAATAACGTTGAGATAAAACAATACACAGATGACATGCAGCTTTACTTAAAGATCAATTTCATTGATGACATCCATCCATTGTTCACCCCCTCTGATGAAAGCCACACCTGACCTCGAAGACCTGGACAACTATTGCCACATTCAGCATCTATTCTTCCTCTGCAAAGTGTTTAATGAGACTGTCACAATGCAGTCACACTGTGTCATGATTCCTGCCCCTCTTGTCCCCAGCCCTCCAAGATGTCAGGCTGGAGCCAGACCACGATCACCTACATGGCCCTCAATGGCCTCTGCATCCCTCCAAAGACTCACTTGGAGTCAGACTTGGCGCTTGTGGCACCAGACTCACTCACTCCCATAGGATAACATTGGGGATTGGACATGTAATGCATTGATGGGGACAAGATGGATGCCCCCACATATTTCGGTTCCCAGAACTGCATGTGCGGTCTAGTCTTTTGGGTGTGGTTCAGCCCAGAGGCACCTGGGATACCCAGAGACTATTTAAGCCACACCCAGATTGAGAAGCATGCTTTGCGATTTCTGCACCTTCAGCGTGACACTATCCGTGTTCGGATCGGTCTCCAGTGGGCCTGCATCTTTCGTCTGCGCTCAGCTCCTGCAAGAACAAGAACACCGTTAGGAACAGCCTTACCTTGCAGCCCTTCTGCCCATCATTCAACGCTCCTTCTGTTCTGCGGGCATCTTCGGCGGTGTCATTCCCATCCCGGCACGCCGCTTCCTAAAGAAGAGGAAAAGAACAGAGAAAAGGCATTAGTAAGCATTCTACAGCTCTTCGCTTATTTTTTTTCAAATACAGTACAAGCTTCAAACGCTTACCTGAATCCCAGCCTCTCTGGGGGAACTGTGTCTCCGGAACTTCTCATCCATCTGTGAGGGGGAAAAGACACTCCAGGTTAGCGTGGAAACATCTAGAGGTGCTGCATACCGCGCTTACTCACCGCATTTGTACTTCATAACCGGCAGCCACGCTGACAACGTCGCGGCACCTAAAAGACAAAGAGAAAGAACACAGTTCAATACAAATACGAAAAGGGTGCATCGCGCTCTCACTCACCTTCAGTGCCACTCATCTCAGCAGCACGCCACCATCCCCGGACGCCGGCCATCATCTAAGAAGGAAAGGAACGAAGTTAGAGAACTGTTCAAAGACTCATTATACTTACCAGTCGGGCTCTCGCCAGTGAAGTAACTAGACACCAACGAGCCCGCATCAATCAACACGCCCCTGCACTGAAAGCAGGACGGAGAGCACACCATCCAAGAAAACAAGGTGAGCTGTGAATCAAAGGGAAGGGTTGGACCCTGGGGAGGAAGGGGTTCAAGCACACAGAGACAATAGGGAGTTAAACCCTACCAATCCTGTGTTTCAGGCCCAGTCACCAGTCGAATAGCCTCCAGGGAAGGGTTTGAGGTCGTAAGAGGCCAGGACCGGCTGAGTGACGTCCCTGTGGATACCAGGTGAGCGTTACACACTGTTTACTCCTGGTCCATGCCTGAAATCCCCTGAGGCGCCTACTCTTGTGAGAGAGGGCTCAGCAGTCACTGAGGTGACTATGGAATTAGCACCAGATTTAGTGATTTAAAAATTGCCTATAGAAAAGGGAACCAGAGATGCTCACAGGAACGTTTCAGACCTGAAGGTCCTGGCAGGACAGAGTGAGGTGTCTGAAGCTGACGTGCCAGGCCAGGTTGACTTTTGTCAGGCACAAGGGTACTGGCAGACCCAATGAGGCCTCATTGTTTTTGGCAGACCCAAGGAGGCCCAATTGGTTTGTGATTTAGGCAGACTAAATGAAAGTTTCGATTGTTCATGGACCATACGGTTATGAATTCTCCAGTACAGGAGCTGCAAGTTTAATTTGTCTAAAAACAAGTGACTTGGTTTTGTTTCAAGACCCTGCAGCACCATTTTGAGAAGTAAGAACTCTCACCAAAAAGTAGTTCAAATAACGTAATTGGTTTGCATCTGTATTGGGGAGCCGGAAGCTTGTTTATCAAAGGAAGAGCGAAAAAATGGCCCAGTTGAACTTCCACTCACTCAGCTCCTTGCAACAGTTAGGACTGGAAACAACTAGTGTTTGAGAAATAAGATAATTGCAGTCCTCGTGTTATTCAATACGGGTGCTGAGCTTTAGTTTCATTTACTAATTGCTACATCAGTTTAAAAAAGGTTGTTGTAATCAGACTTCTAATTCACTCAGTTTCTTTTCCATTACACGTGACTAACTTTCAAGTCGCAGAGTTTCTCTTTACACTGAGTTCTGTTTCACATCTCCAAATTCACACCCCTTTTTCTTTTTTCTAGTTGTTCTTTCAACCCAGGCAGAATTTGCTCTATTTGCCTTGAGAACTCTTAACCCCCAGTGGGGCAATCTAGTATTTTGAGTGTTCTTCTATTAACCGTAAATGTGATGTATTTTTCTCAAATGTATGTATACTAGGGATTTGTTCAGTGTTAGATGCAGCAATCACATGTAGTCTGCATTTTTTGCAGTCACACATTTTTTGATGTTCACTGCTGTTTGAATACAAGACATTTAGAATAATAACCATTTCAATCATTTTCCAAAGTGTCATGTTGTGTGGTTTTGTTTTTGAACATTGTACATTTGTACACATACTTATGTGACCGGGATCAGGTGGAGTCCAGACCTGGATTTTTGATACCCCTAACAAATTACTGTAGTATTGGGAGTACCAATAAGTAGCAGAAATTCTTTTTCACTTTGTGTTGGTACTGTCCTACTCTCATAGGTCTGTTGAGGTAGAGAGGGGTGCAGGCACAGGGAGGAGGCCTTGAGCTACTCCAAAAAGCAAACGAGGTGTAGAGCAGAAGCCTTGACCTCTTCCAAAACCAGTAACAGACGCAGAGCAAAAGCCCTGAGCAGTTGAAAGATATGGATCCCAAATAATTCTGAGGCGGGGTACAGTCAGGAGTTGTTTACCCGTGCCCCAGGAGGTTCCTGGTGGACTTGGCTCCTGACACACTTGCTGGTCACTTAGATGTGACTAGGACGTCTGACAGCTTGTCAGATACTTTTTACAATCCCAAGTTGATTACAGAAATAGTACAAACCATGCACTCTATCCCGTCTTTCCTAGGTACCCACAAGACAGGAGGGACACAGAAGGCCCTTTTAAATCCACTAATTGTGGTTGGATGGTTTTGTGAGAGGGTAGTAACTCTCTCAGTTGGAACTTCCCCCCAAGCTGTCATATCTGACAGGGCACCACATGTCATAGCTGTAGCTGTGCAGACACTGCAAAAAAATCAGCAGGCCTCCTCCTGCCATACAACATTTCAGCACTGGAATGTTCAGACCTAAAAATCCCAGACTATGGGTGAGTAATTAATAGCCAGAAAGGGACCTGTAAAACTGGAATCAGCGTCAACTTAGCTAATAAGCTGCTGGTCAACCCATTTCCTGCATTCAAAGGCAGCTGATGGAGTCAGAAAACGGAGTCACAGTTGAGAAGCCTTCGCTTCTTGAACATTGGGCCATATCTCTACAGAAATGTAAAATAGACATGCTGCCTAAGTCTGAATCTGAGCATTTCAGTGCACATGGCAACAGTATATTTTATCGCCTTGAGGTTGAACCTGATCCTTAGAAGGTAGGTTCTAAATCTTGTTGGCTGGGGGGCGAGGGATGTGAAGAATTGCCATCTTGCAAGGGTCTAGAAGCCTTGACATTTTTATTTTTTTATTTTTTAATGATTCCATCTCTGAAAGGGTGGTTTATTAATCAGTCCCCCCCTCTTGTAAGCTCTAAGCTCCATGCCAAAAGCATAGTGACACATGTGCCCTTCTGCACCAGTAACCTGATCTGCAGGGCCTGCTCTCCACTGGCACAGGGCAGGTTCAGAGGTCACAAGTGTCCCTTTGACAGTGGCTGTTACAACCAAGTCACTTTAGCACAGAGGATGCATTTGTGCCTATGTTCTAAAACCATATAGGTATGGGGATGTATTACTCTGGAGGCAGTTTAATCTTTAAACATACCTTTAAACATGAATTCATATCTGCATTTAGCATATGGTGGATTGTAAATCAAATAACTAAAGGAAGTCACATCTGATTTTCATCATACAAGTATCAACAATGTGAGACCAGACCAGCTGTGGTAGGCTTGCATGTATTAGGGTCAGACAGCCTGTCCCTGCCAGCCAGCAGCACAAGAGATTGAAAGATATTGCCTCTCCTTCGATCCTTTGTGAGATCAGCTAACATTGCTCTGCATCTGGACAGTCTCCTAGCAGAAGCTTTCCTGGAAAACAAGAATCAAAGGGCAGCCCTTAAACAAAACGACCAGCCTTACACCACAGTGTTGCATACTAAAGGGCCTTTGAAACTATGGGTGTAAGAAGGGGGTGGAGTTAGTCTAGCCAGAGGGAGCTCAGCACAAGTGGGGAACAGTTTCACCATCTTGATTCTCCCTGTACCTCTACTTCCTTCCTATCTTCTTCACTTCCTTTAGCACAAAGCACTTTGATTACGATGCAAGGAGGGAAAGGCCACTTGTCACTGTAACATGGATTGAACCCCTTAAGGTAGGCTTGCTTTTGCTCAGTCACCTCTGGACTTCTCTCTATAATAGAGGGGGTCTTCCATCCGTTCTTTGTTTCGCTTTTTGACCATCGTAGGCAGGAGGAATAATATATTTGATCCTCTTTTTGGAGAGTTATTCTTTCCAAAGTCTTCTGCAAGTTTGGTGGAGATTGAGTGTCCAAGGCAGAGGCAAGCTCTGCTCCCAAACGATCCCCAGGGTACATTGGGCATGGCCTGCTGCTAGAGTAATACGTGCCTTTCTGTCAGCTGGAAAGGTGCCCATGACCTCACTGAAGGTGAATAACCCCCTCAGATGTTTGTCAGTCCCCCCAAAGTTGAGGGAAATTAGAGTAAGGACTTGTCTTGACCCTGATCCCCTGGGTGAAAACACACAGCATCATGACAGTCAGAACCACAAGGATCTCTGCATTTCACTGTCAAACTTCTCCAAATCTCCCTTGAATAATGTTTACTAGCCATTGAACCAACAGGACCTGCCAGTGCTGCTTTTTAGCACTCTCTCAACTTTGACCCGCTCGTAGCTTCAAAGCAGCTCCACACTGCAACACCCCAAGCTGAGCCTGTCACCTGTTTGGCTCGAACCAACTGCTCATCTCCAGACTTTTGCCTTCAATGGCTAGAAGCATGGTGATGCACATCGACCCGAACCAGTTTTTACCTAGGACTCGACCTGCTTGAAATTGGAACATCAAGATTACAGCTTTGAACTATTGACAGACATCGACACAAACTGCTGAGCGGCAATCATCCAGCAGTTTCCATGTCTTGAACCTGACTGATCTTCGAACTGACCTGGGCAAGCCCTCCGAACTGCATCACTCGAACCACCGCACTTGAACTGCTCTGAGCCGCCACTCCAACCAACTTGATGCCGGCTCACCACTTAGATCTACATTGCTTGCCGCAAACCTGTTTTGACTCGATTGCAAAACTACATGAACCCTGGTTTGATTCTGTGACACCGCCCAGAACAGCACAAAGGTATTATTATCTCCTAACTGCCCTCTTCGTCATGCAGCCAGCTTCTGAAACAGCATCAACTTTCAGTTCATTTTGTTAACTCAAAAAAGTTTACTCCACTTCACGGTCAATAAGCATGTTATTGTTATGAAAATGCCACTGATCAATTGTTCACAGTGCTCAATCAAACATTCTCTTAAGCAGTGCTGCTTTCCATTGAGTGAGTCTTATCAGGCTAATGACAGCTTGCTATTGGGTCCAATATGTGTTCAATCCTTAACCCACAAGCAGAAAATGTGATGCAGCCCTAATTTTCAGAAATAGGGCTTGGTTTGGAATGTTTTGGGGCAGTGGGCAATCTGGAGGCTCACCCCGATCCCAGTGGAATTCATTATTGACCCAGCCCTTGTTTTATACAGATCCAAGTCACAGACAGACAGCATTTGTTGTCCATGGATTCAATAGCGTATACTACATTGATTAATATTCTAGCAAAAGTCACAGAAATAAGTATTATGCACTCAATCTAGTTCACTCAAAAACCAGCAGCAAAGAGAACACTTTTTTAAAAATCAGGCCCATAATGTGTTTTTTTCCATGTCTGCCTTTTCCCGTATGGGGAAAATAAGTGCATGTGACCACAGGGAAGCAAGTTAAAGTAAAAACTATTGTGTCTTTTCTGTTTATAGTGTTACTTTTCTAACTAGTTTGCGTGCCAGAAGCCGAAGAGCCAGTCCATAACATTTCTTAAATCACCCTTCCTATCGTCTTGACTTTTCCTAATCATCTCTCCTGTTTTCCTAATTCTCGATACCTATACATCAAAAATACCCTGATCTTCTTGCCGCCTCCAGGCTAAGTGCTGTGGGAAGTAGGATACTTGTGTCAGCCTGAAGCTAGGTGGCTATATCCTCTTTCAGGCAGATAAACCGCAATTTGCAAGCCTCCCTTTCAGTCAACATGTACCATTCTGCCCTGTCCCACTGACTTTTTAACGTTTATCTTCTTCCTCTGATTACCACCATTGAGCCGTCAGCGCTAAACTGTACAACTATGGTGAGGGCACTCCTCTAGTTGTCCCTTTGACACCCAACCATGATATGCGGGTTAGAGATATTCGAACACACCGAACTGGGTTGGCTGGTTGCCTTTACTACAGGCTCTGGCATACGTGTAAATGTAGGGGGGGCAAGGGTGTTTTCCCCCCCAAACTTTTGTGGCACGCCATTTTGTCCCACTCATTTGGCATGGCTCCTTTCATTTAGATGACGTCCCCGCAACCCCCAACATTTTCAGCAAAGTTACTCCACTGGGCTCTGGCTAAACCGATCTAAACTCGAGATATTTGTTTTCTTCCCGACCCTAAACCGGATCTAACTCTTTGCCATCACCAAGTTCTGAAACATATCCTAGTTGTGTCTCTTCATTGGGGAATCCTGGCTTACTATTGGACGATGAGTTGTCTTTGGAGACCAAACTCTCTGCTTCATTCGAACGCTCCATTCTTTCCCCTGCCCTCACAGAAACACTTCTTGCCTTTGCAAGATTACCTCAGCATAGCTCTTGCCGCATGTTTCAATTTTGCTAAGGGAGCCACTATTAGAACTCCATATTAACTAATGAGCTGCTTTCATAGGCTGTAGAAAAAGACTGTGTGACTGCTTCCTGGCACCCATTGTACGACCATATACCCCCAACACTGCAAACCTTGTATTGTTTTGAGGTTCTGAAGAAAATGGAATGCACAGTACTTTATACTACCTATGAAGCTGTGCACAGCTTTCGCTCTTTCTTTGTCTGCATCATCACCATAGCCAGACTCATCGAATATGCATAAGTCATATTGGGAGGATGCTGTTTTGTAATATAGTAATAATTGTTCATTTATAACGCGCTTAATACCAAAAGTGTTTTTTTAAGCTTGGAATCGGGATTCAAACCTGTGTTGCACTGTGCTGTCTTGCTTCCAGGACAAAAGCATTGCCCCTGATCTATCCTTCCTCCCCAATATGTGGCACCTCACATCCTGAATGTTCAAGGCTGCCCTGTGCACAGACAGTGCCCTGTGCAAAAGAATATTCGGCGCCCCCATTTCAAGATATTAAAATCGCCACATCTGCATCTATATGCAACTCTTGATAGCAACCAGATAAACCATGCCATGTCTGCCCATTCCTCTCTGTGCTGCATTTTATACAAAAACAGCAAAACTGAAAAATTAAAGTCCAGAAGCCAGAAACATTCATTTAAACATAAACACATCTGCAAAAATGGCACAAGGTAAGTGCAGATAAAGTGCAATGTATTTCGTAATACACATATTGAAAATGCATGGAAAGGCAACATTCAAATTATGAGACGGAAGAGAAATGGTTTTCAGTGTAGAACTGTATAAGCGTGTTTCAGGATATGATCATATGCCTGTACAGCATTTAATGAGCAAAGTGTGGATGTCAAATGTTGCCCAACATTCTCTTGCGCGTGTGCATAAAAACCGTGCTTATTTATTTTCTGACATTTGAATATGTTGCTTGAGTGTCAAACAAAGTGAATGTCACCAACTGGAGCCATTCGAAGTCAACTGAGATATCCAACCGCTCTCCTTTATTGTCCTTCACTGTCTCAAGATTTTCACCTGAAGGCAGGGCACAGATATATATATTCCATTTACTATTTCGAAATGGCTTTCAATGGATCCATTTTCTCACAGATTGGTGTTTGATCCTTTCCTGAACTCCTATCAAGCAAGGTCCAAGGGTGAGTCTATTTTATTACTGGGAATTACATTATTATGGTCCACAATACAACTGCAGAAGATACCCCACCATTGCTGTAATTAGCTTTGCTGTATTAAGTTTTTCACCTGAAATCATGGTGGTCTTTATTACATTCCAGTTGACTATGTCCAAATGACTAATGCTGGGTCTGGTTTTTCACAGGGTGTCTGTACATATCCAGAATGTTTATGGAGAAAGGTCCAGATATAATTTCATATTATCAGGGGAAATCCAATTTTGAAACACATAACACATATGTCACAACTGTATCCAGCAGGAATCGAATGAGCTATCCTACTCTGTGTGTAATTGGCCTCTGCTGTCTCATGCTTTTGACCCGAAAACAGGGTGCCCTTGTATTTCAGTTGACCATAACCAAATGCTTTCTTCTGGATAAAGTTGTCCACAGATGGGTGTCTGTTCAACTACTCAACTCCTATCAAGAAACAGGAGAGCCAACGCAGAAACTGATGTGAAAGAGGGAATTATCCCAATATTACATGAGAGACCATACGTCAAGACATGGCATAGATGAGAGAGTCAATAATGCACAGATTTTAAAAAGGCACTTGAGCCGAAACACGTTTTATCACAGGGCAAAAATGATCTTCACTCTAACTACTCATTCATTAAATGAAAAGGTTTTGAACCATAACTTGGCGCTTCTCTTTGATGAGTACACATACGAGGATTTAATTTATCAGAATTGTTTTTTCTCTGATATACTCTAAAGACGTGACAAGTAACGGCATACAACAAGTATCCAAGTCGCCGGGCATATCAAATCGCATAAAAAAAGCCTTCATAAGCTCAATCCTATCAAGAAAGGTCCAGGGGTGATTTTATCAGGAGAATCAATCATGTTATAGCTGGTTTCTGCAGAAGCCAACTGACATATCCCATTAATGCTGTAATTAGACTTTACTGGATCTTGTTTGTTGCATGAACACATTGTGCCCTTATATAACTTATATAACTTATCTAACTTATATAACGTCCATTTGTCTATTTACAATGGTTTATACTGGATCCGTTTGCTCACAGAAGTGTGTATGTAGATCTCCTGATTTCTTATAAGTAGAGATCTTGGGTGATAGCTTCTGCCATCCAGTTCCTCCCACATGGGTACATTTCCTAAATTCACATCAAGAAAGTCCCAGGGGCGATTATATTGTATTGGGTGAATTCATTCATTAAAACCCATATGTTAAAAAGGGGTCCAGTAGAAACAATTTCTCAGATGTAATTTGGAGGTTTCACTAGCGTGAGCTCCTCGCAGTTTACACGGGCACACGTGCAATATTACACCCTGCTGTGAGAAATCTCTGCGTTCTGCATTTCTTTACTTGACGGCTTTTGATTCTATTCGAAATTCTGCTTTACTGTTTACAGATATAAGTTGTCGTACATCTCCTGAAGCACAATAAAGAAGCTGATTTTAGACTCTCCAAGTGCACTGCATAACCCTCTCTCTACTGGTCCGTTCATCTGCAGACCGTGTCATGCAAGCTCCACTCTTTTACTCAGTAGTCACACCCTTGGTTCCCTCACCACGCTTCCCTACACAACTCATCAACCCTCATTCCCTGATGCCTCACGGACCTTCTTTGCAATATGCATACCAAAGCCAAAATGATTGGCTTTGCCAATAATTGTTTTGTTTTAAGGTAGCACTTCTTAAGGTGGTTACTATTTCAGGCACTCTCAACGTGGGCACTACGATGGAGTGAGGCGACTGAGAAAGAAGGTGATATACACAGGACCAGGCAAGGTTGGAAACGCAGATAACACAGCTCTCCTGAACACTAATTATACATCTGTACCTACAATTTGAGAAACATATACATTGTCAACAAAAAAACAAACAAAAACATTAGCAATTGTCATATAAAGCAAATTTACCAAGCCTCTCACCCAAATATGTATTGTAGATTATTTTGAAATGAACAGCATAACATTCATGAGCACCCGGGGCAGGGGGCAGAGCCAATCAGGTTCCACGGACCACGTGCTGAAGTGTTTGATCCCAGCCCGCGTCTGGTCTTCCTGGTCCCTGATACATCGGGGGTTCCTCGCTGTAGTACACCCAACATGGCCGTATACACGGAACGCGGTCTATCGACCTTTATGTCCAATGCAGCACGTTCTATAAATTAGCCACTCCCCTGCAGTTCCGCGCGTCTCAACGCTACCGATAGCTGTGGCCTGACGTGCTCTGTAGTTCGTTCTCCTGAACTGTGTTGCTTCCTGGTTCCCGGACCTTCCTCCTTCTCCTTTCCTTCTACCTTCCTTGATCCTGTTTCTTCTGCGTTCCGCGCAGACCGCCTCCGTGTGCTGCCTCCATTCCAAGCTTCCTGGAGTTTCTATAGATCAAGAACGAAGAAGCTCAACGTATCCTGGAATCCGAAGACGGCCGAGCGGGCTTGTACAAGACCCGAACTGCTCAGAAGAAAACCCCGACAAAGGACTCCGCAAAACAGAGAAAACAGGTGAGAAAAGGGGAAACCTGTGATAGAAGGTTAAGAATAGTAGTTTCTTCCACTGGTACTACATTCACTGCTAGTCCAAACCTATCCACAGAGCTAGTTGGGTGAAAGCAGGGGCACAAGGTCCTATATGTCTGGTTCCTATGTTTTGTTGGGAGTATTTTTACTTTTTTATGTTTATTTTTTTGGAGTATTTGCCTATTTTTAGGGAGTAAACATGGCTGATAGACCCCTTGTCTGTAGAGATCAGCGCACCCCTTTATGCTGATGATAATGTTATAACAGACATAACCCCGAAAAGGCTCAAACAGGAGCTCCAATACGCTAACAATTATTTAGAGAAACGTAGCTTGAGACTTAATAAAAACAAGTCAGAACAAGTAGTCTTTGGCAAGCCTGGTAGACCAATGTGGTGGTCCTTGAATGGGGCACTAATTAAGGAGGTTGACTCTTATTGGTACCTCAGGGTTCTATTGTGCAGAAATGGATCCTGTGTCAGGCATATAAAGCAGTAAGTGGAGAGAGCTTCACTCAGACTCAAGGGGCTTAATAGATGTTATCATTTGTATGGAGCACACATATTGGATACATGTCTGGAGGTCTATAAAGGTATGGTTTCTTCTATGATGCACAATGGCAGTGAAGTCTGGGGATACCATAGCTGTAAACAATTGGAGACAGTCCAGGATATATTTTTACATAAGCTAATAGGGCTTCGACCGGGAATTCCAGGATGCGCTCTTAGGACCCAGTTTGGGTTGTTGAGGATGGAGTCTATGGTACATTCAAGCAAGATATTTAAACTATTTCATGAAAATACTATTGGGTTTCCTCGTTAACCACAATGTGGAAATAAAGTTCTCTGCATGCAGTGACGAATATAAGTGGCATCATTCTGCACACAGGTTCCATCTTGTAGCCAAGTGGGATTTCTCAAAATCGGGTGCACTCATCCATCTCAAATCAGCCGTTAAAAGCATGATGGCTAGGGATCTAGACATGCAACATATACACTCTCTGTCCTCTCTATCCACATATTTCAAAAAAAGGTAGCATGTGCTCCTCTCCTCTACAGAAAGAACATGGCATGATAACCTGTTCAGAGATGAGAGTTTGCAGCACACGCTTTTTGCTCACTGTACCTTTCACAGATGGGAAATATCCATTTGCATATCAGTCTTTGTCACGCCCTCATGGGCAGTCCAGCACCGAAATGCTATGGCAATTACTCTCTGAACAAGAGTACCAACAGCAACCCCAGACACGTGTTTCAGCCTTGTTGGGCCTCATCAGTGAGATGAAGCTGTGCCTCTCTGAGCACAGTGAGCAGGGAGTCCACGTCTGGTTGCCCACAGGTAACCTAGGGTGACCAACCCCAAGTTCCTTGCAAATATTTCAAAAAAAGGTAGCAGGCGCTCCTCTCCAGAAAGAACATGGCATGATAACCTGTTCAGAGATGAGAGTTTACAGCACATGCTTTTTGCTCACTGTACCTTTCACAGATAGGAAATATTCATTTGCATATCAGTCTTTGTCCCACCCACATGGGCAGTCCAGCACCGACATGCTATGGCAATTCCTCTCTGAACAAGAGTACCAAAAGCAACTCTGTCCACATATGCTGAGTTACGGCATTATCCTTTGCCAATGGGATATTTGTATCAAATACGATTTCCAGTGAGTCGAAGCACTGAGCTACAGTTTTGTCTGAATGTATTACCTCTCAACAACTGATTGTCCTGGATAACCGATACACCTAAATGAACCTGCGGCTTTGGCCACACTGAAGACTTGAGGCAGTATTTAGCAGCTGAAAGCTTTGGCTATTACTTTTTTTAACTATAAAAAGTAAAAAACGTGTGAAGAAGCAATGTGCTTTTTAATTAAAAATGATGGTTTGACATTAATTTATAATCCATCCGAATATGTTTTATCAGCTATGAAACCTGGAGCTCAATTCTGATAGCACAGTAGGATTTTCAAGGTGGTTTTATCTCGGTTTTACGGTCTAACTCATGTTTTGTATGTTAGATTGTTTGGGACTGAGAATTTGTAGTTTTACATTTGTGGACTTTGTTTCAAGTGTGTGTTGTTTTTATATATGGAATAAAAGGTTCCATGTAATTTCGCCGACCCCCTTTTTTCCGACGGGTGTTTTGCGTTGGGAGATTTGCCGAAAAACTTAATTGAAAATTATTTTAAATTATTTTTGGGGCGGGTCCCGGGCAGGTCCTCCCAGAGTCCCCCCCCGAAACCCCATTAATAAAAAAAAATGTATTTACCCCCCAACCTTTTATTTACCCTTTCCTACCTCCCGCCCCCAAAACATTTTGATGGGAATTTTCGGCAAACCTCCTGCGGCAAAACACCTGTCGGAAAAACAAGTGTCGGCAAAAGGACGCCATTCCGGGATAAAGTACCCCCTAACACACTTCATAAGGTTTATTGCAAGTCGCTAAGGAGTTCAGTGACCAAATAGAGGAATGAGGCAGAAGGCCCAGTTCCCTTATAGGGTTACGGAACTCTGTGGTGACTTGCAATATCCTTTTTACATACAGTAGGGGGGATTTTATCACTTGTAATACATGGCCACACACTGTCATCCCCTTTGATATAGCCCCTTTCTTGATCTAATGTAACGGATGTACCATTTGCTGATCCATATAATCCCTGTAGAACCCGTTTGGGTTTCAAAAAGGTAATATGCAGCTTTGAATGTGTTGCAGAAAAACATATGAAACATTTGTTTTAAATACATAAAAAAAACGTTGTAATTCTGTGCTTTAACATAATTATTTCTATGCAGCTTCTTGCTCATGTGTCCAACTTCAGCAATGCACAAATTAAACATTATACCGTAAAACGTTCCTTTGCAATTAATCATTGTAAAGTGTCACAAACCTTATTTTACATTCAAGGACTTTGAACATTTTTTCACAGCTTTAATTAAGCGCTGCAGTGACAGCTGGAATTCTCTTTGCTGGATTAAGCAGCAGGCATTGTGATATCATAACAGAAGCGTAATAATTTATTACGGAACAGCTCTGATGTTATTTTCTTATTTCTGGTCAGTTGCGAGGTCACAACTTACCTATAATAAGAACATTATTTCCAGGCTCTTATACGGAAATTGCAGGCTGTCATGTATTATATAAGGTTATTATTTAAGATATTGTGGGGGTTGATATTGTTGCATTGTGTATTTTCTATTGTGTAATGGAGAAATCCAAATAATGTGTATTACTGAAGCTGCAATATCACTTTACATTGCTCAGCTCTCAGTGAAAATCAGTTTAAATTATTTTTGGGGCGGGTCCCGGGTGGGTCCCCTTGAGTGCCCCCTTAATTAAAAAAATGGTATTTACCCGCCCCCCACCTTTTATTTACCCTTTTGTCATGATGCCTACCTCCAAGGAGCCAGGTCCGACCCAGCAACCCCAGAGGCAGGCATCATTTCCCCCAGGGAAGTGCCAGCGGGCCCAAGCTGGGGCCCTTTGGACACAGTCCTGGCGCCTTAGGCGCCAGGCTCATGTTGGACTCCTGTCCTGGCGCCTTAGGCGCCAGGCTCATAAAGCTAGACATGTGTTCAAGTGTTTTAAGGTGCACTTACCTGATGCAGACCATGCTGCTACATCCAGGCCCTCTAGAGGCCTGAATAGAACTACTTTACCTGTGGACCTACTTTCCCCTGGGTGTGGTCGGGGAAGGATACATACCTGATTGGTGGAAGGATACATACCTGGAACTTCTTCCAAAGCTATTTAAACCACGCCCAATCAGCAACTCACGCTTCGCGTTGTTCTGCTCCTCGCAGCTGGACGCTCACCGTGTCAGCTCCTGCATCTGGACTTCAGCCACGCCTGTCAGCATCGTGGGTCACTTGCTAAGAGAGAATTGGAGAGAAAGAAGACCTTACCTGCTAAAGCTGCATCACTGAGACTTCACACCGACGATCCTGAAAGGGAAGACATCATTTTAAAAGCATTTCGCTTCGATCGCTGCAGCGCTGCATTTCACTCACCTTTCCTGGGCACCTCCATCTTCAGCAGCGATCATCCGGATCCGCAGCCTAGAGAGAAAAAGACAAGAACACAAGGTGAGAGAAGGAAGGGAATAGGAAAAGCTCTGTTTCCTTCTAAGACTTACCTGTTGGGTCATTCCCATTTCATTTCGGGTCCTGCCGCTTCCTGGCATTCCGGACCCCGGCCCCTATGGGGAAAAAAGTCAAAGACATTGAATGAGCGAATGCAAAGACATTACCCGAACGCTCATCCAGAACTTACCTGTCATTTACTGGAACTGCACGTTTCACTTCGGGTCGGCGCCATATCTCCGGCATTCCGAACCCCGGCCCCTAAGGGCAAAAAAAGACATAAGCGATTAGCGCTTGCTGCAATAAGACAATGAACATTATTATAAGGCTTGAACTTTTGAACTTGCTACAGAACTCTTACAGCGCCTTACCTGAATAGTCAAGCTTATTTGAACTCCCATCAAACCTCAATCCAGTGAAGTAACTGGGTTTCAACGCGCCCCTGCATCAGAAGCAGGATGGAGAACTCATCCTTC
Source organism: Ambystoma mexicanum (assembly GCF_040938575.1). NCBI lineage: Eukaryota > Metazoa > Chordata > Amphibia > Caudata > Ambystomatidae > Ambystoma > Ambystoma mexicanum. The sequence continues at coordinate 188,059,473 of NC_090924.1, read as the reverse complement.
CAGACCCTAAGGTGAGACTTCACAGGGAATCGAGGAAGGGTATCGTGGAGGGCTGGAATGGAGTGGGAGGCTTGAGCATTATTCTGTCAGTAGGTAATACTCCCTTTTCACGCACAGGGGAATATTCCTGCGAGCCAGTGAGTCCATCTTCAGAGTCCTGCGCTTCACCATAAAAGAAGCATCAGCACTCGAAGCCAGACCTGCGCCTCCGTGGGAATCAGGTGAGCGTGACAGAACGCAAAGCCTACCCATAATTTCCCACCCGGGCGCTATGGAGACTTCCGAGACAGATCAGCTGGCCCAGCTTTTGGGGGAATTACGGGCAGAAATGCACTCAGCCCGCCAGGAGACTAACGCTCTCAAAAGAGAACTGATCCGTTCTAAGGAAAGAACAGATGACCTGGCCAAAAGGTTATTGCAGGCCCAGGCAGGGCACACTCCTTTACCTAATTCCGGAGATACTTCCACATCAATGGGTTTGAATAACCCGGTACAAATCAATCTACCTGGACACATGCCTTTGGCCCCGCCTGAACGTTTTGCGGGGGATCCCAAGAAATATGCCGTCTTTATGAACCAATGTCGTTTACACTTTCTATGCAGACCCGGAGCCTTCCCTAACGACCAGACCAAGGTATCCTTTATACTATCTTACCTCAGTGGCAGTGCTGCCGATTGGTCTATTCCATTGGTAAATCAGGATGATCCCATTCTCCAGAATTTTCAGGGTTTCCAGGCCAGCATGGAAAGATTGTTTGCTCGACACTCTCAAGGACAGGCCCTTGATAACGAACTGCTATCCTTACGACAAGGTAATCAGGATCTTCTGTCCTACGTTGCCACCTTTAATAGACTGGTTGTGGAAACTGGATGGCCAGAAAACAAAAGGATCACATTTTTCATCGAGGCCTGCGCGGAGAGTTTAAGGATGTTCTAGCTCAGATAGTAGATCCACCCCAGGTCTGCGCAGACTACATAGACTTGGTGGTTCAACTTGATCACAGACTTCAACATAGAAAAGCAGATCGGTTCAAGTACGAAACCCGAGTACCGATCAAAACCCACGCTAACTCCAAGAGTACCGACGTATCCGAACCTATGCAAATCGGCGGTGTTAAAGGACCATTAACACAGAAGGAACGAGAGAGAAGGCGGAAAATGCAACTTTGCCTGTATTGCGGGACTTCCGGTCACTTTCTTCGAAATTGTCCAGTTAAACCACCGAAGAAGGTGGTTGGAGCCACTGATAACGATTTATTGACACCTGATTCGGGAAACGACCTAGCCCGACAAGCGTAGGGGTCCGCTTGCCGAGCTTGAAAACAAACTCTTTGACCTCGCATTTTGTCATGCCAATGGTGCTAGTGGACACAAAACAGCCTCAGCTGTTGCATGCTATAAAAGCATACATCGACAGTGGAGCTATTGGAAATTACATAGACCGTGAATTGGCTTCCAGGATTAAGCTCCCTCTCCGCCCGAAAGTAACCCAAGATGTCATTACTACAGTAGATGGAACCGAAATTGCCTCAGGGCCTGTAACACATTCCACTGTTGAAATGACACTGGTGGGTCAGGATTGACATCGGGAAGCAATCGTGTTTGATGTGATCAAGGCCCCACAATTTCAAGTAATTCTTGGAATTCCTTGGTTAGAAACACATAATCCCAGAATCGACTGGCGAGCAAAGAAGATAAGTTTTCCTGATTGTGAACCAACTTGTTACCCAAGAAATCCAGTTATGGGTCTAGCCTCAGCAACTTCCACCCCTGTACAGCTACCGTCTGAATACCAAGAATTCCAAGACGTTTTTCAGAAGGAACAGGCTAACACGTTACCTCCCCATCGGTCTTACGATTGCCAAATCGATCTGGTACCCAATGCTCAACTACCTTGTAGTAAGATTTATGCTCTTACAGAACCTGAGAACCTACATTTGCGTCAGTATTTAGATCAGTACCTAGCCAATGGTTTTATTCGCCCGTCCAAGTCTCCTGTCTCCTCAGCTCTGTTCTTCGTGCCGAAAAAAGAGGGCGACCTTAGAACATGTATAGACTATCGCGCCCTAAATCACATAACGATTAAGAATCGTTATCCTCTGCCCCTGATCCCTGAGCTTATCGACCAGGTGAAAGACGCTTGTGTGTACACCAAGTTAGATCTCCGAGGAGCTTATCACCTGGTGCGTATAAAAGAAGGCGACGAGTGGAAGACTGCATTCCGCACCAAATTTGGGCTCTTCGAATATCAGGTGATGCCCTTCGGTTTGTGCAATGCACCTGCCGCCTTTCAGTACTTTATGAATGATGTTCTTCGGGAACTTATCGACGTCTGTGTCATTGTTTATATTGACGACATCCTGGTGTACTCCTCTTCAGAATCCGATCACAGAAAACATGTTAGGGCAGTTCTTGAGAAATTGCGCCAGCAAAGACTATTTGCAAAGCTCGAAAAATGCGTTTTTCATACCACAGAAGTGGAGTTTCTCGGATTTATCCTGACACCTCAAGGAGTCCGAATGGACTTGCGAAAGGTGGACGCCATCCTCAAATGGCCATCTCCTAGCTCGGTGAAGGGAGTTCAGAGCACGCTCGGCTTCGCCAATTTCTATCGAAGATTCATCCCAGAATTTTCCCGAACAGTCCAACCCATCACAGCTCTCCTAAAGAAAAACAAACGCTTTGAATGGACTCTTGAGGCCGAACAAGCCTTTCAGGACCTGAAAACCAAATTCACCTCTGCACCTATATTGAAGCACCCGCACCCAGATCTCCCTTACATTGTGGAAACCGACGCATCCAGTTCGGCCATGGGAGCTGTCCTGTTTCAAAGAGACCCAGAAACTAACCAACTACACCCTGTGGCCGTTTGGTCCAGGAAATGTTCTCCTCCTGAAATCAACTACACAATTACCGACAAAGAGTTACTGGCTATTAAATCTGCTTTCAAGGCTTGGCGTCACTACCTTCTCGGGGCAAGACACACCATCACCGTAATTACGGACGACAGAAATTTACAGTATTTAAAGACAGCCAATGCTCAATCTTCACGACAACTCTGATGGGCTCTATTCTTTGCGGTATTTGATTTTGTAATTACCTATCGCCCTGGCTGCAAGAATGGTAAAGCGGACGCCTTATACCGGATTGGCATGGAAGAACCCAATTCGAGTTTAGAACCTGTGCCAATCATACCAGAACAAAGAATCTTAGGCCTAACTTCATTGCAAACTATTGAGGACATCCAAACACAAGTTAAACAACTTCTAGACTCTTCAGCCTTACTGGAATGGAGTCAAAAGGGTCCTCATTACACCGTTAAGGATGACTTACCCTACTTCCAGGAGCGGTTGTTTCTGCCTAGTAAAGAATTGCAAGAACTTGTTATTGCCCATCATCATGAATCATTAATGGAAGGACACCCTGGTATCGCTAAAACGGAGGAAAAAATCAAACGCCACTTCTGGTGGCCTTCTAGGAGAAAAGACATAAAGTCTTTTGTTTTGTCTTGCGGAATTTGCGCCCAAAACAAGGGTCAAAAGAAAAGGCCAGCCGGCCTACTTCAACCCTTGGATATTCCACCAGCACCATGGCACACCTTGTCAATGGACTTTATAACTGACCTGCCTCCTTGTGCTGGTTACAACACTATCCTTGTAATTGTGGATCTATTCTCCAAAATGGCCCACTTTATCCCTTTAAAAGGTTTGCCTTCAGCTTCCAACTTGGCCAAGGAAATTCTGGAGAATATAGTTCGCATACATGGTTTCCCTTCCATATTAGTCTCGGATTGTGGAAGTCAATTTATCTCCCATTTTTGGAAGAAGTGTTGCCAACTAGCACAAATAGATGTGCGGCTATCCACCAGCCACCACCCCCAGACCGACGGACAAACCGAGAGAACCAATCAGACTCTCGAGCAATATCTTCGGTGCATGTTACACCAATCCGAGTTAAATTGGAAAGACATCCTTTGGATCGCAGAATATGCATACAACAATTCAGTGCATTCTGGAACCGGACAAACTCCTTTTTATACTTTGTATGGTCACCATCCTCAGACCTCTGATCTAGATCCACCTCTGACCCTGGAAATGCCCGCAGTAAATCATCTGCATTCCACAATAACCCAAGCCTTCAAAGAAGCTGCAACTCATTTACAGCAAGCCAAGAAAAAGTATAAAGAAAACGCTGATTTGCACCGAATTAAAACTTCTCCTTACCAAGTAGGAGATCAGGTATGGCTAGCAACGAAACATTTACCCCTCAAGGGCCGCGAACTTTCAATCCCAGATTCATAGGACCTTATCCCATCAAGGCTATAATCAATCCCGTGGCCTTTAAACTGGATTTACCATCTAATATGTGTATTCATCCAGTTTTTCATGCATCACTTTTGAAGCCAGTACAACCAGGGACCCGACTGTCCAAGCCTCCAGACCCAGTTCAAATTGAAGGGGAATTAGAATTCGAAGTTAAAGACATTTTAGACTCCAAGGTGTTAAAGTCCAAACTCTTCTATCTTGTTGACTGGAAGGGATATGGACCTCAGGAGAGATCGTGGGAGCCTAGTAACCATGTTCACGCACCTCGATTAATACAAAGGTTCCACCGGATATTTCCGAACAAGCCAAAACCCCCGGAGGGAACAACCTTGGGAGGGGCCTTGAGGGGGGTACTGTCATGATGCCTACCTCCAAGGAGCGAGGTCCGACCCAGCAACCCCAGAGGCAGGCATCATTTCCACCAGGGAAGTGCCAGCGGGCCCAAGCTGGGGCCCTTTGGACACAGTCCTGGCGCCTTAGGCGCCAGGCTCATGTTGAACCCCTGTCCTGGCGCCTTAGGCGCCAGGCTCATAAAGCTAGACATGTGTTCAAGTGTTTTAAGGTGCACTTACCTGATGCAGACCATGCTGCTACATCCAGGCCCTCTAGAGGCCTGAATGGAACTACTTTACCTGTGGACCTACTTTCCCCTGGGTGTGGTCAGGGAAGGATACATACCTGATCGGTGGAAGGATACATACCTGGAACTTCTTCCAAAGCTATTTAAACCACGCCCGATCAGCAACTCACGCTTCGCGTTGTTCTGCTCCTCGCAGCTGGACGCTCACCGTGTCAGCTCCTGCATCTGGACTTCAGCCACGCCTGTCAGCATCCTGGGTCACCTGCTAAGAGAGAATTGGAGAGAAAGAAGACCTTACCTGCTAAAGCTGCATCACGGAGACTTCACACCGACGATCCTGAAAGGGAAGACATCATTTTAAAAGCATTTCGCTTCGATCGCTGCAGCGCTGCATTTCACTCACCTTTCCTGGGCACCTCCATCTTCAGCAGCGATCATCCGGATCCGCAGCCACTTCCCAGAGCCTAGAGAGAAAAGACAAGAACACAAGGTGAAAGAAGGAAGGGAATAGGAAAAGCTCTGTTTCCTTCTAAGACTTACCTGTTGGGTCATTCCCATTTCATTTCGGGTCCTGCCGCTTCCTGGCATTCCGGACCCCGGCCCCTATGGGGAAAAAAGACAAAGACATTGAATGAGCGAATGCAAAGACATTACCCGAACGCTCATCCAGAACTTACCTGTCATTTACTGGAACTGCACGTTTCACTTCGGGTCGGCGCCATATCTCCGGCATTCCGAACCCCGGCCCCTAAGGGCAAAAAAAGACATAAGCGATTAGCGCTTGCTGCAATAAGACAATGAACATTATTATAAGGCTTGAACTTTTGAACTTGCTACAGAACTCTTACAGCGCCTTACCTGAATAGTCAAGCTTATTTGAACTCCCATCAAACCTCAATCCAGTGAAGTAACTGGGTTTCAACGCGCCCCTGCCTCAGAAGCAGGATGGAGAACTCATCCTTCCAGACCCTAAGGTGAGACTTCACGGGGAATCGAGGAAGGGTATCGTGGAGGGCTGGAAGGGAGTGGGAGGTTTGAGCATTATTCCGTCAGTAGGTAATACTCCCTTTTCACGCACAGGGGAATATTCCTGCGAGCCAGTGAGTCCATCTTCAGAGTCCTGCGTTTCACCATAAAAGAAGCATCAGCACTCGAAGCCAGACAGGCACCTCCGTGGGAATCAGGTGAGCGTGACACCTTTCCCACCTCCCGTCCCCAAAAATTTTGATGGGAATTTTCGGCAAAACTCCTGCGGCAAAACACCCGTCGGAAAAACAGGTGTCGGCAAAAGGACGCGATTTCGGGATAAAGTACCCCCTAACACACTTCATAAGGTTTATTGCAAGTCGCTAAGGAGTTCCGTGACCAAATAGAGGAACGAGGCAGAAGGCCCAGTTCCCTTATAGGGTTACAGAACTCTGTGGTGACTTGCAATATCCTTTTTACATACAGTAGGGGGGATTTTATCACTTGTAATACATGGCCCCTCACTGTCACTCCTTTGATACCTGGCCCCTGTCTTGATCTAATGTAAAGGATGTACCATTTACTGATCCATATAATCCCTGTAGAACGCGTTTGGGTTTCAAAAAGCTAATATGCAGCTTTGAATGTGTTGCAGAAAAACACATGAAACATTTGTTTTAAATACATTAAACAGCCGTTGTAATTCTGTGCTTTAACATAAGTAATACTATGCATCTTCTTGCTCATGTGTCCAACTTCAGCAATGCACAAATTAAACATTATACCGTAAAACGTTCTTTTGCAATTAATCATTGTAAAGTGTCACGAACATTATTTTACATTCAAGGACTTTGAACATGTTTTCACAGCTTTAATTAAGCGCTGCAGTGACAGCTGGAATTCTCTTTGCTGGATTAAGCAGCAGGCATTGCGATATCATAACGGAAGCGTAATAATTTATTACGAAACAGCTCTGATGTTATTTTCTTATTTCTGGTCAGTTGCGAGGTCACAACTTACCTATAATAAGAACATTATTTCCAGGCTCTTATACGGAAATTGCAGGCTGTCATGTATTATATAAGGTTATTATTTAAGATATTGTGAGGGTTGATATTGTTGCATTGTGTATTTTCTATTGTGTAATGGAGAAATCCAAATAAAGTGTATTACTGATGTTGCGATATCACTTTACATTGCTCAGCTGTCAGTGAAAACTCAGCAAGTACCCTTTTTTCTTCTAGCGGAGGAGCAACAAAGAATTAGGAGGAATTGCAAAGGCTCAAACTGCTCATGTCCTGCACAGACGGAAAAGCACGTAAGGGTCAGAAGTTAAAGAGCTCCATATGCTACACTTCTCCTGCTCTTGCATCGAACAGTTTTGTAAATGGACCCAATGTTCCTCTTCTCTGTTTTGTGAGTCCTGCACATAGATATTTCCCATGCAGTCGTTTTTCAAAAAAACACAGAGGATATATTCGTTTACATCATTAAGTACAAGGGCCTCATTGTCGACGCCCTCAGGGCTAAAACAAAAAAATAAAAAGAGGGGCAAAAAAAGACAGGAGTAAAACTGTTTTGCCTCATTTGACACCCGTTTTGCACCCTCGGGGCATTTTCTGTTTTTGAGGGCAGATTGGAGGAACAGAACCCATGTAACCCCACTCCACCTTCAAAATCCACATAGTTTAAAGCCAGCATGACATTTTCCTGCTGGCTTAAAACCAATGCATTCCTTGGGAATTCTCCTGTATTTAACACTAGTTACTAGATACCTATCAACACTGCGACTCCTGATACTACCAGGCCTGCGCCTGCAACCAGCGATACTTTTGCATTGAGTACGGCACAAGCTGCCTGAATGAAATCCTCGGTTGCACTGCCTGCTACTTTAAGAGAATGAGCCCCCAACTTGGCTACGCCCACTCCAGGAAGGAGTTCTACATCAGCTAACGAAGTCCGCCCTTGCGGTATTAAGCCAGCGCCAGTGAAGGGCGCTCGTACTGTTTTCGCTGCTCTTTCTCATTCCGCGTGATTTGTGTGAAATATACCTATCAACACTGCGACTCCTGATACTACCAGGCCTGCGCCTCCAACCAGCGATACTGTTGCATTGAGTACGGCACAAGCTGCCTAAACGAAATTCTTGGTTGCACTGCCTGTTACTTTAAGAGAACGAGCCCCCAACTCGGCTCCGCCCACTCCAGGAAGGAGTTCTACATCAGCTGACAAAGTCCGCCCTTGCAGCGTTAAGCCCGTGCCAGTGAAAGGCGCACGTACTGTTTTCACAGTTTTGCTGGTTACTGTGTTGGCCACCCCTGCCTCTTGAGCCAGGCAACGCGGTAAGATTGAATCCCCAATCTTGAATACGAAACAATTTTAAGTTCTTTTTTTTTAATTATTTTGCTTCGATCCCACACGCACATATTCCCCCCCTTCCACTGCCCTAGCTGCCTACACACTCTACATCAAGTCAACAGAGGTTGCGCCGCTGTCACTGCCATTTCACCTGCTATTTAATCTTCATCCCGGCAAGGCAACTACCAAAATCAGGGACTGCGGGCGTTCCGGCTTTGACCTGATTTCCATTTACCTACCCCCCCGTGGGGCCTCAACTCCAATCTCCAGAAAACAACGGCGCATTCCGCACATACAGCCGACACCCACTGACGCCACTCTGCAACAAAGAAAAACCTGCCTCAGCGCAGCCAGGATAACGGGGACTGTGGGCCTGATGTCTTTGACCCGTATATCCTTCAGCAGCTGAACTCTTGAACCGAAATCTACAAGCGACCTCCAGACATCTAGGAAGTCAAATCTACAGTAGATACACGCTACGACCCCCCCTATCACAGCATTAACTGTAGCAACAACTGCGCAGATAATGGGGACTGCGGGCCCTGTGCCTTTGACACGATTATCCCTTCTGGATCCACACTCATCAACTAATCATCTGCACCCAAAGAAGTACTTCTCCTCTACTACAAGACATGGTTGCCTCAACTGGACCGCTCACAAGACGCCGAGCACGCCTTCAATCCACCGTAGAAGTTGGGAAAAGCCTGAATACCAAGAGCGACAGCTCTACCCTCAACCACGCACATGACTGCACAATTGAAAGCACAACAAAGATCCCCATCAACAAACGGATCACCCTTCTGCGACCTGACCACATCCCCTACTCCAAGATAAACCTCGACAAAAGCACCAAGATCTCGAGTGCAACCCAAAGGAACTAGTAACGAGAAACGATGAACTCCAACCCACTAACATACATAACCCTGATATGACAACAAAAGAGCTCAGAATATCGCCTAACACAAGACAAACGCCAGAGACGGAAATGACAACTAGTTGCTACACTACACCTGTGATCGCATGCACAAAACCCCTCTTTCCTAACGACAAGCTCACCAGCGAGAAAATTAAAACAGAGAGATATACAGAACCCAACTCTAGCAATACATTTAAATTACCTGTTCACCATCAACCCAACCTAAAAACCAATGATGCAAACATCCAAAAGCCAATGGTAACGCAGCAAAAGACAAAAGCAATACTTGCAAAAAAACTATGGCAAGAAACATATGCCCTGAGCCTCTCAAAATTACAAAATCATACCAATATTGGAAGCTATCGAGTAAAAAAAAAGATTAGCGAGACTTTCCCTAGACACTGACGAAGTAGAGTCAATAATATCTAACCAGGAAAAACGAGACTCAATCTTCGGAAGCTTCACCCCTGCTAGGCTCAATCTACACCATCCTGATGGAACCTCCACACCCAAGCAAGAAAAATCAAACACTGAAATTGATGGGAAAAACACAGCCGAGTCAACTAATCTATGCGAAAAGGTTCCACACCAAACAAAGCACTACGAAGTACCAGCAACACGAGAATGTACAAACCCTAAGACCCCCAACAATGCAGAAGAATCAAAATGCAAATGCAATCACATCTGCGAACAACCAGAAATTCCAATTCCGACCACAATGGCTGAACTCCAGAACTCTCTATTCACAGCTTCTAGCCAAGCACTGATCCCTTTTATCAAACTATATGAAACTCTAAAAGACACCATGCAGGATCAGGCAACACTCATTGCCTTATCGCATATGAAGCAAGTCCATACTGAGTCATTTATTGCCAAACTCCAACTACGTCTTGATCAAGAAGCAAAAGCATCAGCCCAATGGCAGGCCAGATTCTTCGACTTAGCAACAGCAGACCCGCGGAAAAGGAGCAACTCACTGCAACATTGATCAAACTGCTATCTGCTAAACAACTTGAAAAAATGACCAACCGCACATCGCCTAACTGCTCTAAGGAGAAAATCCTTCACACACCTCACCTTGACAAAACCTGTCTCCATAAAACAACAAACGAGAACCAGCTAGAGCAACAAGACAAGGAAAGAGATGAAACAATCAACCCAATGAAAAAGAAAACAACCACACCCGGATCAACCTACAACAAAGAGAGCAGAAAATACCCCTTCCACTCACTCAAAACAACGAAACCAGATCCTTTGCAATTTTCGACACTTCAAGGAAGATAATAGAAAATCAAAAAAAACAAACAAAAGAACAGCTGGCCAAAAAAAGAAACAACAAAGGATTGCATACTTTTCTGACAAACATAACTTTCCCACCCAAGCCTACTCACTCACAACATCAGAAAGAGAACGAGAAAGCGATAACCAATTCTGATTTAAAACGCACTGAAACCAACAAAACACAGAAATCTAAATCCACCGAAGAACAAGCAAATGAAGACAAACAAATAATGGAAACCTTGATAAACTTCACGACTCCTGAGGGTGACCACCTTTCAAATACCAACAACTCTCTATCATCTAAAGAAAGCTCATCATTATACATACTTGATGAATATCACGAAGGCAAAAACATCTCAAGTACAGGCGATATTCTATCATGCGAGGAAATCTCGGATTCAGAAGGAAATTGGAATTCTGACAACCCCTCCCTAAGCAATTCTATCACAAAAACCTTATCCAGAAACAGGCGATCGATAAATGCTGCCCTCAAACCACCGAAACAGCTTTTGTTCACTATTTTTCTTGACCCCTGCTGTCAGCACAGAGACCCCACAGCTGAATAAAAAAAAAGAACACAAGGTCCCGATGACAGCCTTATCATGAACCAAGCAAACCTACTTCGCCTGCTCCATGCCATCCCCACTCTAGGAAAGATGAGATCAGACGACATAAAACTGATCAAATTTCCTAACAAAAGCAAAATGGACGCAATTAAGATCTGCCTGTACAAACAATCCACATTAGACAAACTACTTGACTCAAAAGATTATTTTCACCAGCTAGGATTCAGTTGCACGATGTCCAAAACAAACACTTCCTCATACCGTAAGACAAAGGAAAAAAGACCTATAAATTCCGAAGAAGCACCAAAACATGAAAGGACCTCTTCCAAACAAGATGCTAGATGCAAAGAACATCCTGAAAACTCAAGAAGGAGTCCCAGACCCTAGAGAGCTATCTACAGCTCGTACACATCAACTAACGAAGCACACACAACAACGGACCGCCAACTAACAAAACAAACCCAACTATAACTATCCCCGAGAAAACTCTCACAGAAGCTTAACTCATGCTCCTGGAACACCAGAGGATTCTCCCATCTATACAAACCAGGAAATGAAGACCTAAACAACTACGACTTCACCTGTCTACAAGAAACCTGGCTCACACAGAAACCCTTCTGCAACAGTTACTTGAGCTCCTTCAACCCGGCCCTATTCAGACAAAAAAGGAGACTACAAGCAGGCCTCTTAATTATGTGGAAAATAGAAGCCAATATACATTTGGTAGAAACTTTTAACCCTAACCACTGGATACAAATAACTGTACTAGACACCACAGATTCCAGAAAACTTAACTCTACTCAACAAATTGCCGTAGTCAACATATACTGGAACTCAAAAGCAATCCCAGAGGACACATTTATTGATGGCCTTTTAACCAACATAGACAACACCAGAATAAAATATCCCAAAACAAATCTAATCCTCTGTGGCGATATGAATGTACACCTCTTCAACGCACAAGGAGAAAGAACCCATCTCTCCAAAATGAATCACAAAACACGAACTTAGACCAAAGAGATCGACAACCGAAACCTGACCCTATTCAATGGAAAAACCAAAGGAGACCAACCTCCCCACCACACATGGTGGAGAGGAAGCTCGATAGCCTACACCGACTACATCTATGCCTCACCTGTGATCGCAGCGGCCACAAGAATACTAAACATCATTCATACGAAACACAGGGACTACTACAAAATAGCTGTGACCTGGTCCCAAAGCCATCTACTCCTATGCAAACAAAAACATGGCAAAATTGAAATCAGCCAGGGAACAAACCAACTGCGAATCCTGAATAACCAAGTAGTCACGATAAAAGAAAAACTCCAGTTCTCCTTAAAGCCAACCAAAAATAAAATCGATTACGAGTGTCTCCTGATAGCCTACCGAACCACCAAGAAAGCCCCCACCAAGACCCACTTCGAACATAACCATGCTTACAGCGAACTGATCGCAATAGAAAAAAGAACCTTGCACAAACAGATTTGAAATATCCACAAAACAGAACCCACACATGCTTTGCAAAGAATTCACGACCTGAAACAAAACCAACGGAATTGGATGAAATCAACGAAAGCAATCATACTACAGAATGATGCCGAAAACACACTGAGAATACTGGGAAACAGAAATACCAGAGACTTATGAAAAATACTGAACAATAACAACTCAACACAAGCACGCCTCCACTCCGAGGTTTCAGAGAAAGCCTGGACAATACATTTCACCAACCTCTGCAAAGACCTAATTAAGACCCCAGATGCCACCCCCACATCTACTGAGTGGTTTAATCGCTGGGAACGAGACGAGATACTTTACCTCATCAAACACCTCAACACCTCGAGAGCGCCCGCACCCAACGGCCTCAGCAACCACATCATCAAACAAGATCCTGAGGCATGGACTGATCTGTGCCTTGAACTATTCAACCTGATATCTAAAGAACAAACATTCCCTGTACCTGGCAAACTGCCACACTCGTGCCCATATACAAACAAGAAGAAAAATACCTACCTTCAAATTACAGACACCTTGCCATGCTCAACCCCTTAGGTAAAATATTTGCTTCAACTCTACTTAAACAACTGAATGCCTGGACAACCCGAAACAACATCTTTGACCCAAGGCAGACTGGATTTGTCAAACACACTGGGACAAACATAAACCTGACAATCCTGAATATCTTAAAACAAGAAGCATATCGAACCAGAACTCACATACACGCCGCCTTTATTGACCTCCAGATGGCCTTTGACAGTATCAACGGAAATAAACTATGGAACAAGCTACAAACCTGGAAATGTCCCTCTGAGATACTGGAACCTATCAAGGCCCTCTATAGCAACACCTCAATAAAGGTCCATCTCACATCTGCTAGCATAGTATCTGGCTCCATATCAACAGCCAGAGGCCTTAAACAAGGCTGCCCACTAGCCGCAACACTCTTCAACTTCTTCATCTTAGACATCATGACTAACCAAGCAAATGTGGATGCATTTCCCCCCAAAATAAACAACACCAAGATGCCGTACATTCTCTACACTGATGACTTGGTATTACTGGACAAAACTTGCATAGGCTTGCAAAGAAGACTTAACACACTAGAGAAATATGTCAAAGACAACAACATGAAGATTAAAGCCTCAAAAACCCACGTAATGTCATTAACTGCAAAGAAAAATTCAAAAACACCAACCTACTGTCTGACGCTTGACAAAAAATGCCTGGAAACAGTCAAAACAACTAAATATCTTGGAATCCACTTAAACCAGTCAAAACCAGAAAAATACTGGATGGAGCATCTGAAAAACAAATGCCTCGCTCTAGCATGACAAAGCACCATTATCCATAAAAAAAACGTTCATTTCTCCTTGACTCCAACTCTCACATTCTACAAGCAAAAAGTGACGAAAATACTCATCTATGGAAGTGAGAGCCTCCTTAACCTCCCACGACAAATATGGGAAACAATGGAGGGCAGATACTGTCGGAAAGTACTGGCACTACCGAAATCCTTCCCGGCAACCAGAATCTGCTTTGAACTAGGACTACAGTCACTTGACTCCTGTAACCTCTGGAAACACATCTCATTCTATAGAAAGACTATCATCGACAACAACATCCCCTCGATCAAATTCCTAAAAAGCACTCCCTCTACCGTCCACAATCCAACCATCAAAAGATGGAAAGAATTCTGCCAACAAATCCTAAAACACCATGAAATAGACAACGATATGCTGACAAATCATCCCTTCAAAGCAAATAAAAGACTTCAGGAACTCGATTGGATCCAGACATGTGAGAACAAGAACAAATACAAACTCTCACTACCTACATTCTACGAGACAAGAGTGCTGAACGAACTTCCAAAGTACCTGACAAAATTTCGTTGCAAACGCATACAAGACATCTTCTTACGCTTCCAATTTAATGTTCTGCCTACAAGAGAATACCTCACTTACACCCAGCAAATCCCTTTGGAGGAAAAGCAGTGCATTTTGCAAAAACTACACCGCACATGACACACTATTCCACCTTTTCATGGAATGTGCCTCTCTATCAGAGACACAAAAAACTTTTGCCCAGGTGCTCCCGAGAGAACACGTCAACCTCGACCAGTCTGAGAGATGGGAACAGATCACAAGTGGTCATTCCTTTCGACTTATCTTCAGAACAATGAAATTCTGGGAGAAAATAACAAACATGATTCCAATATCTCAAAAACCAGAACCTAACAGTGCTCACTCATCAAATTTAGCAATGTCGCCTAGTGACCATCATCAGCAACTCCAACAACAGCTACTATCCTGAACAATGCTAAAAGTTTGTTGACAAACTACATAGCAAAAAAAAAATACTAGTTAAAAACAAGTGACTTTTCTTAGGAATCCTTTCTAAGTGTCTCCAGCAAGTATAACTTGTGGTGGCCATTTAAACTTTTCGGCATGACAAAGTGAACAAAAGTTAAGGTCATTTTTAAACATGTTTTTGCACTTCATAGTGCACAAGATAAAAGTGCACACATGATACTATGTTGAAGCAAAGTATAAACATAGGTTATTCCCATTATTTAATGTAGACTTTGCTTTAAATTAGTCAAACAATATGTGCCACATGTTCCACATGGGTATCATGAACTGGTAGCCTGATGTATATTCCTGCAACTTTGCTACACAGAAATATGCATATTTTTGAAAACATTAATGAACAAAAGCCCTTAAAACTAGTAAATTAATCCTGCTTCCTTTTACAAACAAACAAGCAGGTGAGTGCTGCGGTCCTTGGATCATCACCACTTGCCCATTTGTGCCCGGAATTTGTTTTTGAAAAGGTAATCTTGAGCCTCCCAGGCCCGCATCCCTCGCTGTTTCCCTTCCTGGTTGCCTCTCCCTCCCGCCTCCCTGCCGGCCCACCATCCCTGATTGGTACATTCAACTGGTCATAATTGACCCTCCCAAGGCAGCCCTCTGCCTGGCAGCCCCTGTGGCTAAGGACCCCAAGGCAAAGGGCGGCTTCCAATGAGGCGGCTTCAGATCGTGTCTGCAGGTGTCAGCAGGGGAAGCCAGTGGCCAGCGACCAACCAGGAACAACCAATAAGGCAAGTATAGCCAAGGCGACCCCAACCCTACAAATGATCCAATCACATAATCATTAGTCCCCGACACACCTACTAACCATCATAGACCAAATTACGTTAAAATAGTATATACCATAGACTAATTAATTCCAACTCTAGCATGCCACTCATCTAGATTGTACGCTCAAAGATTACTGTGTTGGATTCTGCCTCTTAAGACTGTGTCACATCTAGTGTGTGAGCTCAAAGATTACCGTGTTGTGTTCTGACTTCCTAAGATTGTGCGCTCAAAGAGTACTGTGTTGGATTCTGCCTTTTAAGACTGTGTCACATCTAGTTTGTACGCTCAAAGATTACTGTGTTGTATTCTGGTTTCCTAAGATTGTACGCTCAAAGATTTTGTGTTGGATTCTGCCTCTTAAGACTGTGTCACATCTAAATTGTTGTGTTCTCAAAGATTACTGTGTTGGATTCTGCCTCTTAA
Organism: Ambystoma mexicanum; assembly: GCF_040938575.1. Taxonomy (NCBI): domain Eukaryota; kingdom Metazoa; phylum Chordata; class Amphibia; order Caudata; family Ambystomatidae; genus Ambystoma; species Ambystoma mexicanum. The sequence continues at coordinate 188,043,418 of NC_090924.1, read as the reverse complement.
GACTGTGTCACATCTAGATTGTTGCGTGCTCAAAGATTACTGTGTTGTATTCTGCCCTCTTAAGACTGCCTCACATCTAGATTGTGCGCTCAAAAGATTACTGTGTTGAATTCTGCTCTTAAGACTGTGTCACATCTAGATTGTTGTGCGCTCAAAGATTACTGTGTTGTAGTCTGCCCTCTTAAGACCGGCTCTCTTCTAGATAGTGCACTCAAAGATTACTGTGTTGGATTCTGCCTCTTAAGACTGCCTCACATCTAGATTCTGTGCTCAAAGATCACTGTGTTGTATTCTGACCTCTTAAAACAGCCTCACATATAGATTGTTGTGCGCTCAAAGATTTCTGTGTCGTATTCTACCCTCTTAAGATTGTGCACTCAAGGATTACTGTGTTGGATTCTGCCTCCTAAGAATGCCTCACTTCTAGGTAGTACGCTCAAAGATTACTGTGTTGTATTCTGCCCTCTTAAGATTGAGCGCTCAAAGATTACTGTGTTGTGGTCTGCCCTCTTAAGATTACGGACTCATAGATTTCTGTGTTGTATTCTGCCCTCTTAAGACTGCCTCAAATCTAGAATGTGCGCTCAAAGATTACTGTGTTGGATTCTGACTCTTAAGACTCTCACAACTAGATTGTTGTGCGCTCAAAGATTACTGTGTTGTATTCTGCCCTCTTTAAGACTGCCTCACTTCTAGATAGTGCGCTCAAAGATTACTGTGTTGGATTCTGCCTTTTAAGACTGTGTCACATCAAAGATTACTGTGTTGTGGTCTGTCCTCTTAAAATTACGCACTCATAGATTTCTGTGTTGTATTCTGCCCTCTTAAGACTGCCTCACATCTAGATTGTGCGCTCAAAGATTACTGTGTTGGATGCTGCCTCTTAAGACTGTGTCACATCTAGATTGTTGTGCGCTCAAAGATTACTGTGTTGCATTCTACTCTCTTAAAACTGCCTCACATCTAGATTGTGCGGTGAAAAGATTGCTGTGTTAGATTATGCCTTTAAGACTGTGTCACATCTAGATTGTTGTGTGCTCAAAGATTACTGTGTTGTATTCTGCCTCTTAAGACTGTATCACATCTAGATTGTGCCCTCAAAGCTTACTGTGTTTTATTCTGCCCTCTTAAAACTGCCTCAAATCTAGATTGTGCGCTCAAAGATTACTGTGTTGTATTCTACCCTCTTAAGATTGTGCGCTCAAAGATTACTGTGTTGGATTCTGCCTCTTAACACTGTGTCACATCTGGATTTGTGTGTGCTCAAAGATTAATGTGTTGTATTCTGCCCTCTTAAGATTCCCTCACAACTATGTTGTGCGTAGAAAAGATTACTGTGTTGGATTCTGCCCTTAAGATTGTGTCTCATCTAGATTGTTGTGCGCTCAAAAATTACTGTGCTGTATTCTGCCCTCTTGAGACTGCCTCACTTTTAGATAGTGCGCTCAAAGATTACTGTGTTGGATTCTGCCTCTTAAAACTGTGTCACATCAAAGATTACTGAGTTGTGGTCTGCCCTCTTAAGATTACGCAATCATAGATTTCTGCTTTGTATTCTGACCTCTTTAGACTGCCTCACATCTAGATTGTGCGCTAAAAGATTACTGTGTTGGATTCTGCCTCTTATGACTGTCACATCTAGATTGTTGTGTGCTAAAAGATTACTGTGCTGTATTCTGCCCTCTTAAGACTGTGTCACATCTCGATTGTTGTGCGCTCAAAGATTACTGTGTTGCATTCTGCTCTCTTAAAACTGCCTCACATCTAGATTGTGCGCTCAAAGATTACTGTGTTGGATTCTGCCTTTTAAGGCTGTGTCACATCAAAGATTACTGTGTAGTGGTCTGTCCTCTTAAGATTACGCACTTATAGATTTCTGTGTTGTATTCTGCCCTCTTAAGACTGCCTCACATCTAGATTGTGCGCTCAAAGATTACTGTGTTGGATTCTGCCTTTTAAGGCTGTGTCACATCAAAGATTACTGTGTAGTGGTCTGTCCTCTTAAGATTACGCACCTTTAGATTTCTGTGTTGTATTCTGCCCTCTTAAGACTGCTTCACATCTAGATTGTTTGCTAAAAGATTACTGTGTTGGATTCTGCCTCTTAAGACTGTCACATCTAGATTGTTGTGTGCTCAAAGATTACTGTGTTGTATTCTGCCCTCTTAAGACTGCCTCACTTCTAGATTGTGCGCTAAAAGATTACTGTGTTGGATTCTGCCTCTTAAGACTATCACATCTAGATTGTTGTGCGCTCAAAGATTACTGTGTTGGATGCTGCCTCTTAAGACTGTGTCACATCTAGATTGTTGTGCGCTCAAAGATTACTGTGTTGCATTCTACTCTCTTAAAACTGCCTCACATCTAGATTGTGCGCTGAAAAGATTGCTGTGTTAGATTATGCCCTTAGGACTGTGTCACATCTAGATTGTTGTGTGCTCAAAGATTACTGTGTTGTATTCTGCCTCTTAAGACTGTATCACATCTAGATTGTTGTGTGCTCAAAGATTACTGTGTTGTATTCTGCCCTCTGGAGACTGGCTCACTTCTAGATAGTGTGCTCAAAGAATACTGTGTTGGATTCTGCCTCTTAAGAGTGCCTCACATCTAGATTGTGCCCTCAAAGATTACTGTGTTTTATTCTGCCCTCTTAAAACTGACTCAAATCTAGATTGTTCGCTCAAAGATTACTGTGTTGTATTCTACCCTCTTAAGATTGTGCGCTCAAAGATTACTGTGTTGGATTCTGCCCTCTTAAGACTGCCTCACTTCTAAATAGTGCGCTCATAGATTACTGTGTTGGATTCTGCCTCTTAAAACTGTGTCACATCAAAGATTACTGTGTTGTGGTCTGCCCTTTTAAGATTACGCACTCATAGATTTCTGTGTTGTATTCTGCCCTCTTTAGACTGCCTCACATCTAGATTGTGCGCTCAAAGATTACTGTGTTGGATTCTGCCTCTTAACACTGTGTCACATCTAGATTGTTGTGCGCTCAAAGATTAATGTGTTGTATTCTGCCCTCTTAAGACTGCCTCACTTCTAGATTGTGCGCTCAAAGATTACTGTGTTGGATGCTGCCTCTTAAGACTGTGTCACATCTAGATTGTTGTGCGCTCAAAGATTACTGTGTTGCATTCTACTCTCTTAAAACTGCCTCACATCTAGATTGTGCGCTGAAAAGATTGCTGTGTTAGATTATGCCCTTAGGACTGTGTCACATCTAGATTGTTGTGTGCTCAAAGATTACTGTGTTGTATTCTGCCTCTTAAGACTGTATGACATCTAGATTGTTGTGTGCTCAAAGATTACTGTGTTGTATTCTGCCCTCTGGAGACTGGCTCACTTCTAGATAGTGTGCTCAAAGAATACTGTGTTGGATTCTGCCTCTTAAGACTGCCTCACATCTAGATTGTGCCCTCAAAGATTACTGTGTTTTATTCTGCCCTCTTAAAACTGGCTCAAATCTAGATTGTTCGCTCAAAGATTACTGTGTTGTATTCTACCCTCTTAAGATTGTGCGCTCAAAGATTACTGTGTTTGATTCTGCCTCTTAACACTGTGCCACATCTAGATTGTTGTGCGCTCAAAGATTAATGTGTTGTATTCTGCCCTCTTAAGACTCCTTCACAACTAGGTTGTGCGTAGAAAAGATTACTGTGTTGGATTCTGCCCTTAAGACTGTGTCTCATCTAGATTGTTGTGCGCTCAAAGATTACTGTGCTGTATTCTGCCCTCTTAAGACTGCCTCACTTCTAAATAGTGCGCTAATAGATTACTGTGTTGGATTCTGCCTCTTAAAACTGTGTCACAACAAAGATTACTGTGTTGTGGTCTGCCCTTTTAAGATTACGCACTCATAGATTTCTGTGTTGTATTCTGCCCTCTTTAGACTGCCTCACATCTAGATTGTGCGCTAAAAGATTACTGTGTTGGATTCTGCCTCTTAAGACTGTCACATCTAGATTGTTGTGCGCTGAAAGATTACTGTGCTGTATTCTGCCCTCTTAAGACTGTGTCACATCTAGATTGTTGTGCGCTCAAAGATTACTGTGTTGCATTCTTCTCTCTTAAAACTGCCTCACATCTAGATTGTGCACTGAAAAGATTACTGTGTTAGATTATGCCCTTAAATCTGTGTCACATCTAGATTGTTGTGCGCTCAAAGTTTACTGTGGTGGATTCTGCCTCTTAAGACTCCCTCACATCTAGATTGTCCGCGCAAAGATTACTGTAATGTATTCTGCCCTCTTAAGACTGCCTGAAATTTAGATTGTGCGCTCAAAGATTACTGCGTTGTATTCTGCCCTCCTAAGATTGTGCGCTCAAAGATGACTATGTTGTATTCTGCCCTCTTAATAAAGTCTCACAACTAGATAGTGCGCTCTAGATTACTGTATTCTATTCCACCAGTCTACCCCCTTAGCCTGTTCCACACCTAGATAGTAAATCCAAGAGATTACTGTCTTGTTTCTAACTCACTCACAACTAGAACTGTTGGTCCTTAGCTACTACTGTTATATTGAGCCGCTCAAACACTCACAAACTGTTCCTGTAAACATTTCCCGCATCTAGACAGTGCCCCCAAGAGATCTCTGTATTGTATTCCGCTAGTCTATAAATCCCTATCTATAAACTGTTCCTATTAGCCTATCCCACTTCTTGATTAGTAGATTTGGGGCCCATCTATCACCGTTAGATCACCAATCCCAGCTTTATAACACCAAATGGAGACCCCAGGTCACAGGAATCCCCCTTTCACACATGTCCTAATTCCTAGAATCCCCGCTCCCGCCCTCCCCTCCTCACTCATCCACCTTGGCCCCTGACCCACGCTCTACAACCCACCCTCTTAAACCCCTGCACTATTCCCGCCGCGAGCTCAACCCTTGAAGCCTGCCCACACCCTTCACTGCAGCCTAACGCGACCCGCCCACTATCCTACCACCACCCCCATCCAACTCTAAAATCAGAGGTGAATTCTGGCGCGCAAAGAACCTCCCTCTGCAGAAGCCTAGTCCCCTCCACCCTTCCCATCCAGACTCATCGCCCCCAACCCCCTCTGACCACTATTGAGAACTCCCTAATACCCCACGCCAAGACACCTCACCCACTATCAAAATCTCAATCCAGAGGAGCCTGATGGCGCTCCAACCAGCTCAAACCCTCATACTCTTTCACTCCTTCCTTGCACCCCATCAAACATTCCTCCCTCCCTTTCGCCCCCCCTTACCCTCAAATGCCTCTCCCTAACCCACCATAGAACCACTCTCCCTATCCCCCACACCGTCCCCCCACCATAACCTCCTCTGACCCCCATCTCCCCAAACGCACCTCAGACCTACCCACTCTTGACCCCTGCCAACAACCACCCCGCCTCATATTCCTTCCCCTCTCTAAAAGCAGCATGTCGCACCCTCGTGAGAACAGTAGCTTCATCTCCATCACACTCTAACCCCCTGCTCTCTCTCATACCCCCATTCACCAAAACCTGTGAAATGCAGAAAATTAGTCTGGTCCCCCTCTGCGGCTATTTACTCCTCACCACTTCTGCCTCAACCCGACCTCCCAATCCCTCCATTGCCTACCCCATCACAATCCCCCCTGCACTTGCCCTGCTTCCACCCCCTCTCTCTCGACTTCTCTCCCTGCACACTGGACCCCCCAATCCCTTCGAGACTCACTCCAATTCCTAGCCCCTGAATCTGCCTCACATCCACAGACCATCTGTCCACAAGCCTGCCCCTCCACGACTCTACCCACACCCCTCACATATCCTCCTCCACCCGCCTACTCTTCCTAGCCTCCATCAATGTAACCAATCTAACCCCATGGCCCTCCTCTAAAAACCTGCTGGCAGCCTACCCCCTCACCACCCCTCCTTTCCCAGTTTCAACATCCCAGAATGTCCCATCACCCACCTTTCCCCAACCAACCCCCATGCCATAGTCAACTGCATCCTTTTTAATGCCCGCTCTGTAGCGAAAAACAGACACAGCATCTTCGACCTCCTCTCCTCAGACAATCCAGACCTAGTCTTTATCACTGAAACTTGGTTCTCTGATGACTTTGCCCTTGTTGCACACAAAGCGTTCCCCCTGGCTACTCGCTCATCCCGCTCAACAGACCTTCCAGAGGAGGCGGCATGGCGGTCCTCTTCAAATCTCACTTCTCTGTCTTAATCGTTGAATCACAGACATGCATTCGATCATGCGAATCCCTTCCAGTTAAATTTCACTACCTCAGACTTTCTCCCACAGCTTCCTACTCATCTACAGGGCCTCCCGGTTACGACAGACATTTCTCAAACAACCTCTGTGATTCTGTAGCTACAATTCAAGTAAATCACCCCTCTCTGACTTTCCTGGGAGACTTCAATATCTGGTTGGACATTCCCACCAATCCCATGACCCATCCTCTGGTCGACAGCCTTGATGCCCTCAACCTCTCCCTCCATATGAACGGTCCAACCCATTCTATGGGGCACACCCTAGATGAAATCTTCAGCTGCCATGACCTGATTCATCTATCCCCCCATACCCCTTATCTGGTCTGACCACTTTGTCATCCCTTTCTCTATACTGAACCCCGTCCCTCCCGCTACACCCCCCAAGGCCTCCACCCAAGACCTCAAATGCTGGAATAAAGTAAAGATCCTTCCTGACTTTGCTGAAGCCCTACTTCTCAGATCCCCTACAACGCCCCCCCCCCCCACCCCTAACAGATCTCTAACCATTGATTCCTTCAACTCTTGGCTCAAAGAATCACTAATTCCCCTCACCCCCTCACGCCCCACTTACTCACGCAATGAACCATTTCCCAAATGGTTCACACCAGAGCTGAGGATCGCCAAAAAACAAAATAAACTTCTGGAACGCAAATGGCGAGCATCAAAAACAGATCTAAGCAGATCCACTTTCGCCTTCCGCCATCGTAACTACAAAGCCAAAATCCGAAATGCCCAAAAAGCCTATTCCAAAAAAAGACTTCTCAACTGTGAAACAGCACCTGTTAGGAAATCCCAGCGTTCATACTGGAAAATATGGAAATTACACCATCCTCGCTACCTTCAACAGAAACCAAGATGGCGGCTATTTGGTTCCGTTTTTCCTAATGCTCCGGGTAGGTCTAGCTTATTCCAAAATGGCGACCTCCTCAAGCCAAATGCTATATCAGTCTCGTTGAGACCCAGGTAGGTGCGTCGCTACTCGCTCCACATCCTGTGCAGCTTCATAGCAGCTTACGCTCCTGCCTTTTCAATCTTTTCCGCCTTTCTGACTACGGTCTTCCTTTTTCCTAACTCTTAGTTATATCCACCTTTTCCTTTCCCTTCCCGTGGCTGTACTTCCTTGCCGTATCCTCCTCTCTCCTACCTCTTTGTGCTTTGGCATCGCTCTGCCTCCTTGCTCCTCCTCACAGGAATTCTTGCTGCCCGGCGAGCCTCCGCTTGTTCCTTACGGGCTACGTTCCCACCTCCTGTTTGACTTCCGTGCTCCCTTACACCTTGCTCCGGGCACCGTCCTGCCCCATAGAGCATCCTGTTTACTTTTCCTTGCCCCTGGATTCCATCAAGAAGACTCAAGAAGATTGTCCTGTTCCGGACCTTCCTTCACGAGACTCGGCTACACGGAGCTGTGTTTCCTGACTACTTCAGCTGGACAATTCGGCCAACAGTGCAAAGGACTTTGTACTAGGAACATCACCAGACCTGCACGTCTTTTGGAATCCAAGCACATCGGGTTTTATTCCCCGGAGGGTTTCCCAAGGGTGTCGCCCAAGAGGCGCTTAGAGCCAATTTTTCTGGTCTCTTCAGCGCCTTCTGGGAGGCATACCACAACTTCGATACTACAGAAACGAACTCAGAAGCCAAGGGAAAAAGGGACCAGTTCTGTGAGTACTATCTTTGTTTGTATTGAGAGTCTCAGAGCACCAAAGAACTCCCATCATCTCTGATTTTGTCAAACCCACGTGTGCCTCTACCCAATCTGCCCCATCACAATCGCTCTGTGACTCACTATCGCTACACTTCTACACCACCGCTCTAGACAGGATGACTGCCCTTAACAACAAACTGTCCCTCCTCTCCCTGCACCCAACAACCAAGCAACCCCTTATTCACCCTCCTTCAACTCGTTCAGACCCATCTCCAGTGACGAGTCCTTGACCTACTATCTACTAGAAAACCATCTGGCTCCCCCTTGACCCCTGTCCCGCCTTTGTCCTAAAAGAAATATGCTCGTCCACCTGCAATGTGGAACATGTGAGAACCATACTGAATGATTTCATCAGCTCTGGCGTCTTCCCCGATGCCTTCAAAATTGCACATGTCAAGCCTCTCCTTAAAAAGCCATCCCTCGACCCCAAAAACTACATCTCGAACACCAGATTCCTTGCAAAACTCATCGACCGAACAGCATACTCACAGCTAACTGCCTTTGTTGAATCCAACAACCTCCTCAACTCCGCACAATCAGGTTTCAGACCACGGCATTGAACCGAAACCATGCTGACTTCGATCTGGGATGATCTTAAAGTCACTGCAGACTCTGAAGGATGTGCTGCTCTAATTCTCCTCGACCTCTCTGCAGCCTTTGACACATTTAACCACTCAATCCTCCTTGACCATCTCCATTCCTTTGTAATCCGTGGCACCGCTCTCAAGTGGATTCCCTCCTTTCTCAGCAACAGGAAACAAATAACCCTCCTCTCCCATTTTGTCTCAGCTGCTCACTTGGTTAATACTGGAGTACCGCAAGGCGCATGTCTATCTGCCCTCCTATTCAACCTCTTTATGTCCACCCTTCCTGGAATCATCCGCCCGCACATCTCGCGCTGCAACTATGCTGACGATACCCAAATCATCCTTAAAATCCACAATTCAGACACCAACCCCCAGCCTGACCTTGAAGTACGTCTCCAAGATATCGACAGATGGATGACAATAAAGCACCTCCACTTAAACCCCGATAGTAAAAAACCTAGACTGCACTATGGACTCTGGTTTAACCCTCTCACGGCAGATCAACAATGTGTTTAAATGATGCCACTGCCATCTCAAACTTCTGAGATGCATCTATCACTACCTCTCCTTCCCGAACAGACTTGCAGCTGTTATGTCGATTGTAATGTCGAGACTGGACTATGCCAACTCCCTATACCTAGGCATACCACCTTAACAAACTGCAAAGAGCGCAAAACACTGCTGCTAAGCTGCTCCTCACCCTGGGCCCAAGAGACCACACCTCCCCTGCTCTCCAAACCCTCCACTGGCTCCCGGTCAGACGAAGAGCCTCTTTCAAGACCCTCTGCATCACTCATCATGCAGTGCACAAGACCGGCCCTTTATACCTGTAAGAAAAGCTAAAACCTTACCTCCCACTGCGCACCCTAAGATCAAGCACTGCCCTCCTTTTAGTGATCCCTACCACTAACTCTGTCAGGATTGGAGGGTCAGCTTTCTCAGTCTTCGCCCGACCCTGTGGAACTCACTTCCCCCACATATTCGACACACCCAAGAATATATGACATTCCGCAAAGTAGTACAAATGTGGCTCTTTCCATAACACCAACCTCAAAATAAAGAAAATATTGGATTTCCAAGTCACCGAAAGACAAAATACTATGTGACCCGCCCTGGATCCCCATGAGACCGCTGTGTACCCTCTGGCCAGTACTGCCAGTAAATGCCCCATCCGCTCCAGCACACCGTCGCCCTGTACCTATCTTTACCCGGGTTATCACTGTCTGCCCATCCCTATGGTCCCCGTGATGTCTCCCCCAGCACCTTTGTCCCTGTACTATCCCCGTGTCCACTGCCCACTTACTACCCATAAATCCTTTGTAATCCCCCTTGCGCGGTGCTATTGTTGTATACCTGGGCCGCAATACCTTTAACTCTCTCTCCCTAAATATCTTCCTTCTCGAGCTCTCCGCTCATCTGCCTCCAACTCCCTCAGGGTCAGTCGCTTCTCCAAGCCAGCAAGTTGGTGGTAGATCTCTTTCTTTGGCTGGTGCCTCTCTCAGGAACAGCCTCCCTTCCTCCCTTGAACTTGAGGAGAACCATCTCTGGTTCTGGAAGCAGCTCAAAACCTTTCTCTTTGCTTCTGCTTTTTCTCTTCCTCTCCTCTGCTGACCTCCTGGCTGTAACCTGAACCTGCACTGGCTACCTGTACACCCTCTGATCTCGGGCCCAGGTCCCTCCCCCACCAGCATCACACTCCTGCACTGCCCACCTGGCAACCCCGGCACTTGGGACTGTTACTGTATCCCTACAGTCCCCCTACCAGCCTGACACCTGATATCTGCACTCAGGGGTGGACTGGCCTTTAGGGAACTCTGGAGATTTCCCGGTGGGCCTCTGCACCCTGGGCCTCTTTTCTGTGGTATTTCCAAATTTTCTCATAGGAAAAGCATTGGGCTTGCTGAAAATGTGTCATATAGGGCCACTTTGAACTTTATTTCCAGGGCCTCTTTAGGTCCCCAGTAATTATTTCCAGGGCCTCTTTTAGTTCCCAGTCCAGCCCTGTCTGCACTTACCCATGCACTTGACACTTGCTGGCCATTACTTACTTACTGTTATTATTCCCATGTACTGCACTGTCCCTGCCTCCTTTCCACGCACTTGCAGAATCTGAATGACACCTGGCCTAGTAGGATCGTTGTCTGTCCTCACTTTGTTCCCCTCCCTTGCCTCATCGCGCCTTGAAACACTTGTGTATAGGCGCGTTATGAATGCCATATCATATCATATCATATCATACCCAACACCTCTATGCCCCCTAGTTCCTTCGAAAACACATCTAGTGCCCATAATGTCTCTTTGTGCCCTGTGTGTCACTGTATACCTCTACCCCTGCTCCTGTGATGCTGCTATGTATCCCCCTTCACCCTAGTCCTCGTGATGTTGCTGTGTTCCCTGCCCTCTTCCCAACGTCATTAGGTATCCTTCTTGCCCCTCCGTCCTGTCTCTGTAAGCCCAGACCTCTGTCTCTCAGTGCCTCTTTGTACCCGTTTGGCGCTATCTACACCTGTCGCTGTAAGCCTAGCATCCACCACTGCGTGCTCCTGTGTCCCCCTGCCCTCCTGCTCCTGTGATATCTCTATAACTCTGTCTGTAGTATCCCACCGTCTCGAGTCTCAATGATGTCACTGTATGCCCCACAGTGCCCGTGTGTCGCCTGTACCCTGCCTTCATGCCCCTGTCCTGTTGCCATAAACCCATCCTTCCAGTCGCTATCTATCCCTCAGGCCCCATGTCCAGTCACTGTAAACCCAGCCCTCTGGTCCCTGTGTTGTCCCTGAGCGCCCCTACCGTCCAGCTCCCGTGCTATTGCTGTGTACGCCTGCCACTCAGGCCCCGCCCCGTAACCCTCTGGCCCTGTGACTGTATGACCAGCTCGCTAGTCGTTGCAATGTCCCTATTTGTGTCCTACCACTTCAGCCCCTGTGCTATCGATGCATGCCTCCCTGTCCCGTGATGTCCAGCATCAGTCCCACATAGTGACTGCCTGTACAGCCCCTCCAGTCCCCTTATGTCTTTGTATACCCGCCCCTCTGGTCTCAATATCTCTCTCTGTGACCCAGGCCCCTGCATGCCGGCTGTCTGTCCCTACCACAGCTCACTGCAATGTGTACCCAGCCCTCCCGGTCATCATGTACCGTTCTGTCATGTCCCCACGGTCCGTACCTCACCACTTGCTTCAAAGCGGATATGCTTAGGCGCTTTATGCTTGAACCATGATATCATATCAGTACTCTTACTCTCTACACCATCACTCAATTAGAGTACAGCTATACCCCTCGATAAATTCGGCCTATCTACTCACATACGAAGACTACCCGATGACCACCTCATCACTCTAATAAAACTCAGCTATATCCCATGACAAACCGGCCTAGCTGCTCACATAAGCGTCCTAAAGGCCTATCGCAGCCATTACCATGTCTGAGTGTCCAACCACCAGACTGCACACTTTCAACTGATATCTCCACCACCACGCCTGATGCTCGGATGCAGCTACCATCAGGCAAATACACCAGCTGCACACATAACTGGTGCACCCACCCACCCTATGACACTAACTCTCTCTACTCGCTCTACTGACCTGGACTGCAGTCCCTGAGGGCGTTCAACCTACCAGTGCTTCGAGATCATACCAATGATATATAGAGCGCTATATCAATGCCAAATAACATAACATAACATAACATAGATGCCCCCATATTTCTGCATTCTTAATTTTCAAAACGTCTACACAATTAACTAATTCCTTCCTTTATTCAATCACACAATAGAATGGCAATGCTGGATTCCCAAACAATAGTAAAGTTGTTATATTGTCATTTCAGAGACAGATGCCTGGCTTGGAAACACTTGAAATAGCTGTCTTTTCAGTGCCAGTGTCGCCGGTTCTTACTCTATCAGCCTGGCGGCGACTAAAGGGTTGCGTTGGCCTGAACGAAGTATTTAAGACTTACCACAACATACTCTACGTCATTTTCTAAAAGTTTAAAGATGTATTTTGTGGTGGAGGCCTTATTGTAGACGTCAGCCACGTCTTCAACGCTCCAGGAAACGCCTCGAAGAGAAGGTACGCTGGCTGCCGAAGCCACAGCGAGCGCCGGTAAGATTCTCACCCAGACCTCCATTTTGGTCTGCTAAGGTCCGGGGAGCCCTGTGTGTGCACACCGGACTCAAACAAGCCCCTTTACTCCAAACGGTGGTGCTCCTTCTGCTGGAGGGACTGCAAAGGAGCTATGGACAAACAGGAGTCTTGGAGCGAGTTGCCAAAATACAGCTTTTTTTTTCTTTGTGTATTTGTAATCCATTCAATTGCAACAGGCAGCAGTGGGGAAATGAGTCGGGCCTTGCACAAGGCTCGCTTCATATTGCGTTGTTTTTTTCAGCTGCTGCTATTTTGTCCTGAGGTAAGAACTTGTTTCCAGCAACCACCAAATTCTAAACCTGTCTGATAGTGGCGTTTTGGAATGTAAACCGCGGGAACAGTTGGCAACCGCCGTATGCACACTGCGGTGGGGGTGGCGGCGACGGTTTTCGTCAGTAGCAGCCTTTTAGTGCCGACCTAAAAAGATGCTAACCATCTTCATAGTGGGAGGTGGCGTTAGTGAACACAGCGCGAATGCAGCTCCCATTTCTAAGACCATCAACGGAATACAAGGCAGCCCATGAGGCATGGTTAAAGCTGCATACTTTCCTACATTCTGTGACCAAAAAGATGTAGGATTTTTCAAGTTTCAAAAATAATAATTCGCATAACAATGACATCACAGGAAAATACAAAACATACATTGTTGGCACCATTGAATCATTCTAAAATACACAACCCTTCAAACAGCAGAAAATGGAAAGATGTTCAAATGTTAAAAATGTATAATTCTGAATGGTAAGTTAAAATCAAATTCCATCACACAGAAGGTAATAACACAGAGCTGGTAGGCAACATTCCCCACTGCTCTGTAGCAGCAGCATGGGAAATACATATGTATTCCTGTACTGCAAGTTGAACACTGAAAAACATGGAGACTGCTACCCCCCCTCAGTCTGATAGGCAGATGCTGTGTGATGGTGTTATGCTCTGCCACTTGCCTTTTCTGGTGGTTCACCTAAGGGTTGTACTGGCAAGAGTGCAGGACAGAGTCACTAGCTGTCAGGTCAGTCTATTGTTCTCAGCCCAATCAAAGTAATCACCTACCAGCCCACTGTACAGACTAATTAATGCGTTGCATGCTTTATCCTGTAGCCTGCCTTAGAGTCACGTAAATTACCTGACACCATAAAAAGCAGTAGGATCTATCATCAAAATCTGTAGGTGGTAGGACTGCTAAAAAAGCAGTAGCCTAATGCCTAAATCTGTTGGGTTGGCAAGTATGGTAAAGGGTAACTCAGATGTAGCATTCCTAGAAACAGGGCTGTGAAATGCTACACTGTAGTAGGCAGCCCGTTAATAAATGAGGTTTCAGTAACTTTGTCCATTCAGGGCTGGAAATGGAACAAATGTATTGAGGGAACTGTCACCTCTTTGGGAGGGCGGGGCTGTGTGAGGGAGGGGGCAGGGCCAAGGCCAAGTGATGGGGCCCCAGGCCAGGTTAAGCAACACAGTATCTCCTCATAGATCCCAATCCTAGTAATTTGCATAAAAGCGAAGGGCATTATGGGAACATCATAATATCCTGAATTTAAAATGTTACATGCCTTACAAGATTCAGTAAGAAGCCCTAAGTGAATAATGGACTCTTCTGTTTTAATTGGTCACAATATTCACCCTAATAAAGAGATGTCTGTAAATTGCAGGACATACGCACAAGTTTGGACAGCTGCAACACTGTATGTGAGAATTTGTCAGTTTCTGCCTACAACGCTGATTCTTCTGAAAGCATTGAAAAACGGGTTACTTGCAGCGTGCAATGTAACATTGAGACTCGTTTCAGAAGACTAGGCAAAGCTCCTGCCGAGTCTTCTGGTCTGCTGTGTGAGGCAGCAGGACCTGGGAGAGTCATGTGCTGGCCCCTGGGCGAATCATGTGCTGGTCCCTTTGGCTGGGGGACGGAGCGGCTCTCCGGCAAGACATTGGGCCTCGTTACGTGTATGGAGGTAGCCATACCGCTTTTAGTGGCATGGCTACCCCATACCAGGTACCGGGTCTGGGTCCGGGTTCCAGGAATGAGGATTACCAGGCCATTCCGACCTTGGAGGGCCCGGTAATTCCCTTTCCCGGGACCCGGACCCGGTCCATCTCCCTTCCCATTTGAGCACCCATAGGGCTCAATGGGAATGGGGAGGATGCTAACAACGGGCCCGTTAATGACGGGCCTATTGTTAGCATCCTGGTCTGCTAGCGGCTCCCGCTAAGGACGCCTGGTTTTACCAGACATCCTTTGCGGGACCCGCGAGCAGACCTCGTAATGAGGCGGGAGAGGGTTAACGGCGCCGGCAGCTCTACCGGCGCCGTTAACCCTCTACTGCCTTCCTCGTAATGAGGCCCATTATTTGCCAGAGCGCTGCTCCGTCTTGTTCCAGCCCATTCTCTGCACTGATTGCACTTGATGAAAGTAATGCATGGATGTAGTTTCATTAGAGAAGTGTAGTGGGTGTTGCAACTAAACAACACAGGGGTATGTGAATGGGGTGACACCGGCTTAAGTGAGCAAGTGGACACAGTGATGAAGAAGTTGGAACTGCGGACACCTGACTAGGCCTCTTCCTGGAATCACTCCTTGGGTTCAAAGATATCTCGTCCACTATCACAGATGAGTGGTAGAAGGACCCCCCTTTTGTCTCCATCAACATTGTGACAGGTGGCCATGCCCCTGTTTCCGGTATTATCCCGCCCCCTTTTTATACCCTTTGATATAAACATAACATATATTTGATATAAAAAAGATATCAACCATTTTTTATATCAATATCAGTGGGATGTTAAAATGTTTTTGATCTCTTTTTTAAAGAAAATCTATATAAAGATGGAAGCAGTGGGCGGCGGTGTTGCTTCATCGTGTGCTGAGAGTGAAGTTATCTCTGAAGACGGGGACTGTGAATCTAGAGTTTTGGAGAGTGACACAGTGATGCCATCTCAGAGGGGCTCTGCCGTGAGGTGATAGGAAGCAGATATAAATTTTATATAAAATTGATAAGACTCTGAAAGATTTTTTTAGCAATTTTATTGAACCCCAATAATTATTAAACTTTATATACATTTTATATTATTTTCATATAAAGTTGGCATACATTTTATAAGAACCCCAATATATCTATATACATGTTATATATTTTAAGAATCCCAAGAATGTTTGGTATCAATTTTGATCTAGAGGGATGGCCATAAGGCTATGACGGCGAAGGAGGTGGGGCTTACAAACCAGATGTTTAGCGATTGTGGTAGGCCTGGGAAAAAATGTGCGCTCTTTCAGCTTCCCAGGTGCTATTCAGGAAACAACGATTATGAACAGCTACAGTTACGACAAGGGGATAACACCCCCTGGAAGCTCCTGGGGTTATGACGATAGTAATCATTCTGATTGTTTTACGGTGTATGATGGAATGGAAGATGCTCAAGATTTAATGGCCAACTATGAACCCAAAGAGTTTTGGGACAATGATGATGTGGTTTTGGAGCAACCATCCACGGCCAATGTTGGTACCGAAGACATGGGCTCTAAATCTAGGGTTTTGGAGGTGGTGATGATGCCAGAGATTGAACCCGCCACCTGCGGTCTTAATGAAAAACAGGGTCCTGTGTGCGGGGGTGAGGAGCGCAAAGCTATACCAGAGGTTATCAATAGTTATTGTGGCTGTTGTTCAAACCAACTTGAAAACCTGGTGGATCGTAATAATAGCCTATGTAAGTACTGTGTTTCGCTAATGGAGACTGATAGCATTAAAAAACATTTTTGTATTAATTGTGTGTGCTGCTCAAAATTAATTCAAATTCCGGTGGATATCAGTCTGTTTAAGGAATGTATCTCGCCAATGGAGACCGATACAGACATGAAGGCTCTGTCCCGTGTTGATTTTTGAGCTATCCAGGGGTTTTCAGCCATAGTGGCTGGGGGGTGTTTAAAACAACACTTTTACAGATGGTGCTACAGACATAAAACGGATGATCCCCAGCAGGATGATCACGAATGTTTGGAAATATCTTACATGGATAATTTGCTATGAAATATATGTTATGTGTTGAGCCCTAAATGACTGGTAGACTTGCTGCGCTTCACGCAGCCACTGACACAGATAAGGATTGACGTAGGGGCTGAACAATGCGTATCTAAAACATTATGGGCTTCAGAATCGGCAAATAACCCCATTTTGAAAAGTAGCAGTTTGGACGCTTGTGTAAGATGGCTGTTAGAAACACTGTTGCGAAAACATTTCTCGAGTGGGCGGGGATAAAGTACATCTAATTGAATGCCTAATGGAATTCCGACATGTTTGCTTATCGAGGCGGTGGATTGCAATGTGTCTGTGCGGTAATTGCATGTACTACAGTGCCTGTATCAGGACCGATTGTTCTAGTATTTTAATGTGAATATATTTTGCATAAAAATACATGTTTTAAATGTTAATAAAAATCTGTTTATAAAACCTGGTTGTGATTTTATGTTGAGCGGTTATGGGGTGAACATGTCTGACCTGAAGCTGTCGGAAATATATTATAATGAATGAAGTGGTAGTAGTTATGGAGGGGTTGACAGCCTGTGCCGTAACCTGTGAACCGATGGTGAGAAGGTGTCATGGGGACGTGGTTTTTAGGGGAGAAGGCCTACATGCTACACAAACCAGCCCAAAAGCATTTTAAACGAAAAATGACTGTGGTATCTGACATCGATCAACAAGGGCAGTCAGATATTTTGGATTTGAGCCAGTTCTGTGAAGACAATGATGATTTCTTATTCCAGCCGTCATCAACATTCTATAAAAAATACACCTATGTTGAGGCTTTAAAGAACAAGACAGGTCACAGCATGGCGATGGCTTTTAAGTGCATATTTGACAAAGGCTGAGTCCCCGCTAAACTACAGACAGATGCAGGTAAGGAGTTTTTAAATAAGCTGCTACAGAGTCTTCTAAAGCAACACAGGGTGCATCACTTGATAATCCACTCCGAAGTTAAAGCCTCTACTGTGGAACATTTTAAACAAACGTTTAAAACATGGCTCTGATGATTTTTTACAACTAAAAACAGCCGTATATATATATGAAGGTGTTACCCGCATTTATAAATGTGTATAACAACACGCATCATAGAACTATTAAAGCCACCCCCGCTGGTGTAACGCCGCAGAATTCCCTGGAGGTCTGGAAAAAAGTGTACAGCAAAAGACTTTTAAAAAAAACACTTCTACCACTTTAACAGGGGGATTAATTGTGGATCTCAAAACACAAGGCCGTCTTTACAAAGGGATATGAGCAGAACTACAGCAACAAGATCTTTATTGTATATGGAATGACTCAAAGGGAGGGCCTCTATATATACACGCTAATTGATTATTTGGGCGTGGCTGTTCAAGGTGTTTTTACAGGGAGGAGATCCAGAAAGTCAGGTGGTTGAGGTGGCCTGACAAATACAACCGTTCGGTGCCGCCCGCCGGATCCATAGAGGTCATGGGTGTGTAACAGCGCAGCATAGAATATGCACCTTTCTATATTACGCTCCCCAGCAACGATTCAGCAACGATTCAGCCGAGACATTCCCTGGGAACAAAATATCCAACTTTACCGTGAAGCTGGCCAAACCTGTACATTTGCAGGGTCAATGGACGTTGGTGCTCACTGAAGTTCTGTACGTCCGATCGTGGGACACTTTAGTCCCAGGAGAAGCCATGCTTGTCATAGAACAAACAAATCCTGCGAGGCTCTGGCTGGGCGGCTTCCCCAAGGGATATTATCCAAATACAGGAACTTGTCAGAGTCATCAACAAGGCCGTATCAATCATACTCGAGTACGACTATACGGAGCTACACCTAGACCCGCAACAGCAGAAGGCATTTTTACAGGGGCCGCACGCATCTGTTAGGTTTTCAGCAATGAAAAGATTGCGTAACATATTGGGAAGCATGCAAAACATTGGATGTAAAGAACCGTGGGACTACCTGCACCGATAATAACAGCATTTTTTATAGATTACTGCTTTACAGCTATATCGTGGAGTATCAAAGGGTGGGGGACAGCTATGCCCGCTGCTTAGAACTGTGAGAAGGTGTCATGGGGACGTGGTTTTTAGGGGAGAAGGCCTACATGCTACACAAACCAGCCCAAAAGCATTTTAAACGAAAAATGACTGTGGTATCTGACATCGATCAACAAGGGCAGTCAGATATTTTGGATTTGAGCCAGTTCTGTGAAGACAATGATGATTTCTTATTCCAGCCGTCATCAACATTCTATAAAAAATACACCTATGTTGAGGCTTTAAAGAACAAGACAGGTCACAGCATGGCGATGGCTTTTAAGTGCATATTTGACAAAGGCTGAGTCCCCGCTAAACTACAGACAGATGCTGGTAAGGAGTTTTTAAATAAGCTGCTACAGAGTCTTCTAAAGCAACACAGGGTGCATCACTTGATAATCCACTCCGAAGTTAAAGCCTCTACTGTAGAACATTTTAAACAAACGTTTAAAACATGGCTCTGATGATTTTTTACAACTAAAAACAGCCGTATATATATATGAAGGTGTTACCCGCATTTATAAATGTGTATAACAACACGCATCATAGAACTATTAAAGCCACCCCCGCTGGTGTAACGCTGCAGAATTCCCTGGAGGTCTGGAAAAAAGTGTACAGCAAAAGACTTTAAAAAAAAACACTTCTACCACTTTAACAGGGGGATTAATTGTGGATCTCAAAACACAAGGCCGTCTTTACAAAGGGATATGAGCAGAACTACAGCAACAAGATCTTTATTGTATATGGAATGACTCAAAGGGAGGGCCTCTATATATACACGCTAATTGATTATTTGGGCGTGGCTGTTCAAGGTGTTTTTACAGGGAGGAGATCCAGAAAGTCAGGTGGTTGAGGTGGCCTGACAAATACAACCGTTCGGTGCCGCCCGCCGGATCCATAGAGGTCATGGGTGTGTAACAGCGCAGCATAGAATATGCACCTTTCTATATTACGCTCCCCAGCAACGATTCAGCAACGATTCAGCCGAGACATTCCCTGGGAACAAAATATCCAACTTTACCGTGAAGCTGGCCAAACCTGTACATTTGCAGGGTCAATGGACGTTGGTGCTCACTGAAGTTCTGTACGTCCGATCGTGGGACACTTTAGTCCCAGGAGTAGCCATGCTTGTCATAGAACAAACAAATCCTGCGATGCTCTGGCTGGGCGGCTTCCCCAAGGGATATTATCCAAATACAGGAACTTGTCAGAGTCATCAACAAGGCCGTATCAATCATACTCGAGTACGACTATACGGAGCTACACCTAGACCCGCAACAGCAGAAGGCATTTTTACAGGGGCCGCACGCATCTGTTAGGTTTTCAGCAATGAAAAGATTGCGTAACATATTGGGAAGCATGCAAAACATTGGATGTAAAGAACCGTGGGACTACCTGCACCGATAATAACAGCATTTTTTATAGATTACTGCTTTACAGCTATATCGTGGAGTATCAAAGGGTGGGGGACAGCTATGCCCGCTGCTTAGAACTGTGGCGATTAAAGTAAAAAAAACGATATTGTGAACATTCAATACAACAAGCTAGATTTCGTCCCTGTGTGTAAATACCATTTCGACACCATCAACATACATATGAGAGATGACCTGGGGCAGTTTGTATCTTTTAAATATGGAAAAATCTGGCTGCGGTTGCATTTCAGATCGCTCCGGTTGAAAGACTAATAAAAGAGCATTATAATGGCTGTGGTGAAGAACTACAGAGACTCCAGGGCCTATATGGAATATCACAAGAACCAGGCCGGTTACAGCGATCAGCTATATTTTTGTGGCTCCCCCGTCATAAACGTTGCGGGGCTCGGCAGTATCTTTAGACGTCTTTTTAGACACGCAATTCCCTTCCTACGCTGTGGATTTGAATTGGCAAAACTGCACGTAAAAATGGCTGCCACCAATATTGCAAAAGATGTCTTGGGAAGTGTGACAACGGCGGTTGCTGAGCATCTCACCAAACAGACAAAAGGAGGGCCAGGGCAGATCAGGACTCATTTATAAACCACGTAGGAGCATTAAGAGGAAGAGGTCAGCGTCCTTGCTGCACAGCCCCCCGAAACCCACCAAGAAAAGCAGATCAAAAGCCCGAAGTTTACAGCCGAGTAAGAAGAAGAAGCGTGTTATCCCTAGCAGACACACGGATGGTGATATTTTTAAAGAACAATGCCCTTCTTACACAGAGCCTCTGGGGAATAGGTGAAATCAGAACTTGATCTCTTCACCGTATCCCCGACCCAGACCAGCATCGATAACAGTTTCTACATGGAGGTCTTGCTCCTGGCAGCTCTATCTCTGCTATCACCCATAGAATTCTTTTTATCGGTGTCAGCCGAGATGTATCTGGATTTGAACGACACGCTGCTGCATCTAACCTGTAAAATAACAAAGGCTGATGGGACCGGCATTGTGGTTACAGCAAGAGTGGCCACGATCACCTACCCGATAGCCACCATGTTCAACATGGTGGACGTGACCTTGGGCAGTGGCGTAACACAAGCTCTGGGGGCCCCCCTGCAAGCCATGCTGAGGGCCCCCCCCCAACTCAGCAACAAATCACGAGTCGCGCCACACTCTGGGCCGCCCTAGATTACCATGCTTGTGCAATACGCACAAACGTGTTGCTGAAGGGATATGCCACACACTGCACTAGGAGAAAGATATAAATATGTGTTTTAATGCAATATACACAGCACAATTTCTGAGAAAAATGGACTAAAAAGCCACAGTGTTTGCTATTGTTGTGTAGGGTAACAGCAATTCAAAACATGTAAGTCACCAACAGTGCACATTAACATTAATGCTTTGCTATTAAAAATGCCATTCCACAATGAAAACATGTCCAACTGGCTGCACAATGTAGACCAGTGTAGACACATAATAACATTACAGTAAAGCGTGCCAGGCCACATTAAGACATACCTAGACTGGTTGCACCAAAATGCCAGTGGAAGCAATAAGACTCATCAAGAAGAGAGCACACATTCAAGCCTGCGTCTCTGCGGCCTCTAACAACACAGCCAAACGCTTTAAAATCTGCAAGGAACTGGCCAATCCTGTTGCGATTTCTACCTCTCCTATTCCCTCAACAGGCCCTCTGTACGGCTTTGGCCTCTCGCTTCTCAGCTAAAACTCAGGACATTCTGTCCACTATCTCCTCTTCCTCTCCCTCTTCCTCTCTCTGCCCCCTTTGGCCATCTCTCCCTCTTCTCCTCCTTTCTCCTCTTTCTCTCTAACACCTGACAAGGTTTCTAGACAAGTCCCATCTCTGGAAGTGTCGTCGAAACAGGTGCTCGTCTACTCCTCCAGAACCATCAAGGACCACATTGACACGATCCAGCCTTGGCTGATTTCTGTAATCATTCTTTTGCCACTGGAACTTTCCCCTCACCCAAATTCTTGGAAAAGCTGGCCAACTGCTATCTTACTCTCCACACTGAATCTGTTAGTTGTCTCCATGACCATTAGTCTGGCTTAAGAGCTGCCAGAGGCACGGAAACTGCTCTCCTGAACACCTGTGAAGATCTGATCTCTCACCTTGATTCCAGCATTCCTTCTGTCCTCATCATCCTGGAACTTTCCTCTGCTTTCGACACGGTCAACCATGCCATCCTGATCAATTGACTCTGTGAGAACCTGGGCATCATGGACCAGGCCCTGGAGTGGCTGACCTCCTTCCTCTTGGACTGCCCCTCCCAGGTCCAACTTTGTCCCTTTCACTCCGCCACCTCTCTCTACATGTGGCGTTCTCCAGGGCTCTATCCTTGCACCCCGGTTTTTCAACCTCTACTTGGCCCCTTTGACCCACCTGATCTCTACCTTCTTCTCTAACTTAGTGTTATGCGGGTGACACTCAGCTTTCCTTTAGGCTCCGCTCAGCCTACTCTCCACTCTTGCTCTTTCCTGGTGTCATCTTCCACTCCACTCTCTCTTTCTCTCCTCACATCTCGGACATCACCAAGAAGTCCCACTACCAGCTGCACCTTTTCAAAGGGACTCTTCCATTTCTCACTTTCCCCCAGAAGCTCACTGTCTCCAGAGCTCTGGTTCTCTCTAGGCTGGATTACTGCAACAGCCACTTTCTCAATCTGCCTTCCTCTACTACCCTCTGCAACTAATCCAGAACAGGAATGCAAGACTTATCCTTAGCCTCAAGCCGAGGGACTGTATCTCTCCAGCCATGAAAT
Source organism: Ambystoma mexicanum (assembly GCF_040938575.1). NCBI lineage: Eukaryota > Metazoa > Chordata > Amphibia > Caudata > Ambystomatidae > Ambystoma > Ambystoma mexicanum. The sequence goes on along the minus strand of NC_090924.1, from coordinate 188,020,536 downwards.
CTCTCCAGTGGCTCTCGGTGGCTGCAAGGATCAAGTTCAAGACCCTTTTCATTGTCCGCAAGGCTTTCTGGGGCTGGGACCCACACTACATCCAACGCTATCTTCCAAAATACCTTACTTCTCGAGCCCTAAGGGTTAGATGCTTCTCCAGGCAGAGAGTGGGGGGCAGATCCTTCTCCCCTGCAGGTGCCTCTCTCTGAAATGGCCTCCCTGACCCTCCCAAACTTGAGCCGGACCACCTGAAGTTCCTGAAGATGCTCAAAACGTTCCTCTTCTCCTCTGCTTTCTCTCTCTCCCTCCCCTGCTGACCTACCTGACCTACCTGTCCGCTGTACCAACTGGTTGCTTGGCTACCCTCTGTCTCACTGAGTCCAGGCTCTTTCTTAATCAGTCACCCTTCCACTACCTCCAGGCCTACCATGCAGTTAAGGGCTGTAACTGTAACCCTACAGTCCCTTGTTCTCCTTGCACTACCCAGAGCCGCGCTGCCCTGGCGGCACTTACTCAGAGCATTGCTGCCCTGTTTTCCCCTCCCCTCTCCATTGCACTTCCCCCCTCCCTTTCCCCTTGCACTTCTTGTTCTCGCACTTGCACGATCTGAATGACACAAGGATTAGTAAGATCATTTGTCTTGTCCTCCCTCAGTTTTCCTTCTCTTGTATTGTCGTGCCTAAAAACACTTGTGTACAGGTGCGTTATATATGACTTATCATATGATATCATATCATTTTATCACAGATGCCCAGAAAAATATACAGTGCCGCAGTAAGAAATGGCTAGACTGGCAGAACCAAAATGCCAGTCTAGCCAGGTAATTCCACTTAGCAGGACTGCCTTATCAGAAATGCCCAGTTAAAAAAAGTAATACCAAACTGAGGAATGACTAGACTGGCTGCACCAAAATGCCTCTCTAGCCACTAATACCACATATCATGCCTGCTTAGCATGGACATAGACGACCATTATGATTTATTGCACAACCCCACCCCCCCACACACACATCCCTTCTCCCTCCCATCCCCTACCCCAACCTCCAAAATTGGCCCAGAATTACCTCCACGCCCCCCTTCCTTGTCCCAGTGCTTACGTATGAGGCTCCTTGCCTCACTGGTAAGTACTGGAGGAAGAGTGGGACTAGGTGTCATGAAGATTGCAGGTAGCTAAGTCAGGCATTACCTTCATGTACCTCTACCTTATCCCAGTACGTGTGTATGAGGCATATTGCCTCATACACAAGTACTGCCTCATACACAAGTACTGGGATGAGGAAGAATAGGGCTAGGTGTAAAGAAGATTACCAATAATTAATCAAGGCATTGAACAAAAGTAGTGGTGCAACACCATTGAGCTGACTGGGCTTCAGCACTCCCCCCCCACACTGAAATTGTGGGCTATGTGGACTTGACCTCAGCTGACCTACAGAGCAGTTGCCAGACAGAAAAAGACACAGATGTTAAACAGCACCTGCGTTTTGCCGTTAACAAGGGCCCGGACCAGCAATTACCAATGTACAGCATTTCACTGTTAGTACCTGCATTCAAATGGCAAATATTTTAAGCAATTGAAATTGTGATGTGGGTTTAGTACTTGCATGCCAGGGGAGTGATTGGAACGGTAGTGCAGAAACAGGAGACCAATCATTCTCACAGCAGCCCATAAGTGGGTGCTTTCAGACCTAAAGGAGAGAGTTAACTGCTTGTAACATTGAAGCTGCACTAGAATAGTCTCATTAAAATGTGTAAAGAAGTTAGATGCCCCACACAAATAAGTTTGCTGCTCCCCACCACACGTGAAGTTAGCACCTCTCCCAACATTTGAAAAGTTAGCCCCCCTGAAATGTAGGTTTTGTTGCGCCCCTGAACACAAGCACACACACCATTCTCCATATATACACACGCACACCCAGCCATCCATATATTTAAGAGTGCACTCTTTCACCATACAGGCACACACAGGCAGCTACTCATACATGTAAGTGTGCACTCTTTCACCATACAGGCACACCCACGCAGCCACCCGTACATTTAAGTGTGCAACCTTTCACCACACAGGGACACACACCCAGGCACCTACCCATACATTTAAGTGTGCACCCTTTCACCATACAGCCACACCCCGGCAGCCACCCATACATTTAAGTGTGCATCCTTTCATCATACACTCACACCCAGCCACCCATACATTTGTGGGCACTCTTTCACCATACACTCACACATGCACACGTTATGGGTTGAGGGGAGCCATAATACTTCAAAAATACATTGGGCCTCATTAGGACCCTGTTGGTGACGGTATGAACGGTGACGATAAGGCACCGGCACTGTTCATACCGTCCCGCCGCATTACGAGTTCTGCTTGCGGGTTCCTGACAGCGGACCATGTATTACCTTTGGGCTGTGCGGCACCCCCAAGCATAACTCGTAATTGCGCCGGCACAGCCATGTTCCCCACCCCCATTCTGCAGAATGGGAATCGGGAGCCCGGCAATACCGCCACCCGCGAATGGGCAATTACTGGCCCATTCATCTCGTAATGGGCCGGTTATTGCCCAATTACGGGAGGCGGTGCCGGTAGCGAGCATGGCGGTAGCCGTGCCTGGCATACAGGCACGGCTACCGTCATGCTCGTAATGAGGCCTATTGTTTCTTTTTGAAGTCACTCTGACTTCATAAAGAAATTATTTCCATTAAGGACTGAACCATAAAGGAAATAATTTCTTTAAGAAGGCAGAGTGACTTCAAAATAAACTATTTATTTTTGAAGTCATAGGGCTTCCCCCACCCCATGACATGGAGGCCTCCAGCCTAGGGTCTTTATGTCATGGGTTGGGGGTAGCCACCAGACTTTTTGTATTCACTCTGCCTTCATAAAGAAATTATTTCTGTTACAGAAATAATTTCTTTAGAAATGCAGAGTAAAATCAAAAAGAAAATGTAAAAAAAAAAAGTTTGCAAATTGTTTTTTTTTTTTACTCCAAGTGGGGCCCCCTTCCAGAAAATGTGGTCGCGGGGCCCCCCGCACCGCATGGGGTGCAGGGGCCCCTGTTACGCCAGTGACCTTGGGTGATTGAATGATAACGCAGAGTGAAAATATGTATGCCTATAGCACCTATATAGAGAGCCTATTAAATTATGGCCACAATGTCCTGAATAAGCAACTCTCGGCAGGCCTCTTTTATCGTGACAATGCGGGACATTTCACAACACCTATCTGCATGGTGATAACAAGGGGTTTGTGAGCAGAGTCCTTCACGCCAGAACCAGTAGAGTATTCGATTTACTAGGCTGTCTACACGCTGACCTTTTCTTCCAGGATGAACTATTGATCAACAACGTTAACCTTAAAGTGAAATTATCCAGAAACACAGACACTTTTTGTCTTATGAGCGGAGATGCTGAACAATACAAACTAGTCATCATATCAGCTAGTTTATTTGTCAAACGTGTAAGCGTCTCTCCGACCATTAGACTGGCACATGCAGAGGCGCTGCAGATATGTAAAGTGAAGTATCCTGTGGAGAGACTCGCCCTTAAAGTCTTCAGTATTCCTACCGGTAGCTGGGGTACCAGTCATCACAACCTGTTCCTGGCACAGCATCCAAAAATCATCATCAAGGGTATTGTTGAAATAGTATCGATGACCGGCGCATGCAATCAAAATCCCTTTCACTTCAAACACTGTACCATGAACTATGTAGCGCTGCATAAGGAAGGTGTCCTGATCCCTGCTAAAGCATACGCTCTTAACTTTGGAGTTCCGAACATAATCAGTGAATGCATGGGCCTGGTGGCTTTCACTGGGAAGTACATGCGTGATTCACCGGTCTCAATCACCCGCAACGAGTATGCTCTCAGCTATACCCTACTGGCTTTTGCTCTAAGACCCGATAAGAAACCTAACCACCACGCATTCGCTGCTAGTGTGGAGCATTTTTAATAGCGCTCTCGAGATCAACGCACAAAGAACAATGCTTTTTTGATATCTAATGGATACTCAATACATAAAAGGATTTTTGCATTATCATAGACACGCTCAGAAAATATTTCACGGTGTGTATGCTAGTGATACATGTCCCAAGCGCCTATCCAGACATGGTTCGGTTAGCCTGGTGGTGAATACTGATCTGCAGGCCTGTGGTGGAACACATTGTATAGCGATAGGGTTGGAGGGGTATGTGCTAACAGTGTTTGACAGTTTGGCGCACTTCCTGCAACACCCCATATACGCCAGAGTTTTAACAGACTATGGCCTGCATTCCAAGTGTGGCAGTCCAGAAACAACGTGCCTGTATTTATGATTACCGGGAAAAACATTCTGGACCTTTCGCACTACGAGAGGGAATGTCAGTAACAAAGGTGCCGGCAACACCATACACTGTGCCATTGTTGCCGGTAGCACAGTCAACGGAAACTGAAGGGCCCACGTGAAGCAGCGCCGGAAACTCTGGAACCACAGAAAGATGGCAGCATTACAACCCCCAATTCCCCGGAAACACTGGGAAAACCGTGATGGAAACACCAGCACCGCGGAGCAGGCGTTAACCCAGCCCAGGTGTGCAGAAAAAGGGCACAGGTGCACTCAATTGACCCAGCTGCACACAATGAGCACAGGGACTGCAGAAAAAGATCACACACACACACTCCAACACAACCCTGCTGCCACTCGTACCAGCTGTCATGGACATGGAGGTGTTGCATGAAGGAGTGCAGCACTACGAGCAGGAGGTGCAACAGTGGCAACAGGCCGGATGTGAATACATATGCAGAACCATGTGTATTTTTGCATGAACAAACAACAAGAAATGTGTGGCCCACCACCCCACTCCACCCAAAACTCCCCCTAACTACCCTCTCTTCAACCATCCCCCCAACCACCCCCTCCACAACAACCCCTCCAAATGCCCCTCAACTACACCCTCCCCAACTACCGCCTCCCCAACTACCCCTACCCCAAACTACCCCTACCCCAACTACCCCCTCCCAACCATCCCCCACCCACTGACCCTCCCTGACTAAGCCTCCAAAACACACCATCCCTGAAACACCCCTAGGTAGCAACAGTTTCACATCATGTCTGGAACCGGCTCACTTTTGTGGCTTCTTAACACCTGGCCTGCCCTTTTGAGGTGAGTCTGACAGGCGCAGGGATCTGTGCCTCGGGCTGCTCTGTTGTGAGCTGGCAGGCGTGGTGATGGTTGAGGGTGGGTCTGAAGCTGCCATGTCCCTGCGCTCCAGTTCCACCTGCAGGCAAATGGTGAGTGACTCAGCCAGTGCTGATATGGCCTCATTCCCCTCCCGGGCCCTCTGTGCGAGCAGGCCCATCACGCATGATGATCATCTCAAGACACGTGCACAGCGGCAGCCAGTGCCCTGCACGGTCTCCGAATTAAGCTGGTCAACCTCCCGCATCAACCTGGCCTCCTCCGGGTGCTGGCGTACGAGTCCCACCATCTGCACATGGCATTCCTAGATGCGCCGTAGACGTGCATCCATGTCTCTGATGCTGGGGATAGGTGGTGGAGGTGGGCTGTCGAAGTAGGAGGGGCTGAATGAGGGATGGTGGTAGGGGATGTGTTCAGATGTGCCCTCATGTACATGGGAGGCAGGTGTGGGGGATTTATGGCCATCCTGTTGGAGCATCTGTTGGGGCAGCAGGAGTTGCGACAGGGGCTGTAAGCTATGACTCTGTTGGGGCTGCCTGAGTTGTGGCAGGGGCTGCAGGCTGTGCCTCTGTTGGGGCAGGTGGCATGCTCACCAGGCCTATACCTTGCATGGCTGGTGCTGGTGTCGCCTTTTCACCGGTTTGGCGGGGTGTGGCTCTCTTCCTCTGTGTGCTTGTCCGTGAAGTGCTTTGTCCACCTTGATCGCTGTCAGATGATGTGCCTGTGGGGGTGAGATAGGCATGCCGTTAGTCACCTCTCTGCCATCCTATGGCCTTGCTACATGCAGTTCAGACAGTGTGTGACATGATGCCGGTTTATGGTGTTGTGATGCTGGAAATGCATCGGAGGGACAGGGCCTCTGTGTTAGGGAGAATTCTCAAGAATGTGCTAATTTCCCTTACCTTTTGAGACCCCCAGAAACTTTGCTGGATTTCTAGGATTTCATTTTTTACCTGGGAAGAGTGTGAGACGTTTTTCCCACTCTTCCATGTATTTTGATGTGTGTTTTACTTTTGTGTTCTTTGGTTATGGAGTTTTAAAACAACTCAATAGGCATCATCTTTTTCTGTGTGTCACACAGCACCCTCAGTGCAGTGGCACAGGGGTGTCTTTCTGACTCCCCAAGGTTTAAATACCTTCTCTGGGACTGGCTACTGTCTCCCAGAGCATGTAAAGTTAAATTGACTTTACTAGTCTTTTTAAATTTACAGACCCAGCACACACTATCTTACTATAGAGTGCTGGAGGGGTTGACTAGCTTCCCCTGAATCTAAACACTCATGTAACATCCAAATGTTACCCTTTCCCACTTGAAATGGCTGGTGCCAGTGGTTTTAAACAAACTACCATGATTTTTCCCAACCGCGAACACTGGTAGCAAAAAATCTGGTCAGCCATGTTTTCCAATTTGGCGCCCCAGACCTATCTGTCAAAAACGTACTCCGGTCATCTTTTTTCACCATTTCTTTTTGGAAAGGTCCTTCTTGTGTTTATCTCTGCGTGCCAAACCAGGTTTGGTCCCTTTGTTCGTTGGCCTTTGGCGGGCTTCAGTGCTGAAGCCCTCCTCTGGCACCTGAGTGTCAGGGGTGGACAGTATGTGAGGGAGGTGCCTGAAACTCCCTGTGCTTAGTCTCCTAGGAGACCTGAATGCACTTTGGCGTGATTGGCCGGCTGGCTATCTGGCAAGGACAGCCACCCTGCTGTGTGAGTGACAGCCAGGCTGGAATGAATGAGGGAAAACTGTTTAAAAGCAGGTCGCTGGGACTTGGGAAGCAGAGTCGACCACCGGAATCAAAGAACCGAAGACGAGCTGAAGGAAGAAGACGATTGCTGCAACTCCTGGTACACCGGTGAAGCCCTGCTGCAGGTCCGAATTGCCTGAAACTCCATCGACAGAGAAGCCCTTCAAGGTTAACTTCTTTCTTTGAGTTTGGTGGGAACAACCAACTCGTAAGCCACCTGGACACCGTCCCCAACCTGGTCGAATTTTCTTCAGAGTGCTGTTGAAAACCGGATAGCCAGAGGGAAGGAAACCAACTCGTGGACTTTAAAACACTCACACCTTAAACCAATGTTTTACCAAGCTTGTGGCCTCTTCCCTGGGCAGTGCAGGAACTTCCCGATGTCCTCCTTCTTGTCCGCACAACTGAAGCTCAGGAACAGCGAGATCTGCAGGAACTGCCAGGAACAACTGCCTCGGCTACAGCTTTTCTTTAATTACAAGGTACTGTGCAAGTGCGGTGCAGAACTCCGTTCGGCCGCGGTGAAAGTTTGTGAAACTTTCCCAACTTTGAAGGCTTGTCTTTCCCTAAACCAACATCTAACTTTTCGTCTGACCAAATTCTTCTAAGATCCGTGGCAAGGACTTAACCGTTTTCTACCAGAACTGTGCTTTACTATACAAGAATAGGAACCATTGACTTTGGCCCAGGCCTAATGAATTGAATTGCTGGTTGTAGTGAACTGAAACCCTTTGCCCTGCCTATGACAGTATTTGTGCTGTTGATTCTTCTAACCTTGTCTTTTTAACCCCTTTTTAAAGTATCTGAAGTGCCATTTTGCTCCCACTCCAGGGTAGCTAAACTTGTTCAGAAACTGATTGGTAGTGAATTGTAGTATATTCGATTGTGATATTGAGCTGCTCTTGCTAGTGGAATGTTTTTTCCAAATGACTGTGTAAATAAATGTATATTCTTTTACCAAGAAACCTTGAGTAAGTGTTTGTTTGAATCACTGTATTTGTTGGTCCTTTGTGTAACCTGTTCTACTGCTCACTTTACACTTGAGATAAGTCTGGCTGCTCAGCCACTGCTACCACATTACTGTGTAGTGCAGGCTTGTACCAAAGGTGAAATTGTACTGACACTTGTAGTCTTAATTGTGTGTAGTGTTCCCAAAGGTTACTGCACATGATTCTGCCGAACATTCTGTATCCATGTCCTTTATTGCTTTCGATCATGTGTTCTGTCTTGTTTTCTGCGCAGGAGTTCATGTGGGACTCCTGGCAGTGCAGCTCTCTCTTTTGGTTTGGTGAACAGGCCTTTGGGATACCCTTATGGCACCCCTGGGCGGGAGTACAAACATTTGCTCCTAGTCTAACTTTTTGGGCACCTGTGGGTGGCCCACTGAGCAGGGTTTGGGCTGGTGGCAGCTCCGTGCTGAATTGACATTTTAGGGATGCCCAGAAGGTCATTGGAATCAGGGGATTCCTGATAGGAAACAAGATGGCCCCTGTGGCCTCTTGCCTTCCATCGCCTGTTACCTTGGTTTTCCCGAAGTCCCGGGAAGCCCTGACTCTGTCTCCTCCTTCACAGTGACAGTGACCTAGCAGTTCGGGCTGGACTGCCCCTTTTGGGGTGGGACCAAGCCTGATTTGCATATGGTCTTTCTCCTTCTGTAATGGCTTGGCAGGCGAAGAACGATGGTCTGGAGAGTGCCCAGAGCAATGCCAGTGGTTAAGATTCATTCTAAACCTTCCAGCCATCACCTCTTTGTTTTTGCTCCGGAACAGTCGTCAAGCCCGTTGGGCCTTCTTCTTTGCCCAGTACCAGTTTCAAATCCATCATGTTCCTGGAACACACAATATAATTGCTGACGCCTTATCCCGACGTCCCGACTATGAAATTCTTGAAGACCGATCCTTCCCAAAGATGTTTCCCCACACAATATTTGTTGCCCAAGCAATCAGTCTCCTGGAAGACATTCGGATTCAAACCCAGTCCTCTGGGATCTGTAAGGAGTTTACTGGGAAGAATTGATGGAATCTCACAACAAAGGACGGATATTTATTCAACGATAATGGTCTGGTCATCCCCACGCAGAGACTGCGACAAAGGATCACAAGCCTATGTCATGACACTCTTCATTCAGGACACCGTGGCATCACCAACACTCTCGGTTTAATACAAAGACAGTTTTGATGGCCAAAAATGAAAGATGACGTCCAGCATTACATCCAAACCTGTGCAGTCTGCACTCAAAATAAGCATGATAACAAGAAACGGGTCTCCTGCTCCAACCAGCGCTGCCACAAGACCTTGGGAATTCATTGCTACGGACTTTATTGTGGAACAACCACCTTCCAGGGGATACAAAACTATCATAGTTACCATTGATTTATTCATTCACATGGCTCATTTCACACCCTTATATAAACTGCCATCCTCCTCTGAACTCGCTGGAATCTTCCTGGAACACATATTCCGACTTCATGGACTACCCTCCAAGATCATATCTGACAGAGGACCTCAGTACATATCTCAGTTCTGGAAACACTTATGTCGTATACTAGGAATCCGACGTGCCCTCTCCTCAGGTTATCATCCACAGACCAATGGAGCTACTGAACGCGTGAACCAAACCCTGGAGCAATATCTTCACTGTTTTGCCACCAAGGTCCACGACAATTGGTCACTTCTAATACCCGTGGCTGAATTCGCATACAATAATTCGGACCACTCGGCTGTCAAAACCAGCCCCTTTTTCTGTATCCAAGGATTCCACCCTTCGGTTCTACCATCCATACTCCCACATCCTACACCAGTTCCTACAGTTGACTCCTGTATTGAAACCATCATCAACGTACACAGAGAAGCCAAAGAACACCTCGAAAAGGCCCGAACAAACACCAAGCATTATGCGGATTCCAAAAGAAGACCAGGGCCTTCATATGCAGTGGGTGATAAGGTCTGGCTATCCTCGAAAACTACTGCCTCGACACTTATGACCAAATAAGTTGGCTCCCCGGTACTATGGCCCTTTTTCCATAAAGGAAATCATTAACCCAGTGGCCTTTCGACTCAAACTACCAGAATCCTGGAAGAGGATCAACCCAGTTTTTCACAATTCTCTTTTGAAACCATACGTCCAGTCCTCCCGGACTGCTCCAAGATCTACTCCTGTGGTTGTCAATGATCAATTAGAATACGAAGTGTCCAGAATATGTGACTCCAGGTACAGATGTGGTCAGCTACAGTATCTGGTCGAGTGGAAAGGGTACCCTCCCATTGAACGCACCTGGGAACCAGTCTCAAACATAAATGCCCCGAGACTACTCCGAAGGTACCACCTTATACACCCGGGTAAACCCGGAGGAACTGGGTTTCGGAGGAGGCATGCTGTCATGAACCACCGGACGCGTCCCTTCTGGACTTCGTGGTCCCTGACCCATAGGGGACTGAACTCAGCAGTACTCCCAACATGGCCGCCGAGCGTGAAACGCTGTTTGCCAGTCTCCGCTTTGTATGCTCTGCGTTCTACAATGCAGGCACACCCCCGTGGCCCTGCGCGTCTCAACTCTACCGCTTGCAGTAGTCAGACTTGTGCTGCTGTAGTTCGTACAGCGATTTCCACTGATTCCTGGTTCCCGGTCCCCTAATTTTCCTCCTCCTTCATCCTCCCCTTTTTGTCCTCACCTTGCATTCCTGGATTTCCTTCGCACTCACCTTCCGAGTGCACTCCTTGCCATTTCCTGGACTTTTTTCCCGGACATCTGAATGCTCCCTGGAGACGCTACACGAACCGCACGCTGGAACCCGAGGACCCACGCACAGGGTTATACAAGACCCGAACGGTGCGAAAGAAGACTTCATCGAAGAACTCGAACAAACAACACAGACAGGTGAGAAGGGGGGAAACCTGTGACAGCTGCAGGACGTTTTTGATCACTCATCAACGAGCGCCGCAAGGAACAAAGCTGCTGCCTCAACGACAACGTTCACCTTTTCTTCATCTCGGAATTTCAACGTCCCGTGGCTCCTGCCTGAAAGGGAGCACTCTCAAGAAGGGCCCATCGATTCCCCAACGAAGAACTCTACAACACAAGGTGTATTGGGTTGCAGAACTATAGAAGGAGATAAGACTCTAGTAGACAATATATGGACTGGGCTTGTAGTGCATCTACATTTACAGGTTGCCCAGGTGGGGGGATCCTCATTCAGAGCTGTGTCTGGTTGGTAGGGACTCAGTATTCTGCCAATTGTCTAACCAACGTGTCTTTCTCCTACATCTATGGCTAATATCATTTTACTGCGTTGATTGTATGCTATTTGAACTGAGTACAGTTGAAGCATTTTTATGGATTCAGAGTAATCGTGGTACCTCCTAGAACTGTATATATTTACCATTTTAGAATTGTCGGAGCACAGAGAGCATTATTGTGATTGTGTATCTAACCTTGAACCTTATTTATATAAAGACTGTGTTTTAAGTAATACATTGTGTCGGCATTCCTTTGTGGGTGCTTGAAGACTACACCGTACTTAAGAACCAGCCTGCATTACCTCCTGAGAAGCTAGGCCTTGATTGCTCGACTATGTTACCAATAATAGAGAATCCTGGCTGGGGTCCTCTGTGCCTCTCCTTTACCATATAGAGAGCAGGAGTACAGACACACCCCTCCGGGTCCTTTACACTGGTGGAAGCGGTGGGATGCTTATGGTTTTAAGAATCAGTGTGTAACCTTGCCACTTACAAAATATCTACACTTTGTTAAATTGAGGTTTAGTTGTGTACAATATAACTACATTGCAAGCAATGGAATCTATTGCAAATGGTAAATTGACTCTCTCCACAGTGCTTGTGAAGCCATGGAGCTAGACTTTGAAGATAGGTCTAGGGCTGAGCTGATAGCGGCCCTAGTGGACTACCAGACGGACTGTGAAGCTCTTGATGGGCGGATGAAATCAATGAGGACTCTGCCCCTGGGGTTGTTACTGTATCTGATTCTGGGAATGCCGCCATTCCTGCTGCCTCTGTTCTGACCTCCAGCAATGTTTCTCCAGGAATGCCTTGGACCTTGAGTTATTAAGTATGAAATTGGCCTTTGAATACCACAAATTGAAAATAGAAGCTGAGCTTAAGAAAGAGGAGTTGGCACAACAAGCGGAGCTCAAGAATAGGGATCTTGAAATCAAAGATAAGGACCTTGAACTTAAGAACAGGGACACGAAATGTTAGAAAATCCAGCTAGAGAAATCTAGAGTGGAGATTTCAGCTAAACCAGTTGAGAGTGTCAGGTACCCAGCCACCAAGTTTCTGAAAGACTTGGTTGGTGTGTATGTGGAGGGTTCTGATATCCTCCAATGGATTGAAGTGTTTGAAATGGCTAGTGCAATTCATGTTGATAAATTAAATTGGGCTAAGTGTTTGTTAAGCAGAGTGACTCAGACTGGATATGACTGTATTCTGAAATTGAGTGTGGTAGAAAGTAGTCAGTATGAGTGCATGAAGTCTGCTTAAATTGCCAAGTTTGGCAAGACACCTACCCAATGCCTTAAAAGGTTCAGGGAATTTAGGAAACAAGAGAATGTGTCTTGGGTTGACTGGGTGAGTGCTGCGCACATGAACATGAGGGGGTGGATTGATGGTTACAAAGGGAAAACGTTTGTTGAATTGTCCCACCTTTTGTTTTTTGAGCATTTTTCAGAAACCTGTTCACCCGAGCTGCGTCAGTATGTTGCTGACCAGAACATTTTTGATCCCTTGAAGCTGGCCAGGCTGGCTGACAAGAGGGTCTGCCACCGGGTGTCCCCTAAGGACTCCAGTGGGAAGGACAGGGACAAAGAAAAGGGGACCTCTCAGAAGGCTGACAATCACAGTCGAGTAAACCAAAACCTTCCTCTCCTAACACCCAAAAATCTAGTGAGGATAAGTATTTTGTGGGTGGGGGTAGCGGTCTGCCTGCTGCAAAGCAGGGTTCAAGTGGTTCCAGTACCATACCCGCACTCCTGCCACTTGTTGGGACTGTGGGGCTCTGGACCACAAGAGGGGGGACCCCAAGTGTAAGTGTAAGGCACTTGGAGTCCAGACTGTCAGCATGACCTACCCCTACTCCTTTCCTGAGGTGGAGGCCACTGTTCTCTCCGCCTCTAATGGGATCACATTTGGTGCCTGGAAGAGATTTCCCTAGTGTCCCTTGGGGCCTGGGACCAGTACACAGAAGTACTGGTGACAATTCCACAAAACACCCGTAGGTTTTTGAGAAGTGTCCTCTTGAATGGCCAGCCTCCTACTGGCTTGAGAGACACTGGGGCAAGCATGTGGTGGGCAGGACCCTGCTCAAGCCAGAGGACTATGTAAGAGCTCCTCTGAGAACCACCAGGTTAGCTGGTGGGCCTCCCAAATTATCGCCTGTAGCCTTAGTGAACATTACGATTGGAGACAAGACAGCGAAGCTTCCTGCCCTGTTTCATGACAATGTACCTGCTAACATTCTGTTAGGAAATTATTTGGTAGATTTGGGGATGATCACGGATGGTCTACCCGTGACTGTTGCGGCAGTCACCCGATCACAGGTCACACTGGGTCCTGCTGTGAGTCCGGTACCCTCACCGACAGGGAAACCCAAGGCACCACGAAGAAGGAAGAGCAAGAAGGCCCCCTCTGCAAAGGGACCTCTTCTCTTCCTGCTGCTCCGGCAGCACCCATTGGGATTCATGCTCCGGCCGGGCTGGATCCAGTGGGGTCCCATGCCTCAACTCCTGTGGGAGAAGAGCCAGAAGACTCTCCTGTGGGAGAGGTACTCAACCCGGAGGACCACCCCGACCTTCAATGCTTGTTAGCTGAAGGGGGACCCTCCTGGGTGGACTTCTGTAAGGGTCAGCGACAGAGCAACTCTCTTGAGGGTCTGAGGAAGCAGACCCTGTCACAGGCACAAGGAGAAGTGCCTAGGACATTCCAAATTTATTGGGAGGGTGAGCTCCTTGTTAGTGAGCCCACTAAGCCTGAACCTGGTGCCCTCAAGAGGTTGGTGGTACCCCAGGTTTACAGCCCCTTCCTGCTGCAGTTGGCGCATGAGGTGCCCTTGGCTGGTCATCTTGGTACCAAGAAGACTAAGCAAATGCTCTCTGCCCATTTCTACTGGCCCCGGATGGGAGTAGAAGTAGAGTCCCACCACAAGACCTGCCCAACTTGTCAGTTGTCTGGCAAGACTGGAGGCAGTGTTATTGCCCCACTGTAGCAGTTGCCAGTGGTTGGCACACCATTTGAGAGGGTGAGCATCAGCATTGTCGGTCCCCTTGACCCTCCCACTTCAGGTGGACATCGGTTCATCCTGGTCTTGGTTGATCATGCCACCAGGTACCCTGAGGCTATACCCCTTTGGACGGTTACTGCCAAGGTGGTTGCCAGGGCTCTCCTGGGCATTTTCACCCATGTTGGATTCCCTAAGGCAGTTGTCTCTGACAGAGCATCCAACTTCATGTCGAGCCACATGAAAACAATGTGGAAATAGTGCAGAGTACTTACAAGTTTTCCACCTCTTAACGCAACATTACTGTTGAAGCCCTACTACCCCTGGTCCTACCCACCCTCAACGCCCTCCCAGCCAATGCTGATTTAAACCTACTGATTGACACCTTCAATGACTCCATGGCTAAGGCGATGGACACCATTGTCCCCCTGAAACTGCGTAAAGATAAACCAAGAGCTCATCTGAACTCGTGGTACACCCCCGAACTTAAGTTACTCAGAAAAAAGAAAGCTAAGGCACAACTCACATGGAAAACCAACCCCTCCGCGGAAAACAAATCAAATCTCATGAATATATCCTCTCTATATAAAAGTGAGATAATTTGCACCAAAAAAGATGCATACAACATCAAGATTGATCAGGCAGGGTCCTCCACTAAAGAATTATTTAAAATTCTAAAAGAACTAGAAAATCCCAATTCACCCTCAGACACTTGCTTGAAAGACAAACCTTGGTGCACCAGCATCCAAAACGCTGTTAACAACAAAATTACAGGACTCCAAACCAAAATTGAGGACAAACCCCAACAACTCTCCAATAACAAGTTCACCAACCCCGGCTCACCAACGCCCATCAAAACCAGATCGGACTTCACATTCAAGAAAGTAACTACGGTTGAAGTTCAAAAAATCATTTCCTCCTTAAAACCCTCGAACTGCAAAGGAGACAGCTGTCCCACCCAGATCATAAAAGACACAGCTAGAGAGCTATCCCCCTTCATCACTAAACTTATTAACCTATCATTCATCAATAACTCAGTCCCCAGTAACCTAAAACAATTGTGGGTTCTCCCACTCTTGAAAAAACAATCTCTAGACCCAGCCATACCCACCAACTACAGACTAATCACCACAGTCCCATTCCTATTAAAAATCCTGGACAGAGTCGCCTACATCCAAATTCAGGAATATTTGGAATCCAACCAACTGCTAGGAATACGTCAATCTGGCTTCAGACCTCAACACGGAACAGAAACTGCCCTTGTTGATCTCAAAAGTCAGATTGATGAAATTAAAGACAAAGGCAATGCCGCAATCCTACTCCTCCTAGACCTCTCAGCGGCCTTCGACCTGGTCGACCACAAAATCCTCTGCAGCCACCGAGCCACCGCAGCTCACTTCTCCTCCTCTGCCGTCACATGGATACAATCCTTTCTGGCAAACAGAACCATGCATGTTTTCTCAACAACAGCTGCAGCAGACCCCATCCCCATCTAATGCGGGGTCCCACAAGGCTCCTGTGTCTGCCCCACTTTGTAGAACATATTTACAAAGCCTCTATTTGACCAACTGGACTGTCTGGGTGTCACCTACATGAACTACGCAGATGACACCCAGATACTCCTCACCATCAAAGGCAACCACCAAGCAGATGTCATCCGGATCAACAAAATATTCTCCATCATTCAGGCATGGATGGCCTCTCATGGCCTATGCCTGAATGATGAGAAGACAGAGCTCCTCATTGTCGGCTCTCCCAGTAACCTGGCTAAACTTAATCCTAACTACAACAACATCATGATCGATGGTCACACCATCCCTATTGCCAAAAGCGTGAAAACTCTCTGCTTCTACCTTGATGCCAACTCCAACTTCTCCAAACAAACCAATATGATCGCCTCAGCCTCGGCCTACACCGGCAAGCTCATCAGGGCTAGTAGACCCTTCCTATCATAAAATAGCTGCCTCACTCTTGCCAGAGCCCTCATACAGTTCAAACTGGACTACTGCAATAGGCTGTACCTAGGTGCTAACCAATCTATAATCAACAAATTACAGGTACTTCAAAATAACGCACTGCGCGTAGCCCTCAACATTCCCAGCCAAGAGCATATCTCTACTGCAAGGAAATCTTGCAAATGGCTCTCCATACGTCAGAAAATCGATTTGAAAACCATTTGCCTCACGTACAAGGCCCTTAACCACCTAGCCCCACCATATCTAACTAATAAATTCACATGAAACCAGCCACCAAAACCACTAGATCCTCCAACACTCTATGCTTGACAGTGCCCAGATTCCACTTAAAAAGAGCTGGAAGGGCTAGCTTCACAGTACTTGCCTCCCAACTGTGGAACACCTTACCACTCAACATTAAAACTATAGAGTCCTTCCAGATCTTCAGGAAGCATATTATCGGTTGGCTCCTGAACAAAGAGTAGCACCACTGATACTTGGCTACACTTCCCACTGCTCTGCAAATTGCTGTATGTGAAACTGTAGTACCACCCAGACATGCGCGTACACCTATCACTGCTTAACTACGTCTGTATATTCTGTAAATTGCTATATATTGAAATTGTATATTGCTAATTGTATATTGTAGAAATATACAATTGTAAATTGTATATTTCACAATTATGTAACCGTCTTCTTTATGCGCCCTTCTACCTCTGGGTTTGGAGCGCTATACAAATAAATAAAATAAACAAACAAACATCCCGAGACCAATGGTCTGGTCGAGAGATTTAATAAAACTCTCAAGGGAATGCTAGGCGCTTTGGAAGAGCCCAAAGGCGGAAATTGGATCTCCACCTGTCGTGCCTGCTGTTTGCTTACAAAGAGGTACCTCAAGAGGGTGTTGGTTTCAGCCCCTTTGAATTACTCTTTGGACATCCAGTGAGGCGGCCCCTTGCCTTGATAAGAGAAGGTTTGGAAGCCACCCCTCCAGTTCCTGCCAAGCAAGTGGGGGACTATGTGTTAGGCCTCAGACAGAGGATGACACAAATGATGGGTTAGGCTACAGCAAATCTTAAGGCAAGCCAGGAACTGAACAAATACTGGCATGACCTTAAAGCCTTGCAAGTGGATTGGACTCCAGGACAGGAAATCCTTGTGTTAAAGTCTACCAAGCCTCAGGCTTTGCAGATAAGTGGACTGGACCCTTCAGGATCATCTCCAAGATGGGTAAGGTCAATTATCTGATTATCAAGCCTTTCCATAGGCGAGCAGAAGTCTTGTGTCTCTTTCTCGCTTCAGAGCAAGAAGAAGATGAGAGTGAGCCTCTTACTGATTTGCTGCATAGCAACCCTCAGGATGGCTCAGTGGAGGGAGTGCATCTCTCTCCATATCTGACGACAGAGCAGCAGAGGGCTTGCAGGGCTTTGCTCTGGCAGTATAGCTCTCTGTTCTCACTGACACCAGGCCTTACACCGTGGTGTAGGCACGAAATTGAAACTGGTGACAGTATGCCTGTCAAAAGCAGGTGCTACCGTATGCCAGGTACAGTTAAGAACCACATCCAGGATGAGGTCACCAAGATGTTGGATCTGAATGTTATTGAACCCTCAGCCAGTCCCTGGACCAGTCCAGTGGTTCTTGTCCCCAAGGCAAGTTCCCAGGCCGATACCAAGGATTGAAGGTTCTGTGTGGACTACAGAGGAGTCAATGCCGTCACCAAACTGACGTGAACCCATTGCCCAGGGCTCATGAGCTTGTGGACAACATAGGTGCTGCCAAATTTGTGAGCATGTTTGACCCTACCTCAGGTTATTGGAAAATAGCTCTGACGGACCATGCCAAGGAAAAGTCTGCATTTTCAACACCTGAGGGGCGCTACTAGCTTAGAGTCATGCCTTTTGGGTTGAAGAATGCACCTGCCACTTTCCAACGTTTAGTCAATCATGCACTCAGCGGGCTGGAGGCCTTTTGTGTGGCCTACTTAGACAACATCTCCGTCTACAGTTCCACTTGTGAGGAGCATTTGACTCGCTTGGATAAAGTGTTGCAGGCCTTGAAAAGGGCTAACCTCACTATCAAGGCCACCAAGTGCCAGATAGCTCAGGGGAAAGTCACGTATCTTGGTCATGAGGTAGGAGGGGTCAAATCCAATGTTTCCCAAGTAAAGTATAGGATGTACAGGACTGGAAGACTCCCACTATTTAAACCCAGGTGAGAGCCTTTTTGGGCCTCACTGGGTATTATCGCAACTTCATGGTGGACTATGGAACCATAGCTGTCCCTCTGACCGCTCTGACTTTGCCCAAACAACCGAGGAAGGTTGATTGGACAGAAGACTGTCAGAGGGCCTTTATTGGCTTGAAAGAAAGTCTGTGTAGAGCACCTTTGTTGTGTGCGCCTGATTACAGAAAGCCCTTTATCGTCCAGACGGATGCCTGCGACACCGGAATTGGAGCTGTATTGTCCCAGTTAGATGACAAAGGGAGGGAACGTCCGATGGTGTTCATCAGTAGACAACTCAAGGGTAGAGAACTTAGGTGGGCTACTGTTGAAAAGGAATGTTTCAGTTTAGTTTGGAGCCTTAGGCGTTTTAGGCCCTACCTTACAGGGTCTACCTTCAAGGTCCAATCAGACCATAAGCCCCTGAAGTGGCTTATGCAGATGAAGGGTGAAACCCCGAAACTGCTCAGGTGGTCCATTAGCCTGCAAGGGATACACTTCACCATAGAGCACAGACCAGGGAAGAGTCACGATAATGCAGATGGCCTTTCCAGAAGGTATGTTGACCGTCTGGATGAGGGTGTCTATCTCACGGGAGATTAGGCACCCTAACCTCAGTATGGGGGGGGTGTCTGTGATGCTGGAAATACATCAGAGGGACAGGGCCTCCGTATCCTTGTCCTTTTTGCTTTTTGTCATGTGTTCTGTCTTGTTTTCCGCGCAGGAGTTCATGTGGGACTCCTGGCGGTGCAGCTCTCTCTTTTTGTTTGGTGAACAGGCCCTTGGGATACCCTTATGGCACCCTTGGGCGGGAGTACACCCTTTTGCTCCTAGTGTATGATATTTGGGCACCTGTGGGTGGCCCACAGAGCAGGGTATGGGCTGGTGGCAGCTCCGTGCTGAATTGACAGGTGCCCTGTGCATCCTCCATTTTGGGATGCCCAGGCCCTATCATTGGAATCAGGTGATTCCTGATAGGAAACAAGATGGCCCATGTGGCCTCTTGCCTTCCATCTCCTGTTACCTTGGTTTCCCCGAAGTCCCGGGAAGCTCTGACTCTTTCCCTTCCCCCTGACTGGCTGTTAAGTGGAAGTTCCATATGTGGGGAAGTGCCGACCAGACTGGCTGGAGCCTTCCCAATGCCTGTATGTTGTGGGTACGCCCGTGGGGTGGGACCTCCGTGAATGGAGTGTGTGACAAATACGCATTCTGTGTTATGGATGTCTTGTATCTGGTGTTTGACACAATGACTGAGACCGCCCTGCCCGAAACTGGTATGAATGCAGTGTGTAGTGCTGAATGGCAGAATGCTTGTCCGAATCCACATTCTGTGTTGTGAGTGTCTGGATGGAGAGGAATGGCCTGAATGCATTGTGCGCCTGATTGGCTGCCTGACTGCCTGAATGCCCTTTTGAGTGATTGGTTGCCTGAGTGTGACCCAACAGAGTGAATGGGAGATCAACAGTATATCTGGGGGTCTCTCACTGCTAGAAATCGTTCAGAAGTTGAAGTTGATACTTGATGCTTACTCTCGAAGCCGAGCCGGAAGAAGAAGGTGAATCGCTGTTACCTTCCGTGTAATCTGAAAGCTGCTGTATCTTCAAGAACTGATCCAAGAGAGGACCTGGTAAGGAGACCTCTCTCCAAGCTACAAGGGACCATCATGCACCAGCTGATCTTTGCCAAAGCTCCCTGGTAGACGGACCTACGAAAGGCTGCCGACCGGAGAAGGGGACCGCTGAGGAGAACGAAGAGAAGCACCGGACAGCCGTCCAGCGTTGACGACCGCCGTCGCTCACCGGAGCCGCCATGCTCCCTTTGCCTAAGAACATTTGATCCAAGGACTCCCTTGTTCATCCTCGTCGACCGCTTTTGTCCTGCCGGAGAAAGTCAAGGCCGCTGACGACCGAGGAGAATCCGCCAGTGGGTTTCCTGCCACCAAAGACGTCAGAGACGCTGATGAAGCTACTGAAGCCAGCTGTGGTCACGTCCCGTTCACCGACGCCAGACACCTACGACTCAACACTCTTGCTGGGACAAAGTTCTTCACTAAATCTTTGCAACAACGAACCATCGTCGTCGAGGTGCACCGCACGCCTCCCCTGTTGCAGGACGTTTTCGATCACTCATTAACGAGCACCGCAAGGACCAAAGCTGCTGCCTCAATGACAACATTCACCTTTTCTTCATCTCGGAAGTTAGACGACCTGTGGCTCCTGCCTGAAAGGGAACGCACTCAAAAAGGGCCTGCTGATTCCCCGATGAAAAACTACAACACAAGGTACATTGGGTTGCAGAACTATAGAACGAGATAAAACTCTAGCAGACAATATATTAACTTGGCTTGTAGTGCATCTTCATTTACAGGTTGCCCACATGGGGGGATCCTCATACAGAACTGTGTTTGGTTGGTAGGGACTCAGTATTCTGCCAATTGTAAAACCAACTTGTCTTCCTTCTAAATCTATGGTTGATTTCGTTTTACTTCATTGATTCGTATGCTATTTGAACTGAGTACAGTTGAATCATTTTAATGTACTCAGACTAATCATGGTACCACCTAGAACTGTATATATTTACCATTTTACAATTGTCGGAGCACAAAGTGTATTATCATGATTGTGTATATAAACTTGAACCTTATTTATATAAAGATTGTGTTTTAACTAATACAGTGTGTGGACATTCCTTTGTGGGTGCTTGGGGACTACACAGTACTTAAGAACCAGTACTTAAGTACTTAAGAACCAGCCCGCATCACCTCCTGAGAAGCTAGGCCTTGATTGCTCGACTACGTTACTAATAATAGAGAATCTGGGCAGGGGTCCTCTGTGCCTCTCCTCTGCCATATAGAGAGCAGGAGTACAGACACCCCCACCGGTCCTTTACACGTGTCTACAGTACATGCATTGCCAAATTGTATGGCAGATATACACAAGTGTTACCAGGCACCACCAGCAAGAAGGTGGTGGACACATCAGGAGATACGTCAATACTGGGTCTTGTATCATTGTTACCGTGCATGTGCAGGGAACAATGTTGTGCAGGGGAGGGAGCACTGAGGCTACCGGGATGGGAGGGGGTGTACTGAATGGGGTAGGCGCCAAAGGGGGCTGGCCACGTGTTTATAAGAGCCACGGGGGCTGATGCAAGTGATGTGAGTGGGGGAGGAGGGTACAGTGCAAAGGATGGGGTGGTCCAGATTCTGGTTATTCCTGGGAAGGGTGGACATGGCCAAGTGCTGGTGAGGGGTGCTGGGGGTGACTTGTCGAGAATGGGCTGCCACCAGTGTGACTCATGGAGGACCAGGTCCCAGAACACCTTCTGTATGTCCAGTGAATCCAGGCCTGGAGGGATAGGATAGCTTGTTAACTTAGTTGTTCCTAGTCCTGTTTTATTGTATGTTTTGTGTTCAAGCGCCCTGATGCCTGCAGGCTTTCGGCGCTCTCCAAGCACATAAATAATAAAAATAAGGGAAGCAGTCCCAGGGCTTGGGACCTAGGTTGAATAATGCAGCAATATTCTGGATTTGCATGAGGGGCCAAAGGGAGGTAAGGGAAGAGTGAGGGATGGATGTTGTTGTTGTCAGGCCCAGTGGGAACCTGTGCACTGGAGACATTGTGCTTCTGGGGGTGGGAGAGGTAAGGGTGGGTGCCTCTGAGGAGGTGGTGCTTTAATCGGACCTCTTGCCATGGTCTGTGATGTGCAAATGTAAGGTGTGGGATGGGTCAAATGTGACGCATAGGTTTGTGGGCTCACAGTAGGGTGTGGGGAGGGGGCCCATGGAGGGTAGCCAGGCAGTTGTTGGGTTACAGGGCACAGGCAGCATGATGAGGGGCTTCTCTGTATTACTGGGATTGAGGCAGGCATCGTCAGCAGAGCGTGTTGCATGATTAGCAGTCAATCATATTAGCAGAATGAGGGAGAATGGAGAGGTAGTACAGGATGGGAGCTTGTAGGTTGGTGGTTTGTCATAAGCATTACACTGGGAGTAGGGTACAATGGTGGTGATCATGTGGGCCAGAGTGGCAAAGTAGGTGTTAGGGAGCCAAGGCGATTGAATGGTGCCCTGATGGATGACACAGGTGGGGAGTGAGGTGGAGGTGTGGGAAGGGCACTATTGCACTTGAGGGTGTTGGTCTAACAGGTAGGCAGTCAATCATGACAGGGCCAGGTCCGTTAGGACGGAATGAAGATGTGCATGCATGTGAGTGTGTCATGGGTGCACATTGCACATGGTCCATGCATGCCGCTTGTGGGGGTCGCCTCATGTATGTGTTGATTCTCATGTTATCAATGCCTGCACATGTACAGTACCTATGTATTTGTATTTGTATTTGTATTTGTATTTATTGGTTTATAAAGCGCTTTACACCAAAGCGCTGTACAATTGAACAACTTAATACATAAACATAAACAGTAACGGTAGAAGCAAATAACAATATGAATCAATCAACAAAACAGCAAGAAGAGCAGTTAACTGAGGAGAATAGGGAGAGTAGTGGAATAGGGCGGGGTGGGGAGGCAGGGGTGAAGGGGAGTAGGAGGAGGGAAGGGGAATGTGAGGGTAGGGAGGTAAGGGAGGGGAGGGAGATGGTCAAGGGGGAAGGAAAAGGAGGGAGGGGAGGCAGGAAAGGGAAGGAGTTTCAAGGGGGAGAGTGGAGAAGGAGAGATTTAAGGGAGGTGCGGAATGAGGAAAAGGTGGTGGTCGAGCGGAGTGCAAGAGGAAGGGAGTTCCAGTGCAGGGGGGCTAGGAGTTGGAAGGAGCGGACACGGGAGGGGGAACAGTGAGAAGGAACGGATCCGCAGACCAAAGGGAACGAGAGGGAGAGTAGAAAGAGAGGAGGGAGGAGAGATAAGGGGGAGCAAGACCATGAAGAGATTTGATGACGAGGCAGAGAAAGTGAAATTTATGTTGGGAGTGAAATGGAAGCCAGGCAAGGGAAGAGAGGGAGGCTGAGATGGAGTCGCGGGGGGTAAAGTGACAGAGGGTACGAACAGCAGAATGGTAGATAGATTTGAGGGGGGCGAGATGAGAAGTAGGAAGTCCAAAGAATAAGGAAGAACAGTAGAAGAGGCAGGAGAAGATAAGGGAGGAGATTAAGAGTTTGGTAGCATGGAAGGTGGGGGAGGGACGGATTTTACGAATATTGAAGAGGTGATAGCGACAGGTGCGCGAAGTGAGTGAGATATGGTGGGAGAAGGAGAGAGAGGAGTCAAAGTGAATGCCTAAATTACGAGCATGGAGAGAGATAGGGAGATTAGAGGGAGGAAAGTGAATGAAAGGCAGAGGAGAGGGAGGGGGGAGAGAGTTAGAAGGGAAGAATACGTGGGCATATGTGTGTGTGAATGTTTGTGGGGGCAATGTTTGTGTTTGAGGCCATACAAATGGGGAAAGATCGCTATATAAATAACCGAATACAATACAACACAAAGGCCATAGTCCATTGGCCACTGTATAGTTTAGATGTGGTCTTGTTACATGTAGTTGGCCATGTCTCTGTGTGTTGTGCACTGCATTTGCCTGCCCTCTGTGTTTGTTTTTGTGTGGCACGTTGTACTCTCCAGGTGTCCCTGCTCCAGCCTCTGCTGCTCCAACTCCCTTGATCCCTCCAATGTGCAGCACATTGCTGTACTTCTCCTCCCATGGCATGAGTTTGATAGTTGAGCTTGTCCCACCGCCAGTGGCCAGGCAATCCTTGTGGAGTGCTGACAGCAGGTTGCGCACCCTCAGGTGGAGGTCATCCCACCACTTGTGGCACATCCCACCACTTGTGGCAGTCGCATACAGTTGGGGTGCGGGTCCCACTGCTGACACCTTCTGGGCAACTTCCTCCCAGGTGGAATTCTTTTGGATTTGTGTGCTGCAGCGGTGGTCCGTTGCAAACAGCTCTCCAGCATGTTGTATGATGCAGTCTGTAAGGATGGTTAGCTCCTTCTCAGTGAAGCGTGGCTTCCACTGCTGTCTCTCAGGGATGCGAGATGCCATGTCTGCTAGTGCAATGCCGGTTTCTGCCTGTCCATATGGCAACCGGAACTGTGTGATTTTAAGTGGATTGTGTTTTCCAAAATGGCTACTGCAGATTTCCTATTCCGGCTGTAACGTTTACCTGAAGGCTTGCGGAAGCATCTGGACTTCCTGTGGACCTGCGTGTTCCACACCACTCCTACCCCCAAACATGTACAGTGGGGGTGAGAAACACTGTTGTGTTTGGAGGAGGAGGGATTGGACTGTATGAAGAAATACTGGATAGTGTGTGATCCCCCGGGTGTAGCACAGGGTCTGTCCTAGAAAGATAGAGGGAAGAGTCACGATTGTGTTGGAGGTGTTGCAAAATACCCCTTCCCCCTGATCCCTCTGTTCTCTTAATGTGTGCTCCTGGGGAATGGCTGGGCTCACCTGTTGATACACTTGGTTGACGCCAGGGACCAGTTCTGTCACTGGTCGGTGCCTGTCCAGTCCTGCTGTGACATGCCTGGAGTCCAAATGTGAGGGGTTCCATCCAAATGTCACGTCTTGCCTATAAAGCGGCTGTGCTGTTTCTGTATGTCCTTGGGGGTCCTTCCCACACTTGCGGGTAATGATATTACCGATGTGCTTGATGTTGGATGTGTTGAATATTGTTGCCACGCCACCTTGCTGGTATCCGATCTCCAAATGTCCTTTTCTCTGCAGTGTCCAGATGGGTGTTTAGAACATGAGATACTCAGAATCCCTTGATCTGTGCTGCAATGACTATTCCCTTAAGGGCTAACACCTCTTTCTCCTTTCCTTTACAGATGGAGTTCCAGATTCAATGCAGAGCCGTAGCGCGGCGCTGGCATGTGAAGTGTCTCTTGAGCTGTTGTGCTGCCGCTGCCTATGTTAGCAAGTTCCTTATGGGCTAATACCTCTTTCTCCTCTTCTTTACAGGTGGTGAGGTCCTGATTCAAGGAGGAGCCGGAGCGCAGCGCAGGAAAAGTCAGGTAATGTTTGCAGGAGTGGAGAGTCCGGTTCCTGTAAAATTAAGGATAGAGCTGACGCGGTAAGCATTAGCTGCTGCCTTTGCACAGCAGAACAAACACGAAGCAAGGAGTGGTTCCAGGGCGTGGCTTTTATAGCCTTGGGCCACTCCCTGTTGAACTAAAGAACTAGGCTTACATAGAGGTCTGCGGGCAATCAGGTGGCCATGTTGGTGGAGCATGGTCACAATTACTGTCTATGCCAGCAGTGTAGTAATGTGGTCCAGCTTTCCCTGGTGTAAATGTGTTTCCTATGTTACCTGGATCTACAGGCCTGGTATGTGGCTGCCTTAACCCCTGCGATCATGACACCAGCAGTGATGTTTCCAGTGCCAGTGTTTCCATTACCGTTGTTTCTGGTTATGGCATGCCGTAAATGGTGTCACTGGCATTGTTGCAGGCAGTGCCACTGATTTTACACTAGTTTGCCAGTGTTTCCGTCAAGCCAGTTTAACCGTTACCGGCATGCGGGAATGCACGCTCCCACGATGTTGTAATGTGCCAGTGATTCCATGGTTACGGTTGCTGTCAACATTGCCATCAGCTCCATGGAATCACCAGCAAAATACTGCCACACTTGTAATGAGGGCTATGTGAAAAGCATTGCAAAGTATTTAAGTTATACCACTGTGCCGGTTCAAGGCTCTAAAGCCATGACCTGTGGTCAGCACTGTATATTCTTTATCAGTAAAATGTCTGACTGGAGATCACTGTCAGCTGTTTTGAAAATTTATTCGAACAATCACAATCAAAATTATCAAACGGTGGCCAGATTCGTTAACAAAACAGTACCTAATATGTATAGATCTCGCAAAATTTTCACAGTGTGTCAAAAATGTAAATGCGGGTCGTCTATCTAGTGAAACTTTTTTTAAATTCAACAAGTATCATGTGTTATCATACATAATAAATAATACAACGTAATAAAGAACCAGTCGGGTTTACGATTTGAAAACAAACATTTTATTTTTGCAAATATAAAATAAGACAAACTTATTACACAAACAATGAAAGTTATACCACAAACATGCTAATGCAGAAAAAATAAACATATGCATACAGACAATGATGGTGAGCGCTGTAATCTGATGACCATAAAGAGAGGTTGCGTCACAGGCAATGCCTAAAACGCATCAGCGGTATGGATGATGGGGCATCGTAGATTTGCAAGGGAGGCGGGTGAAGATTCCTTATACCAGCTTCTATGCCACTCCTCTTTGGGACTGGGGGAACAAGGGCTGTTCATAGGGGTATCTAGAGGGCTGTGTTGTTGACGAGGGGCACCAGTTTTTAGCCACCCCAGAACGCGCATTTCGGCGACATTACCCACAACGGTTGTCAGGATATTTAAATCAGCAACCACTTGCATATACTCCTTCCAGCCAATGGGGCATTTATTATAGACGTGGGGTGTTGATTCGTAACACCCCATACTAAATTGTGCAGGTTCGAACCACTTGCATCCCTGCCTCTGTAAATAAACTCGCCCCTATTGGTCCAATCGGCCACATCCTTTGCAAGTTCCATTTTATGTAGCAAGAGTTCTGCATTAGGTGTATAGTGTTGGTTTAGAGTCTTCACCAAATCTGCCACTACAGGAACTGGCCCTGGTGGAGCCTTTAGACCACTAGATTCTTCGGGCTGCATGTAAAATGTTAGTTTGTTTTTCTCGCATCGCTGCGCTGGGCGTGGTTTAAATATGTATGCAAAATATCTTTATGTAAGGGCACTTTATCCTGTGCGGGAAAATCAGGTCTGATTAAAATATCCTTCATTTCCGAGTTGAGAAGCATAGTAGCAACCTATCATATATCCCAATCCAGCAGCGGTGTGGTGATCGTCAGACTTTCTAACAGACGCTTGTCCACTAAATACATTTTATGGGTGTGCTCCATCACTGCCTCCCAAGCAAACTGGTGATTAGTGGTAGGGCTTTGCCTATAAAAGATCCTATAAATCCGCCAGCCTGCGAGACTGCTTTTCTTTTTGCCTTTAGCAACATTCGCTTTTTGACCAGCTTCTTGATGACCTGCTTTTTCTTTTTCAACACAATTATTTGACCGTTTGTTAGGGGTATGTGTCCCTTTAAAGTGTTCCGATCAATCTCCGAAATAGGGGCCACAAGGTCGTCAGAGGATATGACAGGAAAGGCTTTTTGTTTTTGAGGGGTGGCGTACTCAAGCATTTTGAACAGCTCATTGTTTCTCTGTATGCATATCGACATGGTGAAAGCACGACCTGCTACTGATGTGATAATGCAATTGATGTTGTTTTTTAGAAATCTTTTTAGGAATTTACACAGCAGGTAACTCTGGTGGGAATATATCAGTGCGTAATCTATAGTCCTCTAGAGTGGTTGTTTTTATATCAGCCAGGAGATATCCGTAGGGCTTACTGGTCGTTTCTTTAAAAGCCTCTATAAAGAAATGCATTTTGGACGGATACATCTCGCGAGCTATCACAGCTAGTTGTTGTTTATCCTGGGTGGTTTAAAATAACACTATATAACTAGTGTTTAGCATTATAGATCTGTTGCTCTTGCCCTTGTTGAACAAGTTCTGCACAATGTAACAAATGCTTACATTGCAGTGGAGGGAGTATTGAGTAAAGGCTTTTTCTAACTCAACATTCTGGCCCCCCTCCATCATCAAATTGTCCACGGTGATCATATTCACCATGCTTGGCGGAAGTAAATGATCGTCATTGAGACTTTTGGGCATACCCTCTGCAAACCGAAGGTGCTTAAACTGCTGTATCAAGGTGGTATAAAGAGGTTGCCAGCAGCTATAGAACCAGATATTATCATCAGGAACCTTTTTCATTCTGGTGTTGGTGTTTTCTAGAGGTTTTCTGACAAAACACTCTTGCCACAGATGGAAGGCCCTGCCAGCACACACGTGAACGGATGTTGCAGTCTGGTATCCATAACGACAAATACTTGAGCATTAACAAATCATTTATAGATATCTACGTGCGAACGCCCATCAAAGAGGTTAAATTACAGCAGGTGGTTAGGCTTTTAGGGGCTGGTCCAACAAACATCGCTGTATCTGGACATCTATATTTAGCGCTTAAGCAACACATGCAAACCTACAAATGAAATGCATGGTCTTCTCTAGCTTACCTAGAAGCAGCAAATAAAAACATGTAAACAAAAGAATTCCACAACGAGCTACCCTGCTTTCACACACACAGGTCGTTCGAGCCCAGTGGGCAATGCAACACCAGAACTGTAGTCGATTATTTATACGGATACCAGGTCAGGTTGGATAACGACATATTTTAATCAGTATACAAATCTTAAAAAAATGTTAAAATATATAAAAAACAAACCTCACATATACACAATGTTGTATCTAAACACAAAACTCTGTATAGAACAATGACAATACAGGCGGGGAGAAAACAAAGAATGTTGAAATATTTTCTGATACTTTTGTGATGTTAGTAGCAAAAGTGAGATACATTTAATATCTGTCTCCATATATTGATTGTCAGGATTCGCCCCTGGACGCTTTGGAGTTCCTGGCGATTGTAACTGGCTCATCTCTCGAGTCGGTCTAGCCCTCACACAAGATGGAGGCTCATTCCTTAAAGCTCGGCCACGCCCACAGCCCAGCGCGTTGTATCTGTTGTTCCAGTTTGTCCAACGCTGCTGTGCTACGGCTCAGTGTTTTTCCCTACGGATCCAGTTCACCTTCTGGCCTCCTGTTTCTGTTGCCTTTCGCGTCTTTACTTTCAGTAGAGACCGTGTTCTTCCTATTCTACGTTCCGGCTGTACTTTCATTTTCTATTTCCCTTCTCCCCTGTCTGACCATATTTCCGTTTCTAACCGCTTGCGGTTTTAGTCTACTTCACTCTTCTGTCTCTTCCTACGCTTTCTTCTGCCTAGCTTTATTTCCAAACTGCACCCAGGTTGGTATCTGTAGCTTACTCGACTTTCTTATTTAGTTTCTTTTCGCGGTCGCGGAGCCGCGGTTACTCTTTCAGAGTGAGCGGTGCTGCTTCCGACACACCCGGTGTCTATTCTTGGGTAAATTGCCTCTCCATTCATTTGGTTTCTTTACTCTCCGAGATTTAACACATACCTTTAGTGTATCTTTTCCTCCTCTCCCCTGAAGGCGTTTATTCCACATTCTATTATCTCTTCTTATCTTCTTCCTTTTTTCCACACTCTGCAGAGAATTTTGTCGAATCCTTGCTACATTATCAGAGGAAATCTTGATTGCAAATATATTCGCTGAACTAAGGAAACCAACTACAACCTCCATTCCTCATTTGCATTTGGATACCAGGTTCTTTTTCTGCCAAGGCTTTTTCCCTGGGATTTGGGGTCTGGCTGCTCGGGGTCCACCTTGGGCAGGTTTCCTTCCCTGCCAAGGAGGCCTTTGGGGAAGCCAGACCCTATTTACATGATAAGAAGAAACCATCCAAAGATAAGACAAATACAGTCCGCAAGAAGGCTAAGAAGAAGTCTGCTACAAGTTATTCCAAGGACATACCATCTGAAGGCTCAGGTGAGGAGAAGGTGGGGGAAGAGAATGACCAAGCTGATAACTCTGACAGAATACAACGCCAACAGATCCCCATGGCGTCCTTGGAACAGTATCAGGAACTGGTAGCAGCAATGCAGAACCTCACGGTTGAAGTGCAAGCACTGAGAACCGAGAATGTGGCTCTACGGCAACAGGTGGTCTTGCATAGGGATGATCGAGGTGACCTCCCACCCATGGCCTTATTTTTTGAAAAGTATGATGGCCACCCAGGCGGACTTAAGGATTTCATAGATGCGTGTCAAGTCTACTTTACCTTCCGTCCGCACGCATATGAGACGGCCAGAGCCAGGGTGGGTTTCATAATATCTAATCTAATGGGCAATGCTTTAGTATGGGCTACCCCTTTTGTGACTAAAAACGACCCAGCTTTGAATGAATACGACCGATTTATCGGATCACTCAAGGAGAGATTTGATCGACTCAAGGTTCTCTATACTTCGTATGAAGCTATTTTGGATGTGAAACAGGGCACAACGGATTTGCAGACCTACATCTCTCGATTTCTCCGACTCGCCACCAAGGCAGATTGGCCAGACTCGGCCAAACAGACCATCTTCCGGAGAGGCTTGCATGATGACATTAAGGACGATTTGGCTCGTATAGCTCATCCTCCTTCTTTTTAAGAACTCATGACAATCTTGCTGCAAATTGAGTTCTGTCTGAATGAACTACATCAAGAAAGAAGAAGACCTCGACCTTTCCCCTCCTCAGCACCAGCTGCTCAGCCTTCAAGGGAAGGTCATGGAAGTGAAGAACCCATTCAGATAGGAACAATCCGGGGTCCTTTAACCCCAGAGGAACGTAAGAGGCGCAGAGATGCGGGACTGTGTATGTATTGTGGATCGTCGAAACATCTTCTTCGGAACTGTCCTGAAGTTCCACCACGGTGGAAGGAAAATGCCAGCCCCCAAACCTATGCAAGGGAAGTATCGGGGGATCAACCTACAGCCCTTGCTACAACACAAAATCAGTAGAGGAAAGCGAAGACAACAGACTAATGGTCTTCAAAGTACAGGTCTGGCTGTCGGATTCCAACCCCATCGAGGTCTTGGCGATGTTGGATTGTGGAGCTGCAGGGAATTTCCTTGATGTTGACTGGGCCAGCGAAAATAGAGTGCCTGAACGTACCAAACAATGACCAATTCCAGTGGAAGGAGTGGATGGTTCCCCCCTATCATCAGGGCCAATCGTCAAGGAATCGGTTCCCTTACAGATGAAGCTGGGCCAACATACGGACTTTATGGTTTTTGACATCATCAGAGCAGCCCATTTTCCATTGGTCATTGGCATACCCTGGCTTAGGAAGCACAACCCTTCGATAGACTGGGCATCCAATAAAGTAAGCTTTAATTCATCATCTTGTCAATCACATTGTATGGAGGGAGCCTGTTACAAGACACAGTCAGCAGAGACAGAGATTCCTAAAAAGAGAACAGTGTCCGCCATACCTCTCCAGTACCAAGAGTTTATAGAAGTATTCAAAGACAGGTTGCCTCGAAACCTCCCCCCTCACTGACCGGAAGACTGTGCAATAGACATGATACCAGCGGCCCCAGTACCCTTCGGGCGCATGTATCCTCTTTCCTGCCCCGAGAAGGAGGCATTGAGAGAATACCTTGAAGCCCACCTTCAAAATGGATTAATTCAAGAATCCAGATCCTCTTGTGGAGCTTCATTGTTCTTCATACCCAAGAAGGAGTCATTCGAACTCAGACCTTGCATCGACTATCGGGGGCTCAATCAGATCACCATCCGTGACCGTTATCCTATGCCTTTGATCAGAGACATTTTGGAAGCAGTCCAAGGGGCACGTTATTTCACCAAACTGGACCTCAGGGGAGCCTATCATCTCCTGAGGATCCGTGAGGGAGATGAATGGAAGACAGCCTTCCGGACCCCTTTGGGCCTTTTTGAATATAAGGTCATGCCTTTTGGGCTAGTCAATGCCCCTGCCATATTTCAAAGGTTTATCGACAAGTTATTCTCGGATTTATTGTTCATCTCAGTGGTAGTCTATCTGGACGATATTCTGGTGTACTCCCGCGATCTTCTGGAACATAGAGAGCAGGTCAAAGAAGTACTGCTCCGTCTTCAAACTAACCAATTCTGGTCAAACCAGAGAAATTCATATTTGAAGCAAGCTCTGTAGCTTACTTGGGTTTCATTCTTTCAGGACAAGGCGTTCAGATGGATCCTAGAAAGATCCAAGCCATCCTTGATTGGAAAGAACCTCAGATGTCAAGGAGATTCAGAGGTTTCTAGGATTGGCTAATTTTTACAGACAATTCATCCCCAATTTTTCACGACTAGTTCAACCAATCACTAATCTCCTCAAAAAGGGAGTTAAGTTTGAGTTAAATCAAGAACAAAGGGAGGCATTCCGCATTTTTAAGGGACATTTTACTTCCGCCCCCATTCTGGTGCGACCTGACCAAGACAAGCCATTCATTCTCGAGACAGATGCCTCTGCTGGAGCAGTGGGAGCAGTCCTTCTGCAAAGAACCAAAGACGGTCTGGAAAATCCAGTAGCGTACCATTCAAAAACCTTGACCATTAGTGAGCGAAACTACTCTGTCCTTGAAAAGGAATTACTGGCAATGAAACTGGCTTGCCAAGAATGGCGACATGTCTTACAAGGAGCCAAACATAAGATCCTCATTCGCACAGACCACAGAAACCTGAGAGTACTGCAACAGATGGAGTGTACCAATGCCCGCCATGCTCGTTGGGCTTACTTTTTGTTACAGTATGACTTCCAGATCACTTACATCCCTGGCACAGAAAACCAATTGGCAGATGCCCTGTCCCGTAGCCTAGGAGATGAAGGTACCATCTATCTAAGCCACAACCTAGTTCTCCCAGGTATGCAAAGAGTGGCTGCAGTTATTCCTTTTTTACAGGATCTCTTGGTACAGTACCAGCAGGAAGAGGTTCGTCCACACGTTGCCATTAAAGGCACTGATGGGTTGTATTATCATGATAAGGCCCTGTACATACCATCGAAGACCCTTCAAGATCGGGTCCTCAAATGGTGTCACGATATTCCATTGTCGGGTCACCCAGGCATACGCAAGACTCAGGAACTTATCTGTCGTCAGCTCTGGTGGCCGACCATTCTACAGGATGTCAACAAATATGTCTCGTCTTGTCCGGTTTGTGCTCGTAATAAGAATCCTACAGGCAGACCAATCGGATTGCTACAACAACCCAGACTGCCTACTCGACCGTGGGAACACATTTCAACTGATTTCATAGTGGAACTACCCATTTCCCACGGCATGAATACAGTTATGGTGACCATAGATTCGTTCAGGAAGTTGGCACACTTCTCTGCCATTTCCCACCTTCCTTCTGCTCCAGAGACAGCGGCAATCTTTCTACGTGACATTGTCAGATTACATGGTTTACCTAGAACGACAGTATCAGATCGAGGATCTCAGTTTACCTCTAGATTCTGGTCTAAGTTATGCAAACAACTGGGTATTGACAGAGCTCTGTCATCAGGTTACCACCCTCAAAGCAACGGTCAGACTGAGAGACTCAACTCCAGTCTTGAACAATACCTGAGATTTTTCTGTAGCAATAAACAGGATGATTGGTTTACATTCCTGCCTCAAGCAGAATTTGCCTACAATAATACCTTTCACAACGACCATTCAGATGAGTCCTTTCTTCTGCACTTACGGATACCACCCCCAGCCACTGCCTTGGACTCATACCTCTTCCACCAGCACACCAGCAATTGATAGCCTTTTAACAGAACTTCTAGAGGTTCAAAGAACTGTTAAGAAGGCAATGGAGGTCAGCAAACAGTCCCATAAGAAGTGGGCTGATCGAAAGAGAAGTACTAACCCAGACTGGAAACCAAGACAGATGGTTTGGTTGTCCACGACGTTTTTGCCTAGATGGGTTCATGCTGGAAAATTTGCTCCTCATTTTATAGGTCCATTCCCCATCGAAATTCAGATAAATCCAGTAGCAAACAGACTCAAGTTACCTTAATACCTCCAAAGGGTACACCCAGTCTTTCATACCTCCTTACTCAAAGAACACAAGATTTACCCATATTTTTGAAAGACCTCCATCCAGAATCCTGCAATTCCTCCCATTCAGGAGGAATATGAGGTGGCATATTTGGTGGACTCTCGGTACAGAAAGCGGAGTGTGCAATATCTAGTACATTGGAAAGGCTATTCTCAAGAAGAAAGAACCTGGAAACCCAAGAGACACTTACATGCCCCCAGACTTGTAAGGCGATTCCATCTACTTCATCCGGGAAACCCGGAGGACCCCTGAGAGGGAAGGGGTATACTGTCAGGATTCAGGATTCGCCCCTGGAAGCTGTGGAGTTCCTGGCGATTGTAACCGGCTCATCTCTCGAGTCGGTCTAGTCCTCACACAAGATGGAGGCTCATTCCTTAAAGCTCAGCAACGACCACAACCGCATTGTATCTGTTGTTCCAGTTTGTCCAACACTGCTGGTCTACGGCTCAGTGTTTTTCCCTACGGATCCAGTTCACCTTCTGGCCTCCTGTTTCCGTTGCCTTTCGCGTCTTTACTTTTGGTAGAGACCGTGTTCTTCCTATTCTACGTTCCAGCTGCACTTTGATTTTCTATTTCCCTTCTCCCCTGTCTGACCATATTTCCATTTCTAACCGCTTACGGTTTTAGTCTACTTCACTCTTCTGTCTCTTCCTACGCTTTCTTCTGCCTAGCTTTATTTCCGAACTGCACCCAGGTTGGTATCTGTAGCTTACTCGACTTTCTTATTTAGTTTCTTTTCGCGGTCGCGGAGCCGCGGTTACTCTTTCAGAGTGAGCGGTGCTGCTTCCGACACAGCCAGTGTCTATTCTTGGGTAAATTGCCTCTCCATTCATTTGGTTTCTTTACTCCCCGAGATTTAACACGTACCTTCAGTGTATCTTTTCCTCCTCTCCCCTGAAGGCGTTTATTCCACGTTCTATTATCTCTTCTTATCTTCTTCCTTTTTTACACACTCTGCAGAGAATTTTGTCGAATCCTTGCTACATTATCAGAGGAAATCTTGATTGCAAATATATTCGCTGAACTAAGGAAACCAACTACAACCTCCGTTCCTCATCTGCATTTGGATACCAGGGTTATTTCTGCCAAGGCTTTTTCCCTGGGATTTGGGGTTTGGCTCCTCGGGGTCCCCCTTGGGCAGGTTTCCTTCCCTACCAAGGTAGCCTCTGGGGAAGCCAGACCCTGCTTACATGATAAGAAGAAACCATCCAAAGATAAGCCGACTACAGTCCGCAAGAAGGCTAAGAAGAATAAGTCTGCTACAAGTTATTCCAAAGACATACCATCTGAAGGCTCAGGTGAGGAGAAGGTGGGGGAAGAGAGTGACCAAGCTGATAACTCTGACATTGATCTTCTCCATGGGGCGTGACAGCTTTTGCATATCTGTTTCAACACCATGGTTTTAAAGACTATATAAAACACACATCCACTGTATATGATACATAACATACCTTTAGATGTCATAATTAATCATCAAACATATGGATGCCCAACCACACAGTTACAGGACAATATTTCACACTTAAAAACTGTAGCTGCCACCGTCACATCACTGCCCCAGCTGTATGCGATGACAAAGCAGTGGGTGCCACCAACCCCTCTATACATTGGGCTTACGGATAGCGATGGAGTCCAAAAACCCTGCTCTCTTCTCCAGACATTTCCATGACACCGGTTGCTGATGCCCCTTGAAGTACCCCAAAAGCCATTCTCCATTGTCAGTGGCAACCAAGTCCTTTGTGGCTTGAAGCCCCCTGAAAAACATCCCCTTCTGGTTACACATTCCACAAATACTTGCGACACACATCCATCCTCGATGATTGCATGAACCCGTCAGCCATATCCATGGGCAAACCTCGTTCCATGGCATCGGCGTATGTTGGATGCGACGGTCAAAATTCCACATCCATGGGTAACCCTAGATCCATAAATCCAACGGGAGATGCTCATCAGTTGGCACAGGCCATTTTTTCAGAATCTGCCTGCTGTAACATCCAATTGTTGGAAGAAATCCTGGCTCTAAACAGAAAGAATATGGAATCAGAATAGGCCATCTTTTACACAGAAAAAGTCCTCCATTAATTCATAACACTTCACCAAACAACTCAATCCCTGTATGATACCCTGGTACTTGCCACCCGTAAAAGAATCTGCCACTCTGGCATTTTGTGTACATAAATTGTGGCTACACCACTTCATCAAAGGTGTGATCTCTGACAAAAAAATTAAATCCACTGCATCTTGGGGCAAGACAACATTGTTTGAAACACTGTAAAACTTAGAACTGTATTTCAAATTGCTGAAATACAATTAGCAAAGCGCTGCTTTAAAGGATGTAAAGATTTGGCCCAACAATCTGTTTTTCCCCTGCAGACAGAGAATAGACACATTTTGTTTTACTTTGTGCCACTTGAAATTGTAGTGCCTACTTCGAAGTACAAATACGAATCCTGCACAATCTAAAACATGCACTGCTGCAGTCATGAAAACGTACTGAAATGCTGACTTCACACTGTATGCTCAATCCGGCGCTACCAGCATCTTTGCATTATCCTGGATGACATGCAAAACTGTACATTTTTAAACACATCATTAAAAGCCCATAGCTACTTAGTTTAAGCATGTGTGGTCTGAGTATCAAAAAGTAGAGTATCACACGATTCTGAAAACACCACAAATATTGTAAATTTTTGGAAAAATAAATTAAAGTTATCTTAAAATACCCCATGCTCATCTTTTTAATGTTGTTTAAACCAACCTGGACAAAGAAAGGGCCCTGTTTCCAATTAAAAGGTTCTGCAGGAAGTCTTCTAGACCCACAATCAAATCCAGCTGAAAAGCAAGGTCCCCCAGAGGGTTGCAATCAGTTATTCCAAGGTAATTAGTGTTACTGCAGGGTATCATCAGGCAAGCACTCTGACAGTGGCGTTCATAGTACCCCTGCTGGAGTCAGGCACCTCTTTTACGGGGTGAAAACACATACCTTTTCCTGTGCACTTTTCTTATCAACACATACAGATTTCCTGAACTCATGTATTTTGTGCTTACTTTGCAAACATTGGGTTTCTTATCATCAAAGCACAGCATTCTATTTCATGCATACTCTGCAAGAATTAGTGAGTAACGCTGGACTCAGGAAACATCTAAAACTTACCTCAGCCTGCAGCTGTTTCCCGTGCCATCGTTCCATCAGTTGGGTTGAGTTGAAAAACAATGCACTTGTGTATTTTCCTGGTGGGCGTTTACATAGCTGTCACAGAACTTCCTGTATTCTGACGAGCTAAATATAAAGACCCATCTGTGTTTTCTGCTCATGTGCATAGAATGCTGCTCTGTGAGTCACCACATTCCTAGGATTCTACAGGGCTTGTCGTAGATAAAAACCCACAGCAGCACTGTTTGCTGGCTCACAGAGCGGCAGAGGGATTATGTAAGCTGCGCACAAGATGCTGAAGATTCAGTAAAAACAATAGTTTGACTTTTGTATGGGCTCTGGGAAGCACACTCTACTTATAAAGCAAACTGTTTTTCATTATTTAAAAGAAAGACATCTTGCCAAAGGCAATAGTTTGAAATTTTGTACAGGCTCTAGGATGCACACTTTACTTATAAAGTGAACTGCTTTTCATTATTTACACTCTGTATCAAAGCTGATCTATACTCAACATATAATGTTATTGTTATGTTATACATTTGTATATCAAATTGATTTTGAATATACATTTTTGTACCCATTTGTATATTACAGATATTAATTTTGACAGACTGTTCCCCTTCACTCCCCTGCTCCTCACCTGATTCTTCCTCTTGTCTGTCCTGAGGGTGTTGGGATTGTTTCCGGAGGGTCTTGGGTCTTTCCTTGGTAGGCTTTTCTCTGGACCTCCTGTCATGTAAATAGGGCCTGGCTCCCTCGGAGGCCACCTCGACAGGAAGTGGTACCTGTTGTAGGGGAGGACAGGCCTTAAAGGCCCCCCTCTCCTGCATCATTCTCCCCAGGTGAGGACCATGGCTCGCCGAGCGTCCCCCCATGCCACCCGGGCCCAGGTGGAGGAGGGCTTGCCCGCCGATGACATTGCCCCCACATATCCATCATACACTCACACTAACGTTTAGATAGGCCTAGAAGCCTTCTTGCCCAGCAAAGATGGCGTGAGTTCAGCGCGCTGTAGCGCGGCCCCCACCTTTGGAGGGCTTTCCAAGTATCCCTGCCGCCGTAGCCCTGGTAGATCCGCTGCGAGCGCGTTCCCATGAGAAAGTCGGGTATGAGCTAACCCGAGATGCTAACACTGTAACATTTTATCGTTCACAATGTAATATTGCACCCCGCATGACCTGGTCCGCGAGGCCGGGGTGACGGGGAAAAAAGCTGAAGCATCACTATCTGAAGAAAGTAGAAAATAATTAAAGTATTGGTATTAACGAACTACCTCTGTTTAAACAGATTTTGTAAACTGTGAATCAACCATAAAAATGTAACGTTATATGATGTCACCCCAGGTCTGGACTAATGCTGCTATAACTACAGAGAAAGATGTCGACAAAACGTATAACCTTTATCTGTATAAGTGTTCTCTCAATTTTATGTAGAAACCTGAACTCGTATATGTTTTCTTAATCACCCCAAGCGGCGAGTATCAATCTCTGTAGGCCATAACCTAGAACTACCTCATGTAACGTCTAATGTACATAAAATAATCAAATACTGTAGTGATTATAATGTTAGGTAACGAAAAGGTACTCAGACTGAATATATTAACGAAATGTTTAATGAACTCGAAGTATATATGTATGGTATAGTAGTTTAAAGAAGACAAATGATATAAAAGTTTTGTATTCAAAATTAGGCAACACACGAGGAAAATACCTTTTGTGAATATATGCAAGGCCATTCTCCCTCCCGCCCTACGAAGCCTGCCAAGTAGAAAAAAGCTAAGGCCTGTGCCGTGCTCCCCCACCTCCCCCGGCCAAGCTGGAACTACTCCAGAGAGTCAGAGGCCCCAACACAGCATCCAAGGCCACCGGCCGCCACCTGCGTTATTTACAGCACGATAATAAACTTACGTTTGAATCCACTGATCTACCAGCACCCTCTCGTAAATCCCACAATCCCCCAGACCACCCCAAGGAGACCCCCGACAATGGGACAAGACACAGAGCCCCCTTCATAGTAGCTTCTAACGTAGTAATAAAACATGTACCACCCGGCACAAGCCCCCCAGAGCCCAGCCCCTCGACCTGAAATACCAGACGTCAGAACACCGGTAAATCCAACAGATGACCACCAGACCCCTCACAAGGTGCATTCCTCCTGTGTTGTATTGATTGAAAGATTTACTGTAGAAGTTAGATATGGGGTTTTAAGTAACTGCAATGTGCATGATCTAGGGCACCTAAGTCAGGGAAGGCATTCATCATTGTCACAGGCTGCCCCAGCGTACCAACACCGCCCGGATGACCTCGAGCCGGCCTGCCAGGCCCAACCCAACCCACGAGGCTGACCAGTGACGACATCTCACCCGGACCAACCATGCTGCAGCAACACCTATAGTTAGTCGACGCCACCCAATCCCAATTAACTTGTGCCCCCTATAGTGTGTAGGTTCTGATGACGTTTTTTGTATTAGAAATACGCCTGCCTTTGCGATTGTCAGGCAGAGCGCTCTCGGAGGTTGCAGAGTTCTTTGCATGCCATATTCTTTGGATAAACTCCCACTTACGCTCACCCGCACTCTGTCTTGGCCTTATTCCCATTACGGGAGTGTCCATTATTGTCTCCCATTGCGGGGAGGATCGTGCTAACTTGGGGGCGCTTCCACTCAGTGGTGACCCCGATAGCGTGATATTCCCAAATTTATTTTTCCTGAACTCCTTTTAACGACCCCCTTTTGGCACGAGAATCTCCGGTCAGAAAGGGAAACGCACGGTGAGCCGGCTCCGGGAAGCTACCCGCCAACGGCGACCGGTACGCTTAGAAGTGCGCACTCAAACTAGATGGGGTACGGGATCCCGGTTGCAAAATCCCCTTTGAGTACCGCTCGCCGGAGCCGGGGCTGACTGTTGAGCAGAAAGGCAACACCGCCTGGACGGACCCAGTTTCGGAGACTATCGGTTCAAGACGGGCACGTGAGTACCGAGTGCGAGCGATCATAAAGGGGAAGGGAGGGGAACTTGTGAATAGGAGAACGTGGGCAGGTAGGGGAGAGAATTACGGGAGTCTACTAAAGACAGGTCTTAAAACTTTCTTTATCTTTTCTTTGCATATGGCCATTAGGAGTAAGAAGTAAGTGAAGAGGTAGAAGTGACGGAAACCTAGCTCCGAAAGGGGGTGGAAGGCGGCGCCGCATAGTACTATCTAGACTAGTACTGGGAATATATGAAGAAGTAAAAAATAAGTTATTGGTGTCTGGCAAAGGGAGACACTTAGGATACTGTTAGTGATTGCTACTCTTTCTATTTCTTTTTTTCCAGTCCACGGGGCAAGGGGTGAACGCGAAAAGGGTATAAGGTAAACATACTTGTAGAAGAACTATAAAGTAGGGAGCACTTTTTAGGAGTGGGATTAAGTAGTGGCACGTACAGACGTGAACACAGTAACCTTAGCAGAAAAACAGGGACAGCTGGCCAGGGAGGAAAGGGAGGAAAAAAGAAGAGGTGTGAGTGAGAAAGTATTGTGAGGGGTGCGCGCACCGTGCGAGTAGTGGAGACGAACGGTTGACCGCGAGGGGGTGCTAGAGAGTGTTGGCCATAACTAGTAGTTGATTGGTTGTAAGTGAAATTACATGAGAGTGTATGGGAATGGGAAGGGGATGAGTTGTGGTGAGTAAGAAAGGATTTGTGCAGTGAATAACTTTGGGTGATATCGTTGAGACGTCCGCTCTTGTCTGTGCCATAAAGATATAGATAAATATATCTACACCTAACTAAAAGTAAAGGAGGTGGACACGGTCGTTGCTAGTGATTTAGAATATGGGGGCAGAAACTCCCTTGTCGCATATTTGTAAGAGCCTACCGGGGTACGCTGAACGAATAAATAAATATCACGACCAATGGGTAACTGAATTGAAAGGGGAGGGATTGCCCCAGATTTGGCCCGAGGGGGGATCTTTTGACAAAAGCGTTCTTGATATGGTGCGAACATGCATTCGCCTCAAGTATAAGGGAAAACAATGGCAAAACAGGAAGGAGATATTAGACCTCTGGAGATTGTTTGAGGAAGTACCCCCACCCAAAGATCCGGCACCAAATGTCGATCTGCCGCCCACAACAGGCAACACACTCATGATTCCAAGAGGGGAAAAGGACCAGTTAAATACAGAACAACCTACGGAGGTGATTAGCTTGTACCCAATATTGAACAAACCAGCCCCCGCAGCAGGATATAGCGACCCTACTTATGTGCCTCCCCCCACAACTGTTACACCACAGAGACCAACAGCCCCCCCGCCATACGAAAGCACTAGAGAGCGCGCCCAGGGAAGCACACAGAGGGTGAATATAGAAAAGCTAACGAGTGACTTAGAGTCGAGGCTTTCTGTGGCAAGGGATGAACTCTCAAGAATAAAAGACATATGTGAGCGCACAGCGTGCGCCCCTACACAATCAGGACGCACGTCTAGAGCGTCAAGCGAAAGTAGACAAATTGAGGAAGGATGGAAAAAGGGGGAAATACTGTTCAGAATTGAGGAAGAGCCGACACGAATAATAGAGGTAGGAGCAGTAGAAGGGAGCATTGGTGATGTATCACGAGAGAGAGGGATCAGAGAGGACTTGTTATGTGATGTCAGAGGAGGGTTGGATGAGAGTGATAGGTTGAGTATGGCAGTAGGAGGGGAAAGCGAGGAGGTGGACGGTGCATGTTCGCTAGGGACTATAGATGATGAATGGATGGGACGATTAAGAAATAGAGTGGGGAAGATGGCGTCATTGGAGTCAGCAGCGACTAAGGTAGGGGAGGGTGCAACTGCAAAAGGGAAGTTACAACTTCCGTTGATACACAGAGGGGGGGGGAGACCAAACTATATACCGTGGGCCCAGATGGACAAGGCTAATTTAATGAAATTATTGCCCCCGTTGTCAGGAGGGGCGAGCAAGTGGATATATGCATTTGAGAAACATACCGCCGGCATACCGTTGGCAGTAGGTGATGTGAAAAGCCTACTAGTATCCGCAGTAGGAGATCAGGCGGACAGAGTATGGGCTAAGGCTGGTTTCCCAGGCGTGGCGTTGAATTGTGATCGCCATGACGGGGCTTCTTTTAATACAGTGCGAGCAAGGGTGTGGGACGCACTGCGGGAGACGTTCCCAGATACCCCTGATTTACAGTCAGTAATGCAATGTACAATGAATGACGGGGAGGATGCTATGGATTACATTCTCCGGGTGCAGGAGATGTGGAGAGCGGAAACGGGCACGCCCTGGCATCAGTCAACGTCTCTGTTTTACTTTATCATCAAGAGAGGGCTCCCAAAAGAGGTGCAGAAGGCACTCGACAAAATAGCAGGGGTTGAGGCGAAGGGGTGGCCGGAGATCCAAAGCATAATAGTGCACCATTGCAAAAGAATAAAAGAAAGAGAGAGGGAAGTAGCACAGAAAAGGTTGGCAGACGAAGCGAAGTTGGTACAGTCAAAGTTAGTGAAGGTTGCAGCAGCGGTAGCCGGACTCCCACTCATGAGGGAGGGAGACGAAGGAGAGGAGGGGCAGATAGCAATACAAGGGAGAATAGCAGCTAATTGGGCCGGACAAGGCCAGCGACAGTGGAACGAACAAGAGCAGAACGGAGGTCTGGCGTGGCAAGAGTGGGCCCCAAGAGGGGGAAGAGGTGGGTACAGGGGCCGAAGAGGAGGACAAGGGTATGGAGGAATGGGAGGAAATGGGTGGCAGGGTCCCAGAGGTCCACAGGGGAGCTGCTGGAATTGTGGGAGATGGGGGCATTACTCAAGAGAGTGCAGGAGCAGAGAAAACAACGGGTTCCAGGAGACAGAGCAGTACGGTCACCCCCACCCAGGAAGCCCATACGGCCTCCCCATGGGACAATACCAGCAACCAGAAAATGCAGGGCAAAGAAGTAACGCACAACTACACGGACATCAGTACAGAACACAAAACCACCCACAGAATAATGACAATATGCAATACACGCCAGGTAACACTTTCGCCACAGTAGCTAATGGAGCGCCTGCCCCCGCACCTTATAGCGGGGTGTCAGTAGTTTCGGGGAACATTTTTGATCAAGGGGGGGCAATGAGACACCCCGCATAGGACAGCCCACAGAGAACACTTGCGTGTCCAGTACTATCTACGACCCACAATGCATCAGAGGAACCATTGATAGGAGCGCAGATAGGAGACAAGCAATTCATATTCATGGTGGATTCGGGAGCGGAGAAATCATGTATTAGAGAGGGCCGGTTCCCGTTATCTAATAGAACGTTAGAGACGCAGGGGTTCTCTGGGGCTGTAATTGAAGTTCCTTACACAGAGGCATTGGATGTGACAGTGGGGGGTAAAACAGTGAAAGCACCCTTACTGTACTATGAACGCTCTCCCATTAATTTGCTGGGGAGGGATCTCTTAAGCAAACTAAATATGACAATATCATTCACAGGAAGCGGTATCGTATGTTCAACACCAGGCATATGTCCCCTCCACGTACTAGCAGTAATAGACGGCCACACAATCATGCAAGAGATCAGAGGGTTACCAAGAAACGAGGAGATGTTTGTTGAGGGCATGAGAACATTGGCTCTCATAGTACCAGAACTAAAAAGGACGGATTGGAGGATCCCAGCCGAATTCCTTTTCCGCCCCATAGTGAGCCCCGACACTGCTCCCGGGTCAGTGCTATCATTGGATTTACACGCAGTACACGTGTCAGCAAACAGAATATGTGTGATTGGAGTTGACATGGAAGGATGTGAGTGGCGGACAGTACTGTGTACAAATGCAAATATCCCACTGCGGGAGCTATCGGACGAGGAGCTATTTTCTGACACTGAGACAGATGGCGAAATAGTGATGGAACTAGCAATGCCGTGCGACATTGTAGTTACAGCGAGAAAAACTAAAGTTGAATTAATGGCAGTAGTAGGAGCACCACATACATTTTTTGATGATGACATGAGGTTAGTACCCACTAACATATGGACAAATGGCCCCCATGATGTGGGGTTATTACATGGGGTTCAGCCTGTGGTAATAAAACTGAAACAGGGAGCAATTCTACCCCGGGTAAAACAATATCCATTGTCACGCGAAGCAGAAGAAGGGATCAGAGAGACAATAGATGCACTGCTAGCGCAAGGAATAATAGTGCCCTCAAACTCCCCATGTAACACATGCATTTACCCGATCAAAAAGGCGAAGGGAGGTTCCTGGAGGATGATACAAGATTTACGCCCACTCAATGATGTGATTCAGAAGGAGTTCCCTCTAGTGCCGAACCCGGCGACAATACTATGCAATATTCCAAAAACAGCGTCCCACTTCACGGTCATTGACTTGAAAAATTCATTTTTCTCGATTCTCTTAGCAGAAGAGAGCAGGTACTTAACAGCGTTTACACTAGGGGGGAGGAGGTTCGAACATTGCAGACTACCGCAAGGATATTGCGAGAGCCCAAGCATATTCAACAGGATACTACATGAAGATCTGGGGAATTTGCCTGTAGAAAGCACGGTGATTCAGTACGTTGATGATTTATTGGTTTGTGCACAAACTGAGGAGGAGTGTAGAAAGGACTCAATAACACTCCTGACATTATTGGCCACTAAAGGGTACAAGGTGGACAAGGGGAAGTTACAATACTGTCTGACAGAGGTCCTATACTTGGGACAGCTGATATCAAAGGATGGTAAGCGGATCATACCAGACAGGGCACAGGCGATTAGAGCAGTTGGGGAGCCCAAAACAGTAAAAGAGATGCAGAAATTTCTGGGTATGTGCAACTACTGCCGTGCATGGATATTGGATTATGCAGCATACACAAGGCCCTTATTACAGGCACTAAAAGAGGCCCAGCAGGTAAACAAACACATAGAATGGACAGAAGAAATGAACACATCATTTAACTCAC
The DNA here is from genome assembly GCF_040938575.1 of Ambystoma mexicanum. Taxonomy (NCBI): domain Eukaryota; kingdom Metazoa; phylum Chordata; class Amphibia; order Caudata; family Ambystomatidae; genus Ambystoma; species Ambystoma mexicanum. The sequence goes on along the minus strand of NC_090924.1, from coordinate 187,975,553 downwards.
TGAAAGAGCTGATATCAAGCGCTCCAGTACTGGCGAATCCAGATTATGGGCGCGAATTTTTCTTATTTTCACACTGCAAAGGAACACTGATGACAGCAGTGCTGACACAAAAAACATCGTTAGGGCACAAGCCACTGGCTTACTATAGTGGCACCCTAGACGCAGTAATGCAAGGCCATTTCGCGTGCGAGCAATCCCTAGCTGCAGCTGCGTTCGCTATTGAGAAAAGTGCCACGATAGTAATGGGCTGTTCTGTGACACTTTTTGTGGAACACTCACTCTTTGCAATATTAGAGCGATCAAAGAGCACATTGACAACACAACGCGCCACAGCATATGAAATAATATTGTCCAGCGCAAACATCCATATAGTGAGATGTAAAACAGTGAACCCAGCCACATTCATCACAGAGGCGTGCACTATAGAAGACATGCAGAACCACAACTGCGCAACGTACACAGGTGACAAAGGTCAGGACCAGGTGGTTTTTGAGAATGCCCTGAACGAGGGAGAGGTGTATTTCGTGGACGGGTCAGCATCAATAGACATGGAGACAGGAGAGAAACATGTGGGTATGGCAGTTGTACGATTAGAGGAAGATGAATACGAGACACTAGTGCAACACCGCCTCCCATCACACTATTCAGCCCAAGCAGCAGAACTAATAGCGCTAATAGAAGCATTGCATGCCGCCAAGGGGTGCGCAGTGACAATATATACAGACTCAGCATACATGACAACAACAGTACACGGCGGGCTGGCACGGTGGGGGCGGAGAGGGTTTCGACGAGCAGATGGAACACCGGTTCAGCATGCAGAATTATTGAAAGAACTGATTGAGGCCCTGCAAGACCCCACGGCAGTAGCCATCGTAAAATGCCAAGCCCACACCACAAATACAGATTTTATATCTTTGGGGAACGCGGCAGCAGACGCCGCTGCCAAAGAAGCTTCATATTTACAGAAAGGTGAAGTAGGAGAGTACATATTGCACCACACAACAAGCCAAGAGGTCCCCACAGGATACAACATGATGCCCACACAGGAAATAATAGAGTTGCAAGAGGGAGCTAGTGCAGAAGAAAAATTGCTGTGGACTAAGAGGGGATGCAGCAAATCGCCGACTGATTTATTGTGGCGACAAGAAAGTTCAGGAAAAGCGGTGATGCCAGTTACATTGTTAGAAATAGCGTTTCAACAACTACACTTTCCCGCACATAACGCAAAACAACACATAATGGCGGAGATACAAGAAGATTGGTTTGCACCTTGCCTCCAGGAACACATAACAAGGTTGGCATTGGAATGCACAACATGTCAAATTTATAACTCAGGTATGACATTGCGCACACTAAGAGGTACGATACCAAAACCAAATGGCCCATTCAGAGAGCTCCACATTGATTATGTAGACATGGGAGAAAGATGTAATGGGGCTCGCTACATGATTGTGGTTGTATGTCCATTTTCAAGGTGGGTGGAGGCAGGTCCCTGTGCGCGCCCTGATGGGAAGGGCGCCGCAAAGTTCCTAGTGCGTGAAGTATTCCCGCGCTGGGGAATTTGCGAAGTCATTCGCTCAGACAACGGCACACATTTTGTCAATGAACTATTCAAAGAAGTGACTACGTTATTGGGAATAAAGCACAAATTATGTTCGATTTATCATCCTCAAAGTAATGGCGTAGTGGAAAAGATGAACGGCCTGTTAAAAGGCAGATTGTCAAAATTATGTTTTTCCCTCAAAAAGACCTGGATGTACTGCCTACCTCTGGCCCTGTTCGAATTGCGCAATCAGCCAAGTAAAGACCACCATTTGTCCCCGCATGAGATCGTCACGGGAAGGAGAATGAACACAACACATTCACCTCTCCGTGAACGTTCTGATGCACACAGAAGCGCAGCGGTATTAGGAGAGGAGTTCACAGAGTACTTGAAAAAACTGACACAGGCAGCGCGCATAATAGCGAAGCAACTAGCCCCCCCCTCTACAAGAGAGGAGGGGAATACAACAGAATTAGTAACACTGCCTGACAAACCATTACAGCTAATGCCCGGTGACTTTATATATGTCAGAAGTTTTGTGCGAAGGTGGAATGTGCCACGTTTCCATGGCCCTTATGAGGTAGTGTTTTGCACGCCCACGGCAGTAAAGGTGAAGGGCCTAAAATACTGGGTGCATTTGACAGACGTGCGCAGAGCCTATAGCGCCGTGGAAGGTGAGGCGCAGGACGAGGCACAGGCAACAGCGGACAGTGGAGTTGTGCAGAATGAGTGAAGGTGATTTTCTGTATGTGCAGCGATTGACAATGAATGCAACTGATGACATGGCATTGGTACGAAAAAAAAAAAAAAAAAAGAAAGAATATATTTTTGCTCTTTTAATTGAATGTTTTTTTTGTTCTCTCATTTTTTGAAATTTCTCTTTCTATTGAAGAAGTTTTTTCTATATAATATACAATGATCTAAAAGTATTGATTGTAAATACCCGTGTCTGTGGAAACAAACCCTTCCCCCACCCACGTCCATGTTTTATGAAAAAAAAAAAAAAAAAAGAGCTTCCAACGTTGGAAATGTTTACATGCCTGTACTTAATGCACTTTTGTATCTCAAACAGGAATTACCATGGCATCTAATGGGCAGCCTGCAACTAATAGATTTGTTAGAATTAAAGAAATGTTAATGGATAGATTTACATATTCATATGAATGTGGATTGTCATTTTGTGTTATTGTGTTCTTCCTATCAATGTTTTGCCTGGTAACATATTGGTTTATAGCGTTCATCTCTATCGAGATGACCGAGGGGGGAGGGGGGAGTAACGTCACCCGAGCTCCTGGGAGCAATGCAACCACAAGTGTAAATTTTAAAGAAGGTGATTTTCTGGTGTGGGACGGATCACACTTTGTATGGGGTTATTACACTGAACCACCAACTGTCGCCCTGTCAGATTCAAGAGGTATACAAACAGAAATGGAAAATAACACAATGTCCATACCTGAACTATATAACAGCCCCAACACCCTCCCCACCCCATCAGAAGAAAGTGACTTGTTGTTTATTGAGGAAGATGGGAATATTATAACTATTAAAGAACATAAGGAAACATATCAGAAATTTGACAAGGGGGGTGGGAAGGAGGAAGGGGGGCCCATTTTTTCTTCTATCAAAAACAGCAGACGTAGGAGAAGCAAGGATAGTAGGTGGAGAAGAGAGACAAGCAGGAGGGGGTATGATGAGTACTATGGGTTAGGCTTAGACAAAATGGAAGATCCTCGGCACCCCCACCAGGCAAATAAATGGTATGCTGATATGAGTGCCACAGCCAAACAAACGACAAATGAGAGCTGTTATGTCTGCTCGCTCATTCCCCATGCATCAGGCACACCTAAAGTGTTGTTGCCCAGAGAATTGCCCATTGTAGATGCCCAGTGTCTCCTTCATCTCACGCTATGCCGTATAAAAAACACCTTCCAGGCACACGACGTCACTTTCAAGATTATACAGACTGAAAAAACGTGCTACCCAAAAGCAGCTGGAGTGGTATGTCTCAAAGAACCATTTTTTGCGATACAAGGGACACTGTTTTCTGAAAACAAATGGAAAGATGAAGAAGTACTGTGCAAAGCGGAAGCACTGAGAGGTGTCCAACCAGCCAGACTGCGATGGATGGAAGAAACATGCACACCAGTATGGAAGGAGCACATTTCCAAACTGACATGGGTAACAGCAATGGAAAAACCCTTCAAGCTACAAAGTGAGATCAAGAACGAACTATGTTTTAAGGGAGAAGGAAAAGTGGCAATAGGGACGAATAAAAACTGCAACAAAACCCTCACCATCCCAGAGATGAGAAAAGGAACAGCCTCATTGATGGACACATACTGGGTATGTGGGAACCAGGCCTACTTGCACCTTCCCCAGGCATGGAGCGGCAGCTGCTCGATGGCCACTCTGCACTCGGCCCTAATGGTGATTCCAGAAAGCCACGTTGACGAAAATAAAAGGATGCCAGGGAACATGCACCAGGGTGTGGTTCCTCCCACTGCAAAATCACACCTCTATGTCCTGTCCTCCGGAGAGAAGGGAGAAGAGCTATCACGGAACAGACGGGCATCAAATTACATATCTCAAGCTTCGTCTGATTTATTGGCACAGATCCCAGACAGGTACCGGCTGTTCAGCTCTGTAGAAACATTCTTTGCCTCGCTAATTTCAAGTGTCCAAGCAAGGGCAAATGCAAAATGGCTCCAGATAACACGGTGGGAACTGATTCAGTTAGCCAATGACACTGAAGAAGGGTTTAACATAATAAAAGTAGAACTGCGAGCTCTACGCCTGATGACCATGCAGAACAGGTATGTTCTGGACCTACTGACAGCGATTGACGGAGGTGTTTGCCGAAAAATAGGAAGTGCCTGCTGCACTTTCGTACCTTCTGAAGACGCGGAAAATGGTTCCTTATCCCACGTGATCGAAGCAGTACATAATCTGGGAGAGAAGATGAAGATGGAAGGTGGAGCAGAAGCCAGCACGTGGTTCGACAATATCTTCTCCTGGGTTCCCTCTTGGCTTGGAATAACAATGAAATTTCTGGTACCAGCTGTGGTGTTCCTCCTCGTGGCGTTCTGCCTGTGCCAGTTGGGCCTCCGATGTTGTGCAAATGCGGTCCCTAACGGCGCAATGATGGTGGTGACAATGGGCAACTCTGGTGGTACAATGAGGGAAACACAAGAAGTATATGTGCAGACAGGGATAGATAACACCCCCCAGTACCGGTTAGTGCCTATGTACCGTGACAAGGACATAGTAGACAAGCTATGGCATACCACTATCAAGGAGCCCCGAAACTTGGAATTAGAATGGTACACAGAGGTCTGGGTAGATTTGGAGGAAAGTGGTGACTGTATATATTTAACGTGCACACCAGACGAATATGCTAGAAGAGGAGAGAGCTTAAGGGGGGTGTGTAGGGCATGGATGCCCATCAAGGGAACACCTGCATGGGATGACGCGATAGTAGAGGAACAAGAGTGCAGAAGGTTGGACGACCTGAAGAATTCGTTACTTTAGTAACGAAAGGGGGGAAATGTAGGGGAGGACAGGCCTTAAAGGCCCCCCTCTCCTGCATCATTCTCCCCAGGTGAGGACCATGGCTCGCCGAGCGTCCCCCCATGCCACCCGGGCCCAGGTGGAGGAGGGCTTGCCCGCCGATGACATTGCCCCCACATATCCATCATACACTCACACTAACGTTTAGATAGGCCTAGAAGCCTTCTTGCCCAGCAAAGATGGCGTGAGTTCAGCGCGCTGTAGCGCGGCCCCCACCTTTGGAGGGCTTTCCAAGTATCCCTGCCGCCGTAGCCCTGGTAGATCCGCTGCGAGCGCGTTCCCATGAGAAAGTCGGGTATGAGCTAACCCGAGATGCTAACACTGTAACATTTTATCGTTCACAATGTAATATTGCACCCCGCATGACCTGGTCCGCGGGGCCGGGGTGACGGGGAAAAAAGCTGAAGCATCACTATCTGAAGAAAGTAGAAAATAATTAAAGTATTGGTATTAACGAACTACCTCTGTTTAAACAGATTTTGTAAACTGTGAATCAACCATAAAAATGTAACGTTATATGATGTCACCCCAGGTCTGGACTAATGCTGCTATAACTACAGAGAAAGATGTCGACAAAACGTATAACCTGTATCTGTATAAGTGTTCTCTCAATTTTATGTAGAAACCTGAACTCGTATATGTTTTCTTAATCACCCCAAGCGGCGAGTATCAATCTCTGTAGGCCATAACCTAGAACTACCTCATGTAACGTCTAATGTACATAAAATAATCAAATACTGTAGTGATTATAATGTTAGGTAACGAAAAGGTACTCAGACTGAATATATTAACGAAATGTTTAATGAACTCGAAGTATATATGTATGGTATAGTAGTTTAAAGAAGACAAATGATATAAAAGTTTTGTATTCAAAATTAGGCAACACACGAGGAAAATACCTTTTGTGAATATATGCAAGGCCATTCTCCCTCCCGCCCTACGAAGCCTGCCAAGTAGAAAAAAGCTAAGGCCTGTGCCGTGCTCCCCCACCTCCCCCGGCCAAGCTGGAACTACTCCAGAGAGTCAGAGGCCCCAACACAGCATCCAAGGCCACCGGCCGCCACCTGCGTTATTTACAGCACGATAATAAACTTACGTTTGAATCCACTGATCTACCAGCACCCTCTCGTAAATCCCACAATCCCCCAGACCACCCCAAGGAGACCCCCGACAATGGGACAAGACACAGAGCCCCCTTCATAGTAGCTTCTAACGTAGTAATAAAACATGTACCACCCGGCACAAGCCCCCCAGAGCCCAGCCCCTCGACCTGAAATACCAGACGTCAGAACACCGGTAAATCCAACAGATGACCACCAGACCCCTCACAAGGTGCATTCCTCCTGTGTTGTATTGATTGAAAGATTTACTGTAGAAGTTAGATATGGGGTTTTAAGTAACTGCAATGTGCATGATCTAGGGCACCTAAGTCAGGGAAGGCATTCATCATTGTCACAGGCTGCCCCAGCGTACCAACACCGCCCGGATGACCTCGAGCCGGCCTGCCAGGCCCAACACAACCCACGAGGCTGACCAGTGACGACATCTCACCCGGACCAACCATGCTGCAGCAACACCTATAGTTAGTCGACGCCACCCAATCCCAATTAACTTGTGCCCCCTATAGTGTGTAGGTTCTGATGACGTTTTTTGTATTAGAAATACGCCTGCCTTTGCGATTGTCAGGCAGAGCGCTCTCGGAGGTTGCAGAGTTCTTTGCATGCCATATTCTTTGGATAAACTCCCACTTACGCTCACCCGCACTCTGTCTTGGCCTTATTCCCATTACGGGAGTGTCCATTATTGTCTCCCATTGCGGGGAGGATCGTGCTAACTTGGGGGCGCTTCCACTCACTGTCTTGGGGGGCCCCGAGGAGCCAAGCCCCAGCGACACGGAAAAGGCCGATGAACGACAATAAACCCTGTGGAATGTTCCGGAGGTGGGTCTTGGATGGAGCTTCTTCTTCTGTAGTCAGAATCGGATGAACATAAGATCCGGATTAGATTGCAGGTAAGTGGTGGTTAAGGTAAGTCCTTTTTGTGTGAGAGACTGTGATGAGGAACTGGAATGGAGGTTCAGGAATACAGGGTCCAATTCCGTATCGTAATTGCAGTGCGCTGGAGTGAGGTGTAACGGTAAGTAGAGAAAGGAGGAATCAAGTAGAGGAGGGATGCACGGAACGGAGAAAGGTTCCGTACTGGAGCCAAGGCAGAAAAGGAATGAACCGGTAGAATAGTCAAAGTCCCTACTTACCAGAGAAAGGCTGATCCACGAAAGGCACAGGGAGGAACATGAAGAATCGCAAGGGAGGCGGACCGGAGGCAGCGAGTCGGAGCGGCAAGAAGCCAAAGTGAAAGGAAAGGGCAGAGGGTACGAAGCGGCAGAGTGCCGAGAATAGGCAAAGGGGAGATGCTAGCAAGGACAGGCGGGCTGACAAAAGGCTGTAGAAGGCAAAGGAGAAAAACTAAACAGAGGTTTAGCCGGAGCGCAAGTATCGAAGAGAAAACACAGATACAATGCGCTGGATGGTGGGCGGGGCTAGCTTAAGTAATGGTGTCGACCATCTTGGATGAGGGCTAGCCCGCTACCTAAAGGTTCTTCTTGACGATACTCTCCACGAGTGCCAGAGCTTCCAGGGACGGATCCTGACAGTATAGCCTCTCTCCCTCTGGAAACCCCCTGGCTTCCCCGGGTATCTCAGATGAAACCTTCTTAACCACATTGGGGCATGAAGATGGTGACTGGGTTCCCAGGTTCTTTCTTCCGTGGAGTAGCCCTTCCAATGGACTAGATATTGGAGACCTCCTCGGCGATAGCGCAAATCCACCAAGTATTCCACTTCATACTCCTGTGGTTCTTCTATAGTCAGTGTCTTGGTCTTCTGGGTCTTGCGTAGGAAGGGATCCACCTTATATTCTTTGAGCAATGATGTATGGAACACTGGGTGTACTCTCTGAAGGCTCTTAGGCAGGCGTAGTTCATAGGCTACCGGATTTATTTGTCTCACTATGGGATAAGGACCCAGGTATCGTGGGGCAAATTTGCCGGTATGTACCCATCTAGGTAGATACCTTGTAGATAACGAGACCTCTTGTCCAGGCTTCAATTCTGGATTGTACCGTCGGCTTCTATCTGCCCACTTCTTTTGTGCTTGTTGACTGTCCTCTAGTGCTTCTCTAGCCATCTTATGTACTTTTCTCAGTTCTGATAATCGGTCATCAATGGCAGGGGATTTGGTAGGTTGTATTCCGGACCAAGGAATCTGCTGTGGATGATACCCATATGTGCAATAGAAAGGACTCATTCGGATGGAAGTGTGGAAGTTGTTATTATAGGCGAACTCGGCCTGTGCGAAGAAGGAAGACCAATTCTCCTGTCTATTGCTACAAAAGCATCTCAAGTATTGCTCCAGTCCGGCATTGAGTCTCTCTGTCTGACCATTGCTTTGGGGGTGAAAGCCAGAAGAAAGAGCTTGGTTAATTCCTAATTGTTGACATAACAATGTCCAGAACTTGGAGGTAAATTGAGTACCTCTGTCAGATATAATGGTCCGGGGTAGTCCATGAAGGCGTATCACGTCTCGGAGAAAGACTGAACCCGTCTTTGGAGCAGAGGGGAGACCCTCTAGTGCTGAAAAATGAGCCATCTTACTGCACGTATCTATTGTTACCATGATTACAGTCATTCCCTCAGATTCTGGTAGGTCAACTATAAAATCGGTAGAAATGTGTTCCCAAGGCTAGGTCGGTAGAGTAGGTTGCTGCAGTTTGCCTAATGGTTTGCCCATTTGGTATTTGTTTGCGGCACAGACCGGACAAGATGATACATATCTTTCCACATCCTTGTGGAGTTCAACCCACCAAAACCTTCGGCTTATGAGATCTTGGGTCTTCTTGATACCGGGGTGTCCAGTGAGAGGGGCATCATGGCACCCTGAGAGGTTCTGTTCCTGAAGCTTCTTCGAAGGGAGAAATAATCCGGTTCCATGGTAGTACAAACCATCGTTGGCCGTGGTTGGGATGGCGGGCAGTAGATCATATTGAGTAGTCAGTTCTTGCATAAAAGATGTGACACTTGCCATGATCTTCAGGTTGGGAAATAAGAGATTGTGATCTTGATACAGGTTAGCTTACTCTCCTTGACATCTAGAGAGGGCATCAGCCATCCTGTTCTCTGATCCGGGTAAGTAGGAGATGTTGAAGTCGTATTGGGAGAAGAAATACGCCCATCGAGCATGTCGGCATTGGTGCACTCCAACTGCTGTAGCACTCAGAGGTTACGGTGATCCGTTCGTACTTGAAATGGGTGAGCAGCTCCCTGAAGCAAGTGTCTGCACTCTTGACATGCCAACTAAATGGCCAGGAGTTCTCTTTCTAGGACCAAGTAATTGCGTTCACTCTTAGTCAAGGTTTTGGAATAATACGCTACTCGATGTGTGAGTCCGTCTCGCGCCTCTTGCAGGAGAATGGCTCCCACCGCTCCCCCAGAGGCGTCTGTCTCCACTATAAAAGGTCTTGCTTGATTTGGTTGCACTAATATGGGAGCTGAGGTAAACAGCTCCTTGAGCCGTAAGAAGGCTTCCTTCTGTTCCGGACCAAATATGTATTTAACTCCTTTCTTGAGCAGACCCGTAATGGGTAACATCAGATTGGAAAAGTTTGGGATGAATTGACGGTAGAAATTAGCCAGGCTTAAGAAAGTCTGGATCTCTTTAACACTTCTTGGCTCCTTCCATTCTAGCATGGCTTTTATCTTCCCAGGTTCCATCTTGATTCCTTCCTTTGAGAGGATATAACCCAGATAAGAGACCGAAGTCACTTCGAACTGGCACTTCTCTGGTTTAACAAGGAGGTGATTCGCTCGGAGTCGGTGTAACACTCTTCTGACCTGCTCACGATGTTCCTGGAGCTCTTGAGTGTATATTAGAATGTCGTCCAGGTAAACAACAAACGACACAAACAACATGTCCGAGAAGATCTTGTCAATAAACCTCTGGAAGACAGCAGGGGCATTGACAAGGCCAAAGGGCAACACCCGATATTCATATAACCCGAAAGGGGTTCGAAACGCGGTCTTCCATTCATCCCCTCTCCTCAGTCTGAGGAGATGGTAGGCCCCTCTGAGGTCCAGTTTGGTGAAGTATGAAGCCCCCCTGACCGCTTCTAGGATGTCTCTGATAAGCGGCTTGGGATAGCGATCTCGAATGGTTATGATATGATATGATATGATATGGTATGGCATTTGTAACGCGCCTATACACAAGTGTTTCAAGGCGCGACGAGGCAGGGAGGGGGGAGCAGGGGGGAAAGACAGACAACGATCCTACTAGGCCAGGTGTCATTCAGATCGCGCAAGTGCAGGGGTAGGGGGAAGGGAAAAAGTGGAAGGGGAAGGGGAGAGGGGGAAGTGCTGAACAGGGTAAGTAGAATAAAAATAAATAATAAATAGGGCCAGCTGGTGGCAAGTGCAAGGTAAGTGCAGACAAGTGCTGGGAGGGGGGGCTGTAAGGGATGCAGAGACAGTCCCGCAGTGCAGGGGTTGACAGGGAGGCAGTGCAAGTGGAGAGTGGCTGGGCCAAGGACCGAGGTCGGTGAGAGTGGCCCAGGTGCAGGTTCAGTGCAGTTTCAATGAAGAATTAGCAGGGGAGAGGGAGAGAGAAAGCAGAAGCAAAGAGGAAGGTTTTGAGGTGCTTCCGGAACCGAAGATGGTTCTCCTCAAGTTTCAGGGAGGCAGGAAGGCTGTTCCAGAGGGAGGCCCCTGCCGCAGAGAGAGATCTACCCCCAGCTTGTTGCTTCGAGAAGCGGCTGACCCTGAGGGAGTTGGAGACAGATGAGCGAAGGGCTCGGGAAAGAAGATATTTAGGAAGAGAGAGTTGAACCCTCTGTAATCAATACACGGTCGTAGTTCGGTGGTATCTTTCTTCGGGATGAAGAACAACAAAGCCCCTCCTGATGATCTTGATTCTTGAATTAGTCCATTCTGAAGATTGTCATCTAGATATGTTCTCAGAGCCTGTTTTTCGGAGGGAGACAGGGGATACATCCTACCGAATGGAACGACTGACTCAGGGGTGAGTTCTATGGCGCAGTCCTCTTGCCAATGAGGAGGTAAGAGTTTGGGTGTTGTGTCTTCAAACACTTCAGCATATTCCTGATACTGACGAGGAACAGATGAGACCACCTTGAGGTGAGGGGGTCCTTTTTCCTTATCTTCTTCCTTATCTTGAGGGATTAATTTGCAGGTGTGTTCACAATAGGAAGAATCAAAACGGGCGCAGTTGGAAGTCCAATTGATCTGCGGATTGTGTTTTCTTAGCCATGGTATTCCTATCACCAAGGGAAAATGAGCTGCTCTAATGAGATCGAATACCATTAGTTTGTGATGTTCACCCAAGGCCAAACGTAAGGGTATTGTTTCGGATTGAATTGGACCTGAGGATTAAGGTGTACCATCCACCCCTTTGACCGGAATGGGTCTTTCCTTCTGCCTAGTAGGAATCCGTTGTTCTCTGGCCCATCCTTCATCCATAAAGTTTCCTGCTGCTCCGCAGTCCAGCATGGCAAAGACTTCTACATAAGAGGTACCTGTTGTCCAGAGTCTAACTCGGAATACCATCAGACTATTATCCTCCTTTAATTCTGATGGTCTGGTAAGGTAGCAAGGACTGTGTCTGTTTCCCCCAAAACCTCCCTTGCAAAGGACAGAGGGTTGAAGTTTTCCTTCCTTCGTGGGAGCACTTCGGGACAGTCTCTGAGTAGATGCTTCGAGGAACAGCAATATAAACAGAGGCCTGATTCCCTCCGTCTTTTGCGTTCTGCAGGCATTAGAGGGCCTCGGGCTGCCCCAATCTGCATAGGCTCCTCCGGGGTAGACACTTCTCTGGAAGGGTGAGGAGCAGGGCTAGGTGATGGTAAATTCGGACGAGGTCTTCTTCTTTCCAGGCGGCGTTCATTAAGTCAATACTGTAGGGTGAGTGTCATAAGATCCTGGAAAGAGGAAGGTCGAGCAACTCGGGCTAGTTCATCTTTCAATTCATCTTGGAGTCCTCTCCGAAAGATTGTGGCAGATTCAAGCGAGATATATAGGTTTGCACATCCGTATTCCCTTGTTTGATATCAGGAATCGCTTCAAACGAGGTGTAAAGAACCTCCGGGCGATCAAACCTTCCCTTAAAGAGATCCACAAACAGGTCATAATTCGCCAGCGCAGGATCATTCCTTGTCACCAACGGGGTGGCCCAGGGCAAGGCATTCCTGTTGAGGTTGGCTATGAGGAATCCCACCTTAGCTCTGGCCGTTTCAAAGGCGTGAGGTCGAAAGGCGAAGTATATGTGACGGGCGTCCAGTAAGTACTCCTTTAGACCGCCCGGGTAACCATCGTATTTGCCGAAGGATAAGGGCATGGGAGGTAAATCCCCTCGATCGTCCCTATGTAGGACTACTTGTTGGCGCAGTGCAGCGTTTTCCGTCTTAAGAGATTGCACTTCTAGGGTTAGACCCTGTAAAGCGGCTACCAGCTCCTGATATTGTTCTAGGGAAGCCATGAGTCTGTTTGGGCGTTGTATACTGTCAGAATGTTCCCCTTCACTCCCCTGCTCCTCACCTGATTCTTCCTCTTGTCTGTCCTGGGGGTGTTGGGATTGTTTCCAGAGGGTCTTGGGTCTTTCCTTGGTAGGCTTTTCTCTGGACTCTGTCATGTAAATAGGGCATGGCTCCCTCGGAGGCTGCCTCGACAGGAAGTGGTACCTGTCTTGGGGGGCCCCGAGGAGCCAAGCCCCCGCGACAGGGAAAAGGCCGATGAACGGCAAAAAACCCTGTGGAATGTTCCGGAGGTGGGTCTTGGATGGAGCTTCTTCTTCTGTAGTCAGAATCGGATGAATATAAGATCCGGAGTAGAGTGCAGGTAAGTAGTGGTTAAGGTAAGTCCTTTTCGTGTGAGAGACTGTGATGAGGAACTGGAATGGAGGTTCAGGAATACAGGGTCCAATTCTGTATAGTAATTGCGGTGCGCTGGAGTGAGGAGTAACGCTAAGTAGAGACAGGAGGAATCAAGTAGAGGAGGGATGCACGGAACGGAGAAAGGTTCCGTACTGGAGCCAAGGCAGAAAAGGAATGAAACGGTAGAATAGTCAAAGTCCCTATTTACCAGAGAAAGGCTGATCCACGAAAGGCACAGGGAGGAACACTAAGAATCGCAAGGGAGGCGGACCGGGGGCCGCAAGTCGTAGCGGCAAGAAGCCGAAGTGAAAGGAAAGGGCAGAGGGTACGAAGCGGCAGAGTGCCGAGAATAGGCAAAGGGGAGACGCTAGCAAGGACAGGCGGGCTGACAAAGGGCTCTAGAAGGCAAAGGCAAAAAACTAAACAGAGGTTTAGCCGGAGCGCAAGTATCGAAGAGAAAACACAGATACAAAGCGCTGGAAGGTGGGCGGGGCTAGCTTAAGTAATGGTGTCGGCCATCTTGGATGAGGGCTAGCCCGCTACCTGAAGGTTCTTTTTGACGATACTCTCCACGAGTGCCAGAGCTTCCAGGGACGGATCCTGACAATTTTTATATTAAAAAGATATTTTCTTCTTCCTATAACATCGGGGCAGAGCCCTTCTGCTACGCCATCACTGCATCACTCTCCAAAACCCTACATTCACAGTCCATGTCTTCGGAGCTCATTTGCTCTCAGCGCTCGACCAAGAAACACTGTCGCCTGCTGCTGCCATCTTTATATAATAAAAGATATCAAAAACATTTTAACATCTCACTTCCTACAAAAATATACATTTTATATAAAAAAATGATATCAAACATTGTTCATATAGTTTTTATATCAAATTCATATTAAGTTTATATCAATGGGGCAGGACTAATACCTGAAATAGGGAGTGTGAACACCTGTCAACATTTTGATGGAGACAAAAGGGGGTTCCTTCTACTACTCAGGTGCGGTAGGGACGGGAGGGCGGTAGCTGATGAAAGAAACAGGGCTGGCCTAAATCCCAGTAAACATCATACTATTGTAAACATCAAACTTAAAATAACATATTTCAGGTGTATTCTCATTAAGGTTTTTGAGCTACGTTAGCACTAGTCCACCTTAGTGAGCCATGATATATCACGTTAGCGCCAGACTTTGGATTGTTACAAATATGATATTACATAAACAGATATTGATTACAGGAAACTTTCAAAATTCTAACATATGACTACATATCCCAGAATGCAATTAAGCTAGATCAGATTTTATTTAATCATCTAACTATAATGGCAGTGACAGACACCATTAGAAAACAGGTCATGACAAAGCCAACAGTTTGGGCTTTTGTGTCGACATGGTTTGGCCATTGACAGATACTGCCATATTGGTACTTCCTGGCCATAACTTGGCAACAGTTGGAAAATATTGTTAGTACGAGGGCAAATGATTTCAGCACCTGCCTAATACCTTTTCACAACCCAAAACTGTTGGCTTTTCAAATGTTTGTTTTTACAAGAATTTCAGTGCAATGAACAGATGCAAGGAAACACTTAGCACTTATAAATTAAGTGGCTGAAGACACACTTGTTTAAGTAATTTGTACTAACACTGGTAGGCCATAAAGAGCACACTAGCATTACTGCTTGAAAGAGCTAGCACACAGAGATCCAAGGAGGGTGTGTTTTGGGGGCAGAGGGAAACAGTGGGTGCGATTTGCCATGTATTTATTTATTAATGTATTGCTCATTTGTTAGGCGCTTGTACAATTAGCATAACTGTTTCAAAGCGGCCACAGGGCAACATGGTGGGGACATGGGAAGGTAGAAAAAGAATCACAACAAGATAAATAATTGAATTAATAGTACAACAAATCATGAGAGTAAAGCGAGGAAAGACAAACCTACTATGCCTTATGAGTGTTCAGAACGTGCAAGTGCAGAGGGGTAGGTGCTGTGGTGCACATGGCAAAGTGCGTGGGGTGAAGTGCTAAGAAGAGTAACGTAAGTGCAACCTCCCATGGGGAGGGAGGGCCTAAGCAAGTGCAGTAAGACAGCGGCTGGGATGAGAGATGTGGGGGGTCAGGGCCCTGAGGATACATAAGAGCCTTGCTCATAAATCACGCTACTGTATGACTAGCAGGGGAGAGAGGAGGATAAGGAGGAGAAGAGAAAGGTCTTAAGGTTTTTCCGGTACTTGAGGAGGTTCTGCTCAAGACGCAGAGGAAGAAGGAGGCTATTCCACAGAAGGGAGCCCGCTGAGGAAGGTGAACGATCACAAGCTCTCTGTTTAGCAAACCGCTTCACCCGCAGGGAGTTGGAGCCAGAGGAACGCAGGAGTCTAGAAGGAGAGTATTTGGTCAGGAAGCGTTGAAGATAGAGTAATCCCCAGCCCCAGATAGCCTTGTGGATGAAACAAAGGGCTTTGAATTTAATCTGTGCTGAGACCGGGAGCCAGTGGAGACTTTGTAGGGCAGGAGATATGCAGTCCCTTGGCTTGAGGCCAAGGATAAGTCTTGCTGCCCTATTCTGGGTTAGCTGGAGGGGTTACAGAGTGGACAAAGGAAGATTAAGGATGAGGCTGTTGCAATAGTCGAGCCTAGAGAGAACCAGAGCATGGGTAACATTGAATCTCTGGGGGAAGGTGAGGAAGGGTACAGTTCCTTTGAGAAGGAACAGCTGAAAGTGGAACTTCTTGGCAATGTCTTGGATATGAGGGATGAAGGAAAGGGAGGAGTCGAAGATGAGATTCCTGCCTTCAGAGGAGGGGGTAAGGGAAGGGCCCATAGAGGACAACCAGAGTGAAGGGAAGAAGTAGGGTGCAGGGGACCCAATAGGGAGAATCTCCGTTTTGCTGGCATTGAGGCAGATGTCATTAGCAGTGCACCAGGACTGGATGGCCAAGAGGCATTTAGGGATGAAGGAAGGTGCAAGGGCGCCAATGGGAAGTTTCAATAAGAGTTGTGTGTCCTCGGCGTAACACTGGAATTTGGGGGAGAAGGAGGAAAGGAGACGTGCCAGCAGAGAAAGGTATATGTTAAACAGCCAGGGAGAAAGAATGGAGCCTGGGGGACGCCACAGGTGGAGAAGGAGGTGGGGAGGAGAAAGAGCCCAGAATTGTTTTGGTGGAACGATCAGTGAGGAAGGAGGTAAGCCAGTCCAGTGCACGCTCCAAGATACCCAGGGCATCATGGAGCCTTTTTATGAGGATGGAATGGTTCACTGTGTCAAATGCAGAAGAGAGATCAAGGAGGATGAGAACAGCCATAGTTCATAGATGTTTGTTTGGCCACCCCCCTCAGTACTTAAAGAATTTATTTGTGCCATACTCCCCACAGAGATATCTACACTCTGCTGGAAAGGGGCTCCTCACAGTGCCTAAACAGAAGTTAAAGGCAGGTTTGAGAAGATCCTTTGGCATGTTGGCTGCTCAACAGTGGAATAGCCTCCCTATTAAGTTGACACTAGAGGAAAATACTCTTTGTTTCAGGAAAGGTTTGAAGGCACACCTTTTAGGTGACTCTGCAGGAAATGGAACCAGCGCTGCTAGAATCAGCACAGGAGTAGTGTTAGCCACTAAGTTATAGGTTGTATTGTTTTATGTCAAGCGCCCTGATGCCTGCGGGCTTCCGGCGCTATATAAGATTGTATACATACATACATACAGCAGGGGAGTTGGAATCAAGGGAAGGGAGCAGTTCTTCACTGGTGTTCAGTAGAGCACTTTCTGTGCCTCTGGATGCTCCGAATCCAGATTGGTGGCTGTGAAGACCGCCAATATGTTCGGTGTGAGAGATGAGTTGGGGGAGGGCCAACTTCTTGAGCAGTTTCCCCAAGAAGGGGGTGATGGAGATGGGCGAGAGTTGGCTGGGCAGGAAAGGTCTGCAGTGGGTTTTTTAAGGAGGGGTGCACAAGGGAGTGCTTGAGGGAGGATGGAAATGAACCAGTAGCAAAGGAGTGGTTTCAGATATCAGCAAGAATAGGGGCAAGAGAGGAGATGTTGTCCAAGTTCTGGAAGAGTATGAGGCAACCTGTTTGGAAGACACCTTCATGGAGTTGACAACTTTGTTGACTTCTTCAGGGAAGACAGGAGCAAAGGAGGAGAAGGAGGAAGGAGGAGGGGGTGAGTCGTAAGGGGGGGACAGATGGGGGAGGGTTGGGTTGGAGGAGTGCGTGACAAGGCTGTTCAGTATGTCCAGGGTTTTGGAAGTGAAGTGAGAGGCAAGTGCATTGCAAAGGTCCTGGGAAGGTTCAGGGGCAGAAGATACTGCAGATGGGTTGGCAAGTTGGATGCACTGACATAGGTGTCTGCAATGGGGGGACCAGGGTTTGCAGAAAGGATGTCTTTTTATGTTTCCCCCATCCAGATTTTGTGAGAGAGGGTGGATAGGTGATGGAGTAGCAGTTGGAGCAGATTGGGGAGATGGAGAGTGCCATCTCGGAGTGAGAGGAGGAAGTGAGGGGCAGACTAAAGCGAGAGGGGAGGAGGGTGTGTGTGTTCTGCAATGCACAGTTCTGAACCACACAGTTGGCCAAATGGGTGTTGAAGTACAAAACAAATCAATGTCGGATGAAGGCACAACTAAAATTTAATTTTACACTAACAGATACAAACAATGTAGAATGAAGGCATACCTAAATTCGACTTGTACACTAACAGACGCAAACAATGCAGGATGAAGGCACACATCAATTCGAATTTTACACTAACAGAGCCCAACAATGCAGGATGAAGGCACATCTAAATTTGACTTTTAGACTACCAGACCCAAACAATGCAGGATGGAGGCACACCTTAAGTTGAAATTTTACTGTAACAGACCCAAACAATGCAGGATGAAGGCACACCCAAATTTAACTTTTACACTAATAGACAACTATGCAGGATGACACATGAAATGCAGCATAACAGAACAGAGGTGAGGTAAGTGGAAATGTTGCTCAGGGTATGAAAGCAGAGTGAAGTTTCACCATAGTACAGGGGACATCTGCGGTGTGAATGACTGGAGGGGTAGAGGAAGTGAGTCAAGTAGAGACGAAGCAGTCACCAGCAACACAGAGTACTAACGTGGTGGCAAGATGGGGGATATCACAGTCCAGAGGTGGATGGGTGGAGAAAACAACGTGAAGGAGCATCTTTGGCTGTAGTTGTAAGAGAGTAGTGCCTGGGCCATGGCCAGGCACTGACAGGAACAGACAGGGCCTTAATATGGGGGCCTTGATAGTGGGGGCCTTGATAGTGGGGGCCTTGATAGTGGGGGCTGGCTAACGCCTGCCGGTGACTCCTGGAAGGTGAAAAGGGCCCGATCTGCCCAATCAGGGAAGGCAGCAGGCTACAGCACAACACACGCTGTTGCAGCAGCCATTTTTAAAGTACTTTAAAGCTATAGGGCTTATCATGGTCATGGGCAGTCAGTGGTGGTCCTGTTGGATTCTCATAACCACCGCCAGGATGTTTCATAGCTATGGGGCAATGGAGCCCAAGCTCCTTATGTTAGACCCTTCTTTTGTGAATGCAGATTGTCTTAATGTTCGTAACATTTTTGGAGAATGCGTTATGCTGAGTTACATGTTACAGCTGTTTCATATTAGCAGTGTCTGTGGGCATCTGCACACAATATAAAGATAATGTGCTATTTGTTCATACACAAGAATCACATTTCTGAATGCACACTGCATACATGCTTTCTTTTAGTTTGAAAATGAATTCCATTATCCCTGAATGGGGCGAAGGGCCCTTACTAGAAAGAATGCTACTTAAAGCAGCACTCTTGTGGCTACAAAGGGTCCCTTTTGTAGTCAAACCATTTGCTGCTTCCCCTAATACAAATACTGTCATTTGAGAGATGAAAAATGGTCATCATCCCTTTAGCAAAACAAAAGACGTAATGGCTGGAAGGCTTGGAGTGAATCCTAACCTTTGGCATTGCTCTGGGCCACCCTCCAGACCATCGTTCTTCAGCCGATCAAGCCATTACAAAAGGGGAAAGACCATATGACCATATGCAAACCAGCTTGGTCCCAACCCTTAACTTCCCTGCAACTTAAGTGTTTCCTTGAATTTCAAGGTTTTTTTTTTATACACTGTGTTGCTCACCTTAACGTACCTGCAACTAAAGTTTGTGTTCCTTGAATATACATATGCAGTTGCAGGGACATTAAGGAGGGAACTTAACGCAACAAAACCCCTGAAATTCAGCTAAAGCCACCTTAACTTAGCGCCCTCTGTTGCACAGCCATGACCACAATGATGACATCACAGATCACATCACTGATGACATCACTAATTACATTACAACAGTAATTTAGTTGCGGGCCGTTAAGGTGAGCAATACATTGTAAAAAAACCTTGACATTCATGGAAGAACGTTACTTGCAGGGACTTTAAGCTGAGAACTTCAGAACCCCTGAAAGTATTGTCAGCAGTGATGGCATCAGTGATGCGATCAGTGTTGTCATCAGTGATCTGATACAACATGTAATTAGTAATGTCATCAGTGATGTCATCTGTGATGTCATCATTGTGGTCTTACGCTGGGCAACAGGGGGCATAAAGTTAATCACATATGCATATATATCTACATGTGTATTTCTTAAAAAACATTTTGATATACCTGTGGCTGCTGCAGGCCCAATCAGGGCGAAAATACACACATGCTGTATGACGAAATCTGCGTGTGCACCATTGGCCAATAGGGTCTCGTGTTTCATTGACACGGTTATTCATTTTCGCGCCTCATTCATCAGCCAATCACATTTTGCACTCTCTTTAGGCACCTACACATTACCCGTATCTGCATCAACAATAGGCCCAATCAGGTGTGCGCCATTGGCCAATAGGGCCTTGAGTTTCATTGATGCAGTTATGCATCTTCATGTCTCGTGCGTCAGCCAATCACATTCTGCGCTCTGTTTACACTCCTACACATGACCCGTATCCGTGTCAGCAATAAGCCCAAACAGGCGCTGTGGTTTCCTAACGCGAATACGCCCATGCTGAATGACGAAATCCATGCATGCCGCATTAGTCAATAGGGTCTCGAATTTCATTGACGTGGTTACGCATCTTCGCGCCTCACCCATCTGCCAATCACATTTTGCTCTCTGCTTACGTGCCTACACATGACACATAACCACGTCACTGACAAGGCCCATTCATATGTCGAGTTCCGTAGGCCCGGTTATGACGATAAACGCACATGCAAAATTGACCAATCAGAACGCACGCTCGATAGCGTAGTGACACATGACTTATACCCGCATGTATACACCATGCTGTCTGATTGGTTGATAAGCATATCTGTGAAAATTCACAACACCCATGCACAATTTCTTTTTTTCTAAGGGGCATAGTCCTTTTTGTCGTGTCATTTTTAATTTTATATTATCTCCAGTTCAGACATTGTTTAAAATGTCTGAACACGGCAGCAGCAGTGATGATGTCATTTGGGTGACAAACCCACCCCCCCACACAAAAAAGGATGTGGGTTGAAGAAGAAGGCGGAGAGTTGGTGATATTTTATGGTGGAAGAGCACCATTCACTCAAAGAAATTGAGAATGTCCAATGCAAGCCGTGTCAGAAGAAACTACTCTCAGAGTTTGGGAACATCAAACACCTGGTAAGAGTACATTGGGATGACGTTGACGATGAATACAGAAAGGTCCATGAGCATCATAAAATTATAGCTCATGTCCTCAACTCTGTACGCCGAAGACCTGCAGCTACCTCTACACTGGCAACCACCACAGCACCCACAGGATCATCAACCTCCACCACTTCATTGACCACAACCTCCAGCGGGCCCCAACCTCCCCTGCTGGAACCGGCCCTTGAGGATTTAAAAGTTATGTACAAACAGTGCCACAATTGTACAACGGTGGGAGCTGCCACCCTAGATGGCTTGGGATGGGCTGTTTCAGAACACCAGGCCCACTGCTGCTTTTTTAAGTGCACATTCTTACCCCCTTTTGTGAAAAAAAAATGTGAAAAAAATACCCACAGAATAATTGATTTTTTACCCCTTGTTAAATGTGTAAACCGTAGCGTTCTTCCCGTCCCCGTTCCATGCTCCTCCTTCCATCTGCCCTGAAACAGCCCTTTTCAGGGCCAATCTCTAGGTTATAAAAATAGACAAAATAAAACACAAACTGCACAAAATGATCACAACATCTTAGGTGACTTAATTTCATGCAGTTTGTGTTGCCGGTAAAAGTGGCAGTAATTTTGTCACCAGCACTTTTTCCGGACCAGCAAATTACAAGTTTGTGCTGGGGGTTACCTGATTTAGTTAACTAAATCAGGTTCTCACTGGAAAAAATGGAAAAAAACAGCTGGAATTTCCAGCACCATTGTTACTGTGCTGGAAATTCCGGCATTCCCCTCAATGGAGTCCTATGGGATGCCATAGAATGGGGATTCATCACCATTGCTGACACCTGTAATATCCCAAAATTACCAGGATATCAAGCGCCGGTAATGGTAGGTCTGTTTGCCGGTATACAACCAGTAATTACGGCGGGATACCAGCAAACTTGTAATGACCGCCTATGTCACTGTGCTCAAGCTCTGGGATTGTTCATTTATAATTGCATTTTCACATGAGATCACCATTAAAACTGGCTACTTACGATTAATGTTTCTACGCAGTTGAGGGGCTCACTCTTAACCATTGTTAAACATTTTAATATCATAACATCCTTACAACTTCCTTCAAATTCCATACACATTCCTTTACTGTATGTCTTGTGATGGGACCTTTCCCATGGGGGCAGGGCAGTGCGTCCACACAACAATAATACCCTGGGGTGGGTCGGTGCACCAGGGGAGGATCGCATGGGAGAGAAACCCCCTTATGGGATTAGGGACAACCCACCCCCGAGAAAGCGGTATCCCTACCAATCACCTGACCCTAGACCCCCTTCCTACAAACCTAAGAACAACCCCTTCCCTGATAGGTTCATGGGTTGTTGTTACTGTACCCTTCCCCTAGAAACTACTGGAACGAGGAAGAATAGGACTTACATAAGTGAAGATCCCTTTTCCAGTACTGTGACGAAGAAAGACCCCCAGTGACTCACAAGGTAATCAGAGGTTATCAGTAGTGTGGTGAGGGAGAAGTGTGAAGACATGAGGATTACCTATAAGAACCACATTCAACAGTCTAGTGTTGCCCCAAGTCCAATTGGCTAGAGTCAGTATAAAAGGGAAGACAGACTCAGGAAGTTATGAAGGCGTCCCTGGAGGAACAGGGACAGGAATCCAGTGCTGTAACAGAAGGGGCTATCGACCACTGTGCTACCGAGAGAGAGGGGGAACCCTTGAACCCCAGCACCCTGTGGGGAAATGAGGGAAGTTGGAGTCTCCCTCATTGGGGGAACAAGAAGACCAGTGTGCCTCCCAGAGTTGGGTGGGGGACCCTTGAGTGCCAAAAGTGTGCAAGGGACTAAAGAGAACGATCCTCCGAGGATAAACTGTGGAAGCTGTGCACAGGACAGGCAGAGCGAAGCCAAAGAGGAAAAATCCACTAAGAACAGAGAACATAGAACCCAAACGCGGTCCAAGCTGGAAGGACCATTCGGGCTGCTGCCAATTCGTACTGCAGGGCACCCCAGGCTCCAGTGAACCACCTGCAAGGAAGGACGCACAGCCAGGGAGATAGAGACGCTGTTATCCCACTCATAAAATCCCAGCAATTTCACAGTACCAAGTGGTGTAATGGTAAAATGAGTTTGACAGTAGTTCCTCTGAAACATTCTCTTTCCTCACCCGGTGGTAGCTGCATTAGACCAGTCAAGACCAGGACTTGGAGAGGAACACTGACAAATGTACATTGTAACACAGTATTACTTAAAATAACACTGGTATGGGTTCATTTACTTTTTTTTTTTAGCTGTGGCTACCAGGGACCCATTGTGGCCTGTGTAGCCACAAATAGATGTGCCGCACTACGATTGCTTATCTCGTAGCCACGGGTATGATCTCCAGTCGTTACTGCGATTATCCACGCCTCAAATATCAGCATCTAATTGGCAGAAGCAGTTGCCACGGTTATACATTAATGCTTAAAAAACGATATATATTTACATATCTATATATGTATCTATTCAGTACTCCTTGTAAATTCAATTTTAAAATATATAGTGTAACAAATGATGGGAGTGCGGTGCAGTAGCATGAATACATGCTGTGGCAAAATGATGAATAGTGTTCCACAGTGAGGAGATAACCTGAACAAAGCATCCACCACCCCCTGGCAAAGAATTATGCAGAATAAAGCCAATGCCAGACAGCTGGAGATATTTCATGGTACAGGAGCACCACTCTCTTAAAGAAAGTGAAAACGTAAAATGCAAGCTGTGGTAGAAGAAGCTACTCCGGGAGCCACCCAACGTCCCATCTCAGAGTTTGAGGACATCCGTGCTCATCCAACACCTGGTAAGAGTACATTGGGATGATGTTGACAATGAGTACAGAAAGGCCCATGAGAAATACAAAATACAAACACCTGTACTGAATTGTTCTTGTTTTCACTTAGGAGAAACATTCAGTTTTTGGGAAATCAACCATGGTAGAATGAGACAAAACAATAACGTTTGTCACCAAACTCCTTTACTTTTATTCATTGCTTTTTCTTCTGACTACTGCCAACAGATGTTGTGGCGTCAACCTCTACACTAGCAACCACCAAAGCAACTTCTGCTCGATCCACCGCCAGCATTATAGCTTCCATGACCTTCACCAGAAAAATGCAATGTTTTGTGCTGCAAATGTCACAATTCTTTCAGGGTGGGAGATGCCATTTTCTGCCTCAGAAATCTTTTTATTTTGTTTTATTTTCAGTGGCATACACAGTGGCATGTACAAACATTGCCAAACTTTAAAAGTTCCAATAAGACAAGGGTATGCCTGAGGGACATACAATCAGAAACACAAGTAAAATTGTGTGGTATAACAAAATAATATCATTATTGCACAGAAAATGCATGGCTTAATACATGTGACTATTCATATAGCCGCATGTAGAACAGCAGCCACTCAACTGATGTGATAGGTTAACGTGCCTACGTGTGACTGCCCGCCGTTCTATACCTGTTGGTATAGAAACCCCCCCTATACGGCCTACTGCCGCAGCTATGACTTCTTTTTTTTAAGTGGCAATTTTACTGACCCCCTTTTTTCAACAAATAAAAAAACTAAAAAAATACACAAAAATAAATGTTACCATTTTATAACTCTTGTTAAATGTGTAATCCCTAATGTTCTTCCCATCTCTGTTCCACCCTCCTCCTTCCCTTTCCCTCAAAATAGCCTTATTCAGGGCCAACCTCTAATAATAAGTTATACAAATAGACAAAATAGAACACAAACTGCACTATAAAATCACATGATCTTAGGTGATATCATGTATGTAGTTTGTGTTTGTAAAATGTGTTCCCCACAATTATTTGTTTATAGCTACAGGTATGGATTCATATATTTTTTTTCTAGCCGCGGCTATCAGGGACCCATTGGGGCTTGTGTATAATAGCAAATAGGAGTACTGCACCAAAATTGGCTGTCTCATAGCTGCGGGTACAATCGGCAGTCGTTGCTGTGATTATCCCTGCCTCAAATATCACCCTCTAATTGGATTATGCAGTATCCACGATTATGGATTCATGTTTAAAAAATGTAATATTAACATATGCATACATGTATTCAGTACTACATGTAAGTTACATTTTAAAATACATAGGGCCTCATTACACGAATGGCAGTAAGGGTTTACCGGTACCGGTAAGGGTACCAGTGCCAGTAAACTCTTACCGCCTTACTACGAGGTCCCTTTGTGGGACCCTACCTTAACGGCTGGTTTTACCAGCCGTTAAGGACGGGACCCGCAAAGGGACCTTGGAGGTAATTACGGTACCGCAATTTGCGGTACCGTAATTACCGCCTTCCCCATTCCCATTGAGCCCTATGGGGGCAAAAATGGGAATGGGGAAGTGCCATGGTGAATGGGGAATTACCGCCCCCACACACCTTGGAATAGGGCGGTAATTCCACCATTCACCATGGCGGACTCGGTAAAACCAGCGGCAACCATGGCGCTAATAGCGCCATGGTTACCGCCATCCGTGTAAGAGATGATGGGAGTATGGTGCAGTAGCATGAATACATTCTGTGGCAATAAGATAGTGTTCAACAGGGTGGAGATAACCTGCATACAAATAGAGAAGATGTACGTAGAATATATGGAGTGTGCGTAGACTGTTAACACTCTGAGTGGGTGGGGAAGTCAGACTTAGTTAAAATGAGGGTATTTTATATTATGTATGGACACTTAATACATATGATGAGAAAGGTATAAATCCACTCTTCTGCCTGTAAAAAAAACATAATTAGTTACAAAAAATACTTTATGAAATACAATTAGAAACAGTTGTAGACACATTCAATTATTTTGACACTCATATGTAGTGCATTGTATACACTATGTTCAATACAACATTTGTGCGTAGTACAATGTTGTTCTCTTCCCATATAGTAATCATTAGGTCATTGGTAAAAAATCCAAGGTGTATTAAAAAAAAAATACAATACCTTGTCTTCACTTATGAGAACCATTCGATCATTGGGAAGAAAACCCAGGTGGGTTGAAAAAACATACAGATTGTCAGACAACTCCTTTACATTTCCTTATTGTTTTTAAAATATATTGATCTGCTCGATTATTTGAATGTTCTCATTCATTGAGGGATAGTTCAGAAGGATACAAATGTGACTTGGCCGGACTTGCAAGAGAAAATTGCAGACATCTTGAGATACTTCATGGTGGAGGTGCAGTGAACGTTTAGGACAAATACAAGCATATGCACCTTTATCCTCAGAAATCTGCATACAAAATGGGAAATAGTTGCATATAAATGTTGTTGATTCAAACAAGTATTTTGTTAAGCAGCATGTTAGTGAAAGTTAATAAAAATACATCAATAATTAGGAACCTCACCGTTTGTATCCTATTTACAAATAAGGACACTGCATTAGCAAAACATTTCTTCAGTACTGGTAAGTAGGACTTGTTAAGAGCAGCTATACTATGTCAGCACAACTTATAATCTGATAGCAGTGCTTATAAAATAGTGTGGCTTTATATATAAAAAATGCTACATTTTAGGGACGCCTATTTATAAGAGTATAAGAATACACAATTGACTGCCACTTTATCTGAGCAGGTGGAAAATAGTGGCACTATATGCCATCTGATAGCAGTGGCTAATACAGCTGACACACACAACACTGCAACTAAACCTGTAAATATTTACTGACACTTTCACATCAGTCACACACTCAGCATGTGTACAGTATGAGGTCTGCAATCAAAATGAGAAAAGTGCAAACAATGGTGGCTTTTAAACTTTCCAAAATCAATACCACAAAAGAGGACTATATAATAAGCAAAGTACTAAAATGGCAGAAACATTTTCATTGCAACCTATCACCGACAAGAAAACAAGTACAACAGTAACACCAACCAATTACAAACATGGAAACCCACAGAAAACATTTTTTTTTACCCGCCACTGCTATTTAAATATGGTTAAAAACATCATCTTATAGCCACGGATACACACACATTTTTCACTAACTCAAAAACAAATCTTGCCAACCTTTCAAAGTTCAAATAAAACAAGGGTAAACCTGAGGACGTAAAATCAGAAACACAAGTGAAATTGTGTGGTCTAACATCCTCATAATAATATCATTATTGCACAGAAAACTTATGGCTCAATACATGCAGCTATTCACATAGCTGCATGTAGTACAGCAATCAACTGACAAAATACATTAATTCACCTACGTGCAACTGCTCGCCCGCTGTATACCCACGAGTATAGAAACACCCCATGAAGTGGTATTATTTTTAGCTGAGGCTATTTGGAAAAACGGCAAAAAAATAAATGATTTCCTGCATTCTCAAGCCCTCAGCAAATGCCCCCAACATCTCTGCCAGCTGCACTCACCCCCTAATGCCCTCCTTACCTCCCCTGCACTCCTCCATGCCCCATATTACACTTGTTGATTATGTGTTGCAGTTTCGATCAACATGTTGGGTACCCACAGCTATTCAGCCAGGGAAAATACATGACATGCCAATGGCCCATATTTAGCCGCGGTATCACAGGGTACCCAATGTAGCCGCAAGTACGTGCGCTGCACAATGACAGGTGCTGCCATAACCACGGTTACGCACTTCAGTCTTTGCTCCGATTAGGCGCGCCTCAAACATCGCCATATGATTGGCTGGTGCAGTAGCTGCAATTATGGATGAATGTTTAAAAATATAAATATATATATATATGTATTTATATATGTTTTCAGTACTCCTTGTAAGTTACATTTTAAAATATGTTGAGTGTAAGAGAAGATGTACGTACGTAGAATGTATAGAATGTGCGTAGACTGTAAAAAAGTTAAGTGAGTGGGGGTAGACAGACTTAGGTAAAATGAGTGGATTTCATATTATGTATGGCCACTTAATACATATGATGAGAAAAGTATAATTTCCAGTCTTCTGTCTATAAAAAAAGGAAAATATAATTAGTAACAGAACATAGTTTATGAAATGCAATTAGGTACAGTTGTAGACACATTTAATTTTTTTAACCTTCATTTGTAGTGCATCATATGCCCTTTGTTCGATACAACATGTGTGCCTAGTAAACTGTTGTTCTCTTCACGTACAGCAATCATTGGATTATTGGGAAAAAATCCAAGGAGGATTAAAAAAGACGATACACTAAAACATCAATAAGGTAAATGGGTGGGAATATCGTGCGTGGGAATACACTGAATGGGTATGGGTACACAGGATGCTGTAGGGTGGGTGAGAGTACAGAGGCTGGAAATACAGTGGGTGGGAGAACTGAAACTAGGATAGGATGGCTGATGTGTGAAAAAAGGAGATAGGATGGCTTGGATATACAGAGTGACAGTATGTTACAGAGCAGTACAGAGGGTGGGGGTACAATGCATGGGTAAGGATAGAGGGGGTGGCAGATGGGTGTAAAAAGCATCCCCCCCACAAAAAATGATGCAGAATGAAAAAAACGGCAACCAACTGCAGATATTTAATGGTACTGGAGTACCACTCTCTTTAAGAACGTGAAAACGTACAATGCAAGATGTGTCAGAAGTAACTACACCGGGAACCATCCAACGTCCCATCTCAGAGTTTGGGGACCTCCATCCAAAACCCAGTAAGAGTACATTGGGATGATGTTGACGACAAGTACAGAAAGACTCATGAGCGAAACAAAATACAAACACCTGTGATGAAATTAACTTGTCTTCACTTATGAGAACCATTTGGTTGTTGGGGAAAAGAACATGGTGGATAGAAAAAAAACAATAAGGTTTGTCACCCAACTCCTTTACTTTTCCTCAATGCTTTTTCTTCTTACTAGTAACAACAGCTTCAGTGGGATCAAACACTATTTTTCCTCATTGCTTTTTCTTTGTACTACTACCAACAGCTTCTGAGGCATCAACCTCTGCCCTAGCAACTACCACAACAACCTCTGCACCATCCAACTGCAGCATTGTACATTCCACAACCTCCACCGCAAACAGCAAAGTTGTGTACTGCAAATGTCACAATTGATTTAGGGTGTGAGATTCAATTTTCTGCCTCAGAAATCTTTTTCACTTTTTTTATTTTCAGTGGCATAATATTATTTCTCAACTCATGCAGAGACAAGCATTTATAATGCCAACAATGGGCCTCATTACACGGAAGGCGGTAATCCAGGGTGCTATTAGCACCCTGGACCATGTCGGTAAATTACCGGCACCGCCTTGGCGGAAAGGGGATTTACCGCCCCATTCCAAGGTTGGAGGGGCGGTAAATCCCCCTTCCGCCATTGCCCTTCCCCATTCCCATTTCTGCCCCATAGGGCTCTATGGGAATGGGGAAGGCGCTAATTACGGCACCGCAATTTTGCGGTGCCGTAATTAGCTCCGAGGTCCCTTAGCGGGTTGGTACTTAACGCCTGCAAGAAGCAGGCGTTAATTCCTCCAACCCGCAAAGGGACCTCGTAGTACGGCGGTAAGGGTTAACGGTCACCGTTGCCATTAACGGTGACCGTTAACCCTTACCGCCGTCCGTGTAATGAGGCCCAATGTGTGCTGTTCTGTAGGCATGGGAAAGGCACTTGCCCGGCACGGCCGTAGTGGATCTATTTAACCATTGAGGGTAGCAGGTGCAAAATGGAACTATGAAAAACTAGTTTGGTTGTAGAGGTGCACATGTTGCTTACTCTTGCAAAGTCAATATGTTGTGTCCACAAATCTGTATATATTTTTTGTCCAAATTAAATCAATTCTAAGGTGCACCCTGTTGAATCTGTGCTACCAGATCAAACGCATTTAAAAAGGAGTGGTACCTCGAACACCTCGGGATACAAACAGAGGCACAGCATGGACAACTAAAAAGTTGTCAAATATATTCATAAAGAATCCACATAAGAAATTACTCACAGTTCATTTTCAATAATTATACTCTCAAATAAAAAAAGTATTGTTTACCCCATTTATGAAACATTACAATACAAAGAGTTTGAATGATAAAAATAATATTTGCATTTTTCAAGCATCAATACACACATTTTCAAAGTAGAAGAATTTGCAAGAGTTTCATGAACAGAAAAATAGATAATCAATTTCCTTGATTTACAAAAACAGTTTTCTATTTTACTGAAAGTTGGATGGTATCCTGATATCTAGACAGGAGATTACTATCTAAGTAGGTTTGAGAATTCTCGACCTATCTTATATTACGCGTTTCGGAGTAAAGCCCTTCTTCAGGTATTGATATCGTGGATATTCATTCTGAAATTTTAACGGAAATAAATACATTTTAGTTACATAGTCTGAGTATTAATTGTAAATAAATTACAATGATTCATAGTAAATCAAGGGGTCTCTTCACTTACCTGTGAAGGCACTCATATAGAGCTAGGGTACTAGTTGTTCACTGCCACAAGGGTATACGAATCCTAAAAATAAAAAAGTGTAGCCATAATTACTCAGAATGTCTAAGACACACTTCTTCAATTAGTCACCAACGGGCCTCTCAACTGATCTGAGGCGGGACAAGTCGCTGGCAAAAGCGCTGTGTCCCGCTCAGAGATCAGACCAGAGGAGAAGCAAGAAGGATAAATATAGTTGCCATAGTAATTTATAAGTTGACTCACCAACAAAGTGGATACGATATTCCTTCTTTGAGGGATAGCAGAGTTATTGGATTATAGCAGTGTTTTTCCGTCTTTGCAGTCTCACTGGTTATTTATAAACTTGCTCTAATTACATATAAACTATTATCACTCTCTGGCGATCAAATATTTTTAAATCTATTGGATTTTATAGGTTGCGTACCTTTTTGCGAGTAGGTCGCCTCCAACTAACTCCACCAAAGGACGATTCAACAGGTACATGAAATTCTTTTATGGCTTCACTTATTCTTGGATTGCCTGAGTTTGCAGGTTCCATTACATCTATATCATGTTTGTTGCTGTAAAGAAAGTATGGATAGCGTGATGTTATTAAAGTCACCTATCCAAGAATATCGTGCTTGTTTATATAGAATGTTTGCAAAGCTAAAGTGAACAGTTCACTTACCAGGGATGATGTTCACAGAATTTAGTTTCCCGGCATTAACCAGCGGGATGTTAAAGTATGGAGTATGTATTCTGTTTAACAGGTTTTAGGCGCTCTTCCGCAGCGTTCTATAAAGACAGCCAAGTCTTACTGTCATTGACACTCTCAGACCTCTAACTGTGTGATATCTTATTGTTTTAATGCCTTGTCACAGAGAAAATCAGTACACTTACATTCGCAAATGTGCTGCTGCTCATAAACTGGTAACGCTGAGTGTCCTCTGTTCTTCCTGTTTTTCGATCGTCGCATAGCAACGGACCTGGCCAGGCATTCTAATAAGGACTAGACATTCTATGAGAGTGAACGTGCGGCGCCATCTTGAAATAAAAATGGCTGTGTATCTTTATTGTATTCATTATGTTCTAACTTTCTATAGGTTTCGATATTGCTTAGTAGAACAACATCAATAAGGGACAAAAGTATTTATTGGTCTCCACAAGCCGCATCCATACTTTTTAATTACGAGTCAATCCGAACTTCTCTCTATCAGACGAACGCTCGTCAGCCAGTTCGATGTGAACGGAGAGCATTTAAGGGGATTGATTAGGACCCTTTTAAGGGTCCTCACCTTCCATAAAGATATAATTCACATACATCTTTATGCAAGATAAATAGTTTACAGTCACTATTCCTGCTCACCTGAAGCATGATCTGGTGACGCTGCTGCTGAAGAAACCCTCATTAGATCCATCCTGTCCATCAAACTTTCATCCTATTTCACTCCTTTTTTTCTTGATTAAACTCTTGAAATCTCTGGTGTCACCTCTTTTGGGTTCTTTTCTGGAAAACTCTTCTTTCTTCGACCCCTTTCAATCCGGTTTCCGTCCGAGCCAAGGTATTGAAAGCATGCTGGTCTGTGTGGTCGATGACCTGGCTCGTATCTCGAATCAGGGTGAGTTGGGAGCACTGGTATTGTTAGATTTATTGGCTACTTTCGACGCGGTCGATCATCCAACCCTGTTCGCCCGGCTTGCGGAAGAAGGGATTACTGGTCAGGTGCTTCATTGGTTCTCCTCTTTTCTTGAGGGACACACTCTCTCTCCCACCCTTTCGTTCAGTTCCTGTCTCTCTGTCTTTTGGGGTCCCTCAGGCCTCGGCTCTGTCCCCAACTTTGTTTAATGTGAACATCCAGCCGTTGGTTAAGCTCATCCACTCACACAGCCTGAGGTGCTACTCCTACGCTGATAATACGCAAATCATGGTACGACTTGCTCAGACGCACCCAGATCCTGCCTCTCAGCTGAGGAGTTGCCTTGAGGACTTGGGGAGGAGGATGGGCCACAACTGGCTTAAACTGAATGGGGACAAGACCAAGATCTTGGTGGTGGGTCCCCCTTTGCTTCTGCACTATGGTCTCCCTCTTGCTGGCCTAGCTCTTTTGGGGTTTGCCCCAGCCCAGCGTTGGTTGTAAAAAATCTTGGGGTGAACATCTCCTCTTCCCTATCACTGGATATGCAAGTTGCAGCTGTCTGTCGGGCCACTTTAAACTGAGGGTTGTGCGGAGGGCTCTACCTTTCATTCCCCCTCAGTTCACTGCACCAGTGGTGGCAGCGCTGGTTTTTAGTTCAATTGGCTATTGTAACTCTCTGTATCTGGCTCAACCTCTGTATTTAATCAATTGCCTGCAGGTCTTGCAAAACTCTGCAGCCAGGTTTGTGGTTGGTGTCTCCAACCACACTCCTATGTCTCCTGTATTGCGCCAGTTGCACTGGTTACCTGTACTAAAAAGGGTCCAGTTTAAAGCCTTGTGTATGGTGCACAGGGCCTTTTGCGCTTCTGGCCCAGAGTATCTAAGGGATAAATTCCATCCCTATGTCCCCAATCGGCCCTTAAGTTCTTTGACCTCTGACCGAATTCTGGTTCCACAGCTGCGCCTCTCTCGGGTTGGAGGGTGGGCCTTTTCAGTGGGTGCTGCTGGGCTATGGAACAGGCTGCCACTTTTACTTCGGGGATCTCCGGATCATCTCCTCTTCCAGATGCAGCTGAAGACCCACCTCTTTCAATAAAGTGTCCCGTTTTTTTTAATTGTATTAGTGGTGGTGGCCTCTGTATCAGTGCCAAGATGCCTTTGGCGAACGAGTGCTTTATAAATTCATCATCATCATCATCAAAATGTTGTGAGTAACTTTGCATTTAATAGCAGTGCATAGCAAATGCCTAATAGTTATGCACAAGTCAAAATTCTTGGCTTTGCAAGTGCTTGTTTTTAACAGGATGATTCTGTTCCCATGCCGACAGACTTTTTTTCCAAAGTAATTTCCGATGCTGAAATTACTTTGAAAAAAAACATAGATTTTTTTAATGTTGTGGCGCCCTCCCCCAACCTTCCGTATCCCTATTCTTTTAACCCTACCTCAACCCCCACCCCACCCATTTTAACCCCCATGTATTTCGATGAGTGTTTTTCAAAGTAATTTCAGAGTCGAAAATTACTTCAGAAAAAGTGTCGGCAAAACGACTCTATACCAACAGGACTTCAGTAAAAGACAGGCATAGTGCTTTTAAATCTAGTGGCGGAAGGCAGACCTGGTTTAGAAATTTTCATTACACCAGTAGCATTTTTACAGCACCAATTAAGTCACTAAATCTCTCAAGACTGCTTTGAAAAAACACTTACAGGCACTTTAGTCAGAAAGTGTGACAGTAAGGCTTGATTAAAGGGAACTCAATGAGGAGGTGGCTGCGCTGGGGAGGAGCAGGAACTGTATGGGCATTGCTATAGGGATTAGCATGGCCACGGGCAGTCATTGGGTAGACAAATAGCCAAACAGCACCTTCATGGTTTGTGTCCCTCCTCATATGCCATTTCTCCCTATCTGTACTTGAATGCAATACTTTTGGCTCACCAGTGACTCTGCCATCGAATAGCCCAACTATAAATGTGATTGACAGAGCCTTTGTTTCTACATTAGCTGAGCCATGTGACAAGTTATGCAATAAGGGCTCAATTACAGTGAAGCGCTAAAGAATAAATGCACACTTTATATGAGTAAAAAAACGAAACAGTAGAACTTTATATGCTGGTAAAATAGCTCAGTGGGTTGAGTGCTTGCTGCATCCATCTGTGTGAGCTGCAAGAACATGTTTGAATCCTGGCAAGGGCAACTTAGCCGGCCATCCTTCTGAGGTCAATAAATGAGTACCAACTTCAGCTGGGTGATAACTGTATGCAAATATGTTCTATGCACAGCACTTTGGCAAAAGCGCTATATAAATAACACATATTATCATTTTAGATAGAGGCACAGATTCAGGATGGGCATTGGTAGTGTATGGGAAGTGGATGAGGCCAAAGAATGGCATCACCCTAAGCTTGCACATTTACCTGGTTTGTCCCCCACTTCAGGCTCGGGTGGGAAATGCTTATAGGGTACCTGGCAAAGCACTTGGATGCATCTTTCCAACAGTCACAATTGACAAATGTGAGCCCATAGAGGAGCAATTCTGTTTTCCTTTTATTTTACAGGCCATTAATGTAAAGACTTATTCTCGGTGCATACATAGGTCTACAAGTTGTTAAGGAATATCATTTTGCTTTTTTAATGTTATTGTTACTTTTGTAAATGTCAGCCATGGGATGTCAGCCATGCAGTAAGAACTTCAAAATCATATCTGCGCAGGTACGGAATAGCCAGAGAATCATTGAAGGCAATGGGCCTCATTCCGAGTATGGCGGTAAGGGATAGCGGCCACCGGTAACGAGACCGGTGGCGGTAATCCCTTACCACCATACTCCGAGTTCCCTCTGCGCCCTCGCCCTTAACGCCTGCTTTGAGCAGGTGTTAAAGTCGAGGGCGCAAAGGGGCCTCCAAGCCAATAAGGTGACCGTAATGAACGGTCACCGTTATTTGCATCTTCCCCATTCCCATTGAGCCCTATCGGGGCTCATTTGGGAATGGGGAAGAGCCTTGGTGAATGGGGAATTACCGCCCCGCCAACCTTGGAATGGGGCGGTGATTCCGCCATCCACCAAGGCGCTGCCGGTCCGGGTACGGCGTCAACCAAGGCGTTAATAGCGCCATTGGTTAGCGCCGTACTCGGAATGAGGCCCAATGTGTGTTTTGCATAATCACAGGTTAATAGCCTCTTCAGTAAATGTTGCAGCTCACCTTGAGCTCCCTTTCCCCTCTCACCACACCAGAGGCACTGCCCAGCTTTGAGCAGAGCTACATTATTAGGACCCTCAAGAGTATTTGGTGCCTGTAGTCCATCCCAAGCACTATGGATAAACATTGCTTTTCTGCAAGATGCTAATCAACACCGTCAAAGTAAGGTGGGTGGGGGGAATAAAGGGTGTAGGGTGGTTGGTCTAGGGTAGAGAGAGGGTGGGTGGGTGTAGAGAGTTGGTTTGGTAGAGAAATTTGGGTAAGGTGGGTGGGGGTAGAGAGTTGAAGCAGGCAGTGCACGCCTTACATTGGCCCTCATTACGACCCTTGCGGAAAGGGGTTTACGCCGGCGTAAACCATGGCGCACCTTTCCGCCTGACTACGAGTTCCCGTAGCGCCATGGTGATTTTTACGCCTGCTTTTTGCAGGCGGAAAAATCCATGGCGCTACGGGACTTGTTGTTAATTACGCCACCGTAATTTACGGTGGCGTAATTAACGCCTTCCCCACTCCCATTATAACCTATGGGGCAAAAATGGGAATGGGGAAGGGTAAATGGGGATTGGGGACTTACCGCCCCGCCAAGGTCGGAATGGGGCGGTAAGTCCGCCAACCACCATGGCGGAGTTGGCAGCTTAGCGCCATGGACCATGGTGCAAATTGCACCATGGTTCTCCGCCAGGGTCGTAATGAGGGCCATTGTCCTTTAGTATTCACCTCAGGGCACCAAAGTGTGTGTGTGTGTGTGTACACGTCCTGTTGTGACATTTTTGTATCATCCTCTGTTTAGTGCAAAAACAGGTGTTATGTAGTTTATATTATAAAACCCTGTGTATAAAGCACAGAAGGATAAACCGATTTGCCCAGGGTCACATACTTGAGACCAGTTTGCAACTCAATGGGTGTCATTACGAGGTTGACGGTAACTCGCCGGTTCTACCGGTGGGTTGCCACCAACCTTGTACCACCATTTCTGCCACCTGATATGCAAGTCCCGGTGGCCCGGGATGTCGGGCGGCCGGAACTGTAAGTCCCCATTTTCGTGGTCCACAGGAATGGGGACATGGAAGCACCGGCACTGTTGCTTACGGTGCTGGTGCTTCTGTGGAAAACATGCCTGCAATGCCTGCAGGGGCAGGCATTGTCGTAGTCTGGTGGTCTGGATTTCCGGACCACTAGACTCGTAATGAGGCGCAATGACTTGATTACATGTTTTCTCTAGTTTAATTGGCACAAAAGTATTTAATGAGTGAATTTCAACACAAATCATAGTATACCAATTTGAAATAACCATCAACCCGTGTAAGCATACATAAGGTAATAATTTTATAGCAGTGAAGGGCAGATTCGTCAGATCAAACAGAACTTCACCAACACTACAATTGCAAGATAGTTCACTGAGCTGAGTGCTCTCCGACACAGCGTGTCTCGGAGTCACGGGTTTGAAACCATTCAAAATAATCAAACGCGTTTGTTTTATATCCCCTGCCCCACACCCCTGCAGCCACTAGCTGTAGAACCAGCTTAATCTACGCTCAAGGGACAGAGAAAAAAGTATGTATGTCAAATTAAACCAACCTAAGGAGTTAACCTCTAAATGTTGTCCCATTTCAGTTGCACTGTACTGCTTTTGGCCACACGCTCAGTCAAACATTGCAAAGAGAAAATGGCCCACAATATCGCCAGTCAATTTAAACAATGAACATGTATTTACGGAAATGCACGCAAAACAATACTTGCACGACGAGTAAATGAACCCAGATTTTGACACAAGCCCTTCAACGGATGTTCTCCCTTGACGATAGCCCAGAAGCGCTCACCTAAACATGATAATGGCCGTAAAGATGATAAACTAAACAGACTGTTGAGACGCAAATGGAAATTGCATATGTTTAGATTATCCTTTAAAATAACAGATCTCCTAACACGTCATATTACACAGCGGGCAAACACAATCTATATACACTGCTCTAGAATTGAATTACAAGTAGCCAGCTCTCAGCACATTCTGTATATGGCCCTTAAAGGTTACACACTGCACTTACTGTCTTTGTCTTTGCTGTGCTGTGCTGTGCCGTGCCGTGCCATGCCGTGGAGCAGTGGCGTAACACAAGCTCTGCAAGCCATGCTGGACACCCCCCCACCAACTCGGCAACAAATCACAAGTCGCGCCACACTCTGGGCTGCCCTAGATTACCACGCTTGCGCAATACGCACAAACGTGTTGCTGAAGGGGTATGCCACACACTGCACTAGGAGAAAGATATAAATATGTGTTTTAAAGCAATATACACAGCATACGTTCTGAGAAAAATGGACTAAAAAGCCACAGAGTGTGCCATTGTTGTGTAGGGTAACAGCAATCCAAAACATGCAAGTCACCAACAGTGCACATGAACATTAATGCTTTGCTATTAAAAATGCCATGCCACAATAAAAACATGTCCAACTGGCTGCACAATGTAGACCAGTGTACACACATACTAACATTTCAGTAACATTAAGACATACCTAGACTGGTTGCACCAAAATGCCAGTCGAAGCAATAAGACTCATCAAGAAGAGAGCACTCATTCAAGCCTGCGTCTCTACAGCTTCTAACACAGCCACACTCTTTAAAATATGCAAGGAACTGGCCAATCCTGTTGTGGTTTCTACCTCTTCTGTTCCCTCAACAGGTCCTCTGTACGGCTTTGGCCTCTCGCTTCTCTGCTAAAACTCAGGACATCCTGTCCACTATCTCCTCTTCCTCTCCCTCTTCCTCTCTCTTTCTCCTCTTTATCTCTAACACCTGACAAGGTTTCTAGTTAAGTCCCATCTATGGAAGTGTCATCGAAACAGGTGCTCGCCTGCTCCTCCAGAACCATCAAGGACCACATTGACACGATCCAGCCTTGGCCGATTTCTGTAATCATTCTTTTGCCACTGGAACTTTCCCCTCTCCCAAATTCTTGGAAAAGCTGGCCAACTGCCAGCTTACACTCCACACTGAATCTGTTGGTTGTCTCTATGACCATAAGTCTGGTTTAAGAGCTGCCAGAGGCATGGAAACTGCTCTCCTGAACACCTGTGAAGATCTGATCTCTAACCTTGATTCCAGCATTCCTTCTGTCCTCATCATCCTGGAACTTTCCTCTGCTTTCGACACGGTTAACCACGCCATCCTGATCAATTGACTCTGTGAGAACCTGGGCATCATGGATCAGGCCCTGGAGTGGCTGACCCCCTTCCTCTTGGACCGCCCCTCCCAGGTCCAAATTTGTCCCTTTCACTCTGCCACGTCTCTCTACATGTGGTGTTCCCCAGGGCTCTATCCTCTCACCCTGGTTTGTCAACCTGTACTTGGCCCCTTTGACCCACCTGATCTCTACCTTCTTCTCTAACTCACTGTCATGATGCCTGCCCCCGGCCATCCAGACCAAGTCCATCAACCCAGGAAGCAGGCATCATGTCATCTGGAGCAAGCCCAGCAACCCCTGTTAGGGGCCATCTGGGTACAGTCCTGGCGCCTGTGGCGCCAGGCTCATATGGGACATCAGTCCTGGCGCCATAGGCGCCAAGCTCATATGTTTAAACTTACCTGATACAGACCATGCTGCAAGGAATCCAAACCCTTGTGAGGCTTGGAAGGGACTACTTTTCCTAGGGAACTATTTTGTTACTTGGGCGTGGTTGTGGAGGAATATGTGGTTGTGGAGGAATACTACCTGGGACTACTTTGGAGGCTATTTATACCACACCCGAAGAGCAGCACATGCTTCGCGTTATTCTGCATCCTGCAGCGTGACGCTCATTGTGCCTGCAGTCAGCATCCAGCATCCAGCATCCTGCCACGCCCGCTTCGAGACCAAAGCGCCTCGAAAGGAGGAGAAAGAAGAAGAAAGGTTAGACCAAGAACATTACTGGATTTCTTACCTGATTTCGGTTTCAACTCATCTTTGAACCAGAAAAAGACTTCATTTTAAACGCGTCGCTTCACCAGCAGTAGCGCCGCTCCATACTTACCGTTCCTCGCAGCACCACCACGGTCTGGCGCTGTCTCCATCACTTGGTTACCGCATTCCAGCACCTAAGGGGGAACAAGGAAAAAACAACAAGTTGAGCCAAGGGAACAAACAAGGACAATCTCTTTCCATCATCCTGATTTTACCGCCGGAGGTATTAATCACCAGAACGCCAAATCCTCTTTCGCCGCACCTGCATGAAAAGAGAAAGCAGCAAGTTTAACCTTGGCAACTTTTACCGGGCAGTGTTGGATAACACAGACTCTTACCTGATCGCTTTCAGCTGCCACAATATCTTCAAGCCAGTGAGGTAACTGGCCATCAACGCGCCACTGCATTCCTCGCAGGATGGAGAGCTCATCATTCAAAACTATAAGGTGAGCTTTGTGAAAGGGAATATCGGGGTGATAAGTGGGAACGCAATGAGGTGCTAATACTCGAATCCACGGGTGGCTAATTCCCTTTCCCCGTCTTTAGGAGACTAATTCCACGGGTCAAGCAGACGAAGCTAGGTGGGCCAGTCCAGCCAGTCATCTCTGCACTACGCATCACACTGGTGGAGACCGTGGGAGTCCAGTTCCGTCCGACACCCCTGTGGGAGCCAGGTGAGCGTAACAGATTGCGAAGCCTTCCTACAAATCCTCACCCGGGTGTCATGGAGACCTCAGAGACTGACCAATTGGCCCAATTTTTAGGAGAACTTAGGGCGGAAGTACATGCCACTCGCCAAGAAACTAATACCCTCAGGAGAGAGCTGATTGTTTCTAAGGAACGCACTGATGACCTTGCTAGACAATTATTGCAAAACCAAGCGGGGCAAACCCCTCTACCGGGACTCGGGGGGATGCCAATCCCTGTTACATCAAGCAACCCTTTGCAAGTGATTCTACCAGGAAATATCCCTTTAGCCCTGCCAGAACGTTTTGCGGGGGATCCAAAAAGATTTGCCGTGTTTATGAACCAATTCTGTTTGCACTTTTTATGCAGACCCAGAGCCTTTCCAAACGATCAAGCTAAAGTAGCCTTCGTATTATCCTATCTCAGCGGTAGTGCAGCGGATTGGCCAATCCCATTAGTCAATCAGGATGACCCTATTCTTCGGGATTTTCAGGGTTTTCAAATGAGCATGGAAAGACTATTTGCCCGACACTACCAAGGACAGGCCCTGGATAACAAACTTTTGTCCCTACGACAGGGTAACCAGGATCTGCTAACCTACATCGCAACCTTTAATAGGCTGGTGGTGGAAACTGGATGGCCAGAGGAAAAAAGGGTTACATTATTTCATCGTGGCCTTCGAGGAGAACTTAAAGATGTTTTGGCTCAAGTCGTGAACCCACCGCAAGACTGTGCTGAATACATAGACTTAGTGGTCCAGTTAGATCACAGACTTCAAAATTGAAAGGCTGATCGAGCCAAGTTCGAGAACCGGGTGTTGGTTAAACCCAATGCTAACCCCAAAGGAACAGAGGCCTCTGAACCCATGCAAATCGGAGGAGTTAAAGGACCCTTGATGCAAAAGGAAAGGGAAAAGAGGCGGCAAATGCAATTATGTCTATACTGTGGAACTTCGGGACATTTTATACGGGATTGCCCTGTAAAACCACCTAAGAAAATGGTAGGAGCGGCTGATAAAAGCCACAAGGAGCCTGACTCGGGAAACGACCACGCCCGACAAGCGTAGAGGTCCCCTTGCCGAGCTTGAAGAAGGATACTCAGACCTCGCATTTCATCATACTAATGGTCATTATGGATCCAAGGCAGCCATCACGTATGCACGCAGTAAGGTCATACAGTGATAGCGGGGCCATAGGAAACTATTTGGACCACGAATTGGCTTCTAGGATGAATCTACCTCTCTGCAAAAAGATCACTTCAGATGTCATCACCACAGTCGATGGAACTAAAATTGCCTCTGGGCCGGTAACCCATTCCACTGCTAAGATGACACTATTGGGTCAGGATGGGCATCGAGAGACGATTGTGTTTGATTTAATCAAAGCCCCGCAATTTCAAATAAAACTGGGGATACCTTGGTTGGAAACACATAATCCTTGTATTGATTGGCGAGAAAAGAGAATAACCTTCCTGGATTGTGCACATACCTGTTATCTAAAACAAACCTTGAACAAGGACCTGGCCACCGTCGCTACTCCAGCCATGCAGTTACCTCAAGAATATCAGGAATTCCAGGATGTTTTCAAAAAGGACCAGGCAAACACCTTACCACCTCACCGGTCATACGACTGTCAAATTGATCTCATCCCTGGTGCGCAACCTCCATGCAGTAGGATCTACGCCCTTACGGAACCCGAGAACCTTCACCTATGACAATACTTGGATCAATACCTTGCCAATGGCTTCATTTGTCCATCCAAGTCCCCTGTATCTTCAGCTTTGTTCTTCGTGCCAAAAAAGGAAGGTGACCTTAGAGCGTGCATAGACTACCACGCATTAAATCAGATCACGGTTAAAAACCGATATCCATTGCCTCTGATCCCCGAGTTACTGGACCAAGTAAAGGACGCTTGCATCTACACAAAATTAGATCTTCGAGGGGCATATCATCTGGTACGTGTAAAGAAAGGCGACGAATGGAAGACTGCTTTTCGCACGAAGTACGGATTATTCGAATACCAGGTGATGCCCTTCGGTTTATGCAATGCACCAGCAGCCTTCCAGTACTTTATGAACGATGTCCTTCGTGAACTCATTGACGTCTGTGTTGTTGTATACATAGACGATATCCTAGTGTACTCCTCTTCAGAATCAGACCATGTGGAGCACGTTCGTGCAGTCCTCGAGAAACTACGCCAGCACAAGTTATATGCAAAATTGGAAAAATGCGTTTTTCATACTACAGAAGTTGAATTTCTTGGATTTATCTTGACTGCAAAAGGAGTTCGAATGGACTCTCGAAAGGTGGACGCCATTCTCAAGTGGCCATCACCCAGTTCAGTTAAAGGAGTACAAAGCATGCTCGGGTTTGCTAATTTCTCCCGCAGATTCATTCCAGATTTCTCGCACGTTGTACATCCTATCACAGCACTTTTGCAAAAAAACAAATGCTTCTTGTGGACTGAAGAAGCTCAGAATGCCTTCCAAGAACTGAAAACTAAATTCACGTCTGCACCGGTATTAAAGCCTCCTCGCCCTGACCTTCCATATATAGTTGAAACCGACGCATCCAGTCTAGCCATGGGAGCAGTTCTGTCCCAGAAGGATCCTGAAACCGGTCAACTTCACCCAGTAGCATTTTGGTCCAGAAAATTCTCGGCACCCGAGTTAAACTATGCGGTTACTGATAAGGAGTTATTAGTCATCAAATCTGCCTTCAAGGCTTGGCGGCACTATCTTCTCGGCGCCAGGCATACCATTACTGTAATCACTGATCACCGAAACTTGCAGTATTTAAAGACAGCCAAGGCCCAATCGTCTCGCCAACTGCGATGGGCATTGTTCTTTGCCGAGTTCGATTTTGTGATCACTTATCGACCAGGCTGTAGAAATGGCAAGGCAGGTGCCTTATCCCGAATAGGAATGGGAGAAGCATATTGGAACCCGTAACCAGTGCCTATAATTTCAGAACAAAGAATTCTTGGCATAACTACTTCACAAACACTAGAGGATATTCAGGTAAAGATGCAACAACTCTTCGATCCAACAGCCCTGCAGGACTGGGTAAAGAAAGGCTCAGACTACTCAGTCATCAATGACCTACCTTATTATCAAGGACGACTATTTCTACCACTCCAGGAACTTCAAGAACTAGTCATCTCCAATTATCATGACACCCTGATGGAAGGGCACCCAGGTATCACGAAAACTGAAGCTAAAATTAAGAGACAATTCTGGTGGCCTACCTGGCGAAAAGACGTAAAGTCATTTGTAATGTCATGTGGCATTTGCACTCAAAACAAAAGTCAGAAGAAAAAGCCAGCTGGCCTTTTACAACCTTTGGATATTCCACCTACACCATGGCACACCTTATCGTTAGAATTTATTACAGACCTACCTCCATGTAATGGATTTAACACCATTCTGGTTGTTGTGGATCTTTTTTCCAAGATGGCCAGACCAAGTCCATCAACCCAGGAAGCAGGCATCATGTCATCTGGAGCAAGCCCAGCAACCCCTGTTAGGGGCCATCTGGGTACAGTCCTGGTGCCTGTGGCGCCAGGCTCATATGGGACATCAGTCCTGGTGCCATAGGCGCCAAGCTCATATGTTTAAACTTACCTGATGCAGACCATGCTGCAAGGAATCCAAGCCCTTGTGAGGCTTGGAAGGGACTACTTTTCCTAGGGAACTATTTTGTTACTTGGGCGTGGTTGTGAAGGAATACGTGGTTGTGGAGGAATACTACCTGGGACTACTTTGGAGGCTATTTAAACCACACCCGAAGAGCAGCACATGCTTCGCGTTATTCTGCATCCTGCAGCGTGACGCTCATCGTGCCTGCAGTCAGCATCCAGCATCCTGCCACGCCCGCTTCGAGCCCAGAGCGCCTAGAAAGGAGGAGAAAGAAGAAGAAAGGTTAGAACAAGAACATTACTGGATTTCTTACCTGATTTCGGTTTCAACTCATCTTTGAACCAGAAAGAGACTTCATCTTAAACGTGTCGCTCCGCCAGAAGCAGCGCTGCTACATACTTACCGTTCCTTGCAGCACCATCACGGTCTGGCGCTGTCTCCATCATTTGGTTACCGCATTCCAGCACCTAAGGGGGAAAAAGGAAAAAACGACAAGTTGAGCCAAGGGAACAAACAAGGACAATCTCTTTCCATCATATATTTACCTGATTTTACCGCCGGAGG
The DNA here is from genome assembly GCF_040938575.1 of Ambystoma mexicanum. Lineage (NCBI taxonomy): Eukaryota > Metazoa > Chordata > Amphibia > Caudata > Ambystomatidae > Ambystoma > Ambystoma mexicanum. The sequence continues at coordinate 187,931,853 of NC_090924.1, read as the reverse complement.
TATTAATCACCAGAACGCCAAATCCTCTTTCGCCGCACCTGCATGAAAAGAGAAAGCAGCAAGTTTAACCTTGGCAACTTTTACCGGACAGTGTTGGATAACACAGACTCTTACCTGATCGCTTTCAGCTGCCACAAGACAATCTTCTTTTGGATCTAAGCTGCAACAGAAAACAAAGGAATTGGACAGAGTGATTACTCAGACATTGTGAACTCTTTAGAACTCTTCCAATATCTTCAAGCCAGTGAGGTAACTGGCCATCAACGCGCCCCTGCATTCCTCGCAGGATGGAGAGCTCATCATTCAAAACTATAAGGTGAGCTTTGTGAAAGGGAATATCGGGGTAATAAGTGGGAACGCAGTGAGGTGCTAATACTCGAATCCACGGGTGGCTAATTCCCTTTCCCCGTCTTTAGGAGACTAATTCCACAGGTCAAGCAGACGGAGCTAGGTGGGCCAGTCCAGTCAGTCATCTCTGCACTACGCATCACACTGGTGGAGACCGTGGGAGTCCAGTTCCGTCCGACACCCCTGTGGGAGCCAGGTGAGCGTAACACTTACAGTGTTATGCGGATGACATTCAGCTTTCCTTCAAGCTCCCCGCAGCCTACACTCCTCTCTCGCTCATTCCTGGTGTCATCTTGAACTCCACTCTCTCTTTCTCTCCTCACATCTCGGACATCGCCAAGAAATCCCACTATCAGCTGCACCTCCTCAAAGGGACTCTTCATTTCTCACTTCCCCCAGAAGCTCACTGTTTCCAGAGCTCTGGTTCTCTCTAGGCTGGACTACTGCAACAACCACTTTCTCAATCTGCCTTCCTCTATTCTCCACTCTCTGCAACTAATCCAGAACAGGACTGCCAGACTTATCCTTGGCCTCAAGCCCAGGGACTGTATCTCTCCAGCCATGAAATCTCTCCACTGGCTCTCAGTGGCTGCAAGGATCAAGTTCAAGACACTTTTCATTGTCCACAAGGCTTTCTGGGGCTGGTATCTGCACTACATCCAACACTATCTTCCAAAATACCTTCCTTCTCGAGCCCTATGGGTTAGATACTTCTCCAGGCAGAGTGTGGGGGGGTAGATCCTTCTCCCCTGCAGGTGACTCCCTCTGAAATGGCCTTTCTGACTTTCCCAAACTGGAGCCGGACCACCTGAAGTTCCGGAAGCAGCTCAAAACGTTCCACTTCTCCTCTGCTTTCTCTCTCTCCCTCCCCTGCTGACCTACCTGTCCGTTGTACCAACTGGTTGCTTAGCTACCCTCTGTCTCACTGAGTCCAGGCTCTTTCTTGATCAGTCCCCCTTGCACTGCCTCCAGGCCTACCACACAGTTAGGGGCTGTAACTGTAACCCTACAATCCCTTTTTCTCCTTGCACTACCCAGAGAGGCGCTGCCCTGGCAGCACTTACTCAGAGCATTGCTGCCCTGTTTTCCCCTCCCCTCTCCCTTGCACTTCCCCCTCCCTTTCCCCTTGCACTTCTCGTTCTCGCACTTGCACGATTTGAATGACACACGCTTAGTAAAATCATTTGTCTTGTCCTCCCTCAGTTTTCCTTCTCTTTTCTTGTCGTGCCTAAAAACACTTGTGTACAGATGCGTTATATATGACTTATCATATCATAACATATCATTTTATCACAGATGCCCAGAAAAATATACAGTGCCGCAGTAAGAAACGGCTAGACTGGCAGAACCCAAATGCCACTCTAGCCAGGTAATTACACTTAGCAGGACTGCTTTATCAGAAATGCCCAGTAAAGTCATACCAAACTGAGGAATGACTAGACTGGCTGCACCAAAATGCCTCTCTAGCCACTAAAACCACATATCATGCCTGCTGAGCATGGACATGGACGACCATTATGATTTATTGCACAACCCCACCCCCCCACACATCCCTTCTCCCCCTACCCAACCTCCAAAATCAGCTCATTGGTCCAGAATTACCTCCACGTCCCTCTTCCTTGTCCCAGTGCTTACGTATGAGGCTCCTTGCCTCACTGGTAAGTACTGGAGGAAGAGTGGGACTAATGAAGATTACAGGTAGCTAAGTCAGGCATTACCTTCATGTACCTCTACCTTAACCCAGTACTTGTGTATGAGGCATAGTGCGTCATACACAAGTCCTGGGATGAGGAAGAATAGGGCTAGGTGTAAAGAAGATTACCAATAATTAATCAAGGCATTAAAAACAAATAGTGGTGCAACACCATTGAGCTGACTGGGCTTCAGCACCCCCCCCCCCCACTAAAATTGTGGGCTATGTTGACTTGACCTGGCTGACCTTCAGAGCATTTGCCGGACAGAATAGGACATAGATGTTAAACGGCACCTGGGTTTTGCCATTAACAAGGGCCCAGCCCAGCAATTACTAATGTACATCATTTCACTGTTAGTACCTGCATTCAAATGCCAATCTTTTAAAGCAATTGAAATTGTGATGTGGGTTTAGTACTTGCATGCCAGGGGAGTGATTGGAAGGGTAGAGCGGAAACAGGAGACCAGTCATTCTCACAGCAGCCCATAAGTGGGTGCTTTCAGACCTAAAGGAGAGAGTTAACTGCTTGTAACATTGAAGCTGCACTAGAATAGTCTCATTAAAATGCGTAAAGAAGTTAGATGCCCCCACACAAATAAGGTTGCTCCTCCCCAACACATGTAAAGTTAGCACCTCTCCCAACATTTGAAAAGTTAGTCCCCCTGAAATATAGGTTTTGTTGAGCCCCTGAACACAAGCACACACACCATTAACCATATATACACACGGACACCCAGCCATCCATATATTTAAGTGTGCACCCTTTCACCATACAGGCACACCCAGGCAGCCACCCGTACATTTAAGTGTGCATCCTTTCACCACACAGGCACACACACCCAGGCACCTACCCATACATTTAAGTGTGTACTCTTTCACCACACAGGCACACCCAGGCAGCCACCCACACATTTAAGTGTGCATCATTTCACTGTACATGCACACCCAGCCACCCATACATATGTGTGCACCCTTTCACCATACACGCACAGGCTGTCACCTATACATTTAAGTGTGCACCCTTTCACCATACCCTCACACAGACAGTCACCTATACATTTAAGTGTGGACACTTTCACCATACAGGCACACCCAGGGAGCCACCCATACATTTCAGTGTGCGTCCTTTCGCCGTACACGCACACACGCATACCCAGCCACCCATACATTTGTGTGCACTCTTTCATCATACACTCACACAGGGGGGCCATAATACTTCAAAAATACATTGGGCCTCATTAGGACACTGGCGGTGACGGTATGAACGGTGCCGGTAAGGCAGTGGCACTGTTCATACCATCCTGCCGCGTTAGGAGTTCTGCTCATGGGTTCCTGACAGCCCGCCAGGTCGTACCTGGCGGGCTGTGCGGCACCCGCGAGCATAACTTGTAATTGCGCCGGCACCGCTATCAACGGTGCCGGCGCAACCATGCTCCCCACCCCCATTCTGACCTATTGGGCAGAATGGGGATCGGGAGCCCGGCAATACCGCCACCCGCGAATGGGCAATTACCGGCCCATTCATCTTGTAATGGGCGGGTTATTGCCCAATCCCGGGATGCGGTGCCGGTAGCGAGCATGGCGGTAGCCATGCCTGCCATACAGGCCCGGCTACCGCCATGCTCGTAATGAGGCCCGTTGTTTCTTTTTGAAGTCACTCTGACTTCATAAAGAAATTATTTCCGTTAAGGACTGAACCATAACGAAAATAATTTCTTTATGAAGGCAGAGTGACTTAAAAAATAAACTATTTATTTTTGAAGTCATAGGGCTTCCCCACCCCATGACATGGAGGCCTCCAGCCTAGGCTCTTCATGTCATGGGGTGGGGGTAGCCACCACACTTTTTGTATCCACTCTGCCTTGATAAAGAAATTATTTCTGTTCCACAAATCATTTCTTTAGAAATTCAGAGTGAATTCAAACAGAAAATGTAAAAAAAAAACGTTTTTTTTTTACTCCACGTGGGGCCCCCTTCCAGAACATGTGGTTGCGGGCCCCCCCAGACCGCGAGGGGTGCGGGGGCCCCTGTTACGCCAGTGCCGTGGAGACATCATATTGCCCAGGGGACAGGCTTCCAGTATTTATGAAGGCTTGCTAACAAATCAGCAGACAGGTTTGGCCATGCATGGGTGGCTGCCTTCACTGCAAGCTGGGCTTGTTTATGCCCACTTCGGACAGAACTGCCTAGAGGCCGTTAAACTGTCTGAACTCGTAACTGAAGAAGGGGCAGATGCAGGCAGCACTGTGCACAGTTGCAGGTCTCACTGCTGTTGTGTTCTTCTGAGGAAGTGGAGGGGCGTTGCAATGCAGGGGAGGCTTTGGAAGCAGAAGACTGCTGCAGCCTCCTCCATGTATGAGGGGAGGAGGGAGCCTGGGAGCTCGGCAGTCCCACAACAGTGACCTGCAACACACCCACCATCCATTCCACAAGCAACCAAGGATAGCGCAGTACGATGTTTACATGGGCTCAACAGTGAATCCAGCAGTCATCTTGAAAGGAATGTTTGTGACTTACAGGCAGTGGTTGAAGTGTATGAAAAGAAGTAGTGGAACTATGTTCCCTACTGGCCTTCCCCCGCTCCCCACAAACCTCAACGCCATGCCCCCTCCACTGCACAATCCAAACCCCCAAACACATGTGCCTGCTGCTTAAGGGAACGTTCAGTGCAGTTCACTGAAAGTGGAAGTTTCAACTTCTTCCTACACTTTTATATTAAAATGAAACCATTTTGGAACGATTTCTTTTAAAAATATAAGTATAGGAGCAGGAAAACTTAATTTAAAAAAAGTAGAGGAGCACCACTCCCAAAAGCCCCCGCCCACTACGACCACTATTTACATTTACTAAAGAAACCAAAATGTTAATAATGAACGCAAAAATATTTAGAGCTGTTAAAGCTTACAATTTGGAAACGTGTTTTCATGAATACTGATTCTCTTTGAAAAAGTAAAATGCTTTCAAAATATAAGCAACATTTTCTCATAACACGTAATGAAAAACAAACATTATTTTTAAGTCCTACATTTCAAAACAAAAGTTTGATTTTGGTGAATCAAGGATTTTCTTCCCGAGCTAACAATTAAGTGCATCTCTAATATGGCTGCCCACATGGAAAAGCTCTGACCTCAAAGAGTTCCCATACAGAGAACTTGTGGGCGGGGAATGGCAGGAAGGTTGGGGATTAGCAAGGCAATTGGCAAGGAATGGGTGAGTTTATAAACAAACAACCATGTATCCCTCCTAAAATGTTTTCTGTGTGTGCCCCTTGTCAGAAGCCCTTGTCCCTATGTATACACAAATCAGTATTTGAATGCAATAGTTCAGGCTTTATAGGTGTCGCAAATCGACACCCATTAGCCCAAACTAAAAAAGAGCAATAGTTGAATATATATGCTGTTGATTTAAAAATGTATTTTTCAAGCAGCATGTTAGTGCAAGTTAAAATAATGCATGGAAGGAGTCTTACCATTTGTACCTTATTTACAAGTAAGGACAAAGCAATAATAAGACATTTCTACAATGCTGGTAGGTAGAACTTGGTGAGAGCAGATGTACCATATTAGCACTACATGTAATCCAATAGCAGTGCTTATGAAATAATGCAGCTTTATATGTAGAAAAACAATGCTACTTTTCAGGCATAACTATTTATAAGAGTATTAGAATCTAACACAACTAATGCATAGGTATATCAACAGAGATGGTTATATTTAATAGCATCTCAGTAAAACAATGACAGTGCATAGATATATGAGCAGCACTTGAATTTTTATAATGCTACAAAGTTAAAATGAATGCAGTTTCTAAATATTTTATTATACAATTAACTGGCACTTAATGTGAGCAGGTGTAAAACAGTGGCAACATATGCTATCTAATGGTAGTGGTTAATTGTTAGATCTCCTTGGCCTCCAGGGGCTGGTCATCCCTGGAATGCTATATCTCATGCGCAGTGGCGTCTGCCATGGTGCCTACTGCAAAGATAACCTTGAATCCCGCAGCGGACTACAGTCTCCATGAACCTTAGTGCCTCCCGGTCACGTGGCGCGTTGCAGCCTATGTGTTCTACACGCCATCAGGAAGTACTGCATTTATGCTTTCCTGAACCGTAAGCCGACCCTCCTAAACCGTCGTGCTTTGTTGCGATACGGTTGCTCCATGTTCTTGGTTCTTGCACTCCTGTTTGTGTTTTTGACCATCCTGGCTACCGACTTTGGAAGTGATTTTTTTTATTCTGTCCCTCAATTTGTTTCTGGCACTGTTTTCCCTTCACCGCAGAATGATTACCTGGTTCCCCTGACTTGAGATTCTCCACTCTGGTTACTGCTTTCTGTCTCTGCCCATGTCCTGTGTCAGGTGCTTGCCCCCTCCTGCAGAAGTGTTGCTGGGGGGGGCTGAGAGGGCTATAGATTGCACTCTCATGCCACCCGGGTTAGGGAACCATTTCTGCATTGAGGAATCTGCAAGTGTGAGCCTGGGCTCTCATCCCCTCTAACAAGTCCAGGATCTTCGATCCCTTGCTGGCTGGAGTACTTGTGCAAGTAGGTTACCCACTTGACATTACAGCACCACAGGTAAGAGTGGGGTTGTCTGGGGGTTCCACGGGTTGTGCTTGGTGGGTCCAAAAGAGATACTGAATTCTTGTATCTGTTTTCTCCCTGTTAGCTCAGCTGCCCGCTCCTGCCTTTTCACCTGAGCCCCTGATCTGGCTGGTTTTATCATTTCTGCAGGCTGCGCTCTTTGGGGAAAAGTCTCCTTTTCATCCGTGAAAGGAGGCCTGAATTGTGCATTGAGACTGGGGTTAATTGAGTGTCTACGACTCTGAATAATGAGTCCTCGATCCTGACAGATTTAGGAGCCTTATATTACGCCAATCTGTGATGGATCCAGGGGCCGAGCCTAAGGCTGCTGTTATTCAAGCACTTTCGGCCCTTCGCACAGATATGGCAGCCGCCCATGCCCCATTGCATCAGCCCATGGACGTTATGCAGAGCCTATTGCACCCATTGCCCACAGATGAGGAATTCAGGGATGGGGTGGCTCCCGCCCCCCTCCAGTCCCGCCCGCTCAGAATCCAAGCCTTGCTCCTGTTGTTTTGCTAGGGCCGTTTCCATTAGCCCCGACAGAATGGTTTACAGGGGATCCCAAAACCTATAGGACCTTCATAAATCAGTGCAGGTTTCACTTTCTCTGCCGCCCTCTGGCTTTTCCCAACTCTACCACAAAGGCAGCTTTTGTCTTGTCTCATTTAAGTGGTAACGCCGCCACCTGGGTGAACCCAATGTTGGAGTCCAATGATCCTGCGTTGTACTACTTTGATACCCTATTGGGTGCTAAGAATCTAGTCTTTGATGCCAATATAAGGCGCAGGCATCGGAACTGGAGTTCCTGGATTTTGCTCAAGGAAAACAGAGCCTTCTATCTTATCTTGCCCATTTTAACCAGTTGGTGGCCAAAACCACCTGGCCTGAACAGAAGAAGGTGGTGGTTTTCCATAAGGGTCTCTCTGACGAACTGAAAGAGGCCCTATTTGTGGTACCATCCATTACCTCTGTTTTTCCAGAACTGTTGAATTTGGTCCTACAAGGGGACGCCTGTCTTATTCAGAGAAGAGGCGAACCTCAGATCCCTGAAATGCAGTCCGGCAAGTCTGATCCGCTTCCCTCGTTGCTATCTGGGGAAATAGAACTGATGCAGATTGGGGCCATGTGGGCGTTTTGACTAAGGAAGAAAGGGAACAGTGAATGGCTAACAATCTTTGCCTCTATTGTGGGCAATCAGGCCACTTCATTTGTGTCTGTCCCAAAAGATCTGTTAAGCATTCGGAAACGCCAAGACTTGTCCCTAGACCGGGCCACTTGGATGAGCCCACTTTCTGGTGGGTTAGAAGACATTTCAGCATCCATGAACATCTATCTGCCTATGTCCTTCCTGGTTTTTCGACTGTGTGGCCTTTACCTTTTCGGTAATGATCGATATGGGAGCGACAGGCAACTATATGGACTACCAACTGGCAAAAAGGCAAGGATTACCCGTCATTGCCAAACAGGTTCTGGAGATGGTTCACACAGTTAATGATTCCTGTCTAATCTCCGGACAGGTCACTGAACAGACCATACCCGTCCTAATGAGTACCCAAGAAGGGCACTCGGAATGGATTACGTTTGATATGATCACTGCTCCTCAGTTTGGGGTCATCCTAGTCTTTCATGACTAAAACCACATAACCCTGTCATTGACTGGGTGAAACAGATGTGCACTTTTCCTCTCCTTACTGTGTAGATGAATGTCTTACTTCAGAGGGTAGAACAGTCTCCTCCCCATGTGTGGCATTGCTCTCCAGTGTATCCACAATTATTACAACCACACAAGTATCCACGCCCGATCTTCCCAGAGAATATCCTGACTTCTGTGAGGTGTTTGACAAAGGCTTGTCCGAGTAGCTTCCACCACACCAGGCATTACGACTGCCCCATTGACCTTATACCCGGGACCTCAATCCCTCATGGCCGCATCTACTCCCTTACACACGAGGAGGAAGACCAACTTAAGGCATACATTGACAAGTCCTTATCTTTGGGTCACATATGCCTCTCGAGGTCGTCAGCCACCTTGCCCATCTTTTTTGTGCCTAAGAAAGACAGGGAGCTGCGCCCCTTTGTGGATTTCAGTGGATTAAACACTGTCACCATAAAGAACCAGTAACCCCTGCCTCTTTTCTCCAAGCTACTCGATCGGTTAACTGCATGAAATGTGTTCACCAAACTCGATCTTTGGGGGGCCTATAATTTGGTCAGAATGAGGCAGGATAATGAGTGGAAACCCGTTTCAAAACCAAGTATGGACTTTAGAGTACCTTGACATGCCCTTTGGGTTCTGCAACGCCCTCGCCACCTTTCAGCACTTTGCCAATGACATCTTTCGGGATGTTCTTGACTGTTTTGTCTTGGTATATCTGGATGACACCCTTATCTTTCCAGAATCCCTCAAACAACACGTTCAGCATGTACGTGCTGTCTTGCAACGATTGTGGGAGAACACACTATACGCCAAGTTAGAAAAGTGCGTTTTCAATGCTTCCTCAGTGGAAATCTTGGATTTTGTGTTATCCGTACAAGGAGTCCACATGAGTGATGCCAAGGTTTGGGCAGTGTTGGACTGGCCAGTTCCTACCACCTTGAAAGCTCTACATTCATTGTTGGGTTTTGTGAACTTTTCTAGAAGGTTCAATGCTTCATTTTCTGCTATTGTAGCACCCATTTCGCACCTTACCAGGACCACTGTTCCGTTTGTTTGGAATGTGGAGGTACAGGTAGCCTTTCAGTCATTAATGGATGCGTTCACCTCAGCTCCTGTGCTACAACATCCAGACCCCTCTCTACAATACGTGGTAGAGGCTGATGCTTCAGCCATGGCGATCAGGGCTATACTGTCACAGAAATGCCCCACTACGCAGAGTTTACATCCTGTGGCCTTTTACTCAAAACTTTGTCTCCCACTGAAAGGAATGATACCATCATGGAGAAGGAACGCTTGGCCATTAGAGCTGCATTTAAGGAGTGGCGACACCATATTCTAGGCGCAAGATACCCAGTCACGGTGTATTCCGACCACTTTAATCTGCATACTCTATCGCACGCCAATTGCACAAATTCCCGGGAAATCCATTGGCATTTGTTTTTTGCCCTATTCAATTTCGTGGTTACCTATCGCCCAGGTGCTCTGCGTGGCAAGGCTGATGTTTTGTCCCGGATTAGGGGTTACTTTGACAAAACACCACCCGAAATGCCTTTTCTATCTAAGGGTCTGTGATTTGTGTGTGTACAGTCTCGTCCCCTTTGCTGGATGGGATTCATCATTGGGTTTGAGACCATCCTCCCAACGTCACTACATTGAATGCACATCTGATTTCTGGTTTGCGTTATGTGCAAGGACTTTTGTATGTTCCTGACACTTGGTCCAGACTCCTGGCACTCGACTGGTGCCATGATGCCCAATTATCTGCCCATCTAGGCCAACGGAATACCCTTGATCTACTACACAAGTGGTGCTGGTGCATCACATGAAACAAGACGTAGCAGATTATGTCTCAAAGTGTGCCTTCTGAACACAATGTAAACCAGTCCCCGGGAAAGCAGTGGGCCTCCTACAGACCATGCCAATTCCGCACAAACCATGGAACATGGTTTCACTGGATCTTGTGGTTGAGATGCCATGTCTTCTAGCTTTGTGGTGGTGGATGCCTTTACCAAAATGGCACGCTTTGTTCCGTGTCGAGGTATTCCTACTGCTTCCAGTTTAGCTACACTGTTTTGCTCTAATATCATCCGCTTTTTTGGTTTACCCAACATAATCATTTCGGATCGAGGGTCATAGTTCACCTCTCACTTCTGGTTGGCCTTAACTAGGTCTTTGGGTATTGACGCTCGCTTCTCTTTGTCCTATCATCCACAGACCGATGGCCAAACTGAAAGAGTCAATGCTACTATGGAACAATACCTCTGATACCTTTGCCTTCAGTATCAGTCAAATTGGCTTTCAGTCCTAGGGGCGGCAGAATTTGCGCACAACAACTGTTATCACTCATCACTGGGTTGTTCACCTTTCGATGCCCTGTTTGGACAATACTCTAGAGTCCTGCCTCTTATCCTGCCTACCCCGGTACTTGTTCCAGCTGCCAGTGCAGCAATGCAATCCCTTACCTCCATCCGTACGGCTGTGGCTCAGCATCTGCAAACTGCCCAAGAACAAGCTAAAAAACAGGCTAACAAGCACAGCTTTCCAACTCCTGACTACCAACCTGGTGATAAGGCATGGTTGTCCACCAAACACCTACATATTCCAGGAAAACGCAAACTGCTTCCGCCATATGTTGGTCTCTGTCTCATCACTAAAAAAATGAATGCAGTTGCTTTCCATTTGGCGATCCCCTCACGTTGGTGGGTCCATCCCGTTTTTCATGTCTCCTTGATGAGATCATACATAATGGGCACCAGACTCCCTACCCTGCTCTCTCCCGTCACTGTACGCGGGGAAGATGAGTATGAGGTACAAGCAATTTTGGACACCCGCGTCACCAGGGGGATATGCCATTATCTAGTCGATTGGAAGGGATATAGGCGGGAGGACAGAACCTGGGAACCGGCTGCCCACATCCAGGCCCCACCGGTTGTTGCATGCTTTTCATGTTACCTTGTTGCGCTCTTCCAGGGGACAGAGTTTTTTGTGGGGGGTACTGTTAGATCCCATCATCTTCCAGGGGCTGGCCCTGAAATGCTATATCTCATAGGTAGTGGTGTCTGCCGTGGCGCCTACTGCAAAGAAAACCTTGATGCCTTGATGCCCACAGTGGACTACAGTCTCCATTAACCTTAGTGCCTCCCGGTCACGATGCACATTGCACCCCACATATTCCGTACTGCATTAATGCTTTCCTGAACCGCAAGCCGACGCTCCTAAACCACCATGTTTTGTTGCGGTACGGTTGCTCCATGTTCATGGTTTTTGCACTTCTGTTTGTGTTTTCGACCTTCCTGGCTAACGACTTTGGAACTGATTTTGTCATTCTGTCCCTCAATTTGTTTCGGGCACTGTTTTCCCTTCACCGCGGATTGATTACCTGGTTCCCCTGACTTGGCATTCTCCACTCTGGTTACTGCTTTCTGTCTCTGCCCTTGTCCTGTGCCCGGCACTCAGTCCTTCCTGCATGATTTACTGGCTCCTCATTAACCTTGGCTAACATGTTTTGTATTGCCTTTCGTTCTGCCCTGTTTCAGTTTCCATGACCCCGAAAAGGATTCTGCTTCTTTTGGACGCTCTGCTGATACATCTAAGGATTCCCCTTTTGTCCCATTCTGGATTGCCATTCCCCCTTTGGAACTCTGCTTTGGATTGCTTCAAGGGACCTTTGCTTCTGTGAATTGTGCTCTTTGGACTTCCTTCTTGGAACATTTGTGACTGCATCTCTCCCCTAGATTGCGCCCTTCTGCCGCCTGGGCTAGCAAACCATTTCTGCATTAAGGAATCTGCAAAGTCCTAGCCTGGGCTCTCATCACCTCTAACAAGTCCTGGATCTTCGATCACTTGCTGGGTGGTACTTGTGCAAGGAGGTTACCCACTTGACATCGCAGCACAACAGGTAAGAGTGGGGTTGTCTGGGGGTTCCATGGGTGGTACTTGGTGAGTCCAAAAGAGATACTGAATTCTTGGATCTGTTTTCTCCCTCTTAGCTCTGCTGCCCACTCCTGCCTTTTCACCGGAGCCGCTGGTCTGGCAGTTTTTATCATTTCTGCAAGCACCGAAACAAATAGAAAATCCCCCCCCAAACATCGTTGATTGCTGTGGCTATTGAAACAGCACTATAAGCGTTGACTTGTAGCTGCGGTTACATGCACATTTTTACTAACTCAGAAACAAACCTTACCAACCTTTAAAAGATCAAATAAGGCAAGGGTAAACCTCAGGACATACAATCAGAAACACAAGTAACATTTTGTGGTCTAACATCCACAAACTAATGTGATTATTGCACAGAAAATGTATGGGTTATTAAAGGCACCTATTCATATAGCCACATCTGGAACAACAGCCAATCAACTGACGAGATAGGTTAAAGCGACCACCTGTACGTTATATACCCGTGGATACAGAAAAATCCCACAGGGATGTTTGATGTTTGATACAGCTTTTTAGAAAAACAGCAAAAAAATGATATCCTGCACCAGCAATCCCTCACCAAGTGCCACCAACATCTCTGCCAGCACCCCCCCACTCCTTTCATGTCATCCCCACCTCCCCTGCCCTCTCCCATTCTCCCTATAACACGTGTTTCTTTGATGGAGTTTTGATCAAAATGTTGGGCAGACGCGGCTATGCAGCAGGGAAAATACACAACATGCCATTGGCCTATATATTGCCTCAGGAACACAGGGTGTCCATTATAGCTGCAAGTATGTGCGCCGTACAGTGGCTGGTGCTAGCCTCGGTTACGCACTACAGTTGTTGCTGCAATTACCTGCTCCTCAAACATCGACATGACATTGGCTGGTGTGGTAACCACGGTTCTGGATTTATGTTTCAAGAAAAATAACATATTCACATATGCATACATGTGATAATTTACTACTCCTTGTATTTTGTATTTACAGATATATACAGCATAAGAGAAAATGTCAGAACAGGAACATGAATATATTCTGTAACAGAAGACTGGGTGGATACTGTACAAAAGCAATTTCCTTGGACACATCCGTCAGGTTCCATAAGTAAGCTTTATTCCAGTCAGGTTATGATCTATTAAGATGGCAAGTATGAACCACTGGCTCCCATCACCTAAGGCAGGAGCACTCCAACTGACATACTGTGGAACCTTCACTACAAGTATTCCTACACTGACGGCTAAACATTCTCTCAGCACACCAACATTCTCTCATGCATTCCAAAGCACCTCCATTCACACGAAGCACGATACAACACATCTCCCCTCTTAACACACACACAAATCCACAGGAGGAAACATACAGGGGACAGTCACATGGGGCACCTTTTTAGTGAGAGATGCAACTCACAAATAAGGCAGAGGGCATCCCCCCTAACACTCTGGCTGTGCCTCCAACAGCAGCCACTCACTCTTGCTGAAGGCGTCTCCCATTTCTGCCCATACTCTACTCACACACTCAGTTCATCTCTTTCACATCAGTTGGAGGGCGTCCCCCCTCTTCACCAAAGAGCACGTCATCCATGCCTTAAACTATGAAACTCCCAACATGAGTACCAGTGACCACACCTCACACCGGAGGAGAGGTCCCTCTCCTTACAACACCCTTGGTGCGGTGTCGCCATAAACCTATAACTACTCCTCACACGGGACAGTACCACACCGTACCATACATACCTCACACAAACTAAATTCAGGAGTGCACACCACCCACTACTGTCCCACTCACACATTGACATTTACAAATGTGCAAGTCTTAAAAGTCCATCACTGAACATCTCTTAACCTGAAACTCATTTGGACAAGCCATACTAACCAATGTTCTGCACTTTAAACTTTTTACACAAAAATATCCTTAACCTTTTCACTAGCGATGACATTCACCAGTTAAAAGTCCATAGCTGTGATCAGATCTAAACCTGTAAATTCTCAAAATTGTTAGTCCCTTGAATTTTCCTATATCATGAAGCATGTTCCCCATGTTCTTCCTTCCATTGGGAATACTACATTAGACTGGTTGTAAGGTCCTAAAAGTCCATGTTGCCGTCAGCAACCTTAAGCTAAAATTCCTAAAAAGTGTTAACTAGAACGTAGAACCAATCAACGTACATACAGAATCACACTATCCCTGAACGCATACGCTTTTAAAAACATGCCCACTATCTACTCCACTTTAAGTCCTTGTCGGCGCAAAGCAACATACAGCTCACATGTAATAACTCTGCACCCAACCTTTGGTATAGGCAGATTCTAATACTTTTCGATTATTTTTCTCACTACAATGCAGCTGCCGACGGAACTCACCAAAGTAACATGGAGGAGGCGGCCCGGTAACCTCTGCATGTGCCTCCTCTAACCTTCCCCCCGCCCCCTGTGCAAGGGGAGGGTCCGGGGGCGGAACGGCGCCAAAATCATCCAAAGCCCGCGAAGGGCAAACAAAGGAAAAGGGCGGGGGAAGCCTTTTATAGCGAGCAGGCGTCCTACAGCAGGAAGCATCCAGCACCTGCAGTAGGACGCCTGCCAGGCCGCCGTGAGGAAGGATTGCGTTTTCCACCCGCCCACGCCACGAAAGGAACGGAAGGATGGTACACCTGGACGTCGCAGGACGGTCAGGCTGAGATAGGGCGGTGTTTGGGTGACCAAGCACAAAAGACAGACTCCGAATGAGCCAGAAGAAAGCCGGAAGGGTCTTCGCTCTTCTCGGACCAGCGCCTCTTGGGAGCTTAACAGCAGGGGCGTCTGGTGGTAACAACAAGGGCTCGGCTTCGCCCAAAAAGAAACGGCGCTCTCCCCACCCATGGACACCTGCATGGGCAGGGTAGACACAGGCACAAAGGGTTGGGAGAGTTGGGCCTACTATGAACGCTATACAAAAGTATAGGGGGAAGCAGGTGATCATGGACACGGAGCAAGCGCCACACTTACAGACTGGATTTCATGAAATGTGTGCAGTGATTCTTTTGTTGTGGAAATAAAACTGCGGCCAAGTTTGCCATTTGAAACTACTGTCTCATTCCCAATTAATGTTCTGGTAAGGAAACAAGGTGCATCGGAGGAATGAGCAAATGATGGCTGATTGGCTATGGGTCCAAATGGACAAATGCAGGGGTTATGCCATTTATTTTTATAGCTCACATTGTGAGACTTAACAACACACCAAAAATGATACTGGTTGTATGTCCTTCTTTCTGTGACCTGAAAGTGCAGCTTTGCTTTGCCAAGAAACCCCTTGCAGGCATAGCACATAACAGCACACCTGTGCGACTCTGGAAACCGTACCTCTGGCTCAATATGTTCAAATCATACTACTTGTCAAAATCTCAGGCCGGAACGTAATGTCCTCATCCAATTTAATGTTAACGGACCCCTCGCAACTTGACACGTACTTGCATGCTCCAATTCTTCCTACGCTGCAGGCCGCCACATGGCGCTCCATGGATCTGTCCATCGTCGAGCTGCCGGCACGGCTCAACAAGCATCTGTCCCTCGTTTGCTTGATGACTGTTTCTTCTTTTATATTAAGGATTTGCTGCGCCCACATACAGTCCCATTCACAGCCGCTGCCATATAACCTGAAGGCACATGGCAGCGTCTCCTTCCTGTATCCCGCATCACATAAGAGTATGTCGCTTGACGCCGTGAAGTCATTTTTTTCGACCCTGAGTAAAATTACTGTGTAGCACTCTCAGTCAATCATTACGGGATGCTGAACACATGACGTTCCACAATATTGCTAGCTCCCTTAGTGTGTATACTGATGTCATCATTCACCACACACTTGCTGCAGGGCAGGCATCTTTCCAGGGATAACCGCAGCAATTGACAACTGTCCAGGGGTAACCACTGCAACGGCCAGTCATACCCTCCTCATCCAGGCTCAAAGCACGTCACGTGGCGCATTTACACCCTCCAGCTTAACTGCTTCTGGGCATACAGTCCTCAATGCGTGTAATGACCACTACATTTCATTTGTAGCGCTTCAAATCTGGTACTGGGTGGGCTACTCACCCCATAACCCTGTTTCCCTTGCCTTTGTACCCAAAGCCTTCTCCCCTTTAATCTCTCAGCCCTGGGTCTTTTGTTGGGGTGCAGCTCCCCCTATTTCTTCCTCAGCAGTTTCCAGATGTACTGTAGCTCTCTCTCTTTCTTCTTTCTAGGGTATCATGAGGCTGCTGCTTTCCCTTTTCTTGGCCCTGGGTAATGGGACTTACTTGTGTGGCGGCAGTGATTCCTTTCCTTCTTCTCTGCACCCCCCTCAGCAGACTGGTCACCTTAACTTTATTCTTATGCCGCGCAGGTCTGTTTCTTTCCTTAGAGAAGATCAACTTGTCACCATTGTCCAAAAAATAATTAAGTTCCTTGGTCACATCTGTCAGGTCCCATAAGTAAGCTTTATTCCAGTCAGGTTATGATCCATTAAGATGACAGCATGGACCACTGCCTCCCATCACCCAAGGCAGGAGCACTTAAACTGGCATACTCTGGAACCTTCACTACAAGTATTCTTACACTGACAGCTAAACATTCTCTCAGCACACCAGCGTTCTCTCGTGCATTCCTAAGCACCTGCATTCACACCAAGCACGATACAACAGATACTGATCAAAAGGGTGAAGGTAGGTAACATATGGTTAAAGATAGCGTGGATAATACTAAAGCTGTAAATAAGGTGAGTACATGAATCAGGGCTAGGTAACAATAGAGAGAATAAAGAGATAACGCACGTTGTTTCCATGATGCAGTTTCATTTCAAATGTTTGCTATTCGTGGCTACAGCCGAGGCTACAGAAAGCTTTGTTTTGCAAACTCAGGCCCTAGACCCCCTTAAATTCCCAAATTTCACTTGGTGTCCACTAGCCACTTCCCCACCTCTAGCCTAATCACATTTGCATGCATTTTGACCTGCAAATGACTTTTTTCCTGCTTTTAATTTTCTAATATCCTCGGCTACAGCTGCGGCTATCCCTTGTAATGAGAAAAAAAATGCTGTTGCCAATTTGCTCGAGATGTAACTATCTATTTTTGAGAAGGGGCACCCAGTCTCCATCTAATATTTAAAAAACTACTGCAAAGAATAACCACAAACCATAAAAAGGCCTCCAGTAAACGCTTGGTGCCCAAGTTGTTTCAGATCTGGTCCAAATCCATCCAGAGATTTCGGCTGCGTGGTCTGGCAAAAATGTACTTTGCTTGTCTATGAGAAAATGAATGGAACATAGGCCACAATTTATTTTTATTTTTATTCTTAATAACTTTTTTATTTTTTAACAAATCTTTACCACATTTTGCAGTCTGGGGGGCCTACACATCCCTAATTAACTTCAAGATGTCAACCCATTCATCACACAAGTCAAATTGTATTCGCAAAAATATTGTCGCGATTCCTATGGGACATCGACTCCTCCTAACTATAGGGTGGGGATCGCTGCTTACGGTAGCGGCCATGTAGTTATGGTTAAGTTGCTAAACCCATAGGAAGAGCACTTTTTGGGTGGATTACAACTTTGCACTCCCTGGACGAATCCTCACCAAACTTTGCAAAAAGAAGTATATGGCCCACTCTGAATTGTTTTGCAAAGTTTGGTGAGGTTTGGTCAAGGGGGGGGGCGGGGGGGCAAAGTTATAGGGGGGTCCCAACATTTCTTTTTTTTCTGTTGTGCCTCCAGCCCAAACCGCTGGATGGATTTTCACCAAATTTGGGGCAGGAGCGGAGGCTTGGTTTCGGAAGCATGCTTTTGTTCATTTGGTGTAAATCCATCCAGTTTTTTTTTTAAACAACCAAAACAAAAGGCAATCAAATTTGTGATATCTATGTCCGCTCCACGGACACACTTGCCTGTTCGCTCCGCGGACAGGTCACCCATTGACTAATCGGCTTGCGTCATGTCCCTGGACACGTGACGTGTTGTCTTATTGGCTGGGATGAGGCGTGAGGTGTATCACATTGTTTCGATGCGCCCGCCATAAGCGCTGCGTGGAAGTGAGCATACATCCAATTTCGGGGAGTGTGTTGGTGTGTATGAGTGCTTGGAGAGGGTGGGGGAGTAAGAGATGGGTCAAATGCTGTATTTGTTTAGGTGGGAGAAGGCCATGATGTGTTTGCAGTGTCCGCAGTCACCGTGGTTGTCCGCGGACATACTAAGCACTGGGCGCACTACTGGCTATTTTAGTTTAGTATGATGTTGGTTTTGGGTCATTAGAAGAGCAGTGGGTGAAGGGAGTATGGGGGTCATTACGAGTTTGGAGGTAACCATGGCGCTATTAGCACCATGGCTGCCTCCAAACCCATACCGACTCCGCCCTGGTGGATCTAGGTATTACCGCCCCATTCCAAGGTTGGCGGGGGCGGTAATTCCCCATTCACCAGGGCCCCTGCCCATTCCCATTTGAGCCCCCATAGGGCTCAATGGGAATGGGGAAGGCGGTAATAACGGTACCGCAAATTGCGGTACCATTATTACCTCCAAAGTCCCTTTGCGGGTCCCATCCTTAACGCCTGGTAAAACCAGGCATTAAGGGAGGACCCGCAAAGGGACCTCGTAATAGGGCGGTAAGGGATTACCGGTACCGGTGCCCTTACCGGTACCGGTAATCCCTTACCGCCCGGGTCGTAATGACCCCCTATGTATTGAAGAGTTTGTGCATTGGTTGTGATTATTTTTTAGAATGTTAATTGAAGTGGATAGGTTTTGAGGTGGATGTAATATGTTTTTGGGTTGTGGTCATTGGGTAGGTGTTTGTTTCTATGTGTGTGTTATGCTGCGGTGGTTGTGGCTAGGCCCTAGAGTCTTGGGTGCATGGCCGAAGGGCCGTTGGCCTTTGGCCAAGCACCCAAGACTCTAGGCTCTGGCTACAACCACCGCAGCATAACACACCCATGTTACCAAAGATTTTGACTGTGGTATGTGGGCTGCTTAGGGGATATGTTTTCAAAAATGTGTCTACTGATTGGTAGTAGTGTAATGGTGTTTATAGGATAGTGAGATGATGGGCCTCATTACGAGTAGGGCGGTAAGGGATACCGTGCACCGGTAAGGAGACCGGTGCCGATAATCCCTCACCGCCCTACTGCAAGTACCCTTAGCTGGTCCCTCCTTTAATGCCTGGTCTGACCAGGCATTATGGACGGGACCCGTTAACCCCTACAGTGCAAAGGACGAGATATCTCGTCCTTGGAATTGCACGTGCAGTGCCAAGGACGAGATAGCTCGTCCTTTTTTGGTACTCTGTTTTGAGCGATCCCTGGAAAGCAGGGATCGCTCAAAACTGTAATCCAACCCCCGGGCTATGTGAGGGGGTGGTCCCCCCTCACTGCCAGGGGGCTGGATTACTTTCAGTTTCACGTCGTCGTGCATAAAGCACGTCGGCGTGAAACTGAAAGTAAATTCACTGCAGCAGCCATTTTCGGCTGCTGCGGTGAAGAGAGAAGGTAAGAGCCCTTCTTGCTCCGCCTCGATCTCCGGTTGTATTACAAGCCGGAGATCGAGGCGGGTATCGTTGGAAAGGGGAGATTCTCCCCTTTCCATAGATACCCATTGTGTGGCATTGCTGCCCGTGGATCGGGCGCAGGGTGCGCAATCCGTAGGCAGCAATGCCACCGGATCAATACAGATCCTTTTGTGACGCGGGGGAGAGGGGCTGCTTACTATGTAAGTGGCCCCCTTCCCCCTGTAGCCCCAAAGGATGGGGCCACAGCGTCGGAGACCCCTGGGGGCAGATGATCACTGCCCCCAGGGGTGAAAACAAATAAACAAAAATAAAAAAAATGGAAGGAAGGGGGAGGTGGGAGGGTGTTTGGGGCCCTGGGGCCCACTAGGCCACCAGGGATAGAGGAAAAAGTGGTGTCCCTGGAAAGGGGAGGTTCTCCCCTTTCCAAGGACACTACATATATGGGAAGGGGAGAGGGGGTTTGGGGCCCTAGCCACCAGGGATTTTTTCAGAAATGGTGTCCTTGGAAACGGGAGATTCTCCCCTTTTCAAGGACACCATGTGTGACAGCATTGCTGCCCACGGATCGGGCACAGGGCGCGCGATGCGCGGGCAGCAATACACACTAGACACAGGGATGTCTTTGAATGGGGGGGAGGTGGGGGTTGCTTACAGTAAGCAGCCCTCGCCCCCCTGCCCCCCCAAAGCATGGGGGCACATATGTGTACAACCCTGGGGGCAGATGGCTGATCATCTGTCCCCAGGGAAGGGGGCAAAAAAATAATAATATAAAACAAGAAAAAAAAACGTGATGGGAAGGGGGGGGTTTGGGGGCCCTAGCCACCAGGGATATTTCCGGAAATGGTGTCCTTGGAAAGGGGAGATTCTCCCCTTTCTAAGGACACCCTGTGTGACAGCATTGCTGCCTGCGGATGGGGTGCAGGGCGCTCGATGCACGGGCAGCAATGCACACTAGACACCAGGGATGTCTTTGAATGCGGGGGGGAGGTGGGGGCTGCTCAGCAGCCCTTGCCCCCTCCCTGGCCCCCAAAGCATGGGGGCACATATGTGTACAACCCTGGGGGCAGATGGCTGATCATCTTCCCCCAGGGAAGGGGGCAAAAAAATTATAATAAAAAATGAAAGAAAAAAAAATGTGATGGGGAGGGGGTTTGGGGGTCACTAGCCACCAGGGATATATTTTAGAGAAAAGGGGGGTGGCCCTCTCCTCCTCACCCCAAGGGGAAATGGGGGCACCCCTTGTAGACCTCCCTGGGAGCAGATATCTGCTCCTAGGAAGGGGCATCTGACCCCAGGGAGGGCTGCATGAGATGGCCCCCTCTTATCTGCCCCCAGGGAGGGCTGAATGAGATGCCCCCCCTGCATTTGGGGTGGGGGGGGTAGAGGGTCACCCCCATTACATTAGAAAATTACCTGGCGGTTTAGGGTGCCCCTCAGCCCGCCCTAAAGTGTAGTGTACCATTTTTCATTTTTTTCTTTGTTTACAAAACTTGCCTTGGCGCAGAGGGGCACATTGGTGTGCCAGTCTGGCGCCGGGGTGCCCAAAACGTACTGGCCAATGCATCAGGGGGGGCCAGTATGGGTGGTTTGGTATTTGGGTGGGCTGACACAGTTAATTTATGTTTTGTTTTTCCCTTTACATGTCTTGAGCAGTTCAAGCTTCTCCCTTGTTATGTACGTATGAAATTTTGGTTATTTTAACATTATATAGTGGGTGGAGGGCACATTGCTATTGGGATGGGGGGGAACTGGGCCTGTAGTGTTGGTGTTGTGAAGGGAAGCGGGTGCTCTGGGGAGGTATTGGGGTGGCCAGGAACACACTTGCCGGGGTAGCGCACAAAATGCCCCCCAGTCCAGCTGAACAGTGCTGTTTCCCTTGGAGGGAAGTTTGCCACTTAGCCATCTGTGCAATGTTTTTTTTGTGTGCTGGGTGTTGCCATACACCCATTGGTCTTATTCCAGTTTGCTATCACTGTGCAGTCCAGCCTTCCGTGGTGGTAGATGACTGAGAAGTGTCATGGATGTGGTGGAAGGAGCTGACAAATGTACAGATATCTGCCAGACAGTTTGGATGTGTTATTGGTAGGCAAAGCACTGAATGTAATTCTTTTATGTTTCCTTTGCAGTTGCGGCTACTGAAAAGCTTTTGCTGACTTATGTAAGGACTACATATATAACTTGGTAATGTGCGGGTGGAGGGTTACTGTGGTGGGAGAAACTGTGGCTGCAGTGTCAGTGGAATGGGTGAGAAAGGGTAGTGGGGAGGTTCGGGGGGCAGTGATGGGAGTGCCTTGCAATGAGGAAGGTGGCTGCTTTGCAGAAGGAAAAATTGGCCGACATAAGTAGCAGCAACTTTTCAAAAATGTTGCCGGTAGTAATGCAGATGGTCATTTTTTCTGAGCCTGCTACGCACACTTGATACAGAGAACACTACTTTTACTGCAACGATCCCCATTTCTGTGGTCCTTTTCCAGCAGTGGTCCCAGTGAGCCCCGCCAGGGTCCCCATCCTTTTGCAGGGGGAAAAGCTGTAATGCAGGGTAGCTAGAGGGGCAGGAGGGGTGGGGGTGATGTCATTGGCCTTGGGCGTCCATCTCCCAGATGGATATTTTGTCCCTCAAAATCAGCAGTGGGTGCAGGGTGCCCCGGCAGGGTCCCCATCCCATCCTGGAGGGGAAAGCTGCAGTGCTGACCATGCAGAGATGTAGGGTGGTGGTGGTTGATGTGTGTAACCTTGGCTGCCTCTCTGCCTTGGTAGTCAAGTTGCCCCAAGTTCACCAGTGGTTCAGGAGCTGCGCCCCAATTTCTCACAATCGAAGTGTCCAAAATTGCATCCATGTGTGATAAATGGCGCACATTCTGTCAGAGTACCTATATTCAGAGAGGGTACAAAGCACCCTTGCTGCACAGTTCATATCCTCTGTCAGACTAGTCACCCTGCCAAAGTGTAACGATGTAGCATGTGCAAGTCACCTTACCACTGTGCTGTGCAGGCGGTGGGCCACAGGAGCAGACAACCTTTACTGATTACAATTGCGCCAGCACAACTGTGTTATTGGCACAAGGTGACATACTATCTTCTTCACCTCTTTCCCCTGAAAATAATGTGACAATTATGTGTCGACCTACTGTTATCTCAAATGAGAGGTGCGTTCCGAATGGGTGAAGTGTGTGTCTGGGATTGTTACAAGAGTCATGTATTGACGCAATCGTTGTGTAATTTGGTAAACTGTATGTGTAGCCATAATCATGGTGGTTTTCCTGTTTCCATTTCCTAGTGAGGATGAGGGTTGTGTGGATTTTCAGCCACTCTTATATCCAAAGGGCTGCACGACTTTTCCGAGGGCCACCTACATCTGGGTCTGGAAGGGATGGCCTTGCAGTGCATTGGTTTGGGGTCGGGGGGATGCGCCTTCACCAGCTCAGAGGAGCCATCATCGATGCACAAGCAAAAGGAGATGCCTCCCCCTGACCTTTTAGTGGTGCACCTGGGAGGAAATGATTTTGCGTCTTTGGGACGGAAGGGGGTACGGGAGAAGCTCATGGCAGACCTTGAATGGATTGCACAGAGGTTTCCAAACACTGTGGTGGCCTGGTCCCAGATGATTCCCAGGATGGATTGGAGAACTCAAGGGAATACAAGGGCCATCAACCGCTCGGTGTGGAAACTGAATGGCGAGTTCACTAGATTGACAGAGGGCAACAACAGAATACGGACCATTCACCATGGCAATATCAAAGGTGCTGTGATGTTTCACAGAGATGGGGTGCACCTTTCCAAAACAGGCATGGAGCTGTTCATTGGAGACATAATGGATTTTACCCAGATGCTATTTTAGGGGGGGTTGCCCAGTAACTGATGGACGCACTAGAATATGTGAAATGTGAATAAAAATGGTAGTAAGTATGTTGGCAGTGAGACTCCCACTTCCCAGCAATTGTTTGCATTCATGGCATGCCAAAGCATTCAGTATGTCTGTGCTGCTTATTTCTTAGCTACCCATCACCACTTGCATCAGCCTAAATCAATTTGCTTGGCCTTGCATTAATTTTGTCCTTGTGACCTTTCCCCTTACAACAGACACCCCTATGTGAATGAGCAGGTGTTTTTGTCAAAAGTGTGCCAGCAGTTGCCTGGAAGGGCCTGCCGTGTACTTTTGTTATCTTCCCTGTCTGCGTCTTCATTGCCTATGGATTTTCAACTCACCCAATCACTAATATGTTGCATTGTTGCTTCTCACCTCCATTTCCCATCCACCAGCATCCCATGGAGGAGGGCATGGTGCAAAGCATGTTGGCTGTTTCTGAATAGGTAGTGTGGCTACAATCCTCGTCCCCACGCTTGTATTTGTGTAAAGTTTAGCGGAAGAGGACATCGTCCTTAGCTTTTTTGTTGTCTTTCTTTTAGGTGCAGGTGTGTTGTAGCTGTCTACCCACTTGTAGTAAAGCAGTCAGCTGGTCCTTAGCATTTCACGTGAGTGTTTGGAAAGTAGTACTCCGTTTATTGTAGCGTGCAGGGAGTACCTCATATTGCAGAGGGCTGCTACAGTTTGTGAGCAAAGTCTGGGCCTTTTGGTGTACTTGTGTGGAGTAGTTTTGTGGCACTGAATACCACTTACGTTCCATACTTTGAGAAGCACACATACTTATTGTTTCAGTCTTCATCTGGTCTTTGGGCAGTGAAGGGTTCAACAGCGAAGGTACTCATGGCTTCTCGGCGATCAATGTCTGGTGCAGAAGCATTAGCTGCAGTGATGGAGTCTGGCTCAGAGCAAGGCACAGAGGTGGACATGCAATCTGAAACAGATAGTGCTTCTGAGGGCCAGGAGGGAAGTGATTGGGGAAGTGAGTTGTCCATTGATGAAAGTCCTTCCTCAAGCTCATCATCGTCAACATCTGATGACGAAGAGCAAGGAAGAGTGCATCCACCTTTTCGCACACTTCCCACACGTAGGGGACCTGTAAGGGGGAGGGGACGTGGAAGACGGCCACACAATGTGGCAGTTCCTGACATGGCTGAAGAGTCGCACTGGGTGCCTCCAGCAATGGCTCAGCCTGTTGTGCCCCCTTTCACTGGTATATCAGGGTGCACAGTGAATACAGATGGGTTTCAGCCTATTGATTTTTTCAACCTTTTTGTTGATGATGGGTTCATTGCAGATGTGGTTCAGCAAACCAATTTATACGCTGCACAGTTCATGAGGTCAAGGGGTCCCACTCTGAAACCCCAGTCCAGAGCACAAGCATGGGTTCCCACAACCGATGTTGAAATGAGAAAGTTGTGGGGTCTCACTCTGCTCATGGGAATTGATCACAAGCCATCTGTCGCGATATACTGGTCTACTGTACCACCAGTTTATTGCCCGTTTTTTTCAGCTACAATGAGCAGAAATCGCTTTCAAGCACTGCGCCGTATGTTGCACTTCAATGACAACTCGCCAGCATTACCCAGAACGGACCCAAACTTTGATAGGTTCTTCAAACTCCAGCCATTTCTGGACCACTTCACTCACCGATTTGCAGAGGTGTATGTTCCTAGCCAGAACATATCCATCAATGAATCGTTGGTGATGTATAAAGGTCAGCTACTGTTCAGGCAATACATTCCAAGCAAGAAATCACAATATGGGATTAAAATGTACATGTTGTGTGAAAGTACCACTGGGTATGTCTCCAGCATGAGAGTCTACACTGGTAAAGACTCTACCCTAAACCCTCCGGGCTGCCCAGCCCATTTAGGGACAAGTGAGAAGATAGTTTGGGATCTTCTCACAACATGGCTCAACAAGGGACATCATTTGTATGTAGACAATTTCTACACAGGAATTCCACTGTTCAAGGAATTGTTCAATGTGGGCACACTGGCATGCGGTACAATATGCAGTAACGGCAAAGGCTTCCCCAGACAACTTGTGTGTAAGAAGTTGGCCAAAGGACAATGTATGGCATTGCGGCCGGATGAATTGTTGGCAGTGAAATTCTGCGACAAAAGGGACGTGTACATGCTAAGTACTATTGATGATGAAAGTACTTCAGCAGTCCCTCTGCGCGGGCAGGCTCAGCAAGTCTGGAAGCCCAACTGCATTCTGGACTACAACAAGTACATGGGTGGAGTAGACAAAAATGACCAAGTGCTTGAGTCATACCGTGCTGTACGCAAGTCGCGTTTCTGGTACAAAAAGTTAGCCACACACATTGTGCATATGGCAACGTACAATGCTTATGTGGTGTACCGTGCAGCTACTGCACAAAAGAACCTCTCCTTTTTGGACTTTGAATTAGCCATTGTTCAATCTCTGGCTATGGTTCATGCACCAATTCCCTCCTTTCCAGAGGTAGAAGATGTGGCCAGATTGCAAGAGCGACACTTTGGTGATTATGTTCCTTCCACTGCCACGAAGGCACAACCTTACAGAAAATGTAAGGTGTGTACTAAACAAGGAAAGAGGAAGGATACTCGGGTGTACTGTCCCGAATGCCCTTCCCAGCCTGCCCTCTGCTTTCAGCCCTGTTTCCTTTTGTATCATACAAAGGAAAAATATTGGGAGATCGACTGATTTCCGCAAATGCCCATTATTCCTTGAAAGGGACCCTTAGCAGCTAAAATCGTGCATGTCTTATAAAGGAATGGCACTCTTGCACCCTGCCCTGGAGCTGTACCTTCAATGAAAATTCAACAGGATGTCAACTCACTTCACTTGATTTAGCATGCCTTCACGAGCATTGCTAGTACTGTTTCCTCCACTTGAGACCTGCCTTGGAAAGGCAACCACAGCTGTAGCTTTCCCTTGAGGCCTGCCTACGAAATATACATCAGTCTAGATCCCTCAGCTCAAGGCGTGACTTGCAAAGGAACGCTAATCAGGCTCCTTCCATTGGAGGCGTGCCTGCGAAATAGTATTCATTACGGATCCCTTTACTCGAGTCGTGCCATGCGGGTCATTCCCCTTTGGTGTGCTTTGGCAGCCAATGCTAGTCCTGCTCCCTCCACTTGAGGCTTGCCTGGGAAAGAGACATCACCCCCGGTACCTTTCACTTCAGGTCTGCCTCATAAGGAAAAGGCAGTCTAGCTCCCTCTGCGCATGGTGTGCCTTGCAAAGTAACGCAATGCATGTTCCTTCCAAAGCATGCGCATCTTGGAAAGGAATGCCACTCCAGCACCCTACACTTGAGGTGTGCCTTGGAGTAGATGGGGACAGCACTCTGGTTTACTCCCCTTTGGCGTGCTTTGGTAAGCAATGCTAGTCCTGCTGCCTCCACTTGAGGCCTGCCTGCGAAAGAGACATCACCCCCGGTACCTTTCACTTCAGGTCTGCCTCATAAGGAAAAGGCAGTCTAGCTCCCTCTGCGCGAGGTGTGCCTTGCAAAGTAACGCAATTTAGGCTCCTTCCACTTCAGGAGCACCATGGAAAGGAATGCCACTCCACCACCTCTAATTGAGGCGGGCCATGGAGAAGAAGGGTAGAGCACTCGGGTTCACTCCCCTTTGGGGTGTCTTGGCAAGGCACGCTAGTGCAGCTTGCTCCTGTTCGAGATTGCCGTAGAAGAAAACGTCTGGAAAGCCCCATCCGCTTCCAGCGTACATTGGAATCAAGGGGTGCATTGTGGAAGACCAGAACACCATTCAGGTTCCCTCCACTCAAGGGGTGTCTTTTCAAAATAATACACGCCACTTTGGCTCCCTCCCTTGAGGTCTAAGTGTCATGAAAGTGGTATTGGACACCAACTGTATGGCGGCGGTGTCTTGCGTACCTCGTAACATCCTGCCTTGTTTATTGTTTTACTGCGAGTAATGTTATGTGTGGTGTAAGTGACACGTCTTCTGTAGGAATGAATTGGATATGATTGGTGTGTGCATGAGGTAAAGATACAAAAAACATGCTGATGTAATTTCTGTGAATGCACTTTTCCAGCACTGCAGAAATGATTGCCATGTTGCAGGGTGTGTGTTTTGTGTGGGTACGGTTGGTGTCTTTCGCCACTGACCATTTTGTTCATATGGGCAACCTACAGATTTGGGCCTAGGGTGTCGAAGCCAGCAAGGAAAACAGGCAACCCCATGCATTTCCCGAAAGAGGACACCCGTGGGAAAGCACAGAGGTCTGACTTGCGCGAAGCTGCCCAGAATTTATCACCCAGAACCCCAGACAAACTGAACATTGTGTTTTTTCATCACCAAATATCACACTTTGTCGGGGATTGTGGCTAACAAAAACTGGGGAAATTTGCGCAAGGCAGACCTCTGTGGATTCCCACGGGTGTCCTCTTTTGGGAAATGCATGGGGTTCCCTGTTTTCCTTGCTGGCTTCAACACCCTAGGCCCAAATCTCTAGGTTACCCGTATGAATAAAATGGTCAGTGGCGAAAGGCTTGGGGTTACCAGTGGGTTACCCTTTTCCTTTTGCGCCCCCGGTAGCTGCACCCACACATGTGAGGTACCATTTTCATCAGGATACGTGTGGGGATGCGGGAAGGTAGGCCATGTGTTGTTGGCGGAGTGTTTTGGTGCGTGGCCAGAGCGAAATGTCTGAGAATTGTCTTCATTTCCAGCCAATTTCAGAGACATTACCCTGTGTCCACTCACCTAAACACGTCGGCAACAACAGATGTCATACCTTCTCACGTTTCCACAGGTGTCCCGACGAAAAAGGTACCTCACATGTATGGGTGCACCTTCCGGGGGCGCAAAAGGAAAAGGTCAACCCGCTGGTAACCCCAAGGCTTTCGGCACAGCACGATTTGTTCATATGGGCAACCTACAGATTTGGGCCTACGGTGTCGAAGCCAACAAGGAAAGCAGGGAACCCCATGCATTTCCCAAAAGAAGACACCCGTGGGAATCCACAGAGCTATAACTTGCGCATATCGGCACAGAATTTATTACCCAGACACCCCCGCAAAGTCTGAAATGTGGGAAATAACCGCATTTTCCGCATATTTCGCTCAGCTCACCCATCGAAACACACCCCCAACAACACATGGCCTACCGTCCTGCGTTCCCACAGGTGTCCCGATGAAAACGGTACCTCACATGTGTGGGTGCACCTACCTGGGCGCCAAGGGGAAAGCCTAAAACACAGGTAACCCCAAGTCTGTTTTGACACCTGAATTTCAGACTCTCTGCTGACCGGCACACCATACAGATATGGGCCTCTGGTATCCAAGTCACCAAGGAAAACAGGGAACCCCATGCATTTCCGAAAAGAGTACACCCGTAGAAATCCGCAGAGGTATGAGTTGCGCACATCGGCCCAGAATATATTACCCAGACAACCCCGCAAAGTCCGAAATGTGGGAAAAAAACCACATTTTCCGCACATTTCACTAGGCTCACCCATCGAAATACCCCGCCAACAACACATGGCCTACCATCCCGCGTTCTCACAGGTGTCCCGATGAAAACGGTACCTGACATGTGTGGGTGCACCTACTTGGGCGCCAAGGGGAAAGCCTAAAACACAGGTAACCCCAAGTCTGTTTTGACACCTGAATTTCAGACGTTCTCCGCACACCATACAGATATGGGCTTCGGGAGTCCAAGCCACCAAGGAAAACAGGGAACCCCATGCATTTCCAAAAAGAGGACACCTGTGGGAATCCGCAGAGGTATGATTTGCGCAAAGCGGCCCAAGATTTATTACCCAGAACTCCAGACAAAGTGAACATTGTGTTTTTTCCCCACCAAATATCACACTTTGTCGGGGATTGTGGCTAATAAAAACTGGGGCAATTTACGCAAGGCAGACCTCTGTGGATTCCCACGGGTGTCCTCTTTTGGGAAATGCATGGGGTTCCCTGTTTTCCTTTCTGGATTCGACACCCTAGGCCCAAATCTGTAGGTTGCCCATTTGAACAAAATGGTCAGTGGCGAAAGGCTTGGGGTTACCAGTGGGTTACCCTTTTCCTTTTGCGCCCCCGGTAGCTGCACCCACACATGTGAGGTACCATTTTCATCAGGATACGTGTGGGGATGCGGGAAGGTAGGCCATGTGTTTTTAGCGGTGTGTTTCGGTGGGTGGCCAGAGCGAAATGTCTGAGAATTGTCTTCATTTCCAGCCAATTTCAGAGACATTTCCCTGTGTCCACTCACCGAAACACGTCGGCAACAACAGATGTCATACCTTCTCGCATTTCCACAGGTGTCCCGACGAAAAAGGTCCCTCACATGTGTGGGTGCACCTACCGGGGGCGCAAAAGGAAAAGGGTAACCCGCTGGTAACCCAAAGCCTTTCGCCACAGCACAATTTGTTCATATGGGCAATCTACAGATTTGGGCCTACAGTGTCGAAGCCAACAAGGAAAACGGGGAACCCCATGCATTTCCCAAAAGAGGACACCCGTGGGAATCGACAATGGTATGACTTGCGCATATCGGCCCAGAATTTATTACCCAGACACCCCCGCAAAGACTGAAATGTGGGAATAAAAAAAACAATTTTCTGCACATTTCGCTCAGCTCACCCATCGAAATACACCCCCAACAACACATGGCCTACTGTCCTGCGTTCCCACAGGTGTCCCTATGAAAACGGTACCTCACATGTGTGGGTGCACCTACCTGGGCGCCAAGGGGAAAGCCTAAAACACAAGTAACCACAAGTCTGTTTTGACACCTGAATTTCAGACTCTCTGCCGACCGGCACAACACACAGATATGGGCCTCTGGTGTCCAAGTCACCAAGGAAAACAGGGAACCCCATGCATTTCCGAAAAGAAAATACCCGTAGGAATCCGCAGAGGTATGAGTTGCGCACATCGGCCCACAATTTATTACCCAGACACCTCCGCAAAGTCCGAAATGTGGTAAAAAACCATATTTTCCGCACATTTCACACGGCTCACCCATCGAAACACACCGCCAACAACACATGGCCTACCGTCCCGCGTTCTCACAGGTGTCCGGATGAAAACGGTACCTGACATGTGTGGCTGCACCTGCCTGGGCGCCAAGGGGAAAGCCTAAAACACAGGTAACCCCAAGTCTGTTTTGACACCTGAATTTCACACTTTCTCCGCACACCATACAGATATGGGCCTCGGGTGTCCAAGCCACCATGGAAAACAGGGAACCCCATGCATTTCCGAAAGGAGGAGACCCGTGGGAATCCGCAAAGGTATGGTTTGTGCAAATCGGGCCAGAATTTATTACCCAGACACCCCTGCAACATCCGAAATGTGGGGGAAAAAAACGCATTTTCCGCACATTTCACTCGGCTCACCCATCGAAACACGCCGCCAACAACACACGGCCTACTGTCCCGCGTTTCCACAGGTGTCCGGATGAAAACGGTACCTGACATGTGTGGCTGCACCTACCTGGGCGCCAAGGGGAAAGCCTAAAACACAGGTAACCCCAATTCTGTTTTGACACCTGAATTTCACACTTTCTCCGCACACCATACAGATATGGGCCTCGGGTGTCCAAGCCACCAAGGAAAACAGGGAACCCCATGCATTTCCAAAAAGAGGACACCTGTGGGAATCCGCAGAGGTATGATTTGCGCAAAGCGGCCCAAGATTTATTACCCAGAACCCCAGACAAAGTGAACATTGTGTTTTTTCCCCACCAAATATCACACTTTGTCGGGATTTGTGGCTAATAAAAACTGGGGCAATTTGCGCAGGGCAGACCTCTGTGGATTCCCACGGGTGTCCTCTTTTGGGAAATGCATGGGGTTCCCTGTTTTCCTTTCTGGATTCGACACCCTAGGCCCAAATCTGTAGGTTGCCCATTTGAACAAAATGGTCAGTGGCGAAAGGCTTGGGGTTACCAGTGGGTTACCCTTTTCGTTTTGCGCCCCCGGTAGCTGCACCCACACATGTGAGGTACCATTTTCATCAGGATACGTGTGGGGATGCGGGAAGGTAGGCCATGTGTTTTTAGCGGTGTGTTTCGGTGGGTGGCCAGAGCGAAATGTCTGAGAATTGTCTTCATTTCCAGCCAATTTCAGAGACATTTCCCTGTGTCCACTCACCGAAACACGTCGGCAACAACAGATGTCATACCTTCTCGCATTTCCACAGGTGTCCCGACGAAAAAGGTACCTCACATGTGTGGGTGCAGCATTTCGCCACTGCACAATTTGTTCATATGGACAATCTACAGATTTGGGCCTACAGTGTCGAAGCCAACAAGGAAAACAGGGAACCCCATGCATTTCCCAAAAGAGGACACCCGTGGGAATCGACAGAGGTATGACTTGCGCATATCGGCCCAGAATTTATTACCCAGACACCCCCGCAAAGACTGAAATGTGGGAATAAAAAAAACAATTTTCTGCACATTTCGCTCAGCTCACCCATCGAAATACACCCCCAACAACACATGGCCTACTGTCCTGCGTTCCCACAGGTGTCCCTATGAAAACGGTACCTCACATGTGTGGGTGCACCTACCTGGGCGCCAAGGGGAAAGCCTAAAACACAAGTAACCACAAGTCTGTTTTGACACCTGAATTTCAGACTCTCTGCCGACCGGCACAACATACAGATATGGGCCTCTGGTGTCCAAGTCACCAAGGAAAACAGGGAACCCCATGCATTTCCGAAAAGAAAATACCCGTAGGAATCCGCAGAGGTATGAGTTGCGCACATCGGCCCACAATTTATTACCCAGACACCCCCGCAAAGTCCGAAATGTGGTAAAAAAAAACATATTTTCCGCACATTTCACACGGCTCACCCATCGAAACACACCGCCAACAACACATGGCCTACCGTCCCGCGTTCTCACAGGTGTCCGGATGAAAACGGTACCTGACATGTGTGGCTGCACCTGCCTGGGCGCCAAGGGGAAAGCCTAAAACACAGGTAACCCCAAGTCTGTTTTGACACCTGAATTTCACACTTTCTCCGCACACCATACAGATATGGGCCTCGGGTGTCCAAGCCACCATGGAAAACAGGGAACCCCATGCATTTCCGAAAGGAGGAGACCCGTGGGAATCCGCAGAGGTATGGTTTGTGCAAATCGGGCCAGAATTTATCACCCAGACACCCCTGCAACATCCGAAATGTGGGGGAAAAAAACGCATTTTCCGCACATTTCACTCGGCTCACCCATCGAAACACGCCGCCAACAACACATTGCCTACTGTCCCGCGTTTCCACAGGTGTCCGGATGAAAACGGTACCTGACATGTGTGGCTGAACCTACCTGGGCGCCAAGGGGAAAGCCTAAAACACAGGTAACCCCAATTCTGTTTTGACACCTGAATTTCACACTTTCTCCGCACACCATACAGATATGGGCCTCGGGTGTCCAAGCCACCAGGGAAAACAGGGAACCCCATGCATTTCCAAAAAGAGGACACCTGTGGGAATCTGCAGAGGTATGATTTGCGCAAAGTGGCCCAAGATTTATTACGCAGAACCCCAGACAAAGTGAACATTGTGTTTTTTCCCCACCAAATATCACACTTTGTCGGGGATTGTGGCTAATAAAAATTGGGGCAATTTGCGCAAGGCAGACCTCTGTGGATTCCCACGGGTGTCCTCTTTTGGGAAATGCATGGGGTTCTCTGTTTTCCTTGCTGGCTTCGACACCCTAGGCCCAAATCTGTAGGTTGCCCATATGAACAAAATGGTCAGTGGCGAAAGGCTTGGGGTTACAAGTGGGTTACCCTTTTCCTTTTGCGCCCCCGGTAGCTGCACCCACACATGTGAGGTACCATTTTCATCAGGATACGTGTGGGGATGCGGGAAGGTAGGCCATGTGTTGTTGGCGGTGTGTTTCGGTGGGTGGCCAGAGCGAAATGTCTGAGAATTGTCTTCATTTCCAGCCAATTTCAGAGACATTTCCCTGTGTCCACTCACCGAAACACGTCGGCAACAACAGATGTCATACCTTCTCGCATTTCCACAGGTGTCCCGACGAAAAAGGTACCTCACATGTGTGGGTGCACCTACCGGGGGCGCAAAAGGAAAAGGGTAACCCGCTGGTAACCCAAAGCATTTCGCCACTGCACAATTTGTTCATATGGACAATCTACAGATTTGGGCCTACAGTGTCGAAGCCAACAAGGAAAACAGGGAACCCCATGCATTTCCCAAAAGAGGACACCCGTGGGAATCGACAGAGGTATGACTTGCGCATATCGGCCCAGAATTTATTACCCAGACACCCCCGCAAAGACTGAAATGTGGGAATAAAAAAAACAATTTTCTGCACATTTCGCTCAGCTCACCCATCGAAATACACCCCCAACAACACATGGCCTACTGTCCTGCGTTCCCACAGGTGTCCCTATGAAAACGGTACCTCACATGTGTGGGTGCACCTACCTGGGCGCCAAGGGGAAAGCCTAAAACACAAGTAACCACAAGTCTGTTTTGACACCTGAATTTCAGACTCTCTGCCGACCGGCACAACATACAGATATGGGCCTCTGGTGTCCAAGTCACCAAGGAAAACAGGGAACCCCATGCATTTCCGAAAAGAAAATACCCGTAGGAATCCGCAGAGGTATGAGTTGCGCACATCGGCCCACAATTTATTACCCAGACACCCCCGCAAAGTCCGAAATGTGGTAAAAAAAACATATTTTCCGCACATTTCACACGGCTCACCCATCGAAACACACCGCCAACAACACATGGCCTACCGTCCCGCGTTCTCACAGGTGTCCGGATGAAAACGGTACCTGACATGTGTGGCTGCACCTGCCTGGGCGCCAAGGGGAAAGCCTAAAACACAGGTAACCCCAAGTCTGTTTTGACACCTGAATTTCACACTTTCTCCGCACACCATACAGGTATGGGCATCGGGTGTCCAAGCCACCATGGAAAACAGGGAACCCCATGCATTTCCGAAAGGAGGAGACCCGTGGGAATCCGCAGAGGTATGGTTTGTGCAAATCGGGCCAGAATTTATCACCCAGACACCCCTGCAACATCCGAAATGTGGGGGAAAAAAACGCATTTTCCGCACATTTCACTCGGCTCACCCATCGAAACACGCCGCCAACAACACATTGCCTACTGTCCCGCGTTTCCACAGGTGTCCGAATGAAAACGGTACCTGACATGTGTGGCTGAACCTACCTGGGCGCCAAGGGGAAAGCCTAAAACACAGGTAACCCCAATTCTGTTTTGACACCTGAATTTCACACTTTCTCCGCACACCATACAGATATGGGCCTCGGGTGTCCAAGCCACCAGGGAAAACAGGGAACCCCATGCATTTCCAAAAAGAGGACACCTGTGGGAATCTGCAGAGGTATGATTTGCGCAAAGTGGCCCAAGATTTATTACGCAGAACCCCAGACAAAGTGAACATTGTGTTTTTTCCCCACCAAATATCACACTTTGTCGGGGATTGTGGCTAATAAAAATTGGGGCAATTTGCGCAAGGCAGACCTCTGTGGATTCCCACGGGTGTCCTCTTTTGGGAAATGCATGGGGTTCTCTGTTTTCCTTGCTGGCTTCGACACCCTAGGCCCAAATCTGTAGGTTGCCCATATGAACAAAATGGTCAGTGGCGAAAGGCTTGGGGTTACAAGTGGGTTACCCTTTTCCTTTTGCGCCCCCGGTAGCTGCACCCACACATGTGAGGTACCATTTTCATCAGGATACGTGTGGGGATGCGGGAAGGTAGGCCATGTGTTGTTGGCGGTGTGTTTCGGTGGGTGGCCAGAGCGAAATGTCTGAGAATTGTCTTCATTTCCAGCCAATTTCAGAGACATTTCCCTGTGTCTACTCACCGAAACACGTCGCCAACGAAAGATGTCATACCTTCTCGCGTTTCCACAGGTGTCCTGACAAAAAAGGTATCTCACATGTGTGGGTTCACCTACCGGGGGCGCAAAAGGAAAAGGGTAACCTGCTGGTAACCCCAAGCCTTTCGCCACAGCACAATTTGTTCATATGGGCAACCTACAGACTTGGGCCTACGGTGTCAAAGCCAACAAGGAAAACAGGGAACCCCACGCATTTCCCAAAAGAAGACACCCGTGGGAATCCACAGAGGTATGACTTGCGCATATCGGCCCAGAATGTATTACCCAGACACCCCCGCAAAGTCTGAAATGTGGGAAAAAAACATATTTTCCGCACATTTCACACGGCTCACCCATCGAAACACACCGCCAACAACACATGGCCTACCGTCCCGCGTTCTCACAGGTGTCCGGATGAAAACGGTACCTGACATGTGTGGCTGCACCTGCCTGGGCGCCAAGGGGAAAGCCTAAAACACAGGTAACCCCAAGTCTGTTTTGACACCTGAATTTCACACTTTCTCCGCACACCATACAGATATGGGCCTCGGGTGTCCAAGCCACCATGGAAAACAGGGAACCCCATGCATTTCCGAAAGGAGGAGACCCGTGGAAATCCACAGAGGTATGGTTTGTGCAAATCGGGCCAGAATTTATCACCCAGACACCCCTGCAACATCCGAAATGTGGGGGAAAAAAACGCATTTTCCGCACATTTCACTCAGCTCACCCATCGAAACACGCCGCCAACAACACATTGCCTACTGTCCCGCGTTTCCACAGGTGTCCGGATGAAAACGGTACCTGACATGTGTGGCTGAACCTACCTGGGCGCCAAGGGGAAAGCCTAAAACACAGGTAACCCCAATTCTGTTTTGACACCTGAATTTCACACTTTCTCCGCACACCATACAGATAGGGGCCTCGGGTGTCCAAGCCACCAGGGAAAACAGGGAACCCCATGCATTTCCAAAAAGAGGACACCTGTGGGAATCTGCAGAGGTATGATTTGCGCAAAGTGGCCCAAGATTTATTACCCAGAACCCCAGACAAAGTGAACATTGTGTTTTTTCCCCACCAAATATCACACTTTGTCGGGGATTGTGGCTAATAAAAACTGGGGCAATTTGCGCAAGGCAGACCTCTGTGGATTCCCACGGGTGTCCTCTTTTGGGAAATGCATGGGGTTCTCTGTTTTCCTTGCTGGCTTCGACACCCTAGGCCCAAATCTGTAGGTTGCCCATATGAACAAAATGGTCAGTGGCGAAAGGCTTGGGGTTACAAGTGGGTTACCCTTTTTCTTTTGCGCCCCCGGTAGCTGCACCCACACATGTGAGGTACCATTTTCATCAGGATACGTGTGGGGATGCGGGAAGGTAGGCCATGTGTTGTTGGCGGTGTGTTTCGGTGGGTGGCCAGAGCGAAATGTCTGAGAATTGTCTTCATTTCCAGCCAATTTCAGAGACATTTCCCTGTGTCCACTCACCGAAACACGTCGCCAACGAAAGATGTCATACCTTCTCGCGTTTCCACAGGTGTCCTGACAAAAAAGGTATCTCACATGTGTGGGTTCACCTACCGGGGGCGCAAAAGGAAAAGGGTAACCTGCTGGTAACCCCAAGCCTTTCGCCACAGCACAATTTGTTCATATGGGCAACCTACAGACTTGGGCCTACGGTGTCAAAGCCAAGTAGGAAAACAGGGAACCCCACGCATTTCCCAAAAGAAGACACCCGTGGGAATCCACAGAGGTATGACTTGCGCATATCGGCCCAGAATGTATTACCCAGACACCCCCGCAAAGTCTGAAATGTGGGAAAAAAACACATTTTCCGCACTTTTCGCTCAGCTCACCCATCGAAATACACCCCCAACAATACATGGCCTACTGTCCTGCGTTCCCACAGGTGTCCCGATGAAAACGGTACCTCACATGTGTGGGTGCACCTACCTGGGCGCCAAGGGGAAAGCCTAAAACACAAGTAACCCCAAGTCTGTTTTGACACCTGAATTTCAGACCCTCTGCCGACCGGCACACCATACAGATATGGGCCTCTGGTGTCCAAGTCATCAAGGAAAACAGGGAACCCCATGCATTTCCGAAAAGAAAATACCCGTAGGAATCCGCAGAGGTATGAGTTGCGCACATCGGCCCAGAATTTATTACCCAGACACGCCCGCAAAGTCCGAAATGTGGGAAAAAAACACTTTTTCCGCACATTTCACTAGGCTCACCCATCGAAACACACGGCCAACAACACATGGTCTACCGTCCCGCGTTCTCACAGGTGTCCCGATGAAAACGGTACCTGACATGTGTGGCTGCACCTACCTGGGCGCCAAGGGGAAAGCCTAAAACACAGGTAACCCCAATTCTGTTTTGACACCTGAATTTCACACTTTCTCCCCACACCATACAGATATGGGCCTCAGGTGTCCAAGCCACCAAGGAAAACAGGGAACCCCATGCATTTCCGAAAGGAGGAGACCCGTGGGAATCCGCAGAGGTATGGTTTGTGCAAATCGGCCCAGAATTTATTACCCAGACACCCCTGCAACGTCCGAAATGTGGGGGAAAAAACGCATTTTCCGCACATTTCATTCGGCTCGCCCATCGAAACAGGCCGCCAACAACACATGGCCTACTGTCCCGCGTTCCCACAGGTGTCCCGATGAAAACGGTACCTCACATGTGTGGGTGCACCTACTTGGGCGCCAAGGGGAAAGCCTAAAACACAGGTAACCCCAAGTCTGTTTTGACACCTGAATTTCAGACTTTCTCCGCACACCATACAGATATGGGCCTCGGGTGTCCAAGCCACCAAGGAAAACAGGGAACCCCATGCATTTCCAAAAAGAGGACACCTGTGGGAATCCGCAGAGGTATGATTTGCGCAAAGCGGCCCAAGATTTATTACCCAGAACCCCAGACAAAGTGAACATTGTGTTTTTTCCCCACCAAATATCACACTTTGTCGGGGATTGTGGCTAATAAAAACTGGGGCAATTTGCGCAAGGCAGACCTCTGTGGATTCCCACGGGTGTCCTCTTTTGGGAAATGCATGGGGTTCTCTGTTTTCCTTGCTGGCTTCGACACCCTAGGCCCAAATCTGTAGGTTGCCCATATGAACAAAATGGGCAGTGGCGAAAGGCTTGGGGTTACCAGTGGGTTACCCTTTTCCTTTTGCGCCCCCGGTAGCTGCACCCACACATGTGAGGTACCATTTTCATCGGGACACGTGTGGGGACGTGGGAAGGTATGCCATGGGTTGTTGGCGGTGTGTTTTCGGTTGGTGGCCAGAGCGAAATGCCTGAGAATTGTGTTCATTTCCAGCCAATTTCAGAGACCTTTCCCTGTGTCCACTCACCGAAACACATCGCCAACAACAGATGTCATACCTTCTCGCGTTCCCACAGGTGTCCCGACGAAAAAGGTACCTCACATGTGTGGGTGCACCTGCCGGGGGCGCAAAAGGAAAAGGGTAACCCGCTGGTAACCCCAAGCCTTTCGCCACAGCACAATTTGTTCATATGGGCAACCTACAGATCTGGACCTAGGGTGTCCAAGCCAGCAAGGAAAACAGAGAACCCCATGCATTTCCCGAAAGAGGACACCTGTGGGAATGCACAGAGGTCTGACTTGCGCAAACCGGCCCAGAATTTATTACCCAGAAACCCAGACAAAGTGAACATTGTGTTTTTTCATCACCAAATATCACATTTTGTCGGGGATTGTGGCTAATAAAAACTGGGGCAATTTGCGCAAGGCAGACCTCTGTGGATTCCCATGGGTGTCCTCTTTTGGGAAATGCATGGGGTTCCCTGTTTTCCTTGCTGGCTTTGACACCCTAGGCCCAAATCTGTAGGTTGCCCATATGAATAAAATGGTCAGTGGCGAAAGGCTTGTGATTACCAGTGGGTTACCCTTTTCCTTTTGCGCCCCCGGTAGCTGCACCCACACATGTGAGGTACCGTTTTCATCGGGACACGTGTGGGGACGTGGGAAGGTATGCCATGTGTTGTTGGCGGTGTGTTTTCGGTGGGTGGCCAGATCGAAATGTCTGAGAATTGTGTTCATTTCCAGCCAATTTCAGAGACCTTTCCCTGTGTCCACTCACCGAAACACATCGCCAACAACAGATGTCATACCTTCTCGCGTTCCCACAGGTGTCCCGACGAAAAAGGTACCTCACATGTGTGGGTGCACCTAACGGGGGCGCAAAAGGAAAAGGGTAAACCGCTGGTAACCCCAAGCCTTTCGCCACAGCACAATTTGTTCATGTGGGCAACCTACAGATTTGGGTCTAGGGGGTCGAAGCCAGCAAGGAAAACAGGGAACCCCATGCATTTCCCAAAAGAGGACACCCGTGGGAATGCGCAGATGTCTGACTTGCGCAAAGCTGCCCAGAATTTATTACCCAGAACCCCAGACAAAGTGAACATTGTGTTTTTTTCCCACCAAATATCACACTTTATCGGGGATTGTG
Organism: Ambystoma mexicanum; assembly: GCF_040938575.1. Lineage (NCBI taxonomy): Eukaryota > Metazoa > Chordata > Amphibia > Caudata > Ambystomatidae > Ambystoma > Ambystoma mexicanum. The sequence continues at coordinate 187,891,942 of NC_090924.1, read as the reverse complement.
GCTAATAAAAACTGGGGCAATTTGTGTAAGGCAGACCTCTGTGGATTCCCACGGGTGTCCTCTTTTGGGAAATGCATGGGGTTCCCTGTTTCCCTTGCTGGCTTCGACACCCTAGGCCCAAATCTGTAGGTTGCCCACATGAACAAAATGGGCAGTGGTGAAAGGATTGGGGTTACCAGTGGGTTACTCTTTTCCTTTTGCGCCCCCGTTAGGTGACCCCACACATATGAGGTACCGTTTTCATCGGGACATGTGTGGGGACGCTGGAAGGTAGGCCATGTGTTGTTGGCGGTGTGTTTCGGTGTGTGGCCAGAGCGAAATGTTTGAGAATTGTCTTAATTTCCAGCCAATTTCAGAGACATTTCCCTGTGTCCACTCACCGAAACACGTCGCCAACAACAGATGTCATACCTTCTCGCGTTCCCACAGGTACCCCGACGAAAAAGCTACCTCACATGTGTGGGTGCACCTACCGGGGGGGCAAAAGGAAAAGGGTAACCGGCTGGTAACCCCAAGCCTTTCGCCACAGCACAATTTGTTCATGTGGGCAACCTACAGATTTGGGCCTAGAGTGTCGAAGCCAGCAAGGAAAACAGGGAACCCCATTCATTTCCCAAAAGGGGACACCCGTGGGAATGCGGAGAGGTCTGACTTGCGCGAAGCGGCCCAGAATTTATTACCCAGAACCCCACACAAAGTGAACATTGTGTTTTTTTCCCTCCAAATATCACACTTTGTCGGGGATTGTGGCTAATAAAAACTGGGGCAATTTGCGCAAGGCAGACCTCTGTGGATTCCCACGGGTGACCTCTTTTGGGAAATGCATGGGGTTCCCTGTTTCCCTTGCTGGCTTCGACACCCTAGGCCCAAATGTGTATGGTGTGCCAGTCGGCAGAGAGTCTGAAATTCTGATCTGAAAACAGACTTGGGGTTACTTGTGTTTTAGGCTTTCCCCTTGGCGCCCAGGTAGGTGCACCAACACATGTGAGGTTTTGTTTTCATCAGGACACCTGTGGGAACGCGGGACGGTAGGCCATGTGTTGTTGGGGGTGTGTTTCAATGGGTGAGCCAAGCGAAATGTGCGGAAAATGCGTTTTTTTCCCCACATTTCAGACTTTGCGGGGGTGTCTGGGTAATAAATTCTGGGCCGATTTGTGCAAATCATACCCCTGCGGATTCCCACGGGTGTCCTCTTTTCGGAAATGCATGAGGTTCCCTTTTTTCCTTGGTGGCTTGGACACCCGAGGCCCATATCTGTATGGTATGCTGGTCGGCAGAGAGTCTGAAATTCTGATCTGAAAACAGACATGGGGTTACTTGTGTTTTAGGCTTTCCCCTTGGCGCCCAGGTAGGTGCACCCACACATGTCAGGTATCGTTTTCCTCGGAACACCTGTGGGAACGCGGGACGGTAGGCCATGTGTTGTTGGGTGCGTGTTTCGATGGGTGACCCGAGCGAAATGTGAGGAAAATCCGTTTTTTTCCCCACACTTCAGATTTTGCAGGGGTGTCTGGGTAATAAAGTCTGGGCCGATTTGTCCAAATCATACCCCTGCGGATTCCCACGAGTGTCCTCTTTTCGGAAATGCATGGGGTTCCCTGTTTTCCTTGGTGGCTTCGACACTCCAGGCACAAATGTGTATGGTGTGCCGGTCGGCAGAGAGTCTGAAACTCTGATCTGAAAACAGACATGGGGTTACTTGTGTTTTAGGCTTTCCCCTTGGCGCCCAGGTAGGTGCACCAACACATGTGAGGTTTTGTTTTCATCGGGACACCTGTGGGAACGCGGGACAGTAGGCCATGTGTTGTTGGGGGCGTTTCGATGGGTGACCCGAGCGAAATGTGCGGAATATGCGTTTTTTTACCACATTTCAGACTTTGCGGGGGTGTCTCGGTAATAAATTCTGGGCCGATATGCGCAAGTCATACCTCTGTGGATTCCCACGGGTGTCCTCTTTTGGGAAATGCATGTGGTTCCCTGTTTTCCTTGCTGGCTTCGACACCCTAGGCCCAAATCTGTAGGTTGCCCATATGAACAAAAATGTCAGTGGCAAAAGGCTTGGGGTTACCAGTGGGTTACCCTTTTCCTTTTGTGCCCCCGGTAGGTGCACCCACACATATGAGGTACCGTTTTCATCGGGACACATGTGAGGACGCGGGAAGGTAGGCCATGTGTTGTTGGCGGTGTGTTTCGGTGGGTGGCCAGAGCGAAATGTCTGAGAATTGTCTTTATTTCCAGCCAATTTCAGAGACCTTTCCCTGTTTCCACTCACCGAAACACGTCGCCAACAACAGATGTCATACCTGCTTGTGTTTCCACAGGTGTCCCGACGAAAAAGGTACCTCACATGTGTGGGTGCACCTACCGGGGGCGCAAAAGGAAAAGGGTAACCCGCTGGTAACCCCAAGCCTTTCGACACAGCACAATTTGTTCATATGGGCAGCCTACAGATCTGGGCCTAGGGTGTCGACGCCAGCAAGGAAAACAGGGAACCCCATGCATTTCCCGAAAGAGGACACCCGTGGGAATGCACAGAGGTCTGACTTGGGCGAATTCAGTAGCGAGCGCGCGCAGCGTGCAAGCCCACCCCCCCAAGGGGGTTGCGGGGGGGGTTCTCCCCCTCAGAAATTTTTGGAAAAATGGCCTACAAAATGTGCAATTTACTGTCCAAAAAAACCACTGAAATATGAAAAAAGCATCTGGTTTTACATATTAATGGTGGTACACTATTCTTACGTGTGCAAGTGTGATGGTGTATTTTACAGCAGCTTGTATTGAGAATAGCTGGTACTATGGTATATGCATAAAGAAATTCATTATATAGTCAGTAATGATGGAAACATATGTTTGTCATGCTGTTACTGGCATTCACATGCGTTCATCCTCTTACTAAGGTGGGATTTTAGGCATTTTCTGAAAGGGGGGAAACTAAGCTAAAATATTACTTTAGTTTTTAACCACTTAATTAATGCGACATTTGTCCTACCTCTAATGGCTGTCTGCCTCACTGAGTTGCCATTGCTTTAGTTGCTCAAAGTTGCAACACGTGGAATGCACAGGTCTCAGAAATAGCACATACATATTGCATGGAGAAAAATGCAACAGAAATAGTTTACTAAGTTTATTATGTTGAGTGCTTTATAATCAGCCAACAACCATAACATCCAAACATACTTCACATTTCTCACTGTTCTGTCAAATAGATCACTGCAACCTTACACAAAATTCTAACATATATAAGGCCATTGAAACAAAGAATTCAAGGTAACCCACAAAATAACTGCAAATAGCTTGTTTGTAACAGAACATTCACTGGTCAATCATTTTGAAAGTTTGTACACAAATTGTGCACGTCTATTTTTCAGAGAGGCAAATTTATCAATAGTCCGTGTATTGAAGTCAGGGATCTCTTGAATTAGTTGTTTTTCCATGGACAGCATGGCCAAAGCATTCAGACCATCCTCAGTCATTGTGTTTCTCAAGAATGTTTTAATTCGCTTCAGGGTGGAGAAACAGCACTCAGACTCAGCTGTTGTCATGGGTGTAGTAATCAGAATTTTTAATAACTGCATTGTCTCACTAAATGCTTCTTTGAGATTGTTTTCAACGAACAATTTTAATAAAGAAATTGCCCCACTTGAACTACAGAATTCTGGTCTCTCATAAACAATGAAAGCTCAGTGCGCAGTCTTTCCTTGTTTAACATGCGGTACGCTTGGACAGTTGCATTCAGTGCATCATTGGGAAAAGACTGTCCATGTGTTTGAAATAGGTCACTCTGCAACAATTTGGCCCCCTCCAAGTGGTTAGTAAATGCAAAGCGTTTTTGGGCTTGTGTAACTATAATATCACATACTTCTTTAGCCAAACGATTCAAAGTGTTCATATTTGCATTGCGACCTGAAAAAGTTGCCTCTGATGGAAGTTTAGCTTCCAGATTGTCAGTGCTTCCACCTACTGTGCCAATGCACTTGATAAAAGTTGCAGTAGCTTTCTGCACATACACAGAGTCAATGTCTCGCTTCTGAAGCTGGTTATATAGAATGTCGACATGGGGCATTATGTCATTGATCAAAAAAAGGAAGAAAAGGAACTCCTTCTCTTTCAGAGTTCAAATGAATCCCTAAGCCTCATTCACAGAAACCCCCTCAAAATCAGTCCGTCTTTCAAAAATGAGCACAAAGCATGTACAGAGTGCTTCCCTGTGCTGATATATGGCTTCCACTAACCAAATATGGTAGCTCCAGCGAGTGCGAGTTGGTTTTGGAAGTCTGTGAACTGATACCTCATCTAGAACTGCGGTTCTTTTTGGAGAACGAGAAAAAAATGTACAGAAGCCAGAGATATCACAAAAGAAAACTCGAGCTTCTGAGATTTTTGAAACAGCCTGTTCAATGATGAGGTTAAGCTGGTGTGCATAGCAATGTACATAATGTGCATTTGGATACACTTCAGCTACTTTCTTTTGGACACCACCAGACACCCCCCTCATTACACTCGCACCATCATGTTTGCGCAATTACTTTTTTTTGTGGCAATCTTCAGGGCATACTTTGTCCAATTTTTCCATTATGGCAGTAGCAATGGTCTGCGCACTAGAGTCTTTCAGATGAGAGAATCCATAAAACCTTTCAACAATTCTGTATCGTTCATCAATGTAGCGATAGACTAGCACAGACTGAGTCTTAGTGGAAACATCAGTTGTATCGTCTGCCCGAATAGCCACATAATCGGTGCATTTTAATTGCTCTACAATGATCTCTCTGGTGACCATGAGCATGCAGTCCAGCAGTTCATTCTAAATTGTTTTTGAAGTGCCCTTGAATACTGTTGCATTTTTTAGTGTAGTTCCATTGCACTGTCTATGCTGGATACAAAATCCACCAGGCCTCTAAATACACCAGGATGGAAAGAGTCTTCAGTTTCATCATGGCCACGTAAAGCCAATTCAAACGCACCACAAAAACGCACACAGTCTATTAACTTTGACAAGATGTATCGGTTTTTATCCACATCCTCATTATTCCTCATCACGCTCCGGCGATAGGCATCATCCAACTGTGTTGCAATGTTTACACTCCCAACATGCGCAGCTGTAATATATTCTCAATATGAGATTTGCACGATTCATGTCTCTTGCTTTTTTCTGACAAATGCTTTAAGTCAGTGACTCCGGTTTTTGTCCAGGCCGTTTCACCTCCAAACAGCAGGCAAGGGAAGCAGAAGAAAGACCGCTTAGCAATGCTACCAGTGAGCCATGTCTTCTTTTCATACCACACCATGGAAAATGTGCGTATGTAAGCCTTTCCCCTATCTTTTGCGGACTGTTCAATTTTTACATCTGGCCGATCCGGCCCTAGTCTTTTCACCTCCAGTTTTTCACTGTGTGCGAGTCCGAAAAATGGTTTTGAGAGTAATTGGTCCACTGAATTCATTTTCGGCAACAGTGACACCTGTTAATAAGCAAAATGATTATGTACATGTATATGTAGATGGGATCATGTAGTCATTGTTAGGTATGCTCTTCAATAACACATAAGTATAATTAGTCGGTACTAGACACAGATAGCGTCTGCAATTATATACAACTCTGCTGTACTTATCATCGACCAGTACAGTTGAGTATAATTGCCGATGTTATCTATGCATGCGTTAACACACATGCCCATTAGCAAATGTGACACCAGCCACACAATACATATTGCAGCTTGTTTGGCAAATGAGTACTTATGGAAGAAATGAAGCACGTTTGTTCTGTTAATACTGTTCTAAAAAAAACATTGTTTAGAATGTAGGGAGAATTTTCTGACTGCATGACACAACCCCAACCCCTCCCAAGCACTGCGGGAGCAATGGTGAAGATTAGAAAGAAGGTATTCTGATGTTTGGAAGACTGTGGGATTTTACAGCAGTAAAACAAATTACTGTATACAATTCAACTGGAAGATACCAGGACATCATGAGGTAAGTGGGAACCACCACCCAATCCTATCCTTCGAAAAACAGTTTCCAAATGGACAGGTTTGCTTCCGTTGAACCATAAGCAGGCCTTTTTGCATTATATGTATGACTTTCCATGTTCACATGCCACCCTCTCAGCTAGTCATAGATGCCATTCTGTATCTGTAGTCTGTACTGTTCATCAGATTTTCCCCCACCTCATTGATCCCCACAAACATGGGCTTCTTTTCAAAAAAAATTTAAACAAGATAGCTGTGTGCCTTCTTTACTACAGATGAACACAAACAGAGTTGGAGTGCCCTGAGCACCAAACCCTACAAAAGATTCATGCTAGCTCACCTCGTTATGGAGAATGGTCACTGCAATGAACTCCTTCGCAGGCTATGGGAAATCCAAATCCCGGAAGGTGCACTGTGGAGGTTGAAGTCCGATGTTTTTAGTTGCACAATTGCCCTGGACTGGTTGGATTTGTTCATGTAAGGTGTTGCTGATTGTCTGTAAAGAGAAAGCGAGAGACTGATCTGAGAAAGGGCAGCATAGGCTCAGAGCAGTATTAAAATGGTTTTCACACATGAAAGAGAGAGAGTTAACTGCTTGTAACATTGAAGCTGCACCAGAATAATCATTAGTACAATGTGTAAAGAAAGTACCAGCAACTACCACCATGTGCCAGTCATCAGTCCTATAATGCTCTAATACATACATTTTTGTAATGTTTTCGTTCTGGGGCTTTAAAAGTGCGCTTTGCGGAGCTCACATTACAAAATTAATTTGCTGCAGCCCTTCAGGCACCTGATTTATAAGCACTCTACGTGTCCTTCGCTGAAGTCCTGTTAAAAACAGCATTGGCAAAGCCACTGAGAACCTGTTCACACACAAGCATTGACAAAGCCAACATTTTGGCCTTGTGCATACGGTGTAAGCTTCTGCCAGGCACTGCTATTAGATCATGATGCCCAGAAACTTGCACCATGTTTCTGCTTCTACAACAATGGGTAGTTAATTCTGCTACAGTGGCACTGTGCCTGGCAAGTGTAGCTGTGCTACAGCTGTGCCTGGCCACAACAAGGGATGAAGGGGTGAAGGGAGACAGATCAAGCAAGAACAACACAAGGCAGTGAGCCGAGGTCAAAGGGGAAGGTGGGTAAACAGCAAGAAGAAGAAGAAGCACAGGCTGACAGTTAAATACACATGCACATTTAAATCCAGGAATTAAAAGAATATGTTGCTATTTGTGAAGACTGCAGACTGCCAACAAGGGGGCAGTTGCTGGGGGCCCTCTGAGGCTCAAGGCCCCTTTCATTTGAAAGGTTGAAATGCCCCGGCGCTGTCCCTGCTTTTGATGCTACCGCAGCTCCTCACTGCGGCTACCACCCTGGCTTACAACAGATGTCATACCTTCTCGCGTTCCCACAGGTGTCCCGACGGAAAAGGTACCTCACATGTGTGGGTGCACCTACCGGGGGCGCAAAAGGAAAAGGGTAACCCGCTGGTAACCCCAAGCCTTTCGCCACAGCACAATTTGTTCATATGGGCAACCTACAGATTTGGGCCTAGGGTGTCGAAGCCAGCAAGGAAAACAGGGAACCCCATGCATTTCCCAAAAGAGGACACCTGTGGGAATCCACAGAGGTATGACTTGCGCAAATTGCCCCAGTTTTTATTAGCCACAATCCCCGACAAAGTGTGATATTTGGTGGGGAAAAAACACAATGTTCACTTTGTCTGGGGTTCTGGGTAATAAATCCTGGGCCGCTTTGCGCAAATCATACCTCTGCGGATTCCCACGGGTGTCCTCTTTTTGGAAATGCTTGGGGTTCCCTGTTTTCCTTATTGGCTTGGACACCCGAGGCCCATATCTGTATGGTGTGCGGAGAAAGTGTGAAATTCAGCAAAACAGGCTTGGGGTTACCTGTGTTTTAGGCTTTCCCCTTGGTGCCCAGGTAGGTGCACCCACACATGTGAGGTACTGTTTTCATCGGGACACCTGTGGGAACGCAGGACAGTAGGCCATGTGTTGTTGGGGGTGTGTTTCGATGGGTGAGCCGAGTAAAATATGCGGAAAATGTGTTTTTTTCCCACATTTCGGACTTTGCAGGGGTGTCTGGGTAATATATTCTGGGTCGATGTGTGCAACTCATGCCTCTGCAGATTCCCACGGGTGTCCTCTTTTCAGAAATGCATGGGATTCCCTGTTTTCTTTGGTGGCTTGGACACCTGAGGCCCATATCTGTATGGTGTGCCGGTCGGCATAGAGTCTGAAATTCTGGTCTGAAAACAGACTTGTGGTTACTTGTGTTTTAGGCTTTCCCCTGGGCGCCCAGGTAGGTGCACCCACACATGTGAGGTACCATTTTCATCGGGACACCTGTGGGAATGCGGGACGGTAGGCCATGTGTTGTCTTTGTGTGGTTTTCATAACGTTTTGACCCATTTGCTAGTGCCCTTTGTTACACAACCCTTTCATTTCCCAAATGTGACCTACATTTAGTTGCTGCTTTAGGCACCATACACTTTTGTAACCTGCACAAGTCACCTACCCTTGAAAAGGTCTGCCTGTGCTCTTTCAAAAAATGTATGCTTGCCATTCCTCACCACATTGGTTTTCCCGATTTACACATGCTAAGTGCATCTGTTCAGGCCGTGAGCGTAAAACTCCTCTGTACCATGGCTCAGTGTTTGGCTTGTGGTATTCCTTGTTTTGCAAAACACTACAAAAAATGTGTGCTCTCCTAACTGCAAGAGTTGGGGAAATGTAGCAGAGCATTGCTTTTCTCAAAATTCATAGAAGCCATTGCCGTACCAAGCCAACCATGTCCAACACATACTTTTTTTTCAGTCATTTTCCCGCTTTTCCCCCAATCTATGGCAGTTTCCCCAACCTAGTTGTTGCCTGACCTACACAAATCACCCCTTCCTAAACTTGGAATTTTGTCTACTTTTCAGAAATATATGCCTTTCTGTCCTCCGATTCGGCTTTCCTACCCCTTTCTTCCATTCCGTCCATGCATGTCCAATTGGCAAAAATGGCCAAAATCGCCTACCTCTCACAAAACGGTTGATAACCACATCAAAATAAATTGTTTTCGTTTCCACTCAACCTGTTCTTGAAAGCCAGGAAATTTGGGAATTCAGCACAGCAAACCATTCGTTCCTAGCTCTTACTTCTTTGTACATAATTTTACTGGCATTTTTTGAAAAAACCCAACATTTTCGCCCTTTTTGCTTATTTTCTCTCACACCCCTACAGCAACCTAGGATTCCTGGGTGGTGTTACAACTGCCTACATGTGGGAAAAAAAGGAGCCAAATTTGGCCGAGATATCTCATATAACAAAAAAGTGACAAGCCATTGAATGGCCACATACCGAAATCAACAAAAAAGGCCCTGGCACTTGGGGGAAATACCCATGGCAGTTAAAGGGTTGAGGGACTTCAGAGCTAATAACGGAACTTCAATTTGCGGTACCGTTATTAGCGCCTTCCCCATTCCCATTGAGCCCTATCGGGGCTCAAATGGGAATGGGGAATGGCTTTTTCAATGGGGACTTACCGGTCCCGCAAAGGTCGGACTACACCGGTAAGTCCCCATTGAACCATACCGGTGCCGGACCCGTTATTGGAGGCAGTCATGGCGCAAATAGCGCCATGACTACCTCCAATCTCGGAATGAGGCCCTATGTGTGTTAGTTTGTTTGCTGGATTGTGTTCAGAATGTTGGTATTGAAGACTTGAAGACTCTAGGCATTTTGGGTTGTATTTATTGGTGAGGTGCTCGTTTGCATGACTGTGTTATATTGCAGTGTTTGTGAGTTTAATTATTATATACTTACTGTTTCTTTTGTTGAGGCTGTATGAGGCTGTATGAAGAGTTTTGGCCAGGCCATTCAATCAAGATTGTAGTGTTCGGCAACAAGCGCTGTAGCATAAGATACCCAAGGAAGCAAACATTTTCGATTGTGGTTTATGGTCAGGTGTTTGCCTGAATGGGTGTGTTATGCTGTGGAGTCCAATCATCATATACTTGCTGTTTGACTTTTTGTGGTTGTATGCAGTTTTTTCATGACATGGGTAGTTGGAGCAAACATTTGTTTTCAATCACTGTGATAAAAGAAAAAAATCAAATGTTAGTGTAGGTAGTTTCTAATGAGTATTGCATTGCATAGTAGACATTTCTGTATTTTGTCGACCCTAAACATTAGTACTTTAGAAGTACTATAGTTCAAACCAGTGTACTGTGCATTTCCTGTGTTTGTTGATTAAGTCATTGGGTCTGTGGGAAATAAATCCATGCTGGATCAAAAAAATCCTTTCTACGTTGTGGTACAATATATTTCTTTCATTGATTTCAATAGGAGGAATTGAATAGGTGTATGGTTTTTGATTTGGAAGCGGTGATAGTATTGTTGCAATTAGATAGCAATTGGTGTATTCTATTTGTTTATTTCTTTTTCCATTTTAGTGGTATTCATCTGTCTGTTGGCTTATTGCAGATTTTTGGGGCAGTTAGATACCTGTTGGCGTATTCTAACTGGTCATAGTTTTGAAGTTCAAGTTTTGTTTATGTTCATACACAGATTAGTAATACAATTTTGGTTTTAAGAATATTAAGTAAGCATTTACAAGATTTGCTGGTAATCTCTGTTTTAGAATAATGATAGTATAATTACATTCGAACCATCCTCAATTATTTTTTATATATGCAGTGTAGTGACCTGCATTGGTTGTGGCTCCTGCGTGGTAGATTATACCTATTGTTGTGAAGGTTTTCTTCAGTTAGCTTGCAGTTGTTTTTGGTACCATCTGCATTATAACGTAAAAACATAACTATTACGTATTTACTATGTGTCTGTATTTGTAAGGTGGAACAATTATTGGATTTGCAGGTAGTACATAATCTGCCATGGTTTGCATTTTGAACAAGTTGCTGAAATGGAATGGATTCACAGTTAGGTATGGATACATACATGAAGCCTTCATTAGGAACTTCTTCTTGTACTACAGGCCTGCAAAGAGTGCATGTATGTTTCCACATGTATGAAATCAGGAAGATTTCATTTATAGGTATGTTTTTGTTTTCCAGTACATTAGACATTCTTGTGGATCTTCTTCTGAGTTTACAGTGAATTTGACCATTCCAATACAGTAGTCCAATTCCTGCCTTTTTCCAGAAACACTGTAAGTGTTGTCAGGATTGTTGGTTGCATTTCTATGAAGGACTAACATTTGCAAACACAATTGGTCTGTACCTTGTAAGTAAATGTTGTAAATAATTGGTGGCAATTGGAATAGAATATTGATTGCTACATTTGCGTAGCAATTTACACCAGCTGCATTTGAAATTTTGAATGGACCTAACAGTTCTGTGTCCAAGTCATTTGTTCGGAGTGTGCGTGTATTCTTTGAAGAGGTAGTTGAGTTACTTTGAGCAGTAGATTCTTCTTTGGTTGTGGTCCTTGATGAAGTATTAGCTTCTTTTAATTTCATTGGAGAAATTACTGTGAGATCCTGCATAGTTTGAGTCTGAAGTAGTTTTCTTTTACAACGTTTTGCTTTTTGTGGAACAGGATAGGTTTTTAGATGGGGGTGTAGAGTGAACACAGTCTATTGTATTCTAGAATGCAAGAAATATCAGCATTTACTTTACTTGCATCAAAGTTGATCAGGAATAGTCCGTCGAGTGTAAGTAAGTGTGATAGTGCTACATAGCTCATGCTTTCTTTAAAGACTGTGCTACCAATATCTATCAATGCTTTATCTAGGGTAAGACCTTGTGGTTTGTGAATAGTGACTGTGTATGCTAGAGTTAGAGAAAATTGTTCTCTGCGTACCTACATGTCTTGGAAAAGAAGGAAACTGGCTCTTGAGTGTCCTATCCTTTTAACTTTGGATAGTTTGTCAAAGAGAATATTGACAAATTTAATGTTGTTGTCACGTGGGTATGTTTGAAAGCCAACAACTGTACCAAGTGCTCCATTAACTAGTCCTTGGCCCACGTCAAGGTTACGTTTAAGCATTACTCTACAGTTTAAAGATAATTTTAATATTTCTCTAAACCATCTGTGTTAGAAATAGAGTTTTCCAAGGTGTTTAGACTTGTTGACACATGGATAGTGTCATACCATGTACGTCCAGTTTGTCTGTGGAGCCAATTTGAACTATTGGTTGCATTTCTTTTTTTAACATTGTTTCATTAAACTTTGAACAGCTTGCAAGAGTTGGCATCAAGGACATACAATTGACATTTTTGTGTGCTACTTGTTCCATGACAGCAGTAGCACATGAGGTATGGCCATAGAGTGCATGGATGTGCTTGGTTTTTAATATAGATTGTGCTTCTTGAGATAGTACACCAACTCTAATACCTTTGAAAATGTTGGCATATTTGAGGTCTGCAGACTGACACATGTTTTCAGTTAATTCTCTGTATTGGAAATGTTGGCAAAGGTTGACATTTCCTACGCTGCCAAGAGTTTTATAGCACAGTTTGGGCCCAAAGTTTTTAAAAATAGGTTCACCTTTCACTGGTTTTAATTGAAGAAGATCTCCTAAAACAGTAATGTGTTTTCCTCCAAAGAGCTCTTCGTAGTCTGTTTTGAGGACCTCTTGTAATGAGGTGAATCAAAGGCAACATTAGGTTGGAGAGCATGCTCACCTCATCTATTAGCAGCATTTTCATTTGTTTGAAAACTCTGCGTAGTTCCATCACAGCTTCTATAGAAAGTTTGTAATAGTCTCATTTGTTTCGGTGTTCTACTGGAAGGAGTAGTAATCGGTGTAAAGTGACACCTCTTATGTTGTAGGCAGCTAAACCTGTGGGGCAGTTACAACAGCTGACAGTTTGTTGTTTGTCAATTGTTGGTGGAACTTGCTGATGATTTTGATTAAGTATGTTTTGCCTGAACCAGCTTGACCACTCACGTATAGTAGTATAGGTTTGTAGTCTTGGCAGGTACAGTTTTTACTTTCATGTTGCACACCATGTTCAATTTGTTTTATTACTTCTTGGGAAATGCTTTGCTGTTCATTGTTATGTTGTGATTTCAGTACAGCAAAGTCTTCTCTAAATTGCTCATACTGACACATGGTGTTTTTTACTTCTGTCATTGCTAATTCTGCCTCATTTGCTATTAGTGGCTGTCCAAGTGATTCTTGGCTTCCTGTTACATAAGGTTGACTACTGTCAGGAATGTCCACATCCTGTTGGGCCTGGAGTTCTTCTTCGTGTTGCTGTTCATTGTGCAACATTGTTTGGTACTGTGTAAAGTTTACGTCTGTTATAGTGCTTTCATTTGTTTTGAAAGCATCTTCATAGGAGTCATAGGTATCTAGTAACTCTTCTTCTTTTCTCCACGGTTTAAAAAGTTGTAGCAGGGACATGTAATACAGTTCTTTATGTTGAGGAGTTTTTAATGACAATTTGATATGATTAATTAAGCTGTGTTTGGTAAGTTTCACTAAGCTGCCTTCACAATTTGCCACTCTGTATCTACGTTTCTTTTCATCTGGTTTAATATTATTTTTGTATGTGAAGTTTTGGGCTACGTGGTACAGACACATGGTTTCCAAGGTGGTACTCCTGTTTGGGTAGTATCTGTCTAGTAAATTGTTTTTTCTTTAAATATCTTGGCTGTCGAGATCATTTTTGGCTATTGTTTCTACATCCTCTATGGTTTGAGAACTCTTTTTCTAGATTTAGCAGAATCCAGACTTAGCCATACTATATTTTCAGATTTTCCATACAAGGCAGTACCAGTTAAACGGTCTGCAGCTTCATAGCAGCCACATTCTCTATGAGAGACCATTTTTATGCCTAAAATGTACAATTTCTGTGATAGTGTTTTGTCAGATGATATGTCAACCATGAGGTCCTGAAACTCTGTTTCCTCTGCTTTGGTTAAGTAGACTGTGACATATCGTGTAACAGCAGTGGAATTGTCTGCAGTTTACTGCACATCTATGTTTGCATTCCATAGGAGGGCAATGATTGCATTGTAATCATTGATGTATTTTGATTCTTCTGATCTTCCAAAGCGGCATTTGGTGTAGTATTTCCCTTTGTTTTTATATTTGTAATGAATATATTTCCCACATTTGTGTCTTTGAAATTGTAAAATGTGTGCATGAAGGTCACTATGTGTTGTTTGTGAAAAGATTTCACAAGTGACATATTTTTAAATGAACTGCAAAACAGTGGCATCAATGCCTGACCAAATTTATGAACATCTTGAATCCACAAAAAGCATGTGGATATGTGGTGTTCCTCTGGCTGGGTATTCTTTTCTCCAAAAGAAGTGTTGCACTTCTCCGAGGGGAGGAACAGTTTTATTACAAATAAAGTGTAGCATAGCAATGAGGCGATGATGGAAATATCTTGATACATTTACAGGATCTAAAGAGCAGAGTTCTCCTGGTGTTTTTATATCTATGTTTATTATGTTTTTGTTTGCTATGCGTAGGAAATCATGTAAATCTTCCCATGCATATTCTGCACAACTTAATGTCACAAACCAAGTGGGTGGGCCAAGGTTTCTTATCATACAGTGTACATCCCCATGACGTCTGAACCAGTATTCTTTTGTACCACGCATGTTTGCTAAAAGATTTGTAATGCTTGACTGTAAAATCTCATCTTTTTCTTGCACTTTTTGTAGTAATTCCGTAGCTGATATATTTTGAAAATGGGTATCTGATTGCAATGTGTGTGCAACTCTGTAGCATAGAGTTGCTAGTTCACTTTCAAAGAGAAGGTGGAATATGTATTCCACATTTTGTCTGAATCTGGGGTCTTCGGAATACATTCGTAAAGAGCGGTATTCTGATGCTGTTATTTGTGTGGGTCTATCATTGTACCTTCCTCCTTTCCCAGTAGGAAACAATAGAGGAAAGGCACTTGCTTCTATACTTTTTTCCATATGCTGGTTGGAGATCCTTTGGCTTGTCACATTTGGTACGTTTCCAGTGCATCATCTATGGTGTCTTTAGATTGTAATGGATTAATTGTATAATGGGCTAAGATATTGGATTCTGTAGCAGGATCTAGAAGTTGAAATTGACCAGTTTCTGATGACTCTTGAATTATTTCCGTGGTTTCCCTCAGGTTTTCTTCAATATGAATTTATCTGTAATATTCATTTTTGTATTTTAGATATTGCAGGGCTTGTCTAACTTTATGTAAGTCCACAAGTTGTTGCCACATTGTTTTGTCTTTTGTGCGTATGCCTTTTACTAGGATAATTAAAGATTGATCTATTGGACGTTGCACTCCCATACTGTGTACATTTTCTTTGAGATCTAATTGCAAATAAACTACTTTGCCACAAATGCCTTTCACTGATTCAGAGGGAGGTAGTTTTGCTGTTTTTGGTTAAAGGGGTATTATTGCTTGAAATGGGTGCACTGTTTGAATTATGATGCTCTCATTAAGATGAGTTGTTGCAGGGGTTTTGGTAATGGGAATAATTCCAAGTTATTTGTGATAGCATGTGAAGGTGTTTGGTTGTTGTCAAGTTTTGCAGTACAGTAATTGCAAAGAATTAAGGGGTCAGTAATCTCGTATTTATTTTCTGCTATAAGATAGAGAGCTAATGAGAACCATTTGGAATCTTCATTGTCTTCTATTTTGTACGTTATGTCTACAGTTTTTGTACTATTTTTATAAAAAGTCCTACGGCAACACACACACACACACACACATGGTTTGGTACTTCAGCTGATGTACTTTTAAACTTTAGTATTTCTTTTGTGTATGTGTTTAATAGAAGGTTGCCAACTCTACAGTTGTTGCTAGTCTTTTGTAAACCTATTGTCATGAACCGTCGTCTACGTCCTTTCTGGACTTCGTGGTCCCTGACTCATAGGGGATTGAATGCAGTAATCCTTCCAACATGGCCGCCTGCTACGGAACGCTGCTTGCCAGTCCTTATGCTCCACGCTCTGCGTTCTACTAAACAGACATACCCCTACAGCTCTGCGCGTCTCAACGCTACCGCTTGCTGTAGTTGGACGTGTGTTGCCGGAGTTCGCTCGGGGCTTTCTTCTGAATTCTGTTTCCCGGTTCCTTGAACCCCTCTTCCTTCCTTCCTTTCCTCAAAACTTATCTTCGAACTTCCTGGATTTTCACCCGCGCTCGGGTCACGGCGTTCAGTGTCTCCGAGCTCGGACATTGTTCCTTCCTGGTCTCCGTCCTGGACATCTGAACATATCCTGGAGTTGGATTGTATTCCTCACGCTGGAATCCGAAGACCAGCACACGGGTTTATACAAATCCTGGACCGTGCGAAAGAAGTCACAAAAGAAGGTCTCAAGCAAACAACAAAAACAGGTGAGAAGGGGAGAGACTTTTGACACCTATTGCATTTTGTAAGTGGCTTTCAGTTCCAAAATATTTTCTCTGGATGTGCTCTATTTCTTTGAGTAGTTGTTTGGATGTACCATGTAGAAGATTGTTATTTAAATTGGCTAGTGCTATAGCAGGACTTTTGGCATAGTACAGTTTATGGATCAGATTTCTTATAGTTGAATGATGTGTTGATATCATTTTGATATGGTGGAAGGTGCTTTTGCAAATAGGTCCAGAAATGCAGGCTAATGAATGTCCTTATAGTCTTGTTGTCAAGACTTGATGGTCATGTAGGCGATGATACCTCTGTCCCCAAGTTCCACTCGAGCAAACAATCAATATACTGCTCGAGCAGCCCTTGAGGCCACAGGTGGTGAATGTCGTCAGCCGGAACCAGGAATGCCGGAAGATGTTCCCCCGACCACTGTAAGGCAAACACGCGGGTTAGATAACAAATACACCCTGTACACAATCCTTAATGTTTATTTACAAGGAAGCTTACCCTGAGTGGTTGTTTGGAATGTTGATGTAGGGTGTTTGTCTGAGGGGGCCGGCAGGGTTGACGACAAGGTAGCAGCCTGGCAATTCACTTGAAGGATGGAATCACCACCTGATACGGAACCTGGTACTGTGAGCCAAACAATATGGCACGTGATCCAGAGAGCAGAGTTCAAACCAAAGGGCAATCCAATTGCAGTCCAGGAGAAAAGCCAAGGTCGTGTCCAGGGGGAGCGGTTCAAGACAAGGTACCAAACAAGGGAAATCCAAGAAGCAGTCCGTGGGAGTAGCCGAGGTCAAAGCCAGAAAGAAGCAGGTCCAGGCGAGGTACAAAAGGGGAAGCGGGTCGGAATCCAAGGGCAAAATCCAAGATCAAGGAAAGCAGCGTCCGTAGTCCAACCAAGATCAGCTGTAAAGCGCGGATGGGAGTTCGCACGTCGCTTTTGAACACTCGCTCCAGTGATCACGTGGCTCACACACGTGATTGGCGCACACGCGATTGGACGCGTGGAGGAAGAACGTCCAAGCGCCGGCAGCGGAGACGCCGAATGCCCATGGCGTGTCTCCATGGCAACCGCCAATGCAGGAATGGAGAGCGAGGCATAAACCAGCGCCGCCGAGTTCGGCCGGCCCCTTGTCGGCAAACCTGAAGGTGAGGATGTGCAATGGTGCGTGTGGAGACTTGCTGTACTCTATGTCTCTGCCGTGTATTGATGGAATTACGGGGTGCAACAGGAGGGCTTGTGGATGTGGATGGGGGCGTGACAGAGCCCCCCCCTCAAAGGCCCACGACCCCGTGGGCTTGAAGGGTACTCCCTGTGGAACCGAGCCACCAACAAAGGAGCATGGACGTCAGGAGACGGGACCCAGGACCGTTCCTCAGGACCATAGCCCAACCAGTCTACCAGGTACTGCAACTGCCCTCTAACAATCCGGGACCCCAAAGTAGCGCTAACCTCATAATCCTCCTGGGAGGCCAGTGGAACAGGACCGGGAGTGGGTGTCATGCGAGTGGCATCGAGGCAGGGTTTGAGAAGGGACGTGTGAAAAACAGGGTGCAGTCTCCACGAAGCGGGGACAGCAAGTCGGTAAGCTACCGGGTTCAGGACCTTGGAGACCCTATATGGGCCGACGAAACGGGGTAGTAGTTTACGTGAACCCGGTATGCGCAGGTGACGCGTAGACAACCACACCCGATAGCCCGGTGAGTATGAAGGGGCCTCCTTTCTCCTTTTGTTAGCGGCTGTCCGCATCGACTCCTGTGCTTCCCGAAGATGGACAAGGGTTTGGGTATGTATGGATGCGAGATCCCGGGCACAGTCATTTGCCGCAGGAGTCCTGGTCCGTAGTGCGGGGGTATTGGCAAAGTCAGAATCAGAAAAAGGGAGAGTACGTGGATGCTGGCCGTAGAGTGAGTAGAAAGGGGAGAACCCAGTGGATGAATGCATGGTGTTGTTGTAGGCAAATTCTGCGTAATGTAGTGAATCAAGCCAGGTGTATTGGAATTGCAAGGCTAAACAACGTAGGTACTGTTCCAAGGCCTGATTTACTCTTTCGGTCTGGCCATCGCTTTCGGGATGGTAGGCCGACGAGAAGCGTGCGTCAATACCCAGTAGTTTGGTAAGGGCCACCCAGAAACGTGACGTGAACTGTGTTCCACGGTCTGACACAATGACACATGGCAGACCGAACAGACAGAAAACAGACCTGAAGAACATTCGGGCCAAGGAAGGAGCGGTGGGGATGCCTTTACACGGTACAAAGCGGGCCATTTTGGTGTACGAGTCCACTACTACCCAAACCGTGTCATAACCCCGAATACGTGGTAATTCTGTTATCAAATCCATGGACACTGTATGCCAAGGTTTTGGGGGTATGGGCAAGGGCTGTAGTAATCCCAATGGACGGCCTCTCTGTGTTTTGCACTGTGCGCATATAGAGCAGGTGTTGACATAAGTCTCCACATCTCGTCGCATCGATGGCCACCAGCACCAGCGTTTCAATAATTCCAGGGTTCGTCGTTTACCTGGGTGACCATTGATGAGAGCATTATGGGACCACTCCAAAGCCTGGTTACGTGTATCATTGGTGGGTCGGAATAATTTCCCTTGAACAAAAGGCAAGCCGTCTTGTATGTCAGGATCCCAGTCAGCTAGTATCTGGGGATGTTGTGCAACCCATTGTCGATAGCAGTCAACATAGGTGGGGGTGGAGTGCAAGCACAAACTACATGGCCTTCGCCTAGAAGCATTTCGGGATACGAAGGAAGGGGTACCCCCCTGGTGAACGAGACAAGGCGTCAGCTTTTCCATGGATCGCCCCAGGTCTATGCTTGACAAGAAAATCATAGGCAGAAAAGAAGAGATGCCAACGAACCTGTCTACTGTTGACACACTTCAATGACGCTAGGTCCTGTAGGTTTTTGTGGTCAGTGTAGACTGTGGTCTGGTGCTTTGCCCCCAGGAGATGATGTCCCAGACCAGAAACGCATCCCTGATTGCTAGGAGCTCTTTTTCGGTGACCGTATAGTGTGTCTCGGTCGGTGTGAATTTCCTGGAATGGTAGGCCACCCGGTGTAGTGCTCCGGTGGAGGGACATGGTTGGGACAGGATGGCCCCCAAAGCGAATGAAGAGGCATCTGCTTCCACGACATACGGGAGTTATGGGTCCGAGTGTTGCAAGACAGGAGCCGTGGTGAACGAGGTTTTGAGGGTATCAAAGGCTACTTGGTGTGTAGCGGTCCAGTCAAACAACACCGCGGGACTGGTCAATGCGGTTAGGGGTGCCACAATGGAAGAGAAATTTGCGATGAATCTACGATAAAAGTTAGCGAACCCCAAGAAAGATTGCAGTTGTTTCACAGTGACAGGGATCGGCCAATCTATGATGGCTTGGACCTTGGACTGGTTCATAGTCAGCCCCCCAGGGGAGATATGAAAACCCAGGAATTCGACTTCGGCTGTGTGAAATAGGCATTTCTCGGGTTTGGCATATAAGGAATGTTTTCTGAGTCGTGTGAGTACTTCCCTAACATGAAGGACATGCTCGGCCATAGTTTGGGAAAAGACTAGTATGTCATCTAGATATACTACGACATATATGTCCAGAATATCACTGAATATGTCGTTTACGAACCGTTGGAAAGTGGTGGGGGCATTGCAAAGGCCAAAAGGCATCACCATATACTCATACAACCCCTGACAGGAGCAGAAGGCCGTTTTCCACTCGTCACCAGAGCGCACACGGACCAGATTGTATGCTCCCCGGAGATCCAACTTGGTACATACAGAAGCATTGGTCAGCTTGTCTAGCAAGGTCGATATGAGTGGGAGAGGGTAGCAGTTTTTTATGGTGACCGCATTCAGGCGTCTGTAATCTACACATGGACGGAGGTCACCATCCTTCTTCGGAACAAAGAAAATGGGACTAGCCACAGGGGAAGAAGAAGGCCTGATGTGACCTAATTGAAGGGCATGACGTATGTATTCCTTCAGGGCCATTTCTTCTAATGGTGATAGCGAATATATGCGCCCCTTGGGAAGCGTTGCCCCATCGATCAGATATGATATGATATGGTATTTGTAATGGGACAATGGGACAATGGGTGTCAATGGGACAATCATACGGTCTGTGGGGTGGTAGTACTTCGGCAGAGGCTTTGTCAAAAACCGAATGGAAATCGCGGTATTCCGGGGGTACCCCTGACACAGTGGCTCCCACTGTGTGTGCCCCTTCAGGAGGACTCTCATCCACTATGCGTAGCCCCCCGAGTGCCCTTGCGGGACTGATGAGGACATCGTCTTCCAGTAGGCAAAAATGCTGGCATACCTCAGATTCAAATGAGACCTGACCAGTACCCCAATCGATGAGAGGGTTATGCTTTTTCAACCAGGGAAGACCCAAGATTATCCCGAACTGTGGTGTTGATATCAGATCAAAGGACAGTTGTTCCTTATGGTTGCCCTGGATGGTCACGTCCATTTGGGCGGTCTGCTGCTTGATCGGACCGGATACGAGGGAGGACCCGTCCACTGTCTGGACTAGTTCGGGATGTATCTTGGTTACCAGTGGAAGGTTCAGTGACTTGGCCAATGATATGTCGATGAAGCAACCGGTAGCTCCTGAATCAATGACGATGTGGACTTCATGTGAACACTCCCTGGCCGGTTGAAGAACCGCTTAAACAACTACTGGCTTTACTGGACCGAATGAAGGAACCCTGGGGTTATAAACTGAGCTCGTCTTGTCCCCCGTACTCAAGGGCGAGCTTTCTGAAAACCCGAAGCCTTGTTCTTCGGACGTCGAGGGCACTCCTTGACAAAATGTCCACTGAGGCCACAATAGAAGCATGCATTGTCGGTTCTCCGACGCTCTCTTTCGGTTTGGGTAATAGGGCTTCGTAGACCTCCTATTTGCATGGGTTCACCCGCACCATCTGTGGAAGAGGGCAAGGGTTTTACAGAAAGGCCTGACTCCATCCGGCGTTCAGACTTCCGAGCGTCTACCTGTAGGGCTAGGTCTACCAGATCAGAATAGGTGTCAGGAAGGGAAGGAACAACAGAAAGGGCGTCCTTCATAGTGTTACATAAACCTTTGTAGAACACCACGGCTTTCTTGTTTTCTGGCCATGAGGTTTCAGCTGACAACTGATTGAAGTGTGTAATGTATTCTATCAAGGATTGTCTGCCTTGGGATAGCTCTAGCAGCTCCAGGTCCCGGGACTGGGCTTTATACCTGGTGTCAAATATTTTGGCCAACTCACTCACCAGGAGGTCAAAATCATAAAGGGCCGGGTGATCGTTTTCAAGGAAAGGATTAGCCCAAGTAGCGGCAACCCCGGACAGATGGGAAAGCAGAAAAGCGGCCTTTGTGGTGGAATCATGAAAGACTAAGGGCCGACAAAGGAAATGAAGCTTACACTGATTGATAAAGGTACAGTATTTTCTGGGGTCCCCCTGGAACTTCTCAGGGGATGCCAAAGGAAACTGAGTGGGCAATACCACGGGAGCAGGTGTCGTGAGGGGTGCAGAGGGGCCCGGGGTTGGTGGTGCCGGATCCCCAAATTCGGCATCTGGCGGTAAAGGGTTGCGGTTGCTCTGGATGTTGTCTAAGCGATGATGAATCGCGGTTGTGGCAGCCGCCACTTCCGTTCTAAGGGATGCAACCGCTTGCATTAGAGCGGCCACGGGATCCCCGGCAGCGGGTTCCATCGCCTGAACGACCAGAAGGGCTTCACAGTCTGTCAATACTTGATGGTTGTGTAGGCGATGATACCTCTGTCCCCAAGTTCCACTCGAGCAAACAATCAATATACTGCTCGAGCAGCCCTTGAGGCCACAGGTGGTGAATGTCAACAGCCGGAACCAGGAATGCCGGAAGATGTTCCCCCGACCACTGTAAGGCAAACACGCGGGTTAGATAACAAATACACCCTGTGCACAATCCTTAATGTTTATTTACAAGGGAGCTTACCCTGAGTGGTTGTTTGGAATGTTGATGTAGGGTGTTTGTCTGAGGGGGCCGGCAGGGTTGACGACAAGGTAGCAGCCTGGCAATTCACTTGAAGGATGGAATCACCACCTGATACGGAACTTGGTACTGTGAGCCAAACAATATGGCATGTGATCCAGAGAGCAGAGTTCAAACCAAAGGGCAATCCAATTGCAGTCCAGGAGAAAAGCCAAGGTCGTGTCCAGGGGGAGCGGTTCAAGACAAGGT
Source organism: Ambystoma mexicanum (assembly GCF_040938575.1). Lineage (NCBI taxonomy): Eukaryota > Metazoa > Chordata > Amphibia > Caudata > Ambystomatidae > Ambystoma > Ambystoma mexicanum. The sequence goes on along the minus strand of NC_090924.1, from coordinate 187,869,424 downwards.
ACCAAACAAGGGAAATCCAAGAAGCAGTCCGTGGGAGTAGCCGAGGTCAAAGCCAGAAAGAAGCAGGTCCAGGCGAGGTACAAAAGGGGAAGCGGGTCGGAATCCAAGGGCAAAATCCAAGATCAAGGAAAGCAGCGTCCGTAGTCCAACCAAGATCAGCTGTGAAGCGCGGATGGGAGTGCGCGCGTCGCTTTTGAACGCTCGCTCCAGTGATCACGTGGCTCACACACGTGATTGGCGCACAAGCAATTGGACGCGTGGAGGCAGAACGTCCAAGCGCCGGCAGCGGAGACGCGGAATGCCCGTGGCGCGTCTCCAAGGCAACCGCCAATGCAGGAATGGAGAGCGAAGCATAAACCAGCGCCGCTGAGTTCGGCCGGCCCCTTGTCGGCAAACCTGAAGGTGAGGATGTGCAATGGTGCGTGTGGAGACTTGCTGTGCTCTATGTCTCTGCCGTGTATTGATGGAATTACGGGGTGCAACAGGAGGGCTTGTGGATGTGGATGGGGGCGTGACACTTGTGTATTTGTGCACTGTACAGGAGTCTATATGTTGTAGTAGTTTCATTTTGAATTTGTCTCTGCCTTTCACATACTGATTGAGGAACTGGCGTAAAGATTTGAAAGATTTTTTGGCTATGTTACACATTGATGTGCACAGCCATTTGCTGACTGGACGTATTGGTTCAGTGGAATGTAGAGTTGATACTGAGTTTTCTGGGGATATTTTTGTGAACAGCGTTTCTTGTTCCATAATGGTATTATTATGTTTTTCATACCCTCGTCAACTGCTATGTATGGCAATTGGGTTTATTTGCTTTTGTTTGTATGCTTCTTCATTGAAATATGGTTCTGTGCTCGTGGTGTGACTCCATTCACCTCCACAGATGTTTGTGAAGCTATCTTTGTTGATATTCCATTTATTGAGAAGTCTTTTTTGTAGTTTAGTACTTAGTTTTGTTAGTGGTTTCATTCTTTTTTTTAAACTAAAATAAATAATTTCCTTTTGAGAAGGATTGCACTGTCTATGAGAGCTTCTAGGATTCATTTTTTTACGGTAGGTTTGAAGGGTTGTGCGTGATTTCTCTCCTGTTTTTATAAGGTTCTGAAGGACTCTGTGGCAGAACATTTTTTGTAAAATAATCTTTTTGGTATGCTTACCTGCCGCTACATCAAGATATATAGGTGCACTGTTAGCACTAGTGGTAGCTGCAGTGTTGTTAATCACTTTCTGTTTCGTTTTACATTTTGAAAGAGGAGACAAAGTTTCTGTACTGGAAGCTTGTTTTGTTTCATGTAATGACTGTATTAGCTGTTTTGTTTGAACTTTTTGTACAAATTCTGCTAGAGGTGGATGCTTATTTTGCGGAGTTTTAGTTTGATTTTGATGACATTGCTCTCTACACAGTTGCTTTTTGGGAGGCATTCTTTGGGGTCTGTTGGAGAAAAAAGAAAGTGTGGGTTGGGATCTTGTGCAGTGTATGTGTGCTTTGTGCATGAGTGTCTGAGTATGATGGTAAGGATGTATGTAGAGGTGTGTGATTGTGCAGTGGGCTGCTACATCCTGTCGGGAAGGATATTCTTGTATTTGTGTGTTACTATACTGGTGTTCAGATTACAATACAAAGTATGGAGCTGGTGAGGGGAAGCACTAATACTGAATCTAATGTTGCAGGGTTAGTACAATTGTTTGTTCTAGAATACTAGAATTCCACAGTGTTTGAGTAACAGTTAGAACATTATGGCAGTATTGCACTTACTTTTTTGGATGGAAAGAGTAGGTTTCTTAAGAGTTCTCCTTCGTGCTTCAGACACTGCTCCTTTTCAGGGGAGTGGTCTTCACTGCAATTGTGAAAGAATGAAGTTAGTAAATATGTGTGTTAATAGCACTGTTGTTAATGCAGACATGGATTTCTTTGTTTTTGCAGTAGTAGTGCTTTCTGATAACTGTGCATAGCATGTACATGCACTTTCATTTGCCTATGTGCATTCTGTATACTTCATTTAAAATCTGTTAGTTGAATGTGCTTTAGAAATGAGTGCAATAGTAGCGCACAAAGCACAGGCAGTGTTATTGGATGTTAGGAGACAGAAGAAGTAATTGAATGCTTTGTTTGCTATTTTTACCAGGTAAATGGCATGAACTATATGGAAAAGTATACAATGTATGCATTTGTGAAGGTGTGGGAAATAAAACAGAAGGATTTGATGGGGTCAGCAGCTTATTACTCAGTAGGTCATTACCAAAGTACTGGGTGATTCTATGGTGCTTGGAGATGGGAGAGTCTGAAATAAAGTAAGGGTTGCAAGGAAGGATCTGGTGCTTGTGTTGCAGACTGAAGGGAAGGGGGATGTTGTATGTGTTGCTTTACAACACTGTACATAGTTGTAGATGATGTGATAGACATGAATGCACCTGTGCATAGTTGAATGCTGTTGTAAATTCTAGAACGGAATGGACAACCAGCTGGAATGAGAGAGCTGTTTAGATTGGAAGAACAGTTGTAGAGGCAGTGGTGTTGTTTCAGCTGGGAGCCTTTCAAATGATATTGGCTATCTGTGTGCATTAATAAAGATGCATGTACTCATCCTGGGTGTGTGTCATTTATTAACACACTAGTAAGCCTTTTCCATAATTATACTGTTATTTCTCCCATCTTTTAACATGAAATGACACTTTGTTAGATAGCTGTGTGTGTTGTGTTTGATTAGTATTATAATCATCTGTGAGGGAAGTTGAAATGATAGAATGTATTTTGAATATGCAGACTGTATAGAAAGGAAATTGTATGTACATCTTATGCACTATAATGCATTAAATGCTATTACGGTTGAAATGTGGATAAATAGGTGGCAGTGGTTACACAAATGATAGAATGAATGAAGAAAAGAACAGTTTGCACATTGCAGTTAATAATATGGTAAATAAAAATTTGGAGAGCAGACAACTTTGCAAGTGACAGTAGATCATAGCAGATGGGAGAAATGACAGTAAGCTTGTTTTACAGGTTATACAGGGTAAGTTGCAGTTACTCTGTTTATATGCATTTATACATGCCACCCCTCCCAATTTAGGCGGCAGACTCCCGATTTTTCGGTGAAAAATATAGTTATTTTCACATTCTCCCGCCTAAAATTACTGTAGCCCCAATGCATTTCTATGGGGAAATGTAGGTCTCCCGAATTCCCTGTGGAAATCTCCCTGCCAGGTGGCTCTGAATGTTGGCATATATGTGCATATATACAAGAAATATACATGTACAGTGCGGAAAATATTCATACCTGTAGTTTGAGTTAATGCATGTGGATGTGCATGAATCTGCAAGTAGAAATGTTGGAGAGTTTACTAGCAGTTGCTGTAGGTGCTTTGCAGACACAGCCCAATTGTACTCAGAGTGATCAACAGTACATCGAAAGTCCTGGATTGTGATGATGGAATTAGATGTAGAGTTCTTGGATGTGATTGGTGGATGGTTGTGGAAAGGGTGGAAGGGCTGTCCCAGTTATACGCGCTGCGCGGACACCGCAGCTGTTCGTGGACAGGGCGTGCCACATCCGGGGTTTCTCAGCAAATCCAGCACATAGACGGGACTGTAGGGATTAGCCAATCAGGTGTTGAGGTTCTGCTTTGTATTGAGAGAGGCTGTGTGTAGTGAAGATGGCAGAGGTGGAGAAAGTCAGGGTGTTGGTGCTTGGAGATATGTTTGTGAATGGTTTGGAGCAGTATGCAAAATGTAGGAATGTGGGAAACAATTTTGATGTAAAAGGAGTGGAGGTGGTGTTGAGCACTGTGACTGGTTTCAATTTGCAAGCAATGTTAGAAGTTTGTCAAGATATGGCCAGGGTTAACAGTCCACATGTGGTTGTCCTGCATTGTGGTGCTTTGCATTCAGGTTATGTCAGTGCCCCTTCTTTGTTGAAAGATCTGCAAATCTTGGTTCAGGCAGTAATGAAACTACTTCCAAATGCCAAGAAATTTTTTTCTGGTTTGATACCTAGGTCAATATGGGACAATAGTTCTGTTTTTTGACCTCAGCAAAATGTTGCTAGGTCGTTAATCAACCGAGGTTTGTTTGCTTTTATGGCTAGAGCTGGCATGTTCTTTTGCAACAATGACAACATTGACCCTAGTAATGTTAATTAGTTTAAAGAAGATGGCATTTCTTTATCTTTTATGGGAAATGCCATGCTGTTTTGAAACATAAGGGTTGCTTTGGTGAAGCTAATGTGAAGATTTTTGGAGGAAAATAAGAAAAAAAAAATACAAAATAAAAGGTGTTTCTGAAGCATCTGCAAAAAAAAGGCTCTTTTGATTCCCCACGCTCAGATTTTATGAGTTGTCCGCAGACACCGCGGTTGTTCACAGACAGTGCGTATTACATACAGGATTTTTGAGGTTGAGAGGCATGCAAATGAGACTTAGCAGAGAAAGGGATTGGTCAACAGGGTTTACTGGGTGTGATGTGTGAGAAGAGACTTTGTCAGAAACTCTTTTTCCTGAGAGGAGAGCAGATAGCTATGGCTGTGTGTTTCAGAAAGCATTGTCTGGATTCTGTGCGATTCGTGGATAAATTGGTTGGAGGTGCATGCAGATCGCTGTGGAGTGGCTGCACATCTTGGATTCCCTCATGTGGAAGTGCACTGGCATGGAGTGCGTGGAATGAATTGGCTGGATTTGGTACCTCTTTGTGCTACTTTGGTGACACAGTGTCATCCAGATATTATTATTATTCATTGTGGAGGGAACAGTTTAGGACATTTATCTGGAATCTCTTTGCAATTTGCAATGAAAGAAGGACTTGGGAATGTCATGGACATATATCCAAACTCCAGAGTATTTTTTTCCCGTATTGAAAAGAGACAAATGTGGCTGTGCTCTTCTTCATTTGGTCCACAAATGGAGAAAGCAAGGCACGATGTCAACAAGGCTGTCTGTGCCTTTTTGAGAGATGTTGGTATGCCCTCTTTCCACAATTAAAACATTATGTTTCATAGTACATACATTTTTCACAGAGATGGAGTACATCTTACTTATGCTGGCAATCAGATTTTTCTGTGAAATATACAAAATGCATTGCAACCTTTTTTGGAATTACAGCAATCTAGTTTGCCGTAGGTGTTGACCTTTTGAAGTTTTTGAAAAACAAAAACACACCACAAAAAGGCTCTTTTCAGAGCCACCACTTCATCCCAGAGAAAAGTGCAATGGTTCTGACAGGGCAGCACCGCAAAAATTTAGAGGTCCGCAGACAGTCCGCAGACTTCTAAAAATGCACAGGGCCCTGCAGCATTTCATTGACACTTCTATTTTTGAACTGTGAAAGGCGGCTCTGAAATTTGCCTTTTTTTTGTTTTTGTTGGTTTATATTTTTTGTTTTTTTTTAAACATGACACACAAGGAAAGGAAGGGAAAGGAGGCTAAGGAAGGGACACGAACCACAGGGATAAGAAAGGGCAGGTGGAGCGAGGAAGATGTAGGGTGGGCCTTATTCAGGTAGGTAGCAGTCCTTCTCATGCTCCTTGATGACAGTCTCGAAAGCACTTTGAAGGTTCTCCCCCTGCAGAGTACTGCATCGCAGTACATGCACAATATTGTGACCTTCGAAAGGTAAAGATCAACAGTATCTTGTATGGCCTGCAAGGTAGCTGGAGGGATGCACTGCCCCACAGGAGTGTCTTTTGTGGTGGCAGGAGCAGAAACAGAGGATGCTGCAGGGGAACTCAACCTACTACGTTTACCGCAAGGTACAATCTTACGAATAGCCCCACCGTGGAACGACTTTAGGTGTCGCTTCATTGAGGTAGTACCATGGCTGTACAAACCCGGTTTCCCACAAATCAGCACCACCTTGTACTGATTGCAGGTCCCCTTGTTTGCACATGATTTTGGTACTCCATCAAGAGTGGTGAATAACCTCCACACTCAAGAATCACGGTGAGCACTAGTAGTAGGGACTTCCACTACCTCATCCTCTTCATCCGCTTCATCACTCTCCTCTGTATCCTCATGCCTGTTCCCCTCTGCAGGCCCTTGGGGAGGTGTTGGTGGTAGAGGGGGTGGGGGTAGTGTTGAGATAGCAGTAGCACCAGCAGCAGCCATGGATGCCATCAGGACAGCTGTTTTAAAGAGCAAGAGAAATCCAATGCAACAATGAACAGTCTCTGTCCTGGAAGCCCAAAAACAGAATAAGGAGCAGCTCTGGGGTGTGGCCTTTTATAGGGGTGCTGGGGTGCGCTTCGCGGACACCCGCGCTGTCTGCGAACACTTCTAACACCAAGAAAGGGCTCAAAAAGTTCCAAGAAGTTTGCAGATCACCAGGGACATGGTCTGGGATATGTGCAAGGGTGAACTTTCCCAGGAAAATACCTTGGATTGCCCAAAAAAACACTTTTTAGGTGTCCGGGGGCCCGGACAGTGTTCGTTACGCTTAGCGTGGATGCAGTCACATGATGCCGTCGCAGACACGTTTGCGAATGGGACGGCTGTCCGTAGGACACCAAATGCGCGGGGTCGGGTCTACGTATGCGTGCAGGTGTTCTACAGACAGTGTTCCAATCCCCGAACAAATTAAAAGTGCGACACACGTGCGGCAGACAGTTGCGGACAGGCACAATGTTCGTAGGTCCCAAGGGTGTGATACGCATGCGCACGGGTGTTCTACGGACAGTGTTCAGATCCTCAAAAAAAATAAATGTGCGTCACAACTTTGCGGACAGGCGGACAGGCTATGTGTTCTACAGACACATTCATTCTGGTTGCAGACAATGCGAACAGGGGGAATGTTCTTAGGATACTTTCATTTGCATAGTTACGAACATGCAGACATCTTTAGTGTTCTGCGGACACCCCCATTTTGACTACGGACAGCTCAAAGAGGTACAATGTCCTTAGGACACCCACATTTTGGTTAATTATGGACAGGCGGACATCTTGTGTGCCCTAAGGACACTTCCATCTTGATTGAGGACAGTGCGAACAGGTATAATGTCCTCAGGACACCCCGATTTTGGTTAATTGTCGACAGGCAGACATCTTGTGTGTCCTAAGGACACCTCCAATTTGATTGCGAACAGTACAAACAGGTATAGTGTCCTTAGGACAGCCCCATTTGGTTAATTACGGACATCCCGGACACCCACGCTGTCCGCAGACACCCTAACTGCCTTTTTCTTTTTAAAAAGACACAGAGGAATATAGTAACAACACACTTAATATTTTATTATTCCATAAATGTATACAAGTTATGAAAGAGAGGGGGAAGCAGAAACTGATACAAATACAGGGAAATTAGGGGTTTGTACATGATGGATGGTAGGGGAGGAAGGGATTGAAGTCTCATCATAACGTTTTTCTTGCTGTGGAGCTTTTGGGGATGGTTGGCTGCGACATGGAGAAGGGGTACAGGTACATGTGGGACAGTGATATTAAATGTTTTCTTTTATATGGTCCTCCACAAAGTGTTTTAAAAGAATGACATTTTACATTAATCGATCAATTTTTTGCTCCATTCGCTGCAGATGATTTTCTAAGGTGTCTGTTTCTGTTGTGTTGATGTCTATATGGTCTGTTAAAAATGTTTTTAAGTACACATAAAGTAAAGGTTATTCATTGGTTTATATAGAGAAGTGTAGTGTCTACCAATAGTATCACTGTTTTCACTCATTTCATCCCGAGGAAAATTTTCTTCCAGCCATTCCAATGTACTAGACATTTCTGTGTAAAAAAAAAAAAGAAATATATATTACTTTTAGTGTACCTAACATAGAAATCTTATGAATATATACAATACATGTAGTATATTCACTATTTCCTGCTAAGATTTGCTGTTACTGCTGCGTAGGTGTTCTGTTGATTTTTGCTCTGCAGTTTCTGTGAGGTAATTCTGTTGGAGGCATATTTATTTTGCATATGCTATGTAATTGGACGGTTGGTGTCCATATACAGTTTGCACTTCTTATTTATAATTGAATGTAATGTATTTGTGTACTGCTTTTTGAACATGTTCAGTGTTTTTATTGCATGATACAACAATGTAAGATACCCCTTGAGTTTTTGGTCAGTGTTGCTGTTGACCACGTCCGTCCCTGGACATGCGCATGGTCCGCAGACATCAGAACCACTAGCGCAGGTAGGGGGTTCAGTATATTCTATGTTATATGTATATAAACTAAGGAAATCCTAGTAAACATTTATCAAAGTTATATTATCTATATTTATATTCAGTGAAAAAACTTTGTTAGAGGAACGTTATGGTTAGGTTGCGCTACTAAAAACCTATGAAATTCAGTAAAAAAATGTTGTTAAAGGGACGTTATGGGTAAGTTGCGCTACTAAAAACCTACGAAATTCAGTGAAAAAACTTTGTTAAAGAGATGTTATGGTTTCAAGTAAAACCGAAAACCCCCTGAAATTCGCCACTATGGTAAGCTAAGCAACCATAACTCGCGCCACCACCGTGCACTGCTAAGACTAACACCCAGGACATCAAAGATGATATCACAAATGTCATTGTCACCCCAGTCCATGCCCTGCAGGCAGCCCATCACCCCTAGGCAAGCCCCGCAGGCAGCCCATCACCCCTGGGCATGCCCCGCAGGCAGCCCATCACCCCAGTCCATGCCCCACAGGCAGCCCATCCCCCTGGGCATGCCCCGCAGGCAGTCCATCACCCCGGTCCATGCCCCACAGGCAGCCATCACCCCTGGGCATGCCCCACGGGCAGCCCATCCACCCTCCCCATGCCCCGCAGGCAGCCCATCAACCCAGACCATGCCCCACAGGCAGCCCATCACCCCAGACCATGCCCCGCAAGAAGTCCATCACCCCTGGGCATACCCCGCAGGCAGCCCATCACCCCAGACCATGCCCTGCAGGCAGCCCATCACCCCAGACTATGCCCTGCAGGCAGCCCATCACCCCTGGCCATGCCCCACAGGCAGCCTATCACCCCAGACCATGCCCCGCAGGCAGCCCATCACCCCAAGGCTTGCCCCACAGGCAGCCCATCACCCCAGACCATGCCCTGCAGGCAGCCCATCCACCCTCCCCATGCCCCGCAGGCAGCCCATCCGCCCTCCTCATGCCCCACAGGCAGCCTATCACCCCTGGGCATGCCCCGTAGGCAGCCCATCACTCCTGGGCATACCCTGCAGCCAGCCCATCACCCCAGACCATGATCCGCAGGCAGGCCACATGTCACCATGCACTTGGGAGCCCTGACACATGTCCCCCACCCCCATTGACGGCAACCTGCCGGCAGGCCCCGACTCATGTCCCCCACCCCACCCCCATTGACGGCAACCTTCCAGCAGGCCCTGACTCATGTCCCCATCCCACCCCCATTGACGGCAACCTGCCAGCAGACCCAGACTCATGTCCCCCACCCCAGCCCCATTGACGACAACCTGCCAGCAGGCCCCAACTCATGTCCCCCACCCCAACCCCATTGACGGCAACCTGCCAGCAGGCCCCGACTCATGTCCCCCACCCCACCCCCATTGACAGCAACCTGCCAGCAGGCCCCGACTCATGTCCCCCGCCCCACCCCCATTGACGGCAACCTGCCAGCAGGCCCTGACTCATGTCCCCCATCCCACCCCCATTGACGGCAACCTGCCAGCAGGCCTCAATTCATGTCCCCCACCCCAGCCCCATTGATGGCAACCTGCCAGCAGGCCCCGAGTCATGTCCCCCCACCCAACACAATCCAGACCCATGGCCCTTATGGCCACCCAAATCCCACCCCATGCCACCCCAGTCCAAACACCCAACCAAGCATTTCATCCACTCCACATTTAATTCCCCATGTCATGATAGAAACCAAATAACCAGCATGCCCATGAACACATGTCCCTCAGACCCACACAATGGCAACATATGACTGAGAAAACCCACATTGTGACATGCACAAAACGAATGAGAGAAGACCACACAAGTAAAGTAGAGAAAAAAACTCTATTAAATCATAAACTGAATGAATAAAACAAAAGCACACAAGAAGAAAAAAAAATCCAAGTCCGGATGTCCAAAAATGATTTAAAAAAATGGAGGCTGTAATCAATAAAATCCAAAGTAAAATTTCTCCAACGCGTCACTCCATTAAACAAAAACCAATGTTCCAAAAAAAGCAAAGTATTCCTCCATGGGTCAAAAAATAAAGTAAATCCAGGTCCATAACTATATACAAATGCATATCCAAGGGTCCATGAGCCCAACAATCCAAAGGAAACCTAACCAAAATCCTACCTAATAAATAACTATTTACAAAAAGGCGGGACACAGTCCGACGGCTCACTCATTGATGTCCCAGGCCAGGGCATCATCGAACTCCACTTCAATGTCCCGGAGGCGGGCCTCTTCCCTGGCCTCGAGGTCTCACAGGAATGCAGCATGGCCTCCTCCAACTCCCTGCGAGTTGCCTCGAGGCACGCAGCCCACCTCAACTCCAGGCGCATGGAGTTCTCGGGCCTGATCATTGTGAGCCATGCCCTCTCTGCCCGCCGCCGCTCTGCATCTATTTGCCGGCCCAACCGTTGCCACACGGAAGAGACTCCCAATCCTGGGTCCTCCTGCCCGATGGCCGATGCCTGCCCCTGGGATGTTGATGGCCCCGAGCCATGATCGCTCCCACCCTGAGCCTGCTGCTGCCGTGCACATGCCCTGCCTGTTGATGCCGGCACGTCCTCCTCTTGCTGGGGTCCAGTTGGTGGGGTGGCCACCCCTGCTGGACCTCCAACTCCCGACTGTGGCAGGGATATTTCCTCAACCAGCTTGGCTGCTGGCTTAGGGGCAGCTCCACAGACGACTGGCGCATAGGGGGGTTCCGTTGAAGAGGGGGTCGCAAGAAGATCCAGCACACGGATGAATCCAGTGCTGACGACCTGGCCTAGTAGGTCGATGCGGCCAAAGAGCTATTCAAAATGACGTGCATTGTCCAGACGAGAACCCTGCACGTCATCCCGAATACCACGTTGGTGCAACGCCACCCCAGCTAGGACAGGTTGGAATGCAACGGATTGCAACGTCAACAGGGAGAGGAACGCCAGTTGTTGAATGCGCATCCCCTCCCTGAAAACGGGTCTGAAAACGGGTCTGGACGGAGGCATCCCTGCTGGTGCCGGATGATGCAGTCACAGGATCGGGGACAGGATTGCACACAGGCACCTCCGCGGCGGCCTGTGCTGCCTCCTGTCCCTGACCCTGGACTGCACTACTAGCACCAGTGGAATCCCCCCTTCCAGGCCCTGTGCGTGGGTCTTCCACGTCCTCTTCCTCAACCAAACCCCCCACCAACCTGGATGACTCTGTGCCATCTTTCTCCGTAGGCCCCTATGTGGGCTTAGCTGCCCCTACTGCTGCCGAAAAGTCCACCTCCAAACTCCGCCTCTTGGACCTTCCCTCAGCAGCTGCGGCCATGGACGTGGCACCAGACTGCTCAGTCCAGGAAGAGATCACTACCTGGGAGGGGAGCTGGGCCTTGCGTCTCCGGCTGGCGGTGGGATCCCTGCCGCTGTGCTCCACAGCACTGTCTCTGCCCTTTTCATCATTTAATGCTGCAGACAGGGAGACACAGAACACAGGCATCAGGGCACTGTACTATGGTCGGATACACGCATGACAGTTGCACATGAGTGGCAGTGTCAAACTTCACCGATGGCATCACACTCCACAACACTCATATCATTTGAACCCACACACATGCACAAATGAACAGGAATGGTGTAGCAAGCAGCAGCATCCATACACACACAACAGTATCAACATCCGAAGGTTGGCATGATGTCACAAGCAACATGGGGAGTGCCAAACACATGCACACACGCCACCAGACAGATCTCCACCACCTGTCACAGAGCAATCATCGGCAACTATGTCACATCTGCCAATCGGGTTCCTACATGTCTGTGTCACATGGCGTATCACAGTCGCACACATGTCAAACACACACAAACGCACATGTACACTGTGCACGTACATGAAGGTGGAACCGGCATCCATGTGTCACACCCCAACCATGGCATAGTACATACACAGAAATGCTAACATGTGTGCGTCTCCACATGCAGTTGTGCATCATGTTTTGGAACACATACACCATTGATGTGCATCACACATGACTGGACTCACATGCAGCAGGGTCATGTCCCTGCACATACACATCCATACATGGGCCTTTCCAGACATATGTCCAAGCCGCACACTCCTGGCACACCTCAACATGCACTGCGTCCAATCAGTACGCATGGACACTTACCGCTCAACTCCGGACGGGTCTGCCTCTCGAGGACCTGGAGGTGAAGCCCTGGGCGAATGCGTTACAGGATCCTCATTTGGTCGTTGGTAAGGCAGACCCGGCACCCCACAGCATCTGCTGTGTCCAAGAGGCACCGGGCCTTCCTGAGGGTCCTGGACCTGAAGTCCTCCCAACGCATATGGACGTGTGGTAGGTAGCGGGTTGCCACCCCCTCCGCGTTGATGGCAACCACGATGTCCATCCAGATCCTCCTCAGTCCATCCTTGTTGACGCGTGTTCTTCCGAAAGGGCATCATAATGCACCAGGACTTGCTCCACCAGGATGCCAACTTCTCCTGCTGTGAAGCTGGCAGCCCTCTGCCTCTCTGGCTGAGGGTTGCCAGTGGTGTCTGATGGTGTTTCCCCCGACATGGCAACCCCTGAGGCAGGTGTGGGTGGGCAACTGGGTCCTGGTGCTGGGCTGTGGAGCGATGGAACTGCAGTCGGGAGTCTTCTGTTCCAGCAGGGGTGGTCACAGCAACTGGACCCCTACAGAAGGCTGACGTGCAGGCACCAAATAGCAGGGCACTTGGCCAGCAGGCAGGCAAGCAGAAGCAGATGGCTCGGGGGAGGCGGCTCGGGGCTCTCGGGGGCAGGAAAATTGCCTTCTTGGCAGGAGCGTGGTCTTCCGTGTGTTGTCGTGTAGCCAGCATGTGAAAAAACAGCACATCAGCGTGTAATTCGAGGAAAGGCCCTTAGTGCGTAAGCACATAAGTGACATGACACACGCGGGCATTTCCCTCGGCACGGGTGCATAGTGAATCCACACATGCAAACACAGCATGTCTGTGTGTTAATGCGTGTAATTCGAGGAAAGGGCCTAAGCGTGTAAGTGATGTGACGTGCGCTGGCATTTCCCTCGGCCATCACTACTTCACAGCGGATCAAGGGCGTATCTCTTCTTTTGGCGGGGGTATTGGCTTCGTGTGTTTTTCATTATCACGCTAGTCAGACGGTGAGTCGTGCACGCTATTTTTCCCACTGCGGATCTCCCTGTGTATCGCTTACCCGTTTTCGAGGTCATAGTAGCCTGCATGTCCCACGCGTATGTGTTTTTCGTGTCCCTGGGTGCCACCACGTACTGTGGGAGGTTAATTCCATACACGTGGGCGACTAGGGGTTTACGTACACGGTTTTACTGCAGTTTTGGGGTGCCTGAGCATTGTGTGACCCGTCATTTTCTCATCGGGGTCACATACAGCCTTGCAGGCTCACAGGGGTGCTGTTTACATCTAGTAACCCACCCCATTCACCCCAATTGCCCAGGACAGTTGTCGTGTACATCTCCCATTGGCACTACTACATCTGTGCCATGGTTGGGAGGCCATTAAAGGTGAGGGGCGCCTCAGCTGGGCATCCTCCATGTGGTGGGCATGGTCAGGGATGTGGCTGGGGTGACCAGGGAGTAGGGGGACTCCAGGGTGTCCCGGGTGGCTGCAGAGGGGGAAGAGGCAGGGATGCGCCACTTCGGCAGGATGTTCTGCCATGTGCTTGTGCAGTCATGCCACCACCCCCTGTGGTTCCGGGAGATGCAGCTCTTGCATCTGACACTGGCACCCAAGTGACCCGCCAGTCAGTTTCATCGACTGCCACAGGCCCAAGGGTAGTGGTAGCTGCAGGTGCAGCTTTAGCCACCACCACCCAGGCTCGGGGTCAGTAAGCGCATGCTGGGTTGGCACCTGAAGAGTCCCAGGATGATTTCCGTGTGGTCAGGAGGCACGTGTAAGTGCACGCAGGGCTGCTCTGACCGAGGCACATGTCCCTGGGGCAGTGTTGTCATCTGCTGCCCCAAACAGCCGGGTTTTGGCATCTGCATGGGCAGATGCAGCCAACACCACCCTGGTTGTGAGTCTGCCAGCCAGGGCAGTCTCGGTCAATGACCGTGGCACAGCGGCTGTTGCTGCGCTGGGTCCAGTCAAGAGCACCCAGCAGCCACTGACGCAAGTCAGGGCTTCCGTCCTAGTTCCACCTGTCACTCCCTTGGTTCAATCCACAAGCGCCACTGCCCCTACTGATCAGGGCAGCATTTGCCAGTCAGGGACCGGATCACTGCCCAAGAGGAGGAAAGTTACTTCTGCACAAGAGGCTGGGACCACAGACACGGCTCCGGCCTCCTGCACATCATAGAAGAAGCCTTTCGGTAAACAGGAACTGGACTTCCTTGTGGGCTATGTGTCGGGACAAGAACATGAGATGCTAGTGGTCCCAAATTGTCACACTACGGCTGCCCAGCGTATGGACCACTGGAAGCATGTTGCAGAGGGTGTCAGTGCATTCGGACATGAGGTGCGCACAGCTCAGGAGTGCAAAAAGCGTTGGGATGACCTCCCACGCTGTGCTAAGCTAAAGCGTGCCTCCAATTATGCCATGACTCGGGTGACTGGCAGTAGGCCACCACCTAAGGAGGAAGAACTCACTCCACACGAGTTGATCGCCGCAGAGTTCATCCCGGCAGAATTGGTCAAAGGAGTGGGAGAGATGCTGGATTTTGATGCCCCGTCCAGTGAGTGTTGTTGCGTGTTTGTCCATCCCATGTGTCGTTTGCTTGTGTGATGTGTTGTGCTTGACTGCCACTACATGCTTGTGTACATGGTTCTCATGTGCGAGTCATGCAATGCTTCACTGATGTATGCCTGCTGTGCAGCATGCTGGACATGTAGAGGAGACGGGGACTGTCCTCATCACCACACTTGCACCCTACTCACATGCTAGCCACCCGGCTGTCCCTCCGGTCCATGTTCCATCTCACTGGCCCTTCTGCATGTAGCCTGGGGTGTCTTTCCACTCAGCAGTCGGACTATGTCATCGCATGACTGACGTGCATGTGTGTTCTGCCTGCATGCGAGTACTCCACGTAGGCATGCTCCCTTGCCCCTTCATCCCCTGCACCCCAATTTCACCATGGCACTGGTGGGTAACATGTTGGACTACTGCAATGGCCTGTTTAACGCTCCTGTGTACATGCACACTTCCCCCTGCCAACCTGCCAGACACATACTGTGGGGTACATCCTTTGTCCTTGATGGAGGGTGTCTCACACACTGTGCTGATGGCAGATGTTCTGCAGGGGCATGAGTGCCCATTCATGCTCCATGTGCATTCCATGCATGCCCCTATGTGTCCTTGGATGGATGATCATAGTAGTACGTGTCCAGGATGACAAACTTTTAATGGCTTTTGATCATCCATTCCATGCCCACTCTGGTTCAGTCCTGCACCAGACACATGTTTAGGGTGTCATGGTCTGTGTGGGGCACAGGCCTCCCCCGGTTTCAGGCCCCCTGACTCTGTTCCACTGGTGTAGTGACTTCTGCACAAATGGGTGTACTACAGAGGGTTCATCATGTGTCCTGCTTACTGTCCAATACTCATCTGCTGTGTTGTCAGTTGACTCAGATGATGCAATTTACGCTACTCAACACTGTCTGCCAATACACAGTTCTCTGGTCAACCTTTAACTGCCATGCAATGCCTCCCTGCATTTTCAATAAGGGGCGGGGGTTGCCTGTAGCCATGCAACCCATTGCATGCACATAGCACGTGATGCCTGACCTTGCCCTTACACTGACTTCATGTTTATTGATTGACATCATAATGTACTTGTTGATGTAGATAGTCGGAAACGTATACATGTTCTGCACTGCACCAACCCACTTCTGAGCCATGTTACACCGTTCTACATGCCTACTCACTGCTGCAATGTCAAAGTGACCTGGCATGTATGGTCAGATTGTCATCCCTTCACTGTCATGAACGGCACGGGCACAGGTGCATCCTGTGACACATGTACTCAGTATTAGAACACCCTAGCAGGTGTTTAGCAAAGTTGATTGGTCAATCTGCTGCCTATACTAACTGGTATAGGCCGCAGATTGAGTATAGCCTGCCAATCAGGTTGTTATGACTGTGGAGCTGCCTGCATGTATGTATGTGTACACTTTCACATACATCAAAGCAACCAGCGTTGTAGCTGCTTGCTTTGCTGTATAGGATGCTGTTCAAAATCACCATACGGGTGTATATGGACACAGGTGTTTTTGAAAACTTTCACATGTACATATGCAAGCAGCTTCAACGTTGTGTAATGCAACATTGCGGCTACTCACTTATGTGTGTGTGATAGTGTTCATTTACACATGTGTCCTCTGCAAATTTTTTGTTGAATGACTAATATGTAGTTGATTAACGTTAATGCTGCTGAGATTTCAGCATTGTGCCCGTTATGTTCAACTGGCACAATCCTGAAGGTGCACTGTCGTGCAGTATGTGTACGCCTAGGCCCACTTAGCTAATCGGGTGGGGCCTGGCCGTGATGATTTGACACACTGAATAATGGTTTAGGGAGCAATCAATGCACAATGTGCTCAATCAGGCCCTGAGGGGTGTTCTGGAGGCTTCGTGGCCGGCAGCTCAGACCGTACTGGGCGTTATGGTCCCTCATGCCTGGTTGCAGGCCCTCGCTTTGCTCGGGACATTCACTATGTCTACATGGGCCATGAAGCCACACGGCCGAGCTGCAGATGGATGTAGCTATCTTGGTGATGATGATTTAGTGATGCATGTGACATGCATATTACCTGTGTCATGGTGTGTTTGGATTTACTTGCAGCTGTGGCCGTTTGGCAGTTCAGACATGCTTATGGTATGTGCCATCTCTTTGTTGCCATCTGTAATTTCTGCCTGTGACATGTGCCAGACAGAGGTGGTGTGTGATGGAGGTAATATACTACATTCAGTACATGTGTAGGCTTTGTTATTTACACACATCCATTTCTGATTTTGGGATGTATTTGCATGTCAATGCCACTGGATGCATGCCATAATTTCATTTGTGTGTGACATGTCTGCTTCTTGTGTTGGGTGTCGATGTGATGTCTATGTGTGTGCGGGTTATGTGCTTCTGACATGTGTACTCATGTTTGTCTTTTCCACATTACAGATGATGACGCAATGGAGCCAGAGGATGGTGATGTCATTCCTGACACTGGGTTGCTATTACATCAGCAACCCAGCACAAGTGGAGGTCGTGGGGTGGTAGGCCACGAAAACCCACTTGTGCTCCAGACCATCGTGTCCAGGGCTGGCAATCAGTCTAGCTCGGATGATCACTCTGACACCAATGTTGAGTTGGATGCACGTCATGTCCCTTCGTCGACGGTGAGTGATTCTGATGTGGACGATCTTCTGTCTGCGACACCTGCACTGAGGGGCCAGACGGTGTTGGAACCTCCGCCTGTGGTGGATCGGGATGCACAGTCACACTCTACACCAGTTGCTGATGTGCCTGGGGCATCACGTCAATGGAGGGATGTAGTCCTCCAGCCGTGGGTGGTGCCAATCCAGCGAGGACCACGGCTCCTTGGGCCCCACGGGTGTCAAGTCCAGCAACCCGGTGGCCGTGCACCACCGGGGTATACTGAGTGGGAGCAATCCATGTATACCAATTCAGAACAACAGGGTGCAGCTATTGATAAGATCGCTCAGAGCATAGAACGTGTGGCCCAATCTGTGCTCCCCCCTGCTAGGCAGGTGGATCTCCAGCAGCGTGCAGCACAATCAACGGTCCGCTCATTCAGGCTGGACATGGCGGCTTCAGACAGGGCACGCCGGGCTGAAATGGTGCCTCTGCATCAAGCACTTGCTGCTCACGCATAGAAGAGCCCTGAGGGATGACCATCAATCCCTCAGATCTACTCTGGGTGTGCTCAACATGTCCCAGAGGAAGCGGTCAGAGGAGAGGTTGGAGCAGCTTGAGAATACCATCTCGGCTGAACTACGTGCATGCCGAGAGGTGCTCCAGATGTCATGCGAGGCCATGCAGGCAGAACTCCGTGTTATACATGCTACCTTGTAAGAGGAAGCATGCATATCATGTGAGGTGATGCATGCTGACCTATGTGTCATCACCTCACAGGACCAGGCTTACCAGTCCCGCAGACTTGCTGCAGTCAAGGGGCAAGCTGCGCGTAGGCATGGTCAGGGTACTGTGCCACGTCCACCTTCTGCTTTCCATCCAGAGGGCGAGCAGGACGACGACTTATCTCCCACACAGGTCGGGCCGTGCAGGCGTTGAGCCCATGGAGGTTTTTTTTTATCTCAACATCATTGCATGGGGGTGGTGAGGTGCACTTCCCCACCCCCGGGACTTATGTGGCCATTTTTTATTTTATTAGTTTAATTAGTTTAATATTGTTTGTCTATTGTGCATTCATATGACGCTGTGGTGCTTTGTGGCTTTTGAAAGCATCCACTGTCTGTTCCAGCTGGGCCCATTTAAGCTTGTCTCGTGTATGTGTTTGTGGCTTGGGGTCCTGACACATATGCCACTCCTGCTTCCCCTTTTCATGGGCTTGCAAGGAGGGTTGGGTGTGACAACAATTCACACAAGGGCATTGGACTTTTGTCATATCTGTGGCCTGCCTGCTACTGTACTGCTTGTGTTTACACCCCTGGTGGGGATTATGGATCTTTTCTCCACGGCATGTCTGCAATCAATTTTGGTGCATCCTGTGACACATGTACTCAGTATTAGAACACCCTAGCGGGTGTTTAGCAAAGTTGATTGGTCAATCTGCAGCCTATACTAACTGGTATAGGCCGCAGATTGAGTATAGCCTGCCAATCGGGTTGTTATGACTGTGGAGCTGCCTGCATGTATGTATGTGTACACTTTCACATACATCAAAGCAACCAGCATTTTAGCTGCTTGCTTTGCTGTATAGGATGCTGTTCAAAATCACCATACGGGTGTATAGGGACACAGGTGTTTTTGAAAACTTTCACATGTACATATGCAAGCAGCTTCAACGTTGTGTAGTGCAACATTGCGGCTACTCACTTATGTGTGTGTGATAGTGTTCATTTACACATGTGTCCTCTGCAGCTTTTTTGTTGAATGACTAATATGTAGTTGATTAACGTTAATGCTGCTGAGATTTCAGCATTGCGCCCGTTATGTTCAACTGGCACAATCCTGAAGGTGCACTGTCGTGCAGTATGTTTACGCCTAGGCCCACTTAGCTAATCTGGTGGGGCCTGGCCGTGATGATTCGACACACTGTCTGTTCCAGCTGGGCCCATTTAAGCTTGTCTCGTGTATGTGTTTGTGGCTTGGGGTCCTGACACATATACCACTCCTGCTTCCCCTTTTCATGGGCTTGCAAGGAGGATTGGGTGTGACAACAATTCACACAAGGGCATTGGACTTTTATCATATCTGTGGCCTGTCTGCTGCTGTACTGCTTGTGTTTACACCCCTGGTGGGGATTATGGATCTTTTCTCCATGGCATGTCTGCAATCAATTTTGGTGAGTATATTTTTGAACTGTCCATTTATTGATGTTGATTGTGATGTATTTTCATTTCTTGCCTGTATATGTGCTTGATGCACTTCATGCTGTAGACGGTAGCCTGCACCCTTTAGCTGTGAAAGTCACACTGATGGTGGCAGGGAGCCAGGTGGTGGAAATGTCAAGTTGTTACGTGTTGAGTTCAGCCGCTGGGGATTGTGGCAAAGGAGGATGCATTAGGTATGTGACCCAAGAGGCACAATTCACGGTCCAGTCCTCACCTGAGATGTCCACCTATACTACTACTCCGCTCCGTTCCGTTAGGACGGCACATTGTATCTGTCTTCCCTCTTGGACTTCGCTGCTGCCTGACGGTGCAGTTTTCCTTCTGGACTACAGCTCTTTTACTTTTTTTTCACACTCTCGTGCCTTTAATCTCTGTTTTTCTTCCTGCTACTGTCCTTGTTGCAGATCTGTCCGCCCGTCTCTCGGGCAGTTATTTCCACGTACTCTCACACTGCCTCGGTTTGCCTCAGTACACTTCTGTTCCACAGCATCTCTCTTTCGATCCTCCTATCTTTCATCTATTACATCCATGCCTTTATGGTGACTTTTGGCTTTTACCATAGCTTTTCAACTGTTGTGGCTCTTAACTTGCTGTAAACTGTTTCTGGCTATCTCCCATTCACTGTGCCTTTCCAGACTTGTGCTGTCTCTTCCTTTCTTCGTTAACGCTATCAAAGATTGTTTGTGTTTCAGCTCAACCATCCAGTTGTGCCAGCCTCCTTGGTTATTTTCTACTCAAGTTCCAGCTCTACCTGTCAGGGTACAGACCCTGGGGTTGTGTGGGAGGAGGTCAGATGTAGGTCTCAGACATGGCTCAGTAACAAGCAGCATAAAGAAACACACACAGAAAATATTCCAGCCTTATAAAAGGCTTTTATGCCCTTTCTGCAGGAAAAGGAGCCTCCAGACTACCTTTCGCAGCAGACACCGGGCCAAGAACTACAAAACCCTGCCCACGTTGAAGTCGCACCTCGCCACACGCGGCTAGCAGCACATCCAAGGCCCATACTATCATGTGTGATTCTTAACACATGGTCTTCCGTTTACCGCAGAGCCACGTGCGGCTACCTTACCGCATGAACAGTGTATAAACCATCACGGGGCAAGCAAAACAATATGAACAAAGCAGCAGACAAGAGTGCTTGTTTGGGGAGGAGTCACTAAGTTTGAGGCATGAATGGTGTTATGTGTGTGTGAGGCAACACCCACAGAATAGTAACTCACGCTCTCTTTGCAGCATTGAACTGCTCCTGTTACCGGACCTTATAGTGCGCAGGCAAGAGGCCAGCACTCACCCCAGAGATAAGTCTCTCCTTGGCTCACCTTTGAGCCAGTTTGTACAATGTGCATGAGGAACATGGTTTCTCTAATTGAGTATGCGTAATTGTCAATTGTTGTATTTTGTATTTTCCCTACTTTCCCTTGCCCATACACCTCCCCTCTCCTGACCCTCTTTCCGGTTATCCTAAATACCGATACCTATCCAACCAACGGATCCCTAAACCTCTTTCCCCACCGGGGACCATCGAAACCGGTCGACCTGACCTGTTGTGGCTCCACCACAACACTTTATGATATCTCCATAACAAGGAGGAGATAAAAAGACACTAAAGACCACAACTCAGTACTAAATGGGTTTCTAGCACCTCCAGTGCAAAAAAGTGATTTTGCTTTCCAAAAAACAAAAAAGATTTTCTGTTTTTTGCTGTTTCAATCATTTCTTTTAATATCATTTTTAATTTAGACAACCACCCACATGAAAAGGATTCTGAGACATTTGGGTAAATAAAGCACATACTTGGAAATCCCAATGCCCGTACACCATTCATGATAGCTATAAGGTGCTCGAGTCATCACCGCGAGAGATTTTTTTCCCTCTCTACGCAACTTAGTACCTGTTGGGTGGTTGCCAATTGGCAGAACATCTCCCGATCTAGCATCCACTTTGGACTTCCCAAACTTCATTCTCTAGCTAGGGCATGACATACAGCCAACCAAGGAATTTTTTCCCCGTTTAACCGTCCTCTGTGTACCACTATACCCTTACGGTTAGGGATGACAACAACAATGTTTTCTATGGCTTAATTAAGCCTCAATTTGCCCTGTTGTTTTTTTCTTTCTTATAACTTTGGTGCCATTTGACAAACCTGCACAAAGCTTTGCAAAATATTATAGACCCAACCTTGAATGTTTGTGCAAAGTCTGAATGGATTCTGTAAAGTGGGGGCTAAGTTATATCACTATTTCTTGTACCTACATGTTGACACTTTAAAAAAAATAAAACATGCCCCAATTTGCAGCGAACCTGTGTAAGGAGCATTGGCAAGTACCCAAAATCATGGTTTTCGCAAATGTGTCTGTGTTTTATTTTTTAATGTAGGTACAGAAATAGTGATATACCTTTGGTGATTGAGGTATAGCCTGTGGCCATGGCCAATCAGACAATCTGGGACCTGCAATGGGGTTAAAGTGTGCATGGCCACCGGGAAATGGCTATGTGGTAAAGTGTTTTGAAATCTGGATAGGTTTGAATGGGAAAAGAAATTCTGCTTGTGGCTACAACCCAAAGTCCTGGACGGGATTGCAGCAAACTTGCACGAGGAGCATCAGCAAGGACCTGAAATCATGGTTTTGCAAATCTGTCCTGTGTTTTATTTTTTTCAAAGTGTGAAAACGGAAGTACAAAAAAAGTGATATTACTTTGGTATCTGGGCAGTGGGCCTGGCCCTTGGCAAGGGCAAATGTCTACTCTGATTTGCTTATTGGGGCATCTATCATGCCCCAAGTCCTAGGTTTGAAAGGGAAAAAAATATCTGCTTGTAGCTGCAGCCCAAAGTGCTGGACGGGATTGCAGCAAACTGGCGCAAGTAGCATCAGCAAGGACCTGAAAGCATGCTTTTGCAAATCTGTCCGGTGTTTTACTTTTTCCAACGTGTCAACATGTAAGTACAAAAAATAGTGATATAACTTTGGTGCCTGGGCAGTGGGCATGGCCCTTGGCAAGGACAGTCCAGTCTGATTTGCTTATTGGGGCATGCAGCATGTCCGAATATCATGCCTTGTGGATTGTGGAGACTGGCCATGGCTGCAAGCCATGAGAACTAGCCATTGGTCACATTATGAGGGTATAGTGGACACTAAACTAGGATTCAGGGTAGCTGCAGTGGATAATGGGGCTGGTTAGGTGGGGCTGTGGTCATGGTTGTTCCTCATGCCCTAGGCAATTCAACAATGACTTGCATCCCAAGAATGCGCTGCTGATAGCGACACACATAAGTATGAGCTGCAACAAATGTTTGCTAAAGGAGGTTTATAGTTCTTTCATATATGTTGTTAATGTTAATGTTAAAGGTATTTGTACCACACACCGTCATCACTGAAGTGGTCCCCAGGTGCTCTGGCAGATCTGAAAAAGATGGTGTGAAAAAAAGGGGGGGAGTGGGTGGGTTAGTAGCGTGTAGTGGGAATAGGAAAGTGAGAGTTGTGATGTCCTGTTGGCAGCTCCAGTTCGGTTTGCACCATTTGCTGAGCTTAAGTGTGGTTTTCGGGTCGGTGCAAATTCCCATGTGCTGTTGTGCCGATTGCTGTGCAGAGAGGTGGTTGTGTGAATTTCTGTATGAGGAGTGTATGCAGAAAGTTGATGTTTCAGAGTTGGGTTAGCGGGTTTTCCTTACCTCTGTCTTTGAGAGTGGGAGCAAAGGCCTAGGTTTCACAAAATGGTAGACAATGAGAAAACACACCTAGATTTGAGAATTCCTAGATAGTGGAAGAAAGGCATAGGTTTCACAAAATGGTCGCCAATCAGAAAGCACACTTAGATTTGAGAATTCCTGAATAGTGGGAGAAAAGGCCTAGGTTTCACAAAATTATAGACAATGAGAAACTACAGCTATTTGAGATTCCTAGATGTTAATGTTAAAGGATATTTATGCTGCACACTATCACCACTAGAGTGGTCCTCTGACGGATCTGAAAGGGAAAGAAGGTGGGGTGGGTTAGCAGGACTGAGTGAGAGAACAGCAAGAGAGCTGTTATGTGCTGTTGGCAGCATCAGTTTGGTTAACACTGTTTGTTGAGCTTAAGTGTGCTTTTCGGTTGGTTGCTATCATGTGCTGTTGTGCGAGACTTGTGGTTTGTTATGTTGTTGTGGTGTAGCGAAGTGTGTGCAGTTTGTTGCGCTTGGAGGAATGGTTGTGTTTGGTTTGAGTATGAGAATGTATGCAGAGGGGAGAGATTTTTCAGAGTGTTGGTTAATGGCATCACTATCTAGATGTGGCACATGTTAAACTTCCCAATTCTATCTAGATGTGACTCATGCTAATCTTTACAGTTCTATCTAGATGTGACTCATGTTAATCTTCACAGTTCTATCTAGATGGGACACATGTTAATCTTCACAGTTCTATCTAGATGTGACGCATGCTAATCTCCAAAATTCTACCTAGATGCGAGTCATGCTAATCTCCACAATTCTATCCAGATGTGACGCAAGGTTATCTTCACAATTCTATCCAGATGTGACACAAGGTTATTTTCACAGTTCTATCTAGACAAGATGAGTGATTATCTTTATAATTCTGTGTGGATGTGGTGCATGTTAGTCAATTCACAATACTATGCAATCCCTACATGCTCCAATGCAAACTGTGGGTGGTCAACATCATTGCCATGATGCAAAGAGTGGTTAACGTACACAATGAGGCTGGTTGCACGATGGCTACCTTGTACAAGTGTTGTAAATGTTGACTATAGCTGATAGACATCGGGAGGCAGAGTGCCTGGGGGAGTACAATATTTTGTGATGCTACAGGTGGGTAGTCATTGGGTTATCCAGAATGGCTAGTTAACATAATGGCTTTAGTGCAGAATATGATCACCAACCCATTGCAGGCCCTCTTCATCACATTAAAGCCACTGACAACCGAGAGTGGCGTGGCAGTCCAAAAGGGGTTTCACTAATGGTTGTCTCCATGCCTGGACTAGATGTGAGATATTGCTAACTGGCACAGCCTAGATGAGATAAATCCTCCTGACCTGTGTCAACACCAGTACGTTTTGCTTTACTGGTGGAATATTTTTCCCTATACCTCAGTGAGTGGGAACCTTTTCCCACCACACTCGCAGAGTCTTTTACTCTTTTTTGTGGGTGTCTTTTCTAAGACTCTCCATGGTGTCTTTTTAATTGTATCTTCTTTGACAACTTTTGGTACATATTGACTACTGTTGCTGGGTTGCCCTTGGGGCTCCCCTTTTAACTTTCTCTAGCTAACCTTGCGAGAACTACAGTTCCTAAGGGTAGATCGGCTCTTTGGATCCCTTTTACATATTATTAGGTAAGTCCAGCTCCCCCACCTTATGTGGAGTGCTGGGGGGATACTGGGTATCCCCTTTCTTAGTGCTGCAGTGTGGCTTGTGCAGATTGTGCAGACCTGTGCAAAATGGATTCTGCTTTCTGTTTCCATTGATGAAGGAGGTGGCTTTTCCAACATTAGTCCTTCTGTTGGTGAGCGCAGCGTTGTGCTGGAGTGTCTTTCGTGCAGACCTGAGCAAAGTGGAGTCTACTTTCTGTTCCCATTAAGGAAGGAGGTGGCTTTTCCAAAATTAGCCCTTCTGCTGTTAAAAAAATGAATGATTAATAACATGTATATAGTGATGTAACATCATGAAACATTTTCACTGATAAAAACCTATGAGCATCACTGAACAATATATTTTCCTAATGGAAAATGCAAAGAAATGTGTACATGACTACTAGATTAATATGACAATATTTTAGTTTGTAACGTTGTGTATACCAGTCATGTTTGAGCAATGCCAATACAGTGACACAACTTTAACTTAAGTTACAACACAATGTGTGGACATTCACCTTTTGCTACACCTTCTTGTGCAATTTTACAGCAATTATGTAAAGTAAGTTGCAGAATATATCAAGCAAGACTTGCATCATTATGCCGTGTACATATCTTGTCACTCACCAAAAGGCATGTACGTATACAACTTAGTTTTCAAACTCAGGACATTGAGAAGGGAAGGAAAATATCTACGATGAAGTTAATTTGAGAACAGTGTGTCTATTTCAGCCTCACGGATATGATTTTCTCTTCCTACAACCCAGCGAGCTCTTTGGAGAGTTGCGACAGGATTAACAGCAGTATCTGAGTGGTGTCTGCCACATACCTGTTGCCAGGGCAGAGCTGTGGGTGCATGAGTGTGTGTTATGTATAGCCTTCTTTTGACACCATCGTACTGGCTTTTAGCAGACTCTACTCACTTTTCTGGACCGAAAGAAGGTAGTTGAGAGTGTTGGGCTGTTTCAAGGTCCTCTTGATAGCCTCTGCTATCCATCCAGAGATGTCTAGATGCATTTGCGAGTAAGTAGCTGCCTGAAGCTTTTTCATGTTCCTTTCTACAACCTATAAATGGTTTCCTATATTCCCATTCACGGATAGGAGATTTTCAACACTGCCCCCCGCCGGTCAGCATGTACCACATTGCTTGTTGCTTTGTTGGTGGCCATGGTAGTCTTCAGCTGCCCACGCATTTGCCCAAGACCCTTTGCACTTTTTCTCAGCGTTTGAAATTAGCCAATGTTCATCAGCCTCAATTCTTGTTTCCAACATCCATTTCATAAGGTAGCTTTGCTGAAGTCATTGTTGTGGCACCTGTTGAAATCATGCCAGAGTGCAACAGGGTCGTACATTGCCATAAAAAGAGATTCCTCAATGGCTGGTACTCCAGAACTTTAGGCACCCAATGCCACACACTGGAGGTACAGGATAACCTCATCAGAAACCATATTTTGCATGCCATTCAACGATATATCTTCTTCACATGTGTTCCTAGTCCACGCTGGCCAGTGAGCCTGATCTGAGGAAAGGAAATAATGTACACACCATCAATAGCTAAAAGTAATATCTCACAGGTCTTGCATGAGTTGGCTCTAGATGTATGCCCAGTTGGGCTCACGGTTGTGTGTGACACAGCAGGACATGGATAGTGAATGGTGTGACACATCCAGGAAAATCATGCAAGCCCCAGGCAGGCTTAAGAAGGGATGACCTCTAATTGGTGCAATATCAATATTAGTCCAGCCTCAACATGATTTAATGTGGGTGTTAAATGTAACTAGACTAGTAGCCTTTGATTGTCCATGGAAGCCTAGGCTCTCTGAGTAATACAGCAGGCTTTCCAGAGAACATGTTGCCTATTGGGTCATTGAATATAGCAGGCCTCCAAACCAAATTGGACGACTTGGACTGGCAAAATTTGAACAAAAACGCAATATAAAGATAATGTGTCCTAATTAGATGTGGCAACTGGAAACAATTCACAAAGAAGGCTATACAATTGCTTGTATTCTAGCAACAAAGACTGTATGATGATACCCTGGCGGTGGGTAGGGACGTGGAAGCGGGGGTTGGTATCCCATCTTTGGATCTAAATATAAGGGTTTGGGAGTTTGCTATGGCCTATAATTATATTATTGGGCTAAACTCATTGTAATGTAAACATATTTGTTTAAGGGTTTATCTTAGGCTTGATCACCCTTTTCATTAGTTCCCTGGAGGTGATGTTTTAGTGTCAGATTTGGGATGTAGCACACATGTTGTCTGATGATTTGAATGATCAGTTTGAACGAATTGAGGACCTGACAGGACTGCCAGATGAAGAGGCATAGAAACATGTACGTTTTCACAAGAAGCAACTTGAGTGGTCTCCATTTTTTAAAATATGGCCCTGAGAGCTTGCAATTGCAGGACTCTTGGGGAGCCTGCAGCTCATCCTACTTGTAGGAATTCTTTCCGAAACAGCCAAAATGTTGTTTTAGTGATGAGAACTAGATCTCGTAAGACAATTTACAGGCTTTATTGGAGCGACACCACCGGCATAGTGGTTGTCCTACCACTCCGCTCCAAGACCTCTCTGCATTTCAAAACATATATTCTACATGGCTCTGCTGGCTGGAATCTAGAATCGAGATAGGGTTCTGCATCATCACCCCCCACCCCTCATTGATAAACAGTGAAGGCGGGAGGTTAGATAAGAGATGGAGGCAACAGTGAACATTGGGACAGGAAAGGAGAAAGCTGAGGAGGGACTAAGAAAATGGCATCTCGATAGTAAATAAAGTATTTCTGTAAGAGTCGTCCTTTAGTTGGGGTGGGTGTAATTCTTCTGCTTTGGATGGGTGGATCTCCAACTGCAGAATCTAGGTATCAGTAGAACTGTTCAGAAGAAAGGTGGATCTTCTGGCTCCTTCACGCATACGCATCAGGGGACCTGACACTGACCACATCATTCTTCAACCACTTATCGCCACTTTCCATAAAAAACGCAACTCTTACAGGTTGAAAAGATTCATTGGGGGGAGCAAAACCTGCAGAGTCACTTTGGCAAGCAGCGAGGCTCCTTAACTCTAATCCAGCTGTCTATGGCAATATTAGATAGTTAGATGGTAGTATTGTTTGTACGTGATTTGTTTGAGTCTAACTCTCTCAGGTATCAATTCCATGTCTTTCATCTCTAATACAGCTTTGTCCATGCGTGAAGGTTTCAGGCAGACACATTCCTGTCTGTCCCTCATGAGAAAAAAACGGCTCAATGGCCATAACTGAGTCAGGTGGTAGCATATAACCATTGACTGTTTTCTTGAGCACATCTCTCTGGGTGAGAGAGTTTATCATAGCGAATTGCATGCATCCTTTGATTAAATGGTACATTCGTTTTACAAGACAATTTTTTGCCTGGTCGTACAAGGACGTCCTATGGTGGATGATATTGTGATCTTCCAGGAATGTATGCATCGCAGCCGGCACAAAATGCACACTGTTGTCAGTTATTATTTCTTCAAGTATGCATTCTTGGTCAACGATGGAGCCTAGAAACTTGATCACCTTCCTCATAGTGACTCTTCTCTGAACTATATCCCATTCTAACCACTTTGAGTTGTAATCCATGAAGACTAACATATATATCCTTTCTGCGTTTGCAGTCTCGAAGGAGCCAATGATGCCCAATGTCCAGTGCTAGTTTCTTCCGCACCATGCAGGGTAACTTAATGGGCTGAAGTGATATCATCACTGTCTTTTTTTGTTTTGTCACTCATCTCACTTGAGTAGCACTCTTTGAGGTCTTTCACATCGTTCACCATTCCAGGACACCCACATTTTGTCCTAATGCACTGTTTATTTGCGTTCCTTCTCAAGTGGTCTTCGTGGGCTAGTTGCAAGATCTTTGGGCCCAATGATTGTGGTGGGATAAGCCAATCTCCCTTCAGAACCAGAGGCCTCTGAAATCTTTTGCAGAAGGTGATGGACACATGCTTTCATCCTTCTCTGCGGACTTTGCACAGTAGGATGGTGCATGAATAATTTATCTTCTGGCTTCCTGCAATTCTGTCTTGGAAATTTCTGCAGATAGTGCAGCTACTACACTCTTGAGTTTCCTCTGCCACGTCACCAGGTGAATCTGATGTAGGGTCAGTTGGTAAATTAGACAGGCAATCTGTGATGGTATCCTTTTTGCTGGGTGTACACTATATTGGCATTGTATGCACCGATTTCTGGAGAGACTGATGCCATCCGTTCAGTGCTGTATATATATGTACCAGTAGTTTGTTGTTAGTTCTAATTGTGATTGGCAGCCCCCAAAGTAGCATCTTGAAATGTTTTAGGGACAAATATGCAACCAACACTCTCTTTCTGTGTTGGAATAATTCACACCGGGCCCCCTGAGTGCCCTGGAGTCTAAGGCAATGGTCACTTCCCTTCCCTCCTGAATTTGGTTTGGAACTGCCCCAAGACCACTGTTGCTTGCATTTACTGTGATTATAGTTTATGAGGCTGATTTGAACATATTGGGCCAGATTCTCAAAGTGCTTTTTTGGTGCTAGCACATGTCCTCACTTGCACCAAGAAAAGTATGAGCCCAATTCACAAAGGACATCTGAATTTGTGCATCCTAAGTGCGTTCATTCAGGTGCCCCCCCCACCCTTTGTGCATTTATGCAAAAACATTCACAAATGGGAATGTGCTTTAAAATGCCTGGAAACGAAGGGCATCCCCCTGCACCTCTATCGCACTGCTGACACTCATGTATATTAGCAGTCTGGACAGTACATCTTTGGGCCACTGTCCAGCCCTTCCAGTAAATAAGGTGACCTGAGAATTTCTGAAAATAGTGCACATGAAAAGAGCTTCTCCCTCTTTACTCATGCCACTACCAATAGCTCAATCTACTAATGCCAGGGGTTCCATTTGGTCCATTGCCTTGGAGACCAGCACGCTTACTATGGCTGCCCCTCAATATTTGATAGTTTGGTGGAAGAACTGCTTTCAGGTATTTCCAGGATGATCGTTAGACTCCTTCCTGTTGTGTAACCAACATTTGGATACTAAGCCATGATCAAAGCTCCCACAACGTAGGACAACCTCTCTCTCTCTCTAGAACAAGTTCCAGGCTTTGGATGGGGCACCAGAATCATGCAAGCCCTCCTGTCCAATTACACATTCCAATACACACGTCTAAGAGTTCAATTGTCTGAGGATGGGTGCTGCCATGTGGTTGAGTGTTCTCCATAAACACTCACCCATAAGGCCAGGTTCAACAAAAAGAGTTTATTAATAATTGAACACAAAGTTGAGCCAAATTCAAACTTCAATGATATGCCAGAGTTCAAGTTTTTTTTCAAATCCATTGGTAATGTGTCTCAAAAGTCTCTCCATGTCTCTCCTCTGCATCACTTACAGTCTTTGATCTCTTGTCCTGCTCAATGGTTGAGTTCTCTTGTGGTGTTTGCTGGTTGGCCTGATGAGGGTCTCATCTCCTAAGCTCAACTCAAGTATAGGTCAGCTTGTCCAAATGGCTCACAACTTCTCCCAGAGGTTCAGAGGTTTTTCAGGCAATTTTTTGGGCTTTTGGAAAACACACTGCCCAAGAGTTCTCGCGCTTTAGCTCACCAGTGCCCTCTCACTCTTACTCCCCTCCCATGTTGCCTCTATGTAGGTTCATTCTGAATGGGCCTACCTGTGCTTCGGCAAACTATATCTCTGTTTACCTAGTAGGCCTTCTGAAAGCACTGCTATGTGTTCTTACCTACTTCCACCTCGCACAGACATCCTGTGGATTTGGGGTGTGTGCATCTCACTTTCTATTCTCCCTCCAACCTCTTCGCACCATCACAGCTTTTGTTTTGTCCACCTCCTCCTTCTTCAGTTTGATCCTTTTCCAGCTCCTTTGCTCCCTTTATTACCACCTCCTCTCCAATTCTTTCTCTCCCATCCAACCACTTGACTCCCCCGTCACTAGCTTCTCTTTCTCGGATATCATTTCCTTTTGCTGATCCTTTGATTCTCATGTCATCATATCCTCCTCACATCTTACTCCCTCTTCTCTCCTTCTATCTTCACAACTTTCTCCTCCTGCTTCCACTCTGCTTCTTCTTTCACCAACTCCTCTTCAGAAATTATATTCTCCTACTTATCCACTGTTTCTCCACTGTTTCTCCTTTCATCACATCCTCCTTTACTTCACCAGTATAGCCTTTTCCCAGCTATCACCAAAATGATGGCTTCTCTTTCTCAAAACTCATGCACCTATGCTCTTTTTGGTCTTCCTAACATATTCCCCTGTCCACTTTCCCATGTCTACTCTCCCAGTGAGTGTCTGCACATGTGAGTGCTTTATTTTGTTAGTGTGGAATTGTCTAGCCCTTAACAACCATTTTACTTCAGGTGTGTTTGATTGAGGAAAGCGGGTCCCCTGTGCCCTCTGGACTGAAGCTAGGAGAATACTGTCTGTGATTGTTTCTGATGCCCATGCATTTGTGGAAGCTTCAGGTGTTTATGCGGAGCAGGTGGCGCCCGCGCTACTAAGATGGCAGCTCCATCTGTGAGCAATATGTCTGTTTGACTCATGGTAAGAAGTTTGGTCACTATTTTAGATTTACACTTTAAGAACAATACAATTAATAATATGCCTATGGAGAACGTATTAGCAGCAATCCTTCATTCTGTACATTCTGACATTCTTTAAAGGGGCAAATATCTTGTTGTAGCTAATGTTTCAAACCCTGCCGCCTGACCCAGATTTTGGGGAGGTGACCAAGAGATCCACCTGACACCCCGGCAGATCGCTGAATCACAAAGTGTTTGCTGGCAAAAGGCCTCCACGGCCAACTTTCCCTGCACACCTGTGGAGATTCGGGAATATCATCACAGTGCCGAGAATGGGATTTTCTGTGGATGCCAGAGTCCTGGGTGTTAGGTGAACAGCTGTTGTAGTTGATCAATGCTGTTGACACCATGGATAGAGGGGGAGAAGAACTGTGTGATCACTGCAATGCTTTCTTGAGGGATAGTAGTCAGGATGTCTAGACTTGGTGCTGGCCTCTGACATCTCTTCCCAACATGGAGACAAAGCGCAAGATGGGAGCCAAACGCCACAAGACCAGGAGAGGGTTTTTACTCAATCACTCTTGTGTTTAATACAATGGCACTTCCTCAAAATGGCAGAAAGAATGTTTATACAAATTGTGAATACCAGTTGCACAATGCAATGCCATGTGGTAGTGAAGTGGTAAGTGAAACCAGTGTTGCTGAGAAGACGACAGGCTAATTGGTATTGGTTAAGACCTATTGCACAGAAATCATTTTTGGGGGAAAAGCTATATTTCTCAAGACCCCAAAACACAGTCCAAACGCAATCGTGGAATACTATAATATAAAACAGACA
The DNA here is from genome assembly GCF_040938575.1 of Ambystoma mexicanum. Taxonomy (NCBI): domain Eukaryota; kingdom Metazoa; phylum Chordata; class Amphibia; order Caudata; family Ambystomatidae; genus Ambystoma; species Ambystoma mexicanum. The sequence continues at coordinate 187,837,041 of NC_090924.1, read as the reverse complement.
AGTGTCGATAAGATAGATGAATTACATCATTGCACCTGTCAATGACCCAAAGGGAATCGAGTTCCTCTCCCTCAAAACGAAAAAGGTAACATAGCACCTTGAGTCCAGAAGTGTTACATATAATGAAACTTTCCCATCTGTGAAAATGACAGCGCAGCAGATCCTGTTTTTTTGCATGCCACAAGAGCCTAAATGGCAATCTTTCTAACTCTTCCAACAGGGATGGCAGCCATACAACTGGAAGCATCATAAGCATGTTGCATGTACAGGACTATGAAGTAGATCATCATCTAGGTGGCTTCCGCATAAAACATCCAGGGGAGAAACAGAGGGAACCATCTAATGATCAGGTCCTTACTTTTCTGAACAATGTATTTTTTCATCACTCCGACAGCCCTTTTGAAGTCATTGGAGTAATAAACACCATGGTATTTGTGCTTGTCATGTAGTCATGCATGTTCAGTTTCCAGAAACACATCCAACCCATATATCAAATTGTTAGAGTGTGCATCTGTTTTAGCAGTATTCAATGTATACCCAGAAATATATGAATATCAAATGGTCAAGTTTTGCAAACATGAGAATTCATGTAGCATACTCTGAAATGCTCAGTCCTAGTCTATAACACAAAATAAATCAAGGTATCATGTATAAGTTCTTTTAAGGGTCTTCTGCCTGTCTGCAGTGTTCTTCAGTCTTGCTGCTTTCACAATGATCCATGCCGCTGGGTGTTCATCTCCTCCTCTGCACAGGCTCCCTTGCCTACTGTCCCCACTAACTCCTCTGCACAGGCTCCCTTGCCATGCTTCACTGTCCCAGCTCCCTTGTCGGCCTTGGCTCCTCCACCACACACCACTATGCCTCTGGCTCTCTAGCCACCCATGGGTGGGACCACCGTCCCATGTGCCCCCCCAAGAAACACCCTCAAAGATGTCAAGCTGCTCCATATAGCCACAATTAACTTTTGCTCTGCTGTCAAGCACTCATCTGACATCTGCAACCTCCTCGAACATATGGATCCTGATGTCCTCGCCATCACAGAGACATGGTTTAAGGACTGCTCTCTCACAATCTTTGACACACTCCTCCCTGAAGGATACAAGATCATCTTTGTGCCAAGGCCCAAGAAGACAGGAGGGGGTTATCTTCCCTGAATGTATACCTGTGTCCATCATCCCCACTCAGGCCTACTCTTCCTTTGAGTGCCTGGCCTGCAGCCTCTGACTCTCTCCTAAATCCTCTCTCCATTTGTCCACCTTCTATTGGCCACCAGGACAGTCCACCCACTTCCACTCGGAATGGGCTGAACTGGCCTCCTCTCTACTTTCCTCCCCCTCCCAACTCCTACTGCTGGGTGACTGCAACATCCATCTGGACTCTCCTGACTCCTCAGGACCTATCTGCAACCTATGCGATTCTCTCTCCCTCTCCATCTTAACCTCTGGCTCCATGCACACAGTGGGCCACACTTTGGATGCTTTCATCTCTACCGACATCCCTCTCTCTATCCCTCTCACTACCTCTCTCTCTTGGACGGACCACTCTCTTCTCTTTTCACACCTGAAGCTCTCCTCTCCTCTTGCACTGGCACACCTGGCACGGCCACTTGGTGTCAAAGTCAACAGACCCATGAAAAGAGTGACAGCTGCTGCCTTTGCCTCCACCTACTCTCCTCCACCAACACTTGAGGCTGACTTCCGGCCTGACACAGCCCTCGCTAACTTCAATCTCTCTATCTCCAATATCCTTGCTACTCTTGCCCTTGTCATGAGGGTCCGACTGAAGCCTTCCAAAAAGTGCAACTCTTGATACAACTCAGATCTGGCTGCCCTTGAACGCAAGTGTAGGGCAGCTGAGCAGAAATGGTTTTCGTCGGGCGCACCTTCTGGTAAACTGGCCTGTCGCCTCCTTCAAAGGCAATATCGACTCTGTATACATTCCAAAAAAAGAGTCTTTATTCAAGCCTGCATGATGAGGTCACCAGACAAGTCCGGTCTATGAAGGCTTCATCCAAACAGGTTGACCCTTGCCGCCCCAAACCCATTAAGGAAAACATTTACTCCCTCGCTCCAGCCCTGGCTGATCTCTGCAATCTCTCTTTTGCCACTGGAATTTCCCCAACTTTTCTTAAGCACTCGCTTGTGCACCCTTTGCTCAAGAAACCCCCTGCTGACCACTCCATTCCAACAAACTACCGCCTTATCTTTATCACTCCTTCCATGGGCAAACTCCTTGAGAAGCTGGCTATCTCTCAGCTCACCATCATACACAGAATCTGTTGGTTTGCCTCCATGACCATCAGTCTGGCTTTAGAGCATCCAGAGGCATGGGAACTGCTCTTCTGAACACCCATGAATACCTCATCTCAAATTTTGACACTGACACTCCCTCTGTCCCCATTCGCCTTGACCTCTCCTCTGCCTTTGATACGGTAAACCACAATATCCTGATTGCACGTCTCTGTGACACCCTGGGAATCACAGGTCAGGCTCTAGTGTGGTTAACCTCCTTCCTCTCTGACCGCCCATCCCAGGTTGAACTTGGGTTCTTTCTCTCTACTATCACTCTTTCAACCTGTGGCGTTCCCCTGGGTTCTAACCTATCCCCCTGGTTCTTCAATGTCTACATGGCTGCCCTGGCATTTGTGATTGACGCTTTCATTTCTAACTTCCAGTGTTATGCGGGTGACACACAACTATCCTTCAGGCTAACCTCAACCACCTCTTCTACCTCGCTCATATCTGATGTCTGTGCGCAATTCAGTAATGGCGTGCTGCAAACGACCTCTGCCTCAATGCCAGCAAAACTGAGATAATTCGCATAGGTATTCCTGCTCCCGCTTTCCCACTCTCACTCTGGCCGGCCTCCCCTGGCCCTGCGCCCGCAACCACCTGCGTGGCAAAAAACATTGGTGTCATCTTCGACTCCACTGTCTCCTTATCCACTTACATTTCGGACATCTCTAAAAAGTTCAACTACCAGCTACATCTCCTCAGAGGTACTCTCCCTTTTCTCACCTTCCCCTAGCAGCTCACTGTCTCCAGAGGCCTGGTTCTATCTAGGCTGGACTACTGCAACAGCCTCTTTCTCAAACTCACTGTCTCTGCTCTGCACCCTCTGCAACTCAACCTGAACAGAACCACAAGACTTATCCTTGGCCTCAAGCCCAGGGACCGCATCTCTCTGGAACTGAAATCCCTTCACTGGCTCCTCGTGGCTGCAAGGATCAAGTTGAAGACCCTCTGCATTGTCCACAAAGCTTTCTAGGCCCTGGGACCTATCTATCTTCAACCTTTCCTTCCTAAATACTGTCCTTCCCCAGCCCTCCGCTCATCTACCTCCAACATTCTGTGAGTGAGACGGTTCTCCAAGTAGAGATTTGGAGAGAGATCTTTATCCTCCGGAGGGCCTACCACTGGAATAGCCTCCCTGCCACCCTCTGTCTTGAGCTGGATCTCCTTAAGTTCCAGAAACTCCTTAAGACATTCCTCTTCTCCTTTTCCTTCTCTCTCCCGCTACCCTGCTAACCTCTCTTGCCGCTCTATCACTCTCTCCCTCCTTTTTCCACACAGCCTGCTAACTGGCAGCCTGGTGTACCTCAGAGTCTCACAGGTCCCAGGCACCCACTCCAGTCCTCTCACACTTGCCTCTCGGCGTTGCACCTGCCTCATCGCTACTTCACTTGGTAAATTGACCCATGGGAGTCGCATCTCTCAGCACTTACCGCTGCTTCTGACTGACTGGGCGCAAACTTGATCCCCCCCCAGCCCTCCAGCACGTGACCTCCCTCACCTGCACCTGTCTGTGAACTTGCACAAACTGAAAATATCATGCCTCAAAGATCGTCTATATGTCTTTACTTTGTCTCCCCTCCCTGCATGGTGGCACCTCAATGCACTTGAAAATTCTGCAGAATCGTCGTCAGACCCATTTGCTGTTATCTACACTGTTAATTGTATTACATACACTTGTTCCATGTGCTTACTCTGCCTAGTGGAAATGTGTATCATTCGGAAATTCAAGGGCTCTGAATGACTGTTGTTTTTCCCCTTGTTCCCTCCCTCCTGGAGCACTTTGAAACACTTGCTTTGTGTATAGGCGCTTTACAAACAAACAATAGCAATACCAATACCAATCTTGTCCTCAAGCTTGCAATGGGCCTTTCTCCAGCACTTCTTGCTGCAACATTTTGTCTCTTTCAAAGTCTGGGACTTCACAGTACCTTGTAGTTCTCCTCCAAACATCTTGATCACTAACCTTCAGGACAGAGCTCATTGGGGCCTCCGTTTTTCAACATTACACCTTCAGGTCTCTCACAGACATCAGCTTTCTCAGCAGATTAGGTTTTCCGTAGGCCTCTGGTCTCTTAGCATTCAGGATTCATATATTCCTAGACCTCTGGCAGGCTTCACTTCCTTGCGTCAGGTTCTGATTAGCAAGTATCTTCCCCATCAGTAGTGGTTAGCTTAACTCTTTATGACACAAATAACTCATCCTTCTGCCTGTTCTCCCTGTTCTGCAGTGCTTTTACTGAACTAACCTAGCCTCTTTTTATAGCGCCTGAAGGATTCGGCTATTTGTGCCAGTCCTTGTGATTGGTTGGGTCACTAGCGTTTTGTAACGTCAGATTGGGTTTAGATTTTTGTATGGTTTCTCTTAAATTAATCTTACATTTGCAGCAAGGAGACATTCTGCATTGGTTACCTGAAGCATTTTTTTTCACCTGGTGGTTCTGTGGGTTCACAGGAGCTGAATGACACAAGAACTATCTTGGATTCTCGTCCGTATGAGTTTGTTGGTCCATGGCCCTTCCAAGAATGGGAATTTGTTTAAAAATTGGTAAGGCAGGCGCTCTGTTACCAGTCATTAGCTTCTCCTCCAAACGCACGTTTTCATGACTCCATCAATCTTCAGGGAGTCTGAGTTTCTTTGCTGTTTCAGGCGTGTCTTCATTTCTTTTTCAGGTGTGGCAAGTTAATTGACTCTGAGGATTGTGGTACTTGTATTTTTTGCACTTGATTTTACTGGCAGGTGACTGGAAACAACTCGCTCCATAGCGCAAATGTTCCCCTTGATGGGGGGAGGGGGAAAGCCATGGTTGTGGCACTCCACTGTAAGGCATGATGGCCCTGCTGCTAATTAACTAATTAACTAATTAACTTGCCACACCTGAAAAAGAAATGCAGACCTGCCTGAAAAAACTAAGAAACTCAGCCTCCCTGAAGATTGATGAAGTCATACAAAACGTGCGTTAGGAGGAGAAGCTAAAGACTGGTAACAGAGCGCCTGCCTTTACATCTTTAAACAAGAATGGGAAGTTGAATGCTTTTGCGTATCTAACTGACTGTGTGGTTTGTGGTTCTGTAGTTCCTTGACTCTTCTCAGTGGGTAGATTTCGGGGCATTCACAAACAGAAACCATAGCCGCCGCAGGTTCACAAACCTATGTAGAACACTTCTTGGCATATCTCTGTTGCTTATAGCAATTTGTTTGGACAGGCTCTTACAGGATCTGCAGGTTAAACTAAGTTGCGATTTTGAATGTCCTTCGTGGGATAATACCTCACCTTGGTGGGGTTGGTGAACCTGCTTGTACCTTACTCAAACAACCTCTGGGAGGCACATTGAGTAGGAGCTGGACCAGCCCAGTACCCTGTGGCTACCCCGGTTACATAAATGGATGGGGAGTTGTGTCAATTCGATCGGTAGGATGTGGGCAGGCACCACTGTTCTCAATTGTGAAGACATTTTGAAGAGTAAGTGGGGTGCTAATCCTTAAAGAGTGCCCCACAAAGGCACTCAATAAACAATCTGGGTGAAGATCCAGGCACAAGCTAGTGTTGAGAAGTTCACACCCTATGTCCACCTAATTAAGTAATGCAAAGATAAATGTAAAATCCCAAATAAAAGTTGTTTCATGAAAAGTGTATGACACAAGTTCAATTATGAAAATATTCAATTTAATGAATGCTGGTGGCAGATGCTAATGGTCAATGCATTGCGGACCAATCAAATCCTTTGTCAGGGAAAAATGCTATATGTAGATACACAAGAGGATATATATGTTTCACAGCGAAAATATGTACAAATTAGAGAATAACATTCAATCACAGAAGGCAATATAATCAATGGTGTGCAGTCAAAATATCGAGAAAAAAAATGTCTAGAGTCATAATATAGAAAAAAAAAGTAGAAAAAAAAGTCGAAAGCCCTTTTTTTAAATTATATATTTATTTTGGGGTCCGGGGATAAAAAAAAATCGGTAAACCCACCCCCCCATTTCGAATAAAAAACGTAATTAAAAAAAAAGTGACCTTTTTTTTCGACATTTTCTTTTCTATATTTTGACTTTCGACTTTGTTGTTTTCGACATTTTGACTATCAACCATAATCAATGTCATCCAAACGACACAGTGTCATAAACAATCACAGAGATAAAAAAGAGAAAAAAGATATTAGTTGCGTAATGTATGATTCATGATGAACAGTTAAACAACATAGATTACGTTAAATACAATAGGAACCATACCACCCATTGTGATAATAAAATAATATATGCTTGATATATCACAATAGGGTGTAGTGGCATATACGACAATTTGATGATGAACCATGTTGGTGAATGTCAGAATTGAAATGCACAGTAAGTGGGAATACACAGAGAGCTGAAGTGACGCCCACAGTTCACCGAGTGTGTGCAACAAATGCTAAATGCACACAGTGTGGGGAAACGCAGTGAATGTGAACAGAGCACAGCAAAAAAGAAAAGTGATCAACGCTAGATAAACAAAGATAATGGAAATGGGTGAAACATTGTCAAAATCTGAACAGCTCCAACAGTGTATAGGGGTAAGAACCACATTCTAAAAACCCTAGCAAAAGGCCTATATAAAAAACACACCGGAAAACGGTCAACCAAAACAACCAAGCAAAAACAGGTAAGTGAAACCGTGTCAAACAAATAAAAGCAGTTACCCTGTGCTCTAAAGCAGACAATCACTGGAAAACATTGGTACAGATGAAACAATTGGCACTGCGTCTAAAACATGAGACGGAATGGACATGTAAGTAGATACATCTTCTAAAGGTTATCCCTACCTCTACCACAAAGTGAATCTGCAACTTGCACCCATACCAAAAGTATCCATAGGGAGAAAATCAAACCCGGTAATATATGCATCTGAAAGTCACGTGATCAGTGTGTTGCTGGGAACCTCACATGGGGAACATGGCTGCCTGGCGCAATCAGTAATATATCTATTTGTTGTGTTCTACTGCAGGGGCCCCCTGCAGTGTGAGTAGCAGGGCTGCACCATACTGGAGGCAGTGGGCCTGGTGGCGCAGAGGTAATAAAGACATGCCACACTGATTGCAGAGATACTCCCAAACTGCCGGGATTGCGGCTGCCCAGGTTCTTTATTTGCACGTCACATCCCGCCGTGCATGGTGACATGACGCAGATATAACATTCCTCCTTTTTTCCAAATAACCAAACTTGTGCTCACTATAGATCAACTGCGTCATTATCTACATTCAAGTCCTGACAGATAACAAAAGGTCCATATTAGCAAACATATTCTCTCAGTTTACCCAAGGCTTGAGGGCCAATCTCAGATCATACCCACTGTAACACTGGCGAGGCGGGGGCTCTGCAGTCTCGTCCTCATCCTGCTCACCCTCCGGCTGGGGAGCATTTTATCATCTGGCTGGCCCACGAAGCTGTGGCCTCGCTCGTCTCCCCTTTTTGATGTTCCCATGGGGTCAGTGGGGCGCCGTCACTCCCCTCCTGTGGCTGAGTCTGAGCATCTGTCCAGAGGTCCTTTAGGACTCTCTTGAACCACAAAGCATTTTTCTTGATGGTCTCCTGTCCCTGGCTAGCTGTTGCCATAGTTCCTTCTCTCCGGACCACTCTCCAGGATATAGGATCAGATTGGGTCAACAGTTTTGACTTTGTTGGATTCCTCAATACCAGCACATTATCCCCTACCTTGTGACTTGATTCTTTTGCCTGTCGCTTTATGCTCATTTGCTCGTTGGGTGCCACTCACATGAGTGCATTCCGTGTCCAGTTCCGTCACAACCTTGCTCTGGTGGTGAGGTATTGAGGAATTTAGTATTGTCCTATACAACAGCTATGCTGGAGGCACATTCGTTGAGCTGTGTGGGGTCCCTCCGTAGTTCCGCAGGAATCGATTAGGCCCACTCTCCAAGGGCTGTTCTGAGCTTTCAATATGCGTAACACCATGTTTATTGACCTCATGAAACATTTCATGTCTCCATTAGCTTGTGGCCATCTGGGAGTGATGTGGTGTTAGCAGATTTGCAAGTCGTCCATATATTTGGTCAGTTCCTTTCCTTGGAAAGAGGGCCCATTGTCGCTCTTGATGTACTCAAGTAGACTATGTGTGGCAAACATCTTCTCCAGGGCTGGGATTACTGTGTCTGCTGCTTGTGACAATATTATTTCGACCTCGGGGTATCATGAGTAATCATCTATTGCCACCAACAGGTAAGTTCCTTCCTGTACTATGCAGAAATCAATACTGATAGCTTCCCACCATGCTGTTCCTCTTTTCATGGACTGTTTTGGGTCCGGACTCAGGGGTGCCCCGGTCACTTGGCATGGGTGACAGGAGGCGATGCTGCTTTCAACTTTTTTTCATCGATTTGGGGGAACCACACCTTGTATCGTATTCTGGCCTTGGTTCTGACTATCCCCTGGTGACCTTCGTGTGCCAGCGTGATTATATGGTCCTGCAGGCTGGTGGGGATTAGAATGCATGTGCCCCTTAGGATCAATCCCTCACTTGTCACTGATAGTTCTTGATGCACTGGGAATATCCCTGTGAGGAAGTCCCTGGCTGTGCAATTGTGGACGTTCCGGAGGAATGACTTCCACTCTCCTGCCAGTACTGCATTCTTTAAAATGTCACAGCAGGGGTCATCTTGAGTTTGCCTTTAGGATGTCGTCGATGTTGACAGATTTGGGTTTCATTGTAATGACAATTTGACAGATGTGTTCCTCTGTCTCCCTTGACTCCTTTGCCTCGGGTGGTGTTGCCACCCTTGGGTGTCGGACAGGACATCTGCCAAGTTATCTGCCCCCGCTTGATACACCAATTCAAAATCACACTGTTGGAGGTGTAGCAGCCATTTTCCAATTCTGGCAGGCAGGTGCGGGGAAGACCCTGTGAATATAGGCAGTAGCGGCTTGTGATCGCTGTACGCCTTAAACTTTCACCCTTATAGGTACAGGCGGAAATGTCTGCAACCCATTAGGACTGCAATGTCCTCCTTCCTGATGTGTGAATACCACTGTTTGGTTGATAGCATAGCTTGTGATTCATACGCAATTGGTCTGATCTCTCCTGTGTGTGACGGTTGGACCAGAATGGCTTCTAGTCCAGCCCGGCTGGCATACACATATAGTTCTGTTTGTAATGTGGCATCATAGTACGCCATGGTGGTGTCTGTCGACAGCAAGGTCTTGATTTGTTTGAAGGCGTCTTGACAGCAGGTGTTCCAGTCCCACTTGATGTTGGCCTTGGTCAGTTCTCTCAATGGTTCCAAAATGGTTGCTAGGCTCGGGATAAACCTGCCACAGTATGTTGCCCTGCCTATTAAACTGCGTACCTCCGCCGGGGTGGTCGGAGGAGATGCTCCTTTGATATCCTCCACCTTGAGAGGGTTAGCAGACATGCCATTGCTGTTGAATACATATCCAAAAAAAGTAATTTCTTCCTTCAGGAATTCACGCTTTTCTTTATGGATGGTAAGGCCAGCCATTTCTAATCTGTCAAGTACCATTTCTAGTCTGCATAGGTGTTCCTCTCTGTTGCTGGCGTGTAAAAGAATGTCATCGCTGATGTTTAGTAGTCTTATAGGTACAGGCGGAAATGTCTGCAACCCATTAGGACTGCAATGTCCTCCTTCTCGATGTGTGAATACCACTGTTTGGTTGGTGGCATAGCTTGTGACTCATACGCAATTGGTCTGATCTCTCCTGTGTGTGACGGTTGGACCAGAATGGCTTCCAGTCCAAACCGGCTGGCGTCCACATATAGTTTTGGTTGCAATGTGGCATCAAAGTACGCCATGGTGGTGTCTGCCAACAGCAAGGTCTTGATTTGTTTGAAGGCGTCTTGACAGCAAGTGTTCCAGTCCCACTTGGTGTTGGCCTTGGTCAGTTCTCTCAATGGTTCCAAAATAGTTGCTAGGCTCGGGATAAACCTGCCACAGTATGTTGCCATGCCTATTAAACTGCGTACCTCCGCCAGGGTGGTCGGAGGAGATGCTCCTTTGATATCCTCCACCTTGAGAAGGTCAGCAGACACTTCATTGCTGATGAATACGTATCCATTAAAAGTAATTTCTTCCTTCAGGAATTCACTCTTTTCTTTGTGGATGGTAAGGCCAGCCATTTCCAATCTGTCAAGCACCATTTCTAGTCTGCATAGGTGTTCCTCTCTGTTGCTGGCGTGTAAAAGAATGTCATCGCTGGTGTTTAGTAGTCTTATAGGTACAGGCGGAAATGTCTGCAACCCATTAGGACTGCAATGTCCTCCTTCTCGATGTGTGAATACCACTGTTTGGTTGGTGGCATAGCTTGTGATTCATACGCAATTGGTCTGATCTCTCCTGTGTGTGACGGTTGGACCAGAATGGCTTCTAGTCCAACCCGGCTGGCATCCACATATAATTCTGTTTGCAATGTGGCATCATAGTACGCCATGGTGGTGTCTGCCGACTGCAAGGTCTTGATTTGTTTGAAGGTGTTGTCGGGGTGATTTTCCCGGGGGCCGGCAGACCCGTCCGCGGACCTCCGGGGTGGGGGAGGCCCCAACTCCTCCCACGTCCCAAAAGGAGTATGAGACACACACAAGGAGCAAGGCAATTACTGCTGTTTATTAGAGTAACGGCAAGGATACTCTCAGACCGTATGCATCCGGTGAGAATCTTGTCGTTATTGTTGCTCGCAGGCCCTTTTTACAGCAGTATGACGCACTACTCGCGTCACCTGGGAAAATCATCACAAAACCTATCGCCACTTCGGGTTGGTTCCCCGAGTGGTAGGGTTAGTATGGTTACTGTATATGAGAAAAAGTTAGTGGATAAGGACGGGTCAGGTGGTACACTTGGGTTGTCCCTAACATTTGCTACAACAAAATTGTTACAAGGAGCCCCTTGGTGATTGGCCAAGAGTAATGGCGTCAGTGATGAGCCCCATGTGTTTTGTGTGGTTCTCCCGTGAGCCCCCAAGCCTGGGACCATCGCCGTTCCCAGCCCGCGGTGTACCTAACATTAGCAACAATGTGCAACTATGTGTTTGTGGCGGACAATGGACAGGTCTGCTTGCGGGCTAGTGAGCAGATCTTTCCCATCGCTGTAGGTGTCCAACTTGCCGTTTCGTTGTTTCAACCTGTGTCCCAAACGTGGGACCCTGGCGATTTTCTGTCTCGTGAGCTTGGCATCGTGTCAGTTCGGTTTGGTCACGTGTGAGGAGACCGTGGCTGGAGCAGAATTGTGAGCATTAGATTTGTGTTTTTCGGCTATGATGGCTTGGCACCGGCAGGTATAACCTTGGCGCTGGGAGCGCAGCATGTGGGTTGCAACATCGTGGCCTTGGCTCTGAGCTCTCGTTGGGGGCTCGTTCTGCATGGTCAGCGCTTGTCTGGGAGGATTTTCGTTTGCGAGGCTCCTGCCTCGGGACTCTTGCTTGCGGCCTACTTAGGCCTAGTTTCTGGGTGGCGGTACACAATCCATACTATGGAGGTTTGCAGGGTGACAGAGTGTCACAAGCAGCATTAGATACTCATAGGGATAGGTGGAGGGAAAAGCGTCAGCAAGCATGTACACGAGCTCTTCAGGCGTCTTCGTTTCTGCGGTGCTGTAGAAGGCCTAATGAAAAATAACAACGATGCATGTCAGTGGGTGTGTCAGTCCCCTACGTCATAGCACTGAGTATGTTCTTCGTGTGGGTTGTTGTGTGAGTGACCAGTGTGCATGGTGGCACGTGTGTTCTTGTCTGTTGGATTATGTCATCATGGCATCTCTAATGATGTGGATACTTGTGACTGTTGTTCTAGTCGAGCTGGTCCATGTCGCAGACGTCGGCTTGAGCATGGTGTGCTGGTGGGCAAACTCCTTGTATTTGTATGCTTTTGAAACAGGATACTTTGTTTCTTATCGTGTCATCTGGTAAGTAGGCAAACTCCTCTCGTGGGGGGTGCCTGGGCCGTGATCCCCTAGGCCATGGTCTGGATGAGATTGGGGGGAGGGTGTTGTCCCATTCTCCCACTTCAGTCCCCCCTCTGGTCGACTTGTCGACCACAAAATCATCCTTTTCCTTATATCCTTTCACTCTCGATACTTTCGTTATTCCAGCCAAGTGCCCATAGTGGTTGACATGATCTTCAAATGACCAATACATATAAACGCAGCCACCACCGGGTTTGCAGTAAACCCACTTTCCAACATAGCTCCTTGGGTTCTCGACCTTCACATATGGCGGATCTAGATGAGTTTCGGCAGATCTAGATGAGTTTCTAATATTTGTTTGCACAGCCTTTCCCGTTCTTGTAAAATCATGTCTGTGTGCTTGTCATCTTCATCTGGTAGTAGGGCGTGCATGCCGACCATCTCCATCATTTCATCCTTTGTATGTGTTTTTCTTGCCTTCCAAAACTTTATCCCTATTAACACTGCCATACCCACTATTATACATCCTACTATCAGTTTCAGTCCATCTGACAGCCATGATGGCATCCATGACCATAAAAATGAAAACCAGCTGCCATCTTTCTTCACTCCTTTACTTACATCAACCATCCTTGAGTGCATCAGGGCAAGTTGTGATACCGCTTCGGTAAGTGTTCCATTGTCTGCGTCATTAGCAGGGATGAATGTGCAACATGATTGTCCAATTTTTGCACAAACTCCTCCTTCCATAGCCGTGAGGAGGTCCAGCACATATCTATCTTGGAGTGCTACCATTCGTACTGCCCTCAGTTTTTCTTTTATTGCATTAAATCCATTGACGGTAGAGGTAATTGTCATCATCAGTTTCATCTGGTTATTTGTAGCCATTTTGCATTTGCATATGCCTGCACTCCTGGATGTATTATTGATGAGAAGAACATTGCTGCTCTGCTGAATAGTCTGTGTTCTGGTGGAATGGCACTGAGAGCTGTCTCCGATCTTCCCCACAGGTAGTTTCCTGTTAGCGGTTCTCCTTGTCTTTTCACTCTCAACAAAATGTTCGTGTCTTTGTTCTCGTCACCTTCTTCAAACATCAGAGATCTTTTCCTCCTTCCTTCTCCTTCATCCATCTTGGGGAAGTGGGCCAACTTGACATGTTTCTGAGGCACAACCAGAGATGGTACGTTGACATGTACCAAAGTGCATATTCCATTCCATGATGGAGGTAGGCTGTGGTATGCTTTATCGCCACAGGCCCAATAGTGGTCCATTAGAACTGCAGTCCCGGCACCCCTCTCAGGTATCAGTATTGTTCTTTCACAGTTGTTGTTACTTCCAACATTCATATCACCGTTGTGTTGATAGCACAGTGTGGGTGTAGTTAGTGGTAGTATAGATATTGGGTCTTCGTCCTTCTCCAGCCATGTCAACAGTGGTACATGTTTTACCCACATCGTCCAACATTTGTTGTTTGTTTCGTTTATTGAGTTAATATTTTCTCTTGTTACCATATTGCTCCCAGCCACTCCTATTACCCATCCTTCATTCGTATATATTTTCCCAATTATCATTATTAGAGGTCTTTCCCAACACCCTTGTTCACCAGCAATTTCGCTTTCATACCAATCACATGGCAGGTATTTTAACGTTACTTTCTTCGTGTCTCCTTTTTCAGGATCATCCGTCATGTATCTGAAACCTTCAGTATATAGGCGTTTGCTATGGTACATCAGATATGTCTTTATGAAGTTATTTTCGTATGGGTATGAGTCCCTTGTTTTCCATTTAAGCCTTACTACTGTCCCTTGAAATCGTCCTTTTGTTTGGAACAGGTACAAATATATCAGGCATTCCACTGTTTCTGCTGGTACTTCAGTAGCTACAAATGTCCTTGATGCGCTCATAGCATATGGGATCAACGAGCACACATAGCAGTTGTCCTTAGTTGTCTGCTTAACAATTTTGGTCATGTGTTGATACCACATGTTGTTCGAGACATGTGCTGAATCTGTGATATATGTGTCAATCCCCTTATTATCTCCATATGAGCTACGTTTAACCCTATTTCCCTTATCTCTGGGGTTACTTGTACCACCTGACATCGTACCTGTTGCAGCTGTGGGAGGGGGTACATTAGTTTTGGGTGCAGCCATAATTCGAGAAGCATAGTGTGTCTGCCAGACAGAGGCAGCAAGTAGACCAGTGATGACCAACACTCCTACAATCTTTATTACAATAGCTAATATCACCGGCATTTTGCTCTTATCTTTGCTGCAGTCCTGCAGCTTATTCTTTATGATGTTAGAGATGCCCGCCTGAAAATTTCTGAAAATACGCGTTAATTTGTTAGTTTGTGTTAGTCAAGCTCTCCCTATCATATAGTCATTTAATGCCCAGGCGAAAAGCTTTTCCCACGCTAGTCTCAGTGACCTATCTCTAAGGGCTGGTAAATGCTCGTGGAGATGTGGGAATGATTGCTCTATTGCTAAAATGAACGTGTTGTAGTACAGACCTACCCTTCTCTTTTTTAGATATTTTGGTCTTCTTATATGATATACAAATTGGTGTGACAGTGCTTCAGGGGTATTGTCATCTGTGGGTAGCATTTAACCCTGGGCAAAAAGTGACGTTAGTAACTTTACTTCATTTTATAAAACAGTAATATGCGGTACCTGCATGTGCGAGACAAAAGAAAAAGAGAACATGCACGTGTCTACAAGTGTGGTGCAATATGACAATTTTGTTAGGCAATGTCCTTTATTTGGGTAGTGACTGGTGTGGGTTGGCCTGGGCAGGGTTTTGCTTCATCTGTGATCTCGTGACCAATTTGGTGGGCTGTGGGTGATTGTCCAAAGTCTTTGGGTGTGTTTGTGGCCAGGGAGGGGTCAGGGGCAGTGTCACAATTGTCTTTTGCTGCTGTTGCTTCTTCTTTGCCTGTAGTTGGTGTAGCTGCTGCGTTGTCTTGTGTTGCTGATGCTGTTGCGGTGGCCCTGTCGTCAACGCGATGGCGGGTCTGACCTTTGTAGGGCTTGACGTCATGCAAGTGATTCCAAACTTTTTTATCTGATAATTTTAGAGCTCTAGGAGCTACTGCTTCCACCTTGTGGGGCCCCATGAATCTGGGGCTGTTCCACTTCCTGTTAAAATTGCAGAGGAGAACGTGGTCTCCTTCCGCAATATTCCACTGTTTTTGCTGCTCTTGTTCCTCGTTTCTTCCTGTTCGGTGATCTTCGACCCGCCCCGCGTGCGCTCGAGCTGTTGAGAGATAAAGGCGACACTAGTAATCAAGGAAGACACATAATCGTACATTTCATCGCCAAAAACATTTGCAGAGCTTTCATAGTCGGTCATGGCCCTTGAGGGTGGCGTTAGTGGAAGGTGCATCTGACGTCCAGTCACCATCTCGTGGAGAGCGAGGTGGTGGTCAGACCCTGGCCTATTTCTCAGCTCAAACAGAGCCAAGGGGAGGCAGTACAACCAGCTTTTCTTAGTTGTCTGCTGAATTTTAGCAATTTCATCTTTCAGGAGGCCATTCAGGGGTTCACAAATACCATTAGCCTGCGGGTGATATGCGCATGCAAACTTTTGTTTGATGCCAAGCAGTGCAGTTATGTGTTCGAACATCTCATTTGCAAAGTGCGGGCCATTGTCTGACCGCAGCACTTCGCAAACTCCCCACCTTGGGAAGACCTGCCTCACTAGGAATTTTGCTGCTCTGAAGGCGTCCGCATGAGAGAAGGGCCCAGCCTCAACCCACCTTGAAAATTGGCATACCACTACAATCATGTATCTTTGTCCTTGACATACGTTGATCATGTCAACGTAATCAATGTGTAGGTGCAGAAAGGGTCCTTCTGGCCGGGGTATAGTACCTTTTATCACTTGCAGCGTGTGTGCGATGGTGTAGCTGAGCCAGGGCTGTTTTCAATAGGGCTAGGGGCATCACTACCTTTCCTGTATTATTCTGGCGCCACAATGCATCTGTGGGTGACATTGTGCATCCTCTTTTTCTTGGGGGATCCAAACTTCTCCAAAGTACGCGGCATGCTTGGCATGTGCGTCTGCTGTTTCGTTACCTTTTGAGTTAGCGTCATCCCCGTTGGTGTGGGCCTGACACTTTACCAGGGCTATTTCTCTTGGGTCATCAATCACTTCAATTAGTTCTGCAAGTAGTAGGGCATGTTGTACTGGGGTACCATCTACTCTTCTGAACTCTCTCCTTTGCCACTTAATTAATCCTGAGTGTACTGCTGATGTGACATATGCACTGTCTGAATATATTGTTACTCTTTTGTCATAGCTCTCTTTTAGTGCCAAAATTAGGGCCTTTAGTTCTGCTGCTTGGGCCGAGTAATGTTGTGGTAGTTGAACACACTTTACTGGTAAATACATCCAGTGCTCTGTCAACTTAACTACTGCTGCTCCTGTCCTTCTGACACCATCACTTTGGTCAATTGTGGAGGAACCATCAATGTACATTATTTCTCCCCCCTCTAGGGCATTTTCCTCAACTTTTCTTGTGCTGGAGTGAATTTCAATGGCCTGTGTGCAATCATAAGCGTAGTCACCATCTTCAACTACCTCAGCTATAAATCTGGCTGGGTTTACATTGCTGCACCTTACAATTGTTAACTCTGGTCTGGATAAAATAATTTCATAGCCTGATGCTCTCTGTGTGGTCAATGTTGATTTGGGCTGGTTCAATATTGCAAAGAGGGCGTGTTCCACGAACAGTGTAGTGGGGCACCCCATTGTTATTGATGATGATTTCTCCACCGCAAATGCTGCGGCTGCAAGGCTCTGTTCGCAAGGGAAGTGACCTAACATTACGGGGTCCAGGTGTCCGCTGTAAAAAGCCACAGGCTTGTGTCCCATGCTTGTTTTCTGTGTCAGTACAGCCTTCATTACTACTGAGTTGCAATGTGAAAAAAATCAAAAATTGATGTTCGTAGTTTGGGGTAGCTAGCACTGGTGCTGTTGAGATGGCGTTTTTTAATTCATCAAATGCCTCTTTCATTTCTCATGTCCATCCCAAATTTTTGTCCCCCTTCTGTGCTTCTCTGAGGGCCTCGAGCTGGGGTTCTATGTATGAGCTGTAGTCAAAAACCCACGCCCTGCAGTAGTTGCAAAGGCCCAGAAATTGTTGTAGTTCTCTCACTGTTTGTGGGTGTGGTGTGTTTGTTATGGCCTGTGCCCTTTGTGGTGCAATGTTCCTTCCATGCTGTGAAATTAGCTGACCAATGTAGAGCACTTGTTCTTGACAGTACTGCAGTTTCTCCTTGTCTACTTTGTACCCCTTCTCAGCCAACAGTGTGAGCATTTTTACTGAGTCCTTCCTACACCTCTCTTCTGTGGTGCTGCAGATAATTATGTCATCGACATATTGCAGCACTGTGCTCTCCATCTCAATGTTTCCCAAATCCATTTGTATCACTCTGTTAAAGATGAATGGTGACTCACAGTACCTTTGGGGCAATCTTGTGTGTTTCCATTTTGTGTTGCGGTATGTGAAGCTTGTCAGATCTTGTGAGTCAGGGTGCAGAGGTATCGAGAAAAATGTATTTGTGAGGACAATGACGGTAAACCGTGATGCCTCTGCTGGTATTCCACATAGTATGGTGGCTGGGTTAGCTGCTATGGGGTACTCTGCCTCTACGATGTAATTTAAGGGCCTAAGGTCCTGGATGAAACGCCAAGACCCTGCTTTCGCTTTGCGCACTGGGTACTCAGCCGTGTTGCATGGTGATTCTGATGGTACTAATATGCCATTGTTTATTAGGGCTGTTATTGTTTCATATATGATAGTGGGTATTGCTTCACTCTAGGCAACATTGCTCCCTTTTTCAGTTTTATTTCCACTCCACCAATGCTTTTGATGCAGCCAACGTTATATGGACTGGTGGTCCACAGAGATGCTGGTACTGCTGCCATGTCTTCCTCGTAAAATGGTACTGGTGTGGGGGCAGGTGCTTCTAGTGCCATTGCCATTTTTAGTGCCACTTGCTTGTATGTTACTTTCAACCAGATGTTAATGCTCATCCCAAACACCATCTCTCCCTCTCCATTATCGTCAGAGAAGAGTTCCTCATCAGATACCTGTGTATGCCTGCACCCCTCTGCCAGTGCTATTACAGCTCTCCAGGCCCTCCCCTCTTTGTCCTGGGCATGTACTGCGATGTAATCTGCAGTTGCCATAATGCTCTCAATGCTTACTGAAATCATTTTCCCCTCCTTTTCACTTGCTGGTGTTTCAGGTCTGAATAGGTAAGGTGCTGGCCTCTGCCAAATTTTGCCCTCAATTCCAGGCAACCATGCTATTGCCATGTCTGTCCCATATTGGAAGAGGTCTCCGTCTAGTGGCTCTGCCCGGGCCACTGTTTGGCCCCAGTAGGCCTGCAATATTTGTCGTGCTGTGAGCATGTTGATGCCTGGTGTGGAGCAAATTATGCCCTTCTCCGTGAAGGAGATGGTCATATTTAACCTGCTCATTATATCCCTTCCAAGTATGTTTACTGGTGACTGCTTCGAGTACAGAAGTGGAAGAGACATGTCGTGATCCCCTATAGATAAGGAGATGTTATCAGTGAAGGGAACCAACCCTCGAGCCCCAGAAAATCCTTGAGTGTGCATAGCTTCACCTGACAATTTAAACTTCCCCTCCCTTATGCAAGACCTAGTGGCCCCGGTGTCAACTAGGAAAGAAACATTTTTGTCACCTATCGCCACCTGTATGCGTGGTTCCTCCACAGTGTTAGGTGTTACTGATAGGATGGGACACATCAAAGACATCTGTGGGCTGTCCTATTGTGGGTATAGTGACTGACCGCTTCCTTTGTAAGGGTTGTGACCCAATATTGTCACCTTCCCCAGCTGTGTCTGTTGTAGGGGCGTATCAGTTGTTGATACTGCATTTTCCTCTATTTGTGAGCTGCTGTGCCGTTTGTACCTGATGTTGTTGCGTTGCTATTGCTTGTTGCTGTGGTGGTGAGTATGGTTGTATCTGTTGCTGTGGTGGTGTGCATGTTTGTATCTGTTGCTGTGGTGGCGAGTATGTTTCCACCTGTGTGTGTGGTTGTTGCAGTGACGCTTGTTGTTGTGGTAGACATTGTTGTATTCCTTGATGTTGTTGGTAAACCTGTTGTTTCCCCATATGCTCTTGTTGCCCTTGCTCCCCCCAGGCTGCTTGGTTAGGCCTCATCCTGCGTGACATGTCTCCCACCATCCCACAAGTCCAACATGTTGGTGGTTCTCTTGCCTGCCATTGTAAACCCCCCGCATTGTCTTGGTATCCTTCGTGTCCGTTTCGGTAATAGCCCCTGAACCCTCCCCCTTGTTGTTGTGCCTGTTGGCCATAGCCCCTCCCTCTCGACATACCACCCCTCCCCCTGTAGTTGTTAGAGTATCCATTTCCCATTTGCACATACCCTCCTCCTGTGTATGCCGTGTATGGTGGGGGCGGTGGCATTGGCTGTGTTATAATTTGTGCTGGCTGCTGTAGTTGTACTATCTGCTGTTGTGGTGTGCCTTGTGCAACCGCAACCTGTGTGGGGGCGGGCGTTGTTATTAGTGCTCCTTCCATGGCATATTTAGATAGCTTCTTTTGTACCAGTTTTGCCTCTTCGGCCTTCCTATCTTCCTCCTTTTGTTTCATCTTTTCCTGCCACAGCCTGCAGTGGTGTACTATTGTTAGTTGTATTTCCAGCCAGGCCTTAACCTCCATCCCCATTATTTTCTTCAGCTGCCTTTGTACTTGCTCCGGCAGTCCTTG
The DNA here is from genome assembly GCF_040938575.1 of Ambystoma mexicanum. NCBI lineage: Eukaryota > Metazoa > Chordata > Amphibia > Caudata > Ambystomatidae > Ambystoma > Ambystoma mexicanum. The sequence continues at coordinate 187,817,076 of NC_090924.1, read as the reverse complement.
TATTAGTATATGGTAGAAAATTGCTAGTGTTTTATCCTACGGCTCCCGCGTTTCCAAGCACCACTTCTCCTGAATCTCCTGGATGTAATCAACAGGATCTTCATTGTCACGCATCTTGCGTGACGTTATTGCTCCTATGTCTGACGTGTCTGGGTACTGGACCCTTAAGGCCTGCCATAGCGCATGTCTGCAGTTGGCAAACGGTGCTCCATCATGTGACGTGTCGGTTATCGTGACCCCTGGGAAGCCCGCCCTTTTCCATATGTCATCAGCAGCATCCCCCAGTATTGATATTAGGAGCCCCTTCACGTCCCCTACTGCTAGTCTTTGCCCCGCAGTGTGTTTTTCCATCTCATATATCCACTTCCCTGCTCCTCCACTTAGTGATGGGAGCCTGCATTTTATGTTCTCTTTATCGGCGTGCTTCCAGGGGACTCATTGTGGTCTGGCCCTTCCCCTCTCCAAAAGTGGCATTAAATTGTACTCCCTCATTTCCCCCGGTGCCCGTGGGCTTATGTTAGTGTATTCATCCTCTTCCTCTGTTTCAGGTAATTCTTCAATCATGTCAATGGTACAGTGGTCTGTTCTTTCGTCCCCTTCATCTTTCCTCCCCCTCCTGTTACCCTCTTGTCTCACCATGGGCGTGCTCGCCCGTTCTTCCTGCCTGCGTCCTGGGAGGTCCCTAAATCTGCCGACATATGGGTGTGCGCTGGGGTGGGTGTCAATGGGCGTGGTGTTTGTACTGGTGTTGGTGTCACTGGCTGTGACGTTCTCGTTGCTACCTCTCTTACCTGTGCTTTACCTGTGTTTTCTTCTTCCCTTCTGCCGCATGCCCACTGTGACTCGCAGTTAGTGCGTGTAATGTACAGTTTGTCTAAACTTTCCCTATTGCTATTTCGTCCACTTTTTCACAAACAGTCTTCCTCCTCGCTGCAAAATCCATCGAGAAATGACACTCCCCAATCTGTGCGTTTTTCCCCCACTTTTATCGTCCTTAAGTCTATAACGTCCACTTCCTTGTGCTCTCCTCATTTAACAGCTGCCCCCGGTGTTGACGTTGTAGCCACCTCCGAGTCCTGGCATGTGTAAGTTCTTACTCTGTGCTCCACTCTCCTGTCTCATTTGTCCTCCTCCTTCCTCCCCAATATCTCACCACCTATTTTCGCTCTTTTCCTCTGTAATTCTTCCATTACCTCTGCACTTATCTTCGCTAATATCCTCTCTTCTTCTTCCCTTCTTCCCCATTTTTCCCCTTCCCTTTTTAATATGCTCTCTATTACTTTACCTTCTTCATATTTCCGGGCACTTTCAGATAATATCTTCCTTCTCCACAGTTCCATTTCCCTGTCCTTCTCTTCTTCCTTCCTTTTCATTTCCCGTACCTCTGCACGTGACACTCTCTCAGCTATTGCCTTCATCCGCTCTGCTTCTTTCTTCCTCTCTTCCGTTCGTTCCTTCTTTCTCTCCCGTTCGTCCCTATTCTCCTTCCTTTCCTTCTTTCTTCCTCGTGTTTCTTGCTCGAACTCTCTGATCAGTTTGCTTCGTACCTCTCTTAATTTAGCCAACTTTTCCTCCAACATTTCTTCCTCAGCCGGCGACAGTTGCCCTTCTCTTGTGTTACTCACCTCGGTGCCCATCTGTGTGTTATCCATTTCTTCCTCGCTCGCCTTCCTCACCGTGTCCTCTTCTTCCCCTGTTAGTGTTTCTCGGAGCTTCAGGAGCACCTGTGCAGCTATCCATTCATCTGGTCCTATGCTTGCGATGAATTCCCCACTTTTCTTCCCTCCCCCCGTGCCTACCTGTGTTGTGTTTAAGTCTAACTTGCCGGTCGCCGCCGCCCCCCTCTGGTGGCTATCTGTAAGGGCGTATGGTGGAGGGCTGAACGTGGGGTTGGAGTACCCTTCAGCAGCTGTTAATTGTTGTCTGGCGGCTTCTCTTAATTCTGTTACTGGGTACAGCCCTCCTTCCTCCTTCTTTACTACCTTCGCCAGAGGCATATCGTCTGCCCCTTCCTTTTTCATCTTTTCTTCTGATACTGAAACTGATCCTTCTTCTGCCCTTTTGCCCTTTCCTGTGCATAGTGCATTGCTGCTCGCCATGCCCACACCCCCTTCGTTCTCCTTCTCCTCTTTACCCTCCTTCATTTCTTTGCTCCCCTTCTCCTCTGTTGCTCCTTCCATAGTAAACATTCCCATTGCCCCTGGCCTGGCCTTATCTTCCATAAGTTAAACACTTCTATATGGTGAGCTAATTTCTTTCCTTTGTACGTGTTGTGTATGTATGTCAATAGCGAGTGTTGGGTGTATGAGTCAAAGCTGCCGTTAGGCGGCCATGGTGTCAGTATTTCGTTGTCTGTTCCTTGTTTCCAGTCAATGCTGTACTTTATAATTTTCTCCTTGTGTGGTGATAGTGACGTGCAGATGTGTTGGAGGGGTGTAGTTAAGGCGTTTACCCTCGCCCCAGATCCCGACCCATAATATGCAGCCATGTTACAGTTTTTCTTTTTCCTAATATCAACCGTCTTTTACCTGGCCCTGTAAACTGGGGACTTTCGACTGTCCGCTGAAAAGTAAAACAATTGCAAGTATACAGTTTCTTCTCCTTTATTATTTGTCCCCCTTGATGTCACTAGTATGGCCCCCTGCGGCCGTGGCGCATGAAGCCCCCTGCGGCTGCGTGCCCTGTGTGGTGTGCTTTTACAGCTGCCCCACCTTCCTTTCTTCGTCAGCCCTCTCCCTCCCCTTTTCAATCCCTTGTCGAGTGTGACCGGCGTTCTCCGAGGCGCGGCCACCTCTCCTCTTCTCGCCCCTCCCTTATCGAGTGCTGCTGGTGTTCTCTGTGCGCGGCCGTCCCTCCCCTTCTGCCCCGCCCTTTCCCAGTTCTTGTTCCCAGGCCACCCCTTGATCAACCCGAGATGGTCGCAGTGTCCTATGCAAGTCCTACGGGTGACGTCACCAACTTTTGCAACTTAGATAGGAAAACTTCATAAAATCAAAGCAGTGCGCACGCGATATGTTCTAACCCTCTTCCCCCTCGTAAATCCCACAGCTGTCTTCCCACAAAGGTGGAGTATACAACAATCAATTAACTTATTACAATCGGACTGCACATGCTGCGTCGCCTCGCGTGTGATATGCCCCCTCTCCCACGATCTGGACAAATCAGTGCCTTCGAACAACCACACGTGGTAGCTTGCGCTCCAGCCACCTTGACTCGTGACGCGGTAGACGACGGCCCTCTTGCCTGTCCTTCTACCGCTCACTCGTCTATCAACACTTATTAATCAAATCTTTTCCAACACACTGTAAAACCCCTCCCGCCACCCTTATTATAATTCCTCCCTCCTCCCTCACAACATTACATTGCTTGTTTGGTGTGTCATACTCACCAAGTCCTCGTGAGCCGGGGACGCTCGACTGCGTGCACCCCTCCAAAGCAGCTCGCCGCCTCCCCTCATCTGCACCACGTCTGGACACTCGCCAACCGCGGGCAGGATACTTCTCAATCGGCTCCCGAGGGCCAATATCCGGATTGCGCTGTCCGGTCTTCTCGCAAATCTGCGATGGTCCTGTAGTCCTCAAAAGGGGGCAGCGGCAGAGGGGGCCGCGCTGCCGGGTTGCCTCGTTGCAAGAGGCCTTGGTATGGTGCTCTCAGGGTAAGTGGACCTCAAACAGATCTCAGCAGTGCCTCCAACTTGTCGGGGTGCTTTTCCAAGGGGGGTGGGGGGGCAGAGCCGTCTGCGGACCTCCGGGGTGGGGGAGGCCCCAACTCCTCCTGCGTCCCAAAAGGAGTATGAGACACACACAAGGAGAAAGGCAATTACTGCTGTTTATTAGAGTAACGGCAGGGATACGCTCAGACCGTATGCATCCGGTGAGAATCTCGTTGTTATTGGGGCTCGCTGGCCCTTTTTACAGCAGTATAACGCGCTACTCGCGTCACCTGGGAAAATTGTCACAAAACCTATTGCCACTTCGGGTTGGTTCCCCGAGTGGTAGGGTTAGTATGGTTACTGTGTATGAGGATCAGTTAGTGGATAAGGACGGGTCAGATGGTACACTTGGGTTGTCCCTAACATTTGCTACAACAAATTTGTTACAAGGAGACCCTTGGTGATTGGCTAAGAATAATGGCGTCAGTGATGAGCCCCCTGTGTTTTGATTGGTTCTCCCGCGAGCCCCCAAGCGTGGGACCATTGCCGTTCCCAGCCCGCGGTGTACCTAACATTGGCAACAATGTGCAACTATGTGTTTGTGGCGGACAATGGACAGGTCTGCTTGCGGGGTAGTGAGCAGGTCTTTCCCATCGCTGTAGGTGTCCAACTTGCTGCTTCGTTGTTGCAACCTGTGTCCCAAACGTGGGACCCTGGCGATTTTCTATCCCGTGAGCTTGGCATCGTGTCAGTTCGGTTTGGTCACGTGTTAGGAGACCGTGGCTGGAGCAGAATTGTGAGCATTAGATTTGTGTTTTTCGGCTCTGATGGCTTTGTGTTTACGGCAGGTATAACCTTGGCGCTGGGAGCGCAGCATGTGGGTTGCAACATCGTGGCCTTGGCTCTGAGCTCTCGTTGGGGGCTTGTTCTGCACGGTCAGCGCTTGTCTGGGAGGATTTTCGTTTGCGAGGCTCCTGCCTGCGGACCCTTGCTTGCGGCCTACTTGGGCCTAGTTTCTGGGTGGCGGTACACAATCCATAATATGAAGGTTTGCAGGGTGACAGAGTGTCACAAGCAGCATTAGATATTCATAGGGATAGGTGGCGGGAAAAGCGTCAGCAAGCATGTACACAAGCTCTTCAGGCGTCTTGCGTTTCTGCAGTGCTGTAGAAGGCCTATATGAAAAATAACAACGATGCATGTCAGTGGGTGTGTCAGTCCCCTACGTCATAGCACTGAGTATGTTCTTCGTGTGGGTTGGTGTGTGAGTGACCAGTGTGCATGGTGGCACGTGTGTTCTTGTCTGTTGGCTTATGTCGTCATGGCATCTCTAATGATGTGGATACTTGTGACTGTTGTTCTAGTCGAGCTGGTCCATGTCGCAGGCGTCGGCTTGAGCATGGTGTGCTGGTGGGCAAACTCCTCGTATTTGTATGCTTTTGAAACAGGATAATTTGTTTCTTATCGTGTCATCTGGTAAGTAGGCGAACTCCTCTCGTGGCGGGTGCCTGGGCCGTGATCCCCTAGGCCATGGTCTGGATGAGATTGGGGGGAGGGTGTTGTTCCATTCTCCCACTTCAGCGTCTTTACAGCAAGTGTTCCAGTCCCACTTGGTGTTGGCCTTGGTCAGTTCTCTCAATGGTTCCAAAATGGTTGCTAGGCTCGGGATAAACCTGCCACAGTATGTTGCCATGCCTATTAAACTGCATACCTCCGCCGGGGTGGTCGGAGGAGATGCTCCTTTGATATCCTCCACCTTGAGAGGGTCAGCAGGCACGCCATTGCTGTTGAATACGTATCCAAAAAAAGTAATTTCTTCCTTCAGGAATTCACGCTTTTCTTTGTGGATGGTAAGGCCAGCCATTTCCAATCTGTCAAGTACCATTTCTAGTCTGCATAGGTGTTCCTCTCTGTTGCTGGCGTGTAAAAGAATGTCATTGATGATGTTTAGTAGTCCGGGTATCCCTTGGATTACTTCTTGGATTGCTTGTTGGAATACGTCCGCTGCAGAGGATATTCCATTGCTCAATCTTTTGTACCGTCTCAACCCTAGGTGTGTCAAAAACGTTGTGATATATCTTAAGTCCTGGATTAGCTTCAACTGGTGATATCCAGCATTGAGAGCTAAGTTCAAGAAGAACTGGCACAGGGACTATTTTTTACTCGGACGTGGTTCTAGTGAACTTCTTACCTGGAACTACTTTGGAGGTTATTTAAACCACGTCCGATCAGCAACACATGCTTCGCGTTATTCTGCATCTAGCAGCGTAACGCTCACCGTGCCTGCAAGTCCTCTTCCAGACCTCTGCCACGCCCGTCCAGAATCCGGAGCTCCTAGAGAAGAAGGAAAGTAAAGGCAAGGTTAGAAAACTTTTCTCGAACTCCACTGCAAGATAGGAAAGGAATGGGACACGAGTGAACATCGGACATATTGAACTTTATGAACTCTATACTTACTGGTCTTCGCCAGGAACCTCAGAGTCAACTCTCGTCCGGAACTCCCCAACGCCTTTTAACCAGTGAAGCAAATGGTGTCTATGCGCCCCTGCAATCCACGCAGGATGGAGAACTCATCTTTCAAGAATATAAGGTGAGAGTACTGGAAGGGGATTTCAGAGGTGGTTAGTGAGGAGAGCAGGGAGGTGCCATCTCTAGAATCCACGGGTGGCTAAATTCCTCTCTCCACTTGCAGGAGAATCCTTCTATGGGTCAAGCTGACGAGATTAGGAGGAACAGTCCAGTCTGTCATCTCTGCACTACGCATCACGTTGGTGGAGGCCGCAGCAGTCCGGGTCCGACCGACGCCCCTGTGGGAGCCAGGTGAGCGTAACAGAATGCGAAGCCTATCTACAAACATCCACCCGGGCGCCATGGAAACATCTGAAACCGACCAACTAGCCCAATTGTTAGGGGAACTTAGGGCTGAAGTGCACTCCACGCGCCAGGAAACTAATGCCCTCAGGAGAGAACTGATTGTGTCAAAGGAGCGCAATGATGATCTTGCTAGACAATTGCTGCAAAACCAAGCTGGGCAAACACCATTACCTGGACTCGGGGGGAATCCAACTCCTGTTTCATCTAGCAATCCTGTGCAAGTGTTCTACCAGGGAGCATTCCTTTAGCTCCACCCGAACGTTTTGCTGGGGACCCGAAAAGGTTCGCCGTGTTCATGAATCAGTGCCGCTTGCACTTTTTATGCAGACCTGGAGCTTTTCCAAACGACCAAGCTAAAGTAGCCTTTGTACCACCAGACCTTAGTGGCAGCACAGCGGATTGGTCAATCCCACTAGTTAACCAGGATGACCCTCTTCCTCTGGATTTTCAAGGTTTTCAATTGAGCATGGAAAGACTATTTGCCAGACATTCACAGGGACAGTCCCTGGATAACGAACTTTTATCCTTACGACAAGGTAACCAGGATCTACTAACCTATATCGCAACTTTCAATAGGTTGGTGGAAACCGGATGGCCAGAGGTAAAACGAATTACATTATTTCATCGTGGACTTCGGGGTGAACTCAAAGACGTTTTGGCCCAAGTTGTGAACCCACCTCAGGATTGTGCTGAATATATAGACTTAGTGGTCCAGTTAGACCACCGACTTCAGAATAGGAAGGCTGATCGAGCTAAGTTCGAGAATCGGTATTGGTTAAACCCAATGTTACCCTCAAAGGAACAGACACATCAGAACCGATGCAGATCGGGGGGGTCAAGGGACCCTTAACTCAAAAGGAAAGAGAAAGAAGACGGCAGATGCAATTGTGGCAGTACTGTGGGGCCTCATGACATTTTCTACGGGATTGCCATGTAAAAACATCCAAAAAAGTAGTCGGAGTTGCTGATAAAAATCAAACAGAGCCTGATTCAGGAAACGACCACGCCCGACAAGCATAGAGGTCCGCTTGCCGAGCTTGAAGAAGGATACTCAGACCTCGCACTTCATCATACCAATGGTCCTTATGGATCCAAGGCTGCCATCACGTATGCAAGCAGTAAGGGCATACATTGATAGCGGGGCCATAGGAAACTATGTGGACCACGAATTGGCTTCTAGGATGAATCTACCTATCTGCAAAAAGACCTCTTCGGATGTCATCACCACAGTCGATGGAACTGAAATCGCCTCTGTGCCTATAACTCATTCCACCGCAGAGATGACACTATTGGGTCAGGATGGGCATCGAGAGACTATTGTGTTTGATTTAATCAAAGCCCCGCAGTTCCAAATAATACTGGGGATACCTTGGTTGGAAACACATAACCCTTGTATTGATTGGCGAGAGAAGAGAATAACCTTCCCGGATTGTGCACATACTTGTTACCCGGAAAAACTCTTGAACAAAGGTCTGGCCACAGTCACTACTCCAGTCGTGCAGTTACCTCAGGAATATAAAGAATTCCAGGATGTTTTCCAAAAAGAACAGGCAAACACCTTACTACCTCACAGATCATACGATTGTCAAATTGATCTCATGCCCGGTGCACAACCTCCATGTAGTAGGATCTACGCCCTTACGGAACCCGAAAACCTTCACCTACGACAATACTTGTATCAATACCTTGCTAATGGCTTCATTCGTCCATCCAAGTCCCCTGCATCTTCAGCTTTGTTCTTCGTGCCTAAAAAGGAAGGTGACCTTAGAACGTGCATAGACTACCGCACATTAAATCAGTTCACGGTTAAAAACCGATACCCATTGCCTCTGATCCCCGAATTACTAGACCAAGTAAAGGACGCTTGCATCTATACTAAATTAGATTTCCGAGGGGCATATCATCTGGTACATGTAAAGAAAGGCGACGAATGGAAGACTGCTTTCCGCACTAAGTATGGGTTATTCGAATAACAGGTGATGCCATTTCGGGTTGTGCAATGCACCAGCAGCCTTCCAGTATTTTATGAACGATGTCCTTCGTGAACTCATTGATGTCTGTGTTGTCGTATACATAGACGATATTCTAGTGTACTCCTCTTCAGAATCAGACCATGTGAAGCACGTTCGTGCAGTCCTTGAAAAACTACGCCAGCACAAGTTATATGCAAAATTGGAAAAATGTGTTTTTCATGCTACGGAAGTTGAATTCCTTGGATTTATCCTGACTCAAGTGGCCATCACCCAGTTCAGTTAAAGGGGTACAAAGCATGCTCGGATTTGCTAATTTCTACCGCAGATTCATTCCGGATTTCTCACGTCTGCACCTGTTTTAAAGCATCCACGCCCTGAACTTCCATACATAGTAGAAACTGATGCATCCAGTTTAGCCATGGAAGCTGTCCTGTCCCAGAAGGATCCTGAAACCGGTCAACTTCACCCAGTAGCATTTTGGTCCAGAAAGTTCTCGGCACCCGAGTTAAACTATGTGATTACCGATAAAGAGATATTAGCCATCAAATCCGCCTTCAAGGCTTGGCGGTATTATCTTCTCGGTGCCAGACATACCATTACTGTAATCACCGATCACCGAAACTTGCAGTATTTAAAAACAGCCAAGGCCCAATCATCGCGCCAACTTCGATGGGCATTGTTCTTTGCCGAGTTCGATTTCGTGATCACTTATCGACCAGGCTGTAAGAATGGCAAGGCAGATGCCTTATCCCGAATAGGGATGGGAGAATCATATGCGAACCCGGAACCGGTGCCTATAATTTCAGAACAAAGAATTCTTGGTATAACTACTCTACAGACACTAGAGGATATTCAGGTAAAGATTCAACAACTCTTCGATCCAACAGCCCTGCGGGACTGGGTAAAGAAAGGCCCGGACTACTCAGTCATCAATGACCTACCTTATTATCAAGGGCGACTATTTCTACCACACAAGGAACTACAAGAACTAGTCATCTCCAATTATCATGACACCTTGATGGAAGGGCACCCAGGTATCGCAAAAACTGAAGCTAAAATTAAGAGACAATTCTGGTGGCCCACCTGGCGAAAAGACGTAAAGTCATTTGTGATGTCCTGTGGCATTTGCGCCCAAAATAAGAGTCAGAAGAAAAAACCAGCTGGCCTTTTACAACCTTTGGATATTCCACCTACACCATGGCACACCTTATCTTTAGACTTTATTACAGATCTGCACAAGGTGTGAACAAAGATGACCTCGACATCCTCCAACAAAAAAAGAAGAAACTCACCCGCACAGAAATGCACGTATACCGTATCTTCAAAGGTGATGTGTAACACACGGCTGGTTCTTTGGGCTGGACCTCTGTGCATCGAAGGGTAAGATGTCTGCAGATAGAAAATATGGGATTAAGGAACTGGGTTATTGAATGTCTCTCTCTTCTTCCCTTTCTCTTCTCCTGTAGAACCCCAAAGGTTAACGCTCTCACCTTAGGTAAGTGAACGCTGTGCTCTCCATCTGCCTCGGGGCAGGGTGCTGTAACCAGTTTCTTCACTGGATAAGGGGAGCAGGCCTCTTGACTTCAGAGGACTGCTGTACGTCGTTTACTGCACGAACGGTAAGTTTCGAGTAATTCTAATGTCTTTAAAGTCTTTAGTAATGATGTCTCTTGTTTTGCAGGGTTCCGGCGATGGCGGATGACGGGCTGAAGTGAGTTGAAGATGGAGCCCGTGTGATGAATAGAAGCGCCTGGAAGCACGTAAGTAAGCGCTTGTTGCCTGCTTCACGATGCGCTCTAACTGTCTTTTATTTTGCAGGTACAAGTTCGGAGCGGCTGCAGGGTGCCGGAATACCCACTGGGTTAGATGTGGAAAGGAGTAATGGCACGTGAGTATTAAAGTTCCCCAATGTCTTTAAACGCACCTTGTTTTGTCTTTCAGATGCGGGATGCAGCGCCGAAGGCCTCCGGAGCGTGCGAAGAGTTGGTAAGCTTTTGTCTTTCAGATGCCGGAATGCAGTGTGAAGACCTCCGGAGCGCACGAAGAGTAGGTAAGCCTTTGTCTTTCAGATGCCGGAATGCAGCGCGAGGCGTTGGTGACAGCCGATGGACCAGGTAAGTGAAGAGCTGTCACTGAAGACCGTAATGCTAACCTGTCCTTTCTTGTCTTTATAGGTGTTGCTGAAGACTGGATTCAGGATGGTAAGCCTTTTTCCTTAGGCCCAGGATCAGATGCAGAAGACACGATGAGCGTTCTGCTGCAGAGGATGCAGAATAACGCAAAGCAAGATTCATCCATCGGGTGTGGTTTAAATAGCCTCCTGTAGTGCTTAGGTGTCTCCTTCCACAGCCACGCCTAGGTAAGAAAAGAGTTCCTGCTTTCCAGAAGAGTTCCAGTGTTCTGAATCTAGGGAGTGGCTCCTGCCCCACCCAACAGGAAAAGTAGTTCCAAACAGAAGAGGATCAGAGGCTCAACTGGCAGGCAAGTAAGCAGCATGGTCTGCTGCAAGTAAGTCCACCCAAGCATTATGAGCCCGGCGCTTCCAGCGCTGGGACTGGGCATATTTATGAGCCTGGTGCCACTGGCGCCAGGACTGGGTCCAAAAGGTCCCAATTGGGACTGGTTGGCACTCGGAACCTGGGTTATGGATCTGCTTCCAAGGGAGTTGGGAAAACCCTGACCTTTTGGAAGCAGAGATCATGACAAGTATCTAAAAGCGGGCATTATACCAGAAGGACTCCAAGTGAAGAACATCCCCAGGGTATTTACCGACAACCCTAAATTCAAAGTCAACTTCAGTGGAGTTGGAAACAAATGCAGTCGTGACTGGATCATACTCATTATCGACACGGCACAAGAAGAATGTAAAAAACAAGGAGAAGAACTTGCCACGCTCGAAGAAAAATTCAATAACGACAAAACCATAATAGAAGCCAAGAAGAAACTGGAAAAACTAGAAGAGGAGATCACCAAATCCAAACAACTAACGGTGGACAGAAAAGTACAAAAGTTCAGAAAAGATTTGGCGAACTACGCGGAAGAAAAAACATACCCTTTCCTCAAGGAGAGGTTCTATAGCGATCTGCAACAACAACAACAGCACTACTACAACAAACAGAACCGCATAGTTAATTTCTCCGGCAGCTCGGGCTCATCGAGTGGCAGCATCCCCAGCCCACCTGGGAGTGGTAGAACCACCGGTCCTCCACAACACCCTTTTTGTCAGAGGGGAGGACAAAGGGGCCGACCAAGAAGGCGCCCTCAACAGTCAGGACAGTACATAAGGACGAGACAATGGTACTCCAACCAACCATGACAACGATACCCATCTTCAACCTGTCAACTAGAACTTTGACCAACGCAGAACAAACATTACTGCAAAGAGGGTTATCTTTCGTCCCCGCCACAAAAGCAGATTCCTTCAGAACCGAGGCAGAACTCAGAAGATTCTTCCGCACTCTGAGACTTAAATACTTTTTCGAAATATACCTTCCTAACAAACAGAACTCAGAAGACACACTTTCACAGAATACCACCACTAGAGATGAAAATACAACAGGACTGAAACCAAAGTCCAATTTTGTACCACCTTCACACACCATTCCTAGTGAATTCGACACTTTCGAGAGGCTGGTTACAACCACTGTGAACACAGGCATAACCAACAAAAACTTCTACCAAGAAAATCTCAACAAAGAGAAAAGAAAAGCCCTAATCGACCTCAACGAAGACCTATCCATCACCATCAAACCAGCAGACAAAGGCGGCGGGATTGTCTGTATGAACACCACAGACTACAACCAGGAATGTCTACGTCTTTTAGCCGATACCTCTTCATATAAGAAAATAAACAGAGATCCTACCAAGAGATTGCAAGAAGAGATCCTCAGCCTTACAAAACACGCTGAAGACCAGAGCTGGATATGCGAAGATGAATGACATTTCCTCAACAAAACCCACCCAAGGATACCAGCCTTCTACATACTTCCGAAGATTCACAAACATGCCACTCAACCACCCGGACGTCCTATCGTCTCGGCTTGTGACTCACTTCTGGAGCCTCTATCTCTGTACACTGACTTCTTCATGAAGCCATTTATCGGACGTATGAAGTCATACATCAAAGACAGCACTGACACTATGAAGGCCCTACAGAACATACACCTATCCGCCGACTCCATTTTGGCTACCATGGATATACAGGCTCTTTACACCTCCATCCCCCAACAGGAAGGACTGGAAGCTTTAAAAATCTGCCTCAACATAAGAACCGACATCACGTCCACTCCCACCAACTTCATCCTGGAGTGTATCAGATTAGCAATGACCGAGAACTTCTTTCTTTTTCAAAACCAGATTTACCAGCAGGTGAAAGGCGTCAGCATGCGGGCTACCTTTGCCCCTGACGTAGCCAACCTATACATGGCCCAACATGAGGACGACAACATTTACCATGATGACAACCCTTATAAAGCTCACATCTTACTTTGGCGCCGATACATCGACGATGTTCTCCTAATATGGGAAGGGAGCAAAGAACTCTTGCTTGAATTCCACAAATGGCTAAATTAGAGAAACTCCCACATACAATTCACCATCGAATGGGATTACCAAGCGGTAAACTTCCTGGACCTCCACATCTACCGCTCTGGAGACTCTGTAAAAACAGAACTATACAGAAAACCAACCGACAGGAACAGCCTACTCCATTTCACTAGTTTCCATCCACTAGGACTCAAATACAACCTACCGTACGGACAATTTCTTCGTGTACGCAGGAACTGTACGGACAAAGACAAATTCGAACATCATGCCCAACAACTCCAGAAACGCCTAAGCGAAAGAGGCTATCCCAAAAAATCCATCAAAGTGGCCCGCAAAAGAGCAGCCAACACCGACCGCACCATCTGTCTGACCAACAACACCAAGGAACCCATAGACCGGACGGTCTGTGTCACTACGTTCAACCCCATCAGCAACTTGTTGAAAACCACCATAAACAAGCATTGGCACCTGATAAAAAACAAAGGCACTTTGGACAAAAAACCTTTATTTGCTTTTAAAAAGAACAGGAACCTTAGAGACATGTTGGTACATACATTTCTCGAACCAGAAAAACAACAAGACACACTATGGGGCCTACCGCCTATAGTAGGACACTACTCCTGTGGAAAGTGCGTCGCATGTCGCTACACTAAGACCAGCAAGACATTCACGCATAAAAATCTCATCTGGACAATGCGTAGCCATACGAATTGCGAGAGCAAAAACGTAATCTATGTGATAAAGTGTCCATGCGAGCTCATTTACATTGGGAAAACAACCAGACCCATTAAACAAAGGATAAGTGAACATCGATCGTGCATCAAGAACTCCATACAGGATAAACCACTAGTGGAGCATTACAGCAGAAAAGGCCACACCAATGAGCAATTTACCTGGACCATTTTACAACAACTACAACAACAAAGAAGAGGAGGCGATATCAATCTAGTGCTCACGAGGCTCGAACAGAAATGGGTCCACAGGCTGGACACAGTTAGAACTGGACTCAATATCACCGTAGAGTGGAAACACTTCTGGAACTAAGTGACCCCCGGAGACTCCCCTGGCGATTGTCCAAAACAGGTCGTCCCCGAGTACTGGTTCACACCCTGCTGTCCTTTTATCTGACACTGTATGTTTGCAATTTTTTTCCTTGCAGTTTTTTAACAACAACATATATGCCATTGAACAACTGTGTATATACAGCATTGTATGATCCTGCTTTAATCACATAAGCAACTATACCGCTTATAATGTCGTGCGTATATGTGGATTTTTCACCCGTACCCCAACACCAATTTATGTACATCGAGTCTCTAGCACACAACATTGTGTCCACCTCCGAAGGACATTCTTGGACATAGTCTAGACCTTGAATGAAACTATGTTAAATCTCTGACTTTTGATTGACTTTGTTTCAAGCCATCTACGCCCTTTAGTATCCATCATCCTCCTGCCGCACTCCTGTTGCACCAAGTACACAATAGTCCAGCCTGTTCTTTAAGTCATCCATGACAGGAGTCCATACATACGGGTCTCATGTGTTGCGTGTCATGCCTCTTCTCTATTGGCCCATTGTCTAACACCAATAACCATGGCCATTACTCAATCTGACCTTTTCCTCACCCTGCGCACCCATTGGCTGGCCGGCACGGCTGTGCTGTTTTTAACCTATGGTGCCTGCACCCCTCAGTAGCATCCATTACCGCGAGGAGCGCAGACACAGCCAACACAGGCTCCGGTAAGTCACCTTTTAGCTTTAGGCTCTTTCGCTCATTTAGAGTATTCAGAACAGACAGCCTAGGTACCTCCAGCATTTCCTACCTAACTCACTGTCTTTTTATAGTCCCACTCGTGCACTGTAGAAGCCTTTAGCCTTTGGTAGACATCTTCTACACACGCACGACGGCACCATGCGTGCAAAAAAGATTGGCAAACTGCCTATACCAAAAAACACGCCAGCTTCCACTCTGATCGCGCACCAGTACTCCGGACTTTTTGCACCTACCACAAAATCGTATCTCCTCTTGCACGCTAGCATTACTTTTAATCACAGTAAACTGGGTTTCACAGCCCATAGTTCACCGTGGCTTTTTTAACTTGACTCCTGCCACCGACAGGATACCAATTCGATAGGCACCACCCGATCGTTTTGCTGACCAACACCACTCTTACGAGACACCCACACCACCGGTGTTCATCATTCCAGGTCCAACACTCACCACTCCAACACATCCCATGCTGGATGTACATGGGCCTGTGTTGTGCTTTAAATACACTGACCCCCCCACCTACGGGGCTAACGGTACACTTACCTTTATCTCTACAGCCCCCAGAGACCATAGGCACTAAGTAGTAGCCTGAGTGACCCTAGTCATACGAGTCTTCCCATGTCTCCAAGAGTCCGGCAACCATAACAGGACTCCAGCACCGCGTCACCGCTGCACCACAGCAGACGGTAAGCTGTTCTATGACAATACACTCTAAGTGTATTGTTAGGCACCATTCAGTCATTATTTATTAATACGTAAATAAAACCTTAACTACCCGAGATCCTGACAGCTCTCCACCTTCCCCCACAGATTTCTTTTACGGACAGAACCTGTAGCAAGAAAGCATCCTGATGAAGGCCACTACCACCCCGGGCGTAATCCCAGCCCAGCTTGGCCGAAACACTGTCGTGTCGATTTTCTGTGGCACAACCCCTGTCTATATGTGTTTGTAGAATAGTGTTGTGTTCACTATTGTTGTTCTAGTACCCCTGGACCTACCACAGTCCTGGGCTGCACACCGTTGACACCTTCTGTCATCAATCACTTGTACTGTATACTTGTGCACCACTGTGAAAATTGTTCCTCCGCAAGAAAAGAGGACGATACTCATTTGTATTTCGCAAAAAAAGAAATATCTGTCCACCTAACCTTTCGTGCTTATCGAAAGCTGTGTAAATGTTTAAAAATACTAATCTGTGCAAAATCTTTTTGAAGGCAAAATAAAATAGCTTCAAAAATTCGACAGCTGCTCTTGGATCTCTCACCCTGATTTCTATCTATTTTCCTACAGATCTACCTCCATGTAATGGATTTAACACCATTCTAGTTATTGTGGATCTTTTTTCCAAGATGGCCCACTTTATTCCTTTAAAGGGATTACCTTCTGCTTCAATTCTGGCCAAGGAGTTCCTTGAAAACATTGTTCGAATACACGGATTTCCTTCCGTATTGGTCTCTGACCGAGGTAGTCAATTCTTTTCACATTTTTGGAAGAAATGTTGTCAATTGGCGCAAATCGACGTGAGGTTATCAACCAGTCACCATCCCCAGACCGATGGTCAGATGGAGAGGACCAACCAGACCCTTGAACAGTACCTACGTTGCATGCTACACCAGACCGAAAGTAATTGGAGAGATATTTTATGGATTTCCGAGTATGCATACAATAACTCAGTACATTTAGGAACCGGACAAATCCCCTTTTATACCATATATGGACATCACCCTCGAACCTCAGAACTAGATTCGCCTCAGCATTTAGAAATGCCCGCAGTTAGTCATTTGCACTCTACTATTACACAAGCCTTTAAAGAGGCAACAGAACTTTTGAAACAAGCAAAAGAGAAATATAAGAAAAATGCTGATCAACATAGAAGTGAAACTCCACAGTACCAGATTGGGGATCAAGTTTGGCTGGCTACAAAACACATACCTCTGAAGGGAACTCAGACTTTTAACCCTAGATATTTGGGACCTTACCCCATTAAGGCCATTATCAACCCGGTGGCAGTCAAATTGGAATTACCCTCTAATATGCAAATTCTTCCTGTCTTTCATGTTCCACTTTTAAAACCATTTCAAACAGGAACAAGATTAACCAAACCGCCCGATCCCATCTTGATAGATGGAGAACCTGAATTCGAAGTAAAAAATATCCTGGACTCCAAGATGGTTAAATCAAAACTTTTTTATTTAATCGATTGGAAGGGCTACGGACCACAAGAAAGGTCATGGGAGCCTAGTGACCACGTTCATGCACCTCGGTTGGTAAAAAGGTTCCATCGGGACTTCCCAGACAAACCAGGGCCAAGGGGAAGAACAACTTTAGGAGGGGCCTTGGGGGGGAGTGCTGTCATGATGCCTACCCCAGGGCATCAGGACCAAGCCCGTCAGCTCTGGGAGCGGGCACCCAGATGCTTATTAAAACCCCAACAGCCCCGGCTGGGGGGCTGTTTGGGTTCAGTCCTGGCACCTTAGGCGCCAGGCTCATCATGGAAATCAGTCCTGGTGCCATAGGCGCCAGGCTCATAGACTTTACTTACCTGATGCAGACCATGCTGCTAGTGAGTCCAAGCCAACGTAAGGCCTGGATGGGACTATTTTGCTACAGGGACTATTTTTTACTCGGGCGTGGTTCTAGGGAACTTCTTACCTGGAACTACTTTGGAGGCTATTTAAACCACGCCCGATCAGCAACACACGCCTCGCGTTATTCTGCATTCAGCAGTGTAACGCTCAACGTGCCTGCAAGTCAGCTTCCAGACCTCTGCCACGCCCGTCCTGAATCCGGAGCTCCTAGAGAAGAAGGAAAGTAAAGGCAAGGTTAGAAAACGAACTTTATTCCAGTTTCTCACCTGATTCCGGAACCATCACGTCTCAGCACCTGGAAAGGACATTCTTTCTACACGCGTTGCATCGCCAGCTGCAGCGGCGCGCCATACTCACCAGTCCTCACAGCACCTTTCGATCCGGCCCTGCCTCCATCATTTCCTCACCGGCGCCAACATCTGGGGACAAAAGAAACAACCAGGTGAGCCGAGAGATCTAACAAATACAATCTCTCTTCCCACCATAGACTTACTTGATTTACCACTGGAGGCATTATTCTTTAACTCTTCACATCTTCAAACGCCGCATCTGAAAACGAAGAGAAAACAACACGTTAAACACATGCATCATTTACCGGACAGCATCGGGTAATACAGACTCTTACCTGAACGCCATTTACCGCCACAAGACTATCTTTTCTCGAACTCCACTGCAAGATAGGAAAGGAATGGGACACGAGTGAACATCGGACATATTGAACTTTATGAACTCTATACTTACTGGTCTTCCCCAGGAACCTCAGAGTCAACTCTCGTTCGGAACTCCCCAACTCCTTTTAACCAGTGAAGCAACTGGTGTCTACGCGCCCCTGCAATCCACGCAGGATGGAGAACTCATCTTTCAAGAATATAAGGTGAGAGTACTGGAAGGGGATTTTCGGTGGTGGTTAGTGAGGAGAGCATGGAGGTGCCATCTCTAGAATCCACGGGTGGCTAAATTCCTCTCTCCACTTGCAGGAGAATCCTTCTACGGGTCAAGCTGACGAGATTAGGAGGGCCAGCCCAGTCTGTCATCTCTGCACTACGCATCACATTGGTGGAGGCCGCAGCAGTCCGGGTCCGACTGACGCCCCTGTGGGAGCCAGGTGAGCATAACACCTATGCCCTGTAGAAGCCCGGGTTGTCGTGTGAGTAGGTCACTGATGTCTGTGGAGTCGGAGACGTCTCAGATGAATTTAATTAGTCCCAATTCTTCTGTTGACTCCCATCTGAGTAGGCGCTCGATGCCTGCATTCACGACATATACTTTAGATATGATTACTTAGTCCCCTCTGCTTAGCGTTGTTCGGAATTGTCTCATAAAGGTAACAGCGTTTTGCACCCATATGCGAATAACAGAGTGTCTGGGCGTTTGAGTTCTGGCTGCGGTTGCATTTGCATAAATGTTTCAACTGGCATCACATTTATGGAAGCACCGGTATTGATCGTTATCACGGTTTCCTGACCTTGTATTTGTATTAAGCACTTAGGCCTCCTCTTTTTCATGGATGAGTTGCTGCCGTGTTCTAAGGACCAAATGAGGTGAATCTTGCCTTTCTTCTTTGTGCACCCTGTTTCAACTGCTGCTGCTACACCATCGCGTTTATACCCAGATTCATCCATGCTGGAGTTGTCTCCCGTCAGCACTAACCATGTGTCCGCTTGTTTCTTCTTCTTGGGCTATGATTTCGCTGGTTGATGTTGGGCCATTTGAGATTCAGAATGTTGCGGTGCTCATGACGACCGGCATACACGTGCGTAGTGATCGCGGCATCAGCATGTTCCGCACATGGTGCCCTTGGTGGGGCAGTTTCTCTTGCCATGTTGTGCACCTCTGCACCACCCACATTCGGTTTGTCCAGGTATCCTTGGTTGCCAACGAGGGGTGGTGTGGTATTCATTGCCCACATCTCTGGCTGCTGGGCGATTGGTAATCTGTGCTAGTGTGGTTGGCAGGGCAAATTGTAGCTTCTGCAGTGTGGTGCCCATCTGCGCAGTCCTGGCATGTGACAGTTCCCTCTGGCATCCGTATTCTAGTCTTCTAGGTGGGGAAATCCCTTCTCGCTCAGTACTATTCATCTCAGTTTTTCCGAGTTCATGACATTTATGATTCAGTGCCTGATTTCCTTTTCCATGTCATCAAACTCACAGGACAACCCCAGCCGCCTGAGCCTAGTTTGGTAGGCATTGAGGGTTTCTTCCTCTGTCTGGACCATAGTGCAAAAGTTGAATGTCTCATAGTCTGCGTTTATTTGTGGCATGAAATGCGCCTTGAGCGCATCTTTAGCAGATTGGTATGCATCTGTGCCATTCCTCACGGCCAGGGAGTTGAAAATATGCAACACGTCATCTTCGACATGCAGTAATAGATGAGACCTCATCTTCCTCAGTGTAGTTATTTCCTTACATTCCATTGCCATTTCAAATTTCTGTATGAAGTTCATCCATCTTGGTCCGACTGATGAGGGGTCTGTGTAGGGATCGAATGGCCCCAGCGCTGCTGTGGCACCGCCATGATTACAAGGTGTTGGGGCAGGAGAGGTCAGTGACGCTGTCATGCTGGATGGGGTGCCTGATCTGGGTGTTGAGAACCCTGGGGACATGTTTCTTTTGGATTGATGCACTCGTATGGTGGCCCTCAGTGCTAGATGGGGCCACTCCCTCTCACCTGGTCTGCAGCTGTTGTAGTGCTGTGTGCCAGGGGTGAATTCCAGTCCTGGATGGTGTGTTGCCGGGCTTAAAGCAGGTGGATGCACTTGCCTGTATATGATTCTGCCAATGGAACGCTGCACAACACAGCATGTGTTCCAGAGAAATGTGCATATTTCCCTCACATGGAGAGAAACTGTGCCCTGCGTGTCGTTTTCGTCGTGCCTAGTCGCCAGTGTTGTGTTCTTCTGCAGGGGCCACCTGCAGTGTGAGTAGCAGGGCTGCCCCAAACTGGAGGCCCTTGCCCTGCTGGTGCAAAGGTAATAAAGACATGCCACACTGGTTGCAGAGATAGTCCCAAACTGCTAGGTTTCCGGCTGCCCGCTGTTGTGTCACGGATATAATACTATTCAAGTACAAGTACATGGGTGGGTTCCTCATGTTTTTTAAAGATTCGGGTCGTCGCGTTTGAGCAGCGCGATGTACCTGTCTATGTAAGTAACTTGCTTCTGAAGCTCTTTAGTTGTCTCTTTCAGCGAGACAGGGTGGTGAAGTCTGTTGCTATTTCAGAGCATTTTATTTTAGGAAGATATTTGATGAATTGATTTCAGGGGTGATTTAAGGTAGTACTCAAAAGAATATGATACTTTTTATTTTTGGCAACATATTTACAAGGGATTATCTGTGTTGTATAGAAAAAAAAGACAAGCTAGGCAAGACTTGCAAGGGTTTTGCTATTATGTGTGAGACACATTTTGCTTTGTCTGCCAGGCTCTTACCCAATTTGCTTGCATATGTTTTGCTGGGGTGGCTTGATTCAATATGTGCCCACACAGGACGTATTTTGTTGGTGTAATAGATGAAAAAAGCACTTGCATTTCTCTTAAATATGTCAGTATACTTTGAGCAAAGATGTTTGAGGTATTCTGGGAAAAACATGTTTGCAATTTAATTCTCATCACTCAAGCAAAGGCATTAGTAGCATTGTGCATTGGTTTGCGATGCAACACACAACGTTCTTGAACAGAGGAGTTATTTGCATGGGGCTATTTGATTGCATGTGCAGTCACAAACTAATGAAGACTTGAGTTCAATAGCTCAGACAAGCACTTGTATTTCTTTTAAACTATCCAACTTTGTTACATATTTATCGTACATCTAAAACCTGAATAAAACCATTGATATGTTTATGCTAGCATACCTTGAGGGAAGGGGAAAAGTGGTTGGGGCAATCGGGGAGAAACATGTTATTTTGCAGTGACTTACTGATCACTCAGGCAGTGGCATTGGTGACAGAGTGATTGTGTGGGTGGTGATGCAGCACACTGCATGCCAGGAGTTAGGAGGAATTCGAACTGCAGTGATTGAACGCTCGCTCATACATGAATCATGACTTGGTTGAGCACAATATTTGAGAAAAGCATATGTAGTTCTTTTACATTTATTAGTATACATTGAGGGAAATGTGAAAGCATGGTATTTGCAAGCACATTTGCCTAAAGGTCAGAGGTGAGAAGGGCAGAAACATCTCCAACAGCCACTAAGAAGTCTCGCATCTGGAACCCCTGTTTACCAAGTGCAACTGTGCCAGGTACAGGAGAGCCCCATGTAAGGTGTGTAGCTCTTACATACATGGCTGTGGGACTCACTTCCTGTTTCTGCATTCTTGAATATGTCTGGCATGTGTGTACATAAACCTGCAGTGGCAGACTGACTGCTTTATATATGGTAGATGCATATTTGAGCAACACGTGCCAGCTCAAAAGGATGATGACCCACTACAGGACTAGTTCTCCAAGTGCTATGTGTGACCAACAACACTTGTGTTCCCAAGAACATTCTAAGTTGCCCCAACCTAGAGTTCAATCACAGAAATGTGTCAGTGTTGCTCGTGCAATTGTTTCTGACAACAGGCAAAGTCTGTCTCTACTTACTGTCCAACAACAGATATTCATCAAAATGTATCAGCACCATCTTCCATGGGGGTACTGTTTCGATGGATAGTACTAGCTCAGGGACGGAAGATTAAATGATGCTGTGTTGGTTTTGCTAAAGGGTAAAGGTAACTTTGGTGCTAAGGAGGAATGGCAAGTGTATTGATGTCCCAGAGAGTAAAGTAACAAGTCGGTTACATTTTCTATGTCTATTATCAAAATGAATGTTAGCACAGGGTTACATGGGATATGTCCCTTCTTGGATATCCCACTGTACTGTGTGGTGTGACAGACCACCATCCAGTAAGAATGGTGCAGGGAGTGGCAGGGAGGAAGGGACCCCACCCTTCCAGAAAGCAGGTTGGGGTGGTCAATGAGGAAAAGCGCCCTGTGGCATTTTCTGTGTGAGACAGGCCCATGCAGTAGATGCCACCGGAGCACTGACATGCTGTCCCTATTTATAGGGTCCCTACCTTGATATACAAATGGACACTGCCTTCTGAATAGAGGACAGAACAATTATACATATCATGACTGAGTGATGTATTCTTATCCAAAGCAAAAGGCTTGAGTATTTCTGATATATGATATTTGTCCTTTACATTTCAATCCCTAATTGACTTTTTTCCAATAGACAAAAGATCACATCAAACTAAACTATATTGAACTTGAACAAGTGTAACATCCCTTGTTTGGTTTGATTGTGTTTTTACATCGAATTTGTTGTGTGTTTAAGAATGAAGGAAAGGAGAAAATGAAACCCATGTAAACAGGCCCCTTCACAAACAAACCACATGTATTGGCAGTTTCTCTTACTGCCCATGCTACCAGAATATCACTATCAGCATTTTCAAATGTGATCAGGGCTCTGCTTTAAAGAATGCTGAAAGCCACTCGACAGTTGCACCTCCTCCCATAAAGCTCCCCTTTTCCCAGCCTAGGCAGGATGTCTCCAGCTGTCAGGCAATGTTGTCTGTGTCCTTGCTCTCTGAGACAGGGGCTCTAGATTGTACTCTTCCTGAGATGCTGAGTTTGACTGTGTCCCTCTCTTTGATTTACTTTCCTTCTGTTGCAAGGGTGAGCTACTAGATCTCCGGGCTGTCCTGGCTTAATGACTAGAATGGGTCAAATCGCACCATTGGGATTCTGCCTCATTCAGGAACCCAGACATAGGATCTCGGGTAGCAGCAAACGAGTTCATTTGCACAGTTGCACCCAACTCCTTCACCACTTGGTAGTAAGAACTCCTATTGGTAATTAATGGCCCAGAGCCCAGAAGTGGAAAAAGAACCAGAGTCCGACCCGTCATGGCCATGTCTCCAAGTGTTCATGCATTCTACCATAAAATAGTGGTGTGTTCAAACCATGAGGTGCACACATTTAGTGCTGGACTACTAACATTTCCCACCTTTCTTCCCTTGCACACTACTCCTCTAACACATGGTTCACCATCCCACCGCATAACGGGGAAGAAATGTGTTAAGCCTTAGATTCCACAGTCCACTCTTTCAAGCCGTGAAACATCAGGCTGTGCTGGCCATCACAGCCGCTAGCCTTCTTCCTGCCTCTTTTGCATGAAGAAACAGCAAAGTTCCTGGGCCCAAGATGTACGATGATAGCTATTGAGCATTATTAACCATTGTATGAAGGCAATGATGGATGGAGTGCCAGATGATACACAGAGCTCCCAAATAAGGTGGACCTACGGGCCTTACCCCATGATGGCTCCTCCCAAGCTTCATTATTATCATTGCAGCTTAGCCCTATTTTCACATACTTAGGCAAAAATACTTGTAATTGGACACTGCAGGCTAAATCTTTGCTCCAAAGAGAAATGCGTATGCTGGTAGTACTTATGTAGGCCAGTCAAAACAAACATATGATATTGCCTCTACAGTGAATAATTCTAAGAGTGAGAAAAAGGTCATATGCTCATGGAATTTAAGAGGGTCCATTAAGGCCAAAGATGACAAGTGTACCTGCTTGTTAAACTTCTTTCCTTTACTTCGGTTAATACACCATTTAAAATGAGTACCTTGCGAAGGGGGTGTGGTGGCCTCCCAGCCAATGAGGAGGCTCAGAATGGAGTCTTTGCCACATCTGGAAATACCCCACTCTGAGCCTCCTCAGAGCGGGAGGCAATCATCTTCCCTTGCCGAATTGATGGTAAGTGCAACATCTCCCCGCATTCCCTTCCCCCACCCCATTATTCCACATCTCATCTCCCTCTCCCTACCACCACCCAATTTACTTGCGCTGCTCTGTCCTTCCCTGCTACGGGAACTCTAGTGTTCCCGGCGCAGCACCGATCCGGTACAGACTCCATGGGGAAGGGAGGTTTTGTAGACTTTTCTACAACAAATTATGCTACATACATATGTCGGGGTGGATTTAGGGAAATCATTAATGTAGTGGATTAAGGGGGACCTGCAGGGGTCTCCCATGCCATATATATGCAGCAAAATCCAACTGTGAAAAAAGTTAATGAATTCTCCTTCGACGAAATGTTTTCGATCAGATCAAACCACTCCATGTAGTCCCCCATCTCCCCGATCCATGTTGGTCATTTTTTTGGCTAGTTTTTCTCGAGTTGGGAAACGGTTTACACACTGTTTCTCAACTTGAGAAAAATAAACTATTCATACCCCGGAACAATGTGCTAGGGTACTAACAGCAATAGAACCCTGAGGAGGGGGGGCATTACCGGTCTGGAACTGCCCCATGGCTAATGCTAAGGCCCTAGCCATGCTCAGGCCTGTAACTGATGCTCCAGGGGCATTTCCAGACCGGTAATGCCCCCCCCCTCCTCGGGTTCTATTGCTTCAATCATAAGGTGTATTTTTATTGATGATCAGTGGCATTCGTAGCATGTGCCACCAAGAAAAGCGTTACTAGTGTAATACTCTCTAGTGGAGTTTGACAAAGTCCACTTCCTGACATTTCGGGGAGAAGTGAAAAAGTCATGGAAGTGAAGTTCGGCCTGGGGCAAAGCGGGGAGGATACTCTGGCTTACAAAATTGTCACAAAGAATCCAACTTTATGCATGTCCCTTTTAGCAGGGCCCAACAACCTTGTAAAGAACTGTGAGGTGATTACGCCCTTGGCTTTTAGGCAGGCAGAGTTACCATTGCATAGTACCAAAATGAGAGTCCCAACCCCAGTACGAGGAATTTCCCATAGAAAACCCCTACAAATCAATAAAGTGTTGACAAATCATATGGCATTGAGGGTAGTGAGTCCAGGGTCACAGATATCAAAAAGACACAGAGATCCAGATCCAATTGAAAATACCGACCCGTTGAGACTATGCAGATTCACGAGTGATAGCGTTTCCTTCACCCTGAGACATTATGGAACAGGATCTGAATGTTAAGCTCCATGGGTCGGTCAGCGGTGGCCCCGCTCATAGCATTCAAAGGTTAGAGAATCAAATTGGCGGTCATCCTTATGGTTTGAAAGGGGTGGAGCAAATAGAGAGGTGGAGAAGTGTTGAGCTTTTCCAGCAGACCAATGTATTGTACAGCTCTAATAATTGTGCACAGTTGGATGTGGTTTGGCAGAGCTAATTCCCAGGTGTCACGATATGTTATACAGCACAAGCAAGTCAGGGATCTCCTTCCCCTACAATGAATGTGGCACACAATATAAACGCTTTTTATTCCTACAACATAGATTCTTTCTTAAGGAGGTCTCCAATCTGTCTCGCACCCAACCTCCACAAGCACCCCATGTCACCAATGACTAGGAACCAGGCCGGGGTGTTATCAATTAATATTTTATTAATTTATGATTTAATGTTGAATTAGAATAAACAATTACAACAGCCAGCAAGGTGGGGCAACACAAATGGCAGAGTCCTTTTTGGTCAAGCGGAACACTGAGATAACTCAAATATACAGAGCACACAGATTAACTTTACTTCTTTCACCACTACCATCAATGAACAGTTCAAAACACCAAGAAAATGACTGCAACAAATGGGAAAGTGCATGTGCACACAAAATGATACTTGAGTCCCAGCAACCCTCACCCCTCCCCCCAGACCTCCACTAGGCTTGTCAGTTTTGGATGGAAGGCAGTGGTAAGGAGTGGGAACACAAGGTTAAAATCGGATTTTGAGCAGTGCTTACCGAAATAATATGGGGAGCCAACAAAGAATGAGACAACTTGTTTTCACACAATGAAAAAAATGGGTTTTTAACTATTTAGCACAACTGCTATGGGACAGCACTGAAGGGACTTTGTGCTGCTTATACTTAGAAAACAGGCAGGGCTTGAGAGGATACTAGCCAGCACACAAGAGGAACATCGATTTTAGGATAGGCAACCTCTGGGCAATGGAAAGGGAATGCAAATGGAAATTCATGTTCGCAACACAATAGGGAAAGAGGAACAGAATGGGAAGAATGTTTTTTAGGAAGTTAAGCTCAATTTCAATGGAAAGGGAAATGCAAATGCAATTCGTTTTTAATAAGGCTGCAAATGACAGGCACCCTCTGGGCATTGGGGTAGCTCACAATAGGAACATCATCTTTTAGTTAAAATATCAGATGCAACTTACATGTAGGCTCTGGGAAAGGGCATAGCTCACAAAGGAAAATCGGTTTTAGGATTCGGATGGCAGACTGGGGATTCTTCAATGGGAAATGACTGAAATGCACAGGCAAACAAAGGATTCTTCAATGGGAAAACGACTTAAATGCACAAACAAATAAAATATTCTTCAATGGGAAAACGACTACAAGGCACAGACAAATAAAGGATTTTTTCAATTGGAAAATGGCTTAAATGCACAGACAATTAAGATAGGGTATTTCGAATGCGAGAATCTCTAGGGCAGTGCTAAAAAATAGGGCTTATGCAATCTATAGCTTGAGATATCTATACTTACAGGGGAGGGGTGGATGCAACATCAGGGAGCATCGTAGCATCACTGCTGGGACATTCAAGGGGTCAGTCAAGGATTCCCTCTGTCCTACAAGGGGTACCAAGGCAGCTACTAAACCTCCTGGCTCCTCTGCAAGATTTAGGCCTCCCTCTCCTGGGATGGTTCCAGATTTTGGCAGCTGCTCACCTCAGGATTTAGTAGGAAGAGTCCTGATTTGAGGTGGAGTGACTTATCTTTATGCCAAGTGATATCACTAGTGTGTCATAGTTCTCACAGAATGGATCGGGCACAATTGCAAAGTTCACTCCCATCTGTGGGCTGATAGGTAGAGAAAATATGGGAGTGTTTTGGAAAATGAGAGGAGGAGACCCCTTCATCATCTTACTCTGACAGGAGGGCTCGGTCTGGCATGGGGACATAGAAATCTGATTGTCTGACAAGTGCCCTTACTCTTCATATTTCAACACATATGACAGCATTTTTTAAAACTATATTTTTCGTTGAATCAAATGACCCTACATAGACGTTTGTAGGTTATTCCATTGCACAGCTACAGTTTCCCCTCATTTACTCCCAAACTATATCCGTGAAAAATATGCCACTTGGTGGGTGGAATATGAATCATATTTTGCAGGTTTTCTCTAATTTTCATGTTTCTCAACCACACCAGGAGTGCCCCATGATGTTTTCCTAAATAACTTTGTTGTGTAGGCCCCACCAAAATCGTTTTTGGTTGACCAAAAGCAGTCAACTTTCATCTTTCCAAAAATCCTACCCTGATTATTGTGCAACCAATATTGCCAATGTTATACAATAAAAAGTATATCTCCATCTTTGCACAATGGGAGTTAAATCACTCCTTAACCTTGGCCCCCACCCTTGGGATGTGTCTGTTTCTGGCTGTGACTTCAAGAGGGGGTCCTGTGCTTAGTTTAGCTCAGGGCTTCAAGAGCTAGCTGCCAGCTATGGCCAGTTTTATTGCAACCTTAGTGGTTTGGATCAAAAACTGCTGGAGAGCAGAGTTGCCCTTATCTCGCCCCCACCTCAATTCTGATCTCTGCTGGAATTTAGGATTGTATTTCTAAGAGCAAGCACTCATGCTTGAAGGGAAACCAGGCCGACATCCCCATGACAACAGGCTTTAGAATCTAGTTTCACATTTGAAGACACAGCAGAGAAATTAAACCAAGATTAGGCTTGCCCCTCACTGAAAGCATTTTACTTTCAAATAAACTCTTGAAAATGCACATGTAAAAATCCTTGCAAAGTAGTTCCGTGCACACAGTGGTTACACAAGGGCACCATAATTATATATTTAGGGACTTTAGTTGTACATCTGAATGCTCAGAGTGTCATTTTAAAGGTAAAATTGAATTGTCACTTTATGAAGTTTCATCCGTGAAAAAATCGCCATTCTGCTGCAATTCAACATCTCCTCGTAGATTCTGTGCAGTGTTATCTCCTCTTTGATGTGCTCATGATGGACAGAACCCAAGTTCATATATTACAAATTGTGCACACATTTTCATGAGCATGTTTTTAATTTAAAGGGAAAAACAGATTTATAAATTTTCTTTAATGTTCCTGCCAAAATGCAATCTGCTTCACCGCAACTGTAGTTCACAATGCTGACATCCCATTTAGGGTTCTTGTTACGCTCACCTGGTTCCCACAGGGGCGTCGATCGGACCCGGACAGCTGCGGTCTCCACCAACGTGATGCGTAGTACCAAGATGACTGTCTGGAATGGCCCGCCTAATCTCGTCTGCTTGATCCGTAGAAGTATTCTCCTGCAAGTGGAGAAAGGGATTTAGCCACCCGTGGATTTTAGTGATGGCCCCCTCCCACTGTTCTCGTTCTCCCTTCTTGTCACCTCCGATATCCCCTTTAAGGAACCTCACCTTATGTTTTTAAATGATGAGCTCTCCATCCTGCTTGGATAGCAGGGGCGCGTTGATGCCAATTACTTCACTGGTTTGAAGGCGTGGAAAAGTTCCGGAGAGTATTGACTCTGAGGTTCCTGGCAAGGTCCAGTAAGTATCAAGTTAATAGAGTTCAATATGTCCGATGTTTCACTCTTTTCCCCCCTTCCTTCCTCGTCTTGCAGCTGAGATCGTGAGAAGATACCCTCGTGGCAGCTGCTGGCGCTCAGGTAAGATTCTGTATTACCCGACGCTGTCCGGAAAATGTTGCACGTGTTTAACGTGTTGTTTTCTCTGTCTTTGCAGGTGCGGAACATGAAGATGTGAAGAGTTATAGAATAATGCCTCCGGTGGTAAATCAGGTAAGTCTATGGTGATAAGAGTTATATTTGTTGGTTTTCTCGGCTCACTTTGTTGTTTTCTTTTGTCCCTCAGGTGCCTGAGTTCGGCAAAGAAATGATGGAGGCAGCGCTGAATCGAAAGATGCTGCGAGGACTGGTGAGTATGACGTGGCGCTGCAGCTGGAGATGCGACGCGTACAGAAATGATGTTCTTTTCAGGTCCGGAGGCGAGATGGATCCGGAATCAGGTGACGAATTCGAAAATAGTTCCTGTAACAAAATAGTCCCATCCAAGCCTCACGTTGGCTTGGACTCACTAGCAGCATGGTCTGCATCAGGTAAGTAAAGTCTATGAGCCTGGCGCCTATGGCACCAGGACTGATTCCTATGATGAGCCTGGCGCTTAAGGCGCCAGGACTGAACCCAAACAGCCCCCAGCCGGGGCTGTTGGGGTTTTAAGAAGTATCTGGATGCCTGCTCCCGGAGCTGACGGGCTTGGTCCTGATGCCCTGGGGTAGGCATCATGACAGCACTCCCCCCCAAGGCCCCTCCTAAAGTTGTTCTTCCCCTTGGCCCTGGTTTGTCTGGGAAGTCCCAATGGAATCTCTTCACCAAGCGAGGTGCATGAACGTGGTCACTAGGTTCCCATGACCTTTCTTGTGGTCCGTAGCCCTTCCAATCGATGAAATAAAAAAGTTTTGATTTAACCATCTTGGAGTCCAGAATATTCTTTACCTCGAATTCAGGTTCTCCATCTATCAAGATGGGGTCGGGTGGTTTGGTTAATCTTGTTCCTGGTTGAACTGGTTTTAAAAGTGAAACATGAAAGACAGGATGAATGCGCATATTAGAGGGTAATTCCAATTTGACGGCCACCGGGTTGATAATGGCCTTAATGGTGTAAGGTCCCAAATATCTAGGGTTAAAAGTCTGAGTTCCCTTCTGAGGTATGTGTTTTGTAGCCAGCCAAACTTGATCCCCAATCTGGTATTGTGGAGTTTCACTTCTATGTTGATCAGCATTTTTCTTATATTTCTCTTTTGCTTGTTTCAAATGTTCTGTTGCTTCCTTAAAGGCTTGTGTAATAGTAGAGTGCAAATGACTAACTGCAGCATTTCTAAATGCTGAGGAGAATCTAGTTCTGAGGTTCGAGGGTGATGTCCATATATGGTATAAAAGGGGCTTTGTCCGGTTCCTGAATGTACAGAGTTATTGTATGCATACTCGGAAATCCATAAAATATCTTTCCAATTACTTTCGGTCTGGTGTAGCATGCAACGTAGGTACTGTTCAAGGGTCTGGTTGGTCCTCTCGGTCTGACCATCGGTCTGGGGATGGTGACTGGTCGATAACCTCACTTTGATTTGCGCCAATTGACAACGTTTCTTCCAAAAATGTGAAATGAATTGACTACCTCGGTCAGAGACCAATACGGAAGGAAATCCGTGTATTCGAACAATGTTTTCGAGGAACTCCTTGGCCAGAATTGAAGCAGAAGGTAATCCCTTTAAAGGAATAAAGTGGGCCATCTTGGAAAAAAGATCCACAATAACTAGAATGGTAATAAATCCATTACATGGAGGTAGATCTGTAATAAAGTCTAACGATAAGGTGTGCCATGGTGTGGGTGGAATATCCAAAGGTTGTAAAAGGCCAGCTGGTTTCTTCTTCTGACTTTTGTTTTGGGCGCAAATGCCACAAGACATTACAAATGACTTTACGTCTTTTCGCCAGGTGGGCCACCAGAATTGTCTCTTAATTTTAGCTTCAGTTTTTGCGATACCTGGGTGCCCTTCCATCAGGGTGTCATGATAATTGGAGATGACCAGTTCTTGTAGTTCCTTGTGTGGTAGAAATAGTCGCCCTTGATAATAAGGTAGGTCATTGATGACTGAGTAGTCCGGGCCTTTCTTTACCCAGTCCTGCGGGCTGTTGGATAGAAGAGTTGTTGGATCTTTACCTGAATATCCTCTAGTGTCTGTAGAGCAGTTATGCCAAGAATTCTTTGTTCTGAAATTATAGGCACCGGTTCCGGGTTCGCATATGCTTCTCCCATCCCTATTCGGGATAAGGTATCTGCCTTGCCATTTTTACAGCCTGGTCGATAAGTGATCACGAAATCGAACTCGGCAAAGAACAATGCCCATCGAAGTTGGCGCGACAATTGGGCATTGGCTGTTTTTAAATACTGCAAGTTCCGGTGATCGGTGATTACAGTAATGGTATGCCTGGCACCGAGAAGATAATGCCGCCAAGCCTTGAAGGTGGATTTGATGGCTAATAACTCTTTATCGGTAACCGCATAGTTTAACTCGGGTGCCGAGAACTTTCTGGACCAAAATGCTACTGGGTGAAGTTGACCGGTTTCAGGATCCTTCTGGGACAGGACAGCTCCCATGGCTAAACTGGATGCATCAGTTTCAACTATGTATGGAAGTTCAGGGCGTGGATGCTTTAAGACAGGTGCAGACGTGAATTTCGCTTTCAGCTTTTGGAAGGCCTTTTCAGCTTCTTCGGTCCACAAGAAGCGTTTGTTTTTTCGCAAAAGTGCTGTGATAGGGTGTACAACATGTGAGAAATCCGGAATGAATCTGCGGTAGAAATTAGCAAATCCGAGCATGCTTTGTACCCCTTTAACTGAACTGGGTGAGGGCCACTTGAGAATTGCGTCCACCTTTCAAGATTCCATTCGGACTCCTTTTGAAGTCAGGATAAATCCAAGGAATTCAACTTCCGTAGCATGAAAAACGCATTTTTCCAATTTTGCATATAACTTGTGCTGGCGTAGTTTCTCAAGGACTGCACAAACGTGCTTCACATGGTCTGTTTCTGAAGAAGAGTACACTAGAATATCGTCTATGTATACGACAACACAGACGTCAATGAGTTCACGAAGGACATCGTTCATAAAATACTGGAAGGCTGCTGGTGCATTGCACAACCCGAAGGGCATCACCTGGTATTCAAATAACCTGTACTTAGTGCGAAAAGCAGTCTTCCATTCGTCGCCTTTCTTTACACGTACCAGATGATATGCCCCTCAGAGATCTAATTTAGTGTAGATGCAAGCGTCCTTTACTTGGTCTAGTAATTCGGGGATCAGAGGCAATGGGTATCGGTTCTTAACCGTGATCTGATTTAATGCGCGGTAGTCTATGCACGTTCTGAGGTCACCTTCCTTTTTTGGCACGAAGAACAAAGTTTAAAGATGCAGGGGACTTGGATGGACGAATGAAGCCATTAGCAAGGTATTGATCCAAGTATTGTCATAGGTGAAGGTTTTCGGGTTCCGTTAGGGCGTAGATCCTACTACATGGATGTTGTGCACCGGGTATGAGATCGATTTGACAATCTTATGATCTGTGAGGTGGTAAGGTGTTTGCCAGTTCTTTTTGGAAAACATCCTGGAATTCTTGATATTTCTGAGGTAACTGCACGACTGGAGTAGCGACTGTGGCCAGGCCTTTGTTCAAGGGTTTTTCCGGGTAACAAGTATGTGCACAATCCGGGAAGGTTATTCTCTTCTCTCGCCAATCAATACAAGGATTATGTGTTTCCAACCAAGGTATCCCCAGTATTATTTGGAACTGCAGGGCTTTGAATAAATCAAACACAATAGTCTCTCGATGCCCATCCTGACCCAATAGTGTCATCTCTGCGGTGGAATGAGTTACAGGCCCAGAGGCAATTTTAGTTCCATCGACTGTGGTGATGACATCCGAAGTGGTCTTTTTGCAGAGAGGTAGATTCATCCTAGAAGCCAATTCGTGGTCCACATAGTTTCCTATGGCCCCGCTATCAATGTATGCCCTTGCTGCGTGCATACGTGATGGCTGCCTTCGATCTGTAAGGACCATTGGTATGATGAAGTGCGAGGTCTGGTATCCTTCTTGAAGCTCGGCAAGCGGACCTCTACGCTTGTCGGGCGTGGTCGTTTCCCGAATCAGGCTCTGTTTGATTTTTATCAGCAACTCCGACTACTTTTTTGGATGTTTTTATAGGGCAATCCCGTAGAAAATGTCCTGAGGCCCCACAGTACAGACACAATTTCATCTGCCATCTTCTTTCTCTTTCCTTTTGAGATAAGGGTCCCTTGACCCCCCCCCGATCTGCATCGGTTCTGATGCATCTGTTCCTTTGAGGGTAACATTGGGTTTAACCTATACCCGATTCTCGAACTTAGCTCGATCAGCCTTTCTATTCTGAAGTCGGTGGTCTAACTGGACCACTAAGTCTACATATTCTGCACAATCCTGAGGTGGGTTCACAACTTGGGCCAAAACGTCTTTCAGTTCACCCCGAAGTCCACAATGAAATAATGTAATTCGTTTTACCTCTGGCCATCCGGTTTCCACCACCAACCTATTAAAAGTTGCGATATAGGTTAGTAGATCCTGGTTACCTTGTCGTAAGGATAAAAGTTTGTTATCCAGGGCCTGTCCCTGTGAATGTCTGGCAAATAGTCTTTCCATGCTCAATTGAAAACCTTGAAAATCCCGAAGAAGAGGGTCATCCTGGTTAAGTAGTGGAATTGACCAATCCGCTGCGCTGCCACAAAGGTATGATAGTACAAAGGCTACTTTGGCTTGGTCGTTCGGAAAAGCTCCAGGTCTGCATAAAAAGTGCAAGCAGCATTGGTTTATAAACACGGCGAACTTTTTCGGGTCCCTAGCAAAACGTTCGGGTGGAGCTAAAGGAATGCTTCCTGGTAGAACCACTTGCACAGGATTGCTCGATGAAACAGGAGTGGGATTCCCCCCGAGTCCAGGTAATGGTGTTTGCCCAGCTTGATTTTGCAGCAATTGTCTAGCAAGATCATCAGTGCGCTCCTTTGACACAATCAGTTCTCTCCTGAGGGCATTAGTTTCTTGGCGCACGGAGTGCACTTCTGCCCTAAGTTCCCCTAACAATAGGGCTAGTTGGTCGGTTTCTGAGGTTTCCATAACGCCCGGGTGGGGATTTGTAGATAGGCTTCGCGTTCTGTTACGCTCACCTGGTTCCCACAGGGGCGTCGATCGGACCCGGACAGCTGCGGTCTCCACCAACGTGATGCGTAGTGCTGAGATGACTGTCTGGACTGGCCTGCCTAATCTCGTCTGCTTGATCCGTAGAAGTATTCTCCTGCAAGTGGAGAAAGGGATTTAGCCACCCGTGGATTTTAGTGATGGCCCCCTCCCACTGTTCTCGTTCTCCCTTCTTGTCACCTCCGATATCCCCTTTAAGGAACCTCACCTTATGTTTTTAAATGATGAGCTCCCCATCCTGCATGGATAGCAGGGGCGCGTTGATGCCAGTTACTTCACTGGTTTGAAGGCGTGGGAAAGTTCCGGAGAGTATTGACTCTGAGGTTCCTGGCAAGGTCCAGTAAGTATCAAGTTCATAGAGTTCAATATGTCCGATGTTTTACTCTTGTCCCCCCTTCTTTCCTTGTCTTGCAGCTGAGATCGTGAGAAGATACCCTCGTGGCAGCTGGTGGCGCTCAGGTAAGATTCTGTATTACCCGACGCTCTCCGGAAAATATTGCACGTGTTTAACGTGTTGTTTTCTCTGTCTTTGCAGGTGCGGCACGTGAAGATGTGAAGAGTTATAGAATAATGCCTCCCGTGGTAAATCAGGTAAGTCTATGGTGATAAGAGTTATATTTGTTGGTTTTCTCGGCTCACCTTGTTGTTTTCTTTTGTCCCTCAGGTGCCGGAGTTCGTCGAAGAAATGATGGAGGCAGCGCTGAATCGAAAGATGCTGCGAGGACTGGTGAGTATGGCGCGGCGCCGCAGCTGGAGATGCGACGCGTACAGAAATTATGTTCTTTCCAGGTCCGGAGGCGAGATGGATCCGGAATCAGGTGAGGAATTCGAAAATAGTTTGTTTTCTAACCTTGTCCTTTTCTTTCCTCTTTGTTTTAGGAGCTCCAGATTCAAGGCGGGCGTGGCAGAAGACTGGATGCAGACTGCAGGCATGGTGAGCGTTACGCTGCTGGATGCAGAATAATGCGAAGCGTGTGCTGCTGATCGGGCGTGGTTTAAATAGCCTCCAAAGTAGTTCCAGGTAAGAAGTTCCCAAGAACCACACCCGAGTAAAAAATAGTTCCTGTAACAAAATAGTCCCATCCAAGCCTCACGTTGGCTTGGACTCACTAGCAGCATGGTCTGCATCAGGTAAGTAAAGTCTATGAGCCTGGCGCCTATGGCGCCAGGACTGATTCCTATGATGAGCCTGGCACTTAAGGCGCCAGGACTGAACCCAAACAGCCCCCAGCCGGGGCTGTTGGGGTTTTAAGAAGTATCTGGAGGCCTGCTCCCGGAGCTGATGGGCTTGGTCCTGATGCCCTGGGGTAGGCATCATGACAGTTCTGTGGACTGTAATTTTTGAGAATATTACTTCAGCTCTCTCATAATTTGGCCACTCGTGTCACATGTCTTTCCCTTATGCCGGGCAATTGACACTTTTAGGCCTCTCAAGGTTTTGAGGCCCAAATTCACTCCTTTTTGCTTTGAAAGTGCAGGGCCTCATTTCCACATTAGTTAAAGGCAGGCCTTTCTTTTTGAGGATCCCTCATAACTGACTCTTGCCTTTTACTCATGACATCTGGGGATATTTCACCCCACAAATCCCCCCTCCTGTCTCTTTGATATCTTTATACAGATATAAGAGCTAGGCGAGAGTGGGGTGTCCATTTCACGATGGCCTGGGTTCGCCCCAGGGATTTCCTTGAGAGCGTACCTGCTCCTGGGTTCTGTCCAGGGCTCTCCTTCAGAGCATGCCTGTTCTTTTCCTGGTCCTGATGGAGTGGTGCACTGTTCTACCCCCACTCTCTTCAGATTTTTATTTTTCCATTAGGGTTTTATCCTGGGGCTCTCCCGTTTCGGCGGCTCCCCTCCGACCTGTAGAGGCAAGGAGTTAGTTTATCTGCCTAGAAGAACAGAGATATTAAGAATTTCATACAATACTATTTTCCCAGGTAGGGACGTTAAAGTGGACAACAAAGGAACAAGAGAAAAGACACATACAAGATATACAATACGAACATATTATTTTTTCTCTTACATTTGAATACTTCATCATCTTCTCAAAATAAGAATAATCGTTCTACTCCCTGTAAATGTATGATTTTCTTCATCCGGGTTCAAATTCTTCACCTTTACTCTTCGGATGGTGCCTGGGCTGTACACTCAATGGGTTCTTCAGTAAGTCGCAAGTT
The DNA here is from genome assembly GCF_040938575.1 of Ambystoma mexicanum. Classification (NCBI taxonomy): domain Eukaryota; kingdom Metazoa; phylum Chordata; class Amphibia; order Caudata; family Ambystomatidae; genus Ambystoma; species Ambystoma mexicanum. The sequence goes on along the minus strand of NC_090924.1, from coordinate 187,780,740 downwards.
CTGCCTGTGATGACAGCTCTTCAACTGATTGATCTTCTGTTTATTCTCCTTTAGGGATGCAGATCTTATAGGCGATATTGGAGATTTTATTTCAAAGGTGCCACGCAAGGAGGGAAGGAACTTTTGCTCTTTGGTCTGGTTCCTTTGAAAATTGTACAAGTAGACACTGTCTCCTACTTGGTACTCTTTCTTAGTGGTCTTTTAATCATAGTGGGTTTTCATCCCCTCTGCGGACTTTTCCAGATTTCGTTGAGCATATGCAAAAGCATGCTGAAGGTGTTTTCTCAAATTCTCAGTATATTCATATGTCGTGGATGCATTGATCAGGGTCTGCTCTTGGGTTCTGTAGAGCAGCTGCTGAGGTAGCACCATTTCTCATCCAGTCATTAGCTCGAATGGAGACATTTTTGTCGCAGAAGATGGTGTAGACCTGATGGCCATCAGGACAAGCAGTAGTCGGATGTCCCAACTAGACCCAGAGTCCGCCACAAACTTCTTTAGGATGCCCACGATAATTTTATTGTACCTCTCCATTAGAGGCTGCGTGGTAAGCAATGTGGAGTTTTCTCTTTACCCCGAGTATCTCCCACATCTTTGTCATCACCTCGCTGGTAAAGTGACTTCCTCGGTCCAACTCAATCATTTGGGAGAATGCCGAAACGCAAGACGATTTGGTTGATCATCAGGGCAGCTGCTGTTTCTGCCTTGCAATTTGGGGACGGGAGACATTCCACCCACTTGGTAAACAAGCATGTCACGGTTAAAATGCACATGTTTCCTCTAGAGGAGCAAATCACGGGCCTGATGAAATCTACTTGCAAATCTGACCAAGGCAGTGTCATCCCCCTTTTCTGTAGTGGAGCTCTGTGTGTGAGGGAACTTGGCTGAAATTGCGCACACACAAGACACCCCTTCAAGTATTGGTCGAGGTCTTGACCCATGTGTGGCCAGTATGCGACCTCCCGCAAGATTTCCAAGGTTGTATGAAACCCCTGATGACCGGCTGTGGCCGCGTCTTGGGCGTGACTTAACATCAGGCTTCCTAATGAGGTAGGTACCACCCACTGGCCACATCCAGAGATGGATCTCCGTACCAAAAAACCATCTTGGATTCAGAACATTTTGGAAAACTTCATCAACACTTGGAGATCCTCTTTCCCGATGTAATCAGATTCGGTCAGAGGAAAATTCATGGGGGTCTTCAATGTGTTCATATCATTTCCCAATAATCAGATTCCCTTTTTGTGCCGTAATCAAATCAGCATCTGGGGTTTCCTTACTCCACTGGGCAGTTGAGAGTTAATTTTGGGTGAGTGTTTGGGACCTGGTGACAGCAGCAACCTGGATTTCCCCTAACAGGGACTCGATCTTTATGAGATCCCTGTGGATGGCTCCGTATTGACCAGCTGGTCAGTCAAGTCATTTCCCGTTTTGTCTGGTCCCTCACTTTGGAGTGACCTCTATCTTTTTCCAGTAGATGGTCATCTCAATACAGGTGAGAAGATCATTAATGGATTGTATTAGTTTCCCATGCTTGAGTGGTTTGTTGTTTGCACACAGCATGCCTCAGTTTTTCCAATTTATCAGGTGCTCCACGAACCCATTCAGGACATAATCTAAATCAGTGATTATGACTAGTTTGTGCAGTTGGTGTTGCACGGCAGTGAGGATGGCCTGATGAGCCACCATCAACTCCGCCACCTGACTACTTCGGGGAATGATCTTGTACCCAGCAGAGGGCTCCGGGCATCATTCACCCAGGCATTCCCAACGCCAGCCACCAGCTCTTTTTCCCCATTGTTGTCAACATGGTAGGAGCACGCATCCACATAAACTGTGGGTATTCCCTGGCACATGCCTGCCTCATAGAGTTTGTGCAGGAAGTCAGGTACATCTCCATGTTGTCTTGTGTTTTTAGACTTTCGCCCTTGATACAGTTTTCTTGAGTACAGTCATGCATGTCAGCCAACCCTTGCGCGAGGGACCTCTTCTTGTTTTGGCCATATCTGACCTCCACAGGAAAGCCTTGTATGGACAGAATCCAGGAAGTAATTCTCGAATCACTCACGTTCCCTGCCCGGATCACTTTGGAAAAATTGCAAGGGCTGGTGAGGAGTCTCAACTAGGGGTGTACCGAAATTCGGCTTCGAGTAATTATTCGGCCGAATTCTGGTTGAAATTAACTATTCGGCATTCGGCCGAATAATTAATTAATTATTACTCAAAGCCGAATGTTATATCATAAGGTAGGTTATGGGTACAGTGGATTCTTAGTTGTGTTCTTTTTTTTATGCTGTGCAAAATGCCATCTGCCACTAATGTTACCAAAATGTTGAGGGGGGATGAGGGCAGGGGAGTTAGATGCAAATGATACTATACAGAGCGCACTGCTGGTCGCACTATAATGTTTAAACTAAGTGCCCTGTAAAACCATTTTGTAAAGTTGGCTCCCCCCAATCTTTAACATGTGTTGTGTTAAAACTCAAAAAGTGTTTCAGTGCCTGTTGAACCAGAAGCCTGGCCCTCATGCATGCATTTATACACAGATTGCCATGTATCTTGTCACAGTTCAAGTAAACGTAGTGCATGCCCTGCCCTGAAGGATATGCAGACTGGGGCTGCGCCTCAACGGCCAGGAGGCCTAAACGTTTCTAGAACGCGGACATTATCGGAACGGGAATGAATACGTGTCTTTTATTGTATGACATGAAAGGTAATGTTTCTATGATGCACACAGCAACTGCACTTCACAGTGCTACAGAGGGGGGCACGAGGCAGGCAGAGTGTTACTCTGGTGCCATAAGGTAGCACAAGGCTTTGCCTCCTGAAAGACAGAAGTTTCACATCTTCCTCCACAGAATCGCCTTAATCTGTGGCCGAAGTGGTCAGACGTTTCAAGGGTGGCCACTCTACCGTGCCCCTTCAGGTCGATAGGAGCAGATCAGCATATTACCCGGCCCATCCTTTAGGGAGTAGCTCACACAGCTCCACAGATTTGCCATCACATATGCACTAACCCCTGGGACAGACGCAGGTCGCACTGGATTCCAGGAAGAGGCCACTGCGCACAGGCGGGATTTTCAAAAGAAGATACGACGAGTGCTGTTCGTTTGCTGCTCTGCATTAGCCACCTCCGCAATCCACATGCGCTACAATGGTAAATTACGGAGTGGGCACTACATGGTATGAAGATTTTTTTTTTATATTGCGCCTATCACCACAGTAGTTTTTCGGTAAGATCAGATGGAAAAAATGGCATGCGTACAGTGGAGAATTGCTTGTATCTGTTACTGGGATTTACTTTCGCTAACTGTATTTTAAAAAGAAATTGCAAGTGGTTGCAAGTGCAACAGGCAGCACCGATTATTCAAAGTCCTCACGTGTTGTCCTCTTGCCATGGGAACTGCTATCCTGCTTCATAGAGTCACGCTAAATGACAAAAGCGTCATTTTCTTCCCTCTCCCTGCTTGGGCAGCACTTCATTTTCAGTTACACCCCTACAATTAACAGTCTTGCTGAAATAGGTTGTGGGCCTATTTCTGCTGCTTTTGCATCCCTTAAAGGGCCCATTAAAGCACAACAGGGTCTGTTCTACTTGGGCTGTTCACTTCAGTGGCTTTTATGCAGCTAGTGCCTCCCACCCCTTTCTTTCTTTTTACAGTCGCCCATTGACACTAATTGCTTTGCTCTGTGATGTGCCAGTGAGTCTGGCTTGTGCATTCATCCCATAGAAGGCCTTTGAATGACCTGGAGCTATGGAGATAAGTGTCCAGTGATAAATTGCAGATTGGGAAAGATGCCTTTCTCAGATAAACAAAAGCCGCAAGACATCTGTTTTTGCATTAAGGCCAAGCACTGACCAGGGGGGATGGGCGGGGGGGCTGGTGGGAGGGGTGGAGGGGCTGGTCTTTGTGAGTGTAGCAGCCTAGTTGCATACAGACATGTGTGCCGTTTTACATTGGTCTTAGTGACAGCTGCTCAATGCAGATCACAGCGGCAGGTCTTTTGGGAGCTTCTTTCCTTATATTATAGGAACAGGCTTCAAACCTGCAACTCCACGTTGCTGTAACTTTATGAAAAAACATATCCTCGCTGCAGTGTGCAGTAAAATAAAACCCTCTCCAACACAGGGCACAACAATGTGTTTTTCCAGCGAAATCGAAAGTAAGGTCAGAAGAGACTCGAAAGGCATGAGATGTTTTTGCATGAGTTTCTCACAATGGGGCCCGAGATAACTGACAGATTCAAAAACACGGCCCCTTCCCAGATGCCAGGGCCCTTCACTCCACAGCTCCCCATTTGATCTTGTCAGCTGGTGGTTCAGACTGAAAAACGAAGCTCTGACATTGCGGGACAAATTCGTGGGTTAGAGGGGTGTTTGATGGTGGGCAGCGAGGGGTGCAATCTAGTCGACAAGGCCTCATGGGCTGCCTGTGAAATATACTTGTTTTGGGTTAAATGAAAATACAGCCATGCACACAACACCCCATCTATTTATATGCACTATGCATGTCCTTCACTGAAGTCCTGTTAAAACAAGCATTGGCAAAGCCAACAGATTTGGCTTGTTATGCATATATTGATACATTTTTAGTGGTAAACTACTATTCGGCTCACTATTCGAATACTTTTGCCAACTATTCGGTATTCAGCCGGATAGTAAATTTACTATTCGGTACACCCCTAGTCGCAACAATGATGTGCTCCTACTGGATGAACAGGCAGTAATTTTTCAATGCCCACACCGTTGCCAGGAGTGCCTTTTGACAATCGTTGAATTTTTCCTCGAAAAAGGACATAATCTTGCCCGCATATGAGATGACTTTGTTGACCTTTTCATGCGCCTGGTGTAATACTGCTGTTAAGAAAGTATTCAAGAACCCCGCCTCCAAGAGGAACACCTCGTTTTTGATGGGGTAAGCCAAACAAGGTGCTTGTGAAAGGCTTCTCTTCAGTTGTTTCACTTCCTCGGCTTGCTCTGGACCCCATTCCCACTTGACACCGGCCTTTAGTAAATGGACCAAGGGTCTTGTGACCTCTGCGTAGTCCTCTATGAACTTTCTACTATAAGTAGTAAGTCCAAGAAGGCTTCTTAGTTCATGCAGAGTCATAGGGTCTTTCAATTTCAGTAATGCTTCCCCCTTTTACGCCTGGGGACTGAGAACCTCAGGGGTGATTTCATGCCCTAGGAATTTCATTTGGGTCTTACTCCACTGCGGCTTCTATAAGGCCAGTTTCACTCCGGTTTCCTTCAACTGGTTCAGAAAATAGCGTATTTCAGCTATATGTTCCTCCACGGTTCAGCTTATGATTAGAACATCATCTATATAGGCCAGGTTTCCCCTTTCACCCAAGTCGGGCATGGCCTTGTGCAGAAAGATGTTAAATTCATTGCCAGAGTTTATGTCTCCAAAGGGGGTTCGGGTCCACATGCACTGCTGACACTGAAGTTTAAGGCCAGCTTGTACTGGTCTTCTCTACTCACAGCTACGGTCCAGTAACCGTTAGTCAGGTCAATGGCAGTATACACCTTTGACCCTTGGATCTGGGCAGTCCCTGATCGATGTAGGGAAGAGGCCATCTCAACATGTGGACCTGTTTGTTTAACTCCCTAAAGTCTGTGCAAAGTCTCCATTTGCCATTGGGTTTTAGTACCCCAGTACTGGGTTATTAAAGGTACTGTGGACTGGACAAATTATCTCACGGGATTCTAAGATCTTTAGGATCTCTGTGACTCCATAGACGCTAGGGGCAACCGGTATTGCTTCACGAATACGGGGGCCATCCCAGGGTCCGTTGGTATGGAGGTAGAAGGTATCTCGGTGCGACCACAGTCGTACAAGTCCACGGCAAATATTTCTTGAAAATCCAAAAACACCTGTTTCAGGTTCTGCATTTGCTCCTCGGTCTCACAAGCATCAGTGAGGTTGATTAATTCCTCAAGCATCTGCCTGAAGCCTGGAAATACCTCGGGTTTTGCAATTTCCGCAGTATCCTCCAGCTGCATGGAGAGATCTCTTGGTAAGGTGTTGGCCTGGACAGGAGGTTTCAAGTAGCAGAGGCAGTCACTGTTGACCTGAAATACCACCTCATCCTTCCTGACGTCACAGGTTAACTCTCCCCCCCATAATGGCAGGAAGAGTACACCAAGAAATTCTAACCCTTGCCGGGTGAAAATCTTTTCTGTAGGTATGTAGTCGTCACAGAGGTAACAGTCATTTGGAATTCGTCCCATGATCTCATTCCCTAAGTCAATGGAGAAATGTTGGGCATCAACCGCCATTCCAATAAAGGTGTCCGCGCTCAGAGTGATTCACCTAGGGTCGCTGTTATCCACCAATATTGAAATGGTGTTGTGTTCTAGGTCAACCAGTGGTGTTGGGTTCACATACAATGCCTGCTGTTGAAGGTGATGATTTAAGTTTATATAAGCGTCCGGGTTCTGAAGGTTCCGTCCTCGCTTTATTTTCAAGGGAATAGTGAATTGTCAGACCAGTACTGGGATGGTTACCTCTTCTCCAGTTTGAACTTCAAGTGCATACAGCAGCAATTGGGCTGACTGAAATTATCTCTCAGGATTGTCAAAGCCCATGAGGTTACCCCCCAGTTGGGACTAGACTTTGTAATTAATTAGGTCCAAATTAATTGAGAATCGATTGAGCATGTCACTACCTAAGTAGAATGCAGAGGGGCATCTCTCACAACCCAGCAATTATGATATATGCTTTTATCACCAATGGATATTTTTTGCATGCAACTGCTAGGCACGAGGTGTTTAGAATTTGGAGTTTCCAAGCCCATTTCCCACTTATCAATCATCTTAAATGAGGGTATGGTCTGATCTTTTGGGAGTTTCCTGAATAACGCTTCGCTGATGAAGCGTTTTCCATTATTCAGGCATTCTCTGCCGAGAACAGGCTCCCACCCTCATTTACCTGAATGGGGAGGAACAGCTGTTCACCCCTTTTCTGAATATCAGCCAAACATTCATCCTCTTTTGGCATGGGATTTGGGTTTTCTTCAAATTGTGGATCGGTATACAATTTCAGGGTATTTCCATCCAGTGTGGAATGACACTTGAAACTGTAAGGAAGGTTGATTTTCAAAAATAGAGAAGGGTTCTCAACACCAGTTTGTTCTCCTACAGAGATTACAGTGATGTGGTGACTTGATTGCTCCTAAAGTGGAATTCCATTTGATCAGACCACTGCTGAACCATATGGCTGGTGCCATTTAGACTCACATAATTTGTGCTTTTTTTTGTTTTATTGGCCGGTTAGTCTGTGTCCAGAGGACCTTGTTCACACAGTCTATCAGGGGTGAAAACCTCTAAAGGAGGTCAATCCCTAGGGGACAAGGTGTGTCCTCTGGAGTGACGATTAAGACCGGGTGTTTCACGCTATGTCGCCCAATTTTGATCTCCATATCCGCAGTCCCCTCGACGGGAATGTGAGGGGATTTTGGAGACTCTCCCCCCTTTCTGAATTGATTTTGTGAAATGCTTTTTTACCAGAAGGGTGGCTTGGGATCCTGTATCCACTAACGCTGAAAATGCACATTGGCCTCGTACCTTTACAGAGGCATAAAATCGGCCTTCCCTCTCCTCAAGGGGGCAAAGAAAATGTGCATTTTGGGCCAGCTGGGCAGTTAATTTCTTTATTTTGAACTCCGACACTGTGTGAACTTGGGCAACTTTCTGTGTCAGAGTCCGGGAATCTGTAAAAAGAATTTGGCATCCAGATACCCGTGGGATTTCACAATCCCTTTTTTCCCTTGATGCTTTGCTACCCCCCTTTTCCTGGAGACAGTCACTTGAACTGGTATGGGGGGAGGATCCCTCATTTATTTCAGAGTCCTCTGGGTGACATTTTTGGGGTTCAGGAATTGGTGGTTCTGGGTCAGTCCCCATACTTACCCAGTCTAAGCTAGGGACTTTTGGGACCCAATTTTCCTTGGGAGGAATCCCCCAACCTTGAAAGAGAAGATTTTCTTTCCTGAATCCTCCAGGGATTCTTCCCCTTCAAACTGGAGGACGCAGACTTCTTCCACAAAATGGGTTTTAATTGTCCCCTGGTTTCTCCTTCTTACCCTCTGTTCCCTAGGTTGAAGCTTTTCAGGCGTAGAAGATCTAAATTCAGGTCCAGAGGTTTCTAGGTGTTTTTCCACGGGTGAGAAAGGAAGCTTCCTGTAGGGCTTTATATCTCCCTTCCCCTGGGCCTCCTCCGCTGGAACCTGTTGGCTGTCAGGGTTTTCTCCCCGTCATTGCTCCGGGGCACCAGACCCCGGGTTTGAGCTGTTCTGGGCTGCCATGTTCATTTGAGGGCACTGCTAAGCCCTCAACATGCAACTCAGGTCTTGGGTCAGACTTTGGACCTGGCGCTCCAGTTGGGACATCCTCTCAGGTTGGTATCGGGTCTAGAGTCATACAGTTGTGGCTCCCGGGAAGGGTAGCTGTCCCGTCTCCAAGAGTAGCTTGGGTATTGAGGGTTTCCCTGGTATCTCTCCATCCTGGGTCTCCCTTCTCCCTGATTTTGGGGTCTAGAATCCTGAAAGCGGGGAGAGAGAGGAGGATTATTCTTGAAGTTGGGGGTTGGAGAGTACCTGAGTGTTAGGGAGAATTCTCTGTAAAGGCTAATTTCACAAACCTAGTGAGTCCCCCAGCAGCTTTGATGGATTTTTGGGGCTTATTTTTTTCTCCTGCTAAGAGTGAGACTCTTTTACTCCCACTCTTAGACATGATTTGAGGATGTCCTTTGACTTTGTATGTGTTTTATGGGCTATGGGGTCTTTTACTCCATAGGGTTTCATGTGGTTTTGATATATGTGTTACACAGCACCCTCAGTGCAGTAACACAGGGATGTCATAGTGACACCCCAACATAGACTCCATAACCTGGGACTGACCACTGTCTCCCAGGGCATGTAAAGTCACCATTGGCTTTACTAGTCTAAATTTGCAAACAGAACCAGTACAAACCATCATATTGTGGAAGTACTGGTAGGGGTAATTCGATTGCCCCTGGGTCTGTTTTCAAGGGGGCACTGTGCAGTCCCCCCTTGTCGAGTTTCTGGCTGGTGGCAGTGGTTACCACGCGTTATATTCCTTCGGAATATTTACTATGGGATTTTCCCATTGATTTTAAACGCACCACTTTTTGGTGCAATGTTAAAGATACCACTGCTTTATTTATTTAATATTAAATTCACGGTTGGGTCTTTTTGCCAGATCTCGGTTTTAAAATGGCGTTTGTGTTCGCCTCTGTAACTCTAACCCGAAGTTGAGCCCTTTGTTCCACTTTTGGCGGGCTTCTGCACAGAAGCCCTCCAAAGTTGTGCCACTCTTTCTGGGTACCACAGGGGGTGTAGGATGGGGTTTTAGGCACCCTGGACTGAGTTGCCTCGGCAACTCAAGTCGCACTCTTGTGTGATTGGCCCAGTGGTGAGCTGCCCGGCTCACCACTTAGCATGTTTGAGTGACAGCTAGGACTGATGAATGGGGGTTTTCTGCATAAAAGCAGGGCTTTGGGGACTGGAACTTCAGAAGTCGCCACAGGACCAATGAATCCGAAGAGGGAGAAGCTGAGCCGACCTGCCACGACGACACCACCGGTTGAGCCCTGCTGAATCGCCTTACCACTTCCCGACGACAGAGAAGATCTTCATCCCGGAGAGTCTTCTTCCTTTGAACTGGTGGGGATAACCAGTTTGCCCTCTTTTTCGTCTGCCTGAGTCGTCCTGTGGTCGAATCGCCTGGCCAAGCACCCCGGCGGCCGGATAGCCACGTTTCACCACTACCGCAAATAAAAGGGTAGTACCTTTTAACCGAGGAACTCCGCGGCTGGTTTCTTCCCTGGCAGTGCAACGACCTTCAACTTTCCTCCACGTCGAGATCTCCTCTTCCTCTGGACGAAACACCGACTGCACCCGCTGCCAGGAACAACTGCACCCGCTGGAGCGTTCTCACCATTTCAGGTACTGTGTCCCGCCTGGCCGTCCTTGCAACAGACTGCTCAAGGTGTCCCGTAAATCCTTGACTCTCTAACCTGGGTTGGCCTGGGGCCTGTTACTAACTTTCCCCGAACTGATTCCACTCTTTTCGAACTATCTACAAAGACTTTTTAAGCATTACTCAACTGTGTGATCTTGGGCACATTTCACTTTGCTCTCTCTAAGAGTGGGCCTGGCATATGAACTTCCTTGCTCTCCAGTAGACTCTGCCTTTCCTGATTTGCTGTGGTTCTTTTAAAAGTGTTAGTATTGTGTGCTTTCATAACCCTGCCTTTTCCCTCCCTTTTTAACTAACTTATTGGAGTGCCATTTTAGGTTAAGCGCTCAACTCTGTCTGCAAATAAGTGGTGTTTTAACTAAGACTTGTTCAATAAGTAATCCGGGATGTATATATATTAATAGTGACTGTGTTTTGAACTTGCTTGCCATAGTAGTGCTAGAGTATTTTACAAGTGTGTTTTTAAATAAATAATTATATACTTTTATACCAAAGCTCTGGTCAGTGTTTGCTTGTGCTACTGTATCTCTGTGCATATTTTGTATGCTCTATATACTGCCTAACTCTTCTTGAGAGAAGTCTGACTGCTCAGCCACAGCTACCAGGTAAATCTGGGTGGTGCAGACTGCTACCAATTGGGTTTACTGCCAACCACCTGTAGTCCCAAATCTTTTGCAGTGGTCCCTAAGGGAACTGCACAGGTTTCTGCCTAACACTGGTGTACAGCGGTGGGATTTGTATTGAGTATACATGTTAGTGTGCTTATAGATACTTTAGTGCAACTAACCACAAAGCTTAGCACTAAAAAGCTGATTTTCTAACATGTCAACTATGGAAAGTTATAGTCAAGAGTCCCTTGCTGCAAAAACTACTGATTGTTTAAGAGTCCTCAGTCAGCATAAGAATCTCCTGACTAAAGGCAAGAAAATGGAGCTAATAGAAAGATGGTTAGCAAACCAAAGTCTGGATGGTGGTTCAGGGGAACCTACTACTCCATCAAATGTAGATAACAGTAATGAGATTGATATTGATCAAAGTATTGACAATCTTGAATCAGAACCAGAAGAGGAGAAGGATGATGAAGTTATCTCTCCTGGGCCTCTGTCTGCTCTGCCAGCTGTACCTACTGGACCTTTGCCAGGTCCCACACTTAGTCCTCAATATTTTGAACTAGAGAAAATGAAACTAGAATTGGAGTATAAAAGACTTAATGCTCAAACAGAACAAAAGCACCAAGAACTAAGGCTAAGAGAAATAGAGCTGAAGCATGAGCTAGAGATGAAGACATTGTCTGTTGAAAATGCTTCTCTCTCTGGCTTCTCTAGAAGTTCCAGTCCCAAAAGACCCCGGATGCCTAAGGAATTGATTGGTATGTATGAGCCTAAGTTGGATGTGTTGGATTGGTTTGAGTATAATCATGGGCTCCAGAACATCACAGGAAATGAGTTACTCACCTGGTTGTTCTCTAGGCTTCCCCCTGTTGCAACTGATGTGGTAATGGAGTTGGGGGAGGAGGATAAGAAGGATTATGAATGTGTGAAACTAGCTTTGATAGCTAGATTTGGGAAGACCCCTTTCCAGTATCATAAGAGGTTTAGAACCCTCAAAAAGCATGATGGTACCCCTTGGGTTACCTGAGTGAGTGAAGGGTTGAAAATCTTAGAGGGATGGATTAAGGGTTACAAAGTGAACACTTATGAAGGAATGAGGAATCTTGTAATGTTAACACTTATGAAGGAATGAGGAATCTTGTAATGTTGGAGTCAATTTATGATGCCTGCTCTCCTGAGCTCAGACAGCACTTGGCTTATTCAAAGGAATTAGATTCCAGAAAACTAGCTAAGGCTGCTGATTTGTGGGTTGCCAACAAGGCTACTCACAAGGATTCTGGGGTAACTCAGAAAAAGGATGAGGGGAAACAGCCTAAGAAGGACTCCAAAGAGAATTCTAATAATTCCAATTCCAAAGAGGGCCCCAAACAAAACCATAAGGGTAAGCCACAAGGGAAACCGAATCAGAGTAGTGTACCTTCAGGTGCCAAACCAGAAGGAGGTCAGAACAAGCCTCCATTCCAAAGAGCATTTGGTAAATGCTATGTTTGTGGCTCTACCGACCATGTGAAAGGAGATCCCAGATGTAAGGGTAAACCTTCAGAGGTCCAGCTTGTCTCCTTAGCCTTCGCTCCAGATGAGGAAGTCCAAATGGCAAGTGGAAACTTTCTACTACTGGCTGATGAACCCATTGGTGTCTCAGCCAGTGTTTCTTTAGTCTCTCTGGGGTTGTGGGGACAACAGAATTTAGATGTGTATAATTCTATCCCAGATAATACTAAAGAGTATTATAAGGACAGTGTCCAGGTGAATGGTCAGGAGACTCCTGCCATTAGGGACACTGGGGCCAGCATAACTGTGGTGGATGAATCATTTTTCAAGGCAGAGGATGTTGCTAAGGCACCCAAATGCCTCACCAAGTTAGCTGGAGGGCCTGTGCCGATGTGTCCCCAGTTACCAGTTCTCATCCAGTGCAATGATATGACTGTAAAGATACCTGTCAGTGTACAATGTGAGGTGCCAGGAAGAGTTATGTTGGGTAATGACCTGAAAGCTCTTGGAGTAGTGTCACACACCCCCAGACCTCCTAGTAAAAGGTTACAGGAGCTCACCAGACCTGCAAGAGAGAAAACCATAAAGGTTCTTCTCTGGAGATGATGAAGAAAGATATCACTCCGTCTCCACTGGAGAAAACTACTGCAGTCTCTACCAGATCAGGAGCAAAGGGGCAACCCAAGACTCCCAGGAAAAAGCCAGCAGCAAGCACTCCAGTGCTTCCAACAAGGACTTCCCCCAAGTTATCCAAAGTTACACCTGTAACTCCACCTCCAGCCGAGGCTGAGAGGGAGGTACAACCCTGTGTGGTTGAAATAGACTCTGAAGAAGAGCTAGTAGGAGGCCCAGACCTTATTGGAGATCTGGATCCTGCTGACCATCCTGAGCTGCAGTCTTTACTGGCAGAAGGTGAAGGTGGGCCCAGCAGGTCAGCTTTTCGTAAGGGGCAAAGAGAATGTCCAACTCTGGAAGGTCTCCGCCACCAGGCAGCTTCTCAGGCTGATGGGCAAGAGCCTGGGAAGTAGAGGTTGCACTGGGAAGATGGCCTCTTCTACAGTGAACCAACAGAGTCTGAACCTGGAGACTACAAGCGGCTTGTAGTGCCTCAAGAAAACAGACAACAGTTCCTGCAACTAGCCCATGAGATTCCTTTGGCTGGTCACTTGAGTTTCAAGAAGACCAAGGAAAGGCTCTCACTCTACTTCTTTAGGCCAAAGATGGGGGCTGAAGTAGATAAATATTGCAAGAACTGCCATACCTGCCAGACTTCTGGTAAGGTTGGTTCCAAGAATGTGGCACCTTTAGTGCCTCTCCCAGTTGTGGGAGTCCCATTTGAGAGGGTAGGGATTGACATTGTTGGTCCCCTTGATCCCCCAACCTCCTCAGACAACAGGTTTATCCTTGTTGTAGTAGACCATGCTACTAGATACCCTGAGGCAATTCCTATGAGGACTGTTACAACTCCGGCTGTGGCTAAGGCCCTCCTTGGTATCTTTACCAGGGTTGGGTTTCCTAAAGAAGTAATCTCTGACAGAGGATCAAATTTTATGTCCAACTACATGAAAGCCATGTGGAAAACCTGTGGAGTTACTTACAAGTTCTCAACCGCATACCACCCTCAGACAAACGGGTTGGTAGAAAGGTTCAACAGAACCATGAAGAGCGCTCAGTAGGGAGTAGGTTATTCTCCCTTTGAACTTCTCTATGGCCATCCAGTCAGAGGTCCATTGGCCCTGACTAAGGAGGGGTTGGAGAGTGCTCCTTCCCCCAAGCCAGTCAGAGTGACTGACTATGTGATAGGTCTCCGGAGGAGAATGTCACACATGATGGCAGAAGCTAGTGATAACCTGAAAGCTGGATAAGCTCTGGTCAAGCATTTGCATGATCAGAAGGCTAACATGGTTGAGTTCACTCAAGACCAGCTAGTTCTAGTTATTCTTCCAACAAGGCAGAGGGCCTTGCAAGACAAATGGATGGGACCCTTCAAGGTTGTGGGAAAACTTGGAGAGGTAAACTATGTTGGATCTGGGAAAACCCAGGGAAGCTCCCAGAGTCTTCCACACCAACCGACTCAAAGCATATGTCTCTAGACCTGAAGTAGGAGCCTTGCTTCTAGCTTCATCAGAAGAGGAGGAAGAGAGTGAAGCTCTCCCTGATCTCCTTAGAGGCTTACCTTTGGACGAAAAGATTGAAGGAGTTTACCTCTCTTCAGATCTGACACCTGAGCAACAAGAGGAGTGCAAATCTATGTTAAATCAGTTTCCCCCTTGTTCTCATTTTCACCAGGCTTGACCCCTTGGGGACAGCATGATATTCTCACTGGTGACAGTCTGCCAGTCAAAAGCAGAGGGTACAGAATGTCAGAAAATGTAAGAACCCACATCAAAGGTGAGGTCAAGAAGATGCTTGATCTCGGGGTAATAGAGCCCTCTACTAGTCCATGGTCTAGCCCAGTTGTGTTAGTACCAAAGGCAGGATCCAAAATATTGAGATTCTGTGTGGACTATAGAGCTCTTAATGCAGTCACTAAGACTGATGGCCACCCTTTGCCAAGGACAGATGAGTTGGTGGATAGACTTGGTTCAGCCAAGTACCTCAGCACATTTGACCTTACGTCAGGCTATTGGCAAATAGCACTGACAGACCATGCCAAGGAGAAAACTGCATTTTCTACCCCAGTTGGCTTATACCAATTCAAGGTAATGCCTTTTGGACTGAAAAATGCACCTGCTACATTCCAAAGGATTGTAAATCAGGTTCTAGCTGGGATGGAGGACTTCTGCATGGCTTACTTGGATGACATTGCAGTCTTCAGCCACTCCTGGGAGGAACATGTGAACCACTTAGAACATGTTTTGCAGGCTCTTGAGCAGGCCAATCTGACCATAAAGGCTAGTAAATGCCAGATTGGACAGAGTAAAGTGGTCTACCTTGGGCATGAGGTAGGAGGTGGAGAAATAAGGCCTTTGCTCAGCAAGATTGAAGCTGTGCAAAATTGCACAACACCTACTACTCAAACCCAGGTGAGAGTCTTCCTAGGCCTCACTGGGTATTACAGGAATTTCATTGAGAACTATGGGACCATAGTTTCTCCACTAAATGTAATCTCCTCTCCAAAATTCCCTAAGAAGGTCAGATGGAATGAGGAGTGCAATCAGGCATTTGAAAACCTAAAGAAAGCTCTGTGCCAAGCACCAGTACTAAGAGCTCCTGACTATCACCAAACTTTCATTGTACAAACTGATGCTTCCAATGTAGGTATAGGTGCAGTCCTTAGCCAACTGGATGAGAAAGGTAGGGAGCACCCCATTTGCTTCATAAGCAGAAAGCTGAAGGATCCTGAGACAAGGTGGGCAACAATTGAAAGAGAATGTTTTGCCATTGTGTGGGCACTGAAGAAGTTTAGGCCATACTTGTATGGTTCTACTTTTGTCATTCAGACTGACCACCAACCCTTGAGATGGTTGATGCAAATGAAAGGGGAAAATCCAAAACTATTGAGATGGTCAATCTGCCTTCAAGGGTTTGATTTCACCATTGAACACAGGTCAGGGTGTCACCACCAAAATGCTGATGTCTCTCTAGGATGTATGTCATCGACTAGAGGTATGAGATTCATCCAGGAGTGGATTAAATCCTCCTGTCCCTTAGTCTGGGGGGGGGGGGGGCGAGTGTTAGGGAGAATTCTCTGTAAAGGCTAATTTCCCAAACCTAGTGAGGTGAGTCCCCCAGCAGCTCTGCTGGATTTTTGGGGTTTATTTTTTTCTCCTGCTAACAGTGAGACTCTTTTACTCCCACTCTTAGACATGATTTGAGGATGTCCTCTGACTTTGTATGTGTTTTATGGGCTATGGGGTCTTTTATTCCATAGGGTTTCATGTGGTTTTGGTATATGTGTTACACAGCACCCTCAGTGCAGAAACACAGGGGTGTCATAGTGACACCCCAACATAGACTCCATACCCTGGGACTGACTACTGTCTCCCAGGGCATGTAAAGTCACCATTGGCTTTACTAGTCTAAATTTGTGAACAGAACCAGTACAAACCATCATATTGTGGAAGTGCTGGTAGGGGTAATTCGATTGCCCCTGGGTCTGTTTTCAAGAGGGCACTGTGCAGTGCCCCCTTGTCGAGTTTCTGGCTGGTGGCAGTGGTTACCACGCGTTATATTCCTTCGGAATATTTACTATGGGATTTTCCCATTGATTTTAAACGCACCACTTTTTGGTGCAATGTTAAAGATACCGCATCTTTATTTATTTAATATTAAATTCACGGTTGGGTATTTTTGCCAGATCTCGGTTTTAAAATGGCGTTTGTGTTCGCCTCTGTAACTGTAACCCGAAGTTGAGCCCTTTGTTCCACTTTTGGCGGGCTTCTGCACAGAAGCCCACCAAAGTGGTGCCACTCTGTATGGGTACCACAGGGGGTGTGGGAGGGGGTTTAGGCACCCTGGACTGAGTTGCCTCGGCAACTCAAGTCGCACTCTTGTGTGATTGGCCCAGTGGTGAGCTGCCCGGCTCACCACTTAGCATGTTTGAGTGACAGCTAGGACTGATGAATGGGGGTTTTCTGCATAAAAGCAGGGGTTTGGGGACTGGAACTTCAGAAGTCGCCACAGGACCAATGAATCCGAAGAGGGAGAAGCTGAGCCGACCTGCCACGACGACACCACCGGTGGAGCCCTGCTGAATCGCCTCACCACTTCCCGACGACAGAGAAGATCTTCATCCCGGAGAGTCTTCTTCCTTTGAACTGGTGGGGATAACCAGTTCGCCCTCTTTTTCGTCTGCCTGAGTCATCCCGTGGTCGAATCGCCTGTGCCAAGCACCCCGGCGGCCATATAGCCACGTTTCACCACTACCGCGAATGAAAGGGTAGTACCTTTTAACCGAGGAACTCTGCGGCTGGTTTCTTCCCTGGCAGTGCAACGACCTTCAACTTTCCTCTACGTCGAGATCTCCTCTTCCTCTGGACGAAACACCGACTTGCACCTGCTGCCAGGAACAACTGCCCCCGCTGGAGCGTTCTCACCATTTCAGGTACTGTGTCCCGCCTGGCCGCCCTTGCAACAGACTGTTCAAGGTGTCTCGTAAATCCTTGACTCTCTAACCTGGGTTGGCCTGGGGCCTGTTACTAACTTTCCCTGAACTGATTCCACTCTTTTTGAACTATCTACAAAGACTTTCTAAGCATTACTCAACTGTGTGATCTTGGGCACATTTCACCTTGCTCTCTCTAAGAGTGGGCCTGGCATATGAACTTCCTTGCTCTCCAGTGATTTGCTGTGGTTCTTTTAAAAGTGTTGGTATTGTGTGCTTTCATAATTCTGCCTTTCCCTCCCTTTTTAACTAACTTATTGGAGTGCCATCTTAGGTTAAGCGCTCACCTCTGTCTGCAAATAAGTGGTGTTTTAACTAAGACTTGTTCAATAAGTAATCAGGGATGTATATATATTAATAGTGACTGTGTTTTGAACTTGCTTGCCATAGTAGTGCTAGAGTATTTTACAAGTGTGTTTTTAAATAAATAATTATATACTTTTATACCAAAGCTCTGGTCAGTGTTTGCTTGTGCTACTGTATCTCTGTGCCTATTGTGTATGCTCTATATACTGCCTAACTCTTCTTGAGAGAAGTCTGACTGCTCAGCCACAGCTACCAGGTAAATCTGGGTGGTTCAGACTGCTACCAATTGGGTTTACTGCCAACCACCTGTAGTCCTAAATCTTTTGCAGTGGTCCCTAAGGGAACTGCACAGGTTTCTGCCTAACACTGAGGAAGAAACTTAAGTTGGAGGATGGAATATTTCTTTCTTCCTGAGGGAAGTTTGGAGGGAAGTTTTGAAGGATGTTTCCTGGGGCCGTACTTACCTGACTGGACCCTCCACCTCCTTTGTGCTGGGGGAATCCATGCATACCCCAAGATGGGTCTGTTACTCTTGTATCTTGGGCTAATGTAGGTGGCAGAGTCAGGTGACGCATTTTTGGAATATCCTGCCTGTCTACCACCCACTTGGGACTGATCAGAGGGTCTCCTCTGTCTCTCATTTGGTTTATTAGAGGGAGGAGTTTTTTTAGGCCCCCCCATTTCTAGGTCCAAAATGGGGGTATTCTTCACCTCCACCACCTTTCCAGCTCAAGGGTTGTTGGATGGTTTGGGATTTTTTTGAGTATTTTAATTTTCCACTGGCTTTTGGCCTTCATAGATCCAGGAAGCCTGTTCTATTACCCAATTCAGGGTCTTTTGACATGGAAGTCCCTAACAAGTTGTGTCATGAAGTACTTAGGGAGGGCATGAAAATAAGTATTGATAAACTCCCTACTATGTGTGTGCACCCTTCTAGAGGTCTGGGCAAATGTCCGCTTCAATTCTTGCACAAACTCTGTAGGTATCTCATCCCCTCCGCACTGCAGGTTGTAGGTTACCTTGACAGCCTCCTGAGGGTTCCTGTGTACGGAGAAGTGTTTCAAGATGGCCGCCTTGTAGGTAGACCATCTTGAGTGATTTTGATCCTCCAGCCCAGCAAAGAAGCTGGAGTATTCCGGGGAGAATGACCACTTGACAAACCCCATGGAATTATGATCATTTTTGATACAAAATGAAGTCATCATCTGGTCATACAGCTCCAGATGCTCCCAGACTGAGTACTTGCCATTTTTGTGGTAGGGAGTCATAAAGCTTCTGATGGCTTTTATTTGCCGAATTGGGTATTTTACCAGAGTTCTCTTTTGTTTGGCAGCCTTCTTTTTCCACTGCACCAGAGTCCATTCGCCCTCAAACTCACAGCTGCTACTATTTGTGGTCCACTCCATGTCCTGTAGGTGCTCCCTGATTCTTTGAGACTGGGAGTCCCTCCCTGAATGACAGGGTCTAGTCGCTTATCCCCTGTGGCGCTGTGGCTCTCTGGGTCACTTCCCATGTGCTCCCCCTTTCGCACCGGGGAGTACTCAACCTGCTCCGCCCTTCTTCTGGGTGTGGTGGAGAACTCCCCCCACCTCCCTGAATGGGTGGAGTTTTCAACATGCTCTTTTGAGGCCTGCACTCAGATTCTTATTTATCTGCAAAGTGGACCAGATGGTCCCTTTGTAGCTTGTGTTTCTGTCAGTCTAACACCCTGATCTGCTCCTCATAGGAGTCCACCTGATCAGATGTATTTTTCAAGATATTTTTAAATCTAAATAACAATGCACGTCCATCAATAGCTGATAGGGACTGGCCTTCCGGCTCAGTTATACTAGGCCTAATTGAGTCCAGCTGCCTCATATTTCCATGTTCATGTGAACTGGTAGGCATGAAATGTACAGCGCCTTGTGCATATAATGAGGTGGGTTGGCTTGAGGCCCCTGGTAAAGCGGACATTGCACTGCGTTCAGGGGTTGCCCTTCCATACCCTAACTATTTGGGGTTCCTCAAGGCCTGATTGAATATAGCCATTTCCTTCTCCAAGCTCCCTGCTTTATCTTTCTAAGCCCCTATCTCTAGGTGGTAGATAGAGGCCTGAGGTTTGAGCTCTGCTACCAGGACTTGCGTAGCTTCTATGACCTTGCTTTGTGCTACTACGTGGCCCTGGAGTCCTCACAATGGCACTCATTTTCTTTTTGTGAATCTTGTATTATCTGGAAATACTCAGACCTCTTCTTTTGCAGGAGACTAATCTCCTCACTCTGTGCATTTTTGGCCTGTGTTGTCTGCTCTAAATCCAAAACTGCTTACCTTACGAGTCCCATTAAGTTTTCTTTTTCTACCCTTATGTTAGTCAGTTCCTGAAAACATGATTCACTTTTCTCCAGGTCTGTCTTTAGCTGGCCCGCTTCCTGACACAGGGTATCTTTTTCCCAACACAGTGTGCTATTCTGTTCACTAAAGTGATCTCTCTGCCATTTCATAGCACTCAAATTCTGGTGCTCTGGATCAAATTCCAGTTAGGAATGGACCTCCTTTATGATCCACTGCTTATTCTTCTCTTTTAATTGCTTAATCTGATTTTGAAATGCACACATGTCCTCTATGCAAGCTGTATTGTGGACCACTTGTTGACTCAATTTTAGTTGATTATCTCTCAGATTCTCAACCCCTTCTTGACACTCCTCTCTCAGTGCAGAAAATTGAGACTCTTGCTCTGAATCCATTTTTTGCTGTGCCACTAACTCATCCTTTAGCTGCTGAATGATGTCTCCTAATTTTAACTCAGAATTCTGGCTCTGTAGCACTTTCTCCTCTACCTGACTTATCTCTCTCTGTGCTTGATCCAATAACTCAGATAGATTTTTCACAGAGGCTACACTCTCCTGGTATCTTTATTCCATGATCATCATATGAAAGTGCATATATGCAGTGAGCTGGACCATTTTAATTTGGTCATCTTTAGTGGTCTGCATCATATAAAAATTGGTCAGAGCTTTATGTAACAGGCCATTATCCTGCCACACATCCAGATTTATAGAGGCCACCTCTTGCATCATTCTAGATTGCATTGCTTCATGTTTTTGTTCTTCCCATTCACCTTTAATGAACAAGTTGGATTGAAGGTGCTTTCTAGCCATGTTAATTTATACAGTGCTCATTGCGAAATGTATTCTGCACCTGATGGGTTCTCTGTACCAGGGCAAAATCTCAACCCTGCTCCTGCCTAGTTTGTATTCACACTATTTTATTTAGACATGCAGTCCTGACAATGGGAAAACGACTACAAGGCACAGACAAATAAAGGATTTATCAATAGGAATATGGCTTAAATGCACAGACAAATAAGATAGGGAATTTTCAATGGGAGATTCTCGAGGGCAGTGCTAAACAAATAGGGCTTATGCAATCCATAGCTTGGGATATCTTTACTTACAGGAGAGGGGTGGATGGGACATAAGGGAGCATCAGAGCATCACTGCGGGGACAGTCAAGGTGTCAGTCAAGGATTCCCTCTGTCCTACAAAGGGTCCCAAGGCAGCTACTAAACCTTCTGTCTCCTCTGCAAGATTTAGGCCTCTCTCTCCTGGGATGGTTCCAGATTTTGGCAGCTGCTCACTTCAGGATTTAGTAGGAAGAGTCCTGATTTGAGGCGGAATGATTTATTCATAAGCCAAGTGATATCACTAGTGTGTCATAGTTCTCCCAGAATGGATTGGGCACTGTTTGAAAGTTCACTCCCATCTGTGGGCTCGTTGGTCCAGAAAATCTAGGAGTGTTTTGGAAAATGAGAGGAGGACACCCCTTTGTCATCTTACTCTGACAGGAGGGCTCGGTCTGGCTTGGGGACATAGAAATCTCACTCTCTGACAAATGTCCTTACTCTTCATATTTCAACAGACATGACAGCATTTTTTAACACTAGATTTTTCGGTGAATCAAATGACCCTACTTAGAAGTTTGTGGGTTATTCCATTGCAGAGCTACAGTTTCCCCTCATTTACTCCCAAACTATGTCCGTGAAAAATATGCTGCTCAGTGGGCGGAATATGAATCATATTTCTCAACCACACCAGGAGTGCCCCATGATGTTTTCCTAAATAACTTTGGTTGTTTAAGCCCCACCAAAATCGTTTTTGGTCGCCAAGAAGCAGTCAACTTTCACCTTTTCAAAAATCCTACTTTGATTATTGTGCAACCAATATGGCCAATGTTATACAATGAAAAGCATATTTCCCATTTTGAACAATGGGAGTGAAACCATTCCTTAACCCTGGCCCCCACCCTTGGGATCTGTCTGTTCGTGGCTGTGAAATCAAGAGGGGGGTCTTGTGTTTAGATTAGCGCAGGGCTTCAAGAACTAATTGCCAGCTACAGACAGTTGTATTGCTGCCTGAGTTGTTTGGATCATAAACTGCTGGAGAACAGAGCTGCCTTTACCTCGCCCCCACCACAATTCTGATCTCTGCTGGAATTTAGGATTGTATTTCTAAGTGCAAGCATGCATGCTTGAAGGGAACCCTGGCCGACATCCCCATGACAATGGGCTTTAAAATTTAGTTTCACATTTGAAGACACAGCAGAGAAATGAAACCAAGATTAGGCCTGCCCCTCACTTAAAGCATTTTACTTTCAAATAAACACTTGGAACTGCACACAATTTTAACATTTAAAAACCCTTGCAAAGTAGTTCCATGCACACATTGGTTACAGAAGGGCAACATAATTATATATTTAGGGACTTTAGTTGTACATCTGGATGCTCAGAGTGTCATTTTTAAGGCACAATTTCAATGTCACTTTGTGAAGTTTCATCCGTGAAAAAGTCTTCATTCTGCTGCAATTCAACATCTCCTTGTAGATTCTTTGCACATCTCTGTGATGGGCTCATGATGGACAGAACACACGTTCATATATTACAAATCGTTCACACATTTTCATGAGCATGTCTTTAATTTAAAGGGAAAAACGGATTTACACATTTTCTTTAATGTTCATGCCAAAATGCAATCTACTTCCCAGCAACTGTAGTTCATAATGCTGACATCCCATTTAGGGTTCTGTGGACTGTAATTTCTGAGAATATTACTTGAGCTCCCTCATAATTTGGCCACTCATGTCTCATGTCTTTCCCTTATGCCGGGCAATTGAAATCTTTAGGCCTCTCCAGGTTTTGAGGCCCAAATTCGCTTTTTTTGCTTTGAAAGTGCAGGGCCTCATTTCCACATTAGTTCAAGGCAGGCCTTTCTTTTTGAGGAGCCCTCATAACTGACTCCGGCCTTTTACTCATGACATCCGGTGCTATTTCACCCAACACAGGGTTAGGTCTGACCATTATAAGAATCAGAAATTCTCTTGAGTAGTGTAGTTTTTTGGAGAAGACAGCGAAGCAGAGTGGAAACGTGTTGGGTGCTGGAGTGGAGAAATGGAAGCTTGAGAGAAAAAAAACGCTGAAAGGGCTAGAATAAAGAGCAAGGGGCTAGTGGGGAGAGTAAGAGACAGGATGGCAAAGGCCAGTACAATATCCAGAGAGTTGAGAGAGAAGCTGGAGAGGAGGAGGAGATGTCAGAAATGAAAAGACTAAGAGCAACAAGGAGGAAAGAGACCAGGAAGAGAGGGAGAACAGCTATAGAAGGATGTTGGAAGTAGAATGCCAGAGGGAAGGACAGAGAAAGACGACATGATTACAAAGGGAAAGGAGGAGAGCAAGGAGAAAGTGAAAGACCGAGTGGTGGCTGGAGACTGCAATGAAGGAGTAATAAAGGGTGGGAGAGAGAACAAAGGTAAGGAAAGAGAATGGTGGGAAAAACAGACACACCCTACACCTGTGGAATGTATGTGGAGAAGATGTGGATATCTAAACACATGCAAAGTGCATAATACCGTAGCCTAGTGCCATATAAAGAAGAGATAGAGAAAGAAGAAGAGAGAGAGACAGGGTCTAGGGTTGACAGGAAATTCCAAGTAGGCATGCAGTAGATATGATTCAGCAAGGAGTTGGACAAGGAGGCAGGTTTGGGAAACAGAACTATAACTAGCATAGACAACAACTACAGTATCAAGCTAAGCACAAACCAAAACTAAACTGGTCCTGACGTTAGCGACAAATCTGGTGTGTGGCCTGGGAACACTCCGCCCACCCTCTGTTGGCTGCCTAGGCCTCAGGTGCAAGCACACTTTCGCTCAGTGACCCAGTCAGAAGGGTCTCTTGTGAGCCAGGGAATTGTGAGTCAGAGGAATCAGACTGCAACTAAAAAAAAAACAACAAACCATAAATAAGTGTAGGGTGACATAAATCCCTCAAAAAAGTCCAGCACCGAAATGCTATGGCAATTCCTCTCTGGACAAGAGTACCTACAGCAACCCCATACACGTGTTTCAGCCTTGTTGGGCCTCATCAGTGAGGTGAAGCTGAGCTTCTCTGAGCACAGTGAGCAGGGAGACCACGTCTGGTTGCCTCCAGGTAACTTAGGGTGACTAGTCCCAAGTTCCATGACAATATTTCAAAAAAGGTAGCAGGCGCTCCTCTCCAGAAAGAACATAGCATGATAACCTGTTCTGAGATGAGAGTTTGCAGCACAGCTTTTTGCTCACTGTACCTTCCACAGATGGGAAATATCCATTTGCATATCAGTCTTTGTCCCGCCCACATGGGCAGTCCAGCACCGAAATGCTATGGCAATTCCCCTCTGGACAAGAGTACCTACAGCAACCCCATACACGTGTTTCAGCCTTGTTGGGTCTCATCAGTGAGGTGAAGCTGAGCCTCTCTGAGCACAGTGAGCAGGGAGACCACGTCTGGTTGCCCCCAGGTAACTTAGGGTGACCAACCCCAAGTTCCTTGCAAATATTTCAAAAAAGGTAGCAGGCGCTCCTCTCCAGAAAGAACATTGCATGATAACCTGTTCTGAGATGGGAGTTTGCAGCACACGCTTTTTGCTCACTGTACCTTTCACAGATGGGAAATACCCATTTGCATATCAGTCTTTGTCCGGCCCACATGGGCAGTCCAGCACCAAAATGCTATGGCAATTCCTCTCTGAACAAGAGTACCTACAGCAACCCCATAGACGTGTTTCAGCCTTGTTGGGCCTCATCAGTGAGGTGAAGCTGAGCCTCTCTGAGAACAGTGAGCAGGGAGACCACGTCTGGTTGCCCCCAGGTAACTTAGGGTGACCAACCCCAAGTTCCTTGCAAATATTTCAGAAAAGGTCGCAGGCGCTCCTCTCCAGAAAGAACATGGCATGATAACCTGTTCTGAGATGAGCATTTGCAGCACACGCTTTTTGCTCACTGTAAATCCCTATTGTGTTATTGACTGAGACTGGTTCAGGGCAAAACTCCCCATTGTGAGACTTGTGTTGCAACAGGTGACTTTTACTTTCAACCAGAGACGTTTTGTCTTTATTGAGCTCTTTGAAATTTTCCCAAACATATTTGTTTTACTGAAGAAGCGAATCTGTGTTTACGTGTTCTTGCAATGTGTTTATACATTAAGGGAGAGGGAAAAGCTTTAACATTGTTTGAGATCCATAAACCAGAAACTCAGAGAACTCCACATGGGCCTAGGAAGTAATCAAAGGATTTGAGGGAATGGTTGTCAACAACTTCTGCATATTAGGCACATTTTACTGAGGGCACGCAAATAAAACCTTTTGGAGATTATTGTGTGTATGGTTGATCTCCCTCAGTTTCGTGATAGAACCTTTAAAATAATAATATTTCTTAAGGTTATCGAACTATGTTGATTTAAAAAAACATGGAGTAAAACAAAAGTTTAACTTTAAAGTTAACATTTACTTGCCTAAAATAATTGTATTGGTGTTAAATCAGTGGATGTCCTTATGCTTTTGATGAAATGGGTATCCTGCGTTGATTAATTGGGGTAACATCTACGTACATAGCTTACTCCATTTTGCATGGTATAAGTCATAATTATTCCAATGTTATCGTTACTGATTTGTGGCTTTTGTTTTTAATATGGCTCCATCACCTAGACAATTTAGATTGAAAAAGCATCCAAAGTTTTTACTTGCTGATTTTTTTTATTCTTAACAGTCTAAAATGATGCTGATAGACAGACATACAGTCTCATCAAAGCTTAGACTTTGAAATCATGATACGATTATGAAATGATTTTCTAAAGAGTTTTAAAAGTCATAACTTTAAAACATACAACGCAATAGATGCTAACAGTTCATTAGCTAAGCAGCAGTGTTGAGTACCAAACAGAATGTAAAATAATAGTATTCATGATAAAAAAAAAATTTAAGTGTATTTTCAAGAGGTTGGATCCAGTTTTTGGAATTCGAGATCTGAACTTTGTGAGGAAGGGATTATTTCTTGGAGGTGCGGGAATTGCTCCTCATCGTGCTGAAAATTGGGGATTTCAGGTTCCTCCGATGGATATGGTGCCACCAATTAAAAACGTCCGATGGGGCTGCCGCTTCCAGGTCTCCTACACTTTGGTGGACATTTTGCCATTCGGGAACGAGTGCGCTGGAACAACAAATAAGGACGACATTTCAGTCAAGGATAGACCTTGTCACTGATATAATGTTCATGTAGTCCTGCAAGAGGACTTCCTGCCTCTCCAGTGGAAAGGGAAGCAATGCTCTCAGTGGACGCATTCAAAGAGAAACACATTACTATGTAAAGTGGGACACAAGACAACGAAAAAAGTACTAGAGCCTAATGAAGAGGGCAGGAAAAAAAGTAAAATGGAACACGGGAAGAACCCCTTTCAACTTGCTGAGAAATACATTAAAATAGATGGAATGCATAAAAAGCAACACTTCCTTCATATAGTTGCAGATATTGTATGCCCATCTTAATGATGCATTACAGATTCCATGTTTAGTTATGTGTTGCAACACGGCACCAATGTTGCAGTGTCATAGCTTTAGGAGATCGTTGGCTGTTGAGTGTTGGCGGGTAAGACTTCCTTCGCAAGGTAGCTGATGGAGGTTGTCTGATTTGGCTCCTGGTATTTGGTCATGGCAGGTGTAGGAGGAGGGGAGTGAGGGACCCCACACTTTCAGGAGATTTTGAAAACAGGCTAGGCTGGGTAAGACACAACGATGAGGGTTTCTGCACCATGCTTTTTCCTCCTCAAAGTGAAAGTGGAAGTAAAGTGGCATAACCATCTTATCTGAGGTGCAACAACAGAGACAACCTTGAACTATTGTGCAGCAATTCATGGGCTTGGAGAAGAAACATGCATACAATCACGCAAGTGTCTCTTACCTCTTGAAGAGCAAACAGGGAAATGTTATGTTTGAATGTTAGCATGGCAGATGTGTGGTGAGGATGGGAGGATGGCTCTCTGTAGAAACAGATGTGCATTCCTCACAGTGAAATGTCCATGTGCGAGTTCACAACACAAACTTGAATAATTTGGTGTACAGTCTCTATATATCGAAAATCTTATAAAGAATGAACATACATGGAATATTTGATAACGAAAAATTGTATGAAGAATGCACTTAGGGGTGGGGTAAATGGTTACATCTTGTGGGGAAATGGTTGGGGTGAGGTTTTAGGGGTGGGAAACGGAGGTTTGAGGGGCGATACCACCCCAAAAAATAAAACGTTATATTTTTCATTATAAAAGCTTTGATATATGTTAATTCCATGTAAAGACATGTAACCGAATAATTCAGGAATCCTCACTCTCACCTGGCATCAGTGGTCGAAGTGAGCGGGAGCGGTCGGGAGCGGTGCTCCTCTACTTTTTTAAATTACCTTTTACAGCTCCTATACTTTTATTTTAAAAAGAAACCGTTCCGGAATGGTTTCGTTTTAAAATAAAAGTGTAGGAAGTGGTGCACTTTCAGTGCACTGCACTGAACATTCCCTTAAACAGCAGGTGCAACTGTTTGGTGGTGTGTATTGTGTCTGGGAGGGGACGTTGTGATGGGGTTTGTGGGGAGTGGTTGCAGGCCAGCAGGGAACATAGTTCCACTACTTATTTTCGTACACTTCGACCACTGCCTGGCATCATCAATCCGTTCAATTCTCACTGTCTGGCTAATTGTGATATAGGCTTGTAAAGGCCCACAAGACAGAGACACATGAATGTGGAAGTATGACTATTATACCCATAACATGTCTGCTTAAATTTGCATAGCAATGGGTTGCGCTCCAAAATGAGGATCCTAAACCTATGGTCAGAGTGGGACATATATGTGTCCTTTTCCAGCTAAAGGAACAGTATACAATAGTGTGAAATACTTATATCTGCATGGAATGAAGTTAAATATGGTTACAATTAACACAATCATGAGAGCTGCAATGCCACTGTAAGGCTCTTAACCAAGTTGCAGAAACACATGGGTTTGGGGAAGGACTATATATACACATACGCAAGTATATCTTACCTCGTTGCTCCGGAAGGCCGGAATGAAGGTAAACCAGGGAAATTGTATGTATGAATGCTGGCATTGCAGGTGAGTGGAGGGGCTGGGAGGATGGCTCCTGGTAGAAACAGTCTGTTTTGGAGTTCATAGCACCAGTATGGAATAATGCATGCATTCTCACCGAGCTCTCACCTCACATCATAAATCCTTTCAGTTCTCATTGTCTGGATGATTTTGATGTAGGCTTTTAAATGCCCAACAGAGATATACAAATTCACGTGGATGTCTATTTATATTGATAGCAAGCATGTTGAAATCTGCATTATGACGATTTGGACTGCATTATCATGTTCATACACAGGCAGTCCTGCTATTTTTCTTCAACCTGGTTAAAAACAACCTTGCTGTGGCACTGCAGCTGACATGTGTGTGCCTATTTAAACATATTGGTGTTGAACCTGCTAAGGGCAGCTGAGACTGAAGGGGAGATGGAGGGCTCGGGACAGTCTCTAGCTCGTTCATGTCTTTCAATGGAAGTTTATCCCCAGTGCTGTTGCAAGACACCAATATCTCAGTTTCAAACCAATTAACATCCAGAATTAGGTCTGTCATATGGACTTTGAGAATTTGTTTAGATATTCAATGTCCTGATTCAATCCGAGGTGGATCATCTAAGCATCACCTGCATTCATTTCTGTTTGAAACTGACCATGCATGATTGATTAGATCACATATACATGTTCAGGAACAGTGGTGAGAGAGAGCCCTGCAGGGGAACTTTGCCCAGGAGGTCTTACAGACTTTATTGAACTCTTATTGACTGGTACATTCGCTCCATATTTTATTTAAATCTGCACAGTGATGCAAAAGACATTGGGCTTCTTTTTAGAGTTTGGCGGGCAGTGGTGGAATCCTTATTCTAAAAGGGCACATTCTCAAGTCACCTAAGGAAAGTACAAGGAATCTGTTGCATACACCCATGCTAAATCTTTTAATTAATCGCTCTGTGCTGCGTTTCAGTGGCACGAGATGTGTCTCTACGCAGGCAAAATAAACATGAAGAAGTTGAAGAAAGTCACACAGAGTAAGCATCAGGCTGGGAAACGCACCTTAGGTGAAGGGCTGTCACAATTGATCACAATGGCGTTTCTTTCCGGGTCCAGTAGGAAGACTGCTGAGCAAGCTTTCATTACCTACATGGGGGGAGGGAAGCAGCATTGAGGACGTATGTATTGCAGAGCTATGAACATTCATTGCAATGTTTGACAAATGGCAATTTTGCTGAATTTCCTTGGGGTTGATTCTAATGCTTTTTTTACCACAAAAAAGAGTAAATAGACACACCACACACACTCTCTCTCTCTCTCTCTCTCTCTCTCTCTCTCTCCAGTGATTACAACGACTAGAACATAAGAAATGGCATTTTAACGAATAAAAACCAACAAAACAAATACAGCTTTTTAAAATTATATGTGGGGGTGGGGTTAGGGGTTAAATCTGGTGGGGAGGGGTTGCGGTGAGACCTTAAAGACGAGGAACCCAGCGACTGGATTGGACCCCCAAAAAAGAAAATCAGTATTTTTTTCGTTATTTGGGGTTTGCTAAAATGAATTCTGTTGTAATGTGCTTACTAGCTGAGTGGATGACATCACTGCTGAATGGAATGTAGTGATGTCAGTGTGAGTGGAGTGTTGGTGTGTGAAGGTTCGAAGCTTGGCAGTTGGAGTTATGCTGACTAGGAAGGACATGCCAATGTTTTGTTCCTGGCATTGAACTACAATAAATCTACTTAATAACTTACCTGCTGGCTCGGGTGTTCTTCAGCTTCCAAGTTATTACACTGGCGACGAGGATGGGATTCCTGTCGTGGAGGGGGCAGACCAGATCCAGGAAACATTGCCCTCCATATAATTCATGTCCTTGAGGAAGTCAGCAAGTAGGGGCCCCCAGTTGTTGGACTAGGCTGATTCCTTCTTCAGCAGGCCTGCGGTGCTGAATTGAGGTCCTAGTCGGCACACAGTCCGTGTGCAGTGTTAACAGCAACAGCTGTTCCAGTGTGGGCCGCCTGTCCCAGTTACCGGGTGGTTCTGGGAACGGTAATTTATCGGCACACAGTTCGGTGTGCAGTGATCTGAGGAGTGTCTGTCGTCAAGACCAAGCTGCCGGGTGGAGTTTGTGGTAGGCAGATCCTCAACTGGTGTTAGCCTGGCCAGTGCCTGGAGTCGTACGGCACACAGGTCGGTGTGCAGAGCCGTGAGGAGTTGTTGTTCTGGCTCCAGACGTCCTGTTCAGAGCCCCCGCACCTTCAAAACCTGAGGTGAGCTGCTCGAACGTGGCTGGTGCCAGCACGGGAGCCTCGGAGAGGGAGGCGGCTTCTGCTTTCCAGCATGGTGAGGAGCGAGCGGTTCCCGAGCGGCATCTGAGCGCCGCGATTAACTCCTGGGATCCCAGCGCCCAGTGACAGAGTTGCCAGGAGAGCTTTTGGGCAGAGACGCATAGTGCGCGGGTCCGGATCCAGCTTTCGGCTGTCGCGAGTGGTCTGCGGCGGTGGTCCAAGGAGAGAGAGTCCGGAGGAGGCGTGCTGGGCAGTGGATTTCCATGGAATCGTGGCCATTCGTGCGAGGCAGTGTTGTTGCTTCGCCGGCAGCTCGGGTGAAGTGATGACGTGGCCTTTTTGTGGGCGTGCGTTCCAGCAAAGGAAGATGGAACGCGTGCGTTTGGTTGGATGGAGCGTCGTACGTTCCTCAACGGTGACGTTGCCTGGGTCTCTGCCTGCGTTCCAGCGTGGTCAGCTGGAGCGCAGGGAAGCATTTTGTTTCGTCGACTGTGCGCGGTGTGGAGACATGGCAGTAACACATCATGGACAATGCGGTTCATCAGTGAGGCGCACTTACCTGCATGGGCGAACGTTGCTTGAAGCTGCAGGTTTGACTTTAGTGCGGCATTTACGTTATATTCATGCAGGATTGTCAGGGCAGGTATAGGGAATTGCCTGTGCCCTGTGACTCGAGATGGTGTTGCGCAGGCTGTAAACAGTCTAGATATCTTAGTGAATTGTTGTATCATTGTGCTGGCTATGTTGGTTCGTAGTGTGTAGTGTGTGAGCGTGTGCATGGGCCCGTGTGAGTGAGTGAATGCGCGCGCTAAGAGTTGTGTATGGCTGGGTGTTGAGGATGAATAAAGAAATTGCAATTTGTGTGCTAATTAGTAGTTGAGTGTGTTCCTGCAGTATATTGCATTAAATTGCATATGTTGTCACTCATCCAATGATTCTTTGCAGGTGGAACTGTTCATTACTTAAAATGTTTGCTTGCAGGTTGTATTTCCATTATTGGGGGTACGGACTCGTGGGTGGGGGCACTTGCGGGTTGAATTGCTTTGTGAACAGCATTGTTTATCCTGTGCTGTGTGTGTATTTATATGCGCCTACAGCTATCCTTTACCAATAATTACGTGATATAATGCATTTTTACACATCATTTTGTATTTAAAATGTGTGCAATGTTTTGCGTGTATGCCAACCATCCGGTTTAGGGGTTTGCATTGGTGCGTGAGGTGAACGTTGCGTTGTGTGGGAGTGGTTGGTTATTGAGGTGTTCTGCTGGGGTGCAGCAGGTGAGGCTGGACCTGGGGTCCATGATGAGTGGTGAGGGCTGCGTGTTGCAGTTTGGCTGGACCAGGGGTCCACAGTGTGAAGTGTGCTGCGTTTTGCGTTGGGAGTAGGCTGGACCAGGGGTCCACGGTATGTGGTAGGTGTGCTGCGGGTGGCAGTAGGCTGGACCTGGGGTCCAAGGTATGTAATAGGTGTGCTGCAGGAGGCAGTAGGCTGGACTTGGGGTCCAAGGTGTGGTAGGTGCTGCAGATGGCAGTAGGCTGGACCAGGGGTCCACGGTATGTGGTAGGTGTGCTGCGGGTGGCAGTGGGCTGGACCATGGGTCCGTGGTGGTTACTGTGTGTTTGGTGCGTGACTGGTTCAGGTGGTTGGTCGTGGTGTTGTGGTATCCTTAGGGGTGCTGTGGTGAACTGTTCCGTTGTTGTGCTTGTTGTTGCTCTGTTGAGCTGTGTGGAGTGTGTCCGGGGGTGGCAGCCCTGGTGTCCTAGGGGGCAGACTAGGACGGGAGGATGTTTGTGCACTGAGGGTTGAGGAGTGTTAGGTAGTTATCTATTGGGAACGCTGGGTCGTGGCAGGACTTAGGTTCTAAGGGGCAGCTTGGAACAGGTGGAGGTGCGTAGTTTTTATTTTGTTTCTAGAAGGTTGTCCAGTTCTGTTTTTGGAAGGAGTGAGCCCTTTGTAGAATGCGTTGGGTTCCTCTCTGTTTGTTATAAAGGGAGGAGTGGAAGTGGGGTAGAGTTGGGCGTAGGACTTGGTATAAGGGTTTGGTAGACACTTACGTGTCAAGTTGCCCAACGTGTTGGCACAGTGTTAGTATCTTGGGGGTGCCATGTAGGTTTTATTGGGTTCTTACTCCTTTGGTGGAGCACTTTCCTGTTCCTTGGTGTGTCGGGGTTTTGGTGTTCTCTGGGGGCAGTTTCTTGTCGCCAGTGGTGTAACTAGTTGGAGCATTACGTGCTGGCCACACGTATATGCAGGGGTTTTTGTCTGGTGATGGTTTAGGTGTGATCATTATCTGTTTCCAACAAAGTAAAGGAGGGAGAAGTGTTGTAATGTGCTTACTAGCTGAGTGGATGACATCACTGCTGAATGGAATGTAGTGATGTCAGTGTGAGTGGAGTGTTGGTGTGTGAAGGTTCGAAGCTTGGCAGTTGGAGTTATGCTGACTAGGAAGGACATGCCAATGTTTTGTTCCTGGCATTGAACTACAATAAATCTACTTAATAACTTACCTGCTGGCTCGGGTGTTCTTCAGCTTCCAAGTTATTACAAATTCGTTATTTATTTATTTGTTAAAATCACATAGATCCACATACCCTTGACCCCTTAACCTCCCTCCCTTTATACCTACCCAAACTTACCATCTATATATTGGTGGGAAAAAAATCTTCTAAAAATGCAGCATAATTTGGCAAAATAGCCATACTACAAAAGTGGGTAATGGTTAAATCATATAGGCCATAATGAACAGTACACACTTTGTGCAGAGAGGTCCTACAATGTAATAAACCAAAACGTATAATTATAATTTGGCAGTGACCTGAAATAGACACACGTGCTTCCTGTCTAAATCCATCAATTCAACAGTGAGTAATCCGAAGAAATCAGTGAGGTCATTAGTATAAGCGAGGCCCATACAGGGGATCCCCACAATTCCTGGTCTAACAAATCTGGTCGAAGCTCATTCATGCCTTTCACGGTACATTATGATTTTAATGATACTGCCAAAGGATGGATTTTTGTTTAATTAAGCATGATTAAGAGATATTTTAGGAGAAGGGTGGAGATATTATTTTACTTAGCAAACTAATATAAATAATTCCCGAAAAATGCTTGACACCGTCGAGGTTCCCTATGTGGAACATTTTTTTTTTACTGCCCCAGCCTCTATGCATTGCCTGAAGCCTCCCTAGAGCGTTATAACTTTGAAAATTAAAAAATCCTGCGATTCCTGTCACCCATGGTACAGGGCACTGAACCCTGGGGTAAGGTTTTAATGATTGCGGGGCAACTAAAATATATGCTCTTTAAATTATTGTTTGTGGCACAAACAAGGCAGCATACATTCTAAATGGCTCCTCCAAATTGTGTTTTCGGGGGAGCAGATGGCGGTTGAAGGTCAGTTTACAAGTGTGTTTGTGAGAAGCAACACACTATACAGTCATGTCATGTGTGGCAGCTTGAGACAGTCTTGGCCTTTCCCTGGCACAAGGAGATCGAGGCCCAAGCTTACAATGGAAAAATGAAAACTACAAATTCCAGAATGCAAAATGAAAAGCCTGTATTTTCTTCTAGGTGTCACACTTAATATGAGACTGATTGGCAGAGATTCCACATGTTTTACATTCAACATTCAATGGCTTTTTCTCTTCCTTCTTCTGATCCAATGTTATACTTACACTAAAATGTAGCTTATTTTTAACTATGCCAATCTCAGAAAGACTTTTAAAACTAGACAAGATAAATCAGAACCTCGACTCTCCTTATCCACGCGCACGTGTCTTGAGGAAATTACAATATTCCTCAAAGTTATCAGTGCTTCATATATTTGCCTACATTATGATTTAGAGATGTATTCATAGTCCACTGCAAACCTTTTGCAAACACCTTTGCCAACCCTCTAGATGTGCCTTCCCCACCTTCTTTTCTCTCTTTCTAACCATCTTCATTGCTCCCCCACAACTCACCCATTTCTCACTCCTCCAATTTGCGAGATCCCAAAAGTCCCAGCTCTCAATTCTTTCACCCTTTAAATTGACCCAAATTCTTCCACACCCTCCTGTTCTTCTGTTCCTCCACAACATTCACATGTTGCTGCCATTACAAGGACACACATCAATTTCCCACTCTGCAGCTCCCAACTAAGTCCCCTCTCAATTCTCCCTCATCTCAAGCTTCTTCTCTTTCCCACGGATTCTTTATTCTTCTAGCTGAATGATTTTTCTTCATACTATGTTACTTTTGTGGTCATTATGACTGCCCTCTAACTCTCTCATTCCTTCCATCTCCTACTTCAACTTAGCGTGGCTGGTGCTCCATATACGAATAGTGGTGCTCGTTGTCTTTGTCTGTACACACCTCAGAGTCCTCCCTCACACTTTGGGGGCCATGTCTCAGCCCTGAGATAAATGTCCAGACTGACACAGCTTGTGATAGAGATGATGGGAAATATAAGAGCACAGGTGAATGCATTGTGTTCAGACAAATCTTTGAGCTTGTCTGCTTTGGACTATTTCATGAACACCATTGCTTCAGCTGAACACTCCTGAGCCCCAACCCTCTGAACACTACACCCACACTGAAACGTGACAGGGCATTGCTAGTTTGCTTATGGCCAACCAAATTTAAATGTGCAGGTTAATGTCTTGCCTCAGAGTCCTTGACTGTAGTTGCCTTCCACCAGAGGCCCACAGGAAAGATGAAAATTCTGGGGACTCTCCAAAAAATAAAAAGAGATGAATCCACAGTTAACCTTCCAGAGGTACTCTCTCTCATTTATTATTGTAACAGTGAATATTGTCCACTTCCAAGCAAGATATTTGACGTACTCCATAGACCTAAACATCATTAATAGACTGCAAACTGCTCTGCCATGTACACAGAACATTGCATGGACATTCACCTATTTTTAATTGGATTTACTTTGTTTCCATTGCAGCGGTCTTCCAACTGTGAGGTTTGTTCCCCTAAAAGGGCATGAAGATTACAGGGGGACAAAAGGCTATTCAAAAAGGTAGTACAATGTCTGCTTCAATAGAAACTATAAGCAGATATGGAATCTGGGGGTTGGGGCAGTGACACAAATTTTAGGTTTGGCAGTAATATTTCTCCTCAAGAGAGGGCTCAACATAAACACATGTTGTATGTGTGCGGCGGGGGTGGGGGGTGTTGTACACAATGAACACACGCACCTGCATGCTCACACCAGGAAAAATACAACCCGCTAGAGAAAGGCCCAGGACACTCTTGGAAGGATAACAAGTATTTATTTCTACAAAAATAGGAATGCATCAGCAAAGAACTTTGCTGCCGCAGAACGTTCTGAGGTTTGTTGGCATGTGTGGCACATTATAAACACAAACAGCGTCACTAGTGATGTCAACATATATAGTACAATTCTGCAACAGGGATTGGCGGGAGGCCTATCGATGTAGGGCCTGCTCCATATGGGATGCCGGCCCATTGGTCCATCTTCATCTGTCCATCTTGGTTCACGTGGGTGCTGCTGGGCTCGTCATCCGCGGTGAGCTGACCTAACAATTAATTAGTTGCTCCAAAACACACTGGGCCTCATTACGGGTCCGGTGGTAGCCATGCTGGAAAAACCATCAGGCTGCCGCTGGACCTGAAATACCATTTTGCCTGCGTGATTGCTGGCATCACCGTGGCATTACAATCCCGGTGACCCGGTAATTCCGGAGGTGGAATTCCGTAATTCCCCATTCCCATGGAGTCCCGTTGGACTCCATGGGGATGGGGACAATGGAAACACTGGTTCCGTTTATGATGGAGCCGGTTTTTCCATTTCCGCCTGCAGGCGGGTGGCGTTACTCCCGCCAGGTGAGACCTGGCGGGAGTGACACCTCCCGCCTACAAAACTCAGAATCAGCCGGTCTGGAAACAACAGTGGTGGCGGATTTACCGCCACCATTGTTTCCGGACCGGCAGGGTCATCATGAGGGCCAATGTTATTCTTACGATTGTAACAATGCACCTGGCAGATACAGGGATGGGCTTGGGGGAGAACGAGGTCACACTAACTCACACACACTTCACTTGCTCCCAGACAGATCAGCAACCCCCAAGGTCCACCACCTTAGTTTTAGGCTAAAATTCTGATGCCACCCTGCACCTCTCTGCACAAATCGAGTGACCCATTTCTTAAGGCGCGATAGCCTTGCCTTCTGATCTTAGTGATCGATCGAGGGGTGTAAAAGTGTTATGGTCATGGTCTGAGTTTGGACAGGACCATGGCATGCGGGGTCAATTGATGAAAGCATGGTAAAGCTGTATTTCTCATGTGGGGATTGTTGAGGGCAAGAGGGCCTTGCTATCTGTTCTGTTGGATGGTACTGCCAAGATGCGCTCAGCTTCCTTCTCATGACCTTTTAGGGCACATTCTTCACAGGGCGCGAGGGCCTGTAATTCTCTGAACAATAGAGGGGGCTGTGGATCTCTCAGACCAGGCCAGGGTGGGGGTGGTGTTCGTGCGCGTGCAAGGAGCCTAATACTAACACACAAAATACTGTTCACCACACTTGGGCCTTACTTCCAAGATCGATATCTGGTTTGTAACCCTGTTTTAGACCTTGGTGCTGGAAGTGGTATATACCAATATGTATTTTTGGTACTCCATTTTCAGTCTTGAATGATGAGGGACACCATTTTGTGCTTGAGATAGGTTGAATTTAATATTCCATAGGTTGAATTTTAGACATCTTGTGCCGTTTTGTTGGCGGACATCTCAAGTGCAGTTAAATATATGCGTTATGCTGTTTGGATTTGAAAGAGTGCCGACACATCTTTCAACCATAGGTCTTTCTCAAGGCATGGACTGGTCAGCTAGTAGGTCCTGGATAGGATTGTCTGTTTACGTCTGGTGAGTAAGGCTGGTTAGCTTCCATTCCTGGTTGGGCAGATGGCGGTGATCTGATGTGCTCACAGAGATCGTCCGAGTTGCGATCCAATTCTAAAAATACGCATTGGTATATACAACTTCCAGCGCCAAGGTCTAAAACAGGGGTACAAACCAAATCTCGTTCTTGACTTAAACTTGGGACTGCAACCCTAACTACCGGCAGCAGGAAATATAACCTCATATGGAGAAACCTAAATATACTAGCGCAGAGTTCCACAATTCCAGTAAGCTCCCACATCTGAGTTACATTACTTCCAAGATGGCTGCCACTTGCCAAAATGGCATTCACACTATCATCTATCATATAGCTTATGATGCATGCCCTATGGTGATTGCGTACCTCCCTATATGTGCACTCCCCTCGCCCCTGCTTGCTCCCTGGATGAGCTCTATTAGTGTCTAGTTCTTGTTTGGTCTCGCCAATGGGTGTGGGAAGAGCCTCTCTCCTTCCCAACATTGCCCCCTTCCGTTAATTCTATATTAACGAACTCGCTGCAGTGTCAATGGCAACTAAATTTTAATATATTTTTTCCTCCCCCCTTCGCACCCTCTGAAACCTTTCAGCTTCTAGGAATGGTGGCTACTCGACCTTTGGAACCCATGCTCTACAAACATCTCGTAAACTCGCTGCAGACTGGGTATATTCTTCTGGGGTACATGTCATAGAAATACAACCCCCACCCAGTGCACAGTCTAATTCTCGGGGTCTGGTGGGGTTGTCATTATGGTGCCACAGGGCTATAGGGGGTAGTACATTTTTACCATGCAGGGTTTGTTGGGGTTGTCTGTCTGAGTACCTGTCTCTGTGGTACCGCGAGGTGCTTTGGGTGCCCTCCAATCAAGACCATCATCATTGCGCTACTGGGCACTGCTTTGGTATAACATCAGAGTCCCATTTGGCATGTGCAAAAAATGACCAAAATAAAGACAATGACAGGTACCAGCATCTTCACAATCGCCCATGTTAGGGAGAATTTTCATTTTAGTGCTTAATTCCCCCGCCTTAGAGACCCCCAGCTCTTCCGCTGGACTTTCGGACATTTTAATTGTAACCCTGGATTGAGTGAGCCCTTTTTTCTCTCTCTCATTTGTTTTGACCTGATTTGGATTATATGTTTCCTTTGTTTTTGGAGTCTAACAAACTCCATAGGCATCTACTTTTTGTATGGTGACACACCTCACCTTCAGTGCAGTGTCACAGAGAAATCCTTTAGATTTCTCCTAAGGTTTAAATACATTTTCTTGTGTGAGCTACTGTTCCCAAGAATAGTAAAGTGAAATTGACTTTACTTACCTTTTCTCTTTGTGGGTCCAGAACACACAATCTTATGTAGAGTGCTGGTGGGTTACTTAGTTGCCCCTTATCCTACCTACTCATGTAAAAAGTGTTATGGTACCCTCACTACTTTAAATGGCTGGTAGCAGTGGGCTATTTTCCCACCATTGTGCTTTTCTGCCACAGGCTGAATCCTCAGCTGCAGTATAGCACCCATGGGTGACCATTTTGTCAAAATGGCCATGGTCTTTTTTTATGCCATTTTTTGTTTGTGAGGTCTTTCTTGGGCTTTACTTTGCGTGCCAAGCCAGGTTTGAGCCCTTTGTTTATTTTGCCTTTGGCGTGCTTCAGTACTGAAACCTGCCTCTGACTCCAGTGTGTCTAGATGGGCAGGAAGTGATTGAGGTTCCCGAAACTCCCCTGTCTTTTGTCTTTAGGAATGCATGAATGCACCCAGTCTGGATTGTCTGGCTGGCTGTCCTTTCAAGACAACCACCATGTTGTTTGAGTGACAGGTAGGCTGTGTGTGAATGGGAGAAACCTCTTTAAAAGGTGAGGGTTTTTGGAACTACAGACAGAGTCGACCACTGGAAGAACAACCTGATGAAGAAACTGTGAACAAAGCTTGCTGCATCCTCCTGTTCTGCTGTGTTGAAACTCCTTTTTCTGATCGCAAGGGAAGCTCCCGAAAGGGAAACTGCTTCCTTTGTGTTAGTGGGACCAGCTAACCCAGAGACAAACTCCACTGGATCATCTTCCCCAACTGGATGTACTTCTTTGCTGCTGCAGGAACCGAGTGCCAGGGGTCGAGAAATCTGTAGTCAAGTGCAACGTCTGTCCGGGGATCCAGGAATCTCCCAGGCACCCTACAGAAACTTGACTACCAGAGCATGAGTCTCCTCACCAGAGAGCAGGACTCAAGGAGTGAAGGAAGCCCAACCGGTATCCAAGATACGCAGTGGTGCTGTTTACCCAGCGCTGAAACCGTGAAGTGCTGTTGACCTGAAAAGAGCCCGTAGCTGCCGCCGACCTCCAAATTGCAGCCGCAGGAGTCTACCAGACAGAAGCCAGGTGGACCACTCTTCTTCTAAGCAAAGGTAGTGTTCTGACTTCGGGTACTTACCTGGCCTGGCTGACCTCGTTCCTCACAGATTGACCCTCCCAGGTCCAACTTGGGTCCTTCCTTTCATCTATCTTCCTCTCTACCTGTGGTGTTCCCCAGGGGTCTAACCTCTCGCCCTGGCTTTTCAACCAATACCTGGCAACTCTCGCCCACTGCATTGCCACTTTCTGCTCAAATTTCCAGTGCTACGCTGACGACACTCAACTCATTTTCAGGCTGCCCTCTGCCACCTCCTCTCCCTCTCTCATCTCTAATTGCCTAACTGCCATTCAAGATTGGTGTGCCGCCAATGATCTTTGTCTGAATGCCAGCCAAACGGAGATCCTCCTCATCGGCACTCCTTCACCATCCTTTCCCCTCACTCTCTGGCCGGCCTCCCTTGGCCCTCCTCCTACCCCCACCTGCGAGGCTAAGAACCTCAGGGTCATCATTGACTCCACTCTTTCCTTCTCCGCCCACATCTCTGAGGTCTCTAAAAAGTCAAATTTCCGACTGCACCTCCTCAGAGGTACTCTGCCTTTCCTCTCCTTCCCCCAGAAGCTCATGGTATCCCAAGCTCTGGTTCTTTCTAGCTTGGACTATTGTAACAGCCTCTTTCTAAATCTACCTGTCTCTACTCTCCGCCCTCTGCAACTAATCCAGAACAGGACTGCGAGACTTGTCCTTGGCCTCAAGCCCTGGGATCATATCTCTCCAGCTCTGAAATCTCTCCATTGGCTCCCAGTGGATGCAAGGATTAAATTCAAAACCCTCTGCATTGTCCACAAGGCTTTCTGGGGCCTGGGTCCAAAATACCTTCAGCTATCCCTGCGCAAATACCTCCCCTCTCAAGCTCTTTGCTCCTCTACCTCCAACTCCCTCAGGGTCAGTCGTTTTTCAGAGAAACGAGCTGGGGGTAGATCTCTGTCTTCGGCTGGGGCCTCCCTCTGGAACAGCCTCCCTGCCACTCTAAAACTTAAGGAGAACCATCTCCGGTTCCGGAAGCACCTCAAGACCTTCCTCTTTTCTTCTGCCTTCGCTCCCCCTCTCCCCTGCTGATCTGATCTCTCTTGGCACCATGCACCTGGCCACCCTCTGTCCTCCGGGCCCAGGTACCTGCTCACCCTGCCACCCTCTTGCACTGCCTCCGGGCCACCCCTTGCACTGGGGTCTGTATCTGTACCCATACAGCCCCCCCTTATTCTTACTGCACTTATCAGACCTACCCTGTCTGCTGCCTTAAACCTAGCACTTGCAAATTGCTGGCTGCACTAAAACTGTTTGTTGCCTTTATTATTTATTTATTGTTATTTATCTGTTTCTCCTCTACTTCGCACTTTCCACTTCTCCCCCCTCCTTGCAATTTTCCCCTCCCCCTCTCCCATGCACTTGCGCGTTCTCAATGTCACTGGGCCTAGTAAGATCGATGTTTTGTCGTCCCGTGTTCCCCTCCCTTGCCTTGTCGCGCTCTGAAACACTTGTGTACGAGCGCGATAGAAATAAAATATGAATATCAATACCTCAGTGTCTTTAGCTTTGCTCTTCTCAGTTGAGACTTTCAGTAGCTACTTTGCTAGAGTTGATTTCAGCTCTACCCTTCACAAGTGTAACAGCTTGTGACCCTACAGTGATTTTCTTCAACAAACACCCTAACTTTGTGCAAGACCTTGCTAGCTAAGAAGTGCCTCAGCTCCATAGACTGTGCTCCAATTGGCTCCCTGCAGACTATTCTAGTCCATTTGACTTTGATACTTACTGTCCCTCATAGGTGATAACTTGGTTTCTTTAACTATTATTGCTGGGAAAGTTTTTTATCTAGACATCATTGGAAGCTTCATGTGCTCACATGCTTTGAGAACCTGTTTTTTGTAAATTTGGTTTTATTAACATTTTAAATTGAAAGTCACATTACATAACACAATTACGATCTCAGAGTTACATAATGAAAACAGGAATTCCAATAATGCTACAGAATTATTTTTACATTTTTCTTCCATTCAGCTATTGTAGTCCTGCATGACTTTTTCCCCCCTCCCATTTCCCTTCCCCCCTCACCCCTACAGGTCGAATAGCAAATCTCTTGGTCGTCTTGGCGTGTTTTTTTAAAGGGTCACAGTCTTTTTGAATGTTTTCAGAGTGTAGGGATTTGTTTCAAGACAATTGTCCGTGAGGCCGTTACATTTCCTCGCTTTGATCACCTAGCCGCTTCGTGTACATTGTAGTTGTAGATTTTGGTTGGTCAACGGAACAGCCCGTTAGGGAGTTGTTCATTCTTGTAGTCCTTCCATATGGCCTCACACTGTGATGACTTTCCATGCAATGATGCAGTAATCAATTCCATTATACATATATTAGTGGCAACATTAATCCATTAATTCTTGGTGGGGGTAGATTTGGATTTCCATTTCATTACAAGTGTTGCTCGGGCAGCTAATAACACCTGAGGTGCTAGGCCTCTAATCTTATTCCAGTCTTCCTCGTCCCTCTCGAGACCAAACAATATAAGGTAGGGGTCAGCCACCCGGGATAAGCCATCTATGTCCTTGATCCATCCCAGGACCTCATCCCAAAAAACCTTTATCTGGGCACATCCCCATCACATGTGCCAATAATCAGCGTTTTCCAAACACCCTCGCCAACATTTTGAGTTAGCTGTTTGAAACATTTTGGAGAGCCGGACAGGGTCATACTGCCATCTGTGTAAGAGCTTGATAGCGTGTAGCTTGTATTGATTTGAAA
Source organism: Ambystoma mexicanum (assembly GCF_040938575.1). Taxonomy (NCBI): domain Eukaryota; kingdom Metazoa; phylum Chordata; class Amphibia; order Caudata; family Ambystomatidae; genus Ambystoma; species Ambystoma mexicanum. The sequence continues at coordinate 187,738,496 of NC_090924.1, read as the reverse complement.
TAGATGTGTGTGTGGCGGCGTCACATATTGTTTCCCACGTGTCTATAGTAATCTGTTCACCTAGATCTCTTTCCCGTCGGCCTTTGAGCGTTTCTTTGGACCCTCAGCCTGCAATAATCAACACTTTATACAGTGCCGATATTAGGCCCTTCATCTCCGTTCTCGTATCCAATATCTTCTCAAGCGGAGTGAGGTCTCTCATTAGTTTGGGCTTCCATATTGGTTTAGTTAGGATACCTTTTATTTGTATATATTGGAATGTGGACAGAGGGCCTATTCCCAGAGCTTCCGTCAAGTCTGGTAATGTTATAAAGGAGTCTTTTCTTTGTAATTGCCCCACTCTCTCCAAGCCTGCCTCCTCGTACCATGATTGGAATCGTTCTACATTAGGGATTTGGTTATTTATACCAGGAGACCATAAGTGGCTTAAGGGGGATGGCCATGTGGTGATTTTATGCATGTTTGTGCCTTGTTTCCAGATGTCCCATATGACACTTAAAATTGGGTGGCCTTTGGTTCTATTATGAAGCCTTTTCCTGGGGGACCATAGCCATTCAGATATTGTGGCCGGTGACAGGTAATGGTTGTCCATGTGAACCCACTGGGTGTCTTTGTGGTTATGTAAATGAGGGATCAGTACCCGGAGTTGGGATGCTTCATAGTATTTTTATAGATCTGGGAGTCCTACCCCACCTTTATCTTTTGGGAGTGTTAGGGTGTCATACGGGATTCTCACTTTCTTCCCTTGCCAGAGGAATTGAACAATGGTTTTCCTGGTTTCTGCAAAAAAGCTTCTCGGCATCTTAATGGGTAACATTTGGAAATTATATAGAAATCGTGGGAGGCATACCATTTTGATGGCGTTAAGTCGTCCCAGCCAAGATATCGTCAGTTTGTTCCATCTTGTTAGGTCGGCACAAAACTTTTGGAGGAGAGGTGGGAAGTTTGCTTCGTAAAGATCGTCTATACGTCTGGTAATCTGTATTCCCAGATATTGTAATCTATTGTGTTCAATCTTAAAACCTAGTGTGGAAAATTTTACCTCATTTTCTTCTTTTTGTCCTTGTAAGGGAAAGAGTATCGAATTATTTTTATTTATTTTGAACCCTGAAAGCTGACCATATTCTTCTAGCATTGATAGTGCTCGGGGGATGGATGTCATGGGGTTAGTGATATGCAGGAGTATGTCATCAGCGTAGAAAGCTGCTTTATATTCCGTCGTTCCTAGAAGAATACAGCATGGGGTCTGTTTGCATGGCCTGTGCAAGGGGCTCTAAGTAGAGTACAAAAAGAATAGCGGAGAGAGGGCATCCCTGACGGGTTCCACCATCTGGAGTATTCTCCATTCACAACAATAGATGCTTTGGGGGCCATGTACACTGAGTGTATTGCCCTTCTAAATATTGGGCCTATACCTACTTTACGTGGCACTGCTTTCAGAAATCCCCATTCTACCCTGTCAAAGGCTTTTTCTGCGTCAATCGGACTGGGTCATTATTTAATGTCTGTGATGTGTGGAGAAGATGAAGGGTTTTACGCATTGTATCTGCTCCCTGTCTCCCTAATATAAACCCAACCTGGTCAGAATGTTTTAGCTGGGGCATTAATGTTTCCAACCTCGCAGCTAGGACCCTCGTGTATATTTTTGCGTCTAGGTTGAGCAGGGAAATTTGGCGATATGATCCACATTTTTGGGGTCTCTCCGTACCTTAGGAATCACTGTAATCAGTGCACGGCTGAAGGAATCAGGGGCGTTCCCAGTTTTTATTATTTCATTAAAGAGTTCTGTCATAAATGGCGTGAGTTGTGTACTAAACGTTTTATAGAATCCAGCTGTATAGCCATCTTCCTCCGGGGATTTGCCCAAGGTTAATCTCTTTATTGCGTCTTGGACCTCTTGTTCAGATATAGGGGATTCCAGCTGTTCCGAATCTAGTTTTGGTATTTTGGGCATATTGATCAGGGACAGGTATGTTTCTGTTTCTGATTGGTCGTGGTTTGTTTCTGAGGAGTATAGGTTCTCATAAAAGTTAGCAAATGCATTCGGGAATGGTAGGGTGAGTGTGTGTTGTTTTAGGGTCATCTTCAACGATCTCCACCACTTTCCGCTCTGCTCTCTGTTTTCGAAGCCTAGCAGCCAGTAGTGCATCCGCCTTATCCCCCTTTTCATAGAAGGTTTGTTTGAACATTCTGAGTTTGCGGACTATTTGTTCGTGTTCCAATAATTTCAATTCTTCCCTCTTACCCTTTGCCTCTTTGATTTTTAGATGGTCGATTCCCTCGCCCTTCTTGATGCCACCGTCTAATTCACAAATTTTGGATCTTAATCTGTGCTCAATTATATTTTGTTCCCTTTTTTTTGTTGACCCTTTCCCTTATTACGATCCCTCTCCAAGTGGCTTTCCCCGCTTCCCACACTGTCTGCTTGGGGACTTCACCAGTGTCGTTTACTTTGAGGAATTCAGTAATTTCAGTCTCCATTTCAGCCTTGAAGACAGCGTCTTTCCAAAGACTCTCATTACAACGTCATTTTCCCCCCTTGGTTGGTAAGCCAGCACCAGATCATGCTGAGAACCTGTTTAACCGTTTTCCTTCCCTTAACCTTTAATTTCTGCAAAACCTCAGAATCTACAAAGTGTACTGGTGATAAATGCCATTACTGTCCTAGTTAGTGAAGTCACCTCCGGGTGTAGGAAGTGTGTAAGAAGCATCTCTAAAGAGTATCCACTAGCTCTGTGTTGATTCTGGAAAAGTATTTTAAAGTATATTTGATTGATACATATATGCTTATTTAGAAACTACTGTTAAATAAATAAATAATTATTTATAACAAAAATCATGAGTGTAAGTGTTACTTGGATAATTGTATTTGTGGATTTCACTACTACAGCTCTATAGCTCACATGTACCCCTCTTGAGATAAGCATGGTTGCTCGGTCACACTACCAACTTGTGTAGTACAGGTCTATACCAAAAGGTTGGTTACCTAATACCAAAAGGACAAGGGTTGTGTAGTCTCCCAAAGGATTACTACATCAATTCCTGCCTAACGGACCACAACCTGGAAGGAGCCCAAGAAAAAGTCAGATCGAACCAGTCCTCATCTTGTATTACAGTGTCTTTCTTCATGTGCACTCCCAGGTTGTGCACAGCTTCGATAATGTGTGACAGGGCGCCATTTTCAGCATCTTATGGAGGTACGAATGTGCAACATGAGTCCCTAATTGTTTTTCACGTGCCTCCCTCCATGGCAGTCAGCATATATCGAGGACATAGCGGTTCTGCATCATCATCAGCCTAAGGACGCAGAGTTCCACTTTTATGACATTGAACCCTTGCTCTGTGTTGCTAGCCAGCTGGATTACTTCACAGCGAAGAATCTGAAGCCATTTGCGGCAAAACATTTCTCTGGTTTGGTGAAGAGATGTTAAGCGTCTTTTATTTCCTCAAGCAAGCTTGATGAGTCTTTGGACAGATAGTTCGCTCTTTTCTTCCTTCTTAGCATTATGCCCTTCTCTTTCCCCAGAAAAGTGTGGAACTCTGGCACCAGCAATGGATTTCTTGTGTTCTCTTCAGGGGTTGCAAAGGTAGTGGGGGAAAATGTCTCTGTTGGCCCCCCTTGCAAATGTACTTCTGGGATTACAACAGGGCTGAGTGCAGCATGGCCAGCGAACAATAGCCCCTCCATGATGGTAGGAGGTGCAAGTACGCCTGTTGGCTGCATGCCCAGTAGTAATCCTTCACAACCGCTGTGACTTTCTTGAGGTCAGGAATTAGCAAGGTTTTATTGCAATGTTCATTTTTCCCTACAGGTTTCGTTCTAGCACTGTAAAAGCAAATTTCATGTTTCGTCTCTGTGCACTTTTAATGGCTTCTCCATTGCTTCAATCTAGGTTAGTTTTTTGATGTGTTCAGTCCAGACTGGTGCACATGCAGCTTCCACCCTTGCGTACCCAATGAGGCCCTCTGTCATGCAGCTCACTGTTGTTTCTTGGCATTTGTTTTTTGTATATTTTAGTCCTTGTATCACCAGGTACAGTCTCATTAGGCACTGCTTGCTTTTTTATTGTTGCATTTCAGGCGATCCGGGTCTACTATTTTGAGTCTTACATTGTGTGCCTGCAAAGTGCCTCTGAGCCTATACAGCGCAAAATGTGCTAGGCATTGTGCCTCCAGAATCTGTACTTCTTGTGGCACTAGAACCCTGGGGACTCCTGACACAGGCGGTATCAACAAACACACATAACAGCTACCATTCATTGTATTTCTCTACACTGAGCTCATATCCGCATACCAACTATTAGACTGCACAGACCATCAGGTACTTTGTAATTGCACTAATCCTGAACCCTGCACATTAGTGGACTCAATTCCTTTTTCGGTTTCAAAACGAACGGACAGCATGCCATAAGCGTTCTTCACAAGCGGTCCCGTACACTAGTTTAATTCTAAACCCTTAAATGTAGTGGATCTCCGTCATTCTCGGTTTTAAGGAACGGACAGCATCCTCCAAGCAGTCCATAATGCACTTTTTAATTTGTATTCATAACTGCCCCATCTAGGCTCACCTCGGCTGTAATCTTTTAGGCAGGACATACCTGGAGCACGTAGCGGCCCCTGCCAACCCAATCACTTGTGACACACGTACAGAAAGTGCCACCTGAGACACTGTCCTTGTGTCACAGTCAAATACTAGTGACAAAGCACTTTTTTCACCCCACTTTCACCCTTGATAGTTACCAATATTCCACAAGGGTCCCATCCTTAGCAACACGCCTGTACTCGGGTAATTTGACCTCCCCCACCTCTTCAGGTAGAACATTTCTACACGCCTCTAGCCATAATAACCCTCACTTACCAAGATGGCCCGTTAGCAAATCACTGGTGGGAATCCTCTGTAGTTGGTAGAACCCACATCAAACCTCCAGACCAGGCCAGTATAAGGGTTATTCAGGTCACATCCAATTATCAAGTTTTCAAATATGATATACCTATAGGTGGCTGAACTCACGACCATTTCCTCTTAGCCTTAGAGATTCTGTACGATTAATCAGAAAAGTGCCAACCGGCAGCTAGAACAACATGGAAAAAAATCCCACAGATATACTACTTTTGGTAAGCTCCCCCCTTGGGTTTACCCCCAATGACTGCATATCTTGCTAAATACTCTTTGCCATGAAGGACATACAACTAATTTGCTTTCCCTTCTTGTTTCCCTCCCTCTACCTTTTCTCTCCTTCTCTGACCTTCCCATTCATTAATCTGCAATTAAATGTTACGCCATGCTGCATATCAGAACCTATTGTCATTATGTAACTAACACAATCTAAATCCTTAATCCTAATGAAATTGTGTGTTGAATTCACTTTCACATTGTCACATTCCTCACCACGATGTCACGTTGGCCACTTTTGTCACCACACATTACCCTGTGAAAACACAAATGTGACTTCTGTGACGAATACTGTATAAATATGAGCCTTGATAAAGACCCTTCGGGTTGAAATACGTGTCGGCTGACCACCTTCATTTTACTATATGTGCACATCTTGGACAATAAAAACCACATGTGAAGACACAGCAACCTGCGCGAGATCCTTTTTACTTACAAGGGTCGAATATATCATAACTTACTGCAAGGTAACCAGGACTTCCTTGTACGAAATTTTCAAGGGGCATTGGGTTTGCCCCTTCCTCCCTGTGACCTTGCAAAGAAACACCAGAAAAAGAACTATGATTACACAGAGCTCAGCACAGGAGCGTTCAGTTTCTAGAACCCATTCCCTACCCAACAATTAGACATTTCTGGGTGGTCTACATCTTCTACGGCTTCAAGACCAAGCCCATGATTAGCATCATACTTTGTCCTTCGTGCTTGTCTTTTTGTGCGTTTAAATGCACCTATATATCCATTAATAGCAATAATGTTATTCTTGACATCAATAGGAGTGGTGTTGTAAAAGGCAGTGTGAAGGTTGCAGAAGAATAGGGACCTCGCAATATATTCTAACTATCCAGTGTGAGGGGGTGAATTATTTTTGTGTTCAGAATTGTTTGCCTGTTGATGCATAACGTTCGGCCTTGTGGATAGTACATATTCAGTTCCATTTAGGTGGTGTTCAGTTTTGCTTAAGTAGACATGTGCCCCATTATTTACAGTGGAGTTAAAATGCCCTTCTCTACCCCGACCGCTCTCTTTTATATGTCCCATTAAAATAAAAAAATGCCCCTAAATAAATCCCTGGACCGAACATCAATATAGCAAATACACCCGCTATGTAATTCATAGCACACATATAAGAGTATGAAAATAAATATAGACATAATACTAAAACTATTATTTTTTCTAACATATAACAAGTGATTTGAGGAAAGTAAAGAAGAACTCAAAGATTATTTCACTAGTGAAATGCGTGTTTTTATTTTGCTACTTTCCCAGTTCGCTCTCACTTTAACATGATAATTATACTACCCTAACTTTCAAGATGGCCGCTAGTTACGGCTTGTTTCCAGAGAGCTTCCTTAGAGACAGTCATCCAAGATGGGTGCCACTATGGAAGAATTCAGAGCTCTAGGAGTTCCCGAGATGGGCAGGAATGGGTGGGATTAGCCATAGGGATTAGCATGGCTACAGGCAGGGAATGGGAGGGATCAATATCCAAACAACACCTAAAAGCCCCTTGTCAGAGAAGCCCTTCTCCCTATGTACACATTAATCAGTATTTGAATGCAATAGTTTAGGCTAAGACAGGTGTCGCAAGCGACACCTAATAGCCCAAGCTAAAAATGAAAATGGCCTCAGAGATTGAGCTATTTAAAAGAAGGGCTTTAATTTAACAAATTTCATGCAAAACTGGCCGTACTTAATGAAATGGCAGGCTTGTACAGAGAGAAATACTTTTTACATTACCCTCAATTATGTGCTCCACCACGGATGCACAAAGCCTGTTGTTCATTGTGAATGGTATAGCCAGTGTGGCTCAAAGCAAGTGGCCTTAAAAAACAGTATATGGAATCTTATTAGCTGTGACTCGCTACATCTGTAGTAGTATTAGATTGCTATTAGAGGCTGTCCCCTATGCAAGTCAAAGAAGTATTTTGTTACCAACATGTTCATGGCATGTGGTGTCAAACAACACACGATGATTCAGGAAGTCAAGCGGCACGCAGCACTGGAGCATAATGTCTGGTAGCTTTGTCATCTTCTGTAAGGAAATATAATGTAGGTCGAGTTCCTGCCACAAGGTTTCAGCACGTCCCTGTGTGCAAATGATAATGTATTGCTGCCGGGCTGACCTAGGGTGTTTTAGGAGGATAGCTCAGCGGCAACGTGCGTGCCTTGGAAACAAAACGGCACAAAGCAACGCATGTTCGATCCGCGCGTCTGCGCTTAGAAATCTCTGGGTGTTTAAGCGCATTATAAATACACACCTAAGACAAAAAACACAATTACTTTGGAAGGTGGCACTCTTTTTAGTGAATCTACAGACAGAATGCTGGCTGGAAGGATGGTGACCCACTAGGGGTGGCAGGTTTAGTTCTCTGATTTGTTTAGGGCTTGAAAAGTCGAATGAAGAGCATGGACAGGCTTGTGTTTAAGATTCCAGGCTCGTTTTAGTGCAAAGAGCAGTTTCGTTCCAGGCACGAAACTAATGTCGACAGTGTTCCAAAGTCTGTGTATTAATTGTTTTAATGTGGGGGTGGATCTCAAGAAGGGGGGTCACATAACTCAAAATGTGTACTTTGGGCTGAGACTGGTTATTGGGGATAGCAAGACGTTTCTGTCAATGTGCAACACTCTTTTGGCAGTAGATTTCAAAAGGTGTGAGGGATAGCCTGGTCTTGTACATTTTATATAAGGCTGTTATTATTGGCCAGATAATCATCTTCATACGAACAGTTCTATCTTATCCTGAGTAATTGACTATAGGGTAAGTTGTCACGCAAGGGTTTGGGATGTTGGCTACTATAATGCAGCATAGTGTTTCTGTCAGTTTTTTTAAATATAATGTTGTCTACAGGGCCTTTTTTGTCTATGACATATGTATTTGCCAAGAAATTGTATTCTCTCAGCATGGTGGCTCAGAGTGAATTTGAGATTGGGGTTATGATATGATAGGATATTGTATTTGTATCGCGCTCATACACAAGTGTTTCACAGCGCGACAGGGCAAGGGAGGGGAAACAAAGGAGGACAAAACAATGATCTTACTATGCCCAGTGATATTGAGAATGCGCAAATGCAGTGGAGAGGGAAGTGGGAAAGTGCAGGGGTGAGGGGAGACGTGGAAAGTGCTAAGCAAGGGATAACAACGACAACAACTGTTAGTGCAGGCAGCAGGGTGGCAAGGGCAGGGTTTAACGCGCAGACAAAGGGTGTCTGATAAGTGTAGATAAGGGGTCTGTAGAGTTACAGATACAGACCCAAGTGCAGGGTTGACATTTTTGAGAAAATTTCAAACTGAGCCAATTCAATTGGGATCCATTTCCAAATAAGTAAAATGTTGTTTATAAAGCACTTCCATAAAAGTATATTGTCAGAGAACTAATAAACAGGATAAATATATTGTTCTTCAAAGTAAGACATGTATAGATTGGCTATACTGGGTGCAATTGCCAGACATTAATAGGGAAACCCTGTAGGTCTGGGGCAGGGGGGGGGGGGGCTGGGGGGGGAGAAGAATTCCAAGAAATGAATCAAGAGAAAGACAAGCTTCAACAGGAAAAACAAATTGCCCAATCTTAAAATGAAGCAAAATGGATGAAATTGCATGGGGCTCAAAACTTTAAACATGAGCACTGAACAATTCAAGGCCCCTTAATTGGTTGGTCAAAGGCAGGTTTTATGATCAAGGAAACAAACCTGGAAATGAATGGGCTGTTTGGCCAGTAAATAAGAGTTGGATAGATGAGATAGGACGCTTTACTTGTGCTACATTGATTATGCTGCAGCTTTTGACTGTTTCTCCCATACTAGATTATGGGAGAAATTAAAGCGCTGGGATGTTGACACCACCATATTTTATTTTATTTTATAAAACAGATGAACACTAATTAATAGTAGTGAAGTGGTGAACAACCCATTCTGTTATATCAGCCCTGCTTCATGTGCCTGGGTAATCTGCTATTCACCCCGAAGCACTACATCAAAAACAATTCTATAAAACCCTACCTAGCCTGCATGCGCTGGGCTCTATTTCTGAATTATGAACAATTGAAGTAATGCCATCTTACTATGGAATCGATCATGCAAATTACATAACAGACATTCTTGTGTACTCCAAAACTTTGAGTAGAAATAACTGCCTCCCTGGGCTCCAAAATTTTGATGTAATAGGTTTGTTGCAATCTTAATTCAGTGAGTAACGTTATAAGGATAACTTTATGGAATATTTTTTAGTAGTAAGACAATATAATAAATTACTAGTGACTTAATTGCCATACTGGTTTCCCATTCATGCAGTAACCAGGACTGACCCTGCTTAGCTTGAACGTGAGGAAGGTTCCAGCCTCCTCAGGCCATGTTAATCTGCAAATGAGCCTAATTTATGAGACCACTTAGAGAAACGGGCCTTCCCTATCGATGGGCAACCAAACAGCCATCCAAATTATTTTATTTTTTAAACCGTGCTACTGTCAGTTCTTGAAAGTTTTGCTCTCAGAGACCATTTTTTGCCTTTTGCTGAATGGCATTCTGGTATTTATAGTCTCCCAGTCAATAATAAAAATAGATATTTTTACAGCAACAGTGGGTTTCCCATTCCAGCAGTAACTGGGAGGAAGCTTGCTTAGCTTCAAAGTGAGAAAGGGGTCACCGGCCCTAAAGCCATGTTGCCTAATGAATGAGCCCCCCTTACAAGACCACTTAGAGAAACATGGCCCAATGGGGCCAGATCCCTCCTCGCATTGAAACTTAGCAGGTTCGGTCCCAATTACCGCATGGATGGGAGACAGCCCATAGTCCCGAATGCCATGTGTTTTTCTAGTTTTAAATATCTCATAACAAACGGCATTGACAAGGATGTTAAGGTGAGAACTTAACGTAACAAAACCCCTGAAATTCAGCTAAAGCCACCTTAACATTGCGTCCCCTTTTGCACAGCCTAGGACCACAATGATGACATCACATATCACATCACTGATGACATCACTAATTACATGTTGTATGAGAACACTGATGACATTACAAATAACATCACTGATGCCAGCACTGGTGACAACACTATTTACATTGTTTATAACTGATTACATCAATAGTGGAATTAGATATAACAATGTATAAGTTAGTTCATGAAAACTTTGATTTTCTTAATAACAATTTAGGCCGTGGACTTGGCCATGACAAAGGCTGGGGTTACTGGCCAGCACCAAAGGCCATAACTTGTGGTCGCTAGTTTTCAAAAATACCAATGTGCATGGTTAAAAGCCATGCCTAGTATCCCAGCACTGTTTTAAAATATACTGTGGGCAACATTGAAAGCTGTAGTCTGTGGCCATGGCTAAATCCATTGCTAGTGCTCATTAATATGTTAGAATAATCAGTTGGCACAGCCAAAGGCAGTGGCCACTGGCTAGTGTTGGGTTGAAGACCATGGCTAATGGCTGGTTAGTGTTGTATAATACCCAGTGGGCACGGATGAAGGCCATCACTTATTGCATTTTATCATTGTAAAAAATACAGTGAACATGGCCAAAAGATGTATCAACTGCTCAAGGTCAAAGGGCGTAGCTAGTGGCCCTGTTATATGTTACAATGTATAGTGGGCACAGCCAAAGATTGTGGCCATTGGCCAGTATTGTGCTAAAGTCCATGGCTGGTGCCTAATCAGTGTATATAATGTACAGTGGACATGGTTGAAAGCTGTATCCACTGGTAAAGGCCAACATCTATGGTTGTGTCATGATGCCCGCTCCCGGGGAGCCGGTTCAAGCCCTGCGTCCCCGAAAGCGGACATCCAGTCCCCAAGGAAGGACCCAGCAACCCCATATAGGGGCCCTTTGGCCAGTGTCCTGGCGCCTATGGCGCCAGGCTCATAAAAGACATCAGTCCTGGCGCCATAGGCGCCAGGCTCATTATGGGAGTGCTTGGGTGCACTTACCTGATGCAGACCATGCTGCAGGATCCCGGCCTCCTTGAGGCCTGAAAGGAACTACTTTAACTGTGGGACTAATTTACCATCCGGGCGTGGTCGGGGAAGGATACATACCTGATTGGAGGAAGGATACACACCTGGAACTTCTTCCAAGGCTATTTAAACCCCACCCGAACAGCCACAAGTGCTTCGCGTTGTTCTGCATCTAGCAGCTGGACGCTCACCGTGTCTGCTCCTGCATCCTGACTTCTGCCACGCCTGCCAGCATCCTGGATCACCTGCAAAGGAAGAGAAGAAGAGAACAGAAGAAGGAAAAGTCCTTACCTGCTAAATCCGCATCCCAGAGATATCTTGCCGACAATCCTGAAAAGGAAAACTTTTATTTAAAAGCTCATCGCGTCGATCGCTACAGCGCCGCATTCTACTCACCTTTACAGGGCGCCTCCATGTTCAGCAGCGATCATCCGGATTCGCAGTCACGCCCCAGCGCCTAGGGAGAAAAAGACCAGAACAAAAGGTGAGAGAGAGAAGGGAATAAGGAAAGCTAAATCTCCATGTTAAGACTTACCTGTTGATTCATTCCCTCTTCATTTCGGGTCCGCGCCGCATCCTGGCATTTCCGGACCCCGGCCCCTAAGGGGAAAAAGAGACATTAGCGTGAATGAGCGAATGAAAAGACATTACCAAAAAACGCTCATTAAAGACTTACCTGATTTCTACAAGGATTTCACCTCTCATCTCGGGTCGGTGCCTGTTCCCCGAAATTCCGTACCCCGGCCCCTATGGGGAAAAAAGACAGTAGCATTAGTACATTAATGCATGGACACAAGGGGAACCTCTTATCAAAAAACTTACCTGGAAGCCAAGCAAGTTTGGTTCTCACCAATCCAAAAATCCAGTGAAGTAACTGGATACCAACGCGCCCCTGCATCAGAAGCAGGATGGAGAGCTCGTCCTTCCAGACCCTAAGGTGAGATGCTACGAGGAATCACAGAAGGGTTTCGAGGAGGGTGAGAGGGGAAAGTGGGAGGCCGTTTGCATTACCTCGCAGACAGTTAATCCCCTATTTTCGCCTACAGAAGGATACTTCTGCGAGCCAGACAAGCCAGATTTGGGGGCCCGGTCCAGTCCGTCTTCCGAACCCTGCTCATCACCTTAGAAGAGGTCACAGCAGCGCGAACCAGGCCAGCGCCTCAGTGGGAGTCAGGTGAGCGTAACAGAACGCGAAGCCTTCCTACAAATTCCCACCCAGGCGCTATGGAAAGTTCTGAGACTGATCAGTTGGCCCAATTACTGGGGGAATTACAGGTCGAAGTACATGCCACTCGTCAAGAGACTAATGCCCTCAGGAGGGAATTAATAATATCAAAGGAAAGAACTGATGACCTGGCCAGACAGCTTTTGCAAGGTCAAGCTGGGCAAACTCCTCTACCCGGTTCCGGAGGGAACCCCGCTCCTGTGGTTTCCAATAACCCTGTGCAGATTAATCTACCTGGAAACATGCCGCTGGACCCACCCGAACGCTTTGCTGGAGACCCCAAACGATTCGCCGTATTCATGAATCAGTGTCGTTTGCACTTCCTATGCAGACCTGGGGCCTTCCCTAATGATCAGACCAAGGTAGCCTTTGTATTGTCATATCTCAGCGGCTGTGCTGCCGATTGGTCAGTTCCACTGGTTACTCAAGACGACCCGATTCTCCGTGATTTTCAAAGGTTTCAAACAAGCATGGAAAGGTTATTTGCTCGACACTCTCAGGGGCAGGCTCTGGATGACGAACTTCTATCCCTGCGACAGGGCAATCAGGACCTCCTATCCTATATTGCAACCTTTAATAGACTAATTGTGGAAACGGGATGGCCAGAGGATAAAAGAGTCACGTTGTTTTATCGAGGCCTACGCGGAGAACTTAAAGATGTCTTGGCCCAAGTTTTAAATCCGCCCCAAGAATGCACAGAGTATATAGACTTAGTGGTCCAATTGGATCACAGACTTCAAAACAGAAAAGCAGATCGGTCCAGGTTTGAGACCCGGTTGTTGGTCAAGACCCATGCTAATCCCAAGGGAGTTGCTGTCTCTGAGCCTATGCAAATTGGAGGCGTTAAAGGACCCTTAACTCAAAAAGAACGTGAAAGGAGGCGGCAGTTAAAATTATGTCTTTATTGTGGGAATTCTGGACACTTTTTTTACGAGATTGCCCGGCAAAAACGCCCCGAAAGGCGGTAGGAGCCGCTGATAAAAACCATGAAGACTCTGTTTCGGGAAACGACTCCACCCGACAAGTGTAGGGGTCCGCTTGCCGAGCTTGAAAACTAACTCTCAGACCTCTCATTTCATTGCGCCAATGGTTCTCGTACATCCAGAACAGCCTAAACGGTTGCATGCAATAAAGGCATACATCGATAGTGGGGCTATTGGAAACTATGTGCATCGTGAATTGGTCTCTAGGATTAACCTCCCTCTCCGTCCTAAAACCAGCAAAGATGTCATCACCACAGTCGATGGAACTGAAATTGCCTCTGGACCGGTAACACATTCCACTACTGAGGTGACTCTTATTGGTCCCGACGGCCATCGGGAGGGTGTTGTGTTTGATGTAATCAAGGCTCCACAGTTTCAGGTTATTCTTGGAATCCCTTGGTTAGAGACACATAATCCTCGAATTGATTGGCGAGCTAAGAGAATAACCTTCCCGGATTGTACACAAACCTGCTACCCAGAAAACCTGAAGATTAATCTAGCATCTGTAACCTCTGCCTCCATGCAACTACCTCCGGAATACCAAGACTTTCAGGACGTCTTCCAAAAGGAACAGGCCAACACGTTACCTCCTCACAGATCGTACGATTGCCAAATCGATCTGGTGCCCGGTGCACAACCCCCTTGTAGCAGGATTTATGCCCTTACCGAACCTGAGAATCTGCATTTGAGACAATATTTGGATCAATACCTAGCTAATGGTTTTATTCGCCTGTCAAAGTCCCCGGCATTCTCGGCTTTGTTCTTCGTGTCCAAAAAAGAAGGCGACCTTAGAACTTGTATCGATTACCGCGCATTGAACCAGATAACGGTTAAAAACCGTTATCCTCTGCCTCTGATCCCTGAACGCCTTGATCAGGTGAAGGACGCTTGCATATATACCAAGTTAGATCTCTGGGGGGCTTATCATCTGGTACGAGTTAAAGAAGGCGACGAATGGAAAACTGCCTTCCGTACTAAATACGGATTATTCGAGTACCAGGTGATGCCTTTCGGATTGTGTAACGCGCCGGCTGCCTTGCAATACTTCATGAATGATGTCCTTCGGGAACTCATCGATGTTTGTGTTTTCGCATATATCGATGACATTCTGGTGTACTCCTCTTCGGAATCTGATCACAGAAAACACGCCAGGGCAGTACTTGAAAAACTGCGCCAACACAAACTGTTTGCTAAATTGGAGAAATGTGTTTTCCATACCACAGAAGTCGAGTTTCTAGGTTTCATCCTGACACCCAAAGGAGTCTGAATGGACTCAAGAAAAGTGGATGCCATCCACAAATGGCCATCACCTAGCTCTGTAAAAGGGGTTCAAAGCATGCTCGGCTTTGCCAATTTCTATTGCAGGTTTATCCCGGAATTTTCACGCGTGGTACAACCCATTACTGCACTCTTGAGGAAAAATAAATGTTTTGAATGGTCTGAAGAAGCCGAGCAGGCCTTTCAGGATTTTAAAGCTAAGTTTACCTCCGCACCTATATTGAAACACCCGCGTCCAGATCTCCCTTATGTCGTCGAGACTGACGCATCCAGCCTAGCCATGGGAGCTGTCCTGTCCCAAAGAGATCCCGAAACCAACCAACTGAATCCCGTAGCATTTTGGTCCAGAAAATTCTCGCAACCCGAGGTTAATTATGCAATCACGGACAAAGAACTGTTAGCCATTAAGTCCGCTTTTAAAGCCTGCCGGCATTATCTGCTTGGCGCTCGACATACCATCACAGTGATCACTGATCACCAGAATTTACAGTATTTGAAAACCGCCAAGGCTCAGTCATCACGGCAGCTCCGATGGGCTTTGTTTTTCGCTGAATTTGATTTCGTGATTACCTATCGACCTGGCTGCAAGAATGGCAAAGCAGACGCCTTATCCCGAATTGGAATGGGAGAATCTGATACAAACTCAGAACCAGTACCAATAATTCCAGAACAGAGGATTCTAGGCATGACTTTGTTACAGACGCTTGAAGACATTCAAGCCAGAGTGAAACAACTCCTGGACCCTACAACCTTACAGGAATGGATACAAAAGGGATCAGACTTTACCATAGATAATGGTTTACCTTATTTCCAAGGATGCTTATTCCTGCCACATAAGGAATTACACGAACTAGTTATTTCCGGTTATCATGATACATTAATAGAGGGACACCCCGGTATTGCCAAGACAGAGGAAAAGGTGAAACGCCAATTTTGGTGGCCCTCATGGCGAAAAGATGTTAAATCTTTTGTGATGTCCTGTGGTGCTTGCGCCTAAAAATAAAAGTCAAAAGAAAAGACCAGCCGGTCTCCTTCAACCTCTAGACATACCGCCAGCACCCTGGCACACCCTATCAATGGATTTTATTACGGACCTGCCTCCTTGTTCGGGGTACAATACTATTCTGGTAATTGTGGATTTGTTTTCCAAAATGGCCCACTTTATTCCTTTGAAAGGTTTACCTTCAGCTTCTGTCCTAGCCAAAGAATTCCTCGAAAATATTGTTCGGCACATGGATTCCCATCTATACTAATCTCTGACCGGGGAAGCCAATTCATTTCCCACTTCTGGCGCAAATGTTGTCAAATGGCGCAGATCGACGTAAGATTATCGACCAGTCACCACCCTCAGACCGATGGTCAGACCGAGAGAACAAATCAGACCCTTGAGCAGTACTTACGGTGTATGTTACAGCAATCTGAAAGCAACTGGAAAGGCATTCTTTGGATAGCCGAATACGCATATAATAATTTGGTACACTCTGGAACTGGCCACAGTCCTTTTTATACTTTGTTTGGGCATCACCCTCGAACCTCAAACCTTGACTCACCTCAGAACCTCGGAATGCCTGCAGTAGAACATCTGCATTCTACAATTACCCAAGCCTTCAAATAGGCAACTACGCATTTACAACAAGCCAAGAGAAAATACAAGGAGAATGCTGATCTACATCGGAGTGAAGCACCTCTGTATCATATTGGGGATCAAGTGTGGTTAACTACCAGACATTTACCACTCAAAGGGCCTCGAACATTTAACCCAAAATATCTGGGACCTTATTCTATTACGGCAATAATTAACCCAGTGGCTGTTAAACTTGATTTACCAGCTAGTATGCGAATTCACCCTGTTTTTCATGTGTCACTTCTGAAACCAGTGGTACCCGGAACCCGACTACTCAAACCTCCAGAACCTATTCTAATTGATGGGGAACCCGAATTCGAAGTGAAGAACATTTTAGACTCAAAAATGTTTAGGTCAAAACTGTTCTACCTAATTTATTGGAAGGGGTACGGACCTCAGGAGAGGTTGTGGGAACCCAGCGACCATGTGCATGCACCTCGATTAGTCAGGAAATTCCACCGACTCTTCCCAGACAAACCAAAACCCCCGGAGGGAACAACCTTGGGAGGGGCCTTGGGGGGGAGTGCTGTCATGATGCCCGCTCCCGGGGAGCCGGTTCAAGCCCTGCGTCCCCGAAAGCGGACATCCAGTCCCCAAGGAAGGACCCAGCAACCCCATATAGGGCCCTTTGGACAGTGTCCTGGCGCCTATGGCGCCAGGCTCATAAAAGACATCAGTCCTGGCGCCATAGGCGCCAGGCTCATTATGGGAGTGCTTGGGTGCACTTACCTGATGCAGACCATGCTGCAGGATGCCGGCCTCCTTGAGGCCTGAAAGGAACTACTTTACCTGTGGGACTAATTTACCATCAGGGCGTGGTCGGGGAAGGATACATACCTGATTGGAGGAAGGATACACACCGGGAACTTCTTCCAAGGCTATTTAAACCCCACCCGAACAGCCACACGTGCTTCGCGTTGTTCTGCATCTAGCAGCTGGACGCTCACCGTGTCTGCTCCTGCATCCTGACTTCTGCCACGCCTGCCAGCATCCTGGATCACCTGCAAAGGAAGAGAAGAAGAGAACAGAAGAAGGAGAAGTCCTTACCTGCTAAAATCTGCATCCCGGAGACATCTCCATGTTCAGCAGCGATCATCCGGATTCGCAGTCACGCCCCAGCGCCTAGGGAGAAAAAGACCAGAACAAAAGGTGAGAGAGAGAAGGGAATAAGGAAAGCTAAATCTCCATGTTAAGACTTACCTGTTGATTCATTCCCTCTTCATTTCGGGTCCGCGCCGCATCCTGGCATTTCCGGACCCCGGCCCCTAAGGGGAAAAAGAGACATTAGCGTGAATGAGCGAATGAAAAGACATTACCAAAAAACGCTCATTAAAGACTAACCTGATTTCTACAAGGATTTCACCTCTCATCTCGGGTCGGTGCCTGTTCCCCGGCATTCCGTACCCCGGCCCCTATGGGGAAAAAAGACACTAGCATTAGTACATTAATGCATGGACACAAGGGGAACCTCTTATCAAAAAACTTACCTGGAAGCCAAGCAAGTTTGGTTCTCACCAATCCGAAAATCCAGTGAAGTAACTGGATACCAACGCGCCCCTGCATCAGAAGCAGGATGGAGAGCTCGTCCTTCCAGACCCTAAGACGAGATGCTACGAGGAATCACAGAAGGGTTTCGAGGAGGGTGAGAGGGGAAAGTGGGAGGCCGATTGCATTACCCCGCAGACAGTTAATCCCCTATTTTTGCCTACAGAAGGATACTTCTGCGAGCCAGACAAGCCAGATTTGGGGGCCCGGTCCAGTCCGTCTTCCGAACCCTGTGCATCACCTTAGAAGAGGTCACAGCAGCGCGAACCAGGCCAGCGCCTCCGTGGGAGTCAGGTGAGCGTAACAGGTTGGTAGCCTGTTCAGTGCAAGGTTGTGACCACTGTCCATAACTCAAGGCCATGACTAGTACCCAATCATGTTTATTTATTTTACATTTATTTTACATTTATAAAGCGCTCACACAGCCCGCAGGCATCGAGGCGCTGTTACAGGAATTGTTTGTTTTTCTTAGTTGCGTAATTGTGTTTTTTTGTCTTAGTAACACATTTTGTGTTAAAATATATATGGCCATGCACACTGACAATGGCTGAAGGCCATGCTTAATGCCAGTAACTGTTGCAATGTAATTAGTGATGTCATAAGTGATGTGATCTGTGATGTTATCATTGTGGTCATAGGCTGCGCAACAAGGGGCGTGAAGTTAAGGTGGCTTTAGCTGAATTTCAAGAATTCTGTTGCGTTAAGTTCTCACCTTAACGTCCACGCAACTAAAGTGTTTTCCTTGAATATATATATATATATATAAATGCAACTGTAAAATATATATATCATGTGTGATATACATAAATTACACAGCCACATTAGTGACTGTGTAATTATGGTTAAATTGCTAATCCCATAGGAAGAGCACTTTTTGGGTGGCTTATAACTTCGCTCTCCCTGGACGAATCCTCACCAAACTCTGCAAATAAAGTATATGGCCCACTCTAATTTATTTTGCAAAGTTTGGTGAGGTTTGGTCCAGGGGGGGGCAAAGTTATAGTGGGGGTCGCAAAATGTATTTTTTTCCCATAGACTGAATGGGGAAAAAACTTTGCGCACGCCTACAGCCCAAACCTCTGGACGGATTTTCAACAAATTTGCTGCAGGAGCAGCGGCTTGGTCCCGAAAACATGCTTTTGTAAATTTGGTGAAAATCCCTCCAGTTGTTTTTTTAAAAATGATCAAAAAGTAGGTCTAAAAAAATTAGTGATATCTATGTCAGCTCCGCGGACACACTTCCCTGTTCGCTCTGCCGACAGGACACCGATTGGCTAATCGGCTCGCGTCATGTCCGCAGACATGTGACTTGTTCGCTGATTGGATGGTGAAGAGCGTGAAGTGCGTCAGATTGTTCCAATGCGCCCGCCATCTTGGATCCGCCGACAGCGCGGTGGCGAACAGAGGCAAAATGCAGTTTTGGGGAGTGTTTTGGTGTGCAAGAGTGCTTGGGGAGGTTTGGGGAGTAAGAGATGGGTCAAATACTGTATTTGTTTAGGTGGCAAGTGCCCCTGATGTATTCGCCATGCCTGCGCTGTCCGGGATGTCTGTAATTAGTCAAAATGAGGTGGGTCCTTAGGACACTATTCCCGTCCGTGCTGTCCGCAGGCAAGTTGAAACTGTTTTAAGGACACGCGCGGTGTCCGCGACCATAAAAAATGCCCAAATGGCACAGTTAAAATGTTTGATTCTATGGGTGTGATCTATGGGTGTGATATGCTGCGTGGTTGTGGCCAGGGCCTAGAGTCTTCGGTGCATGGCTGAAGGCCGTAGGCCATGCACCCAAAATTCTAGGCCCTGGCCACAACCACCGCAGCATATCGCACCCATAGATCACGCCCATAGATTTGAATATCTATCAAATATTTGCAAATGTACAGTTTGTGTACTGTTTGATTTGTATAGTTTGTATGTGAAGTGTTGGCTACGTCATGTCCTCAAGATTGTAGAGTTTGGTAACAAGCACTGCAGTATAACATATCCATGGAAGTAAACATTTTGTATTGTGGTGTATGGTTAGATGTTTGCTTCAATGGTTCTGTTATGCAGCAGTATTTATGTGTTCTATTAGAATATACTTACTGTTTGATTTTTTGTGATTGGATATATTTTTTTCATGAGTTGGGTAACTGGAGCAGATATTCTTTTTCAATTTCTGTGATAAAAGAAAAGACCATGTTAGTGTAGGTATTTTAGAAAGACTTATTACATTGCAAAATAGACATTTCAGCTTTTTTTCGACCCTTGTATTTAGTAGTTTACAAACCAGTGTACTGTGCAATTTGCTCAGTTTCTGTGTTTGTTTTTTAAATCATTGGGTCTGTGGGAAAAAAAATCCATGTTGAATTAAAAAAAAAACTTTTTTTGTTATGCTACAGTATATGTGTTTGTTTGTTTTCAGTGTTCACTTGTTGTTTCTGGCTAATCTGTTGGCTTGTTGCAGATTGTTACATAACTGTTGTTGAATTTTAACTGGTTATAGTTTTTTATGTATATTCTCAAGTTGCTGATCTATCTGTTGGGTTGTTGCAGATTTTTGGAGCAGTTAGATACATGTTGGCGTATTTTAACTGTTTATTTCTTATTATAATTTAGTGGTATTGATTTATCTGTTTGGTTGTTGCATAATCTTGGGGCAGTTAGATACCTGTTGGCGTATTCTAACTGTTTATTTCTTGTTCTAATTTAGTGGTATTGATTTATCTGTTTGGTTTTTATAGAATCTTGGGGCAGTTAGATACCTGTTGGCGTATTCTAACTGTTTATAGTTTTCTAATTGAAGTTTTGCTAATGTTTAAGTACAGATTAGTTATTAAATTTTGGTTTTAAGAAGATTAAATACGCGTTTGTAAGATTTGCTGGTAATCTCTGCTTTAGAGTAATTGTACTATCATTACATTCGAACCATCCACATTTCTTTTTTATAAATGCAGTGTATGACCTGCATTGGTTGTGGCTCCTGCGTGGTAGATTATACCTATTGTTGTGAAGGTTTTCTTACCAAATGATACTTGACCATGTGTGAATCCAGTCAGCTTGCAGTTGTTTTTGGTACAATCTTCATTGTAACGTAGAAGCATTAGTATTACGTATTTACTATGTCTTAGTATTAGTAAGGTGGAGCGATTATCTGAATTGCAGGTAGTACATAATCTACCATGGTTTGCATTATGTACAAGTTGCTGAAATGGAACGGATTTACAATTAGGTATGGATACATACACAAAGCGCTCATTAGGGATTTGTTCCTGTGCCACATTGTTGCAGAGAGTGCATATATGTTTCCACATGTATGAAATCTGGAACATTTCATTTATAGGTATGTTTTTGTTTTCCAGTACTTGTAGTAAGTACATTAGACATTCTTGTGGATCTTCTTGTGAGTTTATAGTGAATTTCACCATTCTAACACAGTAGTCCAATTCTTGTCTTATTCCATGAACACTATATGTGTTGTCAGGATTGTTTGTTGCATTTCTATGAAGGACTAACATTTGCAAACACAATTGGTCTGTACTGTGTAAGTAAATGTTGTCAACAATTGGTGGAAATTGAAATAGAATATTGATTGCTACATTTGCGTAGCAACTTACACCAGTTATATTTGAAAATTTGAATGGACCAGATAGTTCTGTGTCCAAGTCATTTTTTCGGAGTGTGTGTTGCTTCTTTGAAGAAGTACCTGAGTTACTTTGAGTAATAGATTCTTCTTTGGTTATGGTAATTGATGAAGTATTAGCTTCTTTTACTCTCTTTGGGGGATTTGCAGTGAGATCCTGTTGCATTTCTGTTTGAATTAGTTTTCTTTTACAACGTTTTCCTTTTTGTGGAACAGGATATGTTTTTAGATAGGGGGTGTATAATGAACGTAGTCTATGGTATTCTAAAATGCAAGGAATATCAGCGTTTACTTCACTTGCATCAAAGTTGATTAGAAATAGACCGTCAAGTGTACGTAAGCGTGATAGTGCAAAGTAGCTCATGCCTTCTTTAAAGACTGTGTTCCCAATATCTATCAATGCTTTATCTAGGGTAAGACCTTGTGATTTGTGAATGGTGACTGCGTATGCTAGAGTTACAGAAAATTGTTCTCTGCGTACATACATGTCTTTGAAAAAAATGAATCGAGCTGTTGAGCGCCCTATCCTTTTTACTTCTGAAAGTTTGTCCAAGAGAATATTGACAAACTGAATGTTGTTGTCACGTGGGTATGTTTGAAAGCCAACAACTGTACCCAGTGCTCCATTAACTAGTCCTTGCTCCATGTCAAGGTTACGTTTAAGCATTACTCTACAGTTTAAGGATCATTTTAATATTTTCTCCAAACCAGCTGTGTTGGAGATAGAATTTTCTAAGGTATTTAGTCTTGTTGTGGCTTGTTGACACATGGGTAGTGTCATACCATGTATGTCCAGTTTGTCTGTGGAGCAAATTTCAATTATTGGTTGCATTTCTTTTTACAACATTGTTTCATTGAATTTGGAACAGCTTGCAAGAGTTGGCATTAAGGACATACAATTGACATTTTTGTGTGCTAATTGTTCCATGACATCAGTAGCACGTGAGTTATGGTCATAAAGTGCATGGATGTGCAAGGTTTTTAATATTCCTTGTGCTTCTTGATATAGTACACCAACTCTAACACTTTTTAAAATGTTGGCGTAAGTGAGGTCTGCAGATTGGCGCACGTTTTCTGTTAATTCTCTGTATTGGAAATGTTGCCAAAGGTTGACATTTCCTATGCTGCCAACAGTTTTACGGCAGAGTTTGTGTCCTAAGGTTTTAAAAAATAGGTTCACCTTTCACTGGTGTCAATTGAAGAAGATCTCCGAAAACAATAATGTGTTTTCCTCCAAAGAGCTCTTCGTAGTTTGTTTTAAGTACTTCTTGCAATCTGAGGTGAATCAAAGCCAACATTAGGTTGGAGACCATGCTCTCTTCATCTATTAGTAGCATTTTCATTTGTTTTAACACTCTGCGTAGTTCCATTGCAGCTTCTGTAGAATGTTTGTAATATTCTAATTTGTTTTGGTGTTCTACTGGAAGGAGTAGTAATCGGTGTAAAGTGACACTGCCTATGTTGTAGGCAGCTAAACCTATGGGGGCAGTTACAACAGCTGACAGTTTGTTGTTTGTCAATTGTTGAAGGAACTTGCTGATGATTTTGATTAAGAATGTTTTGCCTGAACCAGCTACACCACTGACGTATAGTAGTATAGGTTTGTAATTTTGGCAGGTACATTATTTATTTTCATGTTGTACACCATGTGCAATTTGTTTTGTTACTTCTTGAAAAATGGTACGCTGCTCTTTGTTCAATTTTGATTGTAGTACAGTTAAGTCTTCTGTATCTTCTTAATAGTGACACATGGTGTTCTCTACTTCTGTCATAGCTAATTCTACCTCATGTGCTATTAGTGGCTGTCCCAGTGGTTCTTGGCTTCCTGTTACAGAAGGTTAACTACTGTCGGGAGTGTCCTTATCTAGTTGGGCCTGGAGTTCTTCTTCGTGTTGCTGTTCATTGTGCAACATTGTTTTGTACTGTGTAATGTTTACATCGGTGATAGTGCTTTCATTTGCTTTGAAAGCGTCTTCATAGGAGTCATAGTTTTCTAGTATCTCTTCTTCTTTTCTCCATGGTTTAAAAACTTGTAGCAGGGACATGTAATATAGTTCTTTATCTTGAGGAGTTTTTAATTACAATTTGATATGATTAATTAAGCTTCGCTTGGTAAGTTTCACTAAGCTGCCTTCACAATTTGTCATTCTATATCTACCTTTTTTTTCATCAGGTTTTATATTATTTTTGTATGTGAAGTTTTGTGATATGTGGTATAGTCACATGGTTTCCAAAGTGGTACTCCAGTTTGGGTAGTATGTGTCTAGTTGTTTTTCAAAATGTCTTGGCTGTTGGGATCATTTTTGGCTATTGTTTCTATGTCGTCGTATGATTTGAGAACTCTTTTTCTAGATTTAGCAGGACCAAGACTTAGCCATACTATATTTTCAGATTTTCCATACAAAGCAGTACCGGTTAAACGATCTGCAGCTTCATTGGAGCCACATTCTCGATGAGAGAGCATTTTTATGCCTAAACTGTACAATTTCTGAGATAGTGTTTTGTTCGATGATAGGTCATTCCAGAGGTCTTGAAGCTCTGTTTTTTCTTCTTTTGTTAAGTAGGCTGTAACATATCGTGCAACTGCAATGGAATTGTCTGCAATGTACTGCACATCTATGTTTGCATTCCATAAGAGGGGCAATGATTGCATTGTAATCATTGATATATTTTGCGTCATCTGTTCTTTTTATGTAATATGTGTTCTTAGATGATTTACCTTTAACACTATGTCTAACTGAAGACAGGAAGTTGTTCACTTCACCTGTTTCTGTAACTGGTCTAGGGAAAGTATTTCCCTTTATTTTTGTATTTGCGACGACAATATTTACCACATTTGTGTCTTTGAAATTGTACAATTTGTGCATGAAGATCACTATTTGTTGCTTCCGATGGAATTTCACAAGTGACATATTTTTTGATAAACTGTAAAACAGTGGCATCACTGTCTTGACCGAATTTAGGAGCATCTTTAATCCATAAAAGCATGTGGATATGTGGTGCTCCTCTGGCTTGGTATTCTTTTCTCCAAAAGAAGTGTTGCACTTCTCCGAGGGGAGGAACAGTTTTATTACAAATAAAGTTTAGTATAGCAATGAAACAATGATGGAAATATCTTGAAACATTAACAGGATCTAGAGAGCAAAGTTCTCCAGTCTTAGTATATCTATGTTTGTTTTGTTTTTGTTTGATATGTGTAGGAAATCATGTAAATCTTCCTATGCATATTCTGCACAACTTAATGTAACAAACCAAGTAGGTGGGCCAAGGTTTCTTATCATACAACATACATCTCTGTGACGTCGGAACCAGTACTCTTTCATACCACGCATGTTTGCTAACAGATTTGTAATGCTTGATTGTAAAACCTCATCTTTTTCTTGCACTTTTTGTATTAATTGTGTAGCTGACATATTTTAAAGTGGGTTCCTGATTTAAATTTGTGTGCAACTCTGTAACATAGAGTTGCTAGTTCACTTTCAAAGAGTAGGTCGAATATGTATTCCTCATTTTGTCTAAATCTAGGATCTTCAGAATACATTCGTAACGAGCGATATTCTGATGCTGTTATCTGAATAGGTCTATCATCGTACCTTCCTCCTTTGCCAGTAGGAAAGAGTAGAGGAAAAGCACGTGCTTCTATACTTTTTCCCCATATGGTGATTGGTGATCCTTTGGTTCTTCGCATTTGGTACGTTTCTAGTGCATCATCTATGGTGTCATGGATGAATTGTATAATGGTCTAAAATGTTGGATACTGTAGCAGGATCTAGAAGATCGAATTGACCAGTTTCTGGTGACTCTTGAATTATTTCAGTTCTTTCCCTTAAGTTTTCTTCAATATTTATTTCTTTGTAGTATTCATTATTGTCTTTTAGATATTGCAAGGCTTGTCTAACTTTATGTAAGTCTACGAGTTGTTGGCAAATTATTTTGTCTTTTGTAGTTACACCATTTACAAAGACAATTAAAGATTGCTCTATTGGATGTTGCACTCCCAGAGTGTGCACATTTTCTTTCAGATCTAATGGTAAATAAACGACTTTGCCACGAATGCCTTTCACCAATTCAGAGGGAGGTAATTTTGCTGTTTTTGGTTGAAGGTGTATTATTGCTTGAAATGGGTGCACGGTTTGAATTATGATGCTCTCATATAAATTGAGTTGTTGCAGGGGTTTTGGTAGTGGGAATAATTCCAAGTTATTTGTGATAGCACGTGAAGGAGTTTGGTTGTTGTCAAATTTTGTAGTGCAGTAACTGCAAAGTATTAAGGGGTCAGTTATTTCGTATTTGTTTTCTGCTATAAGGTAGAGAGCTAATTCAAACCATTTGGAATCTTCATTGTCTTCTATTTTGTATGTTACGTCTACAGTTTTTGTGTTACTTTTATAAAAAGTTCTGCAGCAACACACACACACATGGTTTGGTACTTCAGCGGATGTACTTTTAAATTTTACTATTTCTTTTTTGTATGTGTGTAGTAGAAGGTTGCCATGTGTAGAATTGTTGCTAGTCTGTTGTAAAGCTATTGCATTTTGTAAGTGGCTTTCACTTCCAAAATATTTTATCTGGATATGCTCGATTTGTTTGAGTAGGTCTTTGGCTGTACCATGTAGAAGATTGTTATTTAAATTGGCTAGTTCTAAAGCAGGACTTTTAGCATAGTACAGTTTATAGACTAGATTTCTTATAGTTGAATGATGTGTTGATGTCATTTTGATATGATGGAAGGTGCTTTTGCAAATAGGTCCTGAAATGCAGGCTAATGAATGTCCTTGTAGTCCGGTGTATTTGCGCACTGGACAGGTATCCATATTTTGCAGCATTTTCATTTTGATTTTGTCTTTGCCTTTCACATACTGATTGAGGAACTGGCGTAAAGATTTGAAAGATTTTTTAGGAATGTTACAGATTGACGTGCATGGCCATTTGTATACTAGACGTTCTGGTTCAATCGAATGGAGAGGTAATCCTGACTTTTCTGGGGATATTTTTGTAAGCAGTATTTCTTGTTGCATTATGGTATTATTAAGTTTTTCATAACCTCGTCCACTGCTATGTATGGCAATTGTGTTTGTTTGGTTTTGTTTGTATGCTTCTTCATTTTTGTTGACATTCGTTTATTGAGAAGTCTTTTTTGGAAATTAGTAGTTAGTTTTGTTAGTGGTTTCATTCTGTTTAACACTAAAATAAATAGCTTTCTTTTGAGAAGGATTGCACTGTCTATCAAAGCTTCTACGATGAATTTTCTACGGTAGGTTTTAAGGGTTGTGCATGATTTGTCTCCTGTTTTTATAAGATTCTGAAGGACTCTGTGGCAGAACATTTTTGCTAAAATACTTTTTTTAGTATGGTTACTTGCTAGTATATCAAGATTTATAGGAGCAGTTTTAGCAGTAGTGGTAGCTGAATTCTTGTTAATCATTTTTTGTTTCGTTTTACATTTTGATGGAGAGGCAAAGTTTCTGTACTGGAAGCTTGTTGTGTTTCGCTAAATGACTGTATTAGCTGTTTTGTTTGAACTTTTTGTACAAACTCTGCTAGAGATGGATGCTTATTTTGGACACTTTTATTTTCATTTGCTCTATTTCTGTGTTGCTTTCTACGGACTTGCTTTTTGGTAGGCATTCTTTGGGGTCTGTTGAAAAAAATATGAAGGTATGGGTTGGGCCGTTCTGCAATGTATGTTTGCTGTGTGCATGAGTGTCTGAGTATGATGGTAAAGATGTATGTGGTGGTGTGTGATTGTGCATTGGACAGCTACAATTAGTTGGGAAGGTTATTCTTCTATTTGTGTGTTACTATACTGCGGTTCAGATGACAGTAGAAACTGAGCTAGTGGTGAGGAGAAGCACTAATAGTAAATCTAATGGTATAAAATTAAAACAGTTCTTTGTTTTGTAGTGCTAACATTCTAGGGGTTGAGTTATGTTATTTGTGTTCCAAAAAACAGGGATTTGTGTGCCATTCTGCCTGCTAATCCCTGTTTATTAAATGGGGATTTGTGGGCAGAATGGTTCAGAAATCTCTGTTTTTTGGTGCGCAAATTACATGAATGAACTACACAGTGCGTTTGAGTAACAGTAAGAATATTAAGGTAGTATTGTACTTACTCTTTTTTTGTGGAATGAGCAGGTTTCTACAGATATGTTGTTTGTAGTTCAGATGCTGCTGATTTTCAGGAGCGTGGTCTTCACTGCAATTGTAAAAGAAAGAAGTTAGTAATTTTGTGTGTTTATAGCACTGATGTTAATTTAGATGTTGATTTTTATGTTTTTGTAGTAGTATTCTTGTTTGAAATCTGAACATAGTGTATGCATGCATTTCATTTGACTATGTGCAGCCTTTATATTTTATTTACAATATGTTAGTTCAACATGGTTTGCAAATGAGTAGAATTGTAAGTGTATGAAATTAACTTGGTTTTTGAAAGCTGTGTTGTAGATAGCAGACTGGTTTTGAAGTGACAGTTGATTATAGTAGATGGGAAAAATTGCAATAAGTTCATTTTATAGGTTATGCAGGTTTAGTGGCATGTCTCTGTTTATATGCATTCATAAGAGTTGTACATGTACTGTGAATAAAATATGCATACCTGTAGTTTGTATTCATGCATGTGGATATACATGCAGCTGTAAGTAGAAATCTTGGAGACTTGTAGAGTAGTTTTTGTAGTACGTGCTTTCCAATGATATGAGACTTGTACTCAGAGTGATCAACAGTACATTTGAAGTGCGGAACTCTGATGATGGAGTTAGATGTAGAGGTCTTGGATGTGATTGGTGGATGATTGTGCGACTGCCTAGCTGTATCCAATGAGGGAATGGCACCAAGAGTGATGTGGAAAGGGTAGAAGGGCTGGCTAAAAGTTACGTGCTTGGCGGGCACCGTGGCTGTCCGTGGACAGGGCGTGCCACATCCGGGGTTTTCCAGCAAATCCAGCATGGAAAGGGGACTGTAGGGATCAGCCAGTCAGATGTTGAGGTTGTGGATTTGTGTTGAAAGAGACTGTGTGTAGTGAAGATGGCAGAGGTGGAGAAAGTCAGGGTGTTGGTGCTTGGAGATATGTTTGTGCATGGTTTACAGCAGTATGCTGAATGCAGGCATATGGCAAACAATTTTGATGTTAAAGGAGTGGAGGTGGTGTGGAGCACTGTGCCTATTGCAATGTACAGGCAATTGTACAAGTTTGTGAAGATATGGGCAGGATGAACAGTCCGCATCTGGTAGATTTGCACTATGGTGCTTTCCATTTGGGGGATGTCAGTGCCGCTACTTTGTTGGCAGATTTGGAACACTTGGTTCAAGCAGTAATGAACATCCTTCCAAATGCCAAAGTAATTTTTTCTGGATTACTACCTAGGGCAATATGGGACAATAGTTCTGTTTTTTGTCCTCAGCAAAACATTGGTAGGTGTGCAATCAACCGAGGCATGTATGCTTTCATGCTTAGAGCTGGTATGTTTTTCTGTAATAATGAGAATATTGATTCCAGTAATGCTGTTTATGTTAAAGAAGATGGCATTTCCTTATCTTTTTTGGGAAATGCCATGCTGTTTTGGAATATAAGGGTTGCTTTGGAGAAGGTTATGTGAAGATTTTATTAGTAAAGTGAGAAGAAAAAACCCCCCAAAAAATACAAATAACATTTATGCAAACAAAGGTTAACAGGTCGATCCAGACGTGGACCCCTTGCTCACTGTTCTTAGAGAGGCAACAGTTTCACCATGTATGGGGTTACTGATGGTACTCTTGTTCAGAGGAGAATTGCCTAGAATTTCGGCGCTGGACTGCCCCTGGGCAGGACAAAGGCTGATATGCGGGGACATTTCTTCTCTGTGAAAGGGACAGTGAGCTAAAGACTTGGTAGAGTCTCTCCCAGGGGTTATTCACCCAATAACAGGTCATTGGGCTGTGTTCGTGCTGGTAGAGAGATTCCCAGACCCCCCTTTGTTTTGCATAAATTAACTTTGGGTTTCACCCTAAGTTAACAGGGCGATCCAGACGTGGACCCCTTGCTCACTGTTCTTAGAGAGGCAACAGTTTCACCTCACTGATGATGCCCAACAAGGCTGAAACACGTGTATGGGGTTACTGATGGTACTCTTGTTCAGAGGAGAATTGCCTAGAATTTCGGCACTGGACTGCCCCTGGGCAGGACAAAGGCTGATATGCAGGGACATTTCTTCTCTGTGAAAGGGATAGTGAGCTAAAGACTTGGTAGAGTCTCTCCCAGGGGTTATTCACCCAAGAACAGGTCATTGGGCTGTGTTCGTGCTGGTAGAGAGATTCCCAGACCCCCCTTTGTTTTGCATAAATTCATTTTGGGTTTCACCCTAAATTAACAGGGCGATCCAGACGTGGACCCCTTGCTCACTGTTCTTAGAGAGGCAACAGTTTCACCTCACTGATGATGCCCAACAAGGCTGAAACACATGTATGGGGTTACTGATGGACTCTTGTTCAGAGGAGAATTGCCTAGAATTTCGGCGCTGGACTGCCCCTGGGCAGGACAAAGGCTGATATGCAGGGACATTTCTTCTCTGTGAAAGGGACAGTGAGCTAAAGACTTGGTAGAGTCTCTCCCAGGGGTTATTCACCAAAGAACAGGTCATTGGGCTGTGCTCGTGCTGGTAGAGAGATTCCCAGACCCCCCTTTGTTTTGCATGAATTAACTTTGGGTTTCACCCTAAATTAACAGGGCGATCCAGACGTGGACCCCTTGCTCACTGTTCTTAGAGAGGCAACAGTTTCACCTCACTGATGATGCCCAACAAGGCTGAAACACGTGTATGGGGTTACTGATGGTACTCTTGTTCAGAGGAGAATTGCCTAGAATTTCGGCGCTGGATTGCCCCTGGGCAGGACAAAGGCTGATATGCGGGGACATTTCTTCTCTGTGAAAGGGACAGTGAGCTAAAGACTTGGTAGAGTCTCTCCCAGGGGTTATTCACCAAAGAACAGGTCATTGGGCTGTGTTCGTGCTGGTAGAGAGATTCCCAGACCCCCCTTTGTTTTGCATAAATTAACTTTGGGTTTCACCCTAAGTTAACAGGGCGATCCAGACGTGGACCCCTTGCTCACTGTTCTTAGAGAGGCAACAGTTTCACCTCACTGATGATGCCCAACAAGGCTGAAACACGTGTATGGGGTTACTGATGGTACTCTTGTTCAGAGGAGAATTGCCTAGAATTTCGGCGCTGGACTGCCCCTGGGCAGGACAAAGGCTGATATGCGGGGACATTTCTTCTCTGTGAAAGGGACAGTGAGCTAAAGACTTGGTAGAGTCTCTCCCAGGGGTTATTCACCCAAGAACAGGTCATTGGACTGTGTTTGTGCTGGTAGAGAGATTCCCAGACCCCCCTTTGTTTTGCATAAATTAACTTTGGGTTTCACCCTAAGTTAACAGGGTGATCCAGACGTGGACCCCTTGCTCACTGTTCTTAGAGAGGCAACAGTTTCACCTCACTGATGATGCCCAACAAGGCTGAAACACGTGTATGGGGTTACTGATGGTACTCTTGTTCAGAGGAGAATTGCCTAGAATTTCGGCGCTGGACTGCCCCTGGGCAGGACAAAGGCTGATTTGCAGGGACATTTCTTCTCTGTGAAAGGGACAGTGAGCTAAAGACTTGGTAGAGTCTCTCCCAGGGGTTATTCACCCAAGAACAGGTCATTGGGCTGTGTTCGTGCTGGTAGAGAGATTCCCACACCCCCCTTTGTTTTGCAACCTACTACATTGATCACAAGGTACAACCTTGCGAATGACCCCACTGTGGAACGACGTTAGGATTCGCTTCATGGATGTCGTACCAAAGCTGTACGAACCACGTCTCCCACGACTCAGCACCATTTTGCAGGGTTTGCAGGTGACCTTGTTCGTACGTGCTTTTGGTACGTTACCATGAATGGTAAATAACCGCCACACCCAAGACTCCCGGCGAGTGCTGGTAGTAGGGAGTTCATCTACCTCATCCTCTTCATCCTCGTTCTCTACATCCTCAAGCCTGTTCCCCTCTGCTGGCCCTTGGGGAGGTGGTGGTGGTGGAGGGTTTGGGGGTGGTGCTGAGGCAGGTGTAGCAACAGCAGCCATGGATGCCATCAGGGTTGATGAGATAATCTTAGCAAGAGCAGAAAAGGCAGCAAAAGTCAATCTGCAATAGCCAGAAGTAGAATGAAGATCAACTCTGGAGCGTGGCCTTTTATAGGGGTGGAGGGGTGCGCTTCGCGGACAGATCAAACACCCCAAAAAGGTTAAAAAAGTTCCAAAAAGTATGTGGAAAGCCACGGTCATTGTCTGGGACATGTGCAATGGTGAATTTTTACTGGAAAATAATTTGGATTGTCTGAAAAAGTTATTTTAAAATGTCGGCGAACCGGATAGTGTCCGCAAATTAGGACACATGCTCAGCATGGGTGCGGTCACATGATGACGTCAGGAACACGTCTGCGAAGGGAACGGTGTCCGCAGGACACCAAATGCACGGGAACAGTCATGCGCATGCGCGCGTGTGTTCTACGGACAGTGTTCGGGTCCTCAAACAAATTAAAAGTGCGACACAAGTGAGACGGACAGTTAGAGACAGGCGCGATGTTCGCAGGACTTACGGGTGTGGTGCGCATGTGCGTAGATGTTCTGCAGACTGTACAGACAGGTATAGTGTCCTTAGGACACCTCCATTTTGTTTAACCACGGACATCCCGGACACCGCACGTGTTCTTAGGACAGTTTCGACTTGCCTGCGGACGGTACGGACAGGTATAGTGTCCTTAGGATACCTCCATTTTGTTCACTTACGGACATCCCAGACACCGGGTGTGTTCTAAGAACAGTTCCATCTTGGTTGCGAACGGTACGGACAGGTATAGTGTCCTTAGGACACCCCCTTTTTTTTCATTTACGGACATCCCGGACACCTGGTGTGTTCTAAGAACAGTTCCATCTTGCTTGCGAAGGGTACGGACAGGTATAGTGTCCTTAGGACACCCGCATTTTGTTAATTACGGACATTCCGGACAGGCGCGCTGTCCGCGGACACCCCAACTGAGTTTTTAAAACAAATAAGACACAAAGGATTGAATTAAAAGATACATCATATTTTTTTTTATTATATACAGATACACAATTTATGAAAGAGAGGGGGAAGCAGAAACTGATACAAATACATGGGAATTAGGGGTTTGGAGAGGATGGATGGGAGGGGATGAAGGGATGGAGGTCTCATCAAAAGTTTTTCTTGGTGTTGAGGGTTTGGGGATAGTTGACTGGGACATGGAGAGGGGGAACAGATGTGGGACAATGGTATTTATTTTTTCTTTTATGTGGTCCTCCACAAAATGTTTCAAAAGATTGAAATTTTACATGAGCATGTCCATTTTTTGTTCCATGCGCTGCAGAGTATTTTCCAATGTGTTTTTTGGTGTATTATTTTCAATGTTTGTATGGTCTGTTAAAAAAAATATAAATGTTAAGTGCACATAAAGTAATGATTTTTAATCTGCTTATAAAGAGAAGTGTCTACCATTAATGTCACTATCTTCAGACATTTCCTCACGTGGGAAATTTTCCTCAAGCCATTCTAAAGTACTGGACATTTCTGTGTAAAAAAAAAATATATCTTACTTTTATCGTATCTAATACAGAAAGTTTAGAAACATATAAGAAAAATGAAGTTTACTTACTAGCTTCTGGTAAATTGTGTTCTTACTGTTCTGTAGGTCTGCTGTTGCTCCTAGTTTTGCAGTTTATGTGAGGTAGTTATGTTGGAAGCATATCTTTTTTGTTTTGGTATATTACATTTTAGTACATATGGTATTTAAAAGGATGGTTGATGTGTTAGATATATAGGTTCCACTTCTTATTTATTATTACATATAATGGGCCTCATTACGACCCTGGCGGAAATCGCGGTGCAATATGTACCATGGAGCACGGCGGAAAGCTGCCGATACCGCAATGGGGGTTGGCGGATTTACCGCCCCATTCCGACCTTGGCGGGGCGGTAAATCCCCATTCCCCATTTTACCCTTCCCCATTCCCATTTTTGCCCCATAGGGCATAATGGGAGTGGGGAAGGCGTTAATTACACCACCGTAAAATACGGTGGCGTAATTAACGACAAGGTCCCGTAGCGCCATGGATTTCTCCGCCCGGAAAAACCAGGCGGAAAACGCTCCATGGCGCTACGGGAACTCGTAGTGGGGCGGACGGGTCCGCCGCGAATACCGCTGGCGTAAACCCACTCCGCCAGGGTCGTAATGAGGCCCAATGTGTTTGTGTGCTGCTTTTTGAACTTGTGCAGTGTTCATATGGCATGATAGAACACTTTAAGATACCCCCTGAGTTTTTGGGTAGTGTTGATGTTGTCCGCGTCCGTTCGCGGACATACGCACAGTCCGCGGACTTCAAAATCACTAGCTAGGGGTTCAGTATGTTCTATGTTACATGTATAAAAAGTAAGGGAATCCTAGTAAACATCTATCAAATTTACACTATGAATATGTATATTCAGTAAAATAAAATTTGATGAAGGGAGGTTATGGTCAAGCTACGCTAAGAAAAACCTATGAAATTCAGTAAAAAAACATTGTTAAAGGGACGTTATGGTTCAAAGTAAAACCGAAAAACCCCTGAAATTCGCCAGTTATGGTAAGGTAAGCAACCATAACTCGCGCCACCACCGTGCACTGCTAAGACTAACACCCAGGACATCAAAGATGACATCACACATTCATTGGTACTCTTAATGGATCTACACCATTGCAAATCTTAATTATCTGATACTCATGGATATGCACACAAACTACCTTCTTTGGTAAGACCTTTTTTATACATCTTGAAAACTACAGATATTTACACTTGTGACTTAAGCTAAAATTACAAAACGATATATTTTGTTACCGATCAGTGTGAATACCCTTCTCAAGATTGAGAGACCATATTGAAATATTTTCTGGAAAGATTAACTATTGCCCGTATATGGCAATAATAGGAATACATTGAAGGTCAGCATCTTTTTGCTTCTTTCCAATCCCAGTATAATATAGCACATAGATATAATTGGTAACTATCAGCTATACACCTAAATTGTGCCCAGATGGTTAAGCAGATGGGTGAACCTTTAGAACATGTTTCTTTCTATATGTTGATTGAAAATGTGTTTTGAATTCTAACATTTAAGTATAAGCATTGTATCGCTATGAGAATTTATTTTCCCAAAACTAAAATTGTGTCTCTACAGCAATATATGGTTATGTATTAATATTGACATGAGACAAATTTACTTTTTGATTTTTTTGTAGATTAAATTGAAATTTATCACCCCTGATGAAGAGTATCACTGGAAACGCGTCGGGCTATTTGCACAATAAATATTTGTATTGTATGAATCATTGAATGGTCATTTGAATCACTATTGTTATAACAGTTGTTTGTTTAACTATTTCAAAACATCTTATAAATTGTATTGTAAGTTCAATGAGCTCAGTGGTTACCTATTGCAGGATAGCTTACTTGACCATTGTTAACATCAAGTATGTGGCTCTTACGCCATAGATAGTGTGCAGGGGATGCAAGCTCCCTAACAGGGAACTCAAATTCTGGATTCATTGTTTCACAGCCTAGATGCCAAAGTTGTAGTTTTCTCCCCCGCACCTTGAAACATCCACATTATATATTCAAATTAATTATAAGTAATTTAAATAACCACAAAATCTATCTAATTAGGTGTGCTCAGTGCCAACGCTGGTCTAGTTTGATGTTAGCAACTAGCCAGTTTTAGCTATGTTAAGAGTGGGATTTCCCCTTTGGCGGTGCTAGTGATGGTTTTATGTATAAGTTGTGCTATGTGTCATTACATGCATGTGATGTACTGCATTTACAGGACTTTGATTTTCACATATTTCCTACAATTTTATATTATATAGTGTTACTTTGATATGCTCTTTTATTTTTAGTGTAACATGCTTTTTGTTAAACTATAAGCACTTAATAATAAAAAGGTGACTTTTGAAGCCTTCTTTAGCAACATCTTGGTGAGGAGATTATCACTGCTAAAAATTGAAATGTTAGTGGACACCTTCTGGATATGCACTTAGCCACTAAGGAAGCTGGAATTCTCTCTACAAATGTATGTGCGGCTGCTTTACTAGTGATACACAAAAAAGATAAACTCCAAGAAAATTGCAGCACCTATTGGGAAAATAAAATTCTGGCTAATGCCCTTGCTAACCACTTTGGCCAAGTTCTAACAAATTTGGTCCATTCCGATGAGTATGATTTCATGCCTGAATGTTCGACCAAAACAAATTTAAAAAGGATGTTGGTGCCTTTGCTTTTGAAAGACAGTTGCCTGACCCTCCACAGTTACTTTTGTCTCTTGATG
Source organism: Ambystoma mexicanum (assembly GCF_040938575.1). Taxonomy (NCBI): domain Eukaryota; kingdom Metazoa; phylum Chordata; class Amphibia; order Caudata; family Ambystomatidae; genus Ambystoma; species Ambystoma mexicanum. The sequence goes on along the minus strand of NC_090924.1, from coordinate 187,702,712 downwards.
TGCAAAAGGATTTTGATTCAGGGTTTGGGGACCCATTTTATCTGATGTTTGAGATGACTATATGGGGCACAGTTACCACGAGTGAGGGCCAAGGATTTAATGTCTTATGAGTCTCATTCATTTTCATGAATTCTGTCTCCACCTTTTTTTTATTGATCATCAAGCATTTGGCTATGGGTATGGCGAGACCACATATTTTCATCCTGAGTGGAAGAAATGCCATACAACAGAGTATTTGACCCATGCTCTTCCTGAGTAGAGGAGCTCCCACATTCCTTTGTAATAACATATGATCAAATTTTCATTGGCCAGCTGATCTAAAAGGCAGATTATTCCACTCTGAAGATGATTTGCGCGTGCACTTGAGTAATCGAGCAGTGTCTGTCCTGAGGGCAATAGAAACAAAAATTGGAATTCAGGGCCCTAACCCTACCAATTGGGAGATATTGATATCTTTAGGAATTGATGAGCAGACTGGTTTACTGCTGTATCATTGCCCTAGTAAGAAGCAGACAATCTTCTTTAACTACTTAGGAATAAAGGTGACCAGCCCAATGGATTTAGAATACAAGTAAACTGAGACTCTCTATATGAAAGATTTCTGGCAGATATCACCTATGTCCATGGCAAATTAATGTGTGCACCAGCAGAGGAAACATGTGCAGAGTCACCTGTGCCATGACTGCATGATATCCTACATTCGGATTTATGTGCTTGACAGAAAGCCATCCATGTGTCCACTGCTACCAACGGGGAAAATGGTGACACAAACTTGGTAAGAGATAATGGTTTAAATGAACTGAAAGCACTGGTGTGAAAGCAGAAGTGCCTCTAGTAAGGAATGATTTGTCAGAGCTTCAAAAAATTCCAGATTTTCAGAAATGAACTGAGTTGAAAATAATAAAGATAGGGACTATTAATGTTAGTAGACAGTTGGATTCCCATGCTAATTTACAGGAAAGGTTTGTGTGGTAAGAGAGATATTTTTTCAATACCTACAATTAAGATGTGTCCTGCAGACGCAAGAGAAGATGGAGTTCCACTTATATGAGGATTCTCGATTGGAAAGGCTTGCGCTTACCTTTAAAGCTAGTAATAGGACCATTTTTACCACGTATACATTTATTCGGAATAATGCTATGAATCCACTAAGTGTCAATAGGTACAAGTGGGGACGAGACAGATGAACATTGGAGGAGGAGTGGACGGATGCTTTTTGTGCACCCAAGTAAATTGCCATTGATTCCAGACTCAAGCTAATTCAGTTCAATATTCTGCATATCTTCTATTGTTGTCCCATGAACTTCTTAAAATTGAGTAGGGGGAGAATTATCTATACCTCAAACCTATATACTCAATTGGTACCTTCATTATTGTAAGGAACTCATGGTGGCAACAGTCAAAACAGACACAAGTGATCACAGTTCAAGGGTGTTTATTGAACAATGAATGCAGGGTGGAAAAACATCTAACCTAAACCTAAAACTAAGATGACAGAAAGCGATGACCATCAAATGAAAAAATAAGGAAGTTCGTGTGGCCTCTTGTTGAAACAAATGGCCTATGCTATAAAAAAAAAAACGATTGCCAAATCCTTGCAACTAAATATAGAAAGAGTGCGGGATAGGGTTTTCGAAAGAAAGAAGTGTTCACAAAAAATATATCAGGATGTAATTGCCAGGGGTCTCTCTTCCCCATGTTTTGAGCACCAGGCAAGGTGGAGCTCCTCAGCACAGCACACGCTCGAGCTTTCCCCAGCACGAGCCAACAGTTTGATATCAGCTATCAGGTTCTTCGATGGTCAAGTCTCTTTCACTCAGTACCCCTCTTCTGGGAGCAGACCCTTCTCGAATCACAGCCTCCCACCGCCGGGTTCACTATAGCTTTCCTCTACTTCACAAAATCATATTCAACAAATCGATTACACAGCTCCTTTTTTAACAAACTTCTTTCCACTCCTGGATTTCCCTCTTCCGGCTTGGACCCTAATGACAAGGGGGCCAATTCACTTCCCCTGGTCTTCCAATACTTCTTGCATTCATAAATGTTAATGTCTTTTTAAACAGTTCTTCGGGCTTTGCCTCTTTTTGTCAGCTTTCCTCTGCCGGGTCACTCTCGCCAACTTTTACAGACAGTTCACCGTGGACATCCTTTGGTCGGGTTTACTTCGGTTAACACACTGTTCATATGGACTTCAGCCCTCACCCCTTTTCATTAGTATCCCTCTGCCGGGTTCATTCTTGGGACTATTACCAAAAATGTCACTATGGACATCCCTCTGCTGGGTTCACTCTTGTCAACTTTTCACTTTTAGCGGGACTCACTCCCCTTTATGTTCTCAAAGGTTTTCTCTTTTGATGCAAGATTCACTTCCCTTGCTTTCTTAACAGTTTGCCGGTCAAAGACTTTTGAGTGTACAGGGATTTTGCTAGACCTCTTGTATGACCAATTTGACCTGTCTTGGTGGCTCCTCTATGGAATTCTGGGGTCAGTAATTTTACTGAACACAGGAGCAACCAGACTTTCTCGAGTCAGTACCCACTTGGTGATGGTCCCCTCTGCAGCTGGGTTTACCTTTACTATTCACAGTTCTTTGAACTCTTCTCAATCTGCAACTTTGTAGGTTTCATTCAACACAGTTCGGTTTCTTATTGCTTTGCCCTTTGACTCACCGACTGTGATGAACCGCTTGGCGTTCCTTGTCTCTGGAGTCAAGGCTGGTACCATGGTATGAGGCATCGCCCTTGCTCTGGCTTATCGTCATAGCCATGCTCCGGGTACCATTGACATCTGCTGCAACATAATTGGGCTATTGTTCGCGGTCTTATGTTTCGTCTAACAAAGGTTTCATGGGTCTGGAACGGAAAGGCAAAGGTCGCTTCACTCCTTGTCACCCTCTCGGTTCCTGCTGCCTTTCTCCTTCTCTTAAACTGCCAGGTCTGGATAGCTGTCTCCCTGTGCTGTCTGCCTTGCTCTTCTTGTGCGCTACACCTTTTATCTGTTTGGGGAAGGAAAATGGCTGTCAGGTTTTTGTGATTCTGGTTGATTGCCTGACTTTGCCTGACCCTTGTATTGGGACATTTCAGGTAAACGGCTATGTTGTTAGTCCGTTGTCTTTTGTGTTGTGCAAAAGTGTTCGTGTTGGAAAGGGGGGGCATTGTTTCAGAATACCCTATGTGGTAGGATTGGGAAAAGGTGTTGAAGGAAGGGGGATACCGCCTCTCACCCGCTGGTGTCCCACTCCCACTCCCCAAGGACCCCCCATCCAAGTGATCCTCCCTCACTAGTCCACCCCAGGAACTGGATCCAATAGCGATGGCTGTGTCCTGGCCACATGGATGACAGATCCCCGGGGACTAGCCAGGGAAACAACTTCAGGTTTCTCACGTTATCTACACCTCAAATGTATATGCTCATTTGGTACCCTCATTATCTACACCTCAAATGTATATGCTTAATTGGTACCTTCATTATCTACACCTCAAATGTATATGCTCATTTGGTACCTTCATTATCTACACCTTACATATATATGCTCAATTGGTACCTTTATATAGACGATTTTGCCATTCTCCACAAGCCATACATTCTGGCGATGTACCTAAGCTAAAAGTTATCACGTGTTACCCTGGAGTTTAGATGCAGATCTTAAACTGTCTCTGGCTCGACTTGGGTATCAGTGGTTACTGGTAGGGTAGGGTAGTGAATGGGGAAACTGAAGGAGGGTTATTTGTTGAACAATAGTTTGTTTTAATATTATGAAAAATAAGCAGGAGGGCAACAACATCCCAAGACTAATGTCCTAAAGTCTGGCAACACTCATAGCCAAGCCCCAGCAATCGCTCACACAACACTCAAACATTACTGATCAAATTTACAGACAAAATACAAATGACGGTTTATCAACTTCAATGGAATCTCTTTAACTCACACATAACACTTAAAACACACATATGTCACAATTTCAAAGTGTATCAAAATACAACCCTAAACTTCACAAGACATATTACCTAATTAAACGAGAATTCCAATAGCCACTCTCTCCACACTCAACCAAACACAACATTGTGTAATCAAATCTTATTTGCAATGTAGGCAATTAGAAAGTGGAAATCCCCTAAATGTAATGCAACCGAAATACATGTACATCAACATCCCAAGACGTTTATTGAGACCTGACCTAAGCACGAAATTCGATCGCTTTTTGAAATTTGATTTCCAATAGGCACAAGTAGTACAAAGAAGAGCCTAATGCAACAGACCCATAAACATACATATGCACATATGTAAGAGATCCACCCCACACCAACACACAATTCAAAAGATCGCACCACTGATGTACCATGCATGCACCACTCAAATAACACACGTTTTAAACTATTATTGGCAACCTTTAGAAATGTTAAACAAGGAAAGTGCATTGCATAATGCCCAAAACACCCAAATAAACATATATCACATGCTCATCACACACCACAACTATCTGAAACATCTCATGAGTGCTCATCCCCATACCTAACCACCAGCGAATACAAAAAGCATTACACAGATAAGTCATAACACCCCTTGACCCTTTTGGTGGATTGCTGGCCTACTACAGCCATGCTCCAGGCACCTCTTACCCACTCAGTGGGTCCATTGGGCATGTCCTTAGGCAATGCCAAGTAGCTACTTAGCCTTCAACCATGCACTGGGCCCTGCCAAGCCACTGTAAGTGGGCAATGGCCATGACCGTAAGCTTTGGCCAGTGGCCAGTGAGCCAGGCGCATGACATATGGCCATTCCCTGGGCCTTAACGAGCCACCCTGCATGTCAACTGGCAAATCCACAACAAAGGCCCATGGATGCCGTCACCAAAGTGAATAGTTTTTCATAATATTTTAAGGGGTATTTTGCACTCTGTGTAACTGTACTTACTGCGCTCTCTTTGAAGTCACATTCATCTAGTTGTTTCTTCTCAGACTTCAGGCACTCGGTCTCCCTCATCATAAACCACAGCTGGCGGGGTCTTGTAGACTCAGCCTGAACAAGTTTTAAATAGGAAATCCAGATCAAATTAGACATTCTGACACACAAGCGGTTGGAAGAGAGTTATCAATGTTAAAATACACGACTAACGAGGAAAAGAGTTATCATTGTTGAAATGCATAACTAAAGAAATTCATTTGTGAAGATGCATCCATGGTGGGTTAGTAATATTTTGAACCTCATGGATTTAACAGCACATAACATATTGCTCTGAAGCTGACTTTCCTTCCAAATTATATCAGTGAAACTTGACACAATCAGTGCAGATCATATATATTGGTTGGATGAGAGTTGTAATGCATGAGCAGGCTGATCACTCTACCGTTGACATGGCACACCTGCCATGATTGCATCCCTTTTCCATTAGTGGGTCACTTGTCACAAGGGGAAGGAGACAACTGTCTGGTTCAAGGCAAGGGAACATAGTGTTCTTCGGTCAGCAACTGATCCATGACCAGCATCCAGCTGCCGGGTGTGAAGAGGAAGTAGCTCAATCTGCATGAATTTCTGATTGAAGAAGGTTTCCAAGTGCTCTGAGCAGGTGGAAGCACAAGGTTGTAATTCACATATAATGCCAGGTGGGACATATTAGACAAATAAGTCACAGTTCAGAATAATCTTATAATCAGCTAGGTTTGAAATCACAACCCTCTAATCAATATATATAATCAGCTAGATTTGACATCAGCACATAAGAGAGACTGTTTTATTGCTCTACGTCATTCTTACCAGCCACTATCATTTCACACAAGCACCATCCCTGCTTGTCACTTGAAGCGTAGCCCCTCCCAAGACACATCTTCTCTGAAGAGTCGTTCCACCCTGAGGTCCATCCCTGCCCTGAAATACATCCCTGCCCCAGGCCCATCCCTTTCCCCGAGAGTACATGCCTGCTTCCAGGATAATACCCACCCCAAGACCTATCCTTCTCTGTGGCCATCCCAGCCTCATAGCCAATCCCCATGTCAAGGTCAGTCCCCGACCAAAGGTTTTATCCCACCATGAAACCCATGTCCAACCTGCCAAATAATTTCTTATATTGAGAAGCCCCCTCCTCTTCTGGGCGGTTGAGGGCACCCATTCAGGAATTCCACGGCTCTCTTTTCACCTACCCAGATCATACTTTCAATGTTGGGCACTCTTAATGTGACCTTCCTTTTGTTTAAGTTCTTCAGTAACACAAGTATGTTTCCCTCCTGCTCAATTTTCACTCTTTTCTATTGTGTTGACCGCCTTATGGTCTGCCTTATTCAACCTGAGGATAATCTTCCGTCTGGGGAAAACTAATAATGTAACAGTGCTTTTTTACAGTGTTTCATGCCGCACTCCATCTGCTTGAAAGCAATCTACCAGGAATCAAACTCATGTTGCAAGGCGCCATCCGGTTCCCAAGGTGAGCATTTTGCCTGTGAGGTATACTCCAAGCTTGTCCACAGAAGGAGTACTATACAGTCAGCAGGCCTTCCCCATCCTGTAATATTTGTATCCCAAGAGCATCAATGGTCATCACTTTGGCTGATTTTCCATTCCTGAAACTACAAACATCCAGTTGTATGCGCACCTGAGAGTAAAAATGTTTAAATAAAACGTAGAAAATGTTCAAATCACATTTCGGCGCAGGGGAGGTAGAAATAGCCTTGACACTAGAAACACATGTAAAGAGGAAAATGGTTCCCAAAGGAATATGGATATGGTGAAAGCAGAACGTATATCTGAGAAACTAAGATTGTTGGGTAAATAAAAAAAAGCACGTTCCCATTCTTAAATTGCAGTAATATTAACAACACCATTAAACGGAATTCAATATTACACCCATATACTGGCAAGAAAATCAGACTTAAACATTATGGCACCTGCAATACAACCACTGTTATCTATGCCATTAAGTGTCCATGTGGCCTAGTGTAGATAGGTCAAACCACTTGAAATGCACAAGAACTTTGGATATAGCATGAATCTTATGTGCGCAAGCACAATCAGAAATCACCAGTCACTAGACATTTTATGGAAACTTTCTACAATATTTCACTGATGCGCATTGGGATTCTGGAAGTTGTAAAATGTTCCCCTAGAGGTGGATATATACTTAAGAGACTATGGGCCTCATTACGAGTTTGGCAGTAGCCATGCCGGTAAAACCGACAGGCTGCCGCCAGACTCGCGATGATTTACGCCGCCTGTTTTCCCGGAAACACCGGGGCATTAAAGCCCCGGCGGTCTGGTAAGTCAGGCGGCAGTAATTGTTAGTCCCCATTCCCAGAGGACACAAATGGGAATGGGAATCATGGAAGCACTGGCACTGTTAAAGATGCAGGTGCTTCCATGAAAGTATGCGAGCAGGTGCCGTTCCGCCCGCCTGGGCAGACCTGGTGGGCAGAAAGGCAACCCAGCCACAGACTTGTACTTTGCCGGTCTGGAAACAACGGTGCCGGTATTCTTACCGGCACCGTTGTTTCCGGACCGGCAAAGTTATAATGAGGCCCAATATCTCAAGCCCAGGGACCGCATCTCTCCAGCCCTAAAATCTCTCCACTGGTTCCATGTGACTGCAAGGATCAAATACAAGACCATTTGCATTATCCACAAGGCTGTCTGGGGCCTGGGACCTCTCTACATTCAGCTTTCCCTCCCTAAATACCTCCCGGCCAGAATCTTTGGGTCCTTTGGCTCCAACTCTCTACAGGTCAAACGTTTATCCAAGCAGAGAGTGGGAGATAGATCCCTTTCCTCTGCTGGTTCCTCCCTCTGGAACAGCCTCCCTCCGACTTGAGCTGGATCTTCTTAAATTCTGGAAACTTCTCAAGAATTTCCTTTTCTTCTCGTCCTTCCCTCTCCCTCTCATTTGCTAACTCTCCTTCTGCTGCTATGACTGGTGCCAGGTCCCTTCAGAGTCATACAGGCGCCAGACCACTCCCTCTACTGGTCCCCCATCATGTGCTTTTGGGGTCTCTTACCCTGGCTAGCCCTACCTGGTCCTCACTGTCCACCGCACTCATCCTCCATTCACCCTCTCCCCCTTGAACTTGCCTTCTTGACCTACCTAGCAATTTCCTGCCCCACCCTTGCAGCACCCCACCCCTGCACTTCCCTCTACCCCCCCTTCCACGTACGACCTTTGTCATGCATTTGTACGGTAGGATTCTCACAAGGCCAACATAACCGTTTTTTTGTTCTTTTGTGGTTCCCTTGTTCTCCCCCCCCTCATTTTTTCTTGTGGCACATGGAAATAGATGTGTATGGGCACCATACAAATGTCCACTAAATAAATAAATACATAAATAAAAAAGCTCAGAGATAAACATTCTGGTTTGACTTGCTTGATACGTTATCTCCAACGGGGATGAATGAGGAATGTTCACTGCATTGTTACATTTAAATTGACTACATGTTTAACTGTTCTGTTCCCCATTTCTTTAAACCTTTTTTTAAGTGTCTTTCCTTTTACAAATTTTTCAAAATAATTTTTCATTTCAACATGACTGCTATTTGTAGTGGTAATGATTCTGTAATTTGAACAATGTATTTCTGGAACGTTTGACTGCTGTGGTTATGTTCTTTTGTACTTTTATTTCTGTTGTGTCCCTGAGTTTCCAATTTTGTTTTATCTATAATGAATTATCATGGTATTTAAATCATGTTTTTATTGAAATTTTGTTATTTTTGTGCAAGTGCAGAAGTTTGTTTTTTGAGTTTGTAATATGAGAATAAGATTTAAACTGTAAATGTAGCGAATAGTGTGTTTCAGTTTTGTCGAAATATTATTACTTAGATTGTCTTTTTTTAATCCGTCTTAATCAGGTTCACAGTAAAGGTGTGCAGGATGTTGTCCTATATTACGTATTTTGTCACTGTAAAGACTGTAGGGGGTATCTGTACTTCTGCCCTCTATATGGAAGAGTAGGGGCACAGAGAACCCAGCCACCCAGCCAAGGTTTTCTATATAGTAGCTATGGACGAGGAACCAAGGCCTAAGCTCTCAGAAGGTGATGCAGGCTGATTCTTAAGTACAGTGAGTCCCAAAACCCCCACAAAGGAATGTCCACACATTATGTTATGTGCTAACGCAGTTCTTTATATAAAAATAAGGTTCAGAGATGTATACACAATTCAATAACACACTTTGTACTCTGGTAATTCTAATGTGACCAATATATACAGTTTCTATGTGGTGCCACACTTATCTTTAGATTCTTTTAAAATGCATCAACTGCTCACAGTTATTATGTAGCATACAAATCATGCAGCAAGGTCTATCAACACAGATCATAAGGAAGGAAGGCAGGTTAAGTTAAATAATGACAGGATGCTTTCTTTAGCTATAGAGACACAATTATGAGTGGGGATCCCCTCACCTGGGAAACCTGTAATAAAAGTATTAACAAGCCAAGTCCATAAATGTTTAACAGGTCTTGCTTCCTAGCTAAAAAGTTCAACCACCCCAATGTACCTGAGATGGAAGTGTTTCTTCGATGGTTGTAGACAAATCCTTTGAGGCTGGACTCCCTTTAAAGCAGGAGTCACTGGGCGTGAAGAACCTTGAAGAAAAGTGGAACACTGGCTTCGATACAGTAGCTTTGACTTTTGCAGTGCTCTCCAACAATCGCTTGTGGAAATCCTGGGAAGATGAGGAGTACAGTAAACCTCATTGCAAAGTGTTTGGTGCTGCAAAGAAGACTCAGTGATGGATGAAGTCCCAGCAACAGGCATCAGGTATCAGCAGTTGATGTGTTGGTCCTCTGGCCTGTTGGTGCTGCATCTGCAGCACATACCTCGGGATAGCTTTGGCAATCGGGACACAACCACAGGCTGGACCTCGGATCTTCACGACGTCAGTGTCCTCGGGACGTCTTTGTCGGCTTTGTGTGGCGGGAAACCCACTAGCTGACTTTTCTCGGTAGCCAGCAACATCCACTTTCTCAGGCGGTGTTTGACGGTGATGGCAAGGGAGCCCACTGTCAAATGTTCTTCAGCAAAGGTGGCGCTTTCGCGGCTCCGGTCATCAAGCAGCACAGCGTCAAGGTGTCCCCGCTTTTGGGCGACATGCTTCGACTGGCTTCCAGTGGTCAGGGAAATCTTCCGAACTCCGGTCGATGGCAGTGGACTTCGATGGCCTCGATGTCCCGGTGCTCCTCTTAAGGATTCTCAGTGGTCCCTTTCTCCGGTCAACAGCCTTTCGGGACTGGCTTCCAGGGTGCCCCGATGAAGAGCAGCAAGTTTTGCATGATGGTCCCTCGTAGCTCAGGGAGAGGTCTCCTAGTCAGGTCCTCTCTCGGATCAGTCCTTGATAGACTCAACAGCTTTTAGATTTAATTGCAGCAATTCTTCTTCTTCCAGCTGGGCTTAAAGGCTGAGCTTCAAGTTTCAACTTCAGCTTCTGAACAAATTAGTAAGTGAGAGGTCCTCGGATATATACAACTGTCCCTCAATCACTCTGGCTGAGCCAGGCTCAGTCAGCCAATCACACAGAAGGGCATTCATGCAGGCAGGCAGCCAATCAGGCTCAAAGGCATTCAGGCCATTCACTTCCACTCAGACACCCATTACAAGGAATGTGGATTGGGGCAAACATCAAGCCTTTAAGCACACAACATTGCATTCATGTCAGTTTCAGGTAGAGCTGTCTCATTCATTGTGTCACAAACACAGAAACCAGACACCCATAACATAGAATGCATATTGGTTGCACGCTCTAATCAAACAGGTCCCACCCCAAGGGTGTACCCACAACATGCAGTCACTGGGAAGGCTCCAGCTAGTCTGGCTTGGGCTTCCCCCACAATACCATATATGGTTCTTCCACCCAAAAGCCAGTCAGGGGAAGGGACAGAGTCAGGGCTTCCCAGTACTTTGGGAAAACAAGCTAACAGGCAATAGAAACCAAATGACCACAGGGGCCATCTTGCCTCCTATCCGGAATACACTGATTCGTATGGCAGGGCTTGGGTATCCCAAAATGGTAGATACTCAGAGCAGCTGTCACATCAGCATGAAGCTTCCACAAGCCGGTACCATGCTCTGTGGGCAACACACAGGTGCCCAAAAACATACTCTAGGGGTAGAGTGCTGTACCCCCACCCACGGCTTTCATAATGGTTTGCCAACAGTCTATGTTCACCACAACCAAAAAGAGGAAGAGCTGCACTGCCAGGGGTCCCAACTGGACTCCTCTGCAGAAAACAACAAAGAACACACATGTTAAGGGAGTACAGGACAAGGACATGGAGGCCCTGTCCCTCCAATGCATTTCCAGCATCACAGTCACTTTCCATTGTTTTAATACAGCTCCATTATGACATCATTACGCTTTTGCATAGGAACTTCACCATGGGCCCACAATAAAGAAGCAATTACGTTCTCTGTGGTTCTCTTCAATATACCTCCACAGTGTAAGGATTTATGCGCACGCTGTAGCTGCACAGATTGGAGGTTGGTATCCTTGCCTTCTTGATGAGTAGATTTACACACGGAGGTCTTTGAATATACTTTCTTCTCGGGGCTGCCTTCACATGGTGATTTACAGTTTCTTCCTTAGACTTCAAACTCTTCTGCTCGATTCGAGAAATATGACATATCCTGTGGATTGGGCTACTACACCTGTTATCAGAGTTACTAGATGTGGGGGAGCCAGAGATGTCATGGGTAGGGCCAGGTCTGAGCCTGGGGGGCAGGCATGACTCTAGGAGCCCACCACAGGCCAAGCCCTGGAAATGGCCGCACAAAACAACCCTGGGGTGGGACAGGGGGCTGTTTTGGTGTCAATAAAGATTGTGAAAAACCATCAATATTACCATGGAGCAATGCAATGGCAAGAGACAGTTAAATAAGAAAAGGGTGAACTTTAAAGTGAACTTTTTCAGATTCACTCTTGTGAATCTATTTAGCTGCAGAATCTGTGTCAGGAAAGGTGTCTTTAAAAAAGCGCTGCCTGGGCATCCTAGGATTTGTACAAACAGAAAGAAACAGACAATTCCTGCAGGATAGAACAATTGGTGTATTCGGAAACTGATATTCAAGACTGTCTCATGGCCACTGTCTCAACACAACAAAGGGCCTGGGAAAAGAAGTGGGCCTGGGTGAAAACAACGAGAATACAGTATGTTAGCAACAGCTGGCTATTGAAGGGAGGAAGCTACAGAGAACAGGGCCAGATATCACATGTTGACGGGAGCAGCACACAGAGCCATGTGCAGAGCCAGTGCTGTGACTCTGCTCTATCTCGCTGCTTCACTAAACCCTCATGATCTGTCTGTGGAAATAGCTATTTATGAGTATTCAATAAAGCATTTGTTCATCCAGTTTTTGCAGAGCCTCAACTATGGTATAAACCAGACTGAGACATACCCACACGGCCCTAGCAGTTGCAGCACCCTGGCCAGGAAAAGATGTGTGGGCCCTCGAAATTTGCATAAATAGTGACATCAGTGATATCACATAATGAGTGTGTAGTATGCAACGGTATCATGGGAATTTACAATAAAAACATGTTTCCATGCGTCAGGTAGTAGACAAATACAACGTGAAGTCCAGTATATGAATTGTAAATCTTCACATTTACCTGTGTGGCAATATCAGGGGTGAGGCATTTTTTTGAAGTAGCAGACTGCTGAATACCTTGTACAGACTTCTAATGTTAGCAGAAAAGGCATTGTGTGATAAATGGTGCGGGTGTATTCTCCTTGGTTAAGTGGCGATGGCCAGATTTGAGAGCAGTCTGCAATTCAGGATCTTGAACACATCTCTTCCCACATGTAATTGATAGAAATACTGTTTGCAAAAATAGGTGATTGTTTTATGCTAACTGAAACTAACTGTTGTTTTTGCAGAAGTTTCATAATTGATTTTATTTGTATTGTGTGTATATTTGGGAACATTGTTCAAGTTAGCAATATGCTTTTATTTCAGAAGATTGTGATAAGGATTATTTTGACGGTCAAAAAATCTAATAGCAATTAATAACTATGTCTATCAAGTGCTGCTCACTACAAAATGAGAAGGTACCCCCATTAATGTACCCCCTAACCTGGATTGAAGGGGGTGAGAAGGCCAAAATTGTTCACCGTGTGTAGAATAGTTGGGGATCCGATAGCAGAAAGTTGCCATTTGGATCATTTTGACATTCCTGTAAATCATATGTCTTCTTTCCTATTCCTGCGGCAACATGTGCTGTAAAATATGGTGTTTTGATATGGGATTAAGTATGACTCCCGCACTTCACTCAGTATGGTAACTCTTGCCCCATATCGAAAATCAAAACCTGGCACTCAAGAATATACACACAGTAAGTGAACATATCTTAAAGTTAAAGATACAAATTTAGTTCACTTGACCTTTCCCCTTAGAAGAAAGTGAATCAGACAAAAGAGCAATGGCTTTTCAAAAAAAGTAATCAACAACAGAAAAAAAACCTGAAAGAGGAAATGTTTCATTAAACACTCTAGCCAAGTATAAGAGGTGCTCACCTTTTTAACCCAGCAATATTTAATGAAATATTCCCTAGAAAACACAATTCCAATAAGAGCATGTGCTTTGATGATCATTTTATGCATCTTGTGGGTAAGTGTCTGCACTGGAAACTTGACAACTTGGGTGAAATCCTGGTAGCAAAATGCTTGAGCTAGTTTGACGGCTTCAAAAACACCAAACAGGGTTGCGTTCGCCCTCTGAAAAAAGTTATGCTGTCCACCCACATGTATCCTTTTTTTGTGGCCACATTCGGGGAAGAATAACTGCACCAGTCTCCCGGATTGCAACCTTTCTTGCTACATGCTGGGCAAATATTCAGGACTCGCTTGCCCTCTCATCATTCCCCCTCCTCATCCCCACGTCTGGTTTCAACAATCCTCTGCTTTACAAACATGAATTGAAAAGTACACATACATAGTAAGGTATCCACTCTAATATATAAATCATTACAGAAATATGTTAAGCAAAAAGTGTACAATTATGGCATTATTCTGCCATCTTGACTGGGAGACTACAAATACCGGAATGCAATTCAGCAAAATGCAAAAAAGACAGTTGCATTTTGAAAATGTATTTTCAAGACGTATTAAAACATTTAATGTGTGAAAACGTTTGTTTGTGTTTCAATGTTTGACAAATGCAGGGTTCATCGAGTATATGATGAAAATATCACATTTGACCAAACATTAACTTTTTGGTGCGTTAAATATGAAGATCTGCAAATAATGTAGCTAATTTAAAACGGTTTTGTTTGATATATTGTAATTGACTTGGAGGAGAGCGTAGATGTAGGCAGCTAGCGGATGCTTTGTTTGTGCGTTCAGAATGAAAATGCCTATTTGCATTTCTTAACACAGAAACATTACAAACCTCTTCTCCAAAACAATGGTCTCTTAAAAAATGGGCTATCATTTTTAAATCGCCCCCACTTTAATGCGCTGCTTGAAGAATGAAAGCGAGTAACAGTCATTAAAGGGCCTGCACCATCTGATGGGCCGCTGGGAACGGGTGTCTCCCTCTAGACTAGAGAGCCACAGGGGATTGGAGGGCGACACCGTGGCCTCAAGTCAGTTTCCTACATGGAAGCTACACAGCAATTATGGTAGGCACTAGTGCCTTGCGAGCCACTCTGACAGTGTGCCATACCCAACACTAAGGAAACTTATCCCCATACTACATGGGTCTTCGCCACACCACTCAAAACGTGCCTCATGGCATAAGCCTGCCCCCACACGGCAGGAGCCAAAACTGCCCACACAGCAGCACCAACTCCCAAAAGACAATCTCTGTGGTCACATTCTCCACCGTGAAACATCCTGTACCCGGAGTGACAGATACACCCCCGCCTCCAGCAGAGGCGTCTTTCTCGCGCACGCTGGTGTACTCTTAACCAGCACCCTGAACCCAGCTTGTGGTGACACAGAAGCCACCAGCGTGCTCAGCCAAAGTAAATGTGGGTGGGACCAGGGGTGAGTGAGAGGGTCAGCCAGCGCAAGCAAATGGTAAAAGGCTGGAGAGCCAAATGGAGCAGATTTCTTTTCGCACATTTCTAACTGTTATCCTGGTGTGTTTTCTGATAGTAATGTGCAAATAACATTTCATTTATAATTTGTCTTGATAACCTTTCTCTTTCAGCTGATAGGCATGAATTGAATCATAAAGAGTGATTATTATTGACATACATTGGTGTATATTATGTTTCTCTATGGCCATTTTATTTGTCAATCTATTTGTACTGCATAGTAAGAACATGTAAGATGCTGAGTGAGGCTTTGTGAAGGGTCCCTTCTGTGGTCATGTGATTTGAACTGGGTAAGACTGTGGAGTTGAGTATAGAGTCATGGGGCCTCATTACGAGTCTGGCGGTAACCCTGCCGGTGCTACTGTCAATTTGCCCCCGGACTCGTAACATTTTACCGGCACCTAGCTTCCCAGTGCCACCGGGACAAGTCCTGTGGGACTCCATGGCAAATGGTTCACGGTAGCATCAGCACCGTTATTAACTTTGCCGATATTTCCGTGATGAGTCTGCCTACCGGGCACGTTGCTCACAGCAGGGTCAGACCTGTCGGGCCCCGGCAGGCAAACTCGTAGTGTGGCCGTTCGGAAAACAAGGGTGCCGCTGAGCTTATCGGCACCCTTGTTTCCAGGCTGCCACACTCATAATGAGGCCCAGAGAATTCTATTAACAGACATTCTGAGGAAGATCGTAATCTTGGCCACCATTCAGCAGGAGCTTTCTAGAAGGAAAAAGATAATGTGATTAAAAGTAAGTGAGTTTAAATGCATCCTTCAATCTCCATTTAATTCTTTTGTGCACCTTTTTTTCACTGATTGCATACATTAACAACAGAAATAAAGGGCCCGATTCATGGTAATATTTGCATGGTAAATCATGGATCTGCATGGAACCGAATGTGCACGACTTTCCGGGACTTGCCAGGATTCTACACAGGCCTGGCACTTCCCTGCGAGTGGACAAGCGCTAGGCGCGAGACAACACGCAGAGTATGGGTGTGGCTTGGGCAGAGGGCGGAACAATGAAAATGGGGAACAGCATGCAAAATAATTGGGCATTCCGAGAGATGGCGTGCAGGCAGTCCATCGTACTCGCACTATTGCGCGGAACAATGCATATTCAGGGATCCGACTGCGCAACCTCCCAGCATGGAAATAGCCATGCAAAGGACTCATACTATCTGCCACCTGAAGGCAGGCGTACAGACACTTGTGCATAGGAATCACTGCACAGTGGTAAGATTGGGTGTCAGATTTACGGGGTCCTGCACGCAGCCGGGGTTCCAATCTGGCTTAGGGGTACTTGTACGCAGTGTAGCGAGATGCAGGAAAGGTTTACGGTGATTCACACATAGATTTTCCGGGTTTTACCCGAGTTACGATAAATTGTACGCATGTTGTCGTGGTGCCGGTATTAGTTATGGGGGACTCAAAGCCGAGTCCCTGAGATGCAGGCCTGCTTGCGGGTGACCCCCTGCACTGTTTTGAGGTTACATGTATTCGCACCCAGGGAGCACACAAAGGTGGTTGTTTCTGGCTGTATTTGATTTGCGTGGGGGCTTGTTGGGGCCGTTCCGGCCATGACTTGAGTATACGGTTACTTTGCGCAAACAATTCCATGAATACGCTGAGTGCGCAGTAAAATCTCTGCACGCAGGCTCACACAGTGAGGTTCTCGGCACGCGGGCGTTGCAGGATTTCTGCATACTTTTTCATGAATCGGCCCCAAAGTCCTAAACATTACATCATGGGATTTGGGGGACTATTGTTTAGAGTGTAACTGCATCCCTTTGGCTCAATCTTATTGCTTCATTTGACATATGTTGGTGGTTAGCTGAACTGCAGCCTTCAATCTCCATTTAATCTTTGCCTGCATATTTGACATTCTCTGCATTAATAGGCTGCTGGAGATAACGTTCTGGACAGTACAGCAGGAAATTGAGGGGATTCAGTTACAATTGTCATTGAATTTCCATGTGATCCATTACAAGGACATCTGTTGGCTTTTAAGCAAACTAGAGCTTAAACATCACAATTTAATTTATTTATTTATATTGCGCCGGTACGCGCAAGTCTCGGGGCACCGATACAAGGACACATGAGACAAAACATATATCTGACAGGACAGTTCTATATAGGAGGTCTCAAATATCGGGGAGTCAGGGTTGGCAGTATCAGTCAAAGAGGTGAGTTTTCACTAGTTTACGAAAGTGTAAGTAGTTAGGTTCTTTCCTTATATTAGCTGGTAAATTATTCCAGATGCCTGCCGTGATGACTGGAAAGGATTTACCCAAACCCAGCTTCGTTTGTGTGGCGCTACTGCAATTCTGTTTAGATCCATGGATCTTAGGGTGCGACTGAGAGCATTGGTGCAAATTTTGGATTTCAGGTAGACTGGGGCTTTCCCATGGATGCATCTATGAGCTATTGTAAGAGCCGTAAAGTGGGTTCTGCTTTCTTCTTTAAGCTAGTTGCATCTTTTGCGCTCAATGTTTTTCATTATGAGTACACCTATTGGCTCTTTGGTGAACTGCCACCTTCCATCTCCATTTACGCCTTGTGGGCATGTGCACCTTCTATGCTCGATTCAAATGACAGTGATGACTTTTGGACACAGCAGAGGAGAGAAGCTGGAGAGCATTGAGGGATACGCATTGTTCTGTCCTGTGTATGTACCTAATCAAATGCTCTTATCTCCTAACAGAAAGTATATGGGTTGAGGGACTGCTCATCAACACTCAGTTGCATCCGGTAGGACCACTCTTACACTTTGTATGGGCATCTGTTTTTAGTTAGGTGATTACCATGCAATCATTAACAACACATTTCACTTCCCTGCTTTGACCAGCTGCTAGAGATAAGGGTTTCAGGGACTGTGTTTACAAGTTGACCTCATCACTTGAGCTCATTGTCATCCATTGTGAGGACAAGTGATGATCATCTAGTTAATAGCAACCTTTAATCTCCATGCTATCCTTGTGTGCACGTTTCATCTTCTCTTCAGGGGCCTACTGACATTCAGGACTGTTGGGCATTACGCTACTGTTACACTACTATTCAGAAGACCCAGAAAGATAGTGCAAACACAAATGCTCTGTGTAGCCTCTGTTATACAGTTAATAGAAGCTGGACACAGCGCAGGAATAGACTTGGAGACCACAGGGCTCCATTAATCAATGCTCTTTTTAAATTATTATTATTATTATTATTATTATTATTATTATTATTATTATTATTATTATTATTATTATTATTAGGGTTTATATTGAGCGCTGACCTGGCTTTCAGGAGCAATGGAGCGCTTTACAATCATAGAGGCAAAAACAGAATTTGGGAGCAGAGAAAGAAGAGAGCGGGATTTGACAACAGGAGAACGGGGGGCAATTGTCAGCAATGTATCTACAAGCAACCTTGGAAGGAAGCAGTGGGGATCAGATCATTCAGTCTCAGGTATGGTGGGGAGTAGACAGTGTATAAGTCTAGGTGTTAGGGAAAAGCCATTCCTTGAAGAGGAGTGTCTTGAGCTCCTTCCTGAAGTAGATAGAAGTGAGGGGGGAGTAAGATGTTGATTGGGAGGAGGTTTCAGAGTATTGGGGCATAGACAGAGAAGACATGTCTTCTGTTGTTTTCCTTCCTGCACTGGCAGAGTTCACATTGGCACATGTCCTTACTTCTGGTGAATTGATGGCCTCCGGAAATGCTGAGTTGCTCAGTGATGTAGCTTGGGGACTTCTTGGTGACAGCCTTGTAGAGTTCAATGAGGGTCGGGTGATGTGGTCCCATTTGCAGAGTCCTCTAAGGGGTCATGCTCCAGCATTTAGGACATTACTCAGGGGAGCCAGAGTTGTTAACGGAATGCCTCCCAAAAGGACATTACCACTATCCAGGTGGGAGAGGAACAAGGCTTGGACAGCAGATCTGAAGTTGTATTCTGGGAAAAGGGATTAATTTTCAGAAGGAGAGAAAGTTGGCACCAGGCCGTTTGTGTCTTCCTTGTTATGTACTGTTTGAAGGAAAGATGTCTGTCGATGTCAAACCCAAGGAAATTGGCACAGGTGGCCAGCTGTGGTCTGAAGCCCTCGAGGTGCATAGCAGAGAGCCAGGTCTGGATGTCTGAGTGTTCAGTGTTGTTGGTTAGCAGTAGGAATTCATTCTTGGAGGGGTTGAGCATTAGGTAAGCACTGGACATCCATGACTGGATCAATGAGAGGCAGGCCTTGATCCTGTGGATGTCTTTCGATGGAGAATATCTTGAGGAAGGAGATTGTTTGCTTCAATGTGTAGGAGGAGTTGCGTGGCTACTGCTTCCTCAAGGATTTTACCTAGGAAGGGAAGATGGGTGATGGAGTGGCAGTTGCTGAGCACATCAAGGCTCAGTGTTGTTTTCTTGGGAAGAGGGATGATGCGGAGGATGTGTTTGGTCAAGTGGAAGGTGCTTTGAGTTAGAGAGCTGTTGATGATTTTCAGATAAGAGAGGAATAATTCTGTCAGAAGTGCCTTGAGCACAGAGAGAGGGAGCATGCCGTCCACACACGATGCAGCCTTGAAGGATGCTAGAATTTCATTGAGGTCTTCCATAGTGAGTGTCTAGAAAATCTTGCAGGTAGTTGTGGTTTGGTGATATGTGACGTGTGGTGTTCTGTTAATTGTAGTGTGGTGTCTAGGTGTTGGCAGATCATGCTGATCTTATTGATGAAGAACGAGTTGATGGCAGTGGATTTCTCGATGGAGTGCAGTACGGATGGGTCGGTCAATGGGTTGAAGTGCTTGATGGCTTTGAAGAGGGCTCTGATTTCATTGTTGGCCTTGGCTATGGTGTTTTGGCAGTAGTTGGCTTTGGCAGTGGTGATCGTCTGCGTGTAGCAGGGAGTTCCTTGAGCAGGGCGAGGTCAGATGCGATGCAAGATTTTTGCCAAGTCTTCTCATATTTTCTGATGGTTCATTTTGTTGAAGTTACAGAACAGCATGGGGGTTTGGGGACTAGTTGACACAATATAGCTGCATCTATTCGTCTCAATGTTATCCATTATGAGGACAGCAGAGATAACATTTGAAAGGCATGTCTTGGTCCAAGATGATCTGCGTTAGTGAATGTTATGGGTTGGGTGCCTTCATTTTGATATTATTTTAACAAATTATAATGCAGCATAAAAGTGAAACAACATCAATGTACAAGCAGCATGGAGGCAATGTATGCTCACAAAAGCATCATGCAATTACTCTCTCCCCAAAGTACACAATTCCACAATTTTCTATAATTGCTGCCAATATAATATAGCTTTTTCCAAGATGCACTTGTTCTGCATCACAAAGCAGCTGACTGGCACCACGGCCCCTCTAAAATGTATTAGAACTCTGCCAGAGATATAAAGCACTCTTTAGCTAGCCTGTTAATGTCTTTATGATGAGTTTTCAGCTGCAGGCATGCAGCTTTGAAATAATTGACACAGCAGATGCTATCACTACTAAAATCAGTCATTTCACCCAATCAGAGAGGATCAAAAGGCTGACTCAGCCCGACTGGAATTCAGACACTTGTCTGTACACAAACTCTTAAAATCAAGAGGTAGGGCTTACCGAAACATACTCTTTGTCACCTTCCACAAGCTTAAAGATGTAGTCTGAGTTGGATCCCATATTATAGAGGTCAGGTGCATCTTTAATGCTCCAGGAAATGTGGGGATGTGAAGCAAAAGTGGCTGTTGTGGAAACAGCGAGCACAGCTAAGAGTGGCAACCAGACCTGCATCTTGGTCTGATGGGCTGGTGGCAGTGCCGTGTGTGCCTCCAAGACACCAACAAGCCTATGTAATGCAGGCATTGGTTCCCCTTCTTCTGCAGTTGCAGCCAGATGCTTATTGACAAATAGGAGAGGTAGTGAAAGTTTCCTAAGTTCCGTTTTTGTTAGGCCTGTTCTTGCAATGTGTTACATTGCAACCGCGGGGTCATTGCACAATGGAAGTCACATTTCAGCTTGTGTTGTTTTTTCATTTGTTGTTTTCTTGGGAAAGTTTAAAAAGACTTTGCTTGGGTATGTCCGTTACAATGTTTCAAACGGGACAGTTAGTTGTCCGGCACGCAAATGTAGTCTGTTCCAAAATGTGTAATAATATTCTCTGTGCAATGTGCAGAAACACAACAACTGCTACATGATTTTCACGATAGAGTGTAGGCGTACAATTATTTCCATTGATCACAGATTTATTCGGAGAACATTATTTGCACAACACTTGAATTTGTAGGAAATACTGTTCAACAATTTAATGATTACTATCAACAATCTTCAGGGCGAAAATACCAAGCATTCCTTCAAAAGACATTAAAGGTCATCCACTTGGTCAATAATAAACCTGTATACATCATAATAAAATTTTGATTGCATCAAGCAACATGAGTATTAAGATGTTTAGTAGCATAATTCATATTGTATGTCTGATGCAATATTGTCTGTGTATGGAATCTATAGCATGAAGTGTGTTGCGGTAATACCATCACCATACCGCATGTGGATGCTTGACTTTTTTGCAGGTGTAGTTGGAGAGTGGAGAGGACTTAACACATTCCCCTGCTTGATTTTCAGCCTGCACGCATTTCCATTCTGGTGGATAATAAATGGATTCTATGGAATCCGCCTCACTTTGCAATCTGGTAAAAGCAGGTGGATTCCCACCATGAATCCTTTCTAAAAGGCCCTTGTAACCAATAATTGCTAGAGGAATTTGGACTTTGGGAACACATAGTGAAAACGTGAAGAGTAAAGGTGAGTTTGCCTGTGTCTTCAATTGTCCGCTGCCTGCTACACATGAAGAAAATTGCACGGATGGGACTTTTTTTTGCACTGAACTGCCAACAGCGCTGGTCCTCTCAGTGCAATTAAAACTTTTGTGAAAATCAACCCCATTGTATGTTGGAACAGCAGTTCCTTATCCACTTTTAGAAACCTATACAGATCTCTACGATATGCAAGAGTAGAGCAGGCAATTTCAGCTACCAAGCCACAGTGCAAGCCAGTGCTCATTATCCCTGGTATGATATGATTGACAGGTTATTTATAACGTGCTTAATACCCAGAGGTTTCTAAACGCGGACCGTGGATCGAACATGTGTTGCTCCGCGTCGTCTTGCGTCCAAGGCGAGCACGTTGTGGTAGCTCCTCTGCACTTCACAGACGCACACCAAAGCATTTCGGGAGGGCTCATTTGAACAAAAGGAAACCTTTTGCAGCATATGTGTGTTTGAAAGGAAAACACCATATATACATAATTTACCAACCGAACATAAACAACAAAGAGATTGCCCGCTCTGTAGGATTCCTCCGTTAGTGGGACAGCTTTCTGATTGGATCATTGGGTTAGGTTTAGGAAACACTGTCGATATTATGATGGATTTTTTTAAAAAAAGCATATTAACATACCAATTGAATGTGGGTGTCACCAGAAATTAGCATATCATAGTGCCCACTGAAAACAAGTGGAAGGACTTCTGAAAAAAGTGGGCCGACTCCATCCACCCGTGTGTACCTTTGACTTAAGTCCTGGAGTGGACCATTCAATTTCATCTGACAATCAACCCATTCCACAGTTCAAACCAATAGTCATCCCTGTAAGTTCACCTCAAGTTCGGAGCTACAGAGCAATGCTGGTATCTAGTGATGTTGCTGAATAGAAAATGATGAAAAAATATCACATTTTTAATTTAAATGTATATGGGAGGTGGGGTAAAGTGGTAAAAAGGGGTGGGTAGGAAGTTGGGGATGGTTTAGAAGCACAGGGAAATTGGGTGTTTGTGGGGCACCCTCAAATTTAAAAAACATAATAAAATCAATATTTTTTCCGTTACAAAATGTCTGGTAAAAAAGTATTCTTTGACATTTCATTCAGTAACATCACATAGATCCAGCAATGCCTTGTGGGAATGCAAATTAACTCAAAAGCATCCTTTTTGCTAGAGAAAATTGTCTTTGGGCCTCATTACAGTTTGCAGGTTTGCGGGTGGGGCCACAGATTTACCTCCAGCCAAAAGCTGGAGGTAAATCAGGCCCATACCAGCAAATAAATACCAGAATTACCGGCACTGGTATGGGACTTTATGGAATGAAGATTTTCTGCATTCCGCCGCCTGTAATATCCTGGTCATTCACGGATATCAGGCAGTGGAAACGGTTGGGGCAGCTTGCCGGTATCGCGCCAGAATTACCGGCAAACTTGTAATAAGGTCCATTGTCCTGTAGGCCAGCGCTATTTTATCACTTTTAGATGCTGCTCTGCTGGTGGAATTTGTATGCATCTGGTACTTCTGTAACTCTGACATCAATTAAAAGAAACTTAAGTATTTGTCTCTTCAGCTCATGGTTCTAATAGCAGCAGAAAAGGCTTAATTTCATGGTGTCCAGTCACGTGATAAAGGGAAGTTGGATGAGCAAGATGGTCACACCTACGCACGAAGGCTGGCTGTACCCATACTCCTTAAAAATTCTCTGAACTCAGTACAAACTCAAGGCCAACTTCAGAACACTAATTGACACTGGACCATTGAGTGGATGATAGATGATATGCTAATTGGTGGGAAGCTGGTGCTAAGACAAGCTCACCCGCACCTGGTTGTTCAGTCTGCATGCTGCTAGACGTAGGTGGAAAAGTACTGATGGGGGTTAGAAGCAAACCAATTGTAGGGGACCGTGTAATTAAGGGTCCTATAGTTTGTGTAGCCAATGGGACGTCGTACATTTAGTGACGTTCATAGTGGCCATTTTGAGGGGAGGGCTTAGTAGCCCCCACCTGATGTTAAGTATCCTATCACCTTCCTCAACTGCTCTATACAGATGTAGAGCCTATACTTAGAAATACACTTAGACCCAATCACACCCTCCGTTAGGTTTTTGTAGTTTGCCACGTAGGATGACATTGGTAATGACACAGGTCAAAACATCAATGATGACCAATTTTGGGTATAAGAGCCCAGTTTTTTCATGAAGCTGATGCTCTCGAGACTGAAGCGTGCTCATTAGGGTTGCAGTTAAGCAGTGTAACTGCTAGTTTATCTTCCCACAATCAGGCCAACACACACACAACATATCATGGGTAACAAAGATGCAGTCGACTGCCCCCTGAAGACGCCTGCATTGAACCTTTGATTAACTTTGACCATCCGCAGCGTGAGCCACAACGAAAGGTTTTTAATGGGAGACACTGTCACCAGGATCGGTGATATCCCCGTCAGAGAACGTAGAATCCGATTCACCACCCTCCCCTAACTCCTCACCTTCATCTCTTCTTCCTGTACCCTTCTTTCCTTTACTTCTTGGTCGCTCCTTTTTTTTAAGTAGGTAAGCGGGCCCATGGAAGGAATCCACCGTGTCACCCAAGAAGGTTACCCGGTGCCTCCTCCCGGGAACGCCGGGAAGGGGAAAAAGCCAATAGTCACAAAAAACTCCTAAGCGACCTGCGTGACTCTCCTAAGGAATGAGCTGGTATGCTGGGAGAATGCAGTTGGCTGAAGCTGAACTCCGTGGTAGAAAGGAAGATGCTCCGGAGGAAGGAAGTCGGTAAGTAGTAAGGAATCTCACAAGGGGAACCAAGTCCATAGGTGTAGCACAAGAGAATAGGCAGTCCTTATACAGGCCAGGATCTGGTACACGGGAGATCACAGAGGAAGGTATCCGAACAGTAGCATCAGCAATCCAAGAAAACAGGCCTAGGTCTGGTACACAAGGAGGCAGGCAGAAGGAGAAAAACAGGAAGGGGAAAAAATAAGATAGAAGAACGGAAACAGAGAAAAACCCAGAGAAGGAGGGTGGCGAGGAGTGAGGAAGGAGAATAGCAGAAGAAAAAGGGCAGCATGCAAAACAAGGAGAAAGAGGAACAAGGACCCGATAGAGATCGGGTAGTACAGCAACAAGGGCGAGCGAGGGAAGAGCAGGCAAAAGGCAGACAGCACTAACGGAGGAAACCGGAAGCGTTGCAACGCGTACGCAACCCGGAAGCAGCTGCATTTAAACTCCGGGCCGCGTCAGCGCGCATATGCACGGGCAGAGCTGCAGGTGGGCGTGACAGGCTATCAGCGTGCGCGGCGGAATAATGTCCGTGCCGCCAGCAGTTCCAAAGGCGCCAAGTGCCACGTGGCATGCCAGTATGCCCCCTCCCAAGGGACCCTCCCCCTGGTTTGCCTGGATGGTAAAAGTGAAACTTGCGCAACAGGGTAGGGGCCGAAATATGGGAGATGGGCTCCCAGGAATTCTCAGAGGAGGGGAAGCCCTTCCATCGTACAAGGTATTCTAGTTTGCCTCTACGATACCTGGAGTCGCATATTTGAGCTACCTCGTATTCTTCCGGAGTGGAATCCTGAGGAACAGTGACTCTCTCAGCTTGACGCCTCCAGGTATCAACATGAAAGGGCTTAAGCTGAGAAGCATGGAAGACAGGATGAACTCTGTTCAGGCTGGCAGGGAGTTTAAGACGGAAAGCTACAGGGTTGATCCTTTGTACAATCTTATAAGGCCGTAAAAACTTCGGGGATAGCTTAGATGGATGGGCCCAACGAGGTAAGTATCTCGTAGAAAGCATTACTCTAGAACCCACCTCCCAACCTGGTACCGGTTGACGATGTCTGTTGGCTTGGGACCTATAGCGTTCCTGCGCTGCCTTAAGGCTTTCCCTAGCCTTCTTGTGTATCTCTCTAAGGCAGGTGAGTGAGGAATCTACAGATGGTACATCGGTAGAAAGACAGGAGACAGGAAGAATAGACCAGGGATGGTAGCCATAATTACAGAAAAATTGACTGACCCCTAGAGCTGAGTGCACAGAATTGTTGTAGGAGAATTCGGCCAGAGCCAATAACGAGTGCCAGTTGTCTTGTTGGGAATTAGTAAAACACCTTAAGTATTGTTCAAGAGTTCCATTTAGCCGTTCAGTTTGTCCATTGGACTGGGGGTGAAAACCCGACGTGAGAGCTCTTTCAATCCCCAGCCGCTCACAGAGAGCCTTCCAAAAATGAGAGGTGTACTGACTTCCCCTGTCAGAGATGATCTTAGAGGGCATACCGTGCAGTCTAAAGATGTCTTGGAGAAATACTTCGGCCATGTTGGCTGCAGTGGGAACTCCGGGCAGAGGGGAAAAGTGAGCCATCTTAGTAAATGAATCAACCACCACCATTATACATGTGCACCCCTGTGAGATGGGTAGATCCACAATAAAATCAGTAGAGATTGAGCTCCAGGGGCCGTCTGGCACAGCACATGGTTCGAATAATCCAATAGGTCGTTGACGAGGGGATTTACTTCGGAGACAGATGATACAAGATTGAACATAACGATCCACGTCCTCCCTCATTCTAGGCCAGTAGAAGTGACGACAAAGGAATTCCAGAGTACCTGTTCCGCCCCAATGACCAGCAAGTTTTGTGTCGTGACACCAGTTCAAAGCCATCTTGCGAAAGGCAGGCGTGGGTAGGTAGAGTCTACCCTTGACCAGATATAGACCATCTCTAATTTCGTACGCCAAGCCTTTGGGATGTCTCTCTACTTCAAAGCGCCCTCCCGATTCTTCTTTTACCTGACTGAGGAACGTCGCAACCATTCCGATACTTCTGGATCGGGGAAACATGTGTTCAGGAGGAGACTCGGATTCGGGTAAGTAATCACAACGACGTGAAAGGGAATCAGCCAACACATTCAGCTTTCCTGGGATATAAGTGATGTGAAAATCGAATTGGGCGAAGAAGTGAGCCCATCGGGCCTGTCGGGTGTTGTAGCACTCGAATTGCCTCAGGACTTGCAGGTTCTTGTGATCTGTCCGGATAGTAAATGGATACCTGCCTCCCTGAAGGAGATGCCGCCATGCCACACAAGCCGATTTCATTGCTAGTTATTCTCGTTCAATGACAGAGTAGTTTCTTTGACTGGCGTTAAGAGTCTTCGAGAAGTAGGCGACTGGATGCTCTACTCCCCGAACCTCTTGGAGAAGGACAGCTGCTATGGCAGCAGCAGAGGCGTCGGTCTCCAGGATGAAGGGCAGCTCCTGGTCAGGCTGTAGTAGTATGGGTGCAGCACAAAAGGCATTCTTAAGATCCCCAAAGCTGTCCTCGGCCTCAGCCGACCATCTGAACGGCTCAGAAGATTTCTTGAGAAGAGAAGTGATGGGCAGGATCTTCTGGGAGAAATCGGGAATGAACCTACGATAGAAGTTCGCCAGACCCAGGAATCTTTGAATTTCTTTCACTGAAGAGGGTGAAGGCCATTCTAGGATAGAAGACACCTTGTGGGGGTCCATTGAGATACCCTGACTGGACAAGATATAACCCAGATAGGGTATGGATGAAGCGGAGAACACACATTTAGCAAGTTTGACGGATAAGTGGTTGTTCTTAAGCCTACGGAAAACTTCCTTGGCATGTTCCTCGTGTTCTTTGGCATTGTTGGAAAATACTAGTATATCGTCAAGATACACTAGAGTTGTTTGGCACAACAAATCGGAGAACAGTCTGTCCATAAACCGTTGAAAAATAGAAGGGGCATTCACCAACCCAAATGGCATGACCTGATACTCAAAGAGCCCGAACGGAGTCCGGAAGGCAGTCTTCCATTCATCTCCTTTCTGCACTCGGAGAAGGTGGTAGGCGTTCCTTAAATCAAGCTTGGTAAATATTGTTGCACCGTGGACTGCTTGTAAGATCTCAGTTATCAAGGGCATCGGATAACGATCCTTAACAGTGACTTTATTTAAGCCTCGATAATCAATGCAAGGTCTTAAGTCCTTCAAATCTTTTTTGGAAACGAAAAACAAGGAAGCTCCAGCAGGAGACTTTGAAGGTCGGATCAGCCCATTAGCCATGTTACCGTCCAGATAACCTCTGAGAAATTGCCTTTCCTCCAGTGACAGAGGAAACATTCTGCCAAATGGTACTAAAGCTCCCGGAGTTAGTTCGATGCAACAGTCCTCGGGCCGGTGTGGAGGTGGTTCAATAGGTATCTTTTCCGTCACAACCTCTGTGAACTCCCTTAGGTAACGGGGCAAGTGTCACACCGCTTCCTACTCAGCCGAAGACACGCCTCTCCGCTTCTACCACTATCAGCGCTTCCCGGCACACACGCTCAGATTCCTGCACAGCATTTCCCACTCACGTTCCACACGGCAGGGCACGGCGTGGCATGTTTCGCGGTACAGGCATTTATCGCCCTTCACTGCGGTGGCAAACCAAGTGGAGACTTTTGCAATCCAGGAACTCGTATCTTCCGCGGAGATCAGTGCTGCCCGGCGCGTCACAGACTATGTGACCCTGGTTTCCTAGCAACGCGGCAACGCTTTCGGTTCGCTTCCACGTGACGTTGTCACGTGTGTCCTTTCCAGGGATAAAAAGAGTTCGGAAACCGAAGGCGTTGCTTCACAGCTGTTTCAATCAGGATCACGTGACGCACTCTCTTCGTTCTACAGACCTGTTTTCATTGTCGACCTACGCCTGCTCTACGGATTGTCTCTGCTTAGCCCTTCTCTGACTCTGGAACTTTGGAACTTTGGATTGCCTATCATCGACCTACGCCTGCTCCACGGATCATCTTTGCTTAGCCCTTCTCTGACTCTGGAACTTCGGAACATTGGATTGCCTGTTGCCGACCTACGCTTAGTACACGGATTGTTTTTGCTTCACCCTTCACTGACGCTGGAACATTTGATCATCAAGTTTCTGACCTCGGATTTCCACGTGTTTCCAGTTGGACCTCGGTCCTACAATAGGTGGTTGCCTGCTATACCATACAGCCTTGTCCCGCCACAGTCTGGAGGTTCACACCTCTTTCAAGTCCTCACAGGTATTTTAGTATCTGCTATTTACATACAAGTAATTGTGTCTTGCTTTCATACTTACATAACCATTGTACCTTGCCTTACAGCGCTCAAGGGATTCTTCCGGCTGTCCCGCGTCCTGGTTTGGGGACTTCCACCTGTGGCCTTAATAATCACGCTGACAGTATTTTAGGTGTTGTCAGGGTGTTTCTTGGGGACAGAGGGGTAGTTCATACTCTACACGACCAACGAACTTCGTAACAGCAAGCAATGGACAGACTTGGTCTCACAACTATTAGATGTCTTGACAGTTTCGAATCTTGGCTCGGGTAAACACTCAGCTCTACAGAATGAAGACTGAAAATTCAATAGATTTTTAGACCAGTCAATGCTGGGGTTGTGCTTGCGTAGCCAGCAGGTTCCCAGAATGATGGGGAAGTGCGCGGCTCTGATGATGTCAAACATAATTCTTTCTGTGTGCTGTTGTATCGACAAGGTGAGTTCCTCTGTGGTATGGGAGATCATGCCTGAGCTCAGAGGCTCGCCATCCACTCCTTCAACCTTCTGGTCTTCCTGTTTGGCAATTCTTTTAAGACCCTTTTGTTTGGCCCAGTGAGTGTCAATGAGATTGCCGGCAGCACCACAATCCAGTAGAGCTAAAGTGGTCACCTCTGTAGATTCTAGTTTGAGGGTAACTGTGAGCACCATAAGACGAGAGTCTTCAAGGATTTCGGGAGATGACACAGATAGAGAAGCGTAAGGACTTGGACCAGCCCCTCGGTAGTGAGTCCCAACACTTACCGAGGGTGAGCGTTTCCCAGCCTTCTGGGTGGTACCTCCGGACAGTCTCGTAACATATGAGTGGGAGCTCCACAGTACATGCACAGGCAGCCGTCCCTGCGCCGTTTGCGTTCCTCAGAGGTGAGCGGAGCACGTGCTGTCCCAATTTGCCTGGGCTCCTCTTTGGAGGAGCGTGAGAAGGGTACTGAAGGAGACGGGTGTGTTTCCAAGAGAGGTGGAGCATTTGTCTTGGTCTTTCTTCTTTCCATGCGTCGTTCGCTCAGCCGGAAATCTATCCTGAGGGTAGCCGTAAGGAGTTCAGCAAAGGATACAGGTCTTTCTATCCTGGCTAGCTCATCCTTTAAGTCTTCTCTCAGACCCCGCCGAAAGATTGCATATTGAGCCTGCTCCTGCCACCCAGCTTCAGCTGCCACCTGTTTGAATGTTGTAATGTAGGTTAGCAGATCCGAATACCCTTGACGGATGTCCAGCAGATCTTCTGAAGCCAAGTAGGTGCTTTCGGTACGTAGAAAGGTTTGTTGCATCAAAACCTTGAAAGCATCATAATCCTGTAAGACTGGATCCGGCAGGTTCACCAACAGAGTGGCCCATGCCAGGGCATTACCTGACATGTGTGTTATCATAAACCCCACCTTGGCATGGTCCGAGGAAAAGGTCTGAGGGCGGAATGAGAAGTGTAAATGGCACGCATCCAAAAACTCTTTTACCTTTTTTGGAGTGCCATCAAACTTGACCGACACAAGAGGGAGCGGTGTTAGATCGGTGGAAGGTCGTTCTCCCTCCGTTATCCATTGCTGTAGGGTGGCATTGGCAGCCTTGAGATTCTGCATTTCCACATTTAAGCTCTGGACTGCTGCTACAAGTTTCTGTACTTGCTGTGGCGTAGCCATTTCTACTTCAATTTGGCATTGCAAACTGTCACCAGGATCGGTGATATCCTCGTCAGAGAACGTAGAATCCGATTCACCACCCTCCCCTAACTCCTCACCTTCATCTCTTCTTCCTGTACCCTTCTTTCCTTTACTTCTTGGTCGCTCCGTTTTTTTATGTAGGTAAGGGCGCCCACGGAAGGAAGCCACCGTGTCACCCAAGAAGGGTACCCGATGCCTCGTCCCGGGAACGCCGGGAAGGGGAAAAAGCCAATAGGCACAAAAAAACCCTAAGCGACCTGCGTGACTCTCCTAAGGAATGAGCTGGTATGCTGGGAGGATGCAGTCGGCTGAAGCTGAACTCCGTGGTAGAAAGGAAGATGCTCCGGAGGAAGGTAGTCAGTAAGTAGTAAGGAATCTCACAAGGGGAACCAAGTCCATAGGTGTAGCACAAGAGAATAGGCAGTCCTTATACAGGCCAGGATCTGGTACATGGGAGATGACAGAGGAAGGTATCCGAACAGTAGAATCAGCAATCCAAGAAAACAGGCCTAGGTCTGGTACACAAGGAGGCAGGCAGAAGGAGAAAAACAGGAAGGGGAAAAAATAAGATAGAAGAACGGAAACAGAGAAAAACCCGGAGAAGGAGGGTGGCGAGGAGTGAGGAAGGAGAATAGCAGAAGAAAAAGGGCAGCAGGCAAAACAAGGAGAAAGAGGAACAAGGACCCGATAGAGATCGGGTAGTACAGCAACAAGGGCGAGCGAGGGAAGAGCAGGCAAAAGGCAGACAGCACTAACGGAGGAAACCGGAAGCATTGCAACGCGTACGCAACCCGGAAGCAGCTGTATTTAAACTCCGGGCCGCGTCAGCGCGCAAACGCACGGGCAGAGCTGCAGGTGGGCGTGACAGGCTACCAGCATGCGCGGCGGAATAATGTCCGCGCCGCCAGCGGTTCCACAGGCGGCAAGTGCCGCGTGGCATGACAGACACACAGATGCTTCACTTTCCATCTCCTTCTGGAAGCTTTGAGCAAGATCAGGTTTTCTACCAAGACGGAGGTGCTGCTTTGTGCAACAAAAAAAAAAGAAACCAAGTGCAACAAATTATAGAAGAACTAGTAATAGAGTTTAAAAATGAAGTAAACATATGGTAACTAGATTCCATTAGATCAAGATCAAAGGAACAATAGGAGCAATATGGATTAATTCACTCAATTGCATTTGCATAGATAGTGTATTAGCCAAAGACATAAAAGCATTATATTAAAAAGTTACAAAACCCGTTCATATTTATGAGGTATAAAAACCTTTAAGGCAACCTATTTGCCAGTGCTATAGAGAGCAGAAGGCAATATGATTAGATTGGGTATGCCTCCGTTTTACCACCTTCCTTTCAATCCTAAATCATTGTCATATTAAATATTTACTAGCAGAGCACCAGTCCACTTAACAGCTTTTAATATCATTTAAAATATAGACTAATACATTATCAAAGCCAGCATTACCGCACCACCGCACTACAACTTTGGTGGTAAGGTGAAGGATTTTCCTACAGCTAGAGGTAAATCCTCGCCCTTACCACCAAAAGTGGCAAAATTGTCAGAATTAACGCTGACAGAATAATTGCAGGTGGTAATTCTGCCGAAATCTCCATGGACGCCAAAAAATGAGCACTCACACTGCCTACTACCACCTGTAATCCCATGGTAAATCCCAGAGACCAAGTGGCATTAACAGTAATTCCATTTGGGAGCATTTCGGCAGATTGATCACTGAAATAACGTCAAACTTGCAATGAGGCCTAATATTTTTCCACCACCGTAGTACTCATATGAGGCCCATTAAATGTATAAAGCGGTCTAAAAAAGAACAATTTCAGAAGAATCACTTGATCACTGTCTAAATAAAATAAGTCAAAAGAGTAAATAGAAACGTCAGGTTGGTTACAGAGAGCACAGCATTTTAAGATCCACAAAATATCTGTTTTTGCTGAGGGCAAGCCAGAAATAGTATGCTACTTGTTCTGGAAGAGAACATTATTTTGCACGAATGGGATCTGCTGGCACACTGGTCTCACTCCTGCCAGGAGGCCTGTAGGTGAAGGACCACACCCAGGCTATCCAGACTTGATATAAATCAGAAACAGCGGTGGCGTAAACCTGTAAAGAAATGTATTTTGCACTCATATGTTTCTTCTTAGGAATTAGAGTCACATGGCAGTGTTCTGCACCGGTTGCCAGACATTTCGTCGAAAAAAATTGGTCGACCAGACAAATGGTCGAACCAATTTGGTCGAAAACCAAATGGTCGAATTTTTATTTTTTTTATTTTAACCCTTTTTTTAATTTTTTTGGGGGGGTCCCCCCCCAACCTCCTTTTTTTCTCTAAAACCCCCTTTTTTTACTAAACGAAAACCCGAAAAATAAATATATAAATAAAAAAAAAATTCGACCATTTGGTTTTCGGCCAAATTGCGTCGACCAAATTGCAGTCGACCAGTTTTTTTTCGACCAATTGACTGGACACCTTCTGCACCATACTTCTATTAAAAACGGGATCAGTGCCAGCTTTCAGCTCCTACTGTGTTTTCATCATGGTGCGCAGAAGCAAGATCTCAGAGGATTGAATTGCTCTTGTCTTGCCTCACCCAAATCATAAAATATAAGGTTTATAAGATAAATCCACATTCCATTCTCAGACATTCAAGCATTGTTTAGCTGGCTCAACTAACCCTCAAAGGCATTCATTCTTGTATCTCACAGTTTGGCATTACACAACACAAATAACCCTGGTTTTCATTTCAAGTTGTAATTGCACCATTACAATGTTTAATGAAACTCCCTAAACAAGTCCATCTGATTTGATTGTCGGCCTGTTTGCCAGCAACCACACTAAACAAAAACATGTTTCACACATACTGCCTCATCACGAGTATGGCGGTAACCCTTAAATGCGGTGGTAATGCTATTACCTCCGCATTTAAGGGTCTGCCAAATCACAGGCTTGGCGGATTTACCCCCAGCTCTGAGCTGGGGGAAAATCCGCCACGATTTAGCTGATTTTTGGTGATTACCGCTGGCGGTAATACCACCAGCGATAATAGCACCAAACATTCCCCACTGAGCCCAATGGGGAATGGGAAATTCCGGAATGGGCCCAATGGGGAATGGGGACTTACCGTTCTGCCAAACACGTGATCCGGCGCTAATAGAGCCGGGGGTTTGGCGGTAGGGCTAATAGCCCCGGCGGTAATACCGCCGGGGTTAGCGCCCAACTCATGATGAGGATAATGTTGTTCACGCATGTGGTCTTGCATAGTAATGTGTCCACTCCTCCACCGTTCTCTGATGTGGGGGATAACCCCACAATCCCCTGAGACACCCTGCATTGCTTCTCTCCACCAAATTCCCTCCTCTCATGTGGGCCCCAAAACTCCAGTCCCTCTCTGTGCCCCGGCCAATTGCTTTGAGACCCACTACTCTGCTACCCTCTCTCTTTCAATCTCCTCCGACCCTGCCAAGCTTATGACATCAACCCCCCCCCCATCCCACACCAGTTCCTTACCTGTTTTGCTGGCATTAGTGGTTCGGCTTGTTGGTAGAGCCGCATAGATTGGGAGAGCACTTCCAAATTGTGAACGTGGTACTAGGACTCTGAGTGTGGCTCTACTATTTGGTACAGCCAAATAGGTTGAGCCAGCCCCTCCAGTTTGTGATCGTGGTACTAGGACTCAGAGAGATGCTCTGCTGGTTGGTAGAGCCAAATAAATTAAGGATGATGGCGAAACCAAAGATTCACTTTTCCAATGCACTCCATCACTGCTGCCTATGGGGCAGGGACAGGTTCTAGGCAGGCCTAGCAAGATTAGTTAGTCTCATAGCATCCATGGCACCAGGCTATGAGAATAACACAGTCACTCATCATGCCAATCGCAGGACTCTAAACTCTCAAGCACAGAGTGCTCAACCTGGATGCCCAGCCTCTACCAATAGCACCTTGACAGGCCCACCTAGCACCCCCCCACAGGCAGCACACCATGAAACACTTATCAGAGATCACCTCCCCCACCCTAATCTTTGACCACAATGGTACCTAACCGCATAACAGTTATGTCTACCCCTCAGGTTACTCAACAAGAGCCATTACTCAAGAACTCATACCACAACACCATTGTCACATATAACACACAGAGTAAGGAACCATATTAAACAGCTAACTTCTTTCCTAGGCCACACATGGCTCAGTCCCGAACCTGCAACAAATAATGCAAACTATCTCCCTCTCTTTTCTCCTCTTCTGCCTTGGTGTCGCATACCAATTTTACATGGCCTTTTAAATGTTTTCAACAATGCAACTTAAACTCTCTGATGTTTATTAACTTACTCATAATAAATTGATCAACTTCTTGTTCACTCACAACTATCACCATGACACTCATGCAATATGCTCATTCATTATGTCATGCAGTTTCTTGTCACTATCACCACATGTCATTTGTGGACCAATATATCACAACTCAACCAAATGCAGCACTGTACAAGGAGTTGTTCTTGGAGAAAGAGTTCTCAGATTCTTGCCTAACAGCAGTGTTATATAACAAGCATGACATGGTAAACAAAGTCAACTTGTACGCGACCAGGACTTTGTCCTTTTATAGAGGCAGATGTACACATCATCTCTAGTGCCAGCCCCCTCACCTCTGTCATACTGGAAGAACATTAAGAGTAACAATAGGACACAGAGAAGAAAATGTGCAAATACTCAAAGAAGGAAGATATAACTAAAGTAAAGAGAAACATGTATGCAAAAATGAAGAAATCATATACACTAAGAAGACAAGTAAGAATAGAATCAGCAAATGTATATATGCAGAAACACAAGGTAGATGAGACATATAGAAGCTTACTGCAGGAGAAAATATAACACGGGTAAAGCGGCCGTGATGGATAGACGTCGGTTTCGAATAGTAGTGAGCTAAGAAGCCTTGAAGAGAGAGACCAGAACTGCAGAGCTGACAGGCATTGGAAAACAGCTTTGTATGAGGAACAAAGCATATCTGTTTGGCTTGGGATCAATGATGCCACATCAAGAGGCAACTTCAAGGCACAAGGGGGGTCAAAGATGATAAGCTACATACGCAGGACATATTTCTCTTAGAATAAGTGAAGGAGAAAACATTTGCAAGTGCCAATTATTGGACAATTAAAGATGCAAAAAGCATATGCAAGACGGAGCAACCAAGTCTCCAGAGGACAAGAGGAGTAATAGCACACAGCTTAATTGAATTAAATAGCACTAAATAAAAGGTCAAAATAGACAAAGGGCCTCATTACGACCCTGGCGCTAAGGGGTCTGCGCCAGCGTTAGCTGCGCGGACCCCTTACCGCCAACTATGAGTTCCTGGAGCGCCATGGTCATTTTTCCGCCCGCTTTTTGCGGGCGGAAAAATCCATGGCGCTCTGGGACCTTGGTGTTAATTACGCCACCGTATTTTACGGTGCCGTAATTAACTCCTTCCCCACTCCCATTGAGCCCTATGGGGCCGAAATGGGAATGGGGAAGGGTAAATGGGTCAATGGGGACTTACCGCCCCGCCGACCTCGGAATGGGGCGGTAAGTCCGCCATCCGCCATGGCGTAAAGGGACTTTGCGCCATGGCCGGAAAGTCCGTCGATGGCGGAAAAAATCCGCCAGGGTCGTAATGAGGGCCAAAATCATGTTCTCCTCACACGTGGTGCAAGACTCGAAAATAAGGCCTGTTCATTAAGCTCCAACTGAAGATAGCGATGTACCTACACTCCATAAAAGTCCCAATGAAGAGAACAGTCAGCAAGGACAACTACAGAGAAGAAGCCTTGGCTTAGGGCCTAACGGATGCAAGATTGTAGGCTAATTGACCAAAGTGGGCAGTGGTCTGACCTTGTTCCCCGCACCAGGGTTTCTTTTTGCTTGCGTTCTGCTAAGGAGCTGAATATCCAAGGTTGGGAGAGAATGCCAACCAAGCATGAGGGCCTATGAAGCAGTGTACCATACATTGTTGCAGAAGCCAACCATTGCTGTTGTTCTGCTATTAATCTGTATTATACATAGTAAGAGGTAGTTCAAGGTGTGCCTACCTGATAGGGAGTACCTGATAGGGAGCAGTCAATAATGTTACTAACACCTAAATAAAGTATAGGTATATATGTTCTCATGACCAATCCCTCCTTTTGATATTTTTTACTGTTTGAAACGTAGGGTGATGTCATAACCTATGTACATCGAGGTATAAAGCCTCTTTCTATAATATATATGTAGATGAGAGTGGATGAGCTGCAATCTGTTTGTTCAGTAGGTTTCCCTACTTTATTTGAGCTGATAATAAAGTAGCATTTTGCCATATTCTTTGAGACTGTCCGGTGATTTGAGTCTGAGATCATTTATTGCTAATTCCATCTGGCACGTGGAACACTCCAGGTGCTATTGCACATTTTGGTAGCAGTGTGGATGGTTCTGAAACAGTCTCCTGGACCCAGATTCAGACTTTCAGATTCTCAATGACTTCCACCATTAGCCCGATGATTGCAGAGTTTCCTGCGGAGAACAGAGAAAAAGACACGCATATTAAAAAGAGTCAGTTGACAGTGCCCCTTTGACAAAATTCCTGACTTGTCCCTGCAGGCGCCCCCCGGACAGAAGGCGAAGTGGTCAAAGGGGGAAGAGTCGATAACGAGTGACTCGAGCTGAGAAAGGGATGTAATGAGAGCATTGAAAGTGGGATTCTATTGTAAACATAAAAACATATAGTAACAGGATTTGGGTTAAAAAAAGAGAGAGACACACCTCGATTCCCAGTTTCAAAGGAGCATAAAGACATGCATTAAACTCCAAGTAGGGTATTTTTAGGGATTCCTGAGGCAAGGCCGAGATGAAGAATGCATGTCAAACTCCCAAATGGGCTAAACTTGAGGTGAGATACATTTACTAGCGACAGTAAAGGAAGACGATCACAGGAAAAAATAAAACAGCACATTTGTTCAGGGGTATACATATGTCAGCGTAAAGCTTTTATTATGTTTAAACTAGGAGGCATAAAATGATAGTAATAATCTAGCTGGTTATTAGACTCCATAATCAAGTGATTGCCGTCAATCAGAGAGATAAAAGTTGAGAAAAAAAATAATAAATAAAAGTAGATTCTTAGAGTGTTAATAACAAACCAGGAGGAAAGTAAGAATCAATAGTACTATAAACTAAGGAATAAAGAGAAAATCATTGCTTTTAAAATTGGTTAAGAAATTGTGCTTTGATAATGGGAGGTTATTAGTGGTGCTTACCTGAATTGATCATTGTGGTGTATTTGATTAAAGTAATAAAGCAATAAAAAGTCTGGTAAAGTATTGACAGTCAAAAATGACTTTTGATAATGGGGGACACACCCCTGCTACAGACATCATCAAGATACACACCCAAGATTAGGAAGTACCATTCTGAATACGTAAAACCAAAATGTATATGCCTTGGCTTCAAGAAGGTTAATTATCAAGAACTGTATTGCAACGCATGACACCATACTTACATGCTGCATATACAGGGAAGAAGTTACAGAAAAAGTTAGCCATTTTAGAGGTATGGAAAATATATCAGAGCGAGAAGCAGAACCTGCCCGAAAAGGAGTGGATGTTTAATGAGCATAAAGGGGAGGACAAAACGTCCTCGACTCCTCTTTCTCCTTCTGAAAACAAGAGTACAGATTCTGAAAAACAGGGATTATATCCTTTAAAGGAGTTAAAAGCAAAAACAGAGTATGTTAATCTGACATACAAGGCCCCTGTTTATAACAGTGACGACAACATCGAAGAAAGTAAAATTGAAGAATGCAAATATATGTCAACCCTCGATCAATATAAAGAGCAGGATGAAAGAAGGGACAGACAGATAGAGATATTATATGATATGATATGTCATTTATAATGCTCCTATAAACAAGTGTTTCAAGGCGCGGGAAGACAAGGGACGGAAGACAGAGGGAGGACAAGACAAACGATCTTACAAGGCCTTGTGTCATTCAGATCGTACAAATGCGACAGCGCAAAGTACAGGGGATGAAGTGAGAGGGGAAGTGCAAGGGTGAGGGAGGTGGGAAGTGGGAAGTGCAATCAGGGCTCTGAATGCTCTGAGTAAGTTTAGCCAGGGCAGCGCAGCTCTGGGTAAGTGCAGGGAGGCAGAGGACTGTAGAGGTTACAGTAACAGCCCCTAATTGCACGGTCGGCCCAGAGGCAGTGCAGTGGAGACTGATTATTGGAGTAGCTGGGTACCCAGTGAGGCTCTGAGGGTAGTGAGACAACCAGTCGATGCAGCAGACAGGTAGGTCATCAGGGGAGAGAGAATGCAGAGGAGAAAAGAAAGGACTTGAGCTGATACTGGAACTCCAAGTGGTCCGGCTCAAGTTTGAGAGGGGCAGGGAGACCATTCCAGAGGGAGGCACCCACAGATGAGAGCAAGATCTACCCTAACTCTCTGCTTGGAGAAGCGTCTGACCCTAAAAGAGTTGGAGGTGGCTGAATGAAGGGCTCCGGAAGGTAGGTATTTTGGAAGAGAAAGCAGGATGTAATGCTGGCCCCAGCCCCAGAAAGCCTTGTGGACAATGCAGAGGGTTTTGAACTTGATCCTATCAGCCACCAGGAGCCAGTGTAGAGATTTCAGGGCTGAAGAGATATAGGGCCTCATTACGAGTTGCCTGGTAAAACCGGGTTCATTACAAGCATGCCGGAATGAGCGGGTCCGTGCTCCTATGAACCCGCTAATAGCAGGTGATTACGAGTGCGCGAGCACGCGCGTTCCCCCATGCCGGTAGTGGCAAAACCGCCATGCCACTAAAGTGCCTCCAACTCCCCTATACTGGCATCGCGGGACCCGCCCATAGCGGTACCGCCTCATACCAACCCCTAAATACCGGCACGGTAATACCGGAACGGCAAAAAAGGGACCCGGAAATTACGTCATCGCACAGGAACAGGAAATGGGCCGATGGCCATCTTTAAAAACACAATCCATTGCCATCCTCCATAATCACCACTTCTCTCGTGTTGTTGTGTGCCACAACAGAAGCAGGATGTCAAAGGCCACCAAGAAGTCCTCCCAAAGGAAGAGAAAGCAGAGTTTTTCAGATGCAGAACTCACCATGCTTGCCAACACCGTTGCACAGCATGCAGATATGATCAGGAGCAATGACCTCAAGCATGCGGCCCAAACCAAAAAAAAAAGATGTCTGGCACAAGGTCGCACAGAGGGTGTCAGCAGTGGGGAGCACCCCAAGGAGTGTGGGTGACTGACGGAAGCGGTGGGACGACCTCCACCTCCGGGTGAGGAAGATCCTGCCGGAGAACAGGAGGGCTGCAATGGCGACAGGCGGGGGCCCACACTCCCCTGTGAAGTTGACGGCATGGGAGGAGACCGCAAGTTCCTTCATCGACCCAGAATCAATTGAGGGAATTGGAGACCAGGAGGTTGGCGCTGCAACTACCACAGAGGAAGGTGAGTGAACCACCACATCCATGTAGACTAAACCATGATGTGGCACAAGTATGATATGATATGATATGGCATTTGTAACGTGCCTATACACAAGTGTTTCAAGGCGCGACGAGGCAGGGAGGGGGGAACAAGGGGAAGACAGACAACGATCCTACTAGGCCAGGTGTCATTCAGATTGTGCAAGTGCAGGGGTAGGAGGAAGGGAGAAAGTGCAAGGGGAGGGGGAGGGGGGAAGTGCAGTACAAAGTAAGTAGGATAAAAAATAAATAAATAAATAAATAGGGCCAGCTGGTGGCAAGTGCAAGGTAAGTGCACACAAGTGCTGGGAAGGGGGGCTGTAGGGATTCAGAGACAGTCCCGCAGTGCAGGGGTTGCCAGGGAGGCAGTGCAAGTGGAGAGTGGCTGGGCCCAGGACCGAGGTCGGTGAGAGTGGCCCAGTTGCAGATTCAGTGCAGTTTCAGTGAAGAATTTAGCAGGGGAGAGGGAGAGAGAAAGCAGAATCAAAGAGGAAGGTTTTGAGGTGCTTCCGGAACCAGAGATGGTTCTCCTCAAGTTTCAGGGAGGCAGGAAGGCTGTTCCAGAGGGAGGCCCCTGCCGCGGAGAGAGATCTACCCCCAGCTCGTTGCTTCGAGAAGCGGCTGACCCTGAGGGAGTTGGAGACGGATGAGCGAAGGGCTTGGGAAGGAAGATATTTAGGAAGAGAGAGTTGAAGGTATTTAGGCCCCAGGCCCCAGAAGGCCTTGTGGAAAGTGCAGAGGGTTTTGAACTTAATCCTCGCAACCACTGGGAGCCAGTCTAGAGATTTCAGTCCTGGAGAGATACGGTCCCTGGGCTTGAGGCCAAGGACAAGTCTCGTAGTTCTGTTCTGGATGAGTTGCAGGTGGCGGAGAGTGGAGGCAGGCAGATTAAGATAGAGGCTGTTACAGTAGTCCAGCTTCGAGAGAACCAGGGCTCAGGAGACAGTGAGCTTCTGGGGGAAGGAGAGGAAGGGAAGAATACCTCTGAGGAGGTGCAGCTGGTAGTGTGACTTCTTAGAGACGTCAGATATATGAGGAGAGAAGGAGAGTGTGGAGTCGAAGATGACCACAAGGTTTTTTGCCTTGCAGGTAGGAGCAGGAGGAGGGCCAAGAGAGGCTGGCCAGAGGGCTGCAGGGAAGGAGGGAGTGGGTGTGCCGATGAGTAGAATCTCAGTCTTACTGGCATTAAGGCAGAGGTCATTGGCGGCACACCATTCCTGGATAGCGGACAGACAGTCAGAGATGAGGGAAGGAGAGGAGGAGGCCGAGGGTAGCGATGTGGAAGTGAGATTAGGCAAGGTAATGCATGTCCCAAGGCTACATCAACCTATCCATTGAAGAATGCGTGCCACACCCTGCACCACACGCATGCTGAGTACCAATCCCAATCCCAACAGAGGTGCAACATGACCCAACCATGCCCATGGAACTCACCACACAGACACCAAACCAATTCCATGCCACCAGCCATGCATTGATTGCCCACATGCCCCCTCAGAACACCAAATGCCACACCCCAGAAATGAAATGATGCCTGAATGTATGAACATATCACACCGCAATACATCATAGCAGCCATTTGACAACATCACTGATGACCTGCATCTCTTCTATCCCCCAGGCACCGATGAGGAAGATGGAACCCAAGACAGGGGTGCAAGTACATCCACTGCACTCAAAGGGACCAGTGCCACCGCCACCCCCCAGCCCAAGAAAATGCCTACAGCAACAGCCAGTGTGCCACGCAAGGCAGGAACCCTGCAGGGGACACCTGCAGCCACAGAACAGCAGCAGGCACCCACAACAGTGGGAGCCGTTTCCATTGATGCTCCGCCAGCCACCACGGACGTTGTGTCTACAGAGGTGGATAATGAGGCAGAGATCATGTCTGGCACACCCACCCCAACCCTGTTACGCTCCGACAGCTCGGGTCTCGCCAGCCTCCTTCGGCAGTTACACCGGCTCACACCGTCCGGGGAAAGACATCGCTGTGGCAGCGTTATCAGTTTCCATGGAGACTGTATGGACGTCGGTATCAATATCGACCCCGTCAGCTGATACGCGCATTACGCACTACGCGTACACCGATGCCCCGCCCTTTGCCTTCTTAATCTGGTTCCGCTCGGGCTCGGTGCTGCTAATTGTAGTCTACACGTACTCTTACGTGTTTAGCCCTCGAGCTAAATTCCTTCTTCAAACCTTC
Source organism: Ambystoma mexicanum (assembly GCF_040938575.1). Classification (NCBI taxonomy): domain Eukaryota; kingdom Metazoa; phylum Chordata; class Amphibia; order Caudata; family Ambystomatidae; genus Ambystoma; species Ambystoma mexicanum. The sequence goes on along the minus strand of NC_090924.1, from coordinate 187,660,523 downwards.
CAGCTTAGATTTCCTGGTTTTCGACTTTGCCTTCCACTTTGGACTGATCACGGATTGCCCAGCTGATTTTGGTTCTACACGCTGTTACGACTCGGAACGTTTCCTGGATTGCTGACGGCTGTTAGAAGTCGTTTTCCTATGCTTTGTAGCTTTTTGGTTCCTTCCACAAGGGCTGCATTAAAACAATCATCGTCTGACACTAGTTACTTCCTGTGATTTGCTTCTTGGATAAACACTGCCTACTCCCGCTGTGAAGAAATTACCTTCCTTGGACATTGTGCTGGATTTGTATTTTTACATTGCCAGTGCAGCTCAGGATGCTTCCCAGTTACCTGCACCAACCCGTATCTAGTGCGCCCCTCGTGCCGTTCGGGTGTTTCCTCCCTCACTAACCTTCCTGTTTATTATTTTCTCCTGTCGTTGTGTCCTTTGGAACTGGATTTCCCTCGTGGCTCCTCAACCATCTCCTTCCAGTTCAGTTGTGCATTCCCTAGGGGTTCAAGGGGATTTGTTAACTCAGTAGTTAGTTCCTTATTGTCCTTTGCATTGTTCTTTTAGGCTCTGTATCTGCTCTGCTATTCCAACCAACTTATTATTCAGGTATTCATTGATAGTTGATTGTCTTGCAATTATTATTCTTATCCTTGCCGTTAATAACCCTTTCTGTGGTTTCTTTTCAGCTGTTGGTCTAGCGGTGTATGTGTCTACTCCGCTCTTTTATTTGATTGATACCTCTGTCTGTCTTATCATCACAGCAGAGGGATACATCATAGAAAAGAGCCCCTCTTTTGAGAAAGCCTGATTATTTAAAATCAGGGTAGCTGAGGTCGAGACTGGTTGATCTGAGAGTTTCACCACTTCTGTCCTCGAGGTCCGGTTTCAATCCTCCAAATCTTGGTATGGTGAGTAACAAAGCCCCATCACCAGCCTCCAACCCCTACAGAGTCTGAGGACATGTACGATCCGTGCCTCCATGACTCGTACCCAGGGGAATCTGACATTGGCATCTTTGAGGAGGACATGGCCCTGGACGAGGGCCCCACGCAGGTGCCTTCCACCACCCTGCCAGCCACCAGCCTGCCAGCCACCACCCTGCCAGCCACCACCCTGCCAGCCACCACCCTGGCCACCGGTACTCCTGCAGCCGACAACTCTTTCAAGGCTTGCCTGGCAAGGGTTGAGGCCTGACAAGAGTCCATGCTGGAACTCATGTGGCAACAGGTGAACACTGGGAATGAGGCCAGGAGGGCCATTGCCACGGTCATTGCAGCCAATACTGCTGCTGTGGAGGCATCGACGTGTTCCTTCAGGGAGTGTATGGGGTCACTCACACAGGCCCTTCTTGCAAATCTCCCACAAATGCAGCGCCCACACCTTGGGCAAGCCATGGGACTCACCATTGACACCTCCACTGCAACAACCCCTTCCACCTCTGCCCAATCGAGCCCTGTGCGGTTAACACGGAGCAGTGCATGGCGCTTGACCATGGCACCCCCAGACCCAAAAATTGCCAAGAAAAAACAGGACAGGCAATGACATTTAGAAAAAGTACATTGGTGAAGGGACCACTGTTTGTTGGACATATGTGGACATTTGGGATCTGTGGGGTGGGTGAGGGAGTTTACTGGGGTATTTTCTGGGATCTGTGGGGTGGGTGAGGGAGTTTACTGGGGTATTTTCTGGGGTTTGTGGGGTGGGTGAAGGAGTTTACTGGGGGTTGTGAAGGGATTATGTTCACCATATCACGTCTGCTGAAAATACACCATTGTGTGCAAGCAAATCATTGGCTGGACATCGTTCTTTTTGTACATGTACAAAGTGTGCATGTCCAGATTCAGTGTGTTGCGGACACATTACTTACATTGTCCATGCGTTTCAAAAGTATTCATCAATTAGTGCTTGGCGTACAGCATGGCCATCCCGTACATCACATACTGGCAGGGGAGCTCCTTCGCCTCCGTCTCCATCCCCTTCATCCTCACCCAGCCCATGCATGTCAATGTCAGGTGGCAGTGGTACATTCCTTCGGACGCACATGTTGTGCAGCATGACACAGGCCATGGTGATCTTTGCCACCTTCTCGGGACTATATAGGAGTTCCCCACCAGACCTGCTTAGGCAGTGGAACCACGCCTTCAGCAGGCCAAAGGTCTGCTCAATCACAACACAGGTACAAGTGTGCACACAATTGTACTCCTCTTCATGGCTGTTCTGCGGGTTCCGCACAGGGGTAAGTAGCCATGGCCTCAAGGGATATCCCCCATCACCTGCAAGCAGATACAAATAGGTGTGTGTCACACAGAACTGCCACCTTCAGGGAGCACAGTCATGGCAGCAGCTACTTGGTGTGGGCATGCACATGTCCCTGTAAGTGTACAAAATAGTCACCAAGATGCAATGTATACTGTAATGAGGTGTAGTACACTGGATGGGGTTCAATAGATGATGCTGGGTGTAATCATGCATGCACTGGCAGATGTGCTTTGGTAGTGCACAAATGTTTGGCCTCCAAATCATGCTGTATATTCTTTAATATGCATGGTCACACTCGCCGCATTGCCACAGTTGCCACATAATGATGGTGCCCTGGTTGTGCTTCTTACTTGTTGTCATCCATCTGCAATATTTGTGATAAGTGGCCCAGTGATGTGTTGTGTTCTGTTTTGCTGGTTTAGGGGAGGAGTGTTTAGCTCTGCATGCATTCTCCACTCACTGGCTAGTGCAACCCAGGTGCACTATTCCCCCCCTTTCCCACCCAGGTGCACTATTCCCCCCCCTTTCCCACCCAGGTGCAGTAGCCCCCCCCCATTCTGCATCCGCACACATCAGTACCCCACAGCATGGACATGGGCCTCTTGTGCAACTCACCGAGCAGCCAGGCACGTGGTCCAGCATGTCGCTCCATGTGACGGGGTAGCGTTGAGTTGCGCAGTACCATGGCATCATGTGTGGATCCAGGAAATCGGGAGCAGCAATGGGTGATGATCTGGAGTCACATACCATTTGCACATTGATGGAGTGGTATTGCTTGCGATTGCGGTACACCGCCTCTATGGCATGGGGGACTACCAATTCCACATGGGTGCAGTCGATGGCACCAACACAATTGGGCATGCCTGCCAGTGCATGGAAGCCTACTTTGGTTTCGGCTATCTCCTGGGCAGTCCATGGTAGGGATATATGGGTGCTTGCGTGCTTCAGGAGGGCATCCAGCACTTGGTTCAGCATGCGTGAGAATAGTGGTTGTGAAATGCCATGCAGCTGTCCCACTGTGTGTTGGTAGGTGCCTGTGGCCAGGAATTGTAGCACAGACACCACCTTTAGTAGTGGGGGGATGGCAGTGCATATTTCTATTTAGCTGGCAATGTCGTTCTGTATCATGTCCACTATGGTGGGGATGGTGTCACGGTCCAACCGGTACAGGGTGTGGATCTGCTCAGGGGTTAGGTTGAATGGGCTGGGTCTGGTGCGAGGGATTGGTGGCTGCCTATGAGGGACAGCCGCCTGCGCTGGTGGTAATTGCTGGGCCTGTCTCACCCTCCTTCTCCTCCTGCGTCTCCTCTGTGCTGCCTGTTCTTGATGCTGTAGTTGTTGTGGTTGCTGTTGTTGCTGTAGTTGTAGCAGTATAGGCATGTCCTCCAGCGCCATGATTGCAACTGCTAGTGGTAGCATTTTGGTGTAGGAAGGGGTGTGGTGTGTAGGTGTGCTCCTTTTGTACTGGGCCACACTGAATTGCATACACCTGTAGGGGGGGGGGGGTTGTGGTGTGTGGGTGTGCTCAGTTTATACTGGCACAGCCTCCATTGGCTCCACCTGTGGGATTGTGTGCACCTCTGGCAGCTGCCTTGTATCCTGCTTGCTGTTTGCGGGTGGCCCGCGATGCCTGTATGGCCGGCATTGTGCAGCCCGTGATTACTGGCTTCGCGATGCCGGTATTTGCATGTATGCGTGGGTTGGAATTACACCCTATTACCAGCATGCCGGTATTTACTCCTTAGCGGCACCGTTGTTTAGTATGCCGCTAATACCGGGTTTCCAGGTCGAAATGCTACGGAACGGTAAACGATGCCGGTATTAGCATACCGGCATCATTTTTCCCTTACCGGCATACCTCGTAATGAGGGCCATAGTCTCTGGGCTTGAGGCCAAGGATAAGTCTGGCAGTCCTATTCTGGATTAGTTGAAGAGGGCAGCGAGTAGAGGAAGGCAGATTGAGAAAGAGGCTGTTCATGTAGTCTAGCCTAGAGAGGACCAGGTCTCTGGAGACAGTGAGCTCCTGGGGAAAAATAAGAAAAGGAAGAATACCTTTGAGGAGGTGCAGCTGGTAGTGGGCCTTCTTGGCAACATCAGTGATGTGAGGAGAGAAGGAGAGGGTGGAGTCGAAGATGACACAGTGGTTTTTTGACTCACAAGAAGGTGAAGAAAGGGGGCCCAAGGAGGGCAGCCAGAGTGAGAGAGGGAAAGCGGGAGCAGGGGTCAAAATGAGAAGGATCTCCATTTTACTGGCGTTAAGGCAGAGATCATTGGAGACAAACCAATCATGAATCGCGGATAGAAAGTCAGGAATGAGCGAAAGAGGAGAGGAGGCTGAGGAGAGCCTGAAAAAGAGCTGAGTGTAATCCACATAACACTAACTAAAAGTCAGAGGAGAAGGTAGAGATCAGGTGGGCCAAAGGGGCCAAGTAGGCATTGAAGAGCCATGGTGAGAGGGTTGAGCCCTGGGGAACACCACATGTAGAGAAAGAGGTGGTGGAGAGAAATGACACAAATTCAACCTCAGAGGGTCGGTCCAATAGAACAGAGGTCTACCACTCAAGGGCCTGATCTGTGAAGCCCAGGTTCTTGCAGAGTTGATTGATCAGGATGGCGTGATTGACTGTATCAAAAGCAGAGGAAAGGTCAAGGAAGATGAGGACAGAAGGAAGGCTGGAGTGAAGATTAGAGAGCAGAACTTCACAGGTGTTCAGGAGAGCAGCTTCTGTGCCTCTGGTTGCTCTCAAGCCATACTGATGGTCTTGAAGGTAACCAACAGATTCAGTGTGGAGAGTAAGCTGGGAGATGGGCAGATTTTCTAGGAGTTTGCCCAGGAAAGGAGGCATAGAGGTTGGGTGGTAGTTTGCCGGGCAGGTGAGATCGGCCGAAGGCTTTTTAAGGAGAGAATGCATAAGGGAGTGCTTGAGAAGAGAGGGGAAAGATCCAGTGGCAAAAGAGTGATTGCAGAAATTGGCCAAGGCTAGAGCGTGGTTGTCAATGGTTCTGGAGGAGCATGGGAGCACCTGTTTGGATGACACTTTCATATATTGGACTTGTCTAGAACCATCATCAGGTGTTGTCGGAGAGAAAGAAGAGAAAGGAGGAGGAGAGGAAGAGGCTGCCAGAGGGGGGCCGAGACAGGCAGAGAGGGAGGAGAGAAAGGACAGGATATCCTGAGTTTTAGTGGTGGAGTGGGAAGCCAGAACAGAGGGCCTGGGATGGAACAGGAGAGATGGATTGGGCAGCTCCTTGCACATTTTAAAGAGTTTGGCCGTTTTGTTAGAGGCTGCAGCGACTTGGGCTTGAATGTGGACTCTCTTCTTGGACAGGACAGAAAGTCTGTATTGCATCTGGAGCAGGCAGCAGGCCAGTTTCTCAGAGGATGCACCTGAAGCTCTCCATTTCCTCTCAGTAACCCTGCACTTAGAGGAAGAGGAAGAAGCAAAGTGACAAAAAGAAGGAAAGGACAACACGAAGGAAGGAACAATAGTGCAGAATGAGTTGATGGGAGGACGGATATTACTCAAGTTAGACGGAAAGGGCATTGATGGCGTTTGAGAAAGAGAAGAAGGCGAGGAACAGGATAAGAAGGAAAAGCAATGAGAGAGAACATACAAAGAGAAGAAGGAGAGAGGGAAGAAGCAAAAGGAAGGATGAAGAAGGTATGTGGAACAAAAGAAAGAGAAAGAGAGACTAGAGAAGAAACAGGATGAAACAGAAGTGCAGAGATTGAAAGAACGTAGCTTGCAAAGAAGGTGAGAGGAAGAAGGAAGAAGAGAAAAGGGAGATGAGAAGAAGGGAAGATGAAATCAGAAGGTTTAGGGGACAAAGGGATGATGAAATAGATAATCTGGTTAATAGATTCATACTGCCAAAAGAAGCACAAGAACGATGGTAAGAAGAGAGGATCCCAACAGCCGTGAAGGGAGCTGCAAGAACTGCTGAGAATGCAGACATGGGCTGATGAGCATGAGACAGAAGACATAGGGTAAAGGATTGGGGATTTATATAGGCAAATGAGAGATACAGATGATTATAAAACCAAAGGCAGCATCATAGGATCTCAACCAAAGGTAATAAGGTAGATCGGATGACGTAACAACGGACGAGTATAGAACACTGTCCTTAAGTGGACTAGGGGCCTCATTATGACCCATTGGTGTCACAGGTTTCCTTTTTTCTCACCTGTTTTTGCTGCTTTGCGGGATCCTTCACTGGGGTTTTCTTCCGTGCTGTTCGGGTCTTGTATAAACCTGCTCGGCCGTCGTCGGATTCCAGAATTCGTTCAGCTTCTTCGTCCAGGATCAAGGAAACTCCAGGAAGACCAGGAAGTAAGGCCACACACGGGGGCGGTCTGCGCGGAACGCAGATGGATACAGGTACAAGGGGAAGAGAAGGAGAAGGAGAAGGAATGGGTCCGGGAATTCGAGCAGTAACTCAATTCCAGGAGCACGAATTGCGACGCACGTCTAGCCTCAGCTAACGGTAGCGTTGAGACGCGCTGAGCTGCAGGGGCGTCGTTAATTTATGGAACGTGCTGCATGGACGTAAAGGTCGATAGACCGCGTTCTGTGAATTCGGCCATGTTGGGTGTACTATAGCGAGTAACCCCCGACGTGCCAGGGACCAGGAGGTAAAAAAGGGGCGTGATCGATGGATCATGACAGCATGCCCCCTTCTAAAACTCGTTCCACCGGGTTTGCCTGGATGTATTAGATGGAACTTTCTGAGCAATCTGGGGGAGTTTAGGTTTGAGACTGGTTCCCAGGTACGTTCACTGGGTGGATAGCCCTTCCATTCCACCAGGTATTGAAGTTGTCCTCGCCTATATCTGGAGTCACATATTCGAGACACTTCATATTCTAGCTGGTCATTGACAATCACAGGACTGGGTCTAAGATTAGTCCGGGTGGTTTGGATGTAAGGTTTCAATAGAGATTTGTGAAAAACTGGATGGATTTTCTTCCAGGAGTCTGGTAGTTTAAGTCGAAAGGCCACAGGGTTAATGACTTCTTTTATAGGAAAAGGCCCATAATATCGAGGAGCCAACTTATTCGGTCTGAGATGTCGGGGCAGTAGTTTCGAGGATAGCCATACTTTATCTCCAATGGTGTAAGAAGGCCCTGGTCTTCTCCTCGAATATGCATAGTGCTTAGTTTGGATCTGTGCCCTTTCTAGATGTTCCTTGGCTTCTCTCTGTACATTGATGAGTGTTTCAATCCAGGAGTCGACTGTTGGAACTGGTGGAGGGTGCGGAAGGACTGAAGGTAATACCGCAGGGTGGAATCCATGGCTGCGAAAAAAGGGGATGGTTTTAACAGCCGAATGGTCTGAATTGTTGTAGGCGAATTCTGCCACTGGTATTAGAAGCGACCAATCGTCCTGGACCCTAGTAGAGAAACAACAAAGGTATTGTTCAAGGGTTTGATTCACTCGTTCTGTGACTCCATTGGTTTGGGGATGATACCCTGAGGAGAGGGCTCGTTGGATTCCTAGTATCCTGCAGAGGTGTTTCCAAAATTGAGAGATATACTGTGGTCCTCTGTCCGATATAATCTTGGAAGGAAGTCCATGCAGTTGGAAGATGTGTTCCAGGAAGATTCCAGCAAGTTCTGACGAGGATGGTAACTTATACAGAGGCGTAAAATGAGCCATATGAGTGAACAAGTCAATGGTGACCATGATAATGGTGTACCCTCTGGATGGCGGTAATTCTACAATAAAGTCTGTAGCGATGACTTCCCAAGGTCTTGTTGGTGGTGTAGGCTGTAATAAGAGTCCTGCTGGTTTCTGGTTGTCATGTTTGTTTTGATTACAGACGGGACAAGATTGAACTTACAGTTGAACGTCAGCCTTCATTCTGGGCCACTAGAATTGTCTTTGTATTAGACATAGGGTGTTGGAAATGCCACGATGATCGGAGTGAAGGGTATCATGGCAGAGGTTTATTATCTTTTGTTGTAGTTTCTGTGTGGGGATGACCAGGTTGTTATTTTTTAACAAGTATCCATCCTTGGTTCCCAGATCCCATTGATTCCTTTTCGAAAGACCCTTCCAGAGTTCCGAAGTCTGAGTTTGCATGCAAATATCTTCCAGGAGATTGTTTGCTTGAGCTACAAATATTGTATGAGGAAACATCTTGGGATATGCCCGATCTCCCTGAGGTTCATAGTTTGGACATCGAGAGAGGGCGTCAGCTATTAGATTTTGTGTTCCGGGAACGTGGTGAATCTGGAACTAGTATTGGGCCAAGAAGAAGGCCCACTGAGCTTGACGGCTATTCCTACATTCCAAGGCCTGCAGTACTTGTAGGTTTCGATGGTCCGTGCGGACCTGGACAGGATTTTTCGCTCTGAGGAGTAGATGACGCCACTCGGTGAAGGCTTGACGGATGGCTAGCAGTTCCTTTTCCAAGACTGAGTAATGGGTTTCACTGGGAGTTAATGTCCGTGAAAGGTAAGCAATGGGGTGCTCCATCCTGTCCCTGAATAGCTGTTTGAGAACGGCTCCAATAGCGTAGCTGGAGGCATCTGTCTCCACTATGAATGGTCGGTTGACATCAGGTTGAGCCAGGATGGGGGCTTGTGTAAACTCAGTCTTCAACCGTTGGAAGGCTTCCTCTTGAGCTGTGGTCCATAGGAAGGGAACGTCTTTCTTTAACAGGGCAATGATTGGTTGGACTATCTCGGAAAGGGAAGGTATGAATTTCCTGTAGAAATTAGGCAAGCCCAGGAAAGACTGGATTTGTTTCACAGAGGTGGGACTTGGCCAGGATAATATAGCCTTAACCTTGGATTGAATCATTCCGATGCCTTCTGGACTAAGGACAAATCCTAGGTAGTGTATAGTAGAAGCATGGAAGATGCATTTCTCGGGCTTTGCCAGGAGCTTGTTTTCGCGTAGTCGTTGTAACACTGCCTTTACATGTTCTTCGTGCTTGGAAATGTCCTTCGAGAATATTAGGATATCGTCCAGATAGACAATCACGAAAAGAAATAGCATGTCTGAGAACACCCTATCCATGAAGCGTTGGAAGACCGCCGGGGCATTAGCAAGTCCAAAGGGCATGACCAAGTATTCATAATGACCGAAGGGTGTTCTAAAGGCTGTTTTCCACTCGTCTCCTGCCCTAATACGAATCAGATGGTTGGCACCCCTGAGATCCAACTTGGTGAAAACAACTGCGCCCCTTACTGCCTCCAGAATGTCCGAGATCAAGGGTAACGGATAGCGATCCTTAAGGGTGCATTGATTTAGTCCTTGATAGTCCAGACATGGTCTGAGTTCCTTGGTGCCTTTCTTGGGAACAAAAAACAGTGAGGCCCCTGCTGGGGATTTAGAGGGTCGTATGGTGCCATTTGCAAGATTAATTACCAGGTATTCTCGAAGGGCTTTCTTTTCAGGTTCGGATAAGATGAACATCCTTCCAAAGGAAATCACCGCGGAAGGTTCTGTTTCTATAGCACAGTCTTCTGGTCTATGGGGAGGTAACGCCTGGACAATGGCAGAGGAGAAAACATCAGAATATTCTGGGTATATCTCCGGAACCCAGATAATGTTTGAGACTGAGATTGTACCTTGGTGATTCGTAGGAGGTCCTTCTGATGGTGTCGGAGCAAGGTCTGACATTATGCAGTGGGACATACAAAATTCTGAGCCCAGGAACAAGGAACCCGCTGCCCAATTGATGTACGGATTGTATTTTTGAAGCCAGGGCATTCCCAAAACCATTGGGTAATGGGCCGACTTGATGATGTCTAATTTTATCCTTTCTCGATGGTGGTTTATGGCAAGTTCGACGACCTTGGTCTGAAGGGTTATGGGTCCTGAAGAAAGGGGTCTTCCATCAATTGCTTCTACAGGTTGCATGATAGTCTGGGATTCGTAAGGAATATGGTGTTTAAGAACCCATTCTTGGTCTATGAAAATCCCCATAGCTCCACAGTCCGCCAGTGCCAGGATGGGTTACGTTTCCTTCTTGGATGGCGATAAGAAGGCCTGTAAGATCACCAAAGAATTTTGTCCAGGAGAGTTCAAGGATGGAATTGATGTGGAGCAGGCATCTCTCTCCTGAACCTGTGCTCCATTTAGGATCGAGAGCTGGCGTTTCCCGAGCGCCGTGGGGGGGCTATTGGGCACTCTCTCACTAAATGTTTGTCTGATGCACAATACATACACAACCCGGTATGGATCCTACGCATTCTTTCTTGGGAGGATATGGGTCCACGGAATTCCCCTAACTGCATAGGTTCAGGCTTGTTACTCGAAGTGGAAATACCTTCGGGGTTCAAGGGTATCCCAATGGGGTTCTTCTGGAGTGGTAACTTGCTTTTCTTTTTTTCTGCCTTTCTCTCCTGAATGCAAAAGTCAATCTGCAGGGCAAGATCCATCAGGGCCTGATAAGAACTTGGGCGCGCCACTCTGGCTAGTTCATCCTTGATATCTTTGTTTAGCCCTCTTTCAAAATAGGGTAAAACAAGCTTCAGAGGACCAATCCGCTTCTTTAGCCAGCTGTTTGAAGCGTGGGACATATGTAAGCATATCCTGGGTGCCTTGTTGAAAGTGGAGTAGACGTTCCTGGGCACTGTAGACCTGCTCTGGGCAGTCAAACATGGTCTTAAGGGCCTGTATGAAGCCATCGTAATCATCCAGGAGAGAATCCCCAGAGTTAACCAGTGGGGTGGCCCAGGTCAAGGCATTGCCGGAAAGATGCGAAATAATAAAGCCCACCTTAGCCCTGGGCGTAGAAAAATAATAAGGCTTGAAAGTAAAGTGGACCATACATGAGTCAAGGAATCCACAAAGGCTCTTTGCAGAACCATCATATTTATCAACAACGTTCCCAGTATTACACTCTCTTTTGTAGCGGATTCACAGGACAATACCAATTGCTTTAAGGCGGCGTTCTATGCCTTTAAATTTTGCACTTCGGTCGTCAGCTCTTGCATGCCACGCATAGGGTCCTGGATGGCCGCTTCCATGTCTGTGTCGAATTCAATCAGGTGGCGTCTCAATCTGTCACAGGTTTCCTTTTTTCTCACCTGTTTTTGCTGCCTTGTGGGATCCTTCGCCAGGGTTTTCTTCCGTGCTGTTCGGGTCTTGTATAAGCCCTCTCGGCTGTCGTCGGATTCCAGGATTCGTTCAGCTTCTTTGTCCGGGATCAAGGAAACTCCAGGAAGACCAGGAAGGAAGGCCGCACACGGGGGCAGTCTGCGCTGAACGCGGATGGATACAGGAACAAGGGGAAGGGAAGGAGAAGGAGAAGGAATGGGTCCGGGAATTCGAGCAGTAACTCAGTTCCAGGAGCACGAACTGCGACGCACGTCTAGCCTCAGCTAACAATAGCGTTGAGACGCGCGGAGCCGCAGGGGCGTGGTTAATTTATGGAACGTGCTGCATGGACGTAAAGGTCGATAGACCGCGTTCTGGGAATTCGGCCATGTTGGGTGTTCTATAGCGAGTAACCCCCGACGTGCCAGGGACCAGGAGGACCAAAAGGGGCGTGATCGATGGATGATGACAATAGGGCTCAATGGGAATGGGGAGGATGAAAACAACGGGCTCGTTAATGACGGGCCTGTTGTTTGCATCCTGGTATGCTCGCGGGACCTGCTAATGACGTCTGGTTTCACCAGGCGTCCTTAGCAGGTCCCAAATGTAGACCTCATAATGAGGTGGTAGAGGGTTAACGGGCCGGCAGCTTTACCGTCCCCGTTAACCGCCTACCGCCAGGGTCGTAATGAGGCCCTAGATCTTGATGATGAGGAAAGGGACGACTACTATACAAGCTGGGGTATAATGATGTCAGACGAAGAAAGGTTAGAAAAGAAAAGAGTGCAAAGAGAAGGCATATGTGGTTTTTTGGTATACCCAAGGATAGAACGAGGGGTAAAGTGGTCTGATTTAGAAGATCCCTAAGAAAAAACACCAGAGCCGACACCATATACAGAACGACCACAGGCACGGTTGTGCAGTGCAGTGGATATATCCATGACTTCTGTACATAGATTAATGTTACTTCCAGGATGAAGAGGATGGGTGAAAAAAGCCCTACCTGGAAGACGAGAAGTATAGGTGGGTACGATTGTCACCAGGATTTAGACAATTCCCATTATTAGAGAAAGGGGGCGGACGACCACAATATATTCCATGGCCACAAATGGATAAAGTTTATGTGAAATGTAAATCACCTAGTTTGAATGCTGGTGCACGAAAGTGGATTCATGAGTTAGAAAGAATGAAAGAGGGAATGACGTTTGTAGTGGGTGACATAAAAGGCCTATTAGCAGCTATTCTAGGGGAGAGAGCTGATGATATTTGGAGACGAGCAGGGTATGAGAGAGTAACAGCACAAAACATGACACACTGAACTCATATTGGGGGTCCTTTAAGACGAGGTAGCAGTATCTGAGATGGATGGGGACTCAGGAAGTTGGCAAACACGCAACTGTTTTATTAACAATTATCTAAAACAGGTAGTTACAACGATCATCAACGGACATTCACTCGATTCCTCTCAAAGTATCTCATGAAAAAACACTGCCTTTATACTACAAATGTGTCAGTACTGACGTCATACTACATGGCAAAGTAAGACAACCTACTAGGGGATATGATAGGCTTAAAGGAAACATCTAAGTACACCTTATATATAGGGCTGGGTTGTGATTGGGTCTCTAAGGTCAGGTGGCCCATTCCAAGTGCAAGTCATCTTCGGAATATACAACATTCTTTTGGCTTCTCAAACTATAGGGCTCTGTACTACGAGCCCCTCTACAATTGGTTGGTGGCATGCTTATACCCTTATGGAATATTCCACTCTCTAGCAGCAAGCAAGCTGGTACCCCAGGTGCTGGGAGGGATGGCCGGGTCATGCCTCCCCACCTGGGCAGCCCAACATTCATCATCACTCCTGTGGTCTGTCATTTAATTAAGACTTTGAACTTGGCCTTGTAGAGGCTCACTGTGCCTGAGAATAAAAGGGAGTGAAGGCATTGCCTTATCTTTTGGTTTCGGTGTAGCTCAACCCAAACTCTATATTCATCCGACCATGTGACTGTAGACCACGTTTTGAGCTCCTTCATTGCGTTTAATACTATTAAATTAAGAAAACCTGGCACTCCTAGTGTTTTTCCATTATCTCTTTCATCTGCTTCTCACTGGGAGTGAGGTCCTGTTTCCACCCTCCTGGCCATCTGTTGTTCTCCTGCACATGTGGAGTTTGTGCCTGGCGGCTGACCATTCCATTAGGTAGGTGTACTTTCTGTGCATTACTGCACCTCCAGGGGAATTATTGAACCTGAAAAATCGAAATTTGAATAAAAAAGAAGAAAAAGAAAAATAGAGAAAATGTGCATAATATTGTTGGAAAGGACTGTTTTATTTGGGATTTTCATCATGCAGCCATTTTTTTGAGCGTTTTAATACCTCGAGCTGTGTTGCTATTTTGAAAGCACAAGTTTTTTCCTACTATTGCTGCTTATTGGACTGTTTTTGGCCCTTGCAAGATGGCCGCCGTGGTTTTCTTTGTTGTGTAGGCAGGCTGTGCTGAATCACCTCTCCCTGTGCTGCACTCCCATTGGTTGCTGAGTGTTTTCTTCCATCCAATCAGGGACTGGCAGGCTTTAGCCGGCCCTCTCAGCAAAGGCACACTTCTGTCTGCTCCCTGTCCGCTTCCGGAATGCTAATTGGGGTCCTCCCTGCCCCTTAACCACAATGATGCTGCCACCTCACTCCTCTAAGAAATCCGGACTGCCTTGACTTTGCCACCTCCAGAACTATGGGTTAGCTCCCTCCTTATGGACTCACTTCTACTGCCTTTGACTATCACTGTTCTTTCTGCTTGTTACTCCCATGTTGTCATCCTGCTGCACAGTGCTTCCTAAAACCCTTTGCTAACATCCGATTCCAAGATTGAAAAAGTCAAATCTTGCTGTTTTTGCTTTGTGCTAAAAAGTCAAATCTTGCTGTTTTTGCTTTGTGCTACAAAGTCAAATCTTGCTGTTTTTGCTTTGTGCTAAAAAGTCAAATCTTGCTGTTTTTGCTTTGTGCTAAAAAGTCAAATCTTGAAGTTTTTGCTTTGTGCTAAAAAGTCGAATCTTGCTGCCCATTGCAAATTCTCTGTATTTTGCTTGTATACTGTTTCTTATCTGTAACTTGCCAGCCCACTGACCTCACCACTCTCTTTTGTCTCACACCTACCTGCCTTAGCCCCCCAGTATCTCCATCCTCTCCTTACTTCCACCCCAATGGCACTTTCTGTTTCTCCTATCTTCTCCAACTGCTTCTCCATTGACTATCCTTCCCTTCTCACTAAGTCTGGTAGGAAGAAGTTCAAAAAGGATATCTTGGCCTCTAATCCTGGTCTTCCTATCGCCAACACCTACTCCAATGCTTCCGCCAGACAGACGCTTACCGACATCCTCTTTGTCGTTCCTTCGCCAGATCTATGGACTCCTCATATGGTCTCTGTGCTCTACCCTATCTCCTCCTCTGCCATTAATGGTGGCACGCGCTGGGAAGTTCTCATGGCTTCCTTCGACTCCTCTAAAGTCATCATTAATGTCTACCTAAATGGCACTGTCATGGTCCAAGGCCCTCAGGCCAATCTCCTCCTCTTTGATAGGCGCTTCCCTCGCCTCATCAAATTCCTCTCATCTCCTGCTGTCCCCTCCTCTCCCCCCTTGGCTACCTTGCCCTCTCTCTCCTCCTCCTCCTCTGCCCCTCCAAGGGCTCTTTCTCCTCCGCAGGGCATACATCTGATCTGTACCCCTCCCTGGAAGGTCTTTAAGGATGGCAACTTTCTTCATATTGCCACTCTCAACCCTCGCTCTGCCGTTAAACACTCCTCTGACATCTGCCACCTCTTTGAAGAACTAGACCTTGGTCTTCATGAGACATGGTTCACGGCCAGCTCTGTCACAAGCTTTGACACTCTCCTCCCTGATGGATCCTCTCAGCACCCAGATCCTCCCGGTCCGGTGGGAGCGTAGCCCTGATCTTTCCTGAGTGGATTCCTGCTTCTATCATTCCCACTCAGACCTACTCCTCTTTTGAATGCCTTGTCTATAGGCTTTCTCTCTCGCCTACCCATTCTCTTACTGTGGTTACCATCTACCGGCCTCCTGGTCAAATTACCTCATTTCTCTCTGAGTGCGCAGACCTCTCCTCCTCCCTCCTGGCCTCTACCACTCAACTCCTCCTCCTCTGTGACCTAAATATACATTTAGACTCTCCTTGCTCCTCCTCTGTACTCTTCCGTGACCTCTGCGACTCCCTCTCCCTGTCCATCCTCCCCTCTGGCCCGAATCACTCTGCAGGGCACACAATGGATGTCTTGATCTCCTCTGACCTCCCCCACTCCATCCCTCTGACTACTCCTCTCTCCTGGAGTGATCACTCCCTCCTCTCATCTCATCTCTCCCTCTCTTCCCCCCAAGCCAAGCCTACCCCAACACTGCCACCTACCTTCTCGGACATCCGGCCCATGAAGCGTGTGTCAGTTGAGGCTTTTGCTGCCACTTTCTCCCCGCCCCCTCCACCTTTGGCTGTCTCACATCCTGACACAGCCCTGTCTCTGCTCTACTCTTCAAGTTCTGATACGCTTGATGCTCTTGCCCCTTTCATGAGGATCTGTTTGAAGTCCAAAGCCAAGTGCAATTCCTGGTATGACTCTGACCTAGCTACACTTAAACGTAAGTGTAGGGCAGCTGAGAGGAAATAGAGGACTTCCGGTTCATCCTCTGACAAACTGGCCTGTCGCCTGCTACAAAGGCAATACCGACTCTCTGTCCTCACCAAGAAAAGAGTCCACATTCAAGCTTGTGTCTCTGCCGCATTTAACAACTCGGCCGAACTTTTTAAAATCTGCAAGGAGCTGGCCAACCCAGCTGCAGTCTTTACCCCTCCTGTTGCCTCCCAGGCTCTTTGAAATGCCCTTGCCTCTCACTTCATTTCAAAAACCCAGGACATCCTGTCCACCCTCTCCACCCACACCCCTCCTCTTCCCTCTCCATCTGTGCTTGCTGATCCTCCTTTAGCCACCCTCCCACCATCCTTCTCGTCCTTTCCTCTTTTCACCCCTGACGAAGTTGCTAGACAAGTCCCATCTATGAAAGCCTCGTCAAAACAGGTTCATCCCTGTTCCTCTAAAACCATCAAGGACCACATTGACACCCTCGCTCCGGCCCTTGCTGATTTTTGCAACCACTCCTTTGCCTCTGGATCCTTCCCCTGCCCCTGAAGCATTCCTTTGTGCATCCTCTTCTCAAGAAACTCACAGCTGATCCTTCTTGTCCAGCTAACTATCACCCAATTTCCATTACTCCCTTTCTTGGCAAACTCCTGGAAAAGTTGGCCATCTCTCAGCTTAACCTTCATTCCAATTCTGTTGGCTGTCTCCATCACCACCAGTCTGGCTTCAGAGTTGCCAGAAGCACGGAAACTGCTCTCCTGCACATCCATGAAGATCTGCTCTCCAAACTTGACTCTAACATTCCCTCTGTCCTCATCCTCCTCGATCTATCTTCTACCTTCGACACGGTCAACCATACCATCCTGCTCAACCGTCTCCGTGAAAACCTGGGTATCACTGATCAGGCTCTGGCCTGGCTGACCTCTTTCCTCTCAGATCGACCCTCCCATGTCCAACTTGGGTCCTTCCTTTCATCTATCTTCCTCTCTACCTGTGGTGTTCCCCAGGGGTCTAACCTCTCGCCCTGGCTGTTCAACCAATACCTAGAAACTCTCGCCCACTGCATTGCCATTTTCTGCTCAAATTTCCAGTGCTACGCTGACAACACTCAACTCATTTTCAGGCTGCCCTCTGCCACCTCCTCTCCCTCTCTCATCTCTGATTGCCTAACTGCCATTCAAGATTGGTGTGCCGCCAATGATCTTTGTCTGAATGCCAGAAAGACGGAGATCCTCCTCATTGGCACACCTTCACCATCCTTTCCTCTCACTATCTGGCCGGCCCCCCTTGGCCCTCCTCCTACCCCCACCTGTGAGTCTAAGAACCTCGGGGTCATCTTTGACTCCTCCCTTTCCTTCTCCGCCCACATCTCTGAGGTCTTTAAAAAGTCAAATTTCCGACTGCACCTCCTCAGAGGTACTCTGCATTTCCTCTCCTTCCCCCAGAAGCTCATGGTATCCCAAGCTCTGGTTCTCTCTAGCTTGGACTATTGTAACAGCCTCTTTCTAAATCTACCTGCCTCTACTCTCTGCCCTCTGCAACTAATCCAGAACAGGACTGCAAGACTTGTCCTTGGCCTCAAGCCCTGGGATCGTATCTCTCCAGCTCTGAAATCTCTCCACTGGCTCCCGGTGGATGCAAGGATTAAATTCAAAACCCTCTGCATTGTCCACAAGGCTTTCTGGGGCCTGGGTCCAAAATACCTTCAGCTATCCCTCCGCAAATACCTCCCCTTTCAAGCACTTTGCTCCTCTACCTCCCACTCCCTCATGGTCAGTTGTTTTTCTAAGAAACGAGCTGGGGGTAGATCTCTGTCTTTGGCTGGGGCCTCCCTCTGGAACAGCCTCCCTGCCACTCTAAAACTTGAGGAGAACCATCTCCGGTTCCAGAAGCACCTCAAGACCTTCCTCTTTTCTTCTGCCTTCGCTCCCCCTCTCCCCTGCTGATCTGTTCTCTCTTGGCACCATGCACCTGGCCACCCTCTGTCCTTTGGGCCCATGTACCTGCTCATCCTGCCACCCTCCCGCACTGCCTCCGGGCCACCCCTTGCACTGGGGTCTGTATCTGTACCCATACAGCCCCCCCTTTTTCTTCCTGCACGTATCAGACCTACCCTGTCTGCTGCCTTAAACCTAGCACTTGCAAATTGCTGGCTGCATTACCACGGTTTGTTGCCTTTATTATTTATTTATTGTTATTTATCTGTTTCTCCTCTGCTTCGCACTTTCCACCTCTCCCCCTTCCATTCACTTTTCCCCTCCCCCCTCTCCCTTGCACTTGCACGTTCTCAATGTCACTGGGCCTAGTAAGATTGCTGTTGTGTTCTCCCCTGTTCCCCTCCCTTGCCTTGTCGCGCTCTGAAACACTTGTGTACGAGCGCAATAGAAATAAAATATCAATCAATCAATTATACCTCAAACAGGAGCTCCTCTTGCTTCTCATGTTCATGTATCTTCTTGACTAGATAACCGGGCTCTTGGCAGCCCTGACTCTTGACACTCGGCCAGGCAAGCCTTCTGAATCTTCCTTTGCTGTCAGCTATTTTATTCAACTGCACCACACTTGCAGCCCTTTTCATTCACACGGTTTCAACTTTGCTAAAGTTCATTGTGGAACATCCAGATTCTGTACATTCCTATATATATATATTACATGGACGCGGTAGCGTCCATGTAGTTATGGTTAAATTGGTGTTTCCATAGGAAGAGCACTTTTTGGGTGGCTTATAACTTTGCTCCCTCTGGACGAATCCTCACCAAACTTTGCAAAAAAAGTATATGGCCCACTCTGAACGTTTGGAGAGGTTTGGTCCAGGGGGGGCAAAGTTATAGGGGGGGTCCCAAAACTTTTGTTTTTTCCCATAGACATAATGGGAAAAAACTTTGCGCATGCCTACAGCCCAAACCGCTGGACGGATTTACACCAAATTTTCAGCAGGAGCGGGGGCTTGGTCCCCAAAGCGTGCTTTTGCAAATTTGGTGTAAATCCATCCAGTAGTTTTTTTGAAAAAATGACCAAAATGTAAGGCAAAAAAATTAGTGATATCTCTGTTCGCTTCGCGGACGGACTTCCCTGTTCGCTCCGCGGACAGTGCCCTGATTGGCCAAGCGGCTTGCGCGATGTCCGCGGACACCCGACGTGTTTGCTGATTGGACGGCGTGGTGCGTGAAGCGCGTCAGATTTTCTGTGGCGCCCGCCATCTTGCATTCGCGGACGACCGCGGACAGCGCGGTGAAACTTGGATTAAAAATTGTATTTAGTGGAGTGTGTTGGTGTGTAAGAGTAATTGGGGAGGGTGGGGGAGTTTGAGATAGTTTCAATGTTCTGTTTTTTTATATGCTAGACACTTTTGTTGTGTTCGATTTGTCTGCGGACAACACGGCTGTTCTGAAATGTTCTATATAAACTAAATGTTGGGGTGTTCTGAGGACGGAGTATGTGTCCGTTTTGTTCGCAAGCAAGCTAAAATTGAGCTAAGAACACTTGCGGTGTCCTTAAATGTTCGTACATAAACAAAATGGGGGTGTCCTGAGAACGCTGTCCCTATTGTACTCTGGTAAGTTAAATGTGTTCTAAGAACACTCGCGGTGTCCTGAAATGCTCTGATTACTTACCGGTAATCTTCATTACTCCTAGTCCTACTCTTCCTCGTCACACTACTGACGACCCTCCTCACCCTCCTTACAGGGAAGGTCCCATGCTCCGGCTTGGTAATATGAAACTGAGTGATGTGGATGTGGGGAAGGAGTTATAGGAATTTAAAGAAATAGAAGAAGGTCCTGTGTCAGAGGCAGGGGCCTCATGAAGTAAGTACTGGGACAAGGAAGAGTGGACGTGGAGGTAATATTTGCAATTAAACAAAATGGGGGTGTTCTGAGAACGCTGTTCGTATTGTTCGTTGTCAGGTTGAAAGTGTTCTAAGAACCCTCCTTATGTCCGTTGACATTACAATTTCTGATGGCCCTTACCCGACTTTTTGTCCACTAAACAAACGATAAATCAGGCTGCTGTGCGTCGACATTATGTGATAATCCTATCACTTTCCCCATTGACCTGGCTGACCTGCTTTTGCGACACTAAATCATATCTCCCGCCCCTAAGCCTGACATTATCAAAGCATTCATATTCCCTGTCTCTCTCCGTGATGGTACAGGGTGCGTAGCCAAACGCGCCCAGTCATCTCCAGTCCTACGCGACTTTACACAGAACCTGCAAAACAACACAGATCATCTCACAACACAGCGCGCAACAATTCGGAATATGAAACTGTGATTTAATAGCAAACAGCAAGATTGTACATTTCGTAAAGTACTTTTATTTGACATCAAATGTTTAGAGAATATTCAGCGATTTGCATTTGTCTTTGCTGACGATCCGCAAAAGTTCATCTTGAGTCACGCGGTGTTCCTTTGCGGTACACAGGGTGTTGGTTTATGATAAAATAAGTACTATGGTGGCACTGCTAATCGGAAGGCTGTTCCAACAACGAGGCATTAGACCACCATAATGGTTGGTATGTTGCTTCTAGCCGCTAGTACCACGTAAGGGCCTATTGGTCCTTGGCGATTGTCCCATAAAATGGTGAGGGTCATGAAGTTGTTTAGAAGTAGCTGCACCTGGCAGTTAAAAAATCCGTCGGCCGGGGTCTGAAAATCGTGGCATTCACAGTACGGGAGGACATACCTGTTTTGTTTTAAAAAACATAAATTAGTCTCACCAGCCGATCTTCATTAAAAATATTTGTTTTATTTATTAGGGCGTGAAACTATTTGCTAGCGAGGATAGTGCAACGGAGTATGTTAACTTATTCCCATTAACCCACCCTCTGTCCTCTGCCTTTTTCAGAGCCCTCTAAGCGACAGGGGACCAATTCAGCGGTGATAGTGCGCGGTAGAAAACACTATGCCACATTGAAGGAACAAGTACAACTTAACCGGGCTTTAACGGCACGCTATTGTTATTATATTCCGGTATAAAATAATCTAAAGGGTTTCTTACATTATATTGGCATTTTCCATTGTCTAAGCGTAATGCAGTCCCAAAATACGACTCCGTTTGTGCCAACGATCTTTCTCATAGTGATATAATATATAAAAGTGGTTTCGTTTCAGAAATTTCATCCTTATCATGTCTTACGTTTTTGCAACACTCCTTCAAAAGAAGTCTTTTAGCACGATCCCTGTCTGTCAAGGTCAGAAAACAATAGAACCTTATAGTGCGAGTCGTGGGCCTCTCCGGCACGCGAGCAAAAAATGGAAGCAGCTGACCTTCACTGTAAACGACCATAAATTCTTAGTTTGCAACATTCTATGTACAGCCATCTCTGAGAAATTGCTTTTTACACTCCATCTTTGTATATTGTTTGCGTGCTAATAAAAAAAACTTTGTTAAAGGGACGTTATGGTTCCAAGTAAAACCGAAAAACCCCTGAAATTCCCAAGTTATGGTAAGTTAAGCAACCATAACTCGCGACACCACCGTGCACTGCTAAGACTAACACCCAGGACATCAAAGATGACATCACACATGTCATTGATGACATCACTGATGACATCACATGTGCATGTACTTTTCATGAAATATGTGTACAAGGGATTCTTATTATAATGTTGCGAAAAAAGTGTCAAGGATCATTGCAAGAAATATCATACCGTAATTAGTGCTTTGAACGATGCATTGATATGAATAGCATTCTATTATGGGGTTCTATCTAGTATACTAAGCTACTAATGCAGAAACATAGCATTGTGTGCAGCGTACAAGATGAAGGTATAATATTCGTAATGTTAATATGTTGAATAATGAAATGATAATTGCTTTCTTAACAGATTTTTGTG
Source organism: Ambystoma mexicanum (assembly GCF_040938575.1). Classification (NCBI taxonomy): domain Eukaryota; kingdom Metazoa; phylum Chordata; class Amphibia; order Caudata; family Ambystomatidae; genus Ambystoma; species Ambystoma mexicanum. Next base: position 187,638,740 of record NC_090924.1, on the reverse strand, counting down.
TACTGTGAAATATGTAATAAGTAGCTAATAAAACCCATGTATTACATAATTGCATTACTATAGAGAAAACAGAAAGAGACAAGAACACATACCAATATACATATACATAGGGTAAATAGCAGCTTTGAAACAGAAAAATCATCATTTATTTGCTTGAAAATAATGCTGTATTTAAAGCTTGTGTCTTCCCCTATGTATATGTTTCACATGATGTGACTGGACTCTAAGGGAATTACTATAAGAACCTACTTGTAGGATACGTCTACAAATAAAATAAAATTTTTAGTTTCTGATTGTTACTGAAGAAAACCATGTGGCCTATATATGTCAGCAAAAGAAAAAAAGAGTGAGCCACAAGAACACTCGTGTCCTGAAATGTTCGTACATAAAGAAAATGGGGGTGTTCTGAGGACGTTGTCCGTATTGTTTGCTGGCAAGTTGCATGTGTTATAAGAACACTCGCGGTGTCCTGAAATGTTCGAAAATAAACAAAATGGGGGTGTTCTGAGGACGTTCTCTGTGTTGTGTGACTGCTTAGCTGTATGCAATGAGGGAATGGCACAGAAAGTGAAGTGGAAATGGTAGAAGGGCTGTCCAAGAGTTACGCGGTCCACGGACACCGCGGCTGTCCGTGGACAGAGCGTGCTACATCTGGGGTTTTCCAGCAAATCCAGCATGGAAAGAAGACTGTAGGGATCAGCCAATCAGATGTTGAGGTTGTGGATTTGTGTTGAAAGAGACTGGCCCTCATTACGACCCTGGCGGAAAGTAACTGACCTGACCGCCATAGCGTAAATAGCGTTTCCGCCATTGCACGACGGAGTAAAGTGCGGCTAATTCTGACCCATCGGGCACGAGCACTACGCCATGGCGGAAGTGCAAAGTCCGCGATGGCGGAAATGTCCCCAAAACGCCCCTCACCGCCGTCGTACGGCGCCCTAGGTGCAATTCCGCCACCCATCATAGCGGTCACCGTAATGAACGGTAATCGCAAAATACGGTGACCGTAAATATACGGAAACGGAAGTAAAAACATGGGCCCGGAACGGGAAACAGCACGCCGTACACCTATAAAATCAGAATCCCAACACAACCATTAAAAATCCGACCCTGAGACACATCCCAACCCGTTAGCCACCCTAGTGAAAACAATAAAAATGGGAAAAGTTGCGAAAAAAGCGTGCGACCGCAAGCGGCAGGTCCACTTCTCCCATGAGGAACTCACCGTGCTCACAGAGACCCTCCAGGAAAATGCTGCCGTCGTCTTCTCGACGCAAATGACCAGGACGGCACTTGCGAACAAGAAGGCCATATGGGTCCTGGTGGCACAGCGGGTAAGTGCGGTGGGGACCGCACCCCGCAACCCACAGCAATGCAGAAAGCGATGGGACGACTTGCGGATACGCGTACGGAGCATACTATCAGCCAACCGTAACATTGCCACAGCTACCGGGGGAGGATCGGAATCACCCATCAAGTTGACCCCCTGGGAAGAAATCTGTGCCTCCACCATTGGAATGGAGAGTATAGAGGGAGTCGGAGGGATGGAGAAAGGAGTGCAGACATCCGAAGAATCAGGTAGGTGGGCCAAATAAAACAATGCTAAATCCACAATGTCCAATCATGTGAAGTACCATGTGTCCACATAGTGCAACAGAAACACATGTCCAGGAGAACGTCCACATACATTGGCCTGATAGCGCACTTTAAAAGTCACATTAAATACATAAATAATTAAAAATCCTAAAAACACCCTCTACACGTGCAGCATGCACACCCTAACTGCAGGCTGCAAAACAACTGCATCCTCAATCCACACAAAAATGAAACCACCTCCAAGGCCCTGACCCAAATCACCCTCAGGTACCACCCCAATGCATGTGATACATTGCCATTCCAATTTCCCCAGACCCTTAAATAACGCTCGCCCTCCTTTACTCCAACACAGGGTCCGATTCAAACGACGAGCTTCAGGACACCCCTACCAGCACACCTGCAAAGAGGGCCAAGACCAACGGCCAAAGACCCTCCACCTCAGCTGCACGGATCAAGACACGGCAGCAGCACAAATCAAGTGGCAGCACACAGGAGGGGACTTCAACAGGCACCCCAGCAGCCAGCATGCCCACAACAGCAGCACCACAGGTCCCCCCAATGGATGCCACAGAAGGCACTGCTTCTGGTGGCAGCAGCACCATAGGTGACACTGCATTAATGGCAGCATGCTCCGACACAGAAAACGGTGCCTTCGATGTAGGATCCATCCATGACCTGTCTCAATCCCCCTGTTTGTTTCATCCCGTACACCATGAGGATACCACGCAGGGGCACCCACAAGACGACGACTGGCCATCCCCCACAAGCCCTGTGGCAAGGCAACATGAGGTGATCAGCCCCTCTGTGACACCACCGCAAATGGGCATGGCCCAGCAGAGGCAACAGTCCCTCGACCAGGTGATCGTGCAACAGCAGCAACCGGCCACGCTCCTCAAGGAGCATGCTGATGAATGTGGGGGTACTAAGGCAGCCATAGAAACATCTACTGAGACACTTAGGGCAGAAATGGAGAGAAGTACAGAGACACTAAGGGCACAAATGGAGAGAAGCACCGAGAGCCTGAGGGTACAAATGGAGAGAAGCACCGAGAGCCTGAGGGGGGAACTGCATGCGACGTCCAAAGACGTATGTGCTGAACTTGCCGCTGTGCGCCGTGTGCTTACTGAGCTCTCACAAACCCTTAGGGACATGCATGGACGTGAGCAGGCAGAGACATCATCCGTTGCAAGTTCCGTCCAGGGCAGCCCCCAACGTAGATCTGGGAGGAACCTGCGCTCCACAGGCAGGGGTGCCCCTGATACCCGGAGAGGGGGCTTGCAATAGCGTCTGCCCACTGACAATGAGCATCTTTGGACACTGGTGTTCGGGGGGGAGGTAGGAGGGTGGAGGGGGTGTGTTGGGCTTTCTTGGGTGGCGGGTCGATGGGGTGTGTAACAAAATTTCACATATGCTATAAACATTTCACAATCATCCAATGAGATGTGTGGACATTGATCTTTGTGTACGAGGCCTTTATAGGCGTACAGTCCATATTGTGCATGTTCCAGACACACACAGTGCCACAAGTCCCGTGTCCATGTATCAGCCACCAGGCGTGAGTGCTAGAAGCATGAATCTATGATAACCTGACGAATTTCACGGCCCTCCTGTGCCTTGCGGACTCCTTGAGGTGCTGCCACATCCCCACCCTCATCATGACCATCTTCAGGTGCTTGCAGTTCTGCGTCAGGGGGCATGGGCACATTTCTACGTACGCACATGTTGTGTAGCATGACACATGCCATGACCATCTTTGCAACCTTCTCATGGCGGTACAGGAGTGCCCCGCCAGACCTGCTGAGGCAGCGGAAACGAGCCTTCAGTAGGCCGAATGCCTGTTCTATGACTACACGGGTACGTGAGTGGGCATGGTTGTAGTCCTCCTCATGCTGGTTCTGTGGGTTCCGGAGTGGTGTAAGGAGCTATCTCTTCAGTGGATACCCGGCATCACCTGTATGTGGACAATAAAGGATGTTTGTGGAATGACATTGCTACGTACGCATCCCCCCCCCTTCCTGCCAGGTCATTGCCGCATCACATACCCCACATTATCATGCATGAAATGAGACTCACCGAGTAGCCAGGATCTGTTCCCTGCGTGTCGCTCCATGTAGCGTGGTATTGTAGAGTTCCTCAAGACCATAGAATCATGGGTTGATCCAGGAAATCGGGCACAACAATGTGTAATGATCCTGTTGGAGTCACACACCATTTGTACATTAAGAGAATTATATTGTTTTCGGTTGCGGTACTGGACCTCCATGGCATGTGGGACAACCAATTCCACATGGGTGCAGTCGATGGCACCAATGCAACCCGGTATGCCGGCAAGTGCATGGAATCCCACTTTTGTGTTTGTAATCTCCTGCTCCGAGCGTGGTAAAGAGATGTAGTCGTCTGCGTGCTTCAGGAGGGCATCGAGCACTTGCAATAGTGTCCGTGACAACAGTGGCTGTGAAATGCCATGCAACTGTCCGACTGTGTGCTGGTAGGTGCCTGTGGCCAGGAAGTGGAGTACAGACACCACCTTCAGTAGGGGTGGGATGGCGGTTGGGTTATCTAACATGCTGACAAGGTCAGTGTGTCATGTCCACAATGGCGGTTATGGTGTCCCGGTCCAAACGGTAGAGGGTGTGGATCTGCTCATCAGTGAGGTTGAACGGATGAGCTCGGAGGCGTGGGATTGCGGGCTGCCTGCGTGGTGGTAGTGGCTGTGCTGGTGGGCCTTGCTGGCCCTGCCTTGCCCTCCTCCTCCTCCTGCGTCTCCTCTGTGCGGCCGGTTGTTGTAGTAGTTGGTGTTCGTCTTCTTCTTGAAGTTGGAGTACTTGCAGTGCTATCAGGTCCCCCAGGGCCAACATCGCTAGTCCTGCCGGTAGCATTTTGGAGTGGGTGTGGTTGTGGGAGGGGGTTGGGTGTGCAATTTATGTGTTTTCAGGCTGTATAGCCTCCACCTGTGGTGATTCATTCCACCTGTGCAAGCTGCAATCCCCTTTGGGCGAGCACGTCCCGCACACAACGCTGCAATTTGACGCATGGCATCTTGCTATTACAATCATGTATTTAATCCCGATGGCAGTGAAATATTGGTTTATATGTTCATTCTGCTATAGTCCCATTGTTTCACATACTATCTTTGCAGTCGCGAACAAACTTGTGAAGGGTCAGTGGAATGTAGTACTCGATTAACGGTGGACCCTCATGCAGCACTGTACCGAGGTTCACCGACGGGCGGGGCGTCCCATTTGTGAGTGAAGCCAGTTGCCATTTTCACACACTGCCGCACTACATGGATGAATTTGTGATTTCAAGCGGTCACAGATGCCTTTTCGACGTGATGTTGCAAATGAGGAATTCGAAGGACAGCGCTTTCGGTTTTCAGCTAGCGGCGAGGAGACGCCCACAGGTCTGACTGCAAATATAAAGTTCTATTGTTTAATGTCCTTCGGACAGGGGCCATGGCGAGAATACAATGATTGATATGAATAGTATGGGATGCGCAATAGCGTAGTGGACGATAAGGCCGGACGTTCCCAAATACATGTTACTTCACAACACTGGAATTCCGGGCTGGAGCACAGTGGATTTTGCAGACTGCATTACGCACAGACTCAATGGAAATTTCACATGTTATGTGAGTAAATAATCAGGCGTTTTCATACCGGGATGAGGGAATGATGTATGGATGCATGGACAGATGATTTAATTGAGAGTTTGCCATGTACATGGATTTTTGGAATCTATCCACTTCCCCTGCGCTATGTGATGCAGAGCTGCCATAGTGGGACCATCGTCTATCTGCCCTTGTTGAACCCTCCCTGTCTCGACGCGCCTTCAAACACTTGTGTCTATGCATGTTACTAATCCCATCTAATGGATTCTGTTTTAACAGACGCATGCACACGAAGACTCGTTTGTAATAGTGTTTTCACCTCGATTTATATAGTTATGATTCGCAAGTGATTTTTGGGTGGGAATGATCCTTTTGAGTGGCCTAGCATGCATATGGCTGTAGATTTAGTGTGATCATTGAAGTGAGTAATTCAAATGAAGTTCTGATGCCCATACTATTCTTTTTCATTTAATTTGGGTGACAGGTATCTCCTCCCCTTTTGCCGCTGCCATCTGTATGCCACTCCTGCAGATGGCTTTTACTCCCGACACCTGCTGCTTCGTGTTAATCAGTGGAACACCATTACGATCTTATGGGACGATCGCCAATGGGCCACATGCCCTTACGCAGTACTAGTGGCTAGGAGCAACATATCGACCTTTCAGCTGGACTAGTGCCTACCTAATGGGACGGCCCTGCTGTTCTAGGCGCTTCCATGTTGCCTTTTTGAACGTGAATGTAGCCCCTGTGTACCATGAAGGAACAGGGCGTCACACAAGAAGAAGCTGGTCATTTATTGCGGATGCAGCCCACAATAATGAAATATATTTTGGAGTTCATGACCTAATAGCTGTATGGGCTTGGTGATTTTGTTGTGCATTAAATTTTAATTATGATATTAACCGTGTAGCGTTATTCTTTGCAAGTAATGTAGCATATTCCTATTTGTGGAGCAATGTATTGTGAGAAGATCTGCATTGGGTTCCGGCTTCTGAGTATAGTTGCGTGGTACTGTACTGGGCGCGTTTGCCTACAAAGCCCAGTGAGGTCAGGGATAGGGGCTGCCATTATGACTGTTTTAATGATGTCATGCTCAGGGGCGGGGGATTAGCTTTTGTGTAACAGATGCCGGTCAGCCAGGTGGATTGGTGGAATGATGTGATTATCAGAATATGGCTGGTCACAGGTGCCTGTGTTTGCGTGCGTTTCTTGGAGGGAGACTGAGGTCATGTCCATTGGAATAGCTTCTGTATTCGTGCCATCTGTGCCCTGCAGCTCCCATTGGCCCCTCTTGAGATGAGCCTGGCTGCTCAGTCACTCTGCCAACTTGTGTGGTACATGCTTATGCTGATGGTTGGTTTGTTTACTGGCAAGAGTACAGGGCTGGTGCAGTCTCCCTCAGGATACTGCTTTGATTGTTGCCTTACACTGGTGTCAAGCGATGGGGGCCTGTTGTTGTTTTGTCTCATATTTCAGTTCATGTTGCTGTACTTGAACCTTCACATGCCTGTGCTGCATCAGTACGGCAATGGTGACATGGCAAATATGGATGGCCACTCACAAGGCACTTGGAGCCCCTACATTCATTTGTTCGTTGGCATGCATGGGTGACTTGTACATTTCACTGGTTGCATTGTGTGACTTCATTGCACCTACGAGGAGTTGTGCAATGTGGCCAGGGAGTGGTGTACAGGCACTCAGTAGGGCCATTTACGGTTGGTTCGCGATGCCGTACTTCTCACCATGGCGGAATGGTACTTTCCGCCATGCTTGATGGCGTTAGGTACATGTCCGCTAGGGTCAGAATTCGCGTACCGTTGCGCCATGGTGGTAATTACGGTTTTGCATGGCGCGCGTGCGCGTACTTGGTGCAGTTAGCGTTGGCGTTCACTACGGTGTCGCTAATGGCATCGTACTTTATGGTGACGGGTCATAATCGCACCGAGCGCTATTCGATGGCGGTATTGCATTTCCGCCATCGTTTTTCGATTTCTGCCAGGGTCGTAATGAGGGCCACTGTGTGTAGTGAAGATGGCAGAAGTGGAGAAAGTCAGGGTGTTGGTGCTCAGAGATATGTTTGTGCATGGTTTACAACAGTATGCTCAATGCAGGCATGTTGCAAAGAATTTTGATGTTAAAGGAGTGGAGGTCGTGTGGAGCACTGTGCCTGATTGTAATGTACAGGGAATTGTACAAGTCTGTGAAGATATGGGCAGGATCAACAGTCCCCATGTGGTAGTTTTGCACTATGGTGCTTTCCGTTTGGGCTATGTCAGTGCCGCTACTTTGTTGGCAGATTCGGAACACTTGGTTCAAGCAGTAATGAACATCCTTCCAAATGCCAAAGTATTTTTTTCTGGATTACTACCTAGGGCAATATGGGACAATAGTTCAGTTTTTTGTCCTCAGCAAAACAATGCTAGGTGTGTAATCAACTGAGGCATGTGTGCCTTCATGCTTAGAGCTGGTATGTTCTTCTGTAATAATGAGAATATTGATTCCAGTAATGCTGTTTATTTTAAAGAAGATGGCATTTCCTTATCTTTTATGGGAAATGCCATGCTGTTTTGGAATGTAAGGGTTGCTTTGGAGAAGGTTATGTGAAGATTTTAGGAGTAAAGTAAGAATAAAAGAAGAAAAAAAATACAAAATAACAGGTGTCTGTCAAGCATCTGCAAAAAAACCAAAAAAAACGGCTCTTTTCAGAGCCAACCTCAAAGGGGAAATGGGGCACACTATTTAAATTTACATTCACCACGCTCAGATTTTCGATATGTCCGCGGACATGGCGGTAGTCCGCGGACATCGAAATCACTAGCTAGGGGTTCAGTATGTTCTATGTTACATGTATTTAAAGTCAGGGATGTTATGGTTAAGTTGTGCTACTAAAAACCTATGAAATTCAGAAAAAGAAACCTTTGTTAAAGGGACGTTATGGTTAAGTTTCGCTACTGCTACTAAAAACCTATGAAATTCAGTAAAAAAACTTTGTTAAAGGGACGTTATGGTTAAGTTGCGCTACTAAAAACCTATGAAATTCAGTGAAAAAACTTTGTTAAAGGGACGTTATGGTTCAAAGTAAAACTGAAAAACCCCTGAAATTCGGCAGTTATGGTAAGATAAGCAACCATAACTCGCGCCACCGTGCACTGCTAACACTGACACCCAGGACATCAAAGATGACATCACAAATGTCATTGATGACATCACTGATGACATCACATGTCTGGCTCTCCCTTTTTTCCCTTTACTGACATATCTAGGCCACATAGTTTTCTTCAGTAACAGTCAGGAAGTAAAAATTGAAAAGGTACTATATTTGTAGACTTAGGGTCAAGTCACATCATATGAAACATATACATAGCGGAAGACACAGGCTTGAAAGAGAGCAATCCTTTCTGTGCATGAAGATAATCATTAGGGTTATCAGCACTTTCTCATAGTTTTATTTTTATTACTCTACCTTCCCTGTATATGCTCATATTTGTATACATTATACTCACTCTCCTTTCCTTTGGGTGCAGTCACATCATGTGATACACATACATATGGTAAGTAGCAGCTTTGAAACAGAGCAATAGTTTCTCTGCATAAAGACAATCAGTTAGGTTATGAACTCTTTCTGCTACTACTTCTGCTTTTTTGTTTACTTCACTGTCCCTGTATATAGTCATATTTGTATGTGTTGTTGTCTCTTTGGGCCTCATTACGACCCAGGCGGTAAGTTACCGCCTGGGCCGTGACTTTACCACCATGGCGTAAACTACGTTTACGCCATGGTGGTTGGCGGACTTACCGCCCCATTCCGACCTTGGCGGGGCGGTAAGTCCCCAATCCCCATTTACCCTTCCCCATTCCCATTTTTGCCCCATAGGGCATAATGGGAGTGGGGAAGGCGTTAATTACGCCACCGTAAATTACGGTGGCGTAATTAACTCCATGGTCCCTTAGCGCCATGGATTTTAACACCTGCTAAAAGCAGGTGTTAAATCCGCCATGGCGCTAAGGGACCTCGTACTCAGGCGGTAAGGGTCGGCGCTGTTTACGGCGCCGTAAACCCCTTACCGCCTGGGTCGTAATGAGGCCCTTTGTGTTTTGTCTGTAATAATTATGTATTAAGTGGGTTTTATTATCTACTTATTACATGTTTCACAGTATGCAAAACTCTAATAAGAAAGCAGTTATCATTTCACTATTCAACATGGCAAGATTATGAATATGGCACCTTCATCATGTATGCTGCACACACTGCCTATGTTTCTGCATGAGTAGCTTAGTATACTGGATAGAACTTCATAATAGAATGCTATTTATATCAATGCATTGTTTAATGCATTAATTAGCTCATGATATTTATCCCAATGATCCTTGACAGTTTTAGGTCAGCATTATAAGAATCCCTTGTACAGAGTTTTTATGAAAAGTAAATGCACATGTGATGTCATCAGTGATGTCATCAATGACATTTGTGATGTCATCTTTGATGTCCTGGGTGTTAGTGTTAGCAGTGCACGGTGGCGCGAGTTATGGTTGCATAACTGCCGAATTTCAGGGGTTTTTCGGTTTTACTTTGAACCATAACGTCCCTTTAACAAAGTTTTTTCATTGAATATATATAAATTCAATGAAAAAACTTTGTTAAAGGGACGTTATGGTTAAGTTGCGCTACTAAAAACCTATCAAATTCAGTAAAAAAAAACTTTGTTTAAGGGACGTTATGGTTCAAAGTAAAACCGAAAAACCCCTGAAATTCGGCAGTTATGGTAAGATAAGCAACCATAACTCGCGTCTCCGTGCACTGCTAACACTAACACCCAGGACATCAAAGATGACATCACAAAAAGATGACATCAAGATGCTCTTCCTATGAAAACACCAACTTAACCATAACTACATGGACACTACCGCGTCCATGTAATATTGGCACATTGCCTGCCGTCTATTCACTATGTAGCCAGCCTCATGACTCATGATTACTTTGTCTACTTGTGTTACTGCGTCTGTGCATTTGTAAAATGGCTTTGCATTTTCTTCAGTGCTTCATCATGCTTGCAATCTTCATTTCGATCCCGAAATGTTGCTTACTTTGATACTTCGTCATCAGATTCTAAATAAGGTCTATAGTCTTTCTTCATTGGCATCTCTTCTAGGTGCGTCATTTCTGCTTCATGTGACGTCACCAGTCTTTTCGTTCATTCATTTCATGCTTCTTCCGGGACTTCCTTCAGAAGACTTTATTTCTTCGTGAATGCATATAAGGTTTTCTCAATGGATACCTTGTTTCAAGAATTCTTTGCGGTATAGGTCCCCTCACTGATATTGCGCATGTCACAATTTCTAGTTCCCAACATATAGGCAACATGGGGGCAGGGCTTTTGGTAGAGGTACTTGGCTCCTCCTCTACACTCCCCCCTCTGGACGATTCATCAACCACTCTCCCATCAGTCTTCACATTAGATGGAATGACGTTTAGGTGAGCGACATAAAAGGCCTATTAGCAGCTATTCTAGGGGAGAGAGCTGATGATATTTGGAGACGAGCAGGGTATGAGAGTGTAACAGCACAAAACATGACACACTGATCCCATATTGGGGGTCCTTTAAGACGAGGTAGCAGTATCTGAGATGGATGGGGATGCAGATATTAATCATACATCAATAATCAGACCAACTCAGGAAGTTGGCAAAAACGCAACTGTTTTATTAATAATGATCTAAAACAACGATCATCAACGGACGCTCAGTCGATTTCTCTCAAAGTATCTCATGAAAAAACACTGCCATTATACTAAAAATGTGTCACTACTGACGTCATACTACATGGCAAAGTAAGAAAACCTACTAGGGGATAAGATAGGCTTAAAGAAAACATCTAAGTACACCATATATATGGGGCTGGGTTGTGATTGGGTCTCTAAGGTCAGGTGGCCAACCAAGCCCATCCCAAGTGCAAGTCATCTTCGGTGTCATGAAAATATACAACATCCTATTGGATTCTCAAACTATAGGACTCTGTACTACGAGCCCCTCTACAATTGGTTGGCATGCTTGTACCCTTCTGGAATATACCTCTCTCTAGCAGCATGCAAGCTGGCACCCCAGGTGATGGGAGGGATGGCCGGGTCATGCCTCCCCACCTGGTTAGCCCAACATCCATCATCACTCCTGCGGTCTGTCATTCAATTAAGACTTTAAACTTGGCCTTGTAAAGGCTCATGTGCCTGAGAATAAAAGGGAGTGAAGGCATTGGGGGTCATTACAAGGTTGGCGGTAAGGGGTCAATGGCGTCAGTGAAGGCGCCAGTGCCGTTAACCCCTTACTGCCGCATTACGAGGTCCTTTTGTGGGTACCGCTAAGGGCAGCTGGTTTTACCAGGCGTCCTTAGTGGGATCCGCTAAAGGACCAGCATGCTAACAACGGGCCCGTTATTAACAGGCCGTTTTTAGCATGGTCCCCATTCCCATTGAGCCCTATGGGGGCTCGAATCAGAATGGGGATGGGTTCCCTGAATGAGGAAATACCGGGTCCTCCAAGGTTGGAATGGCCCAGTAATTCCCCATTCAGGGAACCCGGACCCGGTATGCGGTAAGGGGGTAGCCATGGCGCTACTAGCGCCATCACTACCTCCAACATTGTAATGACCCCCATTGTCTTATCTTCTGGTTTTGGTGTAGCTCGACCCAAAGTCTATTTTCAACTGACCATGTGACTGTAGAGCACGTTTTGAGCTCCTTCATTGCATTTAATACACTAAATGAAGAAAACCTGGCACTCCTAGTGTTTTTCCATTACACCTCAAACAGGAGCTCTTCTTGCTTCTCATTTTCATGTATCTTCTTGAGTAGATAACCGGGCTCTTGGCAGCCCCGACTCTTGACCCTGGGCCAGTCAAGCCTTCTGAATCTTCCTTCGCCGTCAGCTATTTTATTCAACTGCACCACACTTCCAGCCCTTTTCATTCACAGGGTTTCAAGTTTACTAAAGTGCATTGTGGAACATCCAGATTCTGTATATTCCTGTGTATATATATATATACATTGGCGCATTGCCTGCAGTTTATTCACTATGAAGCCAGCCTCATGATTACTTTGTATACTTGCGTTACTGCGTCTGTTCATTTGTAAAATGGCTTTGCATTTTCTTCAGTGCTTCATCACACGTGCAATCTTCATTTCGATCCCGAAATGTTGCTTACTTCGATACTTCGTCATCAGATTCTCCATAAGGTCTATATTCTTTCTTCGTTGGCATCTCTTCTAGGTGCGTCATTTCTGCTTCATGTGACATCACCAGTCTTTTCTCTCATTCATTTCACGCTTCTTCCGGAACTTCCTTCAGAAGACTTTATTTCTTCGTGAATGCATATAAGGTTTTCTCAATGGTTACTGTGTTTCAAGAATTCTTTGCAGTATAGGTACCCTCACTGATATTGCGCATGTCGCAATTTCTAGTTCGCAACAAATAGGCAACATGGGAGCAGGGCTTTAGGTAGAGGTACGTGGCTCCTCCTCTACACTCCCTGCTCTGGGCGATTCATCGACCACTCTCCCATCAGTCTTCACATTTAGACATCCTCTTCTGAAGAAGTGCTTCTTTGGAGTCCATATCTTTATGACTCCTTTCAGACAGCCTGCTGATTTCACATGTTCATCAATGCTCCAGGTCATGGGACTACATTGTCCATCGGGACTGCAGTAGATCCATCTTCCCACATAACTATTGTGGTTCTTTGGATACAGGAACTTTGTTCCCTCAGGTGCATGAATACTGGCCTTCACATAGTCTTGGATTTCTTCATCTGTCAGTTCTTTGGGTTTGGACCCAGGTTCGACATCAATCATGATCTTCATTCCTGTTCCCTTATTTGCAGTCTTCTTACACTGTGTGATTATTATCCTGATCACACAGAATCCAAACATGATCATCACCAACAAGGCTCCCAGAAACTTGAAGATATTCGCTGTCCACTGTGGAACCAATGAGAAGATTGATGCAAACCAGCTGTCATCAGCAATGTCTACTACTTTATCTTCCATCTTGACATGCATGTTTGTCAAACATCGTTATGGCCTCTGTCAAGGTCCCATTCTTGTCATCATGAGAAGGTATGAATGTGCAACATGATTCTCCGATTTTGGCACAAACACCTCCATCCATAGCTGTGATCATGTCCAGGACATATCTGTTCTGAAGAATCATCAGTCGTATGGCTCTCAGCTCTTCCCTGATAGCATTGAATCCATTTATGGTAGTGTTGATCATCTGCAGAAGCTCCCATCTGGTTATTTGTAACCACTTGGCCTTTGCCATCGTCTGGATCCCTGGAATAAAGATTGTCATGACAATGCTGAAGTCTGACTTAACAACCTGTGTTCATATGGAATAGAATTGAAGGCTTCTATTGATTTAGCTGAGAAATAGTTCTCCCTTTTTGTCAACAAAGCTTAAAGGAGGAGGATATCAATCCCCTCTCCCGAACCACAGAAGCCGAATGGATCGACCCTCCCACCGAGGTTGGCATGGGCACCTGAGTATATAAAGTACAGGAAGCCACGTGGCAGCCAATGGGGGGAAGACAGAGTTAGGGAAAGGGGATGGAATGAAAAAGGGAGGAAGGGTAAAACAAACATGCATATATAGGAAGAAACTAAACTAAACACATTTTAGGCCTACCCTGGTAATTCCTGACTTGATACCTCTAAAACCCAATCATACACCCCTGAGCCTAAACCTAATCACTTGAACTTGGAAAGCATGACATAATTCTCACAAACTCACAAAGCACAATACATGGACCGTAAATGTTAGTGAGAATGACTTAAATGCAACAAACATCATTAGGAAAATCTTCTTACATGTAACACAACATTGCGTAGCATATGGTACACACATAGAGCGGGCACGACATGATAACGACTGAGACAAAATTCCCCTAATAGGGTACGCACAAGCAACAGTACATAAAACATCACACTGCACATGTTGGGAGTGTCATTGTTGCTTGTGAGGAGATACCCACATCTTTCCTGGCCCCCCGTGTTAGCAAGACCTCTCCTTCACCGCCAATTCAACAAGAAAGTGTCTTACATTAGAAAATTCACCCTCATGGATGCTGTAACAAGCTGTAACAGATCTTAATTAGATAAGATGCTAGCATCACCTCACACAACTCATAACTTATAAATGCTTATGAAAGCACACTTAACTCTTTGTCCCCCTGCGGATGTCCGCACCCAAAAGAAGGAAGCCAAAAATTAGCGTCTGGCATCCTCAATCACCGCTGCGACCCGGGTATTATCTGGCTCTCATTACCCATCACAACACACACAGGAAACACTTAACTGGCTGTCCGGGCGCCTCCTGCGGCAGCCCCAGACCTGAAGAGTAAATGCAGGAAAGTCTCAGCAGTTGCGCACTGCCGCGGCCTGAGTCGCTACCTCGCCGCCGCTGCTGCCGCCGCCCATGCTCTCCAAACAGTAATCATCAGCACCGGAGCACGGGCGGACGGCCGTTATAAACACGGCTTCCTGATTTCCTGATTGCCTGCAGCTGGTGACGGGCGCTCTTAGGGAACTACACAACCTCCCTATGCCTGCTGGGAAGTGTAGTTCCCAGCTCATTTACACATAATACGCCTTTTCCTGCACAACCCCTGATTCCTGACAGTACCTCCTCTCACAGGGCTCTTCCCAGGACCTGCCTTTTCAGGATGTTGTAAATGAAACAGTCTTACCAGGCGCGAAGCATTAACCGAACTGGCAGGTTCCCATGAGCAGTCTTCCAGTCCATATCCCGGCCACTGGATCAGGTGCCACAAACCTTGCCTTCTTCTTTTCGAGTCCAAAATTTTCTTCACCTCATACTCTATCTGACCCTCCTTGTGGATGGCTGGAGGTCTCTGCACACGTGTTCCAGGCACTGCGGGTTGAAGCAGACACACATGGAATACTGGGTGGATTTTTAAAGTTTTAGGCAATCGTAACTTCACAGCAACTTCTGACACACATTTGACACTTTCGTAGGGTCCAATAAGCTTGGGGGCAAATTTGCAAGATCCGATTAAAGGCAAATTACGTGTGGATAACCATACTTTATCCCCCACTTTGTAATGAGGGGCCTCCCGTCTCTTTTTATCTGCATATATTTTATATTGTGCCTTTGCTTGTTCAAGATTGTCTCGAGCCTTCTGTCTGATGGTCAGAAGCAATTGTTTTCTGTCTTGGAGTACTGGAAGGTTTGTCACTTCCGGTAACTGCTCAGGCAACATTTCCTGTACCTGCCCATACAAACACTCATTGGGGGCCATCCCCAGTGAGGCATGCTCTGTATTATTGTAGGTGAACTCAGCTAAACATAACGCCTGAATCCATGACTCCATGCCTTCGTGTAAATAGCAGCGTAAGTATTGTTCAAGCATCTGAACGACTCTTTCCGTTTGTCCATCCGTCTGAGGATGATAACTGGTGGACAAGGCACAATTGATTCCTAACATCTGACAGAAGGCGCGCCAAAACATAGATGTAAATTGCGGACCCCTATCTGATACAATACTACGAGGTAATCCGTGTAGCCTGACCACATGTTGCAAAAATAATTCAGCCAACTTCCCTGCTCCTGGAATGCCTCTACAAGGCACAAAATGAGCTTGTTTAGATAGGTAGTCCACCACCACCCATATAGTGTCATACTGATCATCCGGGGGTAAATCTGTGATAAAGTCCATGGATATGTGTGTCCATACTTTATTCGGAGTAGGCAATGGTTTAAGTAGCCCTCCCTTCTTCGTGTGATCAGCCTTACTTCGTACACATGTTTCACATCTTTGCACATACCTATTTACCTCCTGTCTCAAATTGGGCCACCAAAAGTATCTCTCTACTAGAGTCTGTGTCTTTTTACTACCCGAATGCCCAGCCAAGGGTGAGTTATGACACCAATACATTGCTTTCTTTTGTAGATCCAAAGTGGGCAGATATAAGCGTCCATCATAATAAGGGAGATTTTCCCTAAATATTTCCAAAGGATCATTCACTCCCCAATTCCGATTCTTTTGTTTCTTCATTTCCTGTTTCACTTGTTCAATAACTTGGTCACCACAGCTCCTACCACCTTTTCTGCCGGGATGATGGGCTTTACCTCCGTTACCATATTCTCAAGATTTTGTTGGCGAGAAAAGGCATCTGCTTTCCTATTTCTTTTCCCTGGCCTGAAGGTCACTACAAGTTTAACTCATTGACATATTGGGACCAACATAATTGCCTGGGACTCAATGTATGAGCTGTCTTGAAATACTGTCAATTTTTATGATCCTTCACCACCAACACCTGGTGCTTGGCTCCCAGTAAGTAATGCCTCTTTTCCAGAAAGGCTGCCCTTATGGCTAATAGTTCTTTATCTGTGATTGAGTAATTTTGCTCACATTGAGTGAGTTTTCGTGAATAGTAAGCCACTGAATGCCAAATCCCCTCTAGATCCTTTGGAGATAACACTGCACCCACTGCCACATTGGACGCATCAGTTTCCACTTGAAACATTCTCTCAGGATCAGGATGTCGTAATACTCGTGCTGACGTGAACGCCTCCTTCAATTCTTGAAACGCCCTTTCAGCCTCTGAATCCCAACAAAAACTTGTTGCATTTCTTAATAGTCTTGTTATAGGTGCCACAGTCTGTGAGAAATTGGTAATAAACCATCTATAGAAGTTAGCAAAATCCAAAAAAGATTGAATATCTTTAACACACTGTGGTGTGGACCAATCAAGAACTGCCTGTACCTTACTTTTGTCCATGATTATTCCTTCCGGGGTCAATATGAACCCCAAAAACTCCACTTGTGTCGCGTGAAAGGCGCATTTTTCTATTTTTACATATAACTGATAGTCCTGTAATATTTTAACACTTCCCTCACATGGCTCTGTCATACCGTCATTTTCAAGAAGGATTTCCTGGCATCTAGGAGACCAATGGCGGCTTCGCCGCCATTAGAATGTTCCACTCCTGTACTTCTACTTCCTGTTGTATCGTTCTAGTCTTTCTTTCTATCTTCCCCTGGTTCTGTATTTAGCTCCTCCCTTTTGTTTGGTTCGGCGCGTTGCAACTTTTTTGCTTTACGCTCCTAACCCACTCTGAGCTTTGCTTTCTGCTAGATATCCCTCGCTGTCTTACCGGTCCCAGTCCAGTTCCTTATTTTTTGCCTTTTCCCTCTGGGGTCTAACTTGCTTCCTTTCCACCTTTCTACTTTCCGTTTTGCTTTCTGACCTTTGCTTCGTTACCCAGTCTTCCTTTCCCCTGCTCCTCCTCTGCGTATCGTTCTCTTTATCCTTTTACCCCTTTCCGCCTCTTACCTTCTCTTTCCTTCCTTTGATTTTTTCTTTCCGATCTTCTTTTTTCCCAGCCTTCCTTTTATTTCTGTTCCATGTGTTTTTTTTCTCCTACCTTGAATGTTCTGTTGCCGCAGTGATCTTCATTCCACGTCTATCTCACCTGGCATCACGTGACTTTCTGTGTGGACATCTTTTCGCATTTCATCCTCTGAAGCTGAACCCTCCATGTCTCCTTGCCAATCCGGAATCTAACATCACTCGGAGTCTTCACCTACCTGACGAGGAAAACACAGCTTTCCAGCAAACAGACTTTACCAGAGAGGTTTTTTTAAGCTTCTGCTTTTTTCCTCTCTCTCGGCTTCTTCGGCGAGAGGTCCCTTGCATTCCTGTTCCTTCAGGGAGACAGGGTGGCTTCTTACCGCAGAAGGCCTTTTCTCTTCTCTAAAAAGAAGACTACCAGGAGAAAGGGGCAAAGACACAAGTCATCATCTAAAGAGTCAGGTAAGGAGGAAGGGGATCAGGGTCAAAACAGTTCCAGTTCAGAAGAATCCTGTGATATATGTGACAATCTTGACAGTTTGCGACGCCCAAAAGAACCGGTTATGGCTACTGCTGAACAAATTCAGGAGCTACTATCAAGTCTGTCACTAATGTCTTCCTCTTCACTTAAGGATTTGAGCTAACCGGTTCCCCCTTCCTCCTCACCTGATGTCGTAGAGGAATAATCCAGCTTCTGTCATCGAGATCTTCGTGTATCTGGTTTCTTTTTTTTGAGCAGATAGGGTCTGCCTCGAAAGGAAGCCACCGTGATTTCAGTACTGAAAATCCCCGGTGGCTCTTCTCTGCAACAGCCGAGAAGTTGCAGGGGAAAAAGCCAATGGCTGAAAAAAAAACCAAGGTCTTACAGGAGTGAATATGTCAGCTGGTCTTGTATAGCTCTTGATATGCTAGGAAGGGTATAAGCAACATGAGTACAGGTCTATCGTAGGGTTGTGTTTTCTAAGCCAACCTATACCCAGGATGACCGGGAAATGGGCTGCGCGGATGATATCGAACCTCATCCTCTCTGAATGTTGTCTTATGAAGACTTGCACCTCTTCTGTAGTATGAGTGACACAATGGAGTTCCGTCAACACCTTCCACTTTCTGGTCTTCAGACTTTGCGATTCTTTGTAGACCCAACTTGTCTGCCCATAGGGTGTCCACGAAGTTACCAGCTGCACCGCAGTCTAGTAGTGCTTGAGTCTCGACTTCTCTCCCACTGAAGTGAAACTTGACTGCCATCACCATAAGGCACGAATCATCGGAAGATGTGGCTGAAGTGACCGAAAGAGTGGTGTAGGGACTGGATGTCGCCCCTCGATAGTCCGTCCTGTTAACTATCGAGGGCGTTCGTTTCCCTATCTCCTAGACGGTACGTCTGGGCAGTCCCTCAATAAGTGGGCAGAAGAACCACAATACATACAAAGGCTTCCGTCGCTTCTTCTCTTTCTCTCCTCCGGAGTCAAGGGAGCCCGTGTTGTACCTATTTGCATCGGTTCGTCTCTGGAAGAACGTGTGGCTGGTGAGGAAGGCAATGGGTTTGCTTCTGGGAAGGGGGCCGGACTGCGATACTTCTTCTTTTTGTTCTTTATCTCTGTTAGCCGGAAATCGATTCTTAATACTGCGGTGACAAGATCAGTGAATGTCTCTGGGTGAGGAATTCTAGCAAGCTCATCTTTAAGTTCTTCCTTCAGCCCACGGCGGAATATGGTGTATTGGGCCTGTTCTTGCCAGCCTGCCTCGGCAGCTAATTTCTTGAAGTGAGATATGTAGGTAAGTAAATCCGTACTTCCTTGACATACGTCAAGCAGGTCTTCACTGGCCACATGGGCACATTCAGTCCTGAGAAAAGTCTGCTTCAAGAGATCTTTGAAGGCGGTCAAGTCTTGTAGTACTGGATCGGATTGGGAT
The DNA here is from genome assembly GCF_040938575.1 of Ambystoma mexicanum. Lineage (NCBI taxonomy): Eukaryota > Metazoa > Chordata > Amphibia > Caudata > Ambystomatidae > Ambystoma > Ambystoma mexicanum. The sequence continues at coordinate 187,619,259 of NC_090924.1, read as the reverse complement.
ACCAATGGAGTAGCCCAGGCCAAGGCGTTACCCGTCATATGGGTGATCATAAAGCCTACTTTGGTATGATCTGTAGAAAAGGCGTTCTTCCTGAAGGCGAAGTGGATGTTACACGCATCCAAGAATTCTTTCACCTTCCTTTCAGAACCATCGAATTTACCTGAGACCAGAGGTAAAGGGGTAAGATCCGTGGACTGCTGTTCTCGAGCGGCCACTCTCTGCTGCAGTGCTGCGTTGTCTGTCTTAAGTGTTTGAACCTTGAGATTGAGGGTTTGAACTGCAGCCACTAGTTCTTGTAACTGCTGCGGGGTGGCCATCACTTCCGTTGGGCGTTGCGAGCTATCAAGTCTGTCACTAATGTCTTTCTCTTTACTTAAGGATTGGAGCTCACCGGTTCCCCCTTCCTCCTCACCTGATGTCGTAGAGGAATAATCCAGCTTCTGTCTCGAGATCTCCGTGTATCTGGTTTCTTTTTTTTTAGCAGATAGGGTCTGCTTCGAAAGGAAGCCACCGTGATTTCAGTACTGAAAATCCCCGGTGGCTCCTCTCCGTAACAGCCGAGAAGTTGCAGGGGAAAAAGCCAATGGATGAAAAAACCCCCAAGGTCTTGCAGGAGTGAATATGTCAGCTGGTCTTGTATAGCTCTTGATATGCTCGGAAGGGTATAAGCAAGATGAGTACAGGTTGCTCTACGAAGCGAGCCAGAAGTAAGCAGGAAGGAACCAGAGATATTCTGAGAGCTGGGTAGAAAAAATGGGAGGACCGGTAATACAAAGAATACGGGACCTCACAAGAAAAACCACACGAAAACAAGTAAAGAGGAAACACAGTAGGAGGATGAAACGAACAAATAATGGAAGGCACTGGAAAAATAAGAGAAAAGAGGAACTCGAGCGGAGTACCACACGAAGTGTGCCAAGGTAAGTAGAGGAGTGGGCGGATCACCGCCAAGGGAAATGATCAGGAGCGCTGGCAACGAGGGAATCCAAGAAGTTGCAACGCGCCGATCTGCCGAGTGAAGTGTAGTAAATGCACTCGGCGGCGGCCATGTTGGAATAGACTAGACCGCTACTCGACGTTGTAAGGGCAACGTGATGGAACAGTCTAATGGCGGCCATGCTTCCACCTATTCCAAACCCGCCAGTTTCCCTGGTTCATGACAGTATGCCCCCCCCGAAGGCGGCGTCCTCCTGGTTTACCTGGGTGTAGGCCATGGAACTGTTTTAACAAGCGAGGGGCCTGAATGTTGGAAATGGGTTCACAGGTATCCTCTGAGGTGGGGTATCCTTTCCAGTGAACCAAATACTCCAAGCGACCCCTGTGATACAGAGAATCACGGATCAGAGAGACTTCATACTCCTCAGTGTTTGAGCTGGGAGAAACACACAGTTTGGGAGCAGATTGTCTTCGGGTGCCGGGCACAAAAGGACATAGAAGGGAGGAATGAAAAACTGGATGAACCCGATTTAGTGCCATTGGCAACTTAAGCCGATAGGCAACAGGATTGATCTTTGAAAGTATCTCAAATGGCCCTATGTAACGGGGAGAAAGCTTTGAAGGGTGAATCCAGCGAGGTAAGAACTTGGTAGAAAGCATGACCTTAGTGCCTTTATCCCATTCAGGCACCGGTCTGCGATGTTTATCCGCTTGTTCTTTATAGCGTTTGTTAGCCTCTTGAAGACACTTTCTCGCTGTGCTATGTGCCTCTTTGATCTGGTCTAGGGTCTCCTCTATAGATGGTATGTTTGATTCTTCCAAAAATGTGGGCACAATGGATTGGGGGTGGATACCATAGGTTCAACAGAATGGACTTATCCCTATTGCAGTATGGACTGAGTTGTTGTAGGAAAACTCTGCAGCGGGGAGTAAAGATACCCAGTTGTCTTGTTGTCGGTTTATGAAGCATCTGAGATATTGTTCCAATGTGCCATTTAGCCTCTCAGTCTGGCCGTTGGTTTGGGGATGGAAACCAGAAGAAAGAGCTCTTTCTATCCCTAGTCTTTTGCACAAGACTGACCAGAACTTGGAGGTATATTGACTACCATGGTCCAAGACTATCTATAGAGGGAGACCATGAAGCCTAAATATGTCTTTCAAAAAGACGTCTGCCATAACAGATGCGGAAGACACCCCGGCCAGAGGAGTAAAATGCGCCAGTTTGGAAAAGGAGTCCACTGTAACCATGATACAAGTGTTACCCTTGGATACAGGTAAGTCTACTATAAATTCCGTTGAGATGCATTTCCAGGGGCCAAATGGAACAGGTTCCTTTTTAAGTAATCCCAATGGTTTCTGAGAGAGATGTTTGCTCTGCATACAAACTAGACAGGTTTGTACATATTCTTGTGTATCTGCCTTCATGTTGGGCCAATAAAAAGACCTTTGGAGTAATTCCAAGGTTCCTCTTATGCCGCGATGGCCAGCAACCTTTGTGTCATGACACCATTTAAGTACTTTTTGTTTGAGTTCTCCGGATGGAATCACCAACCTCTCTAGGATAAAGTACAGTCCATCCTTCTTCACTATAGGTAGTCTCATAATGGCAGTGGTAGGTTCTTCTAGAGAAATGGATGCTTCTTTAACCTGTTGTAGAAAAGACGATACTGACGACACAATCTTGGTATGAGGAAACATCAGTTCTTTTCTATGCGTAGGATCCTTGTCTGTATACTCCCTTCTGGACAAGGCATCTGCGATCAGGTTTTGGGAGCCAGGTATGTATGATATGGTGAAATGGAATTGAGCAAAGAAATGCGCCCATCTAGCTTGACGGGTATTGTAACATTCCTGTTGTCTGAGGTGTTGAAGGTTTTTGTGGTCGGTTCTGATCTGAAATGGAAACAGACCACCTTGGAGTAGATGTCTCCATTCAAGACAAGCCAGTTTCATAGCCAAAAGATCTCGCTCGATCACTGAATAATTCCGTTGGCTAGGGCTCAAAGTCTTAGAGTAGTAGGCTATGGGGTGTTCTAGTCCTTGGTTAGACTGTAGAAGAATGGCCCCACCACTGCTGCTGAAGCATCAGTCTCCAATATAAAAGGTTGACTCTGGTCGGGCTGTCTTAGAACTGGAGCTGTACAAAATCTTTGTTTTAGGACAGTAAAGCTGTCGTCGGCCTCCTTAGACCAGTTGAACGGAACAGAGGACTTCTTCAGTAGAGAGGTAATCGGAAGTGTAAGTTTGGAGAATTCGGGGATGAACTTCCGATAAAAGTTTGCCAATCCCAAAAATCGTTGGATCTCTTTGACTGAGGAAGGGGGTGGCCAGGCCAAAATCGCTTCAACTTTATTTGGGTCCATGGTAATTCCTTGGTCTGAAAGGATAAACCCCAAGTAGGATATAGAGGATTGCTCAAATGCACATTTTTCCGGTTTAACCAGGAGGTTATGCGATTGAAGCCTGCATAGTACTTCTTTTACGTGCTTTTTATGCACCTCTGGATCGTGGGAATAGACGAGTATGTCATCCAAATAGACCACCATGGTTTGACCCAACAGATCAGAGAACAAACGATCCATGAATCTTTCAAAATGGATGGAGCGTTGACTAGTCCGAACGGCATCACCTGATATTCAAACAGACCGAATGGAGTGCGGAAAGCTGTCTTCCATTCATCACCTGCTCTAATACGGAGCAGGTGATAAGCGTTGCGTAGGTCCAATTTTGTGAATATTACAGAGCCTTGAACCGCTTCTAGTACCTCAGATATGATAGGCATGGGGTAACGATCCTTGATGGTTAACTTGTTTAACCCTCGGTAGTCAATACATGGCCTCAATTCCTTGGTGTCCCGTTTAGGAATGAAGAACAGCGATGCCCCTGCAGGAGATCGGGAGGGTCTTATTAGTTCGTTTGCAAGATTTTCATCCAGATAGTGCCTAAGTACCTCTTTTTTGGATACAGAGAGGGGGTACATCCTACCAAAAGGAACCAAGGCATGGGGGACTAAGTCGATTCTGCAGTCGTCCGGTCTGTGAGGAGGAAGTTTGATGGGTAGTTGTTCCTGGAAGACTTCAGAAAACTCGGTCAGATAACCAGGAATGCAATGAATAGAGTTTGTATCAGTTGGGCAAATGGTCTTCACAGTTTCAAACATGGGTTGGGGTAGACATTTCTCTTTACAGTATGTAGAATGGAAACTCAAGAGGTTGTTAGTCCAGTCTATTGTAGGGTTGTGTTTTCTGAGCCAACCTATACCCAGGATGACCGGGAAATGGGCTGCGCGGATGATATCGAACAGCATCCTCTCTGAATGTTGTCTTATGAAGACTTGCACCTCTTCTGTAGTATGAGTGATTAAGCCGGAACACAATGGAGTTCCGTCAACACCTTCCACTTTCTGGTCTTCAGACTTTGCGATTCTTTGTAGACCCAACTTGTCTGCCCATAGGGTGTCCACGAAGTTACTAGCTGCACCGCAGTCTAGTAGTGCTTGAGTCTCGACTTCTCTCCCACTGAAATGAAACTTGACTGCCACCACCATAAGGCACGAATCATCGGAAGATGTGGCTGAAGTGACCGAAAGAGTGGTGTAGGGACTGGATGTCGCCCCTCGATAGTCCGTCCTGTTAACTATCGAGGGCGTTCGTTTCCCGATCTCCTAGGGGGTACGTCTGGGCAGTCCCTCAATAAGTGGGCAGAAGAACCACAATACATACAAAGGCTTCCGTCGCTTCTTCTCTTTCTCTCCTCCGGAGTCAAGGGAGCCCGTGTTGTACCTATTTGCATCGGTTCGTCTCTGGAAGAACGTGTGGCTGGTGAGGAAGGCAATGGGTTTGCTTCTGGGAAGGGGGCCGGACTGCGATACTTCTTCTTTTCGTTCTTTCGCTCTGTTAGCCGGAAATCGATTCTTAATACCGCAGTGACAAGATCAGTGAATGTTTCTGGGCGAGGAATTCTAGCAAGTTCATCATTAAGTTCTACCTTCAGCCCACGGCGGAATATGGTGTATTGGGCCTGTTCTTGCCAGCCTGCCTCGGCAGCTAATTTCTTGAAGTGAGATATGTAGGTAAGTAAATCCGTACTTCCTTGACATACGTCAAGCAGGTCTTCACTGGCCACATGGGCACATTCAGTCCTGAGAAAAGTCTGCTTCAAGAGATCTTTGAAGGTGGTCAAGTCTTGTAGTACTGGATCGGATTGGGATACCAATGGAGTAGCCCAGGCCAAGGCGTTACCCGTCATATGGGTGATCATAAAGCCTACTTTGGTATGATCTGTAGAAAAGGCGTTCTTCCTGAAGGCGAAGTTGATGTTACACGCATCCAAGAATTCTTTCACCTTCCTTTCAGAACCATCGAATTTACCTGAGACCAGAGGTAAAGGGGGAAGATCCGTGGACTGCTGTTCTCGAGCGGCCACTCTCTGCTGCAGTGCTGCATTGTCTGTCTTAAGTGTTTGAACCTCAAGATTGAGGGTTTGAACTGCAGCCACTAGTTCTTGTAACTGCTGCGGGGTGGCCATCACTTCCGTTGGGTGTTGCAAGCTATCAAGTCTGTCACTAACGTCTTCCTCTTCACTTAAGGATTGGAGCTCACCGGTTCCCCCTTCCTCCTCACCTGATGTCGTAGAGGAATAATCCAGCTTCTGTCGTCGAGATCTCCGTGTATCTGGTTTCTTTTTTTTGAGCAGATAGGGTCTGCCTCGAAAGGAAGCCACCGTGATTTCAGTACTGAAAATCCCCGGTAGCTCCTCTTTCCGTAACAGCCGAGAAGTTGCAGGGGAAAAAGCCAATGGATGAAAAAAAACCCAAGGTCTTGCAGGAGTGAATATGTCAGCTGGTCTTGTATAGCTCTTGATATGCTCGGAAGGGTATAAGCAAGATGAGTACAGGTTGCTCTACGAAGCGAGCCAGAAGTAAGCAGGAAGGAACCAGAGATATTCTGAGAGCTGGGTAGAAAAAATGGGAGGACCGGTAATACAAAGAATACAGGACCTCACAAGAAAAACCACACGAAAACAAGTAAAGAGGAAACACAGTAGGAGGATGAAACGAACAAATAATGGAAGGCACTGGAAAAATAAGAGAAAAGAGGAACTCGAGTGGAGTACCACACGAAGTGTGCCAAGGTAAGTAGAGGAGTGGGCGGATCACCGCCAAGGGAAATGATCAGGAGCGCTGGCAACGAGGGAATCCAAGAAGTTGCAACGCGCCGATCTGCCGAGTGAAGTGTAGTAAATGCACTCGGCGGCGGCCATGTTGGAATAGACCAGACAGCTACTCGACGTTGTAAGGGCAACGTGATGGAACAGTCTAATGGCGGCCATGCTTCCACCTATTCCAAACCCGCCAGTTTCTCCGGTTCATGACAGCTACTCACTGCTGTTCATAATTTCACCCAAGAACTCCAGACTGTGAAGGCTGAGAATGTTGTCTTGAAACAACGGTTTGACAACCAAGAAAAAGCACGTGCTGAACTACCCCCCATGTCCTTAGCCTCTGGTAAATACAATGGAACCCCGCACAAGTTTAAGGAATTCATGGAGGCGTGCATTATACACTTCACCTTCCGACCCCAAACATATGCTTCTGATAATGCACTCATCGGCTTCCTAATTTCCAACTAACCTAACAGGAAATGCCTTGGCTTGGGCAACGCCTCTTGTTACTAGCGCTAGTCCATTACTCCAGGACTACAGTGGTGTTACCGCCCAGTTCAAAAAAACCTTAGAAAGACAAGAAATCGCTTTGGTTGCCAGCGAACAGCTGCTTGGTATCCGTCAGGGTAATTCCGATCTCTTATCCTATATTTCTCGTTTCAAACGAGTCGCTGCAGAGACTTGATGGCAAGAGACGGCCCAATACACTATATTCCGTCGAGGTCTCTGAGAGGAGCTCAAGGATGATGTGGCAGGAGTACCTAGACCCGCATCATTGTCAGACCTATGGACAACAGTTCTGCAATTGGATTTCTGACTTTCAGAGAGGTGTTCCGAACGAAGGAAAGGCCGAATCAACACTTTGCCTTCAGAACCCTGTTTACCTGCTTCCTCCTCAGTCCATCAAACCAAGGAAGAACCTATGCAAAACGGAACCACTCGAGGGCCCCTAACTCCAGATGAACGGAAAACAAGAAAGGACAATAACTTGTGTTTATATTGTGGTTCTAATCAACATCTTCTAAGAGACTGTTCAGAAGTACCACCACAGCGGTCGGGAAACGCCACCCCTCGGAACTAATAGGGACTGCTTGGTCCCTTCGTTTCTATGTCAGTCACTTCGGTGACTTCCGCTGAAGACAATCGTCTTATGGTAGTGGCGGTACAACTCAACCTACATAAGAAAACCTATGATGTCTTGGCATTATTGGATTGTGGAGCGGCAGGATGCTTCATGGACATAATGTGGGCTAACAAGTCTGGTATCGAACGTGTGGAAAAGGACAAAGATCAAAACGTTGAAGGGGTGGATGACAAACCCTTAAATTCCGGCCTTATTACCCACATTACACCTCCTATGACCATGAAGTTGCTACAACATACCGAAATCATCCAATTCGACCTTATTAGAGCTGCCCATTTTCCAGTCATTTTAGGTGTTTCTTGGTTATGCAAACACAATCCTGCCATCAACTGAAAGACCAATCAAATGTCCTTCTCATCCGACTATTGCTTAAAGACATGCCAACCTGAGACCAATTACACCACTGTCCGGGTTCTCTCGGAATCCTCTTCTACATCTGGTAGTTTGGGAATACATACCATACCCGTCGACTTTGCTCAGTACAGCGAAGTCTTTCAAGATCCAAAACCACGAGAGCTACCTCCACACAGACCCGAGGACTGTGGCATTGACTTGGTACCAGAAGCCCTGGTACCATTTGGACGCATGTTTTCACTTTCTCTTAAATAAAAAAAGGTGCTGAAGACATACCTGGACTCTAACCTACAAAATGGACTGATTCAACCATCATGTTCTCCTGCGGGAGCCTCTTTGTTTTTCGTCCCTAAAAAGGAGACCACAGAATTAAGACCCTACATCGATTACCGAGGATTGAATAGATTCACCATCCTCGACCGGTATCCGATGCCATTGATCAAGGATGTGTTAGAAGCAGTCCAGGGAGCCAGAATATTCTCTAAAATCGACCTACAGAATGCCTACCATTTACTACGCATACGGGTCGGGTATGAATGGAAGACCGCATTCATAACCCCATTCGGTCACTTTGAGTACTGAGTAATGCGTTTCGGCCTGGTGAATGCTCCGTCCCTGTTTCAATGATTCATGGACCGCACCTTCTCTGATCTATTGTATCATTGCGCTATCATCTATCTAGATGATATACTGGTGTTCTCTAGGTCCGCCGAACTACATTCACAGCATCTCCACCAGGTCATACAAAGACTTAAAGACGCTCACTTAAAAGCCAACCCAGACAAATAAGTTTTCCAAGTGTCTTCAGTCCCCTACCTTGGATTTATACTCTCCGCTGAAGGCATCCAAATGGACCCTCGCAAGGTTGCGGCCATCCTTCAGTGGCCTAGTCCTAATTCAGTTAAAGAAGTACAAAGGTTCCTGGGACTGGCACATTTTTACTGCAAGTTTATCCCAGATTTTTCCCATCAGGTCCTGCCCATTACCAACTTGTTAAAAAAATCCTCATCACCATTTGCCTGTTCTACCCAGGCTGAGTCCGCATTCCAAAGACTCAAAGAGGCTTTCTGTTCTACCCCAGTGTTGCGTCAGCCGGATCAAATGCGATCTTTTGTTGTTGAGACTGACGCTTCTTCCGCAGCTTTGAGAGCAGCTCTGTTACAGGAACATGAAGGTATTGAATATCCTGTGGCATATGTTTCCAAAACTCTGACTCCCAGTCAAAGTCACTACTCTGTTATCGAAAAGGAGCTTCTGGCTATGAAAATAGCATGCGAAGAGTGGCAACACCTCCTGCAAGGAGCAGTCTACCCTTTCGAGTTACGCACAGACCATAAGAACCTCCGAGTCATACACAATATGGAATGCATCAATTCCCGGCAGGCCCGATGGGCCCATTTCTTTTCCCAGTTTGATTTCACATTGACGTATCTACCTGGTTCCAAGAATTTGCTTGCAGACGCATTTTCGAGACGACCCTATCTGGGTAATAAACCAGAGCATCAACCAAGTCTTATGCTACCTCAGACTAAGGTGATATGCACTATGAATTGTTTCCTGGAAGGAGTTCGTCGATCTACTGCTAATCTCAACAACGCGCCTTCAGCTACATCTACAGAGGATCTTATCCTACGGGAAGGGTTATACTTTTTCAAGCAACGGTTGTACCTACAAGACGCAAGATCCAGACAAAGTGCCCTAAAATGGTGTCATGACGATCCAGTGGCAGGGCATAGAGGGGTTAGGAATACTCTTGATCTTCTTAAACGCCAGATTTGGTGGTCCAAAATGGAGAAGGAGGTGAAACATTATGTTTCGTCCTGCCCGATCTGCTGTAGGTCAAAATACAGCACCCATAAACCTGTGGGTTTTCTTCAACAAGAAGAACTGCCTGGAAGGCCATGGGAGGTGATTTCCACCGACTTTATTGTCGAGTTACCTCCGTCGGAAGGGTGCTCATGTATTATGGGGACAGTAGACAGTTTTACCAAGATGGCCCATTTCACTCCTTTGGCTGGTCTTCCCACTGCTGCAGAGATGGCTTCCGTTTTCGCCAAAGAGATATTCCGATTACACGGTATACCTGACAAGATAATTTCTGACAGAGGTACCCAGTACGCCACCCGCTTCTGGAGATACCTCTGTAAGGTTCTAGGTATGGAGAGAGCAATGTCTTTGGGATTCCATCCGCAGTACAACGGCCACACAGAGCGGATCAATGCCTCCTTGGAACAATATCTCCGCTGTTTTGTCAACTCTCAACAAGACAACTGGGTGGCACTATTACCAACTGCAGAATTTGCATACAACAACTCTTCCCATAGTGCCACCAAACTCAGTCCTTTCTTTTGTAGCCATGGTTTTCATCCTCGTTTCCTACCTTTTATTCCTATCCCTCCGACTGGTACTCCCTCTGTCGAGGTTCTACTAACCAAGATTTCTGAAGCGCACAAGATGGCCTTAGAATGCCTACAAGCCAGCAAACGTCGTTACAGCTCCTCTAGCAATACCCGACGTCTTCCATCACCCCAATGGCAGAAGAGGTCCAAGGTCTGGCTATCCACGAAGTACCTTCCCCGATGGTAGCATACCTCCAAACTAGCCCCACGCTATTTGGGACCATATACCATTCTAGACAGGATCAATCCCATGGCTTTCCGGCTCCAGTTGCCGAACTACATGAAACACATTCATCCAGTGTTTCATTCCTCACTGCTTAAGGAGTATCAACAAGACACGTACCAGCACCCTTTACCTAAAGATCTTGCTCCCAAGGATTTACCTTCTGAGGAGTATGAGGTGGATGCCATTCGGGATTCCCGATATAAGGGCGGCAGGTTGGAGTATTTGGTACACTGGAAAGTGTATTCGCAATCGGAAGATTCTTGGGAATCAGTGGCACACATTCATGCCCCTCGTCTGGTGCAGAAGTATCATCGTTTTCACCCTGGTAAACCGGGTGGTGTGCCCCTCAGGAGTGGGCATACTGTCATACCGTCATTTTCAAGAAGGATTTCCTGGCGTCTAGGAGACCGATGGCGGCTTCGCCGCCATTAGAATGTTCCACTCTTGTACTTCTACTTCCTGTTGTATCATTCTAGTCTTTCTATCTTCCCCTGGTTCCATATTTAGCTCCTCCCTTTTGCTTGGTTCAGCGCGTTGCAACTTTTTTGCTTTACACTCTGAACCCGCTCTGAGCTTCACTCTCTGCTAGTTATCCCTCGCTGCATTACAGGTCCCAGTCTGGTTCCTTATTTTTTGCCTTTTTCCTCTGGGGCCTACCTTGCTTCCTTTCCGCCTTTGTACTTTCCGTTTTGCTTTCTGACCTTCACTTCTTTACCCAGTCTTCCTTCCCCTGCGCCTCCTCAGCGTATCGTTCTCTTTATCCTTTTACCCCTTTCCGCCTCTTACCTTCTCTTTCCTTCCTTGGATTTTTTCTTTCCGATCTTCTTTTTTCCCAGCCTTCCTTTTTTTTCTGTTCCATGTGTTTATTTTCTGTTACCATGAAAGTTCCGGCACCACAGTGATCTTCATTCCACGTCTATCTCACCTGGCATCACGTGACTTTCTGTGTTGGCATCTTTTCGCATTTCATCCTCTGAAGATGAACCCTCCATGTCTCCTTGCCAATCCGGAATCTAACATCACTCGGAGTCTTCACCTACCTGACGAGGAAAACACAGCTTTCCGGCAAACAGACATTACCATAGAGGTTTTTTTAAGCTTCTGCTTTTTTCCTCTCTCTCGGCTTCTTCAGCAAGAGGTCCCTTGAATTCCTGTTCCTTCAGGGAGACAGGGTGGCTTCTTACCGCAGAAGGCCTTTTCTCTTCTCTAAAAAGAAGACTACCAGTAGAAAGGGGCAAAGACACGAGTCATGATTTGAAGAGTATGGGGAGGAGGAAGGGGATCAGGGTCAAAACAGTTCCAGTTCAGAGGAATCCTCTGATATATGTGACGATCTTGACAGGCTCGTATGCTGCTCTTTTGAATTGGAGTAAATTAAAATATCATCAATACATACATATACATACAAAAATGTCCAAAAACTCACTCAATACCTCCTGCATAAAATACTGAGCATTACATAAAGCAAAAGGCATAACCAAATATTCAAATAATCCAAACTTAGTCCTAAATGCAGTCTTCCACTCATCCCCTTCTTTAACACGAATCAAATGATATGCTCCTCGTAAATCAAGTTTTGTATAGACCACTGCTGTTTTTACCTGATCCAACAATCCTGAAATTGAAGGTAGTGGATTTCTATTCTTTACTGTCACCTTGTTCAAAGCACGGTAATCAATGCATGTCTTAAGAGTGCCTTCCTTTTTCGGAACAAAAAACAATGGGGATGAGACTGGTGACATGGAATGTCGAATAAACCCTTTTTTTAACATATCATCCAAGTACCCCCGAAGATGTTGATTTTCTGTTTCTGTTAACGCATATATTCTGCTACAAAGCAATTTGGCCCCTGGTTCTAACTCAATTACACAATCATAGGGTCTGTGGGGCGGCAATCTTTCCGCTCCTCCCTTATCAAAGACATTCGCAAAATCTTGATATTGATCAGGAACCTTTAAACCCACAGCACCCACCACTTTGGATGCAGATGGCAGGTCTGCCAAAAATAAAGCAGGGCCCAACTCCTCTTCCATGTGGGCCACACATTCCTGATTCTCAACAAAAACCTCCCTAGTAACCCAATCAAACCTCAGATTATGCTGTGTTAACCAAAGGAATGCCTAAAATAAGTCCAAACTGGGGAGCTCCTATTAAATCCAGTACAATCTGCTCTACGTGTCCTGACCCACACCTCATTTCTATAGGTTGAGTTTGCTGACAAATGGGCCCTGAAATTAAAGGGGAACCATGCACCGCCTGCACCCCTTCCACCTGTGTCTTCTCTCTTAATGGTAACCCCAACATTTTGGCCAAACTAATGTCAATGAAGTTCCCGGTTGCTCCAGAATCCACCATAGCTGACACCATCTGTTTTGTACATCCAAAAAGTAAAATTACCAAAATATACAAATGGGAGTTACCCTTTCGTGTAGTATTTGCTACCTAAGTGGGGAACCTTCCTACCACTGAGCCTGACACCTGCGTTCCCCCTAAGGCCGGCCCAGTCCTTTTCCCGACTCCCCTTTGCTCTTTTCCCCACCAGCTACCTTCTTAGGTGTGTTTGGACAAGTGAGGATATAATGTCCAGGTTGCCCACAATACAGACACAAATTATTAGCTTTTCACTGCTCCTTTTCTACTGCCGATAGTGGTCATCTCACCCCTCCGATCTGCATTGGTTCTCCATTACCATTTCTGTTCATTTTTCCTCTATCCAATCTTACAAATGGTACCACCTCCGGTCTTTTCCTGTCTCCCTTGCGCTCATTCATCCAGTGATCCAAACTTAACGCCAAATCAATCATGGCCGTACAAGTACTGGGCTGAGGCTCTACCTGTGCCATAGCATCCTTTAATTCTTCTCTCAAACCTTGATAAAAACAGAACAGTCTGGTTATTTTCTGGCCAATCTGTTTCAATTACCAGCCTATTAAATTGTGTCACATAAGAAACCAAGTCTCGTGTACCCTGTTTTAACACCAATAATTCTTTGTCTTGTGCTACTGAAACTTCTCTGCGGTCAATCGACCAAATTCCACCAAAAAATTATCCCAGAGATATAATAACGGGTCATCTTTTTGCACCAATGGCATCGCCCAAGCTGCCGCATCTCCTGTTAAGTATGATATTACAAATGCGGTCCTAGCTTGAATAGTCTCAAATGCTGAGGGTTTACACAGGAAATACAACCTACACTGCGTCGAAAACATCATAAACTTCTTGGGATCCCCGGAAAATCTTTCAGGTGCAGCCAAAGGTACACTACTTGGAGATTGGACAATTACCGTGGGTGGCCTAGCTGCTGCCCTTCCTATAGAAAACCCTGCTTCTTCTAACGGGGTCCCTTGTGCTACTAACCCCTGTACTTGTGTCTTCAGCGTGCTGGATTCCTGTCTCACATGTACTCATTCCACCTGAATGTCTTGTAGTGCTTTCAGCACTTCCGCTAATGAGGGAGGGTTCTCCATTTGGCCTGGGTGGTTCAGTAATCCCGACATCGGGGGCTGATGATTCTGTCAACAAAGATTAAAGAAGGAGGATATCAATCCCCTCTCCCGAACCACAGAAGCCGAATGGATTGACCCTCCCACCGTGGTTGGCACGGGCGCCTGAGTATATAAAGTACAGGAAGCCACGTGGCAGCCAATAGGGGGAAGACGGAGTTAGGGAAAGGGGATGGAATGACAAAGGGACGGAAGGGTAAAACAAAAATGCATATATAGGAAGAAACTAAACTGAACACATTTTAGGCCTACCCTGGTAATTCCTGACTTGATACCTCTAAACCCCAATCATACACCCCTGAGCCTAAACCTAAGCACTTGAACTTGGAAAGCATGACATAATTCTCACAAAGCACAATACATGGACCGTTGCCTGCCAGCCTCCTCCTGCATCGCTGCCTCGCCGCCGCTGCCGCCGCCGCCCGTTCTCTCCAAACATTAGTCATCAGCACCGGAGCACAGGTGGACGGTCGTTATAAACACGCCTTCCTGATTTCCTGATTGCCTGCAGCTGGTGACGGGCGCGCTTAGGGAACTACACAACCTCCCTATGCCTGCTGGGAAGTGTAGTTCCCAGCTCATTTACACATAATGCGCCTTTTCCTGCACAACCCCTGATTCCTGACACTTTTTGTTCGATTGAGGAATTCACATGACCTTCTCCTTCTGAGGTGAGCATCTGCTTTTGGAAACTCACCAATGTTCAGGTCACTCTTTGGAATCACTAAGGATGGAACATGAACAAGTACTATAGAACATGGCAATCCACAGTCTCTGGGCAGCTTCATATATGCTCGAGTTCCACAGGCTCAGTAGTGATCCATTATCGCTACTGTTCAAGCCTTCATTCCTGGTACATCGAAGATTCAACCGCACTGCTGATTCTCTCCAACTTTTCTTGTGCCATTATTTGTGAAGCATAGCTCTGCACTAGCCAGAGGCACTATCTGCAACGGATCTCCTTTGTCTTCGACCCATGTCAGCAACTTTGCAAGCCTCGGCCAGAGAGGTTTGCATCCTTTTTCCACTCAAACTATAACTGGCTTGTCATAACCAGTTACTGCCACAGCTTTGCATATGACTATGCCTTCTTCCCAGCCATCTGGAGAAAGTACTGTTCCCCAGATCCACATCTGGCCTCTTTCCTTGCATCTTCATATTTCTTCATCAGTTTATCCTTGCCAGTTGAGCTTCTTGTTTATTTCCCATCTGATTCCTACTCCCTTCATGCCAGGCTGTTCGTATCTTATCACATGATCTCTGGTGTGTGCTCTTTCTCTTGTCTTCAAATCCTGAACATAATCATCTTCTGGAGCCGACTATTCCGTCACTCATACCAAGGATGATGTTCGACCCTGGAACTGACCTCTTGTATGACAGAGTGCAAGGTGTGTCAGGCAATGAGCTGTTTGGACGTCTATCTCTATGGCTATGAAGATCTTGGAATTCACCATAGCATAAGGTAGGAGAGCACATACATAGCAATCCTCCTCAGAAGTTCTCTTTCCTATCTCTCTCATGTGCTGATACCACATATTGGTCCCCAAATGTGTTGTACTGTCTAGATAATCATTTAACTCATAATCATCTTCCCTTGCACTTCTCTTAGGTCTCTTTCTTGCCAAATGAGATCGTATAAGAAACTCAGTAAATACATCAGTCATCATACTCCCTACAGGGGGAATGATAGGAACACTCATCAGAGAAATCAGTGACTTTTCATATGTCACTAGTGTGGGGAAAATCACATATGGCCTTGGTCTTCTTGGAATATCTCATTCTGCATAAGCCACTGGAGGAGGAAGGATCAAAGGTACTCCTTCTTTTTTGGGAGCAATAAAGTACACAGTGTGTATCAATAAAATCAGGAAAACAATAACAAATGCTGAACACGCATATATATTATGCACCAATACATGACACCCCACCATTGGCGTTTCTCCACACGTCTTCGAGTCTGCTCATTTTCTTGAATTGCATTATTCCCAATGGACCACATTACGCCTGTGATTAGTTTTAAGGAAGGAAAAAAACTTTTTAATCAGACAGCCTCGTTAGATTCTCAGGTAGCTGACGAATTTGCTCGATTATTGCTGCCAATAACCTTCTGATCGTAGGGCCATCTTAGGATCGTGCATAAACGTGTGTATATCAGTGCTATGTACAACAAGAGCAGGTTAAGCTCGTAGTATAAAAATGAAGACAGCGAGAAGTAGTCTATGAACATCGACATCAGCCAGGACCATGTGTCTGACCAAAAAGAAACTCAGTAAGAAATGAATCAGCAAACTGCTCCCTTTTCCAGTCGTCGAAAATAAAATCAAGGTCTGGCATTTTCATCACATCATCACTTTTCAAAAGTCTGATTTAAAGATTCCTGTGGCTCAAGATCAATTACTTTCTCACTCCTGCTAAAATATCCATAAGAGTGTCCGGGGTATTACTTTCTCACTCCTGCTAAAATATCTATTAAGAATAAAGAGTGTCCGGGGTAAGGCACAGTCCAAGTGCATACTTGCATTTATTTAATCAGCAATCTTTGTGGTTCTTCTTCCTCATCATCGATTGAGTCTTTATGTGTTGAACTGCTTCTTCTTGACTTGCTTCCGAATCGGGGTGGGGGGTGACAGCCTCACCAGCATACGGTTTCACGTTGCCCAGATGGATCAAGTCATGCTTTTCTTGGACTTTTACTGCAGATGGAGTAATATTCTCCACGATGTGAGGACCACTAAATCGGGGCTCATGCCACTTCCTATGAAGTTGCGAGTCAACACGGGATCTCCAACAAAAAGTTTAGGTACACATAGTTTTTCAGGTCTGGTTGTTGAATGGTCTTCATCTGTGTCTTGAGACTGACACCCTTTCCGCTTGAGTTGATCTGAAATGACAAAGATACTAGCGGCCATACATATCAAATACACACGTAGCTCATTTCCTTACAGTTCTGCAGTTGTCTAGGCATCACTTCTATTCCTCGATGGAGATGTCAGGGGTGTTCTCTTTTGCCTCCCTGTAACTAGTTCATAGGGTGTGAGGTGGTGGACCGACCCGGGCTGTTTCCTTATTGCACTTAATGCAAGGGGCAGGCAGTATAGCCACCCCTTCTTCAGTGTCAATTTCACCTTGGCTATTCTTTCCTTAAGAAGACCATTGCATCTCTCACATATCCTGTCCGCTTGCAGGTGTTAAGCAGAAGAAAACTTATTTTTAATACTAAGCAAAAGGCTAATCTGCTTCAATACCTCATAAACAAAATGCGGCCCATTTTCGGATCTTAGCACCTCACATACTCCCCATCTAGAGAAAACTTCTCGGACTTAAAACTTTGCAGCACAAGTGGCATCAGCGTGTGTACATGGACCAGCTTCAATGCATCTCGAAAAGGGGCACACCACCACTATCATATACCTGTATCCACTACATACTTGCAACATATCAACATAGTCAATATGTAAATGCTGAAAAGGAACATTTGGTCGAGAAATCACTCCACTGATTGTTCGCAGTGTGTGCCCAGCAGTAAACCTTTGACATATGATGCAATTTATAGATGAAAAGCAACGTGTTCTAACAGGTTTGTTACAAACCAGTCCTCTACAATAGATGCTGCGAGGCTCTCCCTAGTCACATGCCCAGTGTAGTTGTCAGGAATAAGGGCAAGCGTGTGTATCATGGGCTCAGAAAAGGGCTAAAGCACTGAAAAGACAGCAAAGACTACAATTCCCAGCAGTACTTTGGAGGCTGGGTAGTTTACTGCCGTGTGCGCGTGGGGCCAGCTGATCTTGATTACCAACGGTTTATGAGGGGCCCACGGCGCATGGCAGGTGTGGCTTATTTTGTTTTGGCGGACAAAGCTGCCTCAGAGAAGTCAGGAGCCGCTTGCTTATGGAACTTGCAGGGAAGCGGAGGCGGCGGTCGTGAGCATTTTCTCAGCTACGGCTACTGCATTCAATGTCCGGGAAGGCTCAGGAGCCTCCCAGACATAAGATAAGTGCGGGAAGGGCTTTATTTCATTGAAAAATGCATATGCTGACCATGAGCATGTTAACAGAAAGACCTAGTGCTTGTTAGGGTTGGGGCAGTCCGCATTGTGAAGCACAAAACTTGTTTTTTCTGGGTTGTGTGAATTACGCATGGTTGCGTGAGAATCCGCATTATCCCCAACATTACTCCCAACCGGCATGGGCTGCTAACTGGGTGCTAGTGGAGAAAACTACATGCTGAAAGAATGCACTTGGCAAATCTTTATGTTCATGCTGAATGAAAGCACTTGGCAAATCTGTATGTTCTATATATTAATCACCGTTTATGTTCTTGTCTGTAAGTGTTGCATATGCGAGTCTAGGTTGGCCATGTGTTATGTCTTCATCCTGAGAGCATTCCCATTGTATGTTTCATCCTGCTTACAATGCTTATGTGTAATGTCATTGGGTAACGGAGGTACAGGTATTAAGGTGTTCTCAAGAGATATGTTTGGAAGGTAACAAGTAGTACTGAATGCGTATGGTATTAAGTAATCAGAGAATTTCAGGGTATATGTTAGGCTACAAGGAAAACACACAGGTGATGGTGTTACAAGTTACTAGTAAGTGTAGGTTTTTCCCCTTTGCTTCCCCAGTCCTATCCAAACTAGGTTTTCCCCTTACCCTCTATCCTTTGTTCATAAAACTCCCTATCCTGTCCACAACCTCTCCATAACCCTCTTCCCCCCACTGGCTGCCACGTGATGTCCTGTCTACTATAGATATCATGTAGCTGTGCCAACCACGGTGGGAGGGTCGACTTAATTCGGCTTCTGTGGTTCAGGGGAGAGTGTCGACCTCTCTTCCCCATTATTGTGTATCTTGACATAATAAGCCACCCCCATATTGGGATACTTAAACCACCCAAGCCAAATGGAAGTGAATCCTCCGCCTTTGGCAGATGTACTAAAGGCCCTCCAAGATATTCAGTTAGAATTAGCTCAGGCAAGACAAGAATCTGATAATTGAAAGACACAAGTACAAAGTTTGGTTGCTCAGAGGACTCCATTAGAGGGACCTAGCGCAATGGGAGCTGCCTCTTCCAGTCAGAATTCCATGGTAATTGTCCACCCTCCTAGTAGTGTACCTTTGGGAGCACCCGAACGCTTTTCAGGTGACCCTAGAAAATACATGATGTTCCTTACACAATGTAGACTACATTTCTTCTGTAAACCCACGGCCTTCGAGCAGGGGCGTTGCTAGGGGGGGGCTAAGGGGGCTATAGCCCCTGATCTTTTGGTTGTAGCCCCGGATAGAATGTCAGGAGCTACAACCAAAAGACTTGCTAGCCCCCAGTCCCAACAGATCCGACATCAGCGTAGCCCCGGGTCTATTCCAGACCTAGCAACTCCCCTGCCTTCGAGACTATCAAGGCTAGGACGGCCTTTGTCATTTCTTATTTGACAGGTGATGCCGCCGCATGGACTGCGATACTTCTTCTTTTCGTTCTTTCGCTCGGTTAGCCGGAAATCGATTCTTAATACCGCGGTGACAAGATCAGTGAATGTCTCTGGGCGAGGAATTCCAGCAAGCTCATCTTTAAGTTCTACCTTCAGCCCACAGCGGAATATGGTGTATTGGGCCTGTTCTTGCCAGCCTGCCTCGGCAGCTAATTTCTTGAAGTGAGATATGTAGGTAAGTAAATCCGTACTTCCTTGACATACGTCAAGCAGGTCTTCACTGGCCACATGGGCACATTCAGTCCTGAGAAAAGTCTGCTTCAAGAGATCTTTGAAGGCGGTCAAGTCTTGTAGTACTGGATCGGATTGGGATACCAATGGAGTAGCACAGGCCAAGGCGTTACCCGTCATATGGGTGATCATAAAGCCTACTTTGGTATGATCTGTAGAAAAGGCGTTCTTCCTGAAGGCGAAGTGGATGTTACACGCATCCAAGAATTCTTTCACCTTCCTTTCAGAACCATCGAATTTACCTGAGACCAGAGGTAAAGGGGGAAGATCCGTGGACTGCTGTTCTCGAGCGGCCACTCTCTGCTGCAGGAATGTGGGCCACACATTCCTGATTCTCAACAAAAACCTCCCTAGTAACCCAATCAATCCTCAGATTATGCTGTGTTAACCAAAGGAATGCCTAAAATAAGTCCAAACTGGGGAGCTCCTATTAAATCCAGTACAATCTGCTCTACGTGTCCTGACCCACACCTCATTTCTATAGGTTGAGTTTGCTGACAAATGGGCCCTGAAATTAAAGGGGAACCATCCACCGACTGCACCCCTTCCACCTGTGTCTTCTCTCTTAATGGTAACCCCAACGTTTTGGCCAAACTAATGTCAATGAAGTTCCCGGTTGCTCCAGAATCCACCATAGCTGACACCATCTGTTTTGTACATGCAATAAGTAAAATTACCAAAATATACAAATGGGAGTAACCCTTTCGTGTAGTATTTGCTACCTAAGTGGGGAACCTTCCTACCACTGAGCCTGACACCTGGGTTCCCCCTAAAACCGGCCCAGTCCTTTTCCCGACTCCCCTTTGCTCTTTTCCCCACCAGCTACCTTCTTAGGTGTGTTTGGACAAGTGCGGATATAATGTCCAGGTTGCCCACAATACAGACACAAATTATTAGCTTTTCACTGCTCCTTTTCTACTGCCGATAGTGGTCATCTCACCCCTCCGATCTGCATTGGTTCTCCATTACCATTTCTGTTCATTTTTCCTCTATCCAATCTTACAAATGGTACCACCTCCGGTCTTTTCCTGTCTCCCTTGCACTCATTCATCCAGTGATCCAAACTTAACGCCAAATCAATCATGGCCATACAAGTACTGGGCTGAGGCTCTACCTGTGCCATAGCATCCTTTAATTCTTCTCTCAAACCTTGATAAAAACAGAACAGTCTGGTTATTTTCTGGCCAATCTGTTTCAATTACCAGCCTATAAAATTGTGTCACATAAGAAACCAAGTCTCGTGTACCCTGTTTTAACACCAATAATTCTTTGTCTTGTGCTACTGAAACTTCTCTGCGGTCAATCGACCAAATTCCACCAAAAAATTATCCCAGAGATATAATAACGGGTCATCTTTTTGCACCAATGGCATCGCCCAAGCTGCCGCATCTCCTGTTAAGTATGATATTACAAATGCGGTCCTAGCTTGAATAGTCTCAAATGCTGAGGGTTTACACAGGAAATGCAACCTACACTGCGTCGAAAACATCATAAACTTCTTGGGATCCCCGGAAAATCTTTCAGGTGCAGCCAAAGGTACACTACTTGGAGATTGGACAATTAGCGTGGGTGGCCTAGCTGCTGCCCTTCCTATAGAAAACCCTGCTTCTTCTAACGGGGTCCCTTGTGCTACTAACCCCTGTACTTGTGTCTTCAGCGTGCTGGATTCCTGTCTCACATGTACTCATTCCACCTGAATGTCTTGTAGTGCTTTCAGCACTTCCGCTAATGAGGGAGGGTTCTCCATTTGGCCTGGGTGGTTCAGTAATCCCGAAATCGGGGGCTGATGATTCTGTCAACAAAGATTAAAGAAGGAGGATATCAATCCCCTCTCCCGAACCACAGAAGCCGAATGGATTGACCCTCCCACCGTGGTTGGCACGGGCGCCTGAGTATATAAAGTACAGGAAGCCACGTGGCAGCCAATAGGGGGAAGACGGAGTTAGGGCAAGGGGATGGAATGACAAAGGGAAGGAAGGGTAAAACAAAAATGCATATATAGGAAGAAACTAAACTAAACACATTTTAGGCCTACCCTGGTAATTCCTGACTTGATACCTCTAAACCCCAATCATACACCCCTGAGCCTAAACCTAAGCACTTGAACTTGGAAAGCATGACATAATTCTCACAAAGCACAATACATGGACCGTTGCCTGCCAGCCTCCTCCTGCATCGCTGCCTCGCCGCCGCTGCCGCCGCCGCCCGTGCTCTCCAAACATTAGTCATCAGCACCGGAGCACAGGTGGACGGTCGTTATAAACACGCCTTCCTGATTTCCTGATTGCCTGCAGCTGGTGACGGGCGCGCTTAGGGAACTACACAACCTCCCTATGCCTGCTGGGAAGTGTAGTTCCCAGCTCATTTACACATAATGCGCCTTTTCCTGCACAACCACTGATTCCTGACACTTTTTGTTCGATTGAGGAATTCACATGACCTTCTCCTTCTGAGGTGAGCATCTGCTTTTGGAAACTCACCAATGTTCAGGTCACTCTTTGGAATCACTAAGGATGGAACATGAACAAGTACTATAGAACATGGCAATCCACAGTCTCTGGGCAGCTTCATATATGCTCGAGTTCCACAGGCTCAGTAGTGATCCATTATCGCTACTGTTCAAGCCTTCATTCCTGGTACATCGAAGATTCAACCGCACTGCTGATTCTCTCCAACTTTTCTTGTGCCATTATTTGTGAAGCATAGCTCTGCACTAGCCAGAGGCACTATCTGCAACGGATCTCCTTTGTCATCGACCCATGTCAGCAACTTTGCAAGCCTCGGCCAGAGAGGTTTGCATCCTTTTTCCACTCAAACTATAACTGGCTTGTCATAACCAGTTACTGCCACAGCTTTGCATATGACTATGCCTTCTTCCCAGTCATCTGGAGAAAGTACTGTTCCCCAGATCCACATCTGGCCTCTTTCCTTGCATCTTCATATTTCTTCATCAGTTTTTCCTTGCCAGTTGAGCTTCTTGTTTATTTCCCATCTGAT
The DNA here is from genome assembly GCF_040938575.1 of Ambystoma mexicanum. Lineage (NCBI taxonomy): Eukaryota > Metazoa > Chordata > Amphibia > Caudata > Ambystomatidae > Ambystoma > Ambystoma mexicanum. The sequence continues at coordinate 187,596,821 of NC_090924.1, read as the reverse complement.
TCCTACTCCCTTCATGCCAGGCTGTTCGTATCTTATCACATGATCTCTGGTGTGTGCTCTTTCTCTTGTCTTCAAATCCTGAACATAATCATCTTCTGGAGCCGACTATTCCGTCACTCATACCAAGGATGCTGTTCGACCCTGGAACTGACCTCTTGTATGACAGAGTGCAAGGTGTGTCAGGCAATGAGCTGTTTGGACGTCTATCTCTATGGCTATGAAGATCTTGGAATTCACCATAGCATAAGGTAGGAGAGCACATACATAGCAATCCTCCTCAGAAGTTCTCTTTCCTACCTCTCTCATGTGCTGATACCACATATTGGTCCCCAAATGTGTTGTACTGTCTAGATAATCATTTAACTCATAATCATCTTCCCTTGCACTTCTCTTAGGTCTCTTTCTTGCCAAATGAGATCGTATAAGAAACTCAGTAAATACATCAGTCATCATACTCCCTACAGGGGGAATGATAGGAACACTCATCAGAGAAATCAGTGACTTTTCATATGTCACTAGTGTGGGGAAAATCACATATGGCCTTGGTCTTCTTGGAATATCTCATTCTGCATAAGCCACTGGAGGAGGAAGGATCAAAGGTACTCCTTCTTTTTTGGGAGCAATAAAGTACACAGTGTTTATCAATAAAATCAGGAAAACAATAACAAATGCTGAACACGCATATATATTATGCACCAATACATGAGACCCCACCATTGGCGTTTCTCCACACGTCTTCGAGTCTGCTCATTTTCTAGAATTGCATTATTCCCAATGGACCACATTACGCCTGTGATTAGTTTTAAGGAAGGAAAAAAACTTTTTAATCAGACAGCCTCGTTAGATTCTCAGGTAGCTGACGAATTTGCTCGATTATTGCTGCCAATAACCTTCTGATCGTAGGGCCATCTTAGGATCGTGCATAAACGTGTGTATATCAGTGCTATGTACAACAAGAGCAGGTTAAGCTCGTAGTATAAAAATGAAGACAGCGAGAAGTAGTCTATGAACATCGGCATCAGCCAGGACCATGTGTCTGACCAAAAAGAAACTCAGTAAGAAATGAATCAGCAAACTGCTCCCTTTTCCAGTCGTCGAAAATAAAATCAAGGTCTGGCATTTTCATCACATCATCACTTTTCAAAAGTCTGATTTAAAGATTCCTGTGGCTCAAGATCAATTACTTTCTCACTCCTGCTAAAATATCCATAAGAGTGTCCGGGGTATTACTTTCTCACTCCTGCTAAAATATCTATTAAGAATAAAGAGTGTCCGGGGTAAGGCACAGTCCAAGTGCATACTTGCATTTATTTAATCAGCAATCTTTGTGTCCTTCTTCCTCATCATCGATTGAGTCTTTATGTGTTGAACTGCTTCTTCTTGACTTGCTTCCGAATCGGGGTGGGGGGTGACAGCCTCACCAGCATACGGTTTCACGTTGCCCAGATGGATCAAGTCATGCTTTTCTTGGACTTTTACTGCAGATGGAGTAATATTCTCCACGATGTGAGGACCACTAAATCGGGGCTCATGCCACTTCCTATGAAGTTGCGAGTCAACACGGGATCTCCAACAAAAAGTTTAGGTACACATAGTTTTTCAGGTCTGGTTGTTGAATGGTCTTCATCTGTGTCTTGAGACTGACACCCTTTCCGCTTGAGTTGATCTGAAATGACAAAGATACTAGCGGCCATACATATCAAATACACACGTAGCTCATTTCCTTACAGTTCTGCAGTTGTCTAGGCATCACTTCTATTCCTCGATGGAGATGTCAGGGGTGTTCTCTTTTGCCTCCCTGTAACTAGTTCATAGGGTGTGAGGTGGTGGACCGACCCGGGCTGTTTCCTTATTGCACTTAATGCAAGGGGCAGGCAGTATAGCCACCCCTTCTTCAGTGTCAATTTCACCTTGGCTATTCTTTCCTTAAGAAGACCAGAGCGTCTCTCACATATCCTGTCCGCTTGCAGGTGTTAAGCAGAAGAAAACTTATTTTTAATACTAAGCAAAAGGCTAATCTGCTTCAATACCTCATAAACAAAATGCGGCCCATTTTCGGATCTTAGCACCTCACATACTCCCCATCTAGAGAAAACTTCTCGGACTTAAAACTTTGCAGCACAAGTGGCATCAGCGTGTGTACATGGACCAGCTTCAATGCATCTCGAAAAGGGGCACACCACCACTATCATATACCTGTATCCACTACATACTTGCAACATATCAACATAGTCAATATGTAAATGCTGAAAAGGAACATTTGGTCGAGAAATCACTCCACTGATTGTTCGCAGTGTGTGCCCAGCAGTAAACCTTTGACATATGATGCAATTTATAGATGAAAAGCAACGTGTTCTAACAGGTTTGTTACAAACCAGTCCTCTACAATAGATGCTGCGAGGCTCTCCCTAGTCACATGCGCAGTGTAGTTGTCAGGAATAAGGGCAAGCGTGTGTATCATGGGCTCAGAAAAGGGCTAAAGCACTGAAAAGACAGCAAAGACTACAATTCCCAGCAGTACTTTGGAGGCTGGGTAGTTTACTGCCGTGTGCGCGTGGGGCCAGCTGATCTTGATTACCAACGGTTTATGAGGGGCCCACGGCGCATGGCAGGTGTGGCTTATTTTGTTTTGGCGGACAAAGCTGCCTCAGAGAAGTCAGGAGCCGCTTGCTTATGGAACTTGCAGGGAAGCGGAGGCGGCGGTCGTGAGCATTTTCTCAGCTACGGCTACTGCATTCAATGTCCGGGAAGGCTCAGGAGCCTCCCAGACATAAGATAAGTGCGGGAAGGGCTTTATTTCATTGAAAAATGCATATGCTGACCATGAGCATGTTAACAGAAAGACCTAGTGCTTGTTAGGGTTGGGGCAGTCCGCATTGTGAAGCACAAAACTTGTTTTTTCTGGGTTGTGTGAATTACGCATGGTTGCGTGAGAATCCGCATTATCCCCAACATTACTCCCAACCGGCATGGGCTGCTAACTGGGTGCTAGTGGAGAAAACTACATGCTGAAAGAATGCACTTGGCAAATCTTTATGTTCATGCTGAATGAAAGCACTTGGCAAATCTGTATGTTGTATATATTAATCACCGTTTATGTTCTTGTCTGTAAGTGTTGCATATGCGAGTCTAGGGGGGCCATGTGTTATGTCTTCATCCTGAGAGCATTCCCATTGTATGTTTCATCCTGCTTACAATGCTTATGTGTAATGTCATAGGGTAACGGAGGTACAGGTATTAAGGTGTTCTCAAGAGATATGTTTGGAAGGTAACAAGTAGTACTGAATGCGTATGGTATTAAGTAATCAGAGAATTTCAGGGTATATGTTAGGCTACAAGGAAAACACACAGGTGATGGTGTTACAAGTTACTAGTAAGTGTAGGTTTTTCCCCTTTGCTTCCCCAGTCCTATCCAAACTAGGTTTTCCCCTTACCCTCTATCCTTTGTTCATAAAACTCCCTATCCTGTCCACAACCTCTCCATAACCCTCTTCCCCCCACTGGCTGCCACGTGATGTCCTGTCTACTATAGATATCATGTACCTGTGCCAACCACGGTGGGAGGGTCGACTTCATTCGGCTTCTGTGGTTCAGGGGAGAGTGTCGACCTCTCTTCCCCATTATTGTGTATCTTGACATAATAAGCCACCCCCATATTGGGATACTTAAACCACCCAAGCCAAATGGAAGTGAATCCTCCGCCTTTGGCAGATGTACTAAAGGCCCTCCAAGATATTCAGTTAGAATTAGCTCAGGCAAGACAAGAATCTGATAATTGAAAGACACAAGTACAAAGTTTGGTTGCTCAGAGGACTCCATTAGAGGGACCTAGCGCAATGGGAGCTGCCTCTTCCAGTCAGAATTCCATGGTAATTGTCCACCCTCCTAGTAGTGTACCTTTGGGAGCACCCGAACGCTTTTCAGGTGACCCTAGAAAATACATGATGTTCCTTACACAATGTAGACTACATTTCTTCTGTAAACCCACGGCCTTCGAGCAGGGGCGTTGCTAGGGGGGGGCTAAGGGGGCTATAGCCCCTGATCTTTTGGTTGTAGCCCCGGATAGAATGTCAGGAGCTACAACCAAAAGACTTGCTAGCCCCCAGTCCCAACAGATCCGACATCAGCGTAGCCCCGGGTCTATTCCAGACCTAGCAACTCCCCTGCCTTCGAGACTATCAAGGCTAGGACGGCCTTTGTCATTTCTTATTTGACAGGTGATGCCGCCGCATGGACTGCGATACTTCTTCTTTTCATTCTTTCGCTCGGTTAGCCGGAAATCGATTCTTAATACCGCGGTGACAAGATCAGTGAATGTCTCTGGGCGAGGAATTCCAGCAAGCTCATCTTTAAGTTCTACCTTCAGCCCACAGCGGAATATGGTGTACTGGGCCTGTTCTTGCCAGCCTGCCTCGGCAGCTAATTTCTTGAAGTGAGATATGTAGGTAAGTAAATCCGTACTTCCTTGACATACGTCAAGCAGGTCTTCACTGGCCACATGGGCACATTCAGTCCTGAGAAAAGTCTGCTTCAAGAGATCTTTGAAGGCGGTCAAGTCTTGTAGTACTGGATCGGATTGGGATACCAATGGAGTAGCACAGGCCAAGGCGTTACCCGTCATATGGGTGATCAGAAAGCCTACTTTGGTATGATCTGTAGAAAAGGCGTTCTTCCTGAAGGCGAAGTGGATGTTACACGCATCCAAGAATTCTTTCACCTTCCTTTCAGAACCATCGAATTTACCTGAGACCAGAGGTAAAGGGGGAAGATCCGTGGACTGCTGTTCTCGAGCGGCCACTCTCTGCTGCAGGAATGTGGGCCACACATTCCTGATTCCCAACAAAAACCTCCCTAGTAACCCAATCAATCCTCAGATTATGCTGTGTTAACCAAAGGAATGCCTAAAATAAGTCCAAACTGGGGAGCTCCTATTAAATCCAGTACAATCTGCTCTACGTGTCCTGACCCACACCTCATTTCTATAGGTTGAGTTTGCTGACAAATGGGCCCTGAAATTAAAGGGGAACCATCCACCGACTGCACCCCTTCCACCTGTGTCTTCTCTCTTAATGGTAACCCCAACGTTTTGGCCAAACTAATGTCAATGAAGTTCCCGGTTGCTCCAGAATCCACCATAGCTGACACCATCTGTTTTGTACATGCAATAAGTAAAATTACCAAAATATACAAATGGTAGTAACCCTTTCGTGTAGTATTTGCTACCTAAGTGGGGAACCTTCCTACCACTGAGCCTGACACCTGGGTTCCCCCTAAAACCGGCCCAGTCCTTTTCCCGACTCCCCTTTGCTCTTTTCCCCACCAGCTACCTTCTTAGGTGTGTTTGGACAAGTGTGGATATAATGTCCAGGTTGCCCACAATACAGACACAAATTATTAACTTTTCACTGCTCCTTTTCTACTGCCGATAGTGGTCATCTCACCCCTCCGATCTGCATTGGTTCTCCATGACCATTTTTGTTCATTTTTCCTCTATCCAATCTTACAAATGGTACCACCTCCGGTCTTTTCCGGTCTCCCTTGCGCTCATTCATCCAGTGATCCAAACTTAACGCCAAATCAATCATGGCCGTACAAGTACTGGACTGAGGCTCTACCTGTGCCATAGCATCCTTTAATTCTTCTCTCAAACCTTGATAAAAACAGAACAGTCTGGTTATTTTCTGGCCAATCTGTTTCAATTACCAGCCTATTAAATTGTGTCACATAAGAAACCAAGTCTCGTGTACCCTGTTTTAACACCAATAATTCTTTGTCTTGTGCTACTGAAACTTCTCTGCGGTCAATCGACCAAATTCCACCAAAAAATTATCCCAGAGATATAATAACGGGTCATCTTTTTGCACCAATGGCATCGCCCAAGCTGCCGCATCTCCTGTTAAGTATGATATTACAAATGCGGTCCTAGCTTGAATAGTCTCAAATGCTGAGGGTTTACACAGGAAATGCAACCTACACTGCGTCGAAAACATCATAAACTTCTTGGGATCCCCGGAAAATCTTTCAGGTGCAGCCAAAGGTACACTACTTGGAGATTGGACAATTACCGTGGGTGGCCTAGCTGCTGCCCTTCCTATAGAAAACCCTGCTTCTTCTAACGGGGTCCCTTGTGCTACTAACCCCTGTTCTTGTGTCTTCAGCATGCTGGATTCCTGTCTCACATGTACTCATTCCACCTGAATGTCTTGTAGTGCTTTCAGCACTTCCGCTAATGAGGGAGGGTTCTCCATTTGGCCTGGGTGGTTCAGTAATCCCGAAATCGGGGGCTGATGATTCTGTCAACAAAGATTAAAGAAAGAGGATATCAATCCCCTCTCCCGAACCACAGAAGCCGAATGGATTGACCCTCCCACCGTGGTTGGCACGGGCGCCTGAGTATATAAAGTACAGGAAGCCACGTGGCAGCCAATAGGGGGAAGACGGAGTTAGGGAAAGGGGATGGAATGACAAAGGGAAGGAAGGGTAAAACAAAAATGCATATATAGGAAGAAACTAAACTAAACACATTTTAGGCCTACCCTGGTAATTCCTGACTTGATACCTCTAAAACCCAATCATACACCCCTGAGCCTAAACCTAAGCACTTGAACTTGGAAAGCATGACATAATTCTCACAAAGCACAATACATGGACCGTTGCCTGCCAGCCTCCTCCTGCATCGCTGCCTCGCCGCCGCTGCCGCCGCCGCCCGTGCTCTCCAAACATTAGTCATCAGCACCGGAGCACAGGTGGACGGTCGTTATAAACACGCCTTCCTGATTTCCTGATTGCCTGCAGCTGGTGACGGGCGCGCTTAGGGAACTACACAACCTCCCTATGCCTGCTGGGAAGTGTAGTTCCCAGCTCATTTACACATAATGCGCCTTTTCCTGCACAACCCCTGATTCCTTACACTTTTTGTTCGATTGAGGAATTCACATGACCTTCTCCTTCTGAGGTGAGAATCTGCTTTTGGAAACTCACCAATGTTCAGGTCACTCTTTGGAATCACTAAGGATGGAACATGAACAAGTACTATAGAACATGGCAATCCACAGTCTCTGGGCAGCTTCATATATGCTCGAGTTCCACAGGCTCAGTAGTGATCCATTATCGCTACTGTTCAAGCCTTCATTCCTGGTACATCGAAGATTCAACCGCACTGCTGATTCTCTCCAACTTTTCTTGTGCCATTATTTGTGAAGCATAGCTCTGCACTAGCCAGAGGCACTATCTGCAACGGATCTCCTTTGTCTTCGACCCATGTCAGCAACTTTGCAAGCCTCGGCCAGAGAGGTTTGCATCCTTTTTCCACTCAAACTATAACTGGCTTGTCATAACCAGTTACTGCCACAGCTTTGCATATGACTATGCCTTCTTCCCAGCCATCTGGAGAAAGTACTGTTCCCCAGATCCACATCTGGCCTCTTTCCTTGCATCTTCATATTTCTTCATCAGTTTTTCCTTGCCAGTTGAGCTTGTTGTTTATTTCCCATCTGATTCCTACTCCCTTCATGCCAGGCTGTTCGTATCTTATCACATGATCTCTGGTGTGTGCTCTTTCTCTTGTCTTCAAATCCTGAACATAATCATCTTCTGGAGCCGACTATTCCGTCACTCATACCAAGTATGCTGTTCGACCCTGGAACTGACCTCTTGTATGACAGAGTTCAAGGTGTGTCAGGCAATGAGCTGTTGGGACGTCTATCTCTATGGCTATGAAGATCTTGGAATTCACCATAGCATAAGGTAGGAGAGCACATACATAGCAATCCTCCTCAGAAGCTCTCTTTCCTACCTCTCTCATGTGCTGATACCACATATTGGTCCCCAAATGTGTTGTACTGTCTAGATAATCATTTAACTCATAATCATCTTCCCTTGCACTTCTCTTAGGTCTCTTTCTTGCCAAATGAGATCGTATAAGAATCTCAGTAAATACATCAGTCATCATACTCCCTACAGGGGGAATGATAGGAACACTCATCAGAGAAATCAGTGACTTTTCATATGTCACTAGTGTGGGGAAAATCACATATGGCCTTGGTCTTCTTGGAATATCTCATTCTGCATAAGCCACTGGAGGAGGAAGGATCAAAGGTACTCCTTCTTTTTTGGGAGCAATAAAGTACACAGTGTGTATCAATAAAATCAGGAAAACAATAACAAATGCTGAACACGCATATATATTATGCACCAATACATGAGACCCCACCATTGGCGTTTCTCCACACGTCTTCGAGTCTGCTCATTTTCTAGAATTGCATTATTCCCAATGGACCACATTACGCCTGTGATTAGTTTTAAGGAAGGAAAAAATCTTTTTAATCAGACAGCCTCGTTAGATTCTCAGGTAGCTGAAGAATTTTCTCGATTATTGCTGCCAATAACCTTCTGATCGTAGGGCCATTTTAGGATCGTGCATAAAAGTGTGTATATCAGTGCTATGTACAACAAGAGCAGGTTAAGCTCGTAGTATAAAAATGAAGACAGCGAGAAGTAGTCTATGAACATCGACATCAGCCAGGACCATGTGTCTGACCAAAAAGAAACTCAGTAAGAAATGAATCAGCAAACTGCTCCCTTTTCCAGTCGTCGAAAATAAAATCAAGGTCTGGCATTTTCATCACATCATCACTTTTCAAAAGTCTGATTTAAAGATTCCTGTGGCTCAAGATCAATTACTTTCTCACTCCTGCTAAAATATCCATAAGAGTGTCCGGGGTATTACTTTCTCACTCCTGCTAAAATATCTATAAAGAATAAAGAGTGTCCGGGGTAAGGCACAGTCCAAGTGCATACTTGCATTTATTTAATCAGCAATCTTTGTGTCCTTCTTCCTCATCATCGATTGAGTCTTTATGTGTTGAACTGCTTCTTCTTGACTTGCTTCCGAATCGGGGTGGGGGGTGACAGCCTCACCAGCATACGGTTTCACGTTTCCCAGATGGATCAAGTCATGCTTTTCTTGGACTTTTACTGCAGATGGAGTAATATTCTCCACGATGTGAGGACCACTAAATCGGGGCTCATGCCACTTCCTACGAAGTTGCGAGTCAACACGGGATCTCCAACAAAAAGTTTAGGTACACATAGTTTTTTCAGGTCTGGTTGTTGAATGGTCTTCATCTGTGTCTTGAGACTGACACCCTTTCCGCTTGAGTTGATCTGAAATGACAAAGATACTAGCGGCCATACATAGTAAAAACACACGTAGCTCATTTCCTTACAGTTCTGCAGTTGTCTAGGCATCACTTCTATTCCTCGATGGAGATGTCAGGGGTGTTCTCTTTTGCCTCCCTGTAACTAGTTCATAGGGTGTGAGGTGGTGGACCGACCCGGGCTGTTTCCTTATTGCACTTAATGCAAGGGGCAGGCAGTATAGCCACCCCTTCTTCAGTGTCAATTTCACCTTGGCTATTCTTTCCTTAAGAAGACCATTGCGTCTCTCACATATCCTGTCCGCTTGCAGGTGTTAAGCAGAAGAAAACTTATTTTTAATACTAAGCAAAAGGCTAATCTGCTTCAATACCTCATAAACAAAATGCGGCCCATTTTCGGATCTTAGCACCTCACATACTCCCCATCTAGAGAAAACTTCTCAGACTTAAAACTTTGCAGCACAAGTGGCATCAGCGTGTGTACATGGACCAGCTTCAATGCATCTCGAAAAGGGGCACACCACCACTATCATATACCTGTATCCACTACATACTTGCAACATATCAACATAGTCAATATGTAAATGCTGAAAAGAAACATTTGGTCGAGAAATCACTCCACTGATTGTTCGCAGTGTGTGCCCAGCAGTAAACCTTTGACATATGATGCAATTTATAGATGAAAAGCAACGTGTTCTAACAGGTTTGTTACAAACCAGTCCTCTACAATAGATGCTGCGAGGCTCTCCCTAGTCACATGCGCAGTGTAGTTGTCAGGAATAAGGGCAAGCGTGTGTATCATGGGCTCAGAAAAGGGCTAAAGCACTGAAAAGACAGCAAAGACTACAATTCCCAGCAGTACTTTGGAGGCTGGGTAGTTTACTGCCGTGTGCGCGTGGGGCCAGCTGATCTTGATTACCAACGGTTTATGAGGGGCCCACGGCGCATGGCAGGTGTGGCTTATTTTGTTTTGGCGGACAAAGCTGCCTCAGAGAAGTCAGGAGCCGCTTGCTTATGGAACTTGCAGGGAAGCGGAGGCGGCGGTCGTGAGCATTTTCTCAGCTACGGCTACTGCATTCAATGTCCGGGAAGGCTCAGGAGCCTCCCAGACATAAGATAAGTGCGGGAAGGGCTTTATTTCATTGAAAAATGCATATGCTGTCCATGAGCATGTTAACAGAAAGACCTAGTGCTTGTTAGGGTTGGGGCAGTCCGCATTGTGAAGCACAAAACTTGTTTTTTCTGGGTTGTGTGAATTACGCATGGTTGCGTGAGAATCCGCATTATCCCCAACATTACTCCCAACCGGCATGGGCTGCTAACTGGGTGCTAGTGGAGAAAACTACATGCTGAAAGAATGCACTTGGCAAATCTTTATGTTCATGCTGAATGAAAGCACTTGGCAAATCTGTATGTTGTATATATTAATCACCGTTTATGTTCTTGTCTGTAAGTGTTGCATATGCGAGTCTATGGGGCCATGTGTTATGTCTTCATCCTGAGAGCATTCCCAATATATGTTTCATCCTGCTGACAATGCTTATGTGTAATGTCATAGGGTAACGGAGGTACAGGTATTAAGGTGTTCTCAAGAGATATGTTTGGAAGGTAACAAGTAGTACTGAATGCGTATGGTATTAAGTAATCAGAGAATTTCAGGGTATATGTTAGGCTACAAGGAAAACACACAGGTGATGGTGTTACAAGTTACTAGTAAGTGTAGGTTTTTCCCCTTTGCTTCCCCAGTCCTATCCAAACTAGGTTTTCCCCTTACCCTCTATCCTTTGTTCATAAAACTCCCTATCCTGTCCACAACCTCTCCATAACCCTCTTCCCCCCACTGGATGCCACGTGATGTCCTGTCTACTATAGATATCATGTACCTGTGCCAACCACGGTGGGAGGGTCGACTTCATTCGGCTTCTGTGGTTCAGGGGAGAGTGTCGACCTCTCTTCCCCATTATTGTGTATCTTGACATAATAAGCCACTCCCATATTGGGATACTTAAACCACCCAAGCCAAATGGAAGAGAATCCTCCGCCTTTGGCAGATGTACTAAAGGCCCTCCAAGATATTCAGTTAGAATTAGCTCAGGCAAGACAAGAATCTGATAATTGAAAGACACAAGTACAAAGTTTGGTTGCTCAGAGGACTCCATTAGAGGGACCTAGCGCAATGGGAGCTGCCTCTTCCAGTCAGAATTCCATGGTAATTGTCCACCCTCCTAGTAGTGTACCTTTGGGAGCACCCAAACGCTTTTCAGGTGACCCTAGAAAATACATGATGTTCCTTACACAATGTAGACTACATTTCTTCTTCGAGACTATCAAGGCTAGGACGGCCTTTGTCATTTCTTATTTGACAGGTGATGCCGCCGCATGGACTGCGATACTTCTTCTTTTCGTTCTTTCGCTCTGTTAGCCGGAAATCGATTCTTAATACCGCGGTGACAAGATCAGTGAATGTCTCTGGGCGAGGAATTCCAGCAAGCTCATCTTTAAGTTCTACCTTCAGCCCACGGCGGAATATGGTGTATTGGGCCTGTTCTTGCCAGCCTGCCTCGGCAGCTAATTTCTTGAAGTGAGATATGTAGGTAAGTAAATCCGTACTTCCTTGACATACGTCAAACAGGTCTTCACTGGCCACATGGCACATTCAGTCCTGAGAAAAGTCTGCTTCAAGAGATCTTTGAAGGCGGTCAAGTCTTGTAGTACTGGATCGGATTGGGATACCAATGGAGTAGCTGTGATGTTCGTGAGGACGAATCATTCCTCTCCTATCTGTTCCAAGAAAGCCGCACCGGATTATGACCGCGGCAACCCTAGCAACGGTCTCATTGTTTCCCCGCATTCCTCTTCGACCTACTCCAAGATGGCCGCTCCGGGTTATGACCGCGGCAGCCCTAGCAACAGTCTAGTTGTTTTCCTGCCTCGAGCCACGCAGGATGCGGAAGTCGATCGTTCTTCGGCATATCAACAAGGAAGTCCTGGAGACCGGCGCGTTGCTACTCTCTTAGGAGTATACGGACGCTCAGTGAGTATAGCCAGCCCAGCCTTTAAATCTCATTGCCTCCCTTTCTCTCTCGATCCGTCTCTTGTTTCTTTCTCAGTCTTACATCTACTTGTTCTTAGAATTCGGAACACGATCAGCGGATCGAAGGTATCGCTTTGGCAACCACTAAGCCACGGCAACAACTAAACCACGTCCCCACAGAACGCGACACATCGCGACATTATCCCGTGTTCCCCTCGAAGGTAGAATTCTTTTCTCATACTCTCAAATCTGTACCATCCGTATTTCTTGATCCTTGAATACTTGATATCCTTACTTCCCAGAAAATCCCTTTTCACACTAAGGAGTACTTCTTGAACGGGCTCGAATCCCCGGGCACCGCATCTACTAATACTCCCCGTCTAGATGTGTGAATGGTAATCTCTGTTCTTACAAACTTCACCTCTGTTCCTTATTGTGTTGTTTTCTCTTGACCCTCATGTATTTACCCTTATACCTCTCCAGCATCTAACCAACACATAACGCTGCCATCGGATCGAGGCCCTTCAGTTTCCTCCTGTCTGCCTCGCCTGTATCAACGCTCCCCAGCAGCTCTCCATAGGGTTTTCTCCCCCATGAGGGTTTCCCTGGTTTCTCCACGGTCGCCAAGTATTTAACTAGGCTCCGAAGGGTTTGCCAGGCGGATTCCTATTTTCTACTGGGATATAACTTTCCACCCTTTCTTCTTGAAACCTGGTACACCACGGGAAATACGAATTGGTCGTTCCTCTAATTCCAGGTAGGAGATTCTACGCTTTCTGTGTTGCAATGCATGAAGACTGATTAACTGCCGGATTCGGCTTGTAGTGAACATTACAGATAGCAACGCCTGAAACAAACTATTGTTTTTAGACATTGCACCTAGAAACCGGGAATACCCTCATAATGGACCCTGAACAACAACAGCAGATCCAACAGCTGATCGCTGCGGTGCAATCCTTAACCACAGAGGTCCAACAACTCCAGCAGGAGAACACTGCCCTAAAACAGAATCAACAACAGGCAGCTCAACAGATAGCCCAACAAGTAGCACAACATACTGCTACCTCACGAGTTCCTCACTGTTCAGAGGTCCCTCCAGGGCCTCTTCCTGGAGGCCAGTTCGATGGGAATCCCCACAAGGTGAAAGAATTCCTAGATTCCTGTTACGTTCAGTTTGCCTTTAAAAACGCCTTTTTTCATACTGATCGGGATCGTGTGGGTTACATGGTATCCCAAATGACTGGCCCAGCTTTAGCCTGGGCCACACCCCTAATCACTAGTAATAATCCTATATTAGACTCCCACACGGCCTTTTGTAATAGTATTCGTACTATGTTTGGCCGACAGGAGATCCGAGTAGCTTCCCAAGAACACTTACTAGACTTAAAACAGGAAAATTCTGACATTCTGGCATATATAACCAGATTTAAGCAAATGGCCAGCGAAACTACTTGGGCCGATGACGCACAGATAACCATCTTTAGGAGAGGACTGTCGGAAGAATTGAAAGATGAAATATCCAGGGTTCCACGTTCTTCTTCTTTAACTGAGTTTATTGCCCTAGTCCTTCAGATTGATTACCGAATGAAGGAACGCATCAGTGAAAAAAGGAAAGGACAGATACCCCGTTTTCCTGTGAATCTGCCTGCTGCTCCACGGGTTCCATCCACCGAGGAACCCATGCAACTAGGTGCAACAGGCAGGGGACCCCTTTCCCTTGAAGAACGGAGTCGAAGACGATCCCTTGGTTTATGTATGTATTGTGGTTCCAATAGGCACACCGTACAGGAGTGTCCAATCGCACCACCAAGGAGATCGGGAAACGCAAACGCCCGACCGTAAGGGGAACCACGGTTCGGGATCCTATGACCAAGCAAGGTTCCTCACAAGTTGTCCATACCTCCACTTGTAACAATTCATCGGATACAACCATGGTGGTTGTAAAGGTTTCTCTAACCTTTGGGAAACAGGTCATACAAGATATCCCGGTCCTTATTGACAGCGGGGCTGCCGGGAATTTTATCGATGATCACTGGGCCTCTTCTCATGGTATCCCACGGTCTTGTAAGATAGAATCCATTCCCGTGGAAATTGTTGACGGCAGTCCTTTGATATCTGGACCCATTACGGATCATACTGGTCCTCTGCTTATGTCTATCTCTTCTCATCAAGAACTCATAATTCTAGACATCATCCGGGCGGCACACCATCCTATTTTTTTGGGGATACCATGGCTCAAGAAGCATAATCCCTTTATCAATTGGACAGCTGGGTCCTTCTTTTTGGGTTCCGAATTCTGTCTTGGCCACTGCATAAAAGATCAACAAGAGGTTCTGTTGGACACCAGCTCTTCCTCTCCTAACTTTCAGGGAATCACTACTCTAAATCAAATCACAGGGCTCCCCAAACTGTACTATCATTATAAAGAAGTCTTTTCCACCTCTGAGTACTCGCAGTTACCACCTCATAGACGAGACGATTGTGCCATCGATCTGATCGCTGACCAACCTTTACCCTTTGGTCGAATGTACATCCTATCTCAGAATGAAAAAGAGGTACTACGAGAATATCTCAGAGTAAATCTTATGAATGGGTTGATCACGGAATCTACTTCACCGGCAGCCGCTTCCCTGTTTTTTATATCCAAACGGAACACAACGGAACTTCGCCCTTGCATAGATTTTCGGGGTCTCAATAAAATCACTATACCAGACAAATATCCGATGCCCCTGATACCAGATATTCTGGAAGCAGTCAGGGGAGCAAATTTATACACCAAACTGGATCTCAAGGGAGCGTACCATCTGATACGGATCAAGGCCGGAGATGAATGGAAGACGGCATTCCGGACACCATTTGGCCATTACCAATATCATGTTATGCCATTCGGTCTCTCTAATGCCCCGGCGATATTTCAACGCTTTATGGATCATCTCTTCGCTGATCTACTCTTACATAACGTCATAGTGTATCTGGACGATATTTTGATTTTCTCCTATACTCTACAGGACCATGTTAAACATGTGGAAGAGGTTCTTCGTCGTCTTCATCAGAATCACCTGTTCTGCAAATTAGAAAAATGCTCTTTCCACCAACCTCAAGTCACTTATCTAGGTTATGTTCTCTCGGCCAAAGGTGTAGCCATGGACCCGGAGAAGGTTTCTGCCGTATTGGACTGGCCTATCCCGACCTCAGGGAAAGACATTCAGCGGTTTATCGGCCTTGCCAATTTTTACCGGCGGTTTATTCCGGGATTCTCAAACCTGACTAAACCACTGACAAATCTGTTAAAAAAGGGAGTATCCTTCTCATGGCCTGAGACTACAGATCAAGCCTTTAGGAGACTTAAAGATCTGTTCACGTCGGCACCTGTTTTACAGACCCCTGATCAGAATCGTCAATTCATAGTGGAGACGGATGCTTCTCAATATGCTTTGGGAGCAGTCCTTCTTCAGTCGGATGGTTCCGAACAGGAACATCCAGTGGCATACCTATCTAAGACTTTAGTACCTGCAGAGTTAAATTACACGGTATTGGAGAAGGAGCTGTTAGCCATCAAAAGGGCTTTCGAAGAATGGCGACATTTACTACTTGGAGCTAAGTACCCGGTGGAAGTTCGAACGGACCACCACAACCTTCGTATTTTACAGTACGCCCAAACTTGCAATAGTCGTCAGGCCCGGTGGGCTCATTTTTTTTCCCCTTTTAGGATCACATTCTTCTTCATACCTGGGAAAGATAACATGATCGCTGACGCTTTATCACGTAAAGAACAGCTCCCCAATGATTCCTTTAGATCTGAACCAATATTTCCTAGAGTGGCGTTAGAGTTACATACCTCCCATGACTTCTTGGCGCGTCTAAGGTATCAATCCAAAACAGTAGGAAAATCAGGAATATCACTCGGGACGCTACCTACATTGGTCAAGGAAGAAGGATGCTATTTCCTTGGTCATCGGGCTTTCATCCCTACAACCTCCCTCCAGAAGGAAGTATTGGATATGTGTCACAAATCTAAGGTAGCGGGACATCGAGGAATCACTACCACACGAGAAATGGTTTGACGCTGGTTCTGGTGGCCATCTCTACGGGAGGACATAAAAAGATACATTGGATCCTGTCCAGATTGTCTTCAGAACAAGTCTCCCCGAAGTTCTCCATTGGGACTACTGGTCAAAATGCCAATTCCATCACGTCCTTGGCAGATAGTCTCAACGGATTTCATCGTTGACCTTCCCCCCTCGAAGGGGTGTTCGACGATAATGGTGGTGATCGATTCTTTTACAAAGATGGCTCACTTCATATCTCTTGCCAGGATTCCTACAGCGGCCGGTATGGCCCGTATCTTTACCAACCACATTTTCGCGTTGCATGGCCTACCAGATACTATCATTTCTGACCGCGGAACACAATATACCTCTCTCTACTGGAAGCACATATGTCAACATCTTGGGATTTCCCGTGCCCTCAGTTCCGGTTATCACCCCCAATCCAATGGACAGACGGAACGGCTCAATCAAACTTTAGAGGGATATCTAAGGAATTACATTTCGGCAGCTCAGGATAACTGGACAGATCTACTTCCATTGGCAGAGTTTGCTTACAATAACTCCTATCACTCCGCCATTCACACTTCTCTCTTTTTCTGCTCCTATGGGTTTAGTCCTTCAGCATTCCCGATACTAAAAAGATCGGAACACAAATTTCCTGATGTAGACCAATTAATGAATCAAATCAGACAAGGCCACAAGAGGGCTAAAGATATCCTGTTAGAAAACCCAGGATAGAATGAAGAAATTTGCAGATCGCTCCCGTACTCCAGCCCCTATCATCAAATCAGGAGACAGGGTATGGTTGTCTTCACGATTTCTCCCCAGACACCTGGTGACATCCAAACTGTCTCCAAGATACTTTGGTCCTTTCCGGGTGGATAAACCCATTGGCTGTGCTGCCTTTAGACTTATCCTTCCTAAAACCTGGTCCCGAATTCACCCTGTTTTCCATGTTTCTCAATTGAAACCGGACAACCGTAATTCATTTCATCCATCGATAACGACTCGTCCTCCTCCCATTTTGGCCTCATCTGGTCCTGAGTTTGAAGTGAAGGAAATCTGTGATTCTCGTATTCATCGAGGACATTTACAATATTTGATCGATTGGAAGGGTTACTCCCCTTCGGATCGCACCTGGGAGCCGGTTGACGCTGTACATGCTCCTCGTCTCGTAAAACTGTTTCACTCGAGACATCCCGACAAGCCGGGAGGGGATGGACCTAAGAAGGGGCATACTGTGATGTTCGTGAGGACGAATCATTCCTCTCCTATCTGTTCCAAGAAAGCCGCACCGGATTATGACCGCGGCAACCCTAGCAACGGTCTCATTGTTTCCCCGCATTCCTCTTCGACCTACTCCAAGATGGCCGCTCCGGGTTATGACCGCGGCAGCCCTAGCAACGGTCTAGTTGTTTTCCTGCCTCGAGCCACGCAGGATGCGGAAGTCGATCGTTCTTCGGCATATCAACAAGGAAGTCCTGGAGACCGGCGCGTTGCTACTCTCTTAGGAGTATACGGACGCTCAGTGAGTATAGCCAGCCCAGCCTTTAAATCTCATTGCCTCCCTTTCTCTCTCGATCCGTCTCTTGTTTCTTTCTCAGTCTTACATCTACTTGTTCTTAGAATTCGGAACACGATCAGCGGATCGAAGGTATCGCTTTGGCAACCACTAAGCCACGGCAACAACTAAACCACGTCCCCACAGAACGCGACACATCGCGACATTATCCCGTGTTCCCCTCGAAGGTAGAATTCTTTTCTCATACTCTCAAATCTGTACCATCCGTATTTCTTGATCCTTGAATACTTGATATCCTTACTTCCCAGAAAATCCCTTTTCACACTAAGGAGTACTTCTTGAACGGGCTCGAATCCCCGGGCGCCGCATCTACTAATACTCCCCGTCTAGATGTGTGAATGGTAATCTCTGTTCTTACAAACTTCACCTCCGTTCCTTATTGTGTTGTTTTCTCTTGAGCCTCATGTATTTACCCTTATACCTCTCCAGCATCTAACCAACACATAACGCTGCCATCGGATCGAGGCCCTTCAGTTTCCTCCTGTCCGCCTCGCCTGTATCAACGCTCCCCAGCAGCTCTCCATAGGGTTTTCTCCCCCATGAGGGTTTCCCTGGTTTCTCCACGGTCGCCAAGTATTTAACTAGGCTCCGAAGGGTTTGCCAGGCGGATTCCTATTTTCTACTGGGATATAACTTTCCACCCTTTCTTCTTGAAACCTGGTACACCACGGGAAATACGAATTGGTCGTTCCTCTAATTCCAGGTAGGAGATTCTACGCTTTCTGTGTTGCAATGCATGAAGACTGATTAACTGCCGGATTCGGCTTGTAGTGAACATTACAGTAGCACAGGCCAAGGCGTTACCCGTCATATGGGTGATCATAAAGCCTACTTTGGTATGATCTGTAGAAAAGGCGTTCTTCCTGAAGGCGAAGTGGATGTTACACGCATCCAAGAATTCTTTCACCTTCCTTTCAGAACCATCAAATTTACCTGAGACCAGAGGTAAAGGGGGAAGATCCGTGGACTGCTGTTCTCGAGCGGCCACTCTCTGCTGCAGGAATGTGGGCCACACATTCCTGATTCTCAACAAAAACCTCCCTAGTAACCCAATCAATCCTCAGATTATGCTGTGTTAACCAAAGGAATGCCCAAAATAAGTCCAAACTGGGGAGCTCCTATTAAATCCAGTACAATCTGCTCTACGTGTCCTGACCCACACCTCATTTCTATAGGTTGAGTTTGCTGACAAATGGGCCCTGAAATTAAAGGGGAACCATCCACCGACTGCACCCCTTCCACCTGTGTCTTCTCTCTTAATGGTAACCCCAACGTTTTGGCCAAACTAATGTCAATGAAGTTCCCGGTTGCTCCAGAATCCACCATAGCTGACACCATCTGTTTTGTACATGCAATAAGTAAAATTACCAAAATATACAAATGGGAGTAACCCTTTCGTGTAGTATTTGCTACCTAAGTGGGGAACCTTCCTACCACTGAGCCTGACACCTGGGTTCCCCCTAAAACCGGCCCAGTCCTTTTCCCGACTCCCCTTTGCTCTTTTCCCCACCAGCTACCTTCTTAGGTGTGTTTGGACAAGTGCGGATATAATGTCCAGGTTGCCCACAATACAGACACAAATTATTAGCTTTTCACTGCTCCTTTTCTACTGCCGATAGTGGTCATCTCACCCCTCCGATCTGCATTGGTTCTCCATTACCATTTCTGTTCATTTTTCCTCTATCCACTCTTACAAATGGTACCACCTCCGGTCTTTTCCTGTCTCCCTTGCGCTCATTCATCCAGTGATCCAAACTTAACGCCAAATCAATCATGGCCGTACAAGTACTGGGCTGAGGCTCTACCTGTGCCATAGCATCCTTTAATTCTTCTCTCAAACCTTGATAAAAACAGAACAGTCTGGTTATTTTCTGGCCAATCTGTTTCAATTACCAGCCTATTAAATTGTGTCACATAAGAAACCAAGTCTCGTGTACCCTGTTTTAACACCAATAATTCTTTGTCTTGTTCTACTGAAACTTCTCTGCGGTCAATCGACCAAATTCCACCAAAAAATTATCCCAGAGATATAATAACGGGTCATCTTTTTGCACCAATGGCATCGCCCAAGCTGCCACATCTCCTGTTAAGTATGATATTACAAATGCGGTCCTAGCTTGAATAGTCTCAAATGCTGAGGGTTTGCAACCTACACTGCGTCGAAAACATTATAAACTTCTTGGGATCCACCGAAAATCTTTCAGGTGCAGCCAAGGGTACACTACTTGGAGATTGGACAATTACCGTGGGTGGCCTAGCTGCTGCCCTTCCTATAGAAAACCCTGCTTCTTCTAACGGGGTCCCTTGTGCTACTAACCCCTGTACTTGTGTCTTCAGCGTGCTGGATTCCTGTCTCACATGTACTCATTCCACCTGAATGTCTTGTAGTGCTTTCAGCACTTCCGCTAATAAGGGAGGGTTCTCCATTTGGCCTGGGTGGTTCAGTAATCCCGAAATCGGGGGCTGATGATTCTGTCAACAAAGATTAAAGAAGGAGGATATCAATCCCCTCTCCCGAACCACAGAAGCCGAATGGATTGACCCTCCCACCGTGGTTGGCACGGGCGCCTGAGTATATAAAGTACAGGAAGCCACGTGGCAGCCAATAGGGGGAAGACGGAGTTAGGGAAAGGGGATGGAATGACAAAGGGAAGGAAGGGTAAAACAAAAATGCATATATAGGAAGAAACTAAACTAAACACATTTTAGGCCTACCCTGGTAATTCCTGACTTGATACCTCTAAAACCCAATCATACACCCCTGAGCCTAAACCTAAGCACTTGAACTTGGAAAGCATGACATAATTCTCACAAAGCACAATACATGGACCGTTGCCTGCCAGCCTCCTCCTGCATCGCTGCCTCGCCGCCGCTGCCGCCGCCGCCCGTGCTCTCCAAACATTAGTCATCAGCACCGGAGCACAGGTGGACGGTCGTTATAAACACGCCTTCCTGATTTCCTGATTGCCTGCAGCTGGTGACGGGCGCGCTTAGGGAACTACACAACCTCCCTATGCCTGCTGGGAAGTGTAGTTCCCTGCTCATTTACACATAATGCGCCTTTTCCTGCACAACCCCTGATTCCTGACACTTTTTGTTCGATTGAGGAATTCACATGACCTTCTCCTTCTGAGGTGAGCATCTGCTTTTGGAAACTCACCAATGTTCAGGTCACTCTTTGGAATCACTAAGGATGGAACATGAACAAGTACTATAGAACATGGCAATCCACAGTCTCTGGGCAGCTTCATATATGCTCGAGTTCCACAGGCTCAGTAGTGATCCATTATCGCTACTGTTCAAGCCTTCATTCCTGGTACATCGAAGATTCAACCGCACTGCTGATTCTCTCCAACTTTTCTTGTGCCATTATTTGTGAAGCATAGCTCTGCACTAGCCAGAGGCACTATCTGCAACGGATCTCCTTTGTCTTCGACCCATGTCAGCAACTTTGCAAGCCTCGGCCAGAGAGGTTTGCATCCTTTTTCCACTCAAACTATAACTGGCTTGTCATAACCAGTTACTGCCACAGCTTTGCATATGACTATGCCTTCTTCCCAGCCATCTGGAGAAAGTACTGTTCCCCAGATCCACATCTGGCCTCTTTCCTTGCATCTTCATATTTCTTCATCAGTTTTTCGTTGCCAGTTGAGCTTCTTGTTTATTTCCCATCTGATTCCTACTCCCTTCATGCCAGGCTGTTCGTATCTTATCACATGATCTCTGGTGTGTGCTCTTTCTCTTGTCTTCAAATCCTGAACATAATCATCTTCTGGAGCCGACTATTCCGTCACTCATACCAAGGATGCTGTTCGACCCTGGAACTGACCTCTTGTATGACAGAGTGCAAGGTGTGTCAGGCAATGAGCTGTTTGGACGTCTATCTCTATGGCTATGAAGATCTTGTAATTCACCATAGCATAAGGTAGGAGAGCACATACATAGCAATCCTCCTCAGAAGTTCTCTTTCCTACCTCTCTCATGTGCTGATACCACATATTGGTCCCCAAATGTGTTGTACCGTCTAGATAATCATTTAACTCATAATCATCTTCCCTTGCACTTCTCTTAGGTCTCTTTCTTGCCAAATGAGATCGTATAAGAAACTCAGTAAATACATCAGTCATCATACTCCCTACAGGGGGAATGATAGGAACACTCATCAGAGAAATCAGTGACTTTTCATATGTCACTAGTGTGGGGAAAATCACATATGGCCTTGGTCTTCTTGGAATATCTCATTCTGCATAAGCCACTGGAGGAGGAAGGATCAAAGGTACTCCTTCTTTTTTGGGAGCAATAAAGTACACAGTGTGTACCAATAAAATCAGGAAAACAATAACAAATGCTGAACACGCATATATATTATGCACCAATACATGAGACCCCACCATTGGCGTTTCTCAACACGTCTTCGAGTCTGCTCATTTTCTAGAATTGCATTATTCCCAATGGACCACATTACGCCTGTGATTAGTTTTAAGGAAGGAAAAAAACTTTTTAATCAGACAGCCTCGTTAGATTCTCAGGTAGCTGAAGAATTTGCTCGATTATTGCTGCCAATAACCTTCTGATCGTAGGGCCATTTTAGGATCGTGCATAAAAGTGTGTATATCAGTGCTATGTACAACAAGAGCAGGTTAAGCTCGTAGTATAAAAATGAAGACAGCGAGAAGTAGTCTATGAACATCGACATCAGCCAGGACCATGTGTCTGACCAAAAAGAAACTCAGTAAGAAATGAATCAGCAAACTGCTCCCTTTTCCAGTCGTCGAAAATAAAATCAAGGTCTGGCATTTTCATCACATCATCACTTTTCAAAAGTCTGATTTAAAGATTCCTGTGGCTCAAGATCAATTACTTTCTCACTCCTGCTAAAATATCCATAAGAGTGTCCGGGGTATTACTTTCTCACTCCTGCTAAAATATCTATAAAGAATAAAGAGTGTCCGGGGTAAGGCACAGTCCAAGTGCATACTTGCATTTATTTAATCAGCAATCTTTGTGTCCTTCTTCCTCATCATCGATTGAGTCTTTATGTGTTGAACTGCTTCTTCTTGACTTGCTTCCGAATCGGGGTGGGGGGTGACAGCCTCACCAGCATTCGGTTTCACGTTGCCCAGATGGATCAAGTCATGCTTTTCTTGGACTTTTACTGCAGATGGAGTAATATTCTCCACGATGTGAGGACCACTAAATCGGGGCTCATGCCACTTCCTATGAAGTTGCGAGTCAACACGGGATCTCCAACAAAAAGTTTAGGTACACATAGTTTTTCAGGTCTGGTTGTTGAATGGTCTTCATCTGTGTCTTGAGACTGACACCCTTTCCGCTTGAGTTGATCTGAAATGACAAAGATACTAGCGGCCATACATATCAAATACACACGTAGCTCATTTCCTTACAGTTCTGCAGTTGTCTAGGCATCACTTCCATTCCTCGATGGAGATGTCAGGGGTGTTCTCTTTTGCCTCCCTGTAACTAGTTCATAGGGTGTGAGGTGGTGGACCGACCCGGGCTGTTTCCTTATTGCACTTAATGCAAGGGGCAGGCAGTATAGCCACCCCTTCTTCAGTGTCAATTTCACCTTGGCTATTCTTTCCTTAAGAAGACCATTGCGTCTCTCACATATCCTGTTCGCTTGCAGGTGTTAAGCAGAAGAAAACTTATTTTTAATACTAAGCAAAAGGCTAATCTGCTTCAATACCTCATAAACAAAATGCGGCCCATTTTCGGATCTTAGCACCTCACATACTCCCCATCTAGAGAAAACTTCTCGGACTTAAAACTTTGCAGCACAAGTGGCATCAGCGTGTGTACATGGACCAGCTTCAATGCATCTCGAAAAGGGGCACACCACCACTATCATATACCTGTATCCACTACATACTTGCAACATATCAACATAGTCAATATGTAAATGCTGAAAAGGAACATTTGGTCGAGAAATCACTCCACTGATTGTTCGCAGTGTGTGCCCAGCAGTAAACCTTTGACATATGATGCAATTTATAGATGAAAAGCAACGTGTTCTAACAGGTTTGTTACAAACCAGTCCTCTGCAATAGATGCTGCGAGGCTCTCCCTAGTCACATGCGCAGTGTAGTTGTCAGGAATAAGGGCAAGCGTGTGTATCATGGGCTCAGAAAAGGGCTAAAGCACTGAAAAGACAGCAAAGACTACAATTCCCAGCAGTACTTTGGAGGCTGGGTAGTTTACTGCCGTGTGCGCGTGGGGCCAGCTGATCTTGATTACCAACGGTTTATGAGGGGCCCACGGCGCATGGCAGGTGTGGCTTATTTTGTTTTGGCGGACAAAGCTGCCTCCGAGAAGTCAGGAGCCGCTTGCTTATGGAACTTGCAGGGAAGCGGAGGCGGCGGTCGTGAGCATTTTCTCAGCTACGGCTACTGCATTCAATGTCCGGGAAGGCTCAGGATCCTCCCAGACATAAGATAAGTGCGGGAAGGGCTTTATTTCATTGAAAAATGCATATGCTGACCATGAGCATGTTAACAGAAAGACCTAGTGCTTGTTAGGGTTGGGGCAGTCCGCATTGTGAAGCACAAAACTTGTTTTTTCTGGGTTGTGTGAATTACGCATGGTTGCGTGAGAATCCGCATTATCCCCAACATTACTCCCAACCGGCATGGGCTGCTAACTGGGTGCTAGTGGAGAAAACTACATGCTGAAAGAATGCACTTGGCAAATCTTTATGTTCATGCTGAATGAAAGCACTTGGCAAATCTGTATGTTCTATATATTAATCACCGTTTATGTTCTTGTCTGTAAGTGTTGCATATGCGAGTCTAGGGGGCCATGTGTTATGTCTTCATCCTGAGAGCATTCCCATTGTATGTTTCATCCTGCTTACAATGCTTATGTGTAATGTCATAGGGTAACGGAGGTACAGGTATTAAGGTGTTCTCAAGAGATATGTTTGGAAGGTAACAAGTAGTACTGAATGCGTATGGTATTAAGTAATCAGAGAATTTCAGGGTATATGTTAGGCTACAAGGAAAACACACAGGTGATGGTGTTACAAGTTACTAGTAAGTGTAGGTTTTTCCCCTTTGCTTCACCAGTCCTATCCAAACTAGGTTTTCCCCTTACCCTCTATCCTTTGTTCATAAAACTCCCTATCCTGTCCACAACCTCTCCATAACCCTCTTCCCCCCACTGGCTGCCACGTGATGTCCTGTCTACTATAGATATCATGTACCTGTGCCAACCACGGTGGTAGGGTCGACTTCATTTGGCTTCTGTGGTTCAGGGGAGAGTGTCGACCTCTCTTCCCCATTATTGTGTATCTTGACATAATAAGTCACTCCCATATTGGGATACTTAAACCACCCAAGCCAAATGGAAGTGAATCCTCCGCCTTTGGCAGATGTACTAAAGGCCCTCCAAGATATTCAGTTAGAATTAGCTCAGGCAAGACAAGAATCTGATAATTGAAAGACACAAGTACAAAGTTTGGTTGCTCAGAGGACTCCATTAGAGGGACCTAGCGCAATGGGAGCTGCCTCTTCCAGTCAGAATTCCATGGTAATTGTCCACCCTCCTAGTAGTGTACCTTTGGGAGCACCCGAACGCTTTTCAGGTGACCCTAGAAAATACATGATGTTCCTTACACAATGTAGACTACATTTCTTCTGTAAACCCACGGCCTTCGAGACTATCAAGGCTAGGACGGCCTTTGTCATTTCTTATTTGACAGGTGATGCCGCCGCATGGACTGCGCTACTTCTTCTTTTCGTTCTTTCGCTCTGTTAGCCGGAAATCGATTCTTAATACTGCGGTGACAAGATCAGTGAATGTCTCTGGGCGAGGAATTCCAGCAAGCTCATCTTTAAGTTCTACCTTCAGCCCACGGCGGAATATGGTGTATTGGGCCTGTTCTTGCCAGCCTGTCTCGGCAGCTAATTTCTTGAAGTGAGATATGTAGGTAAGTAAATCCGTACTTCCTTGACATACGTCAAGCAGGTCTTCACTGGCCACATGGGCACATTCAGTCCTGAGAAAAGTCTGCTTCAAGAGATCTTTGAAGGCGGTCAAGTCTTGTAGTACTGGATCGGATTGGGATACCAATGGAGTAGCACAGGCCAAGGCGTTACCCGTCATATGGGTGATCATAAAGCCTACTTTGGTATGATCTGTAGAAAAGGCGTTCTTCCTGAAGGCGAAGTGGATGTTACACGCATCCAAGAATTCTTTCACCTTCCTTTCAGAACCATCGAATTTACCTGAGACCAGAGGTAAAGGGGGAAGATCCGTGGACTGCTGTTCTCGAGCGGCCACTCTCTGCTGCAGGAATGTGGGCCACACATTCCTGATTCTCAACAAAAACCTCCCTAGTAACCCAATCAATCCTCAGATTATGCTGTGTTAACCAAAGGAATGCCTAAAATAAGTCCAAACTGGGGAGCTCCTATTAAATCCAGTACAATCTGCTCTACGTGTCCTGACCCACACCTCATTTCTATAGGTTGAGTTTGCTGACAAATGGGCCCTGAAATTAAAGGGGAACCATCCACCGACTGCACCCCTTCCACCTGTGTCTTCTCTCTTAATGGTAACCCCAACGTTTTGGCCAAACTAATGTCAATGAAGTTCCCGGTTGCTCCAGAATCCACCATAGCTGACACCATCTGTTTTGTACATGCAATAAGTAAAATTACCAAAATATACAAATGGTAGTAACCCTTTCGTGTAGTATTTGCTACCTAGGTGGGGAACCTTCCTACCACTGAGCCTGACACCTGGGTTCCCCCTAAAACCGGCCCAGTCCTTTTCCCGACTCCCCTTTGCTCTTTTCCCCACCAGCTACCTTCTTAGGTGTGTTTGGACAAGTGCGGATATAATGTACAGGTTGCCCACAATACAGACACAAATTATTAGCTTTTCACTGCTCCTTTTCTACTGCCGATAGTGGTCATCTCACCCCTCCGATCTGCATTGGTTTTCCATTACCATTTCTGTTCATTTTTCCTCTATCCAATCTTACAAATGGTACCACCTCCGGTCTTTTCCTGTCTCCCTTGCGCTCATTCATCCAGTGATCCAAACTTAACGCCAAATCAATCATGGCCGTACAAGTACTGGGCTGAGGCTCTACCTGTGCCATAGCATCCTTTAATTCTTCTCTCAAACCTTGATAAAAACAGAACAGTCTGGTTATTTTCTGGCCAATCTGTTTCAATTACCAGCCTATTAAATTGTGTCACATAAGAAACCAAGTCTTGTGTACCCTGTTTTAACACCAATAATTCTTTGTCTTGTGCTACTGAAACTTCTCTGCGGTCAATCGACCAAATTCCACCAAAAAATTATCCCAGAGATATAATAACGGGTCATCTTTTTGCACCAATGGCATCGCCCAAGCTGCCGCATCTCCTGTTAAGTATGATATTACAAATGCGGTCCTAGCTTGAATAGTCTCAAATGCTGAGGGTTTACACAGGAAATGCAACCTACACTGCGTCGAAAACATCATAAACTTCTTGGGATCCCCGGAAAATCTTTCAGGTGCAGCCAAAGGTACACTACTTGGAGATTGGACAATTACCGTGGGTGGCCTAGCTGCTGCCCTTCCTATAGAAAACCCTGCTTCTTCTAACGGGGTCCCTTGTGCTACTAACCCCTGTTCTTGTGTCTTCAGCATGCTGGATTCCTGTCTCACATGTACTCATTCCACCTGAATGTCTTGTAGTGCTTTCAGCACTTCCGCTAATGAGGGAGGGTTCTCCATTTGGCCTGGGTGGTTCAGTAATCCCGAAATCGGGGGCTGATGATTCTGTCAACAAAGATTAAAGAAGGAGGATATTAATCCCCTCTCCCAAACCACAGAAGCCGAATGGATTGACCCTCCCACCGTGGTTGGCACGGGCGCCTGAGTATATAAAGTACAAGAAGCCACGTGGCAGCCAATAGGGGGAAGACGGAGTTAGGGAAAGGGGATGGAATGACAAAGGGAAGGAAGGGTAAAACAAAAATGCATATATAGGAAGAAACTAAACTAAACACATTTTAGGCCTACCCTGGTAATTCCTGACTTGATACCTCTAAAACCCAATCATACACCCCTGAGCCTAAACCTAAGCACTTGAACTTGGAAAGCATGACATAATTCTCACAAAGCACAATACATGGACCGTTGCTTGCCAGCCTCCTCCTGCATCGCTGCCTCGCCGCCGCTGCCGCCGCCGCCCGTGCTCTCCAAACATTAGTCATCAGCACCGGAACACAGGTGGACGGTCGTTATAAACACGCCTTCCTGATTTCCTGATTGCCTGCAGCTGGTGACGGGTGCGCTTAGGGAACTACACAACCTCCCTATGCCTGCTGGGAAGTGTAGTTCCCAGCTCATTTACACATAATGCGCCTTTTCCTGCACAACCCCTGATTCCTGACACTTTTTGTTCGATTGAGGAATTCACATGACCTTCTCCTTCTGAGGTGAGCATCTGCTTTTGGAAACTCACCAATGTTCAGGTCACTCTTTGGAATCACTAAGGATGGAACATGAACAAGTACTATAGAACATGGCAATCCACAGTCTCTGGGCAGCTTCATATATGCTCGAGTTCCACAGGCTCAGTAGTGATCCATTATCGCTACTGTTCAAGCCTTCATTCCTGGTACATCGAAGATTCAACCGCACTGCTGATTCTCTCCAACTTTTCTTGTGCCATTATTTGTGAAGC
This sequence comes from Ambystoma mexicanum, assembly GCF_040938575.1. Classification (NCBI taxonomy): domain Eukaryota; kingdom Metazoa; phylum Chordata; class Amphibia; order Caudata; family Ambystomatidae; genus Ambystoma; species Ambystoma mexicanum. The sequence goes on along the minus strand of NC_090924.1, from coordinate 187,568,295 downwards.
ATAGCTCTGCACTAGCCAGAGGCACTATCTGCAACGGATCTCCTTTGTCTTCGACCCATGTCAGCAACTTTGCAAGCCTCGGCCAGAGAGGTTTGCATCCTTTTTCCACTCAAACTATAACTGGCTTGTCATAACCAGTTACTGCCACAGCTTTGCATATGACTATGCCTTCTTCCCAGCCATCTGGAGAAAGTACTGTTCCCCAGATCCACATCTGGCCTCTTTCCTTGCATCTTCATATTTCTTCATCAGTTTTTCGTTGCCAGTTGAGCTTCTTGTTTATTTCCCATCTGATTCCTACTCGATTCATGCCAGGCTGTTCGTATCTTATCACATGATCTCTGGTGTGTACTCTTTCTCTTGTCTTCAAATCCTGAACATAATCATCTTCTGGAGCCGACTATTCTGTCACTCATACCAAGGATGCTGTTCGACCCTGGAACTGACCTCTTGTATGACAGAGTGCAAGGTGTGTCAGGCAATGAGCTGTTTGAACGTCTATCTCTATGGTTATGAAGATCTTGGAATTCACCATAGCATAAGGTAGGAGAGCACATACATAGCAATCCTCCTCAGAAGTTCTCTTTCCTACCTCTCTCATGTGCTAATACCACATATTGGTCCCCAAATGTGTTGTACTGTCTAGATAATCATTTAACTCATAATCATCTTTCCTTGCACTTCTCTTAGGTCTCTTTCTTGCCAAATGAGATCGTATAAGAAACTCAGTAAATACATCAGTCATCATACTCCCTACAGGGGGAATGATAGGAACACTCATCAGAGAAATCAGTGACTTTTCATATGTCACTAGTGTGGGGAAAATCACATATGGCCTTGGTCTTCTTGGAATATCTCATTCTGCATAAGCCACTGGAGGAGGAAGGATCAAAGGTACTCCTTCTTTTTTGGGAGCAATAAAGTACACAGTGTGTATCAATAAAATCAGGAAAACAATAACAAATGCTGAACATGCATATATATTATGCACCAATACATGAGACCCCACCATTGGCGTTTCTCCACACGTCTTCGAGTCTGCTCATTTTCTAGAATTGCATTATTCCCAATGGACCACATTACGCCTGTGATTAGTTTTAAGGAAGGAAAAAAAACTTTTTAATCAGACAGCCTCGTTAGATTCTCAGGTAGCTGAAGAATTTGCTCGATTATTGCTGCCAATAACCCTCTGATCGTAGGGCCATTTTAGGATCGTGCATAAAAGTGTGTATATCAGTGCTATGTACAACAAGAGCAGGTTAAGCTCGTAGTATAAAAATGAAGACAGCGAGAAGTAGTCTATGAACATCGACATCAGCCAGGACCATGTGTCTGACCAAAAAGAAACTCAGTAAGAAATGAATCAGCAAACTGCTCCCTTTTCCAGTCGTCGAAAATAAAATCAAGGTCTGGCATTTTCATCACATCATCACTTTTCAAAAGTCTGATTTAAAGATTCCTGTGGCTCAAGATCAATTACTTTCTCACTCCTGCTAAAATATCCATAAGAGTGTCCGGGGTATTACTTTCTCACTCCTGCTAAAATATCTATAAAGAATAAAGAGTGTCCGGGGTAAGGCACAGTCCAAGTGCATACTTGCATTTATTTAATCAGCAATCTTTGTGTCCTTCTTCCTCATCATCGATTGAGTCTTTATGTGTTGAACTGCTTCTTCTTGACTTGCTTCCGAATCGGGGTGGGGGGTGACAGCCTCACCAGCATACGGTTTCACGTTGCCCAGATGGACCAAGTCATGCTTTTCTTGGACTTTTACTGCAGATGGAGTAATATTCTCCACGATGTGAGGACCACTAAATCAGGGCTCATGCCACTTCCTATGAAGTTGCGAGTCAACACGGGATCTCCAACAAAAAGTTTAGGTACACATAGTTTTTCAGGTCTGGTTGTTGAATGGTCTTCATCTGTGTCTTGAGACTGACACCCTTTCCGCTTGAGTTGATCTGAAATGACAAAGATACTAGCGGCCATACATATCAAATACACACGTAGCTCATTTCCTTACAGTTCTGCAGTTGTCTAGGCATCACTTCTATTCCTCGATGGAGATGTCAGGGGTGTTCTCTTTTGCCTCCCTGTAACTAGTTCATAGGGTGTGAGGTGGTGGACCGACCCGGGCTGTTTCCTTATTGCACTTAATGCAAGGGGCAGGCAGTATAGCCACCCCTTCTTCAGTGTCAATTTCACCTTGGCTATTCTTTCCTTAAGAAGACCATTGTGTCTCTCACATATCCTGTTCGCTTGCAGGTGTTAAGCAGAAGAAAACTTATTTTTAATACTAAGCAAAAGGCTAATCTGCTTCAATACCTCATAAACAAAATGCGGCCCATTTTCGGATCTTAGCACCTCACATACTCCCCATCTAGAGAAAACTTCTCGGACTTAAAACTTTGCAGCACAAGTGGCATCAGCGTGTGTACATGGACCAGCTTCAATGCATCTCGAAAAGGGGCACACCACCACTATCATATACCTGTATCCACTACATACTTGCAACATATCAACATAGTCAATATGTAAATGCTGAAAAGGAACATTTGGTCGAGAAATCACTCCACTGATTGTTCGCAGTGTGTGCCCAGCAGTAAACCTTTGACATATGATGCAATTTATAGATGAAAAGCAACGTGTTCTAACAGGTTTGTTACAAACCAGTCCTCTGCAATAGATGCTGCGAGGCTCTCCCTAGTCACATGCGCAGTGTAGTTGTCAGGAATAAGGGCAAGCGTGTGTATCATGGGCTCAGAAAAGGGCTAAAGCACTGAAAAGACAGCAAAGACTACAATTCCCAGCAGTACTTGGGAGGCTGGGTAATTTACTGCCGTGTGCGCGTGGGGCCAGCTGATCTTGATTACCAACGGTTTATGAGGGGCCCACGGCACATGGCAGGTGTGGCTTATTTTGTTTTGGCGGACAAAGCTGCCTCAGAGAAGTCAGGAGCCGCTTGCTTATGGAACTTGCAGGGAAGCGGAGGCGGCGGTCGTGAGCATTTTTTTCAGCTACGGCTACTGCATTCAATGTCCGGGAAGGCTCAGGAGCCTCCCAGACATAAGATAAGTGCGGGAAGGGCTTTATTTCATTGAAAAATGGATATGCTGACCATGAGCATGTTAACAGAAAGACCTAGTGCTTTTTAGGGTTGGGGCAGTCCGCATTGTGAAGCACAAAACTTGTTTTTTCTGGGTTGTGTGAATTACGCATGGTTGCGTGAGAATCCGCATTATCCCCAACATTACTCCCAACCGGCATGGGCTGCTAACTGGGTGCTAGTGGAGAAAACTACATGCTGAAAGAATGCACTTGGCAAATCTTTATGTTCATGCTGAATGAAAGCACTTGGCAAATCTGTATGTTCTATATATTAATCACCGTTTATGTTCTTGTCTGTAAGTGTTGCATATGCGAGTCTAGGGGGCCATGTGTTACGTCTTCATCCTGGGAGCATTCCCATTATATGTTTCATCCTGCTTACAATGCTTATGTGTAATGTCATAGGGTAACGGAGGTACAGGTATTAAGGTGTTCTCAAGAGATATGTTTGGAAGGTAACAAGTAGTACTGAATGCGTATGGTATTAAGTAATCAGAGAATTTCAGGGTATATGTTAGGCTACAAGGAAAACACACAGGTGATGGTGTTACAAGTTACTAGTAAGTTTAGGTGTTTCCCCTTTGCTTCCCCAGTCCTATCCAAACTAGGTTTTCCCCATACCCTCTATCCGTTGTTCATAAAACTCCCTATCCTGTCCACAACCTCTCCATAACCCTCTTCCCCCCACTGGCTGCCACGTGATGTCCTGTCTACTATAGATATCATGTACCTGTGCCAACCACGGTGGGAGGGTCGACTTCATTCGGCTTCTGTGGTTCAGGGGAGAGTGTCGACCTCTCTTCCCCATTATTGTGTATCTTGACATAATAAGCCACTCCCATATTGGGATACTTAAACCACCCAAGCCAAATGGAAGTGAATCCTCCGCCTTTGGCAGATGTACTAAAGGCCCTCCAAGATATTCAGTTAGAATTAGCTCAGGCAAAACAAGAATCTGATAATTGAAAGACTCCATTAGAGGGACCTAGCGCAATGGGAGCTGCCTCTTCCAGTCAGAATTCCATGGTAATTGTCCACCCTCCTAGTAGTGTACCTTTGGCAGCACCCGAACGCTTTTCAGGGGACCCTAGAAAATACATGATGTTCCTTACACAATGTAGACTACATTTCTTCTGTAAACCCACGGCCTTCGAGACTATCAAGGCTAGGACGGCCTTTGTCATTTCTTATTTGACAGGTGATGCCGCCGCATGGACTGCGATACTTCTTCTTTTCGTTCTTTCACTCTGTTAGCCGGAAATCGATTCTTAATACCGCGGTGACAAGATCAGTGAATGTCTCTGGGCGAGGAATTCTAGCAAGCTCATCTTTAAGTTCTACCTTAAGCCCACGGCGGAATATGGTGTATTGGGCCTGTTCTTGCCAGCCTGCCTCGGCAGCTAATTTCTTGAAGTGAGATATGTAGGTAAGTAAATCCGTACTTCCTTGACATACGTCAAGCAGGTCTTCACTGGCCACATGGGCACATTCAGTCCTGAGAAAAGTCTGCTTCAAGAGATCTTTGAAGGCGGTCAAGTCTCGTAGTACTGGATCGGATTGGGATACCAATGGAGTAGCACAGGCCAAGGCGTTACCCGTCATATGGGTGATCATAAAGCCTACTTTGGTATGATCTGTAGAAAAGGCGTTCTTCCTGAAGGCGAAGTGGATGTTACACGCATCCAAGAATTCTTTCACCTTCCTTTCAGAACCATCGAATTTACCTGAGACCAGAGGTAAAGGGGGAAGATCCGTGGACTGCTGTTCTCGAGCGGCCACTCTCTGCTGTAGGAATGTGGGCCACACATTCCTGATTCTCAATAAAAACCTCCCTAGTAACCCAATCAATCCTCAGATTATGCTGTGTTAACCAAAGGAATGCCTAAAATAAGTCCAAACTGGGGAGCTCCTATTAAATCCAGTACAATCTGCTCTACGTGTCCTGACCCACACCTCATTTCTATAGGTTGAGTTTGCTGACAAATGGGCCCTGAAATTAAAAGGGAACCATCCACCGACTGCACCCCTTCCACCTGTGTCTTCTCTCTTAATGGTAACCCCAACGTTTTGGCCAAACTAATGTCAATGAAGTTCCCGGTTGCTCCAGAATCCACCATAGCTGACACCATCTGTTTTGTACATGCAAAAAGTAAAATTACCAAAATATACAAATGGGAGTTACCCTTTCGTGTAGTATTTGCTACCTAAGTGGGGAACCTTCCTACCACTGAGCTGACACCTGGGTTCCCCCTAAGGCCGGCCCAGTCCTTTTCCCGACTCCCCTTTGCTCTTTTCCCCACCAGCTACCTTCTTAGGTGTGTTTGGACAAGTGCGGATATAATGTCCAGGTTGCCCACAATACAGACACAAATTATTAGCTTTTCACTGCTCCTTTTCTACGGCCGATAGTGGTCATCTCACCCCTCCGATCTGCATTGGTTCTCCATTACCATTTCTGTTAATTTTTCCTCTATCCAATCTTACAAAAGGTACCACCTCCGGTCTTTTCCTGTCTCCCTTGCGCTCATTCATCCAGTGATCCAAACTTAACGCCAAATCAATCATGGCCGTACAAGTACTGGGCTGAGGCTCTACCTGTGCCATAGCATCCTTTAATTCTTCTCTCAAACCTTGATAAAAACAGAACAGTCTGGTTATTTTCTGGCCAATCTGTTTCAATTACCAGCCTATTAAATTGTGTCACATAAGAAACCAAGTCTTGTGTACCCTGTTTTAACACCAATAATTCTTTGTCTTGTGCTACTGAAACTTCTCTGCGGTCAATCGACCAAATTCCACCAAAAAATTATCCCAGTGATATAATAACGGGTCATCTTTTTGCACCAATGGCATCGCCCAAGCTGCCGCATCTCCTGTTAAGTATGATATTACAAATGCGGTCCTAGCTTGAATAGTCTCAAATGCTGAGGGTTTACACAGGAAATGCAACCTACACTGCGTCGAAAACATCATAAACTTCTTGGGATCCCCGGAAAATCTTTCAGGTGCAGCCAAAGGCACACTACTTGGAGATTGGACAATTACCGTGGGTGGCCTAGCTGCTGCCCTTCCTATAGAAGACCCTGCTTCTTCTAACGGGGTCCCTTGTGCTACTAACCCCTGTACTTGTGTCTTCAGCGTGCTGGATTCCTGTCTCACATGTACTCATTCCACCTGAATGTCTTGTAGTGCTTTCAGCACTTCTGCTAATGAGGGAGGGTTCTCCATTTGGCCTGGGTGGTTCAGTAATCCCGAAATCGGGGGCTGATGATTCTGTCAACAAAGATTAAAGAAGGAGGATATCAATCCCCTCTCCCAAACCACAGAAGCCGAATGGATTGACCCTCCCACCGTGGTTGGCACGGGCGCCTGAGTATATAAAGTACAGGAAGCCACGTGGCAGCCAATAGGGGGAAGACGGAGTTAGGGAAAGGGGATGGAATGACAAAGGGAAGGAAGGGTAAAACAAAAATGCATATATAGGAAGAAACTAAACTAAACACATTTTAGGCCTACCCTGGTAATTCCTGACTTGATACCTCTAAAACCCAATCATACACCCCTGAGCCTAAACCTAATCACTTGAACTTGGAAAGCATGACATAATTCTCACAAAGCACAATACATGGACCGTTGCTTGCCAGCCTCCTCCTGCATCGCTGCCTCGCCGCCGCTGCCGCCGCCGCCCGTGCTCTCCAAACATTAGTCATCAGCACCGGAGCACAGGTGGACGGTCGTTATAAACACGCCTTCCTGATTGCCTGTGCTCTTTCTCTTGTCTTCAAATCCTGAACATAATCATCTTCTGGAGCTGACTATTCCGTCACTCATACCAAGGATGCTGTTCGACCCTGGAACTGACCTCTTGTATGACAGAGTGCAAGGTGAGTCAGGCAATGAGCTGTTTGGACGTCTATCTCTATGGCTATGAAGATCTTGGAATTCACCATAGCATAAGGTAGGAGAGCACATACATAGCAATCCTCCTCAGAAGTTCTCTTTCCTACCTCTCTCATGTGCTGATACCACATATTGGTCCCCAAATGTGTTGTACTGTCTAGATAATCATTTAACTCATAATCATCTTCCCTTGCACTTCTCTTAGGTCTCTTTCTTGCCAAATGAGATCGTATAAGAAACTCAGTAAATACATCAGTCATCATACTCCCTACAGGGGGAATGATAGGAACACTCATCAGAGAAATCAGTGACTTTTCATATGTCACTAGTGTGGGGAAAATCACATATGGCCTTGGTCTTCTTGGAATATCTCATTCTGCATAAGCCACTGGAGGAGGAAGGATCAAAGGTACTCCTTCTTTTTTGGGAGCAATAAAGTACACAGTGTGTATCAATAAAATCAGGAAAACAATAACAAATGCTGAACACGCATATATATTATGCACCAATACATGAGACCCCACCATTGGCGTTTCTCCACACGTCTTCGAGTCTGCTCATTTTCTAGAATTGCATTATTCCCAATGGACCACATTACACCTGTGATTAGTTTTAAGGAAGGAAAAAAACTTTTTAATCAGACAGCCTCGTTAGATTCTCAGGTAGCTGAAGAATTTGCTCGATTATTGCTGCCAATAACCTTCTGATCGTAGGGCCATTTTAGGATCGTGCATAAAAGTGTGTATATCAGTGCTATGTACAAGAAGAGCAGGTTAAGCTCGTCGTATAAAAATGAAGACAGCGAGAAGTAGTCTATGAACATCGACATCAGCCAGGACCATGTGTCTGACCAAAAAGAAACTCAGTAAGAAATGAATCAGCAAACTGCTCCCTTTTCCAGTCGTCGAAAATAAAATCAAGGTCTGGCATTTTCATCACATCATCACTTTTCAAAAGTCTGATTTAAAGATTCCTGTGGCTCAAGATCAATTACTTTCTCACTCCTGCTAAAATATCCATAAGAGTGTCCGGGGTATTACTTTCTCACTCCTGCTAAAATATCTATAAAGAATAAAGAGTGTCCGGGGTAAGGCATAGTCCAAGTGCATACTTGCATTTATTTAATCAGCAATCTTTGTGTCCTTCTTCCTCATCATCGATTGAGTCTTTATGTGTTGAACTGCTTCTTCTTGACTTGCTTCCGAATCGGGGTGGGGGGTGACAGCCTCACCAGCATACGGTTTCACGTTGCCCAGATGGATCAAGTCATGCTTTTCTTGGACTTTTACTGCAGATGGAGTAATATTCTCCACGATGTGATGACCACTAAATCGGGGCTCATGCCACTTCCTATGAAGTTGCGAGTCAACACGATATCTCCAACAAAAAGTTTAGGTACACATAGTTTTTCAGGTCTGGTTGTTGAATGGTCTTCATCTGTGTCTTGAGACTGACACCCTTTCCGCTTGAGTTGATCTGAAATGACAAAGATACTAGCGGCCATACATATCAAATACAAACGTAGCTCATTTCCTTACAGTTCTGCAGTTGTCTAGGCATCACTTCCATTCCTCGATGGAGATGTCAGGGGTGTTCTCTTTTGCCTCCCTGTAACTAGTTCATAGGGTGTGAGGTGGTGGACCGACCCGGGCTGTTTCCTTATTGCACTTAATGCAAGGGGCAGGCAGTATAGCCACCCCTTCTTCAGTGTCAATTTCACCTTGGCTATTCTTTCCTTAAGAAGACCATTGCGTCTCTCACATATCCTGTTCGCTTGCAGGTGTTAAGCAGAAGAAAACTTATTTTTAATACTAAGCAAAAGGCTAATCTGCTTCAATACCTCATAAACAAAATGCGGCCCATTTTCGGATCTTAGCACCTCACATACTCCCCATCTAGAGAAAACTTCTCGGACTAAAAACTTTGCAGCACAAGTGGCATCAGCGTGTGTACATGGACCAGCTTCAATGCATCTCGAAAAGGGGCACACCACCACTATCATATACCTGTATCCACTACATACTTGCAACATATCAACATAGTCAATATGTAAATGCTGAAAAGGAACATTTGGTCGAGAAATCACTCCACTGATTGTTTGCAGTGTGTGCCCAGCAGTAAACCTTTGACATATGATGCAATTTATAGATGAAAAGCAACGTGTTCTAACAGGTTTGTTACAAACCAGTCCTCTGCAATAGATGCTGCGAGGCTCTCCCTAGTCACATTCGCAGTGTAGTTGTCAGGAATAAGGGCAAGCGTGTGTATCATGGGCTCAGAAAAGGGCTAAAGCACTGAAAAGACAGCAAAGACTACAATTCCCAGCAGTACTTGGGAGGCTGGGTAGTTTACTGCCGTGTGCGCGTGGGGCCAGCTGATCTTGATTACCAACGGTTTATGAGGGGCCCACGGCGCATGGCAGGTGTGGCTTATTTTGTTTTGGCGGACAAAGCTGCCTCAGAGAAGTCAGGAGCCGCTTGCTTATGGAACTTGCAGGGAAGCGGAGGCGGCGGTCGTGAGCATTTTCTCAGCTACGGCTACTGCATTCAATGTCCGGGAAGGCTCAGGAGCCTCCCAGACATAAGATAAGTGCGGGAAGGGCTTTATTTCATTGAAAAATGCATATGCTGACCATGAGCATGTTAACAGAAAGACCTAGTGCTTGTTAGGGTTGGGGCAGTCCGCATTGTGAAGCACAAAACTTGTTTTTTCTGGGTTGTGTGAATTACGCATGGTTGCGTGAGAATCTGCATCATCCCCAACATTACTCCCAACCGGCATGGGCTGCTAACTGGGCGCTAGTGGAGAAAACTACATGCTGAAAGAATGCACTTGGCAAATCTTTATGTTCATGCTGAATGAAAGCACTTGGCAAATCTGTATGTTCTATATATTAATCACCGTTTATGTTCTTGTCTGTAAGTGTTGCATATGCGAGTCTAGGGGGCCATGTGTTATGTCTTCATCCTGGGAGCATTCCCATTGTATGTTTCATCCTGCTTACAATGCTTATGTGTAATGTCATAGGGTAATGGAGGTACAGGTATTAAGGTGTTCTCAAGAGATATGTTTGGAAGGTAACAAGTAGTACTGAATGCGTATGGTATTAAGTAATCAGAGAATTTCAGGGTATATGTTAGGCTACAAGGAAAACACACAGGTGATGGTGTTACAAGTTACTAGTAAGTGTAGGTTTTTCCCCTTTGCTTCCCCAGTCCTATCCAAACTAGGTTTTCCCCTTACCCTCTATCCGTTGTTCATAAAACTCCCTATCCTGTCCACAACCTCTCCATAACCCTCTTCCCCCCACTGGCTGCCATGTGATGTCCTGTCTACTATAGATATCATGTACCTGTGCCAACCACGGTGGGAGGGTCGACTTCATTCGGCTTCTGTGGTTCAGGGGAGAGTGTCGACCTCTCTTCCCCATTATTGTGTATCTTGACATAATAAGCCACTCCCATATTGGGATACTTAAACCACCCAAGCCAAATGGAAGTGAATCCTCCGCCTTTGGCAGATGTACTAAAGGCCCTCCAAGATATTCAGTTAGAATTAGCTCAGGCAAGACAAGAATCTGATAATTGAAAGACACAAGTACAAAGTTTGGTTGCTCAGAGGACTCCATTAGAGGGACCTAGCGCAATGGGAGCTGCCTCTTCCAGTCAGAATTCCATGGTAATTGTCCACCCTCCTAGTAGTGTACCTTTGGCAGCACCCGAACGCTTTTCAGGTGACCCTAGAAAATACATGATGTTCCTTACACAATGTAGACTACATTTCTTCTGTAAACCCACGGCCTTCGAGACTATCAAGGCTAGGACGGCCTTTGTCATTTCTTATTTGACAGGTGATGCCGCCGCATGGGCGATGCCCTTGGTACAGAAAGATGACCCTCTATTATATAACTGGGATGTTTTTTTGGCGGAGTTTGGCAGACTATTTGATCATAGAGAGGTATCCTTAGCTCAGGATAAGGAATTGTTGGGATTAAAATAGGGAGCGCGGGATCTAGTAACGTATGTAACCCAATTTAACAGGCTATTCATAGAGACTGAGTGGCCGGCAGCCAAACAAACAGCATTATTTTATCAGGGATTACGAGACGAACTTAAAGATGCCATTGCGCAAGTGGAACTCCAACCACGAACATGTACTGCTATGATAGATTTAGCCTTGAGGTTGGATCATCGCATGAACGAGAGGAAAGGTGATAAAAAGAGACCGGAAGCAGCGCCTTTTGTACGATTAGACAGAAGTGGGGGAGGAAGGACAAGTGATTTGGAACCAATGCAGATTGGAAGTGTCAGAGGACCATTGTCGGCGGCAGAGAGGGAACAACATAGGACTAATAAGTTGTGTTTGTATTGTGGGGAAGCAGGGCATTTCATACAGACATGTCCCAATACCCCTCGGAAGAGTGGTGAAAAGAGTGCAAAGGAGGCGGGAAAAGAATTGGCCGGCCTTAAGGGGAACACAGGTGTCAGGCCCATTTGAGGTAAGATTCCCCAAATGGATTGCAAATACGGTAGGGGGTAAAACTTCACATTTATACATTCTTGTGATGTTATGTTTTGCTCTGACTAAACAGGAGGTTATGGCCACGGTGGATTCGGGGGCTACAGTTAATTTTGTAGATATTACATTGGCTACTCAGTTAGGATTACCTTTAGTGGACAAGCAGCAGGCAGAAGGAGTCCAGTCGGTAGATGGTTCACCATTAATATCAGGACCCATATGAAAACAGACTGAGAAATTGGAAATTATATATGTAGGAGGTCATCAAGAGGAAATTACATTTGACCTCATAGCTTCCCCGCAGTTCGGGTTGATTCTGGGATGCCATGGTTGAAATTGCATAACCAGCAAATTCATTGGGAACTGCAGACAGTAAGGTTTGATGAACAAAGGTGCCAAGAACACATTCTACCCGAAACAGGCCCTGCAGCATTGTTAATTGAGAAAGGAGCAGGGCCCCAAGTGGTGGGAGCAGTGGGAGAGAGAATTCCCTCACAATACATGGAATTTGAGAAAGTGTTTGACAAAATAGTGGCTGAGCAGTTGCCCCCTCATAGGACCTATGATTGTATTATTGACTTAGAGGAAAGGGCGAAATTACCCTGTAGTAGAATCTACGCCCTCACGGAAAAAGAAAATGAAAACTTACGAAACTATCTTGATGAAATGTTGTCTAAGGGATTTATTAGGCACTCTACTTCTCCAGTTCCTTCACCATTATTTTTTGTTCCTAAAAAGGAAGGGACATTACGCACATGCATAGACTATCGTGCATTAAACAAGGTGACCATCAAGAACCGATTCCCTTTACCTTTGATTCTGGTTCTATTAGACCAAGTAAAAAATTCAAACATTTATACTAACTTGGATCTAAGGGGAGCCTACCATTTGATACGGGTAAAAGAGGGAGATGAGTGGAAGACGGCATTCAGAACCAAGTTTGGATTATTTGAGTATCTTGTGATGCCGTTTGGTTTATGTAATGCCCCCGCAGATTTTCAGTTTTTTATGCAAGAGGTATTGCATGAGTTTATTGATCTTTTTGTAATTGTGTACATTGACGACATTTTGATTTATTCAGATTCCCCAGAGCAACATGTAAAACATGTAAGAGCAGTATTGAAGAGGTTACAGGAATATCAATTATGTGTGAAATCAGAGAAATGTGCCTTTCATGTGAGCCAAGTGGAGTTTTTGGGGTTTATATTAACCGACACCGAAATTGTGATGGACCCAAAAAAGGTGCAGGAGGTGTTGAACTGGCCTTCTCCACAATGCATAAAAGACATACAATCCTTCTTAGGGTTTGCCAATTTCTACAGACGCTTTATTAGCAACTTCTCCAAGATTGTTACTCCAATTACGCAACTACTAAAAAGGACGGTGCGGTTTACGTGGAGTGTGGAGGCAGAGAGAGCTTTCCAACAACCAAAGACAGCCTTCACTACCGCTCCTGTGTTAAGACATCCTAATCTAGAGAGAGCCTTTCAGGTGGAGACAGATGCTAGTAATGTGGAGGTAGGAGCTATTTTATCACAGAAGGATGAAAAGGGAATATGGCACCCTGTGGCTTTTATTTCTAAGAAATTGTCGGGGTGTGAACAAAATTATTCCATCACTGATAAAGAATTGTTGGCAGTTCGGTTAGCGTTTGTGGAATGTAGACATTATTTGATGGGTGCAAGACATCATGTGGTGGTGGTAACAGACCACAAAAATTTGCAATATTTCAAAACGGCACAATCTCTGAGCCCTAGACAGCTACGTTGGTCTCAATATTTTAATGAATTTGATTTTGTGGTTACATTCAGACAAGGTAGTAAGAATGGAAAAGCGGATGCTTTATCTAGACAGCAAAATGTGGACAATGCAGTAGGGGAAATTAAGACCATTATTTCACCTGAAAGAATTGTTGGGGCTATTACACAGAAAGTCATTGAGCAGGTCAAGAAGGCGCTACCAGTCAGACAATTGCAAGAATGGAGTAAAAGTCATCCCGCACGTACTGTACGGGAAGGTTTGCCCTATCATCAGGGTAGACTGTATTTACCTACTAAGGAATTACAGAAGTAAGCCTTCTACTGGTGCCATAATTCTCCATTGGCAGGGCATGCAGGTTTGAGAAAAATGCAAGAGATGTTAGGAAAATATTTCTGGTGGCCCACATTAAAACAAGACACAGAGAATGACTTAAAGTTGTGTGAGAACTTTGCACGTAACAAGGCAGAGCATGGGAAGAAAAGAGGGTTGTTACAACCATTACCAACCCCTGGTCAGCCATGGACTTCCATTTCGATGGATTTCATTACGGATTTCCCTCCGGATAATGGTTTTGATACCATTTGGGTGGTGCTGGACTTCATGTCTAAGCAAGCTCACTTTGTTCCATGTGTAGGAATACCAGGAGCAGGAAAGCTGGCAGAGTTATTTTTGCAACATGTGGTCAGATTGCATGGGTTACCAAAGTGTATCATCTCGGATAGAGGCTCACAATTCACCTCCAGATTTTGACGTGCCATTTGCCAGATTGTCATGCACCAGCCCTGGAGATTGGTTTACCGTTGGAAGTACTACTAACATGGCTTCCGGTTTCCCAACTTAACAGTCTAGCTTATTTCAAGATGGCCGATGGAACTTATAAATGGCTAAATCAGACCAGCGCACTGCGCGTTGTATCATTCCTTGTTACGTGCGCTGCCAGTCTCTCATAGCGACTAGCCTAACTACTCTTTCCCGTGTTTTCCCTTTTGTTCAAGTCTTGCCAGACCTTCTTTATACTGCCACTCGCGGTGTTTCTAAACTTTCAGGTAAGGTGACCGGGTTCTATCTAACTGTGCTTGCAGTCACGACGTGTACTTCCAATCACTACGCATATTCCGTGTGTGTGCCTCTTTCGGCGACTTCTCTTAGTCTCTGCAATAAGTTTCCGCTTTCGCGGGTTGTTTATCTCTCTTTCTCTATTTACCTGTCTGGTTCTGTCAGCTCTGTTTTCTTTTCTGTGCAACTTTGTATCCTGTTCAGTCAGGAGTTCTTCCCGGAAGACTGTGTGACCACACTTACTCTACGGTCTCACTACCCACTGGTTTACCTCAATCTGAACGAGTGTATTCCGTTACTTGGTTCCTCCTAAATCATCGGAGGTCTGTATCCGGAAGGTTGGCTGACCAGATCCTCTACAAGCAGCAAGACTTCTTGTTAGTTATTGCCATCTCTTTGAATACGGACCAGATTCCGACTGGGTTTTTTTCTGCCAATCGGCTTTTTCCCCGTTTTAGGGCATGCTCCTCGGGTCACCTCCAGATCTGTAGCATATTCAGACCACGGAGGCTGCTGAGGGAGCGCGACCCTACCTACGACAAAAAAAAGAGAAGAAACCTGTTAAAGAGGCAAGCGTGGAGGAGATTCCAGAAGAGACAGGTGAGGAGGAGTCAGGGGAGGAGGAAGTCCAGCCTGACAGTATAGAACGCCAAGGGAGGGAAATGGCGTCCCCGGAACAGATCCAAGAGATGTGTAACGCCATACAGAGTCTTAGAGCAGACATGCAGTCTCTTCACGCAGAGAAACCTTCTTCTTCGACAACAAGCCACAACCAGGGATGCTGGTAGGGACGATCTACCACCAATGCCCTTTACATATGGTAAATATGACAGAAACCCTAAGTTTATTAAGGAGTTCCTTGATGCCTGCTCAGTTTACTTCTCCTTTAGGCCTCGAGCACTTGAGTCCGGAAGGGCCTGAGTGGGATTTCTCATAGCCAACTTGACCGGAAGCGCCCTGGCATGGGCAACCCCTCTGGTTACCAACCAAGACCCCTTGGTTAATGACTATACCCTGTTTGTACAAGGATTCAAGAACCAATTTGAGCGTTCCGACGTACAATATTCGAAGTACGACACCTTCCTCAAGGTCAAACAAGGAAATCAGGGCCTGCAAGGCTACATTGCGCAGTTCCAGGCTCTCGCTGTTTCAACTGAATGGCCAGATACTGCACAAAAAGCCATCTTCTGATGAGGATTGAACGAAGATCTTAAGGATGAACTGGCCAGAGTGATTCGTCCTAACAACTTCCAAGAACTAGTTACACTAGTACTCCAGATTGATTACGGTCTACAGGAAAGACGAGCTGAAAGGAGAAGAGGAAGGGGATCGACGTCTCAGTATAGTCCTCCTCAAGGAAGAAGAGAATGTTCCACTTTGGAAGAACCCATGCAGATAGGATCTACCAGGGGACCTCTTACCAAGACCGAAAGAAAACAAAGACAGGATTTAAATCTCTGTATGTATTGCGGGTCAGCTAAACATACCCTCAAGGAATGCCCTGACATACCCTCTAAGCGACAGGGAAACGCCAGACCCCAGGTGTTTGCAAGGGAGACCATGGGGAAGACCGCCCAAACCCTTGCAACCTTACCAGACCCGCTCTTGATGGACTAGAGGATAACCGTTTGATGGTGTTTCAGGTATCTTTTTCCTGTAAACCGAAGCAGAACCTCTCGGTATCGGCCATGCTGGAATGCGGAGCTGCAGGAAACATCACCGATGTGACCTGGGCCCGGGAGAATCAGATCCCACTTAGGGAAAAGGGCAGACCCGTACCTGTAGAGGGCGTGGACGGTCGTCCGCTCTTATCCGGACCCATTACTATGGAGACCATTCCCATAACGGTTAAGATGGAGCATCATGTCAAGACTCTCCGCTTTGATGTTATCAGAGCAGCCCATTTTCCGTTAATATTGGGAATTTCTTGGCTAAGAAGGCATAACCCCAGAATCAACTGGACAAGCAACAAGATTAATTTTGACTCAGAATTCTGTCAAGAACACTGCATGAACGCTATGGAACCCCTGAGAGAGGTTCGATCCAGTCTAGTCCGAGTTCAAAGTAGCCTCTCTGTATCCTCCATTCCTAGGCAGTACCAGCCATTTGCACGAGTATTCGAAGAGATGAACCCTAGACTCCTCCCACCTCACCACAATGAGGACTGCAGCATAGACCTCAAGGAAGAGACTTCTCTTCCATTCGGACGTATGTATCCGTTATCCTTGACCGAAAAGGAGGCATTGAAGGAGTACCTAGCAGCTAACTTGGAAAATGGACTCATAAGACCATCAAGATCATCAGGAGGAGCTTCCTTGTTTTATATTTCGAAGAAGAACTCTAAAGAACTACGCCCCTGTATAGATTACAGGGGTTTGAACAGCATAACCATCCGAGACAGATATCCAATGCCACTTATCAGAGACATTCTCGAAGCAGTCAGAAACTCCAAGATATTTACCAAACTTGATCTCCGAGGTGCTTATCATTTGTTAAGAATCAAGAGCGGGGACGAATGGAAGACTGCATTTAGGACACCGCTGGGTTTGTTCGAATATTGCGTTATGCCGTTCGGACTTGGGAATGCCCCAGCTGTGTTTCAGCGATTTGTGGACAGGATCTTCGCTGATATGTTGTACATATCGGTAGTTGTATATCTCAATGATATACTGGTCTTCTCTCCTTCCTTGGAAGAACATCATGTCCATGTGAGCGAGGTTCGCTGTAGATTGTTAGAGAACAATCTGTTTGCCAAACCGGAGAAGTGCCAATTCGAAGCCTCTGAGGTACCCTACCTGGGGTTCATTTTGTCAGCCAAGGGGATTCGCATGGACCCTAGCAAGATTCAGGCGATAGACCGATGGCCAGAACCCTCTTCGGTCAATGAGATTCAACGTTTTCTAGGTTTGGCGAACTTTTATCGCAGGTTCATACCTAGATTCTCTGACCTCGTATTACCCATCACCACTCTCCTCAAGAAGGGTGTAGCTTTCCATTGGGGATCTGCCGCTCAAGAAGCATTCAAGGCCTTAAAAGGATTCTTCACCTCTGCCCCTGTTCTGGTCCAGCCGGATCAGAACAAACCCTTTGTTCTGGAAACAGATGCCTCAGGGGAGGCCTTGGGAGCAGTATTGCTACAGGAAGGGAGTGATGGGTTAGAACACCCTATCGCTTACTACTCCCGTACCTTGACTGGAAGTGAAAGAAACTACTCAGTACTCGAGAGAGAACTATTAGCTATACGAAGTGCTTGTCAAGAATGGAGACATCTTCTTCAGGGAGCCTCACATCAGTTCATCATCCGCACGGACCATCGTAATCTGAAGGTCCTCCAACAGATGGAGTGTAGAAACTCAAGGCATGCTCGTTGGGCTTACTATTTTTCCAACTTTGACTTCCAGATCACTCACATACCAGGATCTCAAAACAGTGTCGCAGGCGCCTTATCCCGGAGCTGGGCAGAGGAGGATCTATCAAAGGTTAAGAAGGAGAAGATCCTACCGAGGCACCACTTTCACCTGATTGCTAACCTTTTTCTTCAAAGAGTTCAAGAGGAACTTCTCCATTGCTCTCAGGAGGAGAAGAGGTCCTGCCAGTTACAGGAACGTGAGGGATTGTGGTTTCATCACTCGACCTTGTTTCTACCCACACCTACTCTCCGAAGACAAGCCATAAGTTATTGTCATGATCTTCCCCTAGCAGGACACAAGGGAGAAAAGGCAACATTCGAACTGGTTTCCAGGAGTTTTTGGTGGCCCTCGATGCGAAGAGACATAACCTCATACGTATCTACGTGTCCCACCTGTGCCATCAACAAGACCCCTCGTCACAGACCGCTCGGACTCCTGCATCAAGCTAAAGCACCTACACGCCCCTGGGAAGACCTCTCATTGGACTTCATAGTCGAACTCCCAGTCTCTAAGGAGAGAACGGTGATCTTAGTGATAGTTGATTCATTCACGAAGTTGGCTCATTTTGTATCCCTATCAGGAGTTCCCTCTGCCTCAGAGACCGCTACAGTCTTCCTCCGTGAGATTGTCAGAATGCATGGCTTACCACGGTCGATCATATCTGACAGGGGAACGCAATTCACCTCAAAGTTTTGGGACTCTTTATGCACCCAATTGGGCATCTAAAAAGCCCTGTCCTCGGGGTATCACCCTCAGTCTAAAGGAGAGACAGAAAGGCTAAATGCCAATTTGGAACAGTACCTTCACTGTTTTTGCAACAAGGAGCATGATGACTGGGCAGCCTTGCTGCCGATGGCTGAGTTCGCCTATAACAATAGCTACCACACAGCTATCAAGATGAGTCCTTTCAAGTGCACATATGGATACCATCCTCACCACTTACCAGGAACTTCCAACTTTAGAGGTCAGACTACCACTCCCGCTTTGGAAAGGATGCTCACTGATCTCCAACGTACTGTCAGGAAGGTCAGTAGACTCCTCTTCTTCCTGTGATACCCCAGACTCCCCTTCCTCCCCTTCCTCCTCACCTTGAAGTCTCCGGCGTTGAATTAGCGTTGGATTGTCCTTAGTTCGAGTCTTCACCCCTTTTTTTTGAAGATAGGGACGACCAAGGTAGGACGCCACAGTGACACCCTTTTGGGTGATCTGTGGCAACCCTCCTCGGGCGCAGTTATACGGGGAAAAAGCCAAAGGCACAAAAAAACCCAGAAGAGGCTGCAGTAGAAGGAGAGGAATCGGATGAACACGGTCCAGTTATCGAAGATATTCCAGGAAGAATCGGTAGATCCAGATCAAAGGAAGTTCCAGAACAATAAAACTGAAGAGGGCTAGGCGAAGCAATCCAAATGGCAGGCAGAAGTCGGTACACGGGAATCAACAGGAGGGAACTCTGGAACAGATTTAGCAGACAAGGGCTGGGCGAGGCAATCCACAAGACAGGCTGAGGTCGACTCCGGGATATCACTAATAGAAGGAGGATAAGAGGAGGAACAAGAGTGGGGAGTAGACTAGAAAAGACGGAAAAAGAATAGAAGGAAAAAACTCAAGACGGAAGGGAGGAAGGGTGATTAGATGGGAACGGAACCGACAAGGAGGAGAGGGCAAGAAGAAGGGGAAGAAAAACCTAGATGAATGTTCGGAGCAAAAGAAAGGGCAGAAGAAGTGAAACAAAGAATACGGAAGGGAAATCTGTTGCTACTCAGGAAAAAGACAGCGGCACAGGAACAGGAAGAAAACACTGTACGTTGCAACGCACCTGAACCCGGAAGTGAAAAGGTTTAAATACCGAGTTCAGGTACGCCGCAACGACAACTAGACCTGCACTACACGCTCAAAATAAACGTGACGGAACCCGCTAGGGCGGGCGCAGCTTCCACTTCTTCCAAAGCCGCCAGTTTCCCTGCGGCGTGACAGTATGCCCCCTCCTAAGGTCCACCCCACCGGGTTTATTGGGATGTCTGAAATGGAACCTACGCAATAGAAGAGGTGTATTTAAATGTGTTCTAGGTTCCCACGTGTCTTCAGACCTCGGGTATCCTTTCCAGTGGACTAAGTATTCTAGACGTCCCTTATGATATCGTGAGTCACAAATTTGGGATACCCTGTAGATGTCTTCAGTGGGATCTGGAGGGACTGGGGTGTTCTTCCTTTTCCGGAACCACCTATCTTCCATAAAGGTCTTCAATTGAGAGGTGTGAAACACCAGATATACTCGACTTAATCGAGCTGGTAGCTGTAAGCGAAAGGCTACTGGGTTGATCACATGTGTTATTTTGTATGGTCCTATGTATCTGGGGGACAGTTTAGACGGGTGAACCCAACGTGGTAGGAATTTAGTGGATAGAAGTACCTTGTATCCGACTCCCCAATTGGGCACTGGTCTCCTGTGTTTATTAGCTTGGGTTCGATTTCTTTCTTGTGCCTCTAAGAGTCCTAGTCTAGCTTTGTCTTGGGCTTCTCGGATAGTTGTTAAAGAAGCTTCCACGGAGGGCACTGAGGACTCGATGTTTGCCAAGGGAAGAAAGGTACGGGGATGATACCCGTACGAGCAAAAAAAAGGGCTGGAACCTAAGGCAGAGTGGCAGGTGTTGTTATATGAAAATTCGGCCGTAGGGAGTAACTGGACCCAATCATCCTGTTGTTGGTTGACAAAACACCGGAGATACTGCTCCAATGTACCATTAAGACGTTCAGTTTGTCCATTCGATTGTGGATGGAATCCCGAGGTCAAGGCCCTTTCAATGCCTAAACGTTTGCATAAGGCAGACCAGAAATGAGAAGTGTACTGGCTGCCACGGTCTGAGATGATCTTAGTAGGCATACCATGTAGCTTAAATATGTCCCTTAAGAAGACTTCAGCCATGCGAGATGCAGAAGGTACACCAGGTAGGGGTGAGAAATGTGCCATTTTAGTGAACGAATCGATGACCACCATTATACAAGTACAACCCTGAGATACTGGCAACTCTACAATGAAGTCAGTCGAGATAGTAGTCCATGGGCCTGTGGGTATGGTACCGGATTCCAACAATCCCAGAGGCTTTTGTGTGGACGACTTGTTACGAAGACAGGTGACACAAGACTGGACGTATTGTCGGGTCTCTTCCTTCATCCTAGGCCAAAAAAAATATCTTGATAAGAGTTCTTGTGTGTTCCGAATTCCACAATGGCCTGCAATTTTGGTATCATGGCACCAGGATAATGCTGTTCTCCTTAATGACAGAGTCGGCAGATACAACTTGTCCTTAACCAGATATAAACCTTCCTTGATTACATAATCGCTCTTGTTGTTAACCTTTTCTGTTTCAAATCTCCCTCCAGAATTGTCCTTGACCTGTTGCAGGAATGTGGACACCGCTCCTATCCTCTGAGTTTTTGCAAACATCAATTCTGTAGTTGTTTCTTGTTCAGACAGGTAGTCACTACGTCGAGACAGGGCATCTGCCACTAAGTTATGTTCACCCGGAATGTAAGTGATGTTAAAATCAAATTGGGCGAAAAAATGTGCCCACCTTGCCTGTCTTGTGTTGTAGCATTCAAATTGACGTAATACCTGTAGATTCTTATGATCTGTTCGGAGGGTAAAAGGGTGTTCTCCACCTTGGAGAAGGTGTCGCCACTCTATGCAAGCTAATTTCATAGCCAGCAATTCTCTCTCTATCACAGAGTAGTTACGTTGACTGGGGTTAAGTGTCTTGGAATAATAGGACACTGGATGTTCCTTCCCTTCATACTCTTGCAGTAACACTGCTCCGATAGCAGCAGAAGATGCATCAGTTTACACTATAAAAGGACGGAGCTGGACAGGTTGTCTTAATATGGGAGCTGAACAGAAGGCTTGCTTGAGTTGTTGAAAACTCACTTCGGCTAGAGAAGACCATTTGAAAGGAGATGAAGATTTCTTAAGGAGTGAGGTCATCGGGAGTACCTGTTGAGAGAAGTTGGGTATGAACTTCCGGTAGAAATTCGATAACCCAAGGAACCTTTGGATGTCCTTAACAGACTTGGGAGACGGCCAGTCTAGAATAGCATTGACCTTCTGAGGGTCCATGGCAATTCCCTCAGAAGAGAGAATGTACCCCAGATATGATATGGACTTGGCCGAAAATACACACTTTTCCAATTTGACAGAGAGTTGATTGTCTTTGAGTCTATGAAATACTTCCTTGACATGAGTGTTATGCTCAACTTGTGAGTGGGAAAAGACCAATATGTCGTCAAGATAAACAATGACTGAATGTCCTAAAAGATCCGAAAAAAGTCTATCCATGAAACGCTGGAATATCGATGGAGCATTTACAAGGCCAAAGGGCATCACTTCATACTCATACAGACCATAAGGGGTCCTAAAGGCAGTCTTCCACTCATCTCCGGTTTGAATCCTAAGCAAATGGTAAGCGTTGCGTAAGTCTAGTTTGGTAAATACTGTAGCTGACAGTACGGCATGTATGATTTCAGAGATGAGAGGCATAGGGTATCTGTCCTTGACGGTTACCTTATTCAATCCTCTGTAATCAATACAGGGGCGTAGCTCGTGCGTGTCCTTCTTGGGAATGAAGAATAAGGAGGCACCAGCAGGAGATTTTGAAGGTCTGATCAACTTATTAGCTAAGTTCTTGTCGAGATAGTCTCTCAGATACTGCTTTTCTTGCATAGTCAAGGGGTACATACGACCAAATGGGACTAAGGCATCAGGGTGCAGTTCTATGCAGCAATCCTCGGGTCTGTGAGGAGGAAGTTCTAACGGTATCTTCTCTGTCACAACCGCAGCGTAACTATTTAAATAGGATGGTAAGCAATGTATGGATTTGGATTCTGTTCCACAGGAAGTCTGCATCATAGAAAAGGTAGGCTTCGGCAAACAGCTTGCCTTGCAGAAGATTGAATGAAAACTTAACAGGTTTCTAGACCAGTCAATGGTAGGGTTATGCTGACGCAACCATCCAATGCCTAGAATCAAAGGGAAGTGAGCAGCTCGGATAATGTCAAAGGAAAGGCGTTCAGTATGTTGCATGATACGCATGGTGAGGATTTCGGTAGAATGGGTAATAAGGCCTGAGCTCAAAGGTTCGCCATCAACTCCCTCCACCGATTGATCCTCGGTCTTGGCTATCCGAGTCAGTCCTTGACTCTCTGCCCAGTGGGTATCTATAAAATTACCTGCAGCCCCACAATCCAGAAGGGCCTGAGTCTGAATTGAGGTCTGGCCGTTCAAAAGAGTGACTGTCATCACCATAAGACGATCATCGTCAGAACACTCCAAAGTGGTGACTGAGAGGGTAACAAAGGGACTGGATTCCTTCCCTCGGTAATATGTCCCCAAATTTACCGAGGGTGCTTGTTTCCCGAGCGCCTAGGAGGTACATCAGGACATTCTCGAAGTAGGTGAGTTGAAGATCCACAATACATGCATAAATTCCCTTCTCGCCTCCTCCTACGTTCTTCTGCCGAGAGAGGAGAACGGGTGATGCCGATCTGCATAGGCTCTTCACGAGAGAGACGAGTAGAGGGAGATGGTGCAGAAGGAGAAGCAGCGGGGGGCACAGGAAGACCACTCTTAATCCTTCGTCGCTCAGCTCGCCGTTCAGACAGCCTGAAATCGATCCGAAGTGTTGCAGTGATTAGATCGGCGAAAGTTGAAGGGCGTTCGATACGCGCAAGTTCATCTTTTAACTCTTCTCGCAGAACCCTCCTAAAGATGACATACTGGGCTTGTTCTTGCCATCCAGCTTCCGCAGCGATCTGCTTAAATGAGGTGATATAGGACATCAAATCTGAGTTTCCTTGACGGATGTCCAACAGATCCTCAGAAGCCAGAAAGGTGCTCTCTGTTCGAAGGAAGGTTTGCTTCATCAAGGTTTTGAAAGCCTCATAATCCTGGAGTACAGGATCAGTTCTGTTGACTAAAGGGGTGGCCCACGTCAAGGCATTGCCAGACATGTGGGTTATCATAAAACCAACCCTGGTATGTCCAGAAGTAAAGGCATGTGGACGAAATGAGAAATGTAAGTGACACGCATCCAAGAACTCTTTTAGCCTTTTGGGCGTCCCATCAAACTTTCCAGAGACTAACGGTAAGGGAGGCAGATCAGTAGTCGGTAGGTCTCGCTCTGCCATCCTCTGTTGTAGCACAGCGTTTGAGCCCTTTAGATTCTGGACCTCCAGGCCCAAGTTTTGGACGGCTGCTACAAGTTCCTGAACTTGCTGCGGAGTGGCCATGTCGCGTTCGTGGCGTTGCAAACTTTCAGGAAGGTCAGTAGACTCCTCTTCTTCCTGTGATACCCCAGACTCCCCTTCCTCCCCTTCCTCCTCACCTTGAAGTCTCCGGCGTTGAATTAGCGTTGGATTGTCCTTAGTTCGAGTCTTCACCCCTTTTTTTTGAAGATAGGGACGACCAAGGTAGGACGCCACAGTGACACCCTTTTGGGTGATCTGTGGCAACCCTCCTCGGGCGCAGTTATACGGGGAAAAAGCCAAAGGCACAAAAAACCCCGGAAGAGGCTGCAGTAGAAGGAGAGGAATCGGATGAACATGGTCCAGTTATCGAAGATATTCCAGGAAGAATCGATAGATCCAGATCAAAGGAAGTTCCAGAACAATAAAACTGAAGAGGGCTAGGCGAAGCAATCCAAATGGCAGGCAGAAGTCGGTACACGGGAATCAACAGGAGGGAACTCTGGAACAGATTTAGCAGACAAGGGCTGGGCGAGGCAATCCACAAGACAGGCTGAGGTCGACTCCGGGATATCACTAATAGAAGGAGGATAAGAGGAGGAACAAGAGTGGGGAGTAGACTAGAAAAGACGGAAAAAGAATAGAAGGAAAAAACTCAAGACGGAAGGGAGGAAGGGTGATTAGATGGGAACGGAACCGACAAGGAGGAGAGGGCAAGAAGAAGGGGAAGAAAAACCTAGATGAATGTTCGGAGCGAAAGAAAGGGCAGAAGAAGTGAAACAAAGAATACGGAAGGGAAATCTGTTGCTACTCAGGAAAAAGACAGCGGCGCAGGAACAGGAAGAAAACACTGTACGTTGCAACGCACCTGAACCCGGAAGTGAAAAGGTTTAAATACCGAGTTCAGGTACGCCGCAACGACAACTAGACCTGCACTACACGCTCAAAATAAACGTGACGGAACCCGCTAGGGCGGGCGCAGCTTCCACTTCTTCCAAAGCCGCCAGTTTCCCTGCGGCGTGACACGTACCCACAAGGAAGCCTTACAAGCACTGGAGGACAGTCGCAAGACATATAAGACTTATGCAGATGCCAAATGCTGTGCCGTTCCCCTCTGGAAGCCGGGTGATTTAGTATGGCTCTCCACAAGATACCTACCCCGGTGGACTTATATGGGGAAATTTGCAGCAAAATATATAGGTCCATACCAAATTCTGTCACAGATCAATCCAGTAGCATTCAGATTAAAACTGCCTCTCGCCTTGCGACGGATACACCCAGTCTTTCATTCCTCTCTACTCAAGACACATCTAGAAGATCCATACAAGAGAACTCGGAGAAGAACTGTCATCACTCCTCTTGAGGAACCGGATGAATATGAGGTGGACCGAATCGTGGATTCCCGTTACAGGAAAGGAACCCTACAATATCTGATCCATTGGAAGGGCTATCCTATAGCTGAAAGAACCTGGGAACCAAGATCCCATGTGCATGCACCCAGACTTGTACAGCATTTCCATAGACTGTATCCAGGGAAACCAGGAGGGCGCAAGTATCGAAGGGGGCATACTGTCATGCACCAGCCCTGGAGATTGGTTTACCGTTGGAAGTACTACTAACATAGCTTCCGGTTTCCCAACTTAACAGTCTAGCTTATTTCAAGATGGCCGACGGAATCTATAAATGGCAAATCAGACCAGCGCACTGTGCGTTGTATCATTCCTTGTTACGTGCGCTGCCAGTCTCTCATAGCGACTACCCTAACTCCTCTTTCCCGTGTTTTCCCTTTTGTTCAAGTCTTGCCAGACCTTCTTTATACTGCCACTCGCAGTGTTTCTAAACTTTCATGTAAGGTGACTGGGTTCTATCTAACTGTGCTTGCAGTCACGACGCGTACTTCCAATCACTACGCGTATTCCGTGTGTGTGTCTCTTTCGGCGACTTCTCTTATCCTCTGCAATAAGTTTCCGCTTTCGCGGGTTTTTTATCTCTCTTTCTCTATTTACCTGTCTGGTTCTGTCAGCTCTGTTTTCTTTTCTGTGCAACTTTGTATCCTGTTCAGTCAGGAGTTCTTCCCGGAAGACTGTGTGACCGAACTTACTCTACGGTCTCACTACCCACCGGTTTACCTCAATCTGAACGAGTGTATTCAGTTACTTGGTTCCTCCTAAATCATCGGAGTTCTGTATCCGGAGGGTTGGCTGACCAGATCCTCTACAAGCAGCAAGACTTCTTGTTAGTTATTGCCATCTCTTTGAATACGGACTGGATTCCGACCGGGGTTTTTTCTGCCAATCGGCTTTTTCCCCATTTTAGGGCGTGCTCCTCGGGTCACCTCCGGATCTGTAGCATATTCAGACCACGGAGGCTGCTGAGGGAGCGCAACCCTACCTACGACAAAAAAAGAGAAGAAACCTGGTAAAGAGGAAAGGATTAAGACGAAGAAGAAGAGTACAGTCAGCGTGGAGGAGATTCCAGAAGAGACAGGTGAGGAGGAGTCAGGGGAGGAGGAGGTCCAGCCTGACACAGATGCTGGGAATCAACTGTGCGCTCTCTACTAGCTATCATCCTCAAACTGATGGTCAGAAAGAGCGCATGAATCAGACATTAGAGCAATATTTAAGAGGGTATTTGGGAGATGGCAGAGATTCCTGGGTACAAGCCTTATGGTTGGCAGAATTCACCTACAATAATACCTATCACTCTTCCCTGGGAATGGCACCAAATGAATGTTTATATGGTCAAGTGCAGAATATGATACCAGAACATTTGCCAGAAGTGGGACACATGCCCGCGTTGTTACACCTTGCCGTAGATGGTCTTTGTGGGCCGTACCCGCTTGTGCGGAACCCTTCGGAATAGTAGTTCCAAGACGGATGCCCGTTGTGATCTTCAAGCTGACTGCAGCGGTCCAGGCTTTTCACTTCTCTCCAAGACGCTACCGATCGCTCACGTGATCCTTTATCCAGACTTGAAGCTGACGGTTCTTTGCGTCGCTTCTGCTAATGGCGCTCCATGAGTTTGTTTCAGAATCTTTCTACTTACTTTGCTAGATACTTTACGTCCATCCTTTCATCTATTCTAACCCTGTTCCTTCTTACGCCTCAGAGATTGTCACCAGTCGTCCCATTCAACCCCTGTTTCCTCCGCCTTTCAGACCAACCAGGCAAGCCTGTTTCTTTCCCGCCTATTCGAGAGACTTATCCCCGGCTTTGCTTTCTCCCAGGCTTCCGATAGAGTAAGTTCAGCCCCTTTTGAGTTCCTCCCTTCGTTCCGGCTAGGGCCCTTACCTGTCTGTTCTTTACAGAGCCCCTGCCGCTCATCTGCTATCCTTCCGAGTTCCAGTCCCGGATATTCTACTTCCGACTTTTTTCCTTCGATGGTGAGAGGATTTCTCTTCTGCTTCCTACTAGACTGCCCTACTTCTTTCCCTTCTCTGATATTCTCCTGTTTTCTCCTCTGGTGCATCTAGAAGAAGCCTCCCGTGTGACACCCTTGCACTATCACATCTCAGAGACTCTTCGGCTTCAGCATCCTCCCGATCCATGAGACTCCAGACTCGACCAGGGTTTTCTTCCCTTAAGAGGGTTTCCCTGGCGGTCCTGTCCTCTCCCCAGGGTCTTCCCATCGTTGGTTGGAGAGACCCGGGCTGTTACAGGGGAACTTTCACGGCCGCATTTGTTCTTCCCATATTGGATTCTTCGATGTTGCATCCTTTGGTGATAGACGTTGGCTTAACAACAGCTTTAATCGAATTACAGTAATAACAACAGTGATAACAGTAAGCAACGCCTGTATATTGACAGTCGAAATCCTTATGGAACAACAAATGCAACAATTAATGGCGGTGATGCAGGCCATGTCTTTAGAGATGCAATCTTTAAAACAAGATAATGTACAACTGTGACAACAAGTTGCCAGAGCGTTCTCAGACACTCCCCCATCGTCTTTCCACACAGTCATGTACGATGGCGATCCCTATAAACTTAAGGAATTCCTCGACAGTTGCACAGTACAGTTTACCTTTAAATCTCGCTTTTTCCCTACTGCCAAGCACAAAGTGGGGTACGTGATTTCACATCTTTCTGGCCCTGCATTAGCATGGGCTACTCCTTTAGTAACCTCCAACAATGTGATTCTTGATTCTTACCCAGCCTTCACCAACAGCCTTAAGACCATGTTTGGTAGGAAGGAAATATCAGTTGCTACACAAGAAAGGCTTCTCGATCTGAAGTAGGGTAATAAGGATTTGTTAGGATACATCACACAATTCAAACAACTGTCGTCTGAACTGGGTTGGCCGGATGAAGGCCTTCTTACCCTTTTTCGTAGAGGCCTAACGGATGAACTCAAAGACGAGATTTCTAAAGTTCCTCGCCCAGCTAACTTGGCTGATATGATCACTCTAACTATAATAGATTATCGAATGCATGAGCGGTCATATGAAAGAAAGAGGAGCAAAGGAATACGACCACATATGGATTATTCCTCTGCAGCTGCTAAATCTCACACCCAAACTGAAGAGCCAATGCAGATAGGGACCATAAGAGGACCGTTGTCTGCGACCGAGAGAGAGAGAAGAAAGACATTGAAACTATGCATGTATTGTAGGTCCTCCTCTCATGTTTTGAAGGATTGTCATCTGGTTCCCCCACGTCGCATTCCGAACCCGAAGTCGGGAAACTCCAAAGTCCTACCGTTAGGGGAAGAATGGTAGGGGTACAGAATCCTACTTCCCCATATCAGACAAGTATGACTTTAGACAATACCTCCAACAACCAGACCATGGTGGTAGTGTCCTTATCTATGATACTATCAGAACAAATCTTACCAGGGATTCCTGCTTTGATTGATTGCAGAGCAGCCGGAATCTTTTTGGATAATGATTGGGCAAAGAGACACAGGATTTCCCAGGTACCTAAGACCATTGTTACTCCCATCCAAGGAGTAGATGGAAGTCCCTTAAGCTCTGGTCCCATTAAGGAACAGACTGATCCAATCACCTGCATGGTTGCCAACCATAAAGAAACCCTGGTTTTCGATATTATCAAAACTGCCCATTTCCCAATCATCTTGGGTCTCCCTTGGTTAAGGCTCCATAACCCATTCATTAACTGGTCTGCAGGTACTCTTTTTCTGGGGGTCTGAGTATTGCGTCTACCATTGCCTTTCTCAAGAGTCGGTGGGCATAGACATCCCCACTGAAATGACACAACATCCTGCGGTATCCACCATTAATCAGCTAGAGGTTGTTCCTGAATGTCATTGGAAGTTCCAGTCGGTATTTGAGAATCCCGAATTTCCTATCCTACCTCCGCATAGACGAGATGATTGCCATATAGATCTACTCCCCGAACAGCCCATTCCTTTTGGCCGAATGTATGTTCTTTCCCAACGAGAAAAGTCAGTCTTGAAAGAATACCTTCAAACCAATTTACGTAATGGTCTCATTACCGAATCAATGTCACCAGCGGGGGCTTCTCTTTTTTTTATCCCCAAGAAAGACTCGGATGAACTCCGTTCCTGTATCGATTACCTAGGTCTTAATAAAATAACCATTGCAGACAAATATCCCATGCCACTTATAACAGACATCATTGAAGCGGTTCGAGTGGCTTCCATTTACACAAAACTGGATCTCAGAGGAGCATACCATCTCATACGAATAGCTCCAGGAGACGAATGGAAAACTGCCTTTCGCACACCTTTTGGACACTACAAATACCACGTTATGCCATTCGGCTTGGTCAATGCTCTGGCAATTTTTCAACTATTCATTGAACACCTGTTTGCTGACATCTTATTCCATTTCGTTATCATCTATTTGGATGATATCCTCGTTTATTCCAATAACCCAGAGGACCATATTCAACATGTTAACATAGTATTGGAACGCCTTCAATCCATAACCTCTATTGTAAAGTTGCAAAATGTGAATTCCATCAGGAGCAAGTAACCTACCTAGGGTTTGTGCTATCATCTCAGGGTGATTCTATGGATCCCAAAAAAGTGTCAGCTGTCTTGGATTGGCCAACACCTGCTAGCATAAAAGACATTCAGAGGTTTTTAGGATTCACCAACTTCTATCGGAAATTCATTCCCTGTTTTTCAGAAATCATTCTACCCATAACTCGACTTCTAAAGAAAGGTAACTCGTTTTCCTGGAATGAATCTGCTCAGAAAGCTTTCAGTACTTTAAAGAAGATGTTTACTTCCGCTTCCATCTTGATCACGCCTGACCAAACCAAACAATTCATTGTTGAGACAGATGCATCTCACTATGCATTAGGAGACATACTCTTACAACTGTCAGATCAGGGGGAAGAAAGACCTGTAGCATACCTATCTAAGACCTTCAATACGGCAGAACAGTACTATTCATTTCTTGAGAAAGAACTGCTGGCTATTAAACACGCCTTCGAAGAATGGAGACATCTACTTTTGGGATCTTCCTATCCAATTAAGGTTCGCACTCATCACCAAAATCTCAAAGTGCTTCAGAATGCTTACACAACTAACAGTAGGCAGGCCCGCTGGGCTTATTTCTTCCTTCCCTTTCGGATTGAATTCACCTTTTGGCCTGGCAAACATAATTTGAGGGCAGATGCCTTATCCCGTAAGGATTCTCCTACATCTAAATTCTGTTCCGAAAAGATGTTTCCCAATGCTCAATTTATCGCAGTTCTGACTGACTTCCTCCAAGAAGTGCAAACAGCTACCAACCAAAATAAACCGTTATGTGAAAGTATTGCTTCCACCCACCATCTCACAAAAGAAACTGAATATTTCTTTCATGGAACTCAAGTTCTGATTCCCATCCCCTCATTACAACTGGAAGTGCTACAGATATGTCATCACTCACGAGCTGCAGGTCATCAACGGTTCCTCTCCACCTTGGAACTCATACAACAACATTTCTGGTGGCCAACTATAAAATCTGATGTCCGTGATTACGTTGCAGCTTGCAAGATCTGTGCTCATGCGAAGACCCCACGATCACCACCTTTGGGATTGTTAACAAGAATGCCTATTCCAGACCGACCTTGGCAAATCATATCTACTGATTTTCTGTCTGATCTATCCCTATCTGAGAATAAGACCACCATTATGGTCACGATTGACTATTTCACCAAACTAGCACATTTTACTCCTTTATGTAAACTACCCGGAGCTACGTTGATGGCTAAAATCTTCCTCTCTGAAATCTTTTCCGGCACGGTCTGCCAGATACTATTGTTTCAGACCGAGGCCCCCAATATACCTCTCTCTTCTGGCAAAAAGTGTGTCACATTTCAGGGATCAAACGAGCCCTTACGTCAGGATACCATCCCCAAACCAATGGGCAAACGGAGCGTTTAAACCAGGCACTGGTTATCTCCAATGCTTTATATCAACATCCCAGGATAATTGGGTAGAGTTGCTTCCGTTTGCGGAATTTGCTTACAATAATACCGGACATTCTGCTCTCCAGACCAGTCCTTTTCATTGTTCTTATGGCTACCATCCCTCATTTATTCCTACCGTGAAGACTCCTGATTCTGGCTGCCCGGGAGTAGATGCTCTCATTGCAGACATCCAAGAAGGTCAAAAACTGGCTAGCCAATCTCTACTTATGGCTCAAGACTGAGCTAAAAGGACCGCCGATCTCCATCGCCGAGAAGGTCCGGAGCTTACCATCGGGGACTCGGTTTGGTTGGCGTCCAGATTCGTTCCCCGTCGTCTTGTCCCATCGAAACTATCTCCCAAGTACTTTGGGCCTTTTAAGGTGTTATCCATGGTGGGAACAGCTGCTGTCAAACTTGCTTTACCAGCTTCCCGATCTCGGATACATCCTGTATTTCATTTGTCGCAAATTAAATTGGTGGTACAGGATTGTTTTCTTCGGACTGGGGGAACTCACCATCTACGGTTCTCACTGATAGTGGTCCCGAATTCGAGGTGGCCAGCATTTGTGACTCTCGTTATAGACGAGGTCGATTGCAGTTTCTGATTGACTGGAAAGGATACTCACCTGCAGAAAGGACCTGGGAGCCAGCCTCCGGGGTTCATGTACCTCGACCGGTGCGAAAATTCTTTCAGCTTCATCCGGGTAAACCCAGGGCGCCCTCCAGAAGGAGGGGGCATACTGTTACACATTGCCGTAGATGGTCTTTGTGGGCCCGTAACCGCTTGTGCGGAACCCTTTGGAATAGTAGTTCCAAGACGGATGCCCGTTGTGATCTTCAAGCTGACTGCAGCGGTCCAGTCTTTTCACGTCTCTCAGAGACGCTACCGACCGCTCACGTGATCCTTTATCCAGACTCGAAGCTGACGGTTCTTCGCGTCGCTTCTGCTAATGGTGCTCCGTGAGTTCATTTCAGAATCTTTCTACTTACTTTGCTAGATACTTTACGTCCATCCTTTCATCTATTCTAACCCTGTTCCTTCTTACTTCCCAGAGATTGTCACCAGTCGTCCCATTCAACCCCTGTTTCCTTCGCATTCAGACCAACTTGGCAAGTCTGTTTCTTTCCCGCCTATTCGAGAGACTTGCTTTCTCCCAGGCTTCCGATAGAGTAAGTTCAGCCCCTTTTGAGTTCCTCCCTTCGTTCCGGCTAGGGCACTTACCTGTTTGTTCTTTACAGAGCCCCTGCCGCTCATCTGCTATCCTTCCGAGTTCCAGTCCTGGATATTCTACTTCCAACTTTTTTCCTTCGATGGTGAGAGGATTTCTCTTCCGCTTCCTACTAGACTGTCCTACTTCTTTCCCTTCTCTGACATTCTCCTGTTTTCTCCTCTCGTGCATCTAGAAGAAGCCTCCCGTGTGACATCCTTGTACTATCACATCTCAGAGACTCTTCGGCTTCAGCATTCTCCCGATCCATGGGACTCCAGACTTGACCAGGGTTTTCTTCCCTTAAGAGGGTTTCCCTGGCGGTCCTGTCCTCTCCCCTGGGTCTTCCCATCCTGGGTCGGAGAGACCAGGGCTGTTACAGGGGAACTTTCAGGGCCGCATTTGTTCTTCCCATATTGGATTCTTCGATATGTCAAGGTGAGCTTGTTGCATCCTTTGGTGATAGACGTTGGCTTAACAACAGCTTTAATCGAATTACAGTAATAACAATAGTGATAACACGCGTTACAAGAGCGAAAACAGTTGCTTCTGGAGGTCAGGCAAAAGGCACGGGCAAATCTAGAACAAGCAAAAAGACAATATAAAATTCAGGCTGACAAACATCGACAAGCAGTTCCCAAATTTGCAGTGGGGGATAAGGTGTGGTTATCCACACGAAATCTAGCCTTGATAGGCTCACAGAAATGTCTACCTCGTTTCATTGGGTCCTACGAGATAATTAAATGTGTGTCTGCCACTACTATGAAATTGCGTTTGCCTAAAACTTTACCTATCCATCCGGTATTCCATGTATCTTTACTTAAACCCGCAGCTCCAGGAATGACTACTAAGAGACCACCAGCCATCATGAAAGAAGGTCAGATGGAGTATGAAGTGAAAAGTATTCAGGATGCCAAGAAAAGGAATCAACGGTTATGGTACTTGATTCAATGGAAAGGTTATGGGCCGGAGGACTGTTCTTGGGAGCCGGCGGAATCAGTACATGCTCCGAGGTTGGTTAAACAGTTTCATCAGTGACATCTGGGTAAGCCAGGTCCTGGGAAGGGCCCTGGGAGAGGAGGTAATGTCAGGAATAAGGGCAAGCGTGTGTATCATGGGCTCAGAAAAGGGCTAAAGCACTGAAAAGACAGCAAAGACTACAATTCCCAGCAGTACTTGGGAGGCTGGGTAGTTTACTGCCGTGCGCGCGTGGGGCCAGCTGATCTTGATTACCAACGGTTTATGAGGGGCCCACGGCGCACGGCAGGTGTGGCTTATTTTGTTTTCGGAGAAGTCAGGAGCCGCTTGCTTAAGGAACTTGCAGGGACGCGGAAGCGGCGGGTGTGAGCATTTTCGCAGCGGTGAGAGAAGTGATCACTGCGGCCTGACGGGCTACTGCATTCAACATCCGGGAAGGCTCAGGAGCCTACCGGACATAAGATAAGTGCGGGAAGGGCTTTATTTAATTGAAAGATGTACACGCTGACGATGAGCATGTTAACAGAAGGAACTAGTGCTTGTTAGGGTTGGGGCAGTCCACATTGTGAAGCACAAAACTTGTTTTTTCTGGGTTGTGTGAATTACGCATGGGTTACATGAGAATCCGCATTATCCCCAACATTACTCCCAACCGGCATGGGCTGCTAACTGGGTGCTAGTGGAGAAAACTACATGCTGAAAGAATGCACTTGGCAAATCTTTATGTTCATGCTGAAAGAAAGCACTTGGCAAATCTGTATGTTCTATATGTTAATTACTGTTTATGTTCTTGTCTGTAAGTGTTGCATATGCCAGCCGAGGGGGCCATGTGTTATGTCTTCATCCTGGGAGCATTCCCATTCTATGTTTCATCCTGCTTACAATGCTTATGTGTAATGTCATAGGGTAACGGAGGTACAGGTATTAAGGTGTTCTCAAGAGATATGTTTGGAAGGTAACAAGTAGTACTGAATGCGTATGGTATTAAGTAATCAGAGCATTTCAGGGTATATGTTAGGCTACAAGGAAAACACGCAGGTGATGGTGTTGCAAGTTACTAGTAAGTGTAGGTGTTTCCCCTTTGCTTCCCCAGTCCTATCCAAACTAGGCTTTCCCCTTACCCTCTATCCGATGTTTGTCACGACCACAGGCCAGTCTAGGGGTAAGGCTAACCGTTGCACTAGAAGGGTTAATCCAGTTATTTAGTAAGTGCTGAGGCAGTCTAATAAATTCCCCTTGATTTATTAGGACCTCCTGTTTCCTTGTAATGGCCGCATCTTAGTGCCATAGAAAGGCAGTTCCCATTGAAGATTCCTCTCAGCAGTTCCCATTCATTGCCCCTTGTTATAGCATATTCTCGTCCTTTCCTCTGCCCGTTTTGTAGTTTCCTTTCATCTGTATATTTTTCCCTCATTACCTGTTCTGTCACGGACTGTTTCGTTATCTCCTCAGTGATCTACGAGGACATTCCACGTACCCGCAAGTATTCCTTTGAATTGTTTGTTTGTGAAGATACTGTTCTTCATATTGTCATGTGCACTTTTGTAATTCATGCCGCCATGCAGTGGTGTACTTCGAATTTAGTTTGGTCATTTAAATGCCGGTAACGCACGTTGTTGTGTAACGTTACCGTGCTGCCAGGGTTTCCTTCAAGGAAGCACGCATTCTCAGGGCTTGAGAGCTGCGTCATTATTTGTCAGAGCAAAACTCGTATTTATTTCAAGTGAATTAACTTGTATCTGTGAGGCACTGTATTTTAGCCTTGTGGTTGCTATTGTTTGAGAGACAGTTTATTTTCTCCTCAGCCTAGTTTACACAAAACCTTTTCAACATTTTCCCCGAGGATGGAATATTTAGTTTCTAAGGCATTTTATTAGTAGTAATTGTGACAATTATACCCGCAGGTCATTTTATGGTTTTCCTTAGTCACTGACACAGCCTTTTAGGTATTTAGGTTAAGAAAAGGAAAGGGAAGTCTCTGATGTTCGGTTCTATTACATCATTATAAGAATTCATTTTCCCTAGTCCCATAAGTCCCATATAGTTGTTGCTGATTCCATTGTATCAACATTCTTCAGAACTAGCGCCCCTGTCTTAAGAAGCAGGATGGAGAGCTAAATAAATTATCAGGTGAGCTGGAAAAGACTTCTTTTCTGCAACTATTTCTTCTATGGCGGTTGAGTAGAGAGAATTATTAGGTTATATGTTAAGGGAAGTTTTGTTTGTTGTCTCCACAGTATTTCTCTGCTTCCAAAAGAGAAGGAATTATCCGGGTCTTCAGGGGTGTTCCCGCAGAGTAAGGTAAGTGTTACAGTGTTTCTAAAACTCCCTATCCTGTCCACAACCTGTCCCTAACCCTCTTCCCCCCACTGGCTGCCACGTGGTGTCCTGTCTACTATAGATATCAGGTACCTGTGACAACCACGGTGGGAGGGTCGACTTCATTCGGCTTCTGTGGTTCGGGGGAGAGTGTCAATCTCTCTTCCCCATTATTGTGTATCTTGACAGTAGTGTAGCTTTTCTAATGCCACCCTCAATAAGGCTTCAGACATCACCGGCTTTCCATTGCTGTCCTGCCACCACAATGCTTTAGAGCAGGATAAAGAACAACCCCTCCATGTCCACAGCTCTTTCTCCTCTTGTGGAGCACTGGCTTGAACTTCCATCAACTGCGTTCTAGACACATGATTAAACCCTTCCTTTACGATCATAATCATGACAATTTCTTTCACATCTGGAGTATCGAAACTTGAAATATCACATGAATATGCAACCCTTTTGGCCCCTTGTCTGCGGCTTGGATTCCGTGTGGGATCAAATCAGTTCTCTTAGTATGTGCTGCGCATTTAACCATTGCAATGGCTATTCAGAGTTTTAGTGCCTTAATAAGCCAGTCCGATAATGCAGTGTGTTGCACTGGAGTGCCATCCACTTGGAGGTAGCCATTGCTTTTCCAACATGCTAGCCCTGCGTACATGGTTGACGTCACATATGCGGAGTCACTGTACACTGTCACTTCCTGCTCTACGTGATTTTCAAGCACGACTATAAGCGCCACCAATTCTGCAGCCAGTGCCAAAAAGTGAGACTGTGATCTTGCACGTGCCACTACTTCAAATTCCCATCAGATCTCTGCCTTAACACAGCTGAACCTGAATGTCTTTCTCTATCGGTTTGATCAATTTTCGAACACCTGTCAATAAAAAGAACCTCCCCCCTGTCAGAGCGTTCTCCTTCACTCTCGGAATCTCATCATAAAATTCTTCGTAGTTATAGCAATCATGCACTTGCCCATCCGTGGGCAAAGGTTTCGGCTACAAACATGGCAGGGTTCACTATTTTACACCTGACTATTTTGATCACTGGATTCGATGTGACCACCTCATAAGTGTTATACGAGGCGTCACGAGAGCTTGAGTTACCTTTCTTTCCTGGAGAGCGCTGAGTTGAGGCTGCCAGTATGTCGATGAATCACAGCCGAGGAAAGTGCAACGCTAGGAACCAACCCAACCCCCTCCTGACAATAAACGACAGGATGGGACTGAATCAGCTCCCAACGCCACGAGGGGCTCTTCTCTGTATTAGCGTGACGTTGGGACAGTGTAACCACTGACAGAGAAGGCCAAGCTGAGTCCAGTATGATGTTCCAGAAACGGGTCTTCAGTGCTCCCACGGTGATTATTGGCACTGGTACCGGCAGGGCACAACACAAGCAGGAGGAGGCAGGGTACCGGCAGGGCACAACACAGGAGAAGAGAGTAGGAGGGAGGAGCAGCCCACCAAGGGAAGGAGCACTCCAAGAAGTAAGAGCAGGGTAAGATAATAGCCCAGGCTGGCCAGCAAAAACCCAGCAACCGAATCAGGGGGCAGGCGAGGGCTAAGGAGCAGGGCAGAGGGCAGGAAGGACTGGGACTGGGACCCAAGGGAGGAAGCAAGTAAGCAGGCGAGGACTGGCAAGCACAAAACAGGAAGGGAACTGGAGGCAGAGACAAGCAGGGCTCCAGCAGCGCACACACGGAAAAACCACGTTGAGACGCAAGTTTCCGTGTGTGCAGAGCCTCTTTATAGTCCGGGGCCAATGCGAGGCCTGGAACGCAAGCTCCCGCTACTGCGCATGCGCAGAACGTCGGATACTGACGATCCGCGCATGCGCAGCACATTCAAGATGGCCGCGCCCATGGAGCCGGCCCGGACCGCGGCACGTCGCGAGGAAAGACGCCAGCGCGGATACAGTCTCCATGACGGAGACCTCCGTGGCCGAAGAACCGGGACCCCAGAACAGGTAAGTGGTGCGCATGCGCGTGCGCGCAGCGTGACACCATACCCCCTCCCGGACAACCCAGGGGCACCAGGCTTCCAGCGATAACGGAGGTAGAAGTCCCGAACCAAGCGAGGGGCATGCACAGAGGAACGAGGCTCCCAAGTGCGGTCACAAGCCGGATAGCCCTTCCAACCAACCAGAAATTGCAGCACCCCGCGCCTGATCCGGGAATCACAAATCTCCTGCACCTCAAACTCAGGAATACCCTTAACCAAGACCGGGGCAGGACGGGAACAGGGACGCCCCAAAACATCAGGTACACAGGGTTTCAGAAGCGAGACATGAAAGACAGGATGGATCCGCCAAGAAGGCGGCAGGGACAGACGAAAGGCAACAGGAGAAATCCGCCCAATGATGCGAAATGGGCCAAAAAAGCGGGGAGCCAGTTTCACAGGCAGATTGCGAACTGGTAAGTTCTTGGAGGAGAGCCATACCCTATCACCCACCCGAAGGTCGGGCTCAGGCCTCTGCCGTTTATCGGCCTGGTCCTTCATGCGTGCTAGGGTACTGGCCGCTAGACGATGCTGGTCGTGGATAAGAGATACCATGGCATCAGCCGACGGAACTGCACTGGGAGGCGTAGGACGAACAGGTAGCAACTTGGGGTGCAAGCCGACAGAACAAAAAAAAGGGCTGAGTCCTGTAGCAGAATGGACAGCATTGTTGTAAGCCACTTCAGCGGTGTCCAACCAACCTGACCAGTTGTCTTGAGTGGCATTTGCGTAACATCGTAGGTACTGCTCAAGGGTTTGATTGGTACGCTCGGTTTGCCCGTTGGTTTGGGGATGATAACCAGAACTCAAAGCTCGCTGGATATCCAAATGACGACACAGTTGATCCCAAAAAGAAGAAATATACTGAGACCCACGATCCGACAATATCTTCTCAGGGAGGCCGTGAAGACGGTATATTTCATGGAGGAAACGTTGCGCCATCTGAGAGGCAGTGGGTAGTTTAGGAAAGGGAACGAAATGAGCCAACTTGGAGAAACAGTCTACCACCACCATGATGCAAGTATGCCCACCCGAGAGCGGTAGTTCAACTATAAAGTCCGTGGCAATAGTATGCCATGGGTATGGTGGTGCAGGTGTTGGCTGCAGAAGGCCGAGAGGTTTCTTGCGAGGTATCTTGGTTTGAGCGCATACCGGGCAGGAATCCACGTATTGTTTAACCTGCTTGGCCCATCCGGGCCACCAGAATTGCCGTGCAGCCAGTTCTTGAGTGGTTTTGACCCCACGATGACCACAAACAACGGAGTCGTGATTATTTTGTAGGACAATCCTCTGAAGGTCCCATGTGGGAACGTACAGGCGATCCTTAAAGAACAAGCAACCGTTTTGTTCACTGACATCAGTACGTTGCAGTATTTGAGACCTGGAGGGATCCATCTGAGTGGCATCTAGTAGTTGATGAAGCCAAGGAGTCAACATCGACAGAAAATGCTTCGAGGCAATCAAGGGTTCCGGGCTCTTGGCTCTTTCGATGTCGTTCCCCAAAGAACGAGACAGGGCGTCGGCCTTTATATTCTGTGAACAAGGTATGTATGTCACCACGAAATCAAACTGAGAGAAGAAAAAGGCCCAACGAGCATGCCGGGAGGTTCTGCATTGCAAGGAACGTAAGAATTGAAGGTTACGGTGATCCGTGCGTACTTCCACCGAATATCTACCTCCCAGCAAGTGATGGCGCCATTCCTCGAAGGCTGCTTTTATTGCTAGAAGTTCCTTCTCGATGACAGCATAGTTTCTTTCGCTGGGTGTTAGCTTCCGTGAGAAGTATGCCACAGGATGTTCAGTCTCTGTGTCCGAATCATGCTGTAATAGGACCGCACCTATTGCAAAGTCTGAAGCATCGGTTTCGACTACAAACGGTCTTTCATCATCCGGGTGTTTCAGAATTGGAGCCGTAGTGAAGGATTTCTTCAAATCGTGAAAAGCCGCTTCAGCCAGAGAATCCCAGAAAAAGGGAACCTTATTGCTAGTCAGGCGAGTTAGCATGGTGGTAAGGTGAGAGAAATTAGATATGAAGCGTCGATAGAAGTTTGCGAAGCCCAGGAATCGTTGAAGTGACTTTATGTCATGGGGCTGCTTCCATTCCTGTATGGCTAGTAGCTTCGTGGGGTCCATCCGTACTCCCGTGCTGTTGATAACATAGCCCAGAAACTCTAAGCTTTCCTGATGAAACTGACACGTTTCAACCTTGGCGTACAGATGGTTGGCGGCTAATCTTCGTAGCACTTCCTGAACGTGCATGACGTGATCCATGCGAGTAGAGGAAAAAAACAGTATATCGTCCAGATATACCCACACTGAAACTCCAACAAGGTCCGAAAAGACAACATCCATGAATCGCTGGAAGACGGCCGGGGCGTTGCAAAGTCCAAAGGGCATTACCCTATACTCGTAGTGTCCAAAGGGAGTCTTGAAGGCTGTCTTCCACTCATCACCCTCTTTTATCCGCACCAAGTGGTAAGCCCCCCTTAAATCCAACTTGGTGAAGATCCGGGCAGACTTTAGAGACTCAATGATGTTCCGGATGAGTGGTAGGGGGTACCTGTCCTTGCACGTGATCTCATTCAATTGCCGGTAATCGATACAATGGCGCAAAGTACCCTCCTTCTTCTTGACAAAGAACAGCGGAAAACCCGCAGGGGATTTAGACGGTACTATGTAGCCCTTACCAAGGCACTCCTGAATGTATTCATGTAGGACCCCCTTTTCTGTTTGCGTCAAGGAGTATACCTTGCCATGGGGAATTACTGCATCTGGTAGAATGTCAATGGAGCAGTCGAAATGCCTGTGTGGCGGTAGCGGAATGCTCTCTGGTTTAGAAAACACTTTAAGGAATCCAGCATATTCCTGCGGTACAGACTGAGTGACACATAGACAATCAGAGGTGATCGTAAGGGCTGGAGACCCCACTGACCCCAAAGCAGTTGGAAAGGTTTCAAGAAGACGACATTCCCGAGGACAATGGTAAGTGGAAAAGACCAGGGTTCTGGAAGTCCAATTGACCTGAGGGTCGTGATAGAGCAGCCATGGTAGACCGAGTACCACCGGAAAAGAGGGAGACTTGATGACGTCAAATGAGATCCGTTCTAGATGCCCTTCCACTGATAGCCATAGTGGAGCGGAATGTTGGCACACCGGGCCAGAAGACAAGAGGGTACCATCGATCACCTCTACCCACGCAGGCTGTTCCTTGCGGTGCAACTGGATCCCGTTAGATGCTGCAAACGAGGCATCAATGTAATTACCCGATGCACCACAATCCAAAAGGGCCCGGGTCTTCATGCATTTCCCTTGCCAGGCGATACCTACTTCTAAGACCAATAAAGGCACTGAATGCATCGGAGGAAGGTCTGATCCAAAAGGACAGCCCGCCGCTGCCTTCTCACCATACAGCGGGCCCGCTAGTTTTCCTGTTTCTTCAAAGGACGTAGCGGACAGGTGCTTAAATAATGGCCGGAACCTCCACAGTACAAACACAGGTTTTGCCGGCGTCTTCTCTTCCTTTCCGCTTCAGACAATGGTCCACGAATGGCTCCCAGTTGCATAGGATCGGGTCCCACGTCGGTAGCGGTAGTCGATCCTGGAGGATGTACCGAGGGCCCCGGGTGGTATCGGTCTGTTCGGCGGCGTTCACTTCGTCTTTCGGCCAACCTGTGATCAATGCGGAGGACCTGTTCCAACAATGCGGGTAATGTTTCTGGCTCAGGAATATGTAGCAATTCGTCCTTGTACTTGTCTCGCAATCCACGGCGGAACAACGTTTTCTGAGTGATTTCAGGCCATTGGGAGTCAGTTGCTAGCTGTCGGAACCGACTAATGTAGTGTATGATGTCTCCAGATCCCTGTTTAATGTCCATTAGCTGATTCTGGGCCGTGGCTGCCAAATTTGGCGGCTTGAAGACATCCAGGAAGGCCTTCTCAAAGGCAGCGAAATCCCCTAACAAGGGACTGTTGGAGGAAACCAGGGGAGCGTCCCAGGCAAGAGCATTGCCAGTCAGATTTCCAAGAATGTAACCAATCTTTGCCTTGTCTAGGTTGAAATGACTCGATCGGAACTGAAAATGGATCCTACAATGGGTACAAAACTCCGCTACTTGACGTGGATCACCATCGAACTTCATGGGGGTTGTGTAGGCCATGGAATTCTCGGGTTGTGGAGGTACATTCACACCCCGCTCCATCGCCTGATGGAGGGTGTCGTTCTCCTGGCGAAGGGCAGACATCTCAAGGCGCATGGCTCGCATTTCATCACGTACTTCCCGCAGGTCATCCATGTCGAGACTGGTGGATAGGCGTCTCAATCTGTTATACGAGGCGTCACGAGAGCTTGAGTTACCTTTCTTTCCTGGAGAGCGCTGAGTTGAGGCTGCCAGTATGTCGATGAATCACAGCCGAGGAAAGTGCAACGCTAGGAACCAACCCAACCCCCTCCTGACAATAAACGACAGGATGGGACTGAATCAGCTCCCAACGCCAGGAGGGGCTCTTCTCTGTATTAGCGTGACATTGGGACAGTGTAACCACTGACAGAGAAGGCCAAGCTGAGTCCAGTATGATGTTCCAGAAACGGGTCTTCAGTGCTCCCACGGTGATTATTGGCACTGGTACCGGCAGGGCACAACACAAGCAGGAGGAGGCAGGGTACCGGCAGGGCACAACACAGGAGAAGAGAGTAGGAGGGAGGAGCAGCCCACCAAGGGAAGGAGCACTCCAAGAAGTAAGAGCAGGGTAAGATAATAGCCCAGGCTGGCCAGCAAAAACCCAGCAACCGAATCAGGGGGCAGGCGAGGGCTAAGGAGCAGGGCAGAGGGCAGGAAGGACTGGGACTGGGACCCAAGGGAGGAAGCAAGTAAGCAGGCGAGGACTGGCAAGCACAAAACAGGAAGGGAACTGGAGGCAGAGACAAGCAGGTCTCCAGCAGCGCACACACGGAAAAACCACGTTGAGACGCAAGTTTCCGTGTGTGCAGAGCCTCTTTATAGTCCGGGGCCAATGCGAGGCCTGGAACGCAAGCTTCCGCTACTGCGCATGCGCAGAACGTCGGATACTGACGATCCGCGCATGCGCAGCACATTCAAGATGGCTGCGCCCATGGAGCCGGCCCGGACGGCGGGACGTCGCGAGGAAAGACGCCAGCGCGGATACAGTCTCCATGAGGGAGACCTCCGTGGCCGAAGAACCGTGACCCCAGAACAGGTAAGTGGTGCGCGTGCGCGCAGCGTGACAATAAGTAGAAGCCCTCTGTGACGTCAGTGTACCCATGGGTTTCTCCAAAACAGCAAACAAAGCCTGCTCAACAAATAAAGTCATGGAACACCCCATTACAATGCTTGTAAACTGCTCAATAGCGAACACGGCTGCTGCCAGTGATTGTTCGCAAGGAAAGTGTCCACTCCTAACTTGATCTAGAATCCCACTATAATATGCCAAAGGTTTGTATCCAAGTGTGATCTTCTGTGTAAGCACTGCTGTCATAACTGTTTCATTTGTGTGCAAAAACAGGAAAAACTCCTCAGAAAAATTAGGAATTCCTAAAACTGGAGCTGTACTAATTGCTTTTTTCAATAACTCAAACCCTTCCTCCATTTCCTCAGTCCATTCTATGTTTTCCTTGTTCACTTGTGCTTTTTTCAGAGCCTACAAAAGGGGTCTCGTATATGAACTATAATCAAATGCCCATGCCCTAACATAGTTTCACAATCCCAGAAACTGCTGCATTTGCTTTATCATGTGCAGTTTTGGTGTTTTCATAATCGTCTCAGCTCTTTCAGGTGTAACTTTATTTTCCTCATGCAAGATTAACTGGCCTATGTACAACACCTCCTCCTGACAATATTGCAATTTCTCTTTGTCTACTTTATATCATTTGTCTGATAGAATAGTCATTAACTGAATCGAATCTCGTTTGCACTCTTCTTCTGTTGTGCTACAAACTAAAATGTCATCTACGTACTGCAGCACAACGCTTGGCAAATCAATAT
This sequence comes from Ambystoma mexicanum, assembly GCF_040938575.1. NCBI lineage: Eukaryota > Metazoa > Chordata > Amphibia > Caudata > Ambystomatidae > Ambystoma > Ambystoma mexicanum. Next base: position 187,524,423 of record NC_090924.1, on the reverse strand, counting down.
TGCTTAGGTCCATCTGCAGAACCCTATTAAAGATCGATGGAGACTCACAGTACCCGTGGGGCAAAAAAGTACTCTTCGCCTTAACCTGATGAAACGTGAATGACATAAGATCTTGTTTGTTTGTTTGTTTATTTATTTGTAGCGCGCGCCAGACCCGAAGATATCAGGGCGCGGGGACAAGAATACTTTAAGCTTACATACAAGTTACAAGGCTACAGTTAATGTTAATGTTATGTTAATGTTAAAGGATATTTGTACCGCGCACTATCACCACCAAAGTGGTCCCCTGGCGCTCTGGCGGCTCTGAAAAAAAGAGGGAGGGGAGGGTGAACTAGTGGGGATAAACTGGAAAAGTGCAAGAGAGCAGTGATGTGTTGTTGGCAGCCTCTGCAAGGTGGGTCTGTTGGCAGGGCTTGGGGTGTTTTACGGTCGGTAGTCGTCGTGTGCTGTTGTGCGAGTCTATGTGTGGTTTGTTTTGTTGTTGCAGTGTAGTGAAGTTTGTGCAGATTGTTGTGTTGTAGGCTTGTGGTTGTGTTTGGTTAGAGTATGAGAGGTGTATGCAGAGGGGTGAAATTGTTAGTGCTTTGGTTAATTGGCATTGCTGTCCTTGTAGTTATGTCTAGGTGTGATGCTTGCTATCATTCACTATTCCATCTGAGTGTGGCATTTGCTAATCTTCAATATCCCATCTAGATGTGAGGCAGGCTAGTGATCACGATTCAATCTAAGTGAGGTCCTTGGTAACATTCACAGTTTAATTTGTGTGGTGCATACTAACATTCACATTTCTATCTAGATGCGACGCAGGTTAAAGCTAAGAATTCCGTCTAAGTGTGGCACATGCTTAACATTCACATTTCTATCCAGATGTGACGCAGACTAAAGTTAAGAATTCCGTCTAAGTGTGGCACATGCTAAAATTCATAATCCTATCTAGATGTGACGCAGGCTGAAGTTCAGAATTCCATCTAAGTTTGGCGCATGCTAACATTCACATTTCTATATCGATGCGACGCAGGCTAAAGCTAAGAATTCCGTCTAAGTGTGGCTCATGCTAACATTCACATTTCTATCAAGAATCAAGATGCGATGCAGGCTGAAGTTCAGAATTCTGTATAAGTGTGGCACATGCTAAAATCCATAATCCTATCTAGATGTGAGGCAGGCTAGTGATCACGATTCCATCTAAGTGAGGCCCTTGGTAACATTCACAGTTTCATTTAAGTGTGGTGAATGCTAACATTCAGATTCCTATCTAGATGCAATGCAGGCTAAAGTTAAGAATTCCGTCTGAGTGTGGCGCATGGTGACATTCACATTTCTATCTAGATGCGACGCAGGCTAAAGCTAATAAGTCTGTATAAGTGTGGCACATGCCAAAATTCACAATCCCATCCAGATGTGACGCAGGCCGAAGTCCAGAACTCCATCTAAGTGTGGCGCATGCCAACATTCACATTTCTATCTAGATGCGACGCAGGCTAAAGCTAAGAATTCCGTCTAAGTGTGGCACATGCTAACATTCACAATCCTATCTAGATGTGATGCAGGCTAAAGTTAAGAATTCCATCTAAGTGTGACACATGCTAACATTCACAATCTTATCTAGATGTGATGCAGGCTAAAGTTAAGAATTCCATCTAAGTGTGACACATGCTAACATTTACAATCTTATCTAGATGCGACGCAGGCTTAAGTTTTGAATTACATCTAGGTGCAGCATACACTAACATTGTTACAGCTGTCTAAATGTGACGCAGGCTAATCTTCACAGTTCCCTCTAGGTCTGGCACTAGTTAACCGTGGCAAGTATGTTAGTATGTAATGCAAGGCAATATTTACAGTCCAGCCATGAATAGATTTAGGCTGGTGGTCACAAATCTCTCTAAGAAAGCATGCTGTGCTTCTATGCTAGTCTACGTTATGGAAAGATAAGTTAGAGAGGCAGCGGCTTTCTAGAGTAGAGTAATTGCTCTACACCCTACCTATGCCACACTTACAGTTTTTGTTGGTGTCTGCTGGCTTCCTTGGTTTCCCCGGCGGACATCTGCAAAGCAGCGCTTACCTGGGCCATGGTGTAAATGGCCTGGAAGCGCAGATGCAGAAGAACTAGGCCTTCGAGCACAACACGTGCAAACAGCCAATGGGAGCCGGGGGGAGGGCGAGGGAGGTGGGACTGGAGGGGAAAGTTGGGCCTGAGCCTCGCACACCTTGCGGGCTGCCGTGGGTGAAATGATGCCTAAAATAAAGCTGCAGGGACAGCGGAGGCGCAGCGCTTACCTGGGCCTTGGTGGAAATGGCCTGGGAAGCGCAGATGCAGAGGGACTAGGCCCTCGAGCACAACACGTGCAAACAGCCAATGGGAGCCGGGGGGAGGGCGAGGGCGGCGGGACTGGAGGGGAAAGTTGGGGCCGAGCCTCGCACATCTTGCGGGCTGCCGTGGGTGAAATGATGCCTAAAATAAAGCTGCACGGCCAGCAGAGGCGCAGCGCTTACCTGGGCCATGGTGGGAATGGCATGGGAAGCGCAGATGCAGAGGCACTAGGCCCTCGAGCACAACACGTGCAAACAGCCAATGGGAGCTGGGGGGAGGGAGAGGGAGGCGGGACTGGAGGGGAGGGGAAAGTTACATAGTCATAGAGCTACAGGCCAGTGCAACAATAAAGCATGTAATACATATTCAGTTACAGGTATGGTTCCACAGCTGAAGGGCAGGGTCCAATCTAGGTTTCAAGGTCAAGTACTAGGAGTAGCCAGTAATGCTGGAGCTACATATCATTTTCTTTAAGCCACTTGAATATGTTTAATTGAAATTGTAGGTAAGATTGATCGGTCCTTAAGGTGGGCTGGAGGGAATTCCACAGTTGGGCCGCTTTAACAGGGAAACTGTTCCCTCCGATTGTTGTCATTTTGAAGGGGGGAACTGATTTGCATTTTGAGTAGGCTGCTCTGGTAGGTCTGGATGTGACTCTTCTTTTGAACCTCTCTGTCAGGTAGCTAGGGGCTAAATTGTTGAGGCATTTAAATGTGAGGGAAGCAGTTTTAAGTTTGATTCTGTTAATAGTAGAAATCCAGCTAGATTGTCTTCTAATCGTTGATATGTGTTCTCTATTGGACATTCCTAAGGCTGCTCTCAAGGCATAATTTTGCAGTATTTGGATTTTCTTAGTAGTGTATTTATTAGCTCCCAAGTAGATGGCGTTGCAGTAATCCAGTTTGGACAGCACAAGTGCTCTTGCCAAAGTGGTGCAGCTGATTGTGGATAGGTATGGTTCCGCTGATCTAATCAGCTTACAAGTGTAGGCAGTGGATGATGCCATAGAGTTCACTTATTTTGCCAGTTTAAGGCTCAAATTGAGCTATAAACCTAGGGTTTTTACCTCCTTAGCAACTTTAATTGTATGTCCATCTATAACAAAGGCTGTGTAGTCCTGGCTAGGTTTCTTAAAGTTAGGTGTCGTCCCCGGGATAATGAGTTCCGTTTTGTCATCATTCAGGCATAGACCATGAAGTGCCATCCATACCTGGATGATGAAGTATATCCTATTCACCAAGGCCAAATCCTGTTTGTAATCCCCCGGAAGTGGGATGAGAATCTGTGTGTCATCTGCATAGTTAGTGTAGGTGACACCTAGAAGGTCTAGATCATCTATTAGGGGCTTGGTAAAGATGTTATACATGGCGGGGGAGACGCATGATCCCTTGGGTACACCGCATGTGATGGGCGCAGGGTCGGCAGCTGATGTGGTGGAGAAGACCATCATAGTTCTTTCGCTTAGAAATGATTTGATCCATGATATGGCTTGGGGTAAGAAGTGCACTGCTGATTCGATGTGGTTACAGAGTACTTTGTGGTCCACCAGCCAAACGCTGCTGAGAGATCCAGGAGGAGAAGTAAGGCAGCTTTTCCCTGATCTCCAAGCTCCTTGGCCTGGGCCTTAAGATCAATAAGTGCTGTTTCAGTACTGTGCTGTGGTCTGAAACCTGATTGCCGGGTGCCTAGGAGTTGGTGCAGCTCCAGGTATTTCTGTATATGTAGATAGGCCACTCTATCTAAAATCTGGCACTGTGGTGATTGGCATATAATTTGTAGGTATAGCTGGGTCCAACGATTGCTTTGGAAGGAGAGGGAGGACCCAGGATTCCTTGAGATTACTCTGATTACTCTGTATGGTACATGAGGTAAATGAGGCATTAATACATTTAGAAATAAATGGAGATAAATCTCTTGCAGCGTCTTTTATTATTTGTGCAGGGCAATTATCGCCTCGACAATTTGATGGCTTAAGCAATAGTATTATTTTTTCAACCTCTAGTATGGATACTTTATTGAAGTTGAATCGCTGTTCTGGTTTGATAGTGGTATGTGATTTGTTGATTTGGGCGGTATTGAGTGGTATGTTTAGTTTTTTCTTATCGATTTTAACTTGGAGGGTGGTGATTTTGTCATTAAGTGCCTTCTGAATGTCAGAGCACCATGTTTTATTTTTGATGCAGTTGTCCGGCACCGGGATGGGGTTCTCCAATTCTTTTAGTATTGTGAAGAGCTCCTTGGTGTCTGATTTAGCTTGCATTAATCTGTTGTCAAAACATTCTTTTTTGGCTCGCCGTATTTTGGTTTTGTATTTTGTAGAGGTATTGATAAAGATTGCTTTATATGCCTCTGAAGGTGATAGTCGCCAAGTGGATTCACACTTGCGTTTTTCTTTTCTCATGGATTTTAGGTATGGGGTAAACCAGGCATTTAGGTGGACTCCCGGTTTACTGTTTCTCATCTTTAACGGGGCAATAGTATCCAAGGCGTTGCCCATGACTGTGTTAAATTCATTAACTAAGGTGGATGGATCTAAAGTGTCTGGCAGCGCTTTTAAGTTAGGGAGAATTAGATGTAATAATCTGTCTGTAGTTATATTCCTTTTATTCCTTGTTAGCATTGGGGGTGCTACTAGGTTATTTTGTGGCAGGAGGATTTTAGCATCTATAGAGAAGACTATGAGAGAGTAGTCTGTCCATGCCTGTGGACTGATGGAGTTGATAGTGGTATTGCACTTATAGTCAGCCACCCAGTCGAGTGTACAGCCTTTCTCATGGGTAGGCTGTGTCACTTTTTGGGTAAAGCCGAGCTCTGAAAGGACATTGGCTATGTTCGTAGCTTGTGCATCTTTGTAATCGTTGAAACCCAGGTTTAGGTCTCCTAGTATAATGGCTTGTGATGTGTTTTTTAAGTTATGCAAAAGGATCATAGATATGTCCTCTTCGAAGGAGCCGATAGGTCCTGGTGGCCTATAGATAAGGTGTATGGTAATAGTTTGAGAATTGGATGTGAGAATCTTGACAGTTAATGACTCGCAAGATTTGGTGTGCAAGGGTGTTGCTATTCTCATTGACAGGTTAGTTTTAGCTATGAAAGCTATGCCTCCTCCACGGGAGTTGGTTCTGTCTTCTCTAAAGATAGTGTAATTGGTAGGCGCGGCGAGCATCAAGGCAGGGCTGGCTGCTTGGTGTAGCCAAGTTTCGGTGATGGCTAAGAAGTCATAATTGCCTATTTGTATAAGGTCAGTGATTTCTGTAGCGTGGGCTATTAGTGACCTGGGTTGGTGCAGCAGGGCTATTGTGTTTAGGTGGGCAAGTTAGTTGTTTATGGCGTTTATTTCTTTTGTGGTGATGGTTAGTGGCGGCGCTTGGTGGGGGCAGTTCTGTTTGGTAGTGGTAGCCTCATGTTGAATTCCATAATGGGCACATTCAGTGTGGTATCTTGCAGGCAGTTCGAATATTTTCGGTAGTCTCGAGCGTAGTTTAGAGTTCCTGAGTGTCAGGTCGCACAGAATGTTGGGTGTTAGGAAGTTCAATGTATGGTTGGGAGTGGGCGACCTTCCTGGGAGCCATTCTGTGTCTACAGTGGTCATGGACAATCTAATGTTACTGTCCAACATTTTGGTGGACGTGTAATGTTGAAGTGGACTCACTAGGCATGCTTTAGGCCAGGGAGCAGTTAGGTAGAGAATAATGATAAACATTATAATGTGCAACAGTGTGGATATCTCCGGGAGCGAGCAGCTAGTTTGCCAGACAATATTTAGTGTGTGATCAGAGGTAAGGCAATGATGCTATGTAGACTAGTCTGCAATTCAAATGGTAAAAATCACAGTTAGGGCAGAAATGTTAAATAGGCTAGTCCGCTATGCAAAGTGTAAAAATCACAGGTAGGGCGCAAATGCTAAATAGGTTAGTCCACTATGCAAAGTGTAAAAATAACAGGTAGGGCAGAGATGCTAAATAGGCTAATCCACAATGTAAAGTGTAAAAATCACAGGTAGGGCAGAAATGCTAAATAGGCTAGTCCGCTATGCAAAGTGTAAAAATCACAGGTAGGGCAGGAATGCTAAATAGGCTCGTCTGCTATGCAAAGTGTAAAAATCACAGGTAGGGCAGAGATGCTAAATAGGCTAGTCTGCTATGCAAAGTTTAAAAATCACAGGTAGGGCAGAAATGCTAAATAGGCTAGTCTGCAAAGCAAAGTGTAAAAATCACAGGTAGGGCAGGGATGCTAAATAGGTTAGTCCGCTAAGCAAAGTGTAAAAATCACAAGTAGGGCAGAAATGCTAAATAGGCTAGTCCGTTTTGCGATACAAGATTCATTTATACAGACAGTCTCCATGGGTACAGGGTGTTACGTTTGTTATTTGCATATATAAAGCACCAATTGACTCTGGACTGATGCTGGAGACAGGTTTAACATCTAATAGGGCAAATCCGCGTGAGCCAATATATATATTTTCTTTCAAAGGCTAGCGTGGGTCGTATGGGCATATACCAGCTGGACAATAGTGTGTAGGTTATGAAACAACGGCGTATGGGCATTTATACCATAGAATTGTAGCGGATCATTTTCTAAAACCCGGCATGTTAAGTAGTACTCACGGGAACACATTACGGTCAGAAGATGCTCCTAGGAGCGAACCGGCGCAAACAGGCCCTTGGATGGCCTTAGGTAGGCTGGCTCTTCCGCCTGCCGGCGGATGCAGGTAAATTTAAACACACGGTACTTAGCAACCCTCCGGATGCCTGGCCTTGTTGTCGCGCCGCATCGTGGCCAACATTTTGTTTTTATGAAACAAGTGTTGGAGCTGATGCAGACGTGTACATAAGACCCGGGCTGCAGATGGGTGAAAAAGGGGCTGCAGGGGTGTAAAGTGCACGATTATGTGCAATTGTTGGCCTCAGCAAACCTAAAATGATGATGAAAGGGCATTGGTCATCGATGTAGGCATGGAGTGTCTCTGATGCAGGACAGGTTTGGTGTAGAGCCTCTCCGAGGGGCATCCTCCGGTGCTGGTCACCACCTGGCTGCCTGGCTGGGAATCCTTATGCAACGGGATTTAGAAAAACACATTTTTCAAGTCAATCACCGTGAAATATCATGACTCTGTTGGAATACTACATAGAATCGTCGCAGGATTCGGAATTAGAGGAAACTCTGCCTCTACAATCTGATTAATTGGTCTCATGTCCTGAATAAGTCTCCACAACCCCCCCTTCGATTTCTTCACAGGATACACAGCCGTATTACACAGTGACTCTGATGTCAGCAAGATGCCTTGTTCCATCATGGCTGATATAGTGATAAAAATCCCCTCATCTGCCTCTCGAGGCTTTGGGTACTGCCTTGCTTGAGGTAAAATTGCTCCAGGTTTCAGCTTAATCTTGACTTCTCCAACCCCCCTCAAAAGGCCTATGTCAAAGGGGCCTGTATGTCACACGCAGGGGTCGTTGGCAGCTGTGGAGACGCTGGCGTTTGGGCGACCATTAAGATGAGCCGTCACGCCGCCCGCGTTCTACAGACGCGGTCTAGCTTTTCTGCCTTCCGTCCAGCGGCAGTCTTTTTATGTGCGCCTACCCGGAAGCCTGCGCGTTGCAACCTACTCGCGTTAGGCTTCCGGGTTGGTACTCTGTAGTTCTCTCCTCCGCGGCTGCTGCTGTACGTTACTTTCTCTCCCTCGTCTGCCTTCCCTGGCTTACTTACTTGTTTTTATGCTCGCCCCTCCCCTGTTGAAGCATTTCTCTCTGCTTCCTCTGCCTTCACGGTCTCTCTGTGCTTCTCCCGTCATTTCACCTCTCTGCTCCTTCATTTTTGCCTTGCCTCAGTTTATGTGGGATTCCTCTCGTAGCGGCTCTCCTCGACTCTACCATAGGTGGGGTCTCTGTCCACTTGGACCTTTGACCCCACACTGCTCTGCCTCTGAACCAGCGTCCTCATCCAGCGAGGAAGGTTTTTTTGTGCCTCGCGGCTTTTTCCCCTCAACCGGTCTGCCCTGGTTCGGGGGCCCTCTTGGCCCCGGGTCTGAGGGGCAAGGTGGCTTCCTCCCGAGGCAGACCCCATCTACACACAAGAGAAGAGGCACTCTGAAAAAAGAGATTTGGAGTCAAACCGGACGAAGAGACCACAGGTGAGCAGGAAGGGGAGATGGGTAACCTGGAGATAGGGGTGAAGTTGGCAGATCTGAGGAGTGAGCCTGACACTGTAGTACAAAAAGAGGTTGGCACTATTTCCATGTCCTCATCAAAAAATGCTGGGCGCTGCCGTACTATCATCATTTGCTGTGGGACCTCCCTTCTCTCTATTCTGATCCAATATGTAATACTCATTTCGAATACTACTTCGTCATTTGTCGGATCATCTCTAAACACATCCTCATCAGTGACGTCAGTCAATCTGTACCCTTCCCCAATGGCAATTACTGTTCTCCAGGGTCTGGCCTCATCATCGGTTCCTTCAAGCATGGTCAATTCCCCTCGTATGGCTGCCTGTAATTCTAGGGGAATAATCTGTCCACCCTCTTCATCAATCGGTACCTGTGGCCTGAACAGGAATTCATCAAGTATCCTCATAATTTTGCCCACTAAGCCGGGTAGCCATGTCAACAAAATGTGTACCCATAGTGAAATACTTCTGGTTCTAATGGCATTCCTAACAGAGCTATTTGCCATGTAAACGCCATAACAAATTTGCCCATGTTTAAATAATGTATTCCTGGAGTGGAACACACTATGCCTTTGTGAGTGAAGGAAATAGTCATACTTAACGTCATCATTAAATCTCGGCCCAGAATATTAACTGGTGTCTGTCTTGAATACAGTAATGGAAAAGACATATCACACTCTCCTAAGGAGTCTGGTCATTTATCAGTAATAGGAACTCTACTTGTAGCTCCAGAGAAGCCTTGCACATTCATGGCATTTCCCGATAATGGATATTTTCCCTCTCGTATACATGAGCGAGTTTCAACTGTGTCTACTAAAAAAGAAAAGGATTTACCTCCCATGGTAACATCAACCCTTGGTTCCCCTTGAGAATTCCGTGTCACTGATAGTACTGAACAAATCATGTCGCCCTTTGAGCTTTCCTATTGTTGGTACATGCTTATTCCCATACCTGCAAAAGGACTTCCTCCAATGACAGTGACGCCCCCTACTCTAGCAGTCAATAACTGTCCTGTGTTTGCACTATGCTGTATCTGGATGGTTGCATGCTGTGACTGCCCTTTTCTACAGATTCAATGGTGCTTGCTGTGGTTGCAAAGCCTGTTGCATTTGCAGCGCTTGTGCTTGATACAATGTTTGATCTTGGGCAAACCCGTCCCTATTTGGGAACTATATGCTGGAGGATAAGCTGTCCCCCCTCTTGAGAATTGCCCATTCTGTACATTCCCTTGGCTCCCACATGTTTGGGCAAAGTGGGAATCTTCTAATTTGCTCTCCCTGTATATTTTGATTATCATTCTGCACATTCTGAAACCCTCCTTGGTTACTTTGAAAACCACTTTTATTATTCTGGAAGCCACCTCTTCCCCTGAAACCCACTCCTCTGCCTCGCGGCATAAACCCGCTCACTCCTTGACCCGAATGTCGTTGATAATTTACCTGTGACATACCCACTGCTTGCTGTGTTCTTAGCCCCTCTCCGCTAGTCAGTACCGCCCCTTTTATGGTGTACTTTAACAATTTCTTCTGAACTAGCTTGGCTTCCCCAAGTTTTCTAGCCTCCTCCTTCTTATTTTTCTCTTGCAAAAATTGTCAATGATGCACGATAGTCAACTGTATCTCTGCCCATGGTTTCACTTCTATTGCCAATAATTTCTTGAGCTGCCTCTGGTCTTGCTCTGGCAATCCCTGACACAGAATGTGGGAAAATACTGGTATTAATTTCCCCCACAGCTCCCTCGCT